>NC_049255.1:82439-1413689 GCF_011100685.1 Canis lupus familiaris
CATTACCTGGGCATCTTCGGGACATGGTTCCACTGCATGGCCAGCAGGTTGGCCTGACCTCGACCTGGTAATCTGGTCCCTACCTGGGCATCATCGGAACACGGTTCCTCTGCATTGCCTGCAGATTGGCCTCACCTGGACCTGGTGATTGGGGTTGCCACCTGGGTCCTACACATACACTGGTGACACAGGTCCCTTGTGGGCCTCTTGGACCTGGTGAATCTGGTCCTTACTGGTCCTCTCTCCCGGACCCGGGGACTCTGTCACCACGTGGGACTCACCTGGACCTGGGGAATCTGGTCGCCATCTGGGTCTCACCGAGTCCTGGTGATTTGTTCCCCACCTGGACCTGATTGCTGTGGACTCTTTCTTGGCCTCACCTGGAACTGGTGACTCTGATTCAATCTGCGCATCACCCAGACCTGGTGACTCTGGTCCTCACCTGGGCATCGTTGGTACCTGGTGACTCTGTTCCACACCTGAGCCTCACCTGGACATGATTACTCTGGAACCTCTTGGGCCTCACCCTGACCTGGTGCCTCTGGTCCCCATTTGGATGTCACATGGACCAGGTGATTCTTGTACCCCTCTAGGCCTCAACCAGATCTGGAGACACTGATCCTCAACTGGGCCTCACCTGGACCTAGTGAATATGCTCCATCTGGGCCTCATTTGGACCTGGTGACTCTGGTCCCTACCTGGGCATCATTGGCACATGGATCCACAGCATGGCCTGCAGGTTGGCCTCACCTGGACCTGGTAAGTCTGGTCCCTACGTGGGCATCATCGGGACATGGTTCCACTGCATGGCCTGCACGTAGGCCTCACCTGGACCTGGTGAGTGGGATTTCCACCTGGGCCTCACCCATACCTGGAGACACAAGTCCGCACGTGGGCGTCACTTGGACCTGGTGAATCTGGTCCTTACCTGGTTTCACTAGGAACTGGTATCTCTGGTCACCACCTGGGAATCACCTGGACCTGGTGAAAATTGTCCCCTTCTGGGCCTCACCCAGTCTTGGTGACTTTGTTCCCAACATGGACCTGATTGCTGTGGACTCCTTCTTGGCCTCACCTGGAACTGCTGACTCTGATCCTAACTGGACCCACCCAGATCTGGTGACTCTGGTCCTCGCCTGTGGACAAATACGACTTGGATACTCTGTTCCACACCTGAGCCTCACCTGGACATGGTGACTCTGGATCCCCTCTGGGCCTCACCCTGACATGGTGACTCTGGTCCCCATCTGGATGTCACCTAGACCAGGTGAATCTGGTACCGCTCTAGGCCTCAACTAGACCTGGTGACTCTGGCCCTCAACTGGGCCTCACCGGGACCTAGTGAATATGTTCCCACCTGAGCCTCATCTGAACCTGGTGACTCTGGTTCTACCTGAGCATCATCAGGACATGGTTACTCTATTCCCCACTGGGACTGACCTGATCCTGGTAACTCTGGTCCTGACTTTGGCCTCTTCAGTACCAGGTGACTCTGGCTCCACCTGGACCTCACCTGTAACTCGTGACTCTGATCCTAAGCATGGCCTCACCTGACCTGGTGACTGTGGTTCCCATGGGACCTCACCTGGAACTCATGTCTCTGGTCCCTCCTGACCCTCACCAGGACCTGGTGTCTCTGGTACCCACCAGGGTAGCATCAGGATATGGTTACACTGTTCACTAACAGTGACCCAGCCGGACCTATTAACTCTGGTCTTCACCTGGGCCACACCTGGACATGGTGTCACTGGTTCCCACCAGGGTCTCACCTGGACATGGTGAGTCGGAACCCCACCTGGTCCTCACCTGTATCTGGTGATTCTCGTTCACACATAGACATCAAATGGACCTGGTGGATGCAGTTTTTCTAGCTTCTCATGTACCTCGTGACTCTGGTCCCCACCAGGGCCTCACCGGGACCTGGTGAGTGTGGTTGCCACCTGCACCTCACCTGGACCTGGTGATTCTGGTCTGCACCTGAGACTACCCTGGATCTGGTGACTCTGGTCCCCACCTGGTCTTCACCTGGATTTGGGGAGTCCGGTCCCCATCTGGGCCTCACTTGGCCCTTTTGACCATGGTCCACAACTGGGCAAAATTGGGACACATTGACTGTGTTCCACAACTGGACCTCACCTGGACCAGGTCACTCTGGTCCCACTCTGGGTGTCACCGTGCCCTAGTGACTGTGAACCCCACTTTGGCCTGACTTGGACCTGCTGACCCTGGTTGCCACCTACGCCAGACCTCGAACTGTTGACTCTGGTTCTTTCAGGGGCCTCCCCTGGACCTGGTGATCCTTGTCCCCACCAGCTTCTAAACTGGACGTGGTTGCTCTTGTCACCACCGGGGACTCACCTGGACCTGCTTACTGTGTTCCACACCTGGGCCTAAAGTAGACCTGTTGACCTTGGTCCCAAAGCCGGCCTCACATGGACCTGTTGCCTCTGACCCCCACTGGGGCCTCACGTGTAATTTGTAACTCTGGTCCTCCCCTGGGGCTCATCTGGACCTAGTGACTCTGGTCCCCACCTGGGCTTCACGTGGATCTGTTGACTCTGGTCCCCACCTGGACTTCACCTGGATCTGGTGACTCTGGTCCCAACCTGGAACTCTCCTGGACCTGGTGACTCTCTTTCCAACATGGACCTCACCTGGATCTGGTGACTCTCGTCCTCAGTTTGGCCTCACCTGGACCTGGCGTCTCTCGTCCCCACTTTGACCTAACTCAGAACACTGAACCTGGCTCCACATAGGCCGCACCTAGACCTGGTGACTCTTGTCCCCATTTATGCCTCAATTCGACCTGATGAATCTGGTCTTCACGTGGGCCTCACATGGACCTGGGACTCAGCAGGGTAGAGTGGCACTGGTTCCCACAATGGGCTCACCTGATACTGCTGACTCTGGTCTTATTTTATGCCTCACCAGGACCTAGTGATTCTGTTCCCCATCTGGGACTGCATGGCCCTAGTGAATCTGGTCCACACCCAGGCATCTTTGGGACATGGATACTCTATTCCATACCTGGGCCTCACTTTGACCAGCGACCTCTGGTCCCAATCTGGGCCCCAAACTAAACTGGTTAATCTGGTTCCCCCTCTGGGCCTCACCATTACCTGGTTACTCTGGTCATCCCCTTTGCTCTATATGGCCCTGGTGAATCTGGACCTTAGGTGGTCCGCACCTGTATCTCGTGACTGCTCACCACCTGGGCCTCACCTGGACTTGGTGAATTCAGTTGCCACCTGCGCCTCACCTGGAACTTGTGACTGTGGTCCCACCTGTACCTCACCTGGATATGGTGGCTCTGGTTACCATATGGGGCTCTCCTGGACCTGGTTCCTGTGGTATCCATCTGGCCTCACCTGGAACACAATGACTCTGATCCATATTTGGGCCTCTCCTGGACCTGTTGTCTCTGGTCCTTACCTGGCATCATTGGTGCCTGGATACTCTCTTATATACCTGGGCCTCACCTGGCCCGGTTGACTGTGGTCCCACCTGATCCTCACCTGGACGAAGTGACTGGTTCCCACAGGGACCTCACCTGGACCTGGTGACTCAGGTCCTCATATGGGCATCATGGGACCTGGTTTCTCAGTTCCACATCGGGGCCTCACCTGGACCTAGTGATTCTCGTCCCCCTCTGGGCCTCACCCTGACGTGGTGACTCTGGTCACCACCTGGATATCACCAGAATCAGTGACTCTGGTCTCCCTCTGGGACTCACCCGGAGCTGGGGTCAGTGGTCCTAAACTGGGCCTCAACAGGACCTGGTGAATCTACTCTTCACTTAGGCCTCGTCTGGACCTTGTGACTCTTTTCCCACCTGGCATCAATGGGACATGGTTACTCTGTTCCCCACATGGGCCTCACCTGGACATGATAACTTTGCTCCGCACTTTGGCCTCAACTGGTCCTGATGACTCTGGTCCCCCCTCCTAGGTCTCAATCTGGACCTGGTGACTGTGGTCCGCACCTGGGTCTCCCCTGGACCTGGTGACTCTCGTTCCCACATGAACCACACCAGGACCTGGTGACTGTGGTGTTCTTGTAGACTCACATTTACCTGGTGACTCCAGGCCCCACTAGGGCCTCACCTGGATCTGGTGACTCTGGCCTGTAGGTTGGCCTCACCTGGACCTGGTGAGTGGGGTTGCCACCTGGGCCTCACCCATACTTGGTGACTCAGGTACCCAAGTGGGCCTATTGGACCTGGTGAATCTGGTCCTTACCTGGTCCTCTCCCGGAACTAGGGACTCTGGTCACCAACTAGGCCTCACCTGGACCTGGTGAATCTGGTCCCCATCTGGGTCTCACCCAGTCCTGGTGATTTGTTCCCTACCTGCACCTGATTGCTATGGACTCTTTCTTGGCCTCACCTGGAACTGGTGACTCTGATTCTATCTGCGCATCACCCAGACCTGGTGACTCTGTTCCTCACCTGGGCATAATTGGTACCTGGAGACTCTGTTCCACACCTGAGACTCACCTGGACATGATGACTCTAGAAACTCTCTAGGCCTCACCCTGACCTGGTGACTCTGGTCCCCATCTGGATGTCAACTGTACCAGGTGATTCTAGTACCCCTCTAGGTCTCAACCTGATCTGGAGACTCTGGTCCTCAACTGGGCCTCACCTGGGCTTAGTGAATATTCTCCATCTGGGACTCATTTGGACCTGGTGACTCTGGTCCCTACCTGGGCATCATCGGGATATGGTTCCACTGCGTGGCCTGCAGGTTGGCCTCACCTGGATCTGGTAACTCTTGTCCCAACCTGGGCATCATCGGGACATGGTTCCTCTGCATGGCCTGCAGGTTGGCCTCACCTGGACCTGGGGAGTGGGGTTGCCACCCTGGCCTCACCCATACCTGGTGACACAGGTCCCCACGTGACCTCACTTGGACCTGTTGAATCGTGTAGTTACCTGGTCCTCACGCGGAACTGGTAAGTCTGGTAGCCACCTGGAAATCACCTGGTCCTGGTGAATCTGGTCCCCATCTGGGCCTCACGCAGTCCTGGTTAATTTGTTGCCCACCAGGACCTGATTGCTGTGGACTCCTTCTTGGCCTCACCTGGAACTTGTGACTCTGAACCTTACTGGGCCTCACCCATATCTGTTGACTCTGGTCCTCATCTGAGGACCATTATTATCTGGATACTCTGTTCCACAACTGAGCCTCACCTGGACATGATGACTCTGGATCCACTCTGGGCCGCATCCTGACCATGGTGACTCTGGTCCCCTTCTGGATGTCACCTATACCAGGTGAATCTGGGACTCCTGTAGGCCTCAACTAGACCTGGTGACTCCGGTACCTCAACTGGGCCTTTCCGGGACCTAGTAAACATGCTCCCCACATGCGCCTCATCTGGACTTGGTGACTCGGGTTCTACCTGGTCATCATCGGAACATGGTTACTCTATTCCCCACTGGGACTGACCTGATCCTGGTAACTCTGGTCCTGACTTTGGCCTCTTCTATACCAGGTGACTCTGGCTTCACCTGAGCCTCACCTGTAACTGGTGACTCTGATCCTAAGCATGGCCTCACCTGACCTGGTGACTGTGGTTCCCATCGCGACCTCACCTGGACCTCATGTCTCTGGTCCCATCTGGGCCTCACCATGCCTGATGTCTCTGGTACCCACCTGGGTAGCATCATGATATGGTTACCCTGTTCAATAACAGTGACCCAGCCGGACATATAAACTCTGGTGTTCACCTGGGCCACACCTAGACATGGTGATACTGGTTCCCACTTGGGTCTCACCTGGACATGGTGAGTCGGATCCCCACCAGGTCCTCACCTGTAAATGGTGATTCTCGTTCCCACATGGACATGATGTGGATCTGGTGGCTGCAGTGTTTCTTCTTTCTCATGTTCCTCGTGACTCTGGTCCCCACCAGGGCAACACACGGACCTGGTCAGTGTGGTTGCCAACTGCACCTCACCTGGACCTGGTGATTCTGGTCTGCACCTGAGACTACCCTGGATCTGGTGACTGTGTTCCCCACCTGGGCTTAACCTGGATTTGGGGACACAGGTCCCCATCTGGGCCTCACCTAGCCCTGTTGACCATGGCCCTCAAATGGGCAAATTTGGGACCCGGTGACTGTGTTCCACAACTGGACCTCACCTGGACCAAGTGACTCTCGTCCCACTCTGGGTCTCACCGTGCCCAGAGTGAAAGCCACTTTGGCCTGACTTGGACCTGCTGACCCTGGTTGCCACCTGCGCCTGACCTCGAACTGTGGACTCTGGATCTTTCAAGGTCCTCCCCTGTACCTTGTGATCCTGATCCCCACCTGGGCCTCACCTGGACGTGGTGACACTTGTCACCACCGGGGACTCACCTGGACCTGCTTACTATGTTCGACACCTGGGCCTCATGTAGACCTGTTGACCACGGTTCCAAAACAGGCCTCACATGGACATGTTGCCTCTGATCCCCACCGGGTCTCACGTGTACCTGGTAACTCTGGTCCTAACCTGGGCCTCATCTGGACCTAGTGACTCTGGTCCCCACCTGGGCTTCACCTGAATCTGGTGACTCTGGTCCCCACCTGGACTTCACGTGGATCTGGTGGCTCTGGTTCCCACCTGGACTTCACCAGGATCTGGTGACTCTGTTCCCCACCTGTACCTCTCCTGGACCTGGTGACACTCTTTCCAACATGGACCTCACCTGGATCTGGGGTCTCTGGTCCACACATGGACCTGACCTGCATGTGGTGACTCTGGTCCTCAGTTTGGACTCACCTGGATCTGGCATCTCTCGTCCCCACTTTGACCTAACTCAGAACTGCTGAATCTTGCCCCACCTCGGCCGCAACCAGACCTGGTGACTCTTGTCCCCAGCTATGCCTCAATTCGCCCTGATGAATCTGGTCCTCACGTGGGCCTTACATGGACCTGGGACTCAGCTGGATAGAGTGGCTCTGGTTCCCACAACGGGCTCACATGATACAGCTGACTGTGGTCTTATTCTATGCCTCACCTGGTCCTAGTGATTCTCTTCCTATCTGGGCCTGCATGGCCCTAGTGACTCTGGAAACACCCAGGAATCATTAGGACCTGGATACTCTATTCCACACCTGTGCCTCACATTGATCATGGACCTCTCGTCCCATTCTGGGACTTAAACTAAACTAGTTACTGGTTCCCCTTTGGGCCTCACCCTTTCCTGGTAACTCTGGTCACCCGTTTGGCTTCACTTGGGCCTGGTGAATCTGGTCCTTAGCTGGTCTCACCTGGATCTGGTGAATGGTCTCCACCTGGGCCTCACCTGGACTTGGTGAATCCTGTTGCCACCTGCGCCTCACCTGGACCTTGTGTTGTGGTCCCACCTGGATCTCACCTGGATCTGGTGGCTCTGGTTCCCATATGGGGCTCTCCTGGACCTGGTTCCTGTGGTCTCCATCTGGACTCACCTGAAACACAATGACTCTGATCCATATTTGGGCCTCTCCTGTACCTGTTGACTATGGTCCTTACATGGGCTTCATTGGGACCTGGATACTCTCTTATATACCTGGGCCTCACCTGCACCTGGTGACTTTGGTCCCACCCAGGCCTCTACTGGATGAGGTGACTGGTTCCCACAGGGACCTCACCTGGACCTGGTGACTCAGGTCCTCATATGGGCATCATGGTACCTGGTTTCTCAGTTCCACTTCGGGGCCTCACCTGTATCTAATGATTCTCGTCTACCTCTGGGCCTCACCCTGACGTCGTGACTCTGGTCCCCACCTGGATATCACCAGAACCGGGTGACTCTGGTCCCCCTCTGGGACTCACCCGGAGATGGGGACACTGGTCCTCAACTGGGCCTCAATAGGACCTGGTGAATCTACTCCTCACTTAGGCATCGTCTGGACCTTGTGACTCTTTTCCCACCTGGCATCAATGGGACATGGTTACTCTGTTCCCCACCTGGGCCTCACTTGGACATGATAACTTTGCTCCGCACTTTGGCCTAAAATGGTCTTGATGACTCTTGTCCCCCCATTAGGACTCAATCTGGACCTGGTGACTGTGGTCCCCACGTGAGCCTCTTGGACCTGGTGAATCTGGTCCTTACCTGGTCCTTTCCGAGACCCGGGGACTCTATCCCCACCTGGGCCTCACCTGGACCTGGTGAATTTGGTCCCCATCTGGGTCTCACCCAGGTCTGGTGACTTTGTTCCCCACCTGGACCTGATTGCTGTGAACTCTTTCTTAGCCTCACCTGAAACTGGTGACTCTGATCCTATCTGCGCCTCACCCAGATCTGGTGACTCTGGTCCTCACTTGGGCATCATTGGTACCTGGTGACTCTCTTCCACACCTGAGCCTCACCTGGACCCGATGACTCTGGAACCACTCTGGGCCTCCCACTGACCTGGTGACTCTGGTCCCTAACTGGATATCACCTGGACCAGGTGATTCTGGTACCCTTCTAAGACTCAAGTAGATATGGTGAAACTGGTCCTCAACTGGGCCTCACCTGGACCTAGTGAATATGCTCCATCTGGGCCTTATTTGGACCTGGTGACTCTGGTCCCTACCTGGGCATCATCGGGACATGGTTCCACTGCATGGCCTGCAGATTGGCCTCAACTGGACCTGGTAAATCTGGTCCCTACCTGAGCATCACCGGGACATGGTTCCTCTGCATGGCCTGCAGGTTGGCCTCACCTGGACCTGGTGAGTGGGGTTGCCTCCTGGGCCTCCCCCGTACCTTGTGACACAGGGCCCCACGTGGGCCTCCCTTTGACCTGGTGAATCTGGTCCTTACCTGGTCCTCACTCGGAACTAGTAAGTCTGGTCACAACATGGGAATCATCTGCACCTGGTGAATCTGGTCCCCATTGGGCCTCACCCAGTCCTGGTGACTTTGTTCCCCACCTGGACCTGATTGCTGTGGACTCCTTTTGGGCCTCACCTGGACCGGGTGACTCTGATCCTAACTGGGCCTCACCCAGATCTGGTGACTCTGGTCCTCACCTGTGGACCATTATGACCTGGATACTCTGTTCCACACCTGAGACTCACCTGGACATGATGACGCTGGATCCCCTCTGGGCCTCAACCTGACATGGTGACTCTGGTCCCCATCTGGATATCACCAGAACCGGGTGACTCTGTTCCCCCTCTAGGGACTCACCCGGAGCTGGGACACAGGTCCTAACTGGGAACAACGGACCTGGTGAATCTACTCCTCACTTAGGTCTCGTCTGGACCTTGTGACTCTTTTCCCACCTGGCATCAATGGGACATAGTTACTCTGTTACCACTGGGCCTCACCTGGACATGATAACTTTGCTCCACACTTTGGCCTCAACTGGTCCTGATGAATCTGATCCCCCCACCTAGGCCTCAAACTGAACCTGGTGACTGTGGTCCCCACCTGGGTCACACCTGGACCTGGTGACTGTGGTCCCCACCTGGGTCTCACCTGGACCTGGTGGTCTCCTTCCTACATGAACCACGCCTGGACCTGGTGACTCTGGCGTTCTTGTAGACTCACTTTTACCTGGTGAATCCGGTCCCGACTAGGGACTCACGTGGATCTGGTGACTCTGGCCTGCAGGTTGGTCTCACCAGGACCTGGTGAGTGGGGTTGCCACCTGGCCCTCACCCATACCTGGTGACTCAAGTCCCTACGTGGGCCTCTTGGACCTGGTGAATCTGGTCCTTACCCGGTCCTCTCCTAGACCCGGGACTCCTGTCACCACCTGGGCCTCACCTGGACCTGGTGAATCTGGTCCCCATCTGGGCCTCACCCAGTCCTGGTGACTTTGTTCCCCACCTGGACCTGATTGCTGTGCCCTTTCTTGGCCTCACCTGGACTGGTGAGTCTGATCCTATCTGTGCGTCACCCAGACCGGGTGACTCTTGTCCTCACCTGGGCATCATTGGTACCTGGTGACTCTGTACCACACCTGAGCCTCACCTGGATATGTTGACTCTGGAAGCGCTCTGGGCCTCACCCTGACCTAGTGACTCTGGTCCCCATCTGGATGTCACATGGACAAGATGATTCTGGTACCCCCTAGGCCTCAAACAGATCTGGTGACTCTGGTCTTCAAAGGGGACTCACCTGTACCTAGTGTATATGCTCCATCTGGGCCTCATTTGGACCTGGTGACTCTGGTCCATACCTGCGCATCATCGGGATATGGTTCCACTGCATGGCCTGCAGGTTGGCCTCACCTGGACCTGGTAAGTCTGGTCTCTAACTGGGAATCATCTGGATATGTTTCCACTGCATGGCATGCAGGTTGGCCTCACCTGGATCTGGTAACTCTTCTCCCTACCTGGGCATCATTGGGATATGGTTCCAATGCATGGCCTGCAGGTTGTCCTCTCGTGGACCTGGTGAGTGTTATTGCCACCTGAGCCTCACCCATACCTGGTGACTCAGGTCCCCACGTGGGTCTCTTGGACCTGGTGAAACTGGTCCTTACCTGCTCCTTTCCCAGAACTGGGACTCTGGTCACCACCTGTGCCTCACCTGGACCTGGTGAATCTGGTACCCCTATAGGCCTCAACAAGATCTGGTGACTCTGATCCTATCTGCACGTCACCCAGACCTGGTGATTCTGTTCCTCACCTGGGCATCATTGGGACCTGGTGACTCTCTTCCACACCTGAGCCTCACCTGGACATGATGACTCTGGAACCACTCTGGGCCTCACCCTGACCTGGTGACTCTGGTCCCCATGTGGATGTCACCTGGACCAGTTTATTCTGGTACCCTTCTAGGCCTCAACCAGTTCTGTTGACTCTGGTCCTCAACTGGGCCTCACTTGGACCTAGTGAATATGCACCATCTGGGCCTCTTTTGGAACTGGTGACTCTGGTCCCTACCTGGGCGTCATTGGGACATGGTTCCTCTGCACGGCCTGCAGGTTGGACTCACCTGGACCTTGACAGTGGCGTTGCCACCTGGGCCTCACCTATGCCTGGTGACACAGGTCCCCACGTGGGCCTCACTTGGACCTGGTGAATCTTGTCCTTACCTGGACCTCACCCGGAACTGGTAAGTCTGGTCACCACCTGGATATCACCTGGACCTTGTGTATCTGGTCCCCATCTAGGCCTCACCCAGTCCTGGTGACTTTGTTCCCCACCTGGACCTGATTTCTGTGGACTCCTTCTTGGCCTCACCTGGAACTGGTGACTCTGGTCCCCACCTGGACCTCTCCCGGACCTGGTGACTTTCTTTCAAACATGGACCTCACATGGATCTGGTGACTCTGGTACTCAGTTTGGCCTCACCTGGAACTGGCGTCTCTCGTCCCCACTTTGACCTAACTCACAACTGCTGAATCTAGCCCAACTTGTGCTGCACCCAGACCTGGTGACTTTTGTCCCCAGCTATGCCTCAATTTGACCTAATGAATCTGGTCCTCACGGGAGCCTCACCTGGACCTGGGACTCAGCTGGATAGAGGGCTCTGGTTCCCGCAAGGGGCTCAGCTGATACTGCTGACTGTGGTCTTATTGTATGCCTCACCAGGACCTAGTGATTCTGTTCCCCATCTGGGCCTGCATGGCCCCAGTAACTCTGTTCCTCACCCAGGCATCATTGGGACCTGGATACTCTATTCCACACCTGGGCCTCACTTTTACCAGAGACCTCTGGTCCCATTCTGGGCCTCAAACTAAACTGGTTACTCTGGTTCCCCCTCTGGGCCTCACCCTTACCTGGTGACTCTGGTCACCCCTTGGGCTTCATTTGGGCCTGGTGAATCTGGTCCTTAGGTGGTCCGCACCTGGATCTGGTGACTGGTCGCAACCTGGGCCTCTCCTGACTTGGTGAATCCTGTTGCCACCTGGGCCTCACTTGGACCTTGTGACTGTGGTCCCACCTGGACCTCACCTGGATCTGGTGGCTCTGGTTCCCAAATGTGGCTCTCCTGGACCTTGTTCCTGTTATCTCCATTGCCCTCACCTGGAACACAATGACTCTGATACATATATGTGCCTCTCCTGCACCTGTTGACTCTGGTCCTTACCTGGGCATCATTGGGAATTGGATAATCTCTTATATACCTGGGCCTCACCTGGACCTCGTGACTGAGGTCCCCCCTTGGCCTCACCTGGATGAGGTGACTGGTTCCCACAGGGACCTCACCTGGTCCTGGTGACTCAGGTCCTCATATGGGCATCATGGGACCTGGTTTCTCAGTTCCACATCGGGGCCTCACCTGGACCTAGTGATTAACCTCCCCCTCTGGGCCTCACCCTGACGTGATGACTCTGGTCCCCACCTGGATATCACCAGAACCGGCTGACTCTGGACCCCCTCTGAGACTCACCCGGAGCTGTGGACACTGGTCGTCAATTAGGCCTCAACAGGACCTGATGAAGCTACTCTTCACTTAGGTCTCGTCTGGACCTTGTGACTCTTTTCCCACCTGGCATCAATGGGACATGGTTACTCTGTTCCCCACCTGGGCCTCACCTGGACATGATAACTTTGCTCCATTATTTGGCCTCAACTGGTCCTGATGACTCTCGTCCCCCCACCTAGGCCTCAATCAGGACCTGGTGACTGTGGTCCCCACCTGGGTCTCCCCTGGACCTGGTGACTCTCGTTCCTACATGAACCACACCTGGACTTGGTGACTGTGGTGTTCCTGTAGACTCACATTTCCCTGGTGATTCCGGTCCCCACTAGGGCCTCACCTGGATCTGGTGACTCTGGCCTGCAGGTTGGCCTCACCTGGACTTGGTGAGTGGGGTTGCCACCTGGGCGTGACCCATACCTGGTGACTCAGGTCCCCACGGGGGCCTCTTGGACCTGGTGAATCTGGTCCTTACCTGGCTTCTCCCAGACCCAGGGACTCTGGTCACCACCTGGTCCTCACCTGGACCTGGTGATACTGGTCCCCATCTGGGCCTCACCCAGTCCTGGTGACTTTGTTCCCCACCTGGACCTGATTGCTGTGGACTCTTTCTTGGCCTCACCTGGAACTGGTGACTCTGATCGTATCTGCGCGTCACCCAGACCTGGTGACTCTGGTCCTCACCTGGGCATCATTGGTACCCGGTGCCTCTGTTCCAAACCTGAGCCTCACCAGGACATGATGACTCTGGAACCTCTCTGGGCCTCACCCTGACATGGTGACAATGGTCCCCATCTGGATGTCACCTAGAGCAGGTGAATCTGGTACCCCTCTAGAACTCAACTAGACCTGGGGACACTGGTCCTCAACCGGGCCTCACCGGGACATCGTGAATATGCTCCCCACCTGCGTCTCCTCTGGACCTGGTGACTCTGGTTCTACCTGGGCATCATCGGGACATGGTTACTCTATTCCCCACTGGGACTGACCTGATTCTGGTAACTTTGGTTCTGACTTTGGCCTCTTCTGTACCAGGTGACTCTGGTCCACATGGGCCTCACCTGTGACTGGTGACTCTGATCCTAAGCATGGCCTCACCTGACCTGGTGACTGTGGTTCCCATCGGGACCTCACCTGGACCTCATGTATCTTGTCCCACCTGGGCATCACCAGGACCTTGTGTCTCTGGTACCCACCTGGGTAGCATCAGGATATGGTGACAGTGTTCACTAACAGTGACCCTGCCGGAACTATTAACTCTGGTCTTCACCTGGGCCACACCTGGACATGGTGACACTGGTTCCCAGCTTGGTCTCACCTGGACATGGTGAGTCGGATCCCCGCCTGGTCCTCACCTGTAACTGGTGATTCTCCTTCCCTCATGGACATCATGTGGACCTGGTTGCTGCAGTGTTTCTAGCTTCTCATGTACCTCGTGACTCTGGTCCCCACCAGGGCCTCAGCGGGACCTCTTGAGTGTTGTTGCCACCTGCACCTCACGTGGACCTGGTGATTCTGGTCTGCACCTGAGACTACCCTGGATCTGGTGACTGTGGTCCCCACCTGGGCTTCACCTGGATTTGGGGACTCTGGTCCCCATCTGGGCCTCACCTGGCCCTGTTGACCATGGTACACAACTGGGCAAAATTGGGACCCGGTGACTGTGTTCCACACCTGGACCTCACCTGGACCAGGTGACTCTGGTCCCCCTCTGGGTCTCACCGTGCCCTAGTGACTGTGAACCCCACTTTGTCCTGACTTGGACCTGCAGACACTGGTTGTCACATGCTCCTGACCTCCAAATGTTGACTCTTGTTCTTTCAAGGGCCTCCCCTGTACCTGGTGATCCTGGTCCCCACCTGGGCCTCACCTGGACGTGGTGACTCTTGTCACTACCGGGGACTCACCTGGACCTGCTTAATCTGTTCCACACCTGGGCTTCAAGTAGTCCTGTTGACCATGGTCCCCAAGCCGGCCTCACATGAACCTGTTGCCTCCGATCCCCACCGGGGCCAAACGTGTACCTGGTAACTCTGGTCCTCACCTGGGCCTCATCTGGGCCTAGTGACTCTGGTCACCACCTGGGCTTCACCTGGATCTGGTGACCCTGTCCCCACCTGGACTTCACCTGGATCTGGTGAATCTGGTCCCCAACTGGACCTCTCCTGGACCTGGAGACTCTCTTTCCAAAATGGACCTCACCTGGATCCGGTTATTCTGCTCCTCAGTCTGGCCTCACCTGGATCTAGTGTCTCTCATTCCCACCTTGACCTAACTCAGAACTGATGGATCTTGCCCCACCTAGGCGGCACCTCGACCTGGTGACTCTTCTCCCCAGCTATGCCTCAATACGACCTGATGAATCTGGTCCTCACCTGGGCCTCACATGGACCTGGGACTCAGCTGGATAGAGTGGCTCTGGTTTCCGCAAGGGGCTCAAATGGTACTGCTGACTGTGGTCTTATTCTATGCCTCACCAGGACCTAGTGATTCTGTTCCCCATCTGGGTCTGCATGACCCTAGTGACGCTGGTCCTCACCAAGGCATCATTGGGAGCTGGATACTCTATTCCACACCTGGGACTCACTCTGACCACGGACCTCTGGTCCCATTCTGGGCCTCAAACTAAACTGGTTACTCTGGTTCCCCCTCTGGGGCTCACCCTTACCTGGTGACTCTGGTCACCCCTTGGGCTTCACTTGGGCCTGGTGAATCTGGTCCTTGGCTGGTCCTCACCTGGATCTGGCGACTGGTCGCCCCCTGGGCCTCACCTGGACTTGGTGAATCCTGTTGCCACCTGGGCCTCACTTGGACCTTGTGACTGTGGTCCCACCTGGACCTCACCTGGATCTGGTGGCTCTGCTTCCCATATGGGGCTCTCCTGTTCCGTGATCCTGTGGTCTCCATCTGGTCTCACCTGGAACACAATGACTCTGATCCATATCTGGGCCTCTCCTGGACCTGTTAACTCTGGTCCTTACCTGGGCATCATTGGGACCTGGGTACTATATTATATACCTGGGGCTCACCTGGAACTGGTGACTGAGGTCCCACCTTGGCCTCACCTGGATGAGGTGACTGGTTCCCACAGGGACCTCACCTGGTCCTGGTGACTCAGGTCCTCATATGGGCATCATGGGACCTGGTTTCTCAGTTCCACATCGGGGCCTCACCTGGACCTAGTGATTCACCTCCCACTCTGGGCCTCACCCTGACGTGGTGACTCTGGTCCCCACCTGGATATCACCAGAACCGGGTGACTCTGGTCCCCCTCTGAGACTCACCCTGAGCTGTGGACACTGGTCCTCAACTGGGCCTCAACAGGACCTGATGAAGCTACTCTTCACTTAGGCCTCGTCTGTACCTTGTGACACTTTTCCCACCTGGCATCAATGGGACATGGTTACTCTGTTCCCCACATGGGCCTCACCTGGACATGATAACTTTGCTCCATTCTTTGGCCTCAACTGGTCCTGATGACTCTCTTCCCCCCAACTAGGCCTCAATCAGGACCTGGTGACTGTGGTCCCCAACTGGGTCTCCCTGGACCTGGTGACTCTCGTTCCTACATGAACCACACCTGGACTTGGTGACTGTGGTGTTCTTGTAGACTCACATTTCCCTGGTGAGTCCGGTCCCCACTAGGGCTTCACCTGTATCTGGTGACTCTGGCCTGCAGGTTGGCGTCACCTGGACTTGGTGAGTGGGGTTGACACATGGGCGTCACACATAACTGGTGACTCAGGTCCCCACGTGGGCCTCTTGGACCTGGTGAATCTGGTCCTTACCTGGCCTGTCCCAGACACAGGGACACTGGTCACCACCTGGGCCTCACCTGGACCTGGTGATTCTGGTCCCCATCTGGGCCTCACCCAGTCTTGGTGACTTTGTTCCCCACCTGGACCTGATTGCTGTGGACTCTTTCTTGGCCTCACCTGGAACTGGTGACTCTAATCGTATCTGCGCGTCACCCAGACCGGGTGACTCTGGTCCTCACCTGGGCATCATTGGTACCTGGTGCCTCTGATCCACACCTGATCCTCACCAGGACATGATGACTCTGAAACCTCTCTGGGCCTCACCCAGACATGGTGACTCTGGTCCCCATCTGGATGTCACGTGGACCAGGTGATTCTGGTACCCCTCTAGGACTCAACCAGATCTGGTGACTGTGATTGTCAACTGGGCCTCACCTGGACCTAGTGAATATGCACCATCTGGGCCTCATTTGGACCTGGTGACTCTGGCTCCTCCCTGGGCATCATCGGGACATGGTTCCAAGGCACGGCCTGCAGGTTGGCCTCACCTGGACCTGGTGAGTCGGGTTGCCACCTGGGCCTCCCCCATACCTGGTGACCGAGAAACCCACGTGGGCCTCACTTGGACCTGGTGAATCTGGTCTTTACCTGGTCCTCACCCGGAACTGGTATCTCTGGTCACCACCAAGGAATCACATGGGCCCGGTGAAACTCGTCCCCATCTGGGCCTCACCCAGTCCTGGTGACTTTGTTCCCCACCTGGACCTGATTGCTGTGGACTCCTTCTTGGCCTCACCAGGAACTGGTGACTCTGAACCTAACTGGGCCTCACCCAGATCTGGTGACTCTGGTCCTCACCTGTGGACCATTATGACCTGGATACTCTGTTCCACACCTGAAACTCACCTGGACATGATGACCTTGGAACCCCTCTGGGCCTCAGCCTGACATGGTGATTCTGGTCCCCATCTGGTTGTCACCTAGACCAGGTGAATCTGGTACCACTCTAGGCCTCAACATGACCTGGTGACCCTGTTCCTTAACTGGGCCTCACCGGGACCTAGTGAACATGCTCCAAAAATGCGCCTCATCTGGACCTGGTGACTCTGGTTCTACCTGGGTATCATCGTGACATGGTTACTCTATTCCCCACTGGGACTGACCTGATCCTGGTAACTCTGGTCCTGACTTTGGCCTCTTCTACACCAGGTGACTCTGGCTCCACCTGGGCGTCACCTGTAACTGGTGACTCTGATCCTATGCATGGCCTCACCTGACCTGGTGATTGTGGTTCCCATCGGGACCTCCCCTGGACCTCATGTCTCTGGTCCAAACTGGGCCTCACCAGGACTTTGTGTCTCTGGTACCCACCTGGATAGCATCAGGATATGGTTATACTGTTCACTAACAGTGAACCAGCTGGACATATTAACTCTGGTCTTCACCTGGGCCAAATCTGGACATGGTGATTGTGTTCTGCACCTGAGACTACCCTGGATCTGGTGACTGTGGTCCCCACCTGGGCTTCACCTGGATTTGGGGACTCCGATCCCCATCTGGGCTTCACCTGGCCCTGTTGACCATGGTCCTCAACTGAGCAAAATTGGGACCCGGTGACTGTGTTCCACAACTGGACGTCACCTGGACCAGGTGTCTCTAGTCCCCCTCTGGGTCTCAGCGTGCCCTAGTGACTGTGAACCCCACTTTGGACTGACTTGGACCTGCTGACACTGGTTTCCACCTGCGCCTGACTTCGAACTGTATATTCTGGTTCTTTCAAGGGCCTCCCCTGTACCTGGTGATCCTGGTCCCCACCTGGGCCTCACCTGGACGTGGTGACTCTTGTCACCACCGGGGACTCACCTGGACCTGCTTACTGTGTTCCACACCTGGGCCTCAAGTAGATCTGTTGACCATGGTCCCCAAGCCGGCCTCACATGGACCAGTTGCCTCTGATCCTCACCGGGGCCTCACGTGTACCTGGTAACTCTGGTCCTCACCTGGGCCTCATCTGGACCTAGTGACTCTGGTCCCTACCTGGGCTTCATCTGGATCTGATGACTCTGGTCCCCGCCTGGACTTCACCTGGATCTGGTGACTCTGGTCCCCACCTGGACCTCTCCTGGTCCTGCTGACTCTCTTTCCAACATGGACCTTACCTGGATCTGGTGACTCTGGTCCTCAGTTTGGCCTCACCTGGACCTGGTGTCTCTCGACCCACTTTGACCTAACTCAGAACTGCTGAATCTTGCCCCACCTAGGCCGCATCCAGACCTGGTGACTCTTGTCCCCAGCTATGCCTCAATTCGACTTGATGAATCTGCTCCTCACGTGGAGCTCACATGGACCTGGGACTCAGATGGATTGAGTGGCTCAGGTTCCCACAAGGGGCTCACCTGATACTGGTGATTGTGGTCTTATACTATGCCTCACCAGGACCTATTGATTCTGTTCCCCATCTGGGCCTGCATGGCCCTAGTGACTCTGGTCCTCACACAGGCATCATTGGGACCGGGATACTCTATTCCACACCTGGGCCTCACTCTGACCAGGGACCTCTTGTCCCAGTCTGGTCCTCAAACTAAACTGGTTACTCTGGTTCCCCCTCTGGGCCTCACCCTTACCTGGTGACTCTGGTCACCCCTTGGGTTTCACTTGGGCCTGGTGAATCTGGTCCTTAGCTTGTCCTCACTTGGATCTGGTGACTGTTCGCCACCTGGGCCTCACCTGTACTTGGTGAATCCTGTTGCCACCTGCGCGTCACCTGGACCTTGTGACTGTGGTCCCACCTGGACCACACCTGGATCTGGTGGCTCTGGTTCCCATATGTGGCTCTCCTATAACTGGTTCCTGTGGTCTCCATCTGGCCTCACCTGGAACACAATGACTCTGATCCATATTTGGGCCTCTCCTGGACCTGTTAACTCTGGTCTTTACATGGGCATCATTGGGACCTGGATACTCTCTTATATACCTGGGCCTAACCTGAACCTGGTGACTGTGGTCCCACCTGGGCCTCACCTGGGCGAGGTGACTGGTTCCCACAGGGACCTCACCTGGATCTGGTGACTCAGGTCCTCATATGGGCATCATGGGACCTGGTTTCTCAGTTCCACATCGAGGCCTCACCTGCACCTAGTGATTCTCGTCCCCCTCTGGGCCTCACCCTGACGTGGTGACTCTGGTCACCACCTGGATATCACCAGAACCGGTGACTCTGGTCCCCCTCTGGGACTCACGCGGAGCTGGCGACACTGGTCCTCAACTGTGCCTCAACATGACCTGGTAAATCTACTCCTCACTTAGGCCTCGTATGGACCTTGTGACTAATTTCCCACCTGGCATCAATGGGACAAGGTTACTCTGGTCCCCACCTGGACCTCACATGTACATGATAACTTTGTTCCACACTTTTGTCTCAACTGGTCCTGATGACCCTCGTCCTTCCACCTAGGCCTCAAACTGGACCTGGTGACTGTGGTCCCCACCTGGGTTTCACCTGGACGTGTTGACTCTCCTTGCCACATGAACCCCATCTTGACCTGGGGACTGTGGTGTTCTTGTAGACTCACATTTACCTGGTGACTCCGGTCCCTACTAGGGCCTCATCTGGATCTGGTGACTCTGGCCTGCAGGTTGGCCTCACCTGGACCTGGTGAGTGGGGTTCCAACCTGGGCCTCACCCATACCTGGTGACTCAGGTCCCCACGTGGGCCTCTTGGACTTGGTGAATCTGGTCCTTACCTGGTCCTCCCCAGACCCGAGGACTCTGGTCACCACCTGGGCCTCACCTGGACCTGGTGAATCGGGTCCCCATCTGGGCCTCACCCAGTCCTGGTTAATTTGTTGCCCACCAGGACCTGATTGCTGTGGAATCCTTCTTGGCCTCACCTGGAACTTGTGACTCTGATCGTAACTGGGCCTCACCCAGATCTGGTGACTCTGGTTCTCACCTGAGGACCATTATGATCTGGATACTCTGTTCCACACCTGAGCCTCACCTGGACATGATGACTCTGGATCCCCTCTGGGCCTCACCCTGACATGGTGACTCTGGTCCCCATCTGGATGTCAACTAGACCAAGTGAATATGGTACCCCTCTAGGCCTCAACTAGACCTGGTGACCCTTGTCCTCAACTGGGCCTCTCCGGGACCTAGTGAACATGCTCCCCACATGGGCCTCACCTGGACCTGGTAACTCTGGTCCCTACCTGGGCATCATCGGGACATGGTTCCTCTGCATGGCATGCAGGTTGGCCTCACCTGGACCTGTTGAGTGGGGTTGCCACCTGGGCCTCAATCATACCTGGTGAATCAGGTCCCCACGTGGGCCTCTTGGACCTGGTGAATCTGGTCCTTACCTGGTCCTCTCCCAGACCCGGGGACTCTGGTCACCACCTGGGCCTCACCTATACCTGCTGAATCTGGTCTCCAACTGGGCCTCACCCAGTCCTGGTGAATTTGTGCCCCACCTGGACATGATTGCTGTGGACTCTTTCTTGGCCTCACCTGGAACTGGTGACTCTGATCCTATCTGCGCGTCACCCAGACTTGGTGACCCTGGTCCTCACCTGGGCATCATTGGTACCTGGGGATTCTGTTCCACACCTGAGCCTCACCTGAACATGATGACTCTGGATCCCCTCTGGGCCTCACCCTGACATGGTGTCTCTGGTCCCCATCTGGATGTCACCTGGACCAGGTGATTCTAGTACCCCTCTAGGCCTCAACCAGATCGGGTACTCTGGTCCTCAACTGGGCCTCATCTGTACCTAGTGAATATGCTCCTCAACTGCGCCTCATCTGGACCTGGTGACTCTGCTTGTACCTGGCCATCATTGAGACGTGGTTACTCTATTCCCAACTGGGACAGACCTGATCCTGGTAACTCTAGTCCTGACTTTGGCCTCTTCTGTACCAGGTGACTCTGTCTCCGCCTGGGCCTTACCTGTAACTGGTGACTCTTATCCTAAGCATGGCCTCACCTGACATTGTGACTGTGGTTCTCAATGGGACCTCACCTGGACCTCATGTCCCTGGACCCACCTTGGCCTCACCAAGCCCTGGTGTCTCTGGTACCCACCTGGGTAGCATCAGGATATGGTTACACTGTTCACTAACAGTGACCCAGCCGGACCTATTAACTGTGGTCTTCACCTGGGCCACACCTGGACATGGTGACACTGGTTCCCACCTGGGTCTCACCTGGACAGGGTGAGTCGGATCCCACCTGGTCCTCACCTGTAACTGGTGATTCTCGTTCCCACATGGACATCATGTGGACCTGGTGGCTGCAGTGTTTCTAGCTTCTCATGTACCTCGTGACTCTGCTCCCCACCAGGGCCTCACCGGCACCTGGTGAGTGTGGTTGTCACCAGCACCTCACCTGGACCTGGTGATTCCGGTCTGCACCTGAGACTACGCTGGATCTGGTGACTGTGGTCCCCACCTGGGCTTCACCTGGATTTGGGGACTCCGGTCCCCATCTGGGCCTCACCTGGCGTGTTGACATTGGTCCTCAACTGGGCAAAATTGGACCCGGTGACTGTATTCCAAAACTGGACCTCAACTGGACCAGGTGACTCTGGTCCCCCTCTGGGTCTCACCATGCCCTAGTGACTGTGAACCCCACTTTGGCCTGACTTGGACCTGCTGACCCTGGTGGCCAGCTGCGCCTGACTTCGAACTGTTGACTCTGGTTCTTTCAAGGCCCTCCCCGGGACCTGGTGATCCTGGTCCCCACCTGGGCCTCACCTGGACGTGGTGACTCTTGTCACCACCGGGGACTCACCTGGACCTGCTTACTGTGTTCCACACCTGGGCCTCAAGTAGACCTGTTGACCATGGTCCCCAAGCCGGCCTCACATGGACCTGTTGCCTCTGATCCCCACCGGGGCCTCACGTGTACCTGGTAACTCTGGTCCTCACCTAGGCCTCATCTGGACCTAGTGACTCTGGTCCCCAACTGGGCTTCACTTGGATCTGGTGACTCTGGTCCCCACCTGTACTTCACCTGGATCTAGTGACTCTGGTCCCCACCTGGACCTCTCCGGGACCTGGTGACTCTCTTTCCAACATGGACCTCACCTGGATCTGGTGACTCTGGTCCTCAGTTTGGCCTCACCTGGACCTGGTGACTCTCGTTCCCACATGAACCACACCTGGTAGACCTGTTGACTGTGGTGTTCTTGTAGACTCACATTTACCTGGTGTCTCCGGTCCCCAGTAGGGCCTCACCTGGATCTGGTGACTCTGATCCTATCTGCGCGTCACCCAGACCTGGTGACTCTGCTCCTAACCTGGGCATCATTGGTACCTGGTTACTCTGTTCGACACGTGAGTCTCACCTGGACATGATGACTCTGGAACCTGGCTGGGCCTCACCCTGACCTTGTGACTCTGGTCCCCATCTGGTTGTCACTTGGACCAGGTGACTCTGGTACCCCTCTAGGCCTCAACCAGATCTGGTGCCTCTCCTCCTCAACTGGGCCTCACCTGGACCTAGTGAATAAGCTCCATCTGGGCCTCATTTGGACCTGGTGACTCTGGTCCCTACCTGGGCATCATCGGGACATGGTTCCACTGCATGGCCTGCAGGTTGGCCTCACATGAACCTGGTAACTCTGGTCCCTACCTGGGCATCATCGGGTCACGGTTCCTCGGCATGGCCTGCAGGTTGGCCTCACCTTGAACTGCTGAGAGGGTTTGCCACCTGGGCCTCACCCATACATGGTGACACAGGTCCCCCTGTGGGCCTTACTTGGACCTGGTGAATCTGGTCCTTACCTGATCCTCACCTGGAACTGGTAACTCTGGTCAACACCTGGGCCTCACCTGGACCTGGAGATACCGGTCCCCATCTGGGACTCACCCAGTCCTGGTGAATATGTTCCCCACCTGGAACTCTCCTGGACCTGGTGACTCTGGTCCTGTTTGGCCTCACCTGGACCTGGTGTCTCTCGTCCCCACTTTGACCTAACTCAGAACTGCTGAATATTGCCCCACCTAGGCCGCACCCAGACCTGGTGACTCTTGTCCCAAGCTATGCCTCAATTCGATCTGATGAATATGGTCCTCACGTGGGCACCACATGGACCTGGGACTCAGCTGGATAGAGTGGCTCTGGTTCCCACAAGGGGCTCACCTGATACTGCGGACTGTGGTCTTATACTATGCCTCACCAGGACCTATTGATTCTGTTCCCCATCTGGGCCTACATGGCCCTAGTGACTCTGGTCCTCACCCAGGCATCACTGGGACCTGGATACTCTATTCCACACCTGGGACTCACTCTGACCATGGACCTCTGGTCCCATTCTGGGCCTCAAACTAAACTGGTTACTCTGGTTCCCCCTCTGGGCCTCACCCTTACCTGGTGACTCTGGTCACCCCTTGGGCTTCACTTGGGCCTGGTGAATCTGGTGCTTAGCTGGTCCTCCCCTGGATCTGGTGACTGGTCGCCACCTGGGCCTCACCTGGACCTGGTGAATCCTCTTGCCACCTGCGCCTCACATGGACCTTGTGACTGTTGTCCTACCTGGACCTCACTTGGATTGGTGGCTCTGGTTAACATATGGGGCTCTCCTGGACCTGGTTCCTGTGGTCTCCATCTGGCCTCACCTGTAACAAAATGACTGTGATCCATATTTCGGCCTCTCCTAGACCTGTTGACTCTGGTCCTTACCTGGCCATCATTGGGAGCTGGATACTCTCTTATATAGCTGGGCCTCACCTGGACCTGTTGACTTTGGTCCCACCTGGGCCTCACCTGGAGGAGGTGACTGGTACCTACAGGGACCTCACCTGGACCTGGTGACTCAGGTCCTCATATGGGCATCATGGGACCTGGATTCTCAGTTCCACATCGGGGCCTCACCTGGACCTAGTGATTCTCGTCCCGCTCTGGGCCTCACCCTGACGTGCTGTCTCTGGTCCCCACCTGGATATCACCAGAACTGGGTGTCTCTGGTCCTCCTCTGGGACTCACCGGGAGCTGGGGACACTCCTCCTCAACTGGGCCTCAACAGGACCTGGTGAATCTACTCTTAACTTAGGCCTCATCTGGACCTGTGACTCTTTTCCCACCTGGCATCAATGGGACATGGTTACTCTGTTCCCCACCTGGGCCTCACCTGGACATGATAACTTTGCTCCATACTTTGGCATCAACTTGTCCTGATGACTCTTGTCCCCCCACCTAGGCCTCACTCTGGACCTGGTGATTGTGGTCCCCACCTGGGTCTCACCTGGACCTGGTTTCTCTCGTTCCCACATGAACCACAGCTGGACCTGGTGACTGTGGTGTTCTTGTAGACTCACATTTACCTGGTGCCTCTGGTCTCCACTAGGGCCTCACCTGGATCTGGAGACTCTGGCCTACAGGTTGGCCTCACTTGGAACTGGTGAGTGGGGTGGCCACCTGGGCCTCACCCATACCTGGTGAGTCAGGTCCCCACGTGGGCCTCTTGGACCTGGTGAATCTGGTCCTTACCTGGTCCTCTCCCGGAGTTGGGGACTCTGGTCACCACCTGGGACTCACCTGGACCTGGTGACTCTGGTCCCCATCTGGATGTCACGTGGACCAGGTGATTCTGGTACCCCTTTAGGACTCAACCAGATCTGGTAACTGTGATTGTCAACAGGGCCTCACCTGGAACTAGTGAATATGCTCCATCTGGGCCTCATTTGGACCTGGTGACTCTGGGCCCTACCTGGGCATCATCGGGATATGGTTCCACTTCTTGGCCTGCAGGTTGGCCTCACCTGGACCTGGTATCTCTGGTCCCTACCTGGGCATCATCGGGACATTGTTCCTCTGCATGGCCTGCAGGTTGGCCTCAGCTGGACATGGTGAGTGGGGTGGCCACCTGGGCCTCACCTATACCTGGTGACTCAGGTTCCCACGTGGGCCTCTTGGACCTGGTGAATCTGGTCCTTACTTGATCCTCTCCCAGAATGGGGAATCAGGTCCCCACCTGGGCCTCACATGGACCTGGTGAATCTGGTCCCCATCTGGGCCTCACCCAGTCCTGGTGACTTTCTTCCCCACCTGGACCTGATTGCTGTGGACTCTTTCTTGGCCTCACCTGGAACTGGTGACTCTGAACGTATCTGCACGTCACCCAGATCTGGTGACTCTGGTCCTCACCTGGGCATCATTGGTACCTGGTGACTCTGTTCCTCACCTGAGCCTCACCTGGACATGATGACTCTGGAACCTCTTTGGGCCTCTCCCTGACCTGGTGACTCTAGTCCCTACCTGGGCATCATCGGGACATGGTTCCACTGCATGGCCTGCAGGTTGGCCTCACCTGGATGTGGTAACTCTCGTCCTTACCTGGGTATCATCGGGACATGGTTCCTCTGCATGGCCTGCAGGTTGGCCTCATCTGTACCTGGGGAGTGCCTTGCCACCTGGCCTCACCAAGACCTGGTGACTCAGGTTCCCACGTGGGCCTCATTTTGACCTGTTGAATCTGGTCCTTACCTGGTCGTCACCCGGAACTGGTAAGTCTGTTCACCACCTGGGAATAACCTGGACCTGGTGATTCTGGTCCCCATCCGGGCCACACCCAGTCCTGGTGACTTTGTCCCCAAATGGACCTGATTGCTGTGGACTCCTTCTTGGCCTCACCTGGAACTGGTGACTCTGATCCTAACTGGGCCTCACCCAGATCTGGTGACTCTGGTCCTCACCTGTGGACCATTATGATCTGGATACTCTGTTATACACATGAACCTCACCTTACATGATTACACTGGATCTCCTCTGGACCTCACCCTGACATGGTGACTCTGGTCCCCATGTGGATGTCACCTAGACCAGGTGAATCTGGTACCCCTCTAGGCTTCAACTAGCCCTGGTAATGTGGTCCTCAACTAGGCCTCACCGGGACCTAGTGGATATGCTCCCCTCCTGTGCCTCATCTGGACCTGGTGACTCTGGTTCTACCTGGGCATCATTGGGACCTGGATACTCTCTTATATACCTGGGCCTCACCTGGACCTGATGACTGTGGTCCCACCTGGGCCTCACCTGGACCTGGTGAATCTGGTCCCCATCTGGGTCTCACCCAGTCCTGATGACTTTGTTCCCCACCTGGACCTGATTGCTGTGGACCCTTTCTTGGCCTCACCTGGAACTGGTGACTCTGATCCTATATGCGCGCCTCCCAGATCTGGTGACTCTGGTCCTCACCTGGGAGTTATTGGTACCTGGTGACTCTGTTCCACACCTGAGCCTCACCTGGACATGATGACCCTGGAACCTCTCTGGGTCTCACCCTGACCTGGTGACTCTGGTCCCCATCTGGATGTCACCTGAACCAGGTGATACTGGTACTCCTCTAGGCCTCAACCAGATCTGGTGACTCTGGTCCTCAACTGGGCCTCATGTGGACCTAGTGAATTTGCTCCATCTGGGCCTCATTTGGACCTGGTGTCTCTGGTCCCTACCTGGGCATCATCGTTAATGGTTCCACTGCATGGCCTACAGGTTGTCCTCACATGGACCTGGTAAATCTCTTCCCTACCGGGGCATCATCGGGACATGGTTCCTCTGCATGGCCTGCAGGTTGGCCTCACCTGGACCTGGTGAGTGGGGTTGCCACCTGGGCCTCATCCATACCTGGAGACTCGGGTCCCGACATGGGCGTCTTGCACCTGGTGAATCTGGTTCTTACCTGGTCCTTTCCCACACCCGGGGACTCTGGTCACCACCTCGGCCTCACCTGGACCTGGTGAATCTGGTCCCCATCTGGGCCTCACTCAGTCCTGGTGACTTTGTTCCCCACCTGGACCTGATTGCTGTGGACTCCTTCTTGGCCTCACCTGGAACTGGTGACTCTCATCCTAACTGGGCCTCACCCAGATCTGGTGACTCTGGTCCTCACCTGTGGACCATTATGACCTGGATACTCTGTCCCACACCTGAGCCTCACCTGGACATGATGACTCTGGATCCCCTCTGGGTCTCACCCTGACATGGTGACTCTGGTCCTCATCTGGATGTCACCTAGACCAGGTGAATCCGGTACCCCTCTAGGCCTCAACTAGACCTGGTGACTCTGTTCCTCAACTGGCCCTCACCGGGACTTAGTGAACATGCTCCACACCTGCGCCTCATCTGGACCTGGTGACTCAGGTTCTACCTGGGCATCATCGGGACATGGTTACTCTATTCCCCACTGGGACTGACCTGATCCTGGTAACTCTCGTCCTGATTTTGGCCTCGTCTGTCCCAGGTGACTCTGGCACCACCTGGGCCTCACTATTATCTGGTGACACTGATTCTAAGCATGACCTCACCTGACCTGGTGACTGTGGTTCCCATCAAGACCTCACCTGAACCTCATGTCTCTGGTCCCACCTGGGCCTCACCGAGACCTGGTGTCTCTGGTACCCACCTGGGTAGCATCAGGATATGGTTACCCTGTTCACTATCAGTGACCAAGCCGGACCTATTAACTCTGGTCTTCACATGGGCCACACCTGGACATGGTGACACTGGTTCCCACCTGGGACTCACCTGGACATGTTGAGTCGGATCCCCACCTGGTCCTCACCTGTAACTGGTGATTCTCGTTCCCACATGGACATCATGTGGACCTGGTGGCTGCAGTGTTTCTAGCTTCTCATGTACCTCGTGACTCTGATCCCCACCAGGGCCTCACCGGGTCCTGGTGAGTTTGGTTTCACCTGCACCTCCCCTGGACCTGGTGATTCTGGTCTGCACCTGAGACTACCCTGGATCTGGTGACTGTGGTCCCCACCTGGGATTCACCTGGATTTTGGGACTCCGGTCCCCATCTGTGCCTCACCTGGCCCTGATGACCATGGTCCTCAACTGGGCAATATTGGGACCCGGTGACTGTGTTCCACAACTGGACCTCACCTGGACCAGGTCACTCTGGTCCCCCTCTGGGTCTCACGTGTCCTAGTGACTGTGAACCACACTTTGGCCTGACTTGGACCTGCTGACCCTGGTTGCCACCTGCGCCTGACCTCGAACTGTTGACTCTGGTTCTATCAAGGGCCTCCACTGTACCTGGTGATTCTGGTCCCCACCTGGGCCAAACCAGGACGTGGTGACACTTGTCACCACCCGGAATCACCTGGACCTGCTTACTGTGTTCCACACCTGGTCCTCAAGTAGACCTCTTGACCATGGTCCCTAAGCCGGCCTCACATGGACCTGTTGCCTCTGATTCCCACAGGGGCCTCACTTGTACCTGGTAACTCTGGTCCTCACCTGGGCGTCATCTGGACCTAGTGACTCTGGTCCCCACCTGGACTTCACCTGGATCTCGTGACTCTGGTCCCCACCTGGACTTCACCTGGATCTGATGACACTGGTCGCCGCCTGGACCTCACCTGGACCTGGTGACTCTGTTCCTCAGTTTGGCCTCACCTGGACCTGTTGACTCTGACCTGAAGGTTGGCCTCACCGGGACCTGCTGAGTGGGGTGGCCACCTGGGCCTCACCCATACCTGGTGACTCAGGTCCCCACGTGGGCATCTTGGACCTGGAGAATCTGGTCCTTACCTGGTCCTCTTCCAGACCCGGGGACTCTGGTCACCACCTGGGCCTCACCTGGACCTGGTGAATCTGGTCCCCATCTGGGCCTCACCCAGTCCTGGTGACTTCGTTCCACACGTGGACCTGATTGCTGTAGACTCTTTCTTGGCCTCACCTGGAACAGGTGACTCTGATCCTATCTGCGCGTCACCCAGATCTGGTGACTCTGGTCCTCACCTGGGCATCATTGGTACCTGGTGACTCTGTTCCACACCTGAGCCTCACCTGGACATGATGACTCTGGAACCTCTCTGGGCCTCTCCCTGACCTGGTGAGGCTGGTCCCCATCTGGATGTCACCTGGACCAGGTGATTCTGTACCCCGATAGTCCTCAACCAGATCTGGTGACTCTGGTCTTCACCTGGGCCTAACCTGGACCTAGGGAATATGCTCCATCTGGGCCTCATTTGAACATGGTGACTCTGGTCCATACCTGGGCATCATAGGGACATGGTTCCACAAAACGGCCTGCAGGTTGGCCTCACCTGGACATGGTAAGTCCTGTCCCTACCTGGGCATCATCGGGACATGGTTACTCTGCATGGCCTGCAGGAGGCCTCACCTGGACCTGTTGAGTGCGGTTGCCACCTGGGCCTCACCCATACCTGGTGACTCAGGTTCCCACGTGGGCCTCACTTGGACCTTGTGAATCTGGTCCTTCCCTGGTGCTCACCCGGAACTGGTAACTCTGGTCACCACCTGGAAATCACCTGGACCTGGTGAATCTGGTTCCCATCTGGGCCTCACACAGTCCTGGTGACTTTGTTCCACACCTGGACCTGATTGCTGTGGACTCCTTCTTGGCCTCACCTAGAAATGGTGACTCTGATCCTAACTGGGCCTCACCCAGATCTGGTGACTCTGGTCCTCACCTGTGGACCATTATGACCTGGATACTCTGTTCCACACCTTACCTCACCTGGACATGATGACTCTGGATCCCCTGTGGGTCACATCCTGACATGGTGACTCTGGTCCCCATCTGGATGTCACCTAGACCAGGTGAATCTGGTATCCTCTAGGCCTAAACTAGCCCGGGGGCATCTGGTCCTCAACTGGGCCTCACCGGGACCTAGTGAATATGCTCCCCACCTGCGCCTCATCTGGACGTGTTGACTCGGGTTCTACTTGGGCATCATCGGGACATGGTTACTCTATTCCCCACTGGGACTGACCTGATCCTGGTAACTCTGGTCCTGACATTGGCCTCTTCTGTACCAGGTGACTCTGGCTCCACCTGGGCCTCACCTGTAACTGGTGACTGTGATCCTAAGCATGGCCTCACCTGACCTGGTGACTGTGGTTCCCATCGGGACCTCAACTGGACCTCATGACTCTGATCCCACCTGGGCCTGACCAGGACCTGGTGTCTCTGGTACCCACCTGGGTAGCATCAGGATATGGTTACACTGTTCTCTAACAGTGACCCACCCTGACCTATTATCTCTGGTCTTCACCTGGGCCACACATGGACATGGTGACACTGTTGCAACTTGGGTCTCACCTGGACATGGTGAGTCGGATAACCGCCTGGTCCTCACCTGTAAGTGGTGATTCTAGTTCCCACATGGACATCATGTGGACCTGGTGGCTGCAGTGTTTCCAGCTTCTCATGTACCTCGAACTCTGGTCCCCACCAGGGCCTCACCCGGACCTGGTGAGTGTGTTTGCCACCTGCACCTCACCAGGACCTGGTGATTCTGGTTTGCACCTGAAAATACTGTGGATCTGGTGACTGTGGTCCTCACCTGGGCTTCACCTGGATTTGGGGACTCCGGTCCCCAACTGGGCCTCGCCTGGCCCTGTTGACCATGGTCCTCAACTGGGCAAAATTTGAACCCGGCATTGTGTTCCACAACTGGACCTCACCTGGACCAAGTGACTCTGGTCCCCTCTGGATCTCACCATGCCCTAGTGACTGTGAAACCCACTTTGGCCTGACTTGGACCTGCTGACCCTGGTTGCCACCTGCGCCTGACCTCGAACTGTTGACTTTAATTATTTAAAGGGCCTCCCCTGGACATGTTGATCCTGGTGCCCTCATGGGCCTCACCGGGACCTGGTGACTCTTGTAACCACGGGGAACTCACATGGACCTGGTTACTGTGTTCCACCCCTGGGCCTCAATAGACCTGTTGACCATGGTCCCCGCCGGCCTCACATGTACCTGTTGCCTCTGATCCCCACCGGGGTCTCACGTGTACCTGGTAACACTGGTCCTCACCTGGGTCTCATCTGGACCTCTTGACTCTAGTCCAGACCTGTGCTTCACCTGGATCTGGTGACTCTGGTCCCCACCTGGGCCTCTCCTGGACCTGGTGACTCTCTTTCCAACATGGACCTCACCTGGATCTGGTGAATCTGGTCCCCACCTGGACCTCTCCTGGACCTGGTGACTCTGGTCCTCAGTTTGGCCTCACCTGGACCTGGTGTCTCACGTCCCCACATTGACCTAACTCAGAACTGCTGAATCTTGCCCCACCTAGGCCGCACCCAGACATGGTGACTCTTGTCCCCATCTATGCCTCAATTATATCTGATGAATATGGTCCTCACGTGGGCCTCACATGGACCTGGGACTCAGCTGAATAGTGTGGCTATGGTTCCCACAAAGGTCTCACCTGATACTGCTGACTGTGGTCTTATTCTATGCCTCACCAGGACCTAGTGATTCTGTTCCCCATCTGGGCCTGCATAGCCCTAGTGATTCTGGTCCTCACCCAGGCATCATTGAGACCTGGATACTCTATTCCACACCTGGGACTCACTCTGACCACGGACCTCTGGTCCCATTCTGGGCCTCAAACTAAACTGGTTACTCTGGTTCCCCCTCTGGGCCTCACCCTTACCTGGTGACTCTGGTCACCCCTTGGGCTTCACTTGGGCCTGGTGAATCTGGTGCTTAGCTGGTCCTCCCCTGGATCTGGTGACTGGTCGCCACCTGGGCCTCACCTGGATCTGGTGACTGTGGTCCCACCTGGGCCTCACATGGACGAGGTGACTGGTTCCCACAGGGACCTCACCTGGACCTGGTGACTCAGGTCCTCATATGGGCATCATGGGACCTGGTTTCTCAGTTCCACTTCGGGGCCTCACCTGGACCTAGTGATTCTCGTCCCCTTCTGGGCCTCACCCTGACGTGGTGACTCTGGTCCCCTCCTGGATATCACCAGAAATGGGTGACTCTGGTCCCGCTCTGTGACTCACCCGGAGCTGGGGACACTCCTCCTCAACTGGGCCTCAACAGGACCTGGTGAATCTACTCCTCACTTAGGCCTCGTCTGGACCTGTGACTCTTTTCCCACCTGGCATCAATGGGACATGGTTGTTCTGTTCCCCACCTGGGCCTCACCTGGACATGATAACTTTGCTCCGCACTTTGGTCTCAACTGGTCCTGATGACTCTAGTCCCCCCACCTAGGCCTCAATCTGTACCTGGTGACTGTGGTCCCCACCTGGGTCTCACCTGGACCTGGTGACTCTCGTTCCCACATGAACCACACCAGGACCTGGTGACTGTGGTGTTCTTGTAGACTCACATTTACCTGGTGACTCTGGTCCCCACTAGGGCCTCACCTGGATCTGGAGACTCTGGCCTGCAGGTTGTCCTCACCTGGACCTGGTGAGTGGGGTTGCCACCTGGGCCTCACCCATACCTGGTGACTCAGGTCCCCACGTGGTCCTCTTGGACCTGGTGAATCTGGTCCTTACCTGGTCCTTCCCGGACCCGGGGACTCTGATCACCACCAGGGACTCACCTGGACCTGGTGAATCTGGTCCCATCTGGGTCTCACACAGTCCTGGTGATTTGTTCCCCACCTGGACCTGATTGCTGTAGACTCTTTCTTGGCCTCACCTGGAACTAGTGACTCTGATTCTATCTGCGCATCACGCAGACCTGGTGACTCTGGTCCTCACCTGGGAATCGTTGGTACCTGGCGACTCTGTTCCACACCTGAGCCTCACCTGGACATGATGACTCTGGAAAACCTCTGGGTCTCACCCTGCCCTGGTGACTCTAGTCCCCATCTGGATGTCACCTGGACCAGGTGATTCTGGTACCCCTCTAGGCCTCAACCAGATCTGGAGACTCTGGTCCTCAACTGGGCCTCACATGGACCTAGTGAATATGCTCCATCTGGGCCTCATTTGGACTTGGTGACTCTGGCCCCTCCCTGGGCATCATCGGGATATGGTTCCACAGCATGGCATGCAGGTTGGCCTCACCTGGACCTGGTGAGTGGGGTTGCCACCTGGGCCTCACCCATACCTGGTGACAGAGAAACCCACGTGGGCCTCACTTGGACCTGGTGAATCTGGTCCTTACCTGGTCTTCACCCGGAACTGGTATCTCTGGTCACCCCCCGGGAATCATATAGGCCCGGTGAAACTGGTCCCCATCTGGGCCTCACCCAGTCCCGGTGACTTTGTTCCCCACCTGGACCTGATTGCTGTGGACTCCTTCTTGGCCTCACCTGGAACTGGTGACTCTGAACCTAACTGGGCCTCACCCAGATCTGGTGACTCTGGTCCTCACCTGTGGACCATTATGACCTGGATACTGTGTTCCAAAACTGAGCCTCACCTGGACATGATGACCATGGAACCCCTCTGGGCCTCAGCCTGACATGGTGACTCTGGTCCCCATCTGGATGTCACCTAGACCAGGTGAATCTGGTACCACTCTAGGCCTCAACTTGACCTGGTGACACTGGTCCTCAACTTGGCCTCACCGGGACCTAGTGAACATGCTCCAAAAATGCGCCTCATCTGGACCTGGTGACTCTGGTTCTACCTGCGTATCATCGGGACATGGTTACTCTCTTCCCCACTGGGACTGACCTGATCCTGGTAACTCTGGACCTGACTTTGGCCTCTTCTCCACCAGGTGACTCTGGCTCCACCTAGGCCTCACCTGTAACTGTGACTCTGATCCTATGCATGGCCTCACCTGACCTGGTGACTGTGGTTCCCATCGGGACCTCACCTGGACCTCATGTCTCTGGTCCAAACTGGGCCTCACCAGGATCTTGTGTCTCTGGTACCCACCTGGATAGCATCAGGATATGGTTACACTGTTCACTAACAGTGAACCAGCTGGACATATTAACTCTGGTCTTCACCTGGGCCACACCTGGACGTGGTGATTGTGGTCTGCACCTGAGACTACCCTTGATCTGGTGACTGTGGTCCCCACCTGGGCTTTACCTGGATTTGGGGACTCCGGTCCCCATCTGGGCTTCACCTGGCCCTGTTGACCATGGTCCTCAACTGGGCAAAATTGGGACCCGTTGACTGTGTTCCACAACTGGACCTCACCTGGACCAGGTCACTCTGGTCCCCCTCTGGGTGTCACCGTGCCCTAGTGACTGTGAACCCCACTTTGGCCTGACTTGGACCTGCTGACACTGGTTTCCACCTGCGCCTGACCTCGAACTGTTTACTCTGGTTCTTTCAAGGGCCTCTCCTGTACCTGGTGATCCTGGTCTCCACCTGGGCCTCACCTGGACATGGTGACTCTTTTCATAACCGGGGACTCACCTGGACCTGGTTACTGTGTTCCACACCTGGGCCTCAAATAGATCTGTTGACCATGGTCCCCAAGCCGGCCTCACATGGACCAGTTGCCTCTGATCCTCACCGGGGCCTCACGTGTACCTGGTAACTCTGGTCCTCACCTGGGCCTCATCTGGACCTAGTGACTCTGGTCCCTACTTGGGCTTCACCTGGATCTGATGACTCTGATCCCCACCTGGACTTCACCTGGATCTGGTGACTCTGGTCCCCACCTGGACCTCTCCTGGTCCTGCTGACTCTCTTTAAAACATTGACCTTACCTGGATCTCGTGACTCTGGTCCTCAGTTTGGCCTAACCTGGATCTGGTGTCTCTCGTCCCCACTTTGACCTAACTCAGAACTGCTGAATATTGCCCCAACTAGGCCGGACCCAGACCTGGTGACTCTTGTCCCCAGTTATGCCTCAATTCGACTTGATGAATCTGCTCCTCACATGGGCCTCACATGGACCTGGGACTCAGCTGGATTGATGGCTCTGGTTCTCACAAGGGTCTCACCTGATACTGGTGACTGTGGTCTTATACTATGCCTCATCAGGACCTAGTGATTCTGTTCCCCATCTGGGCCTGCATGGCCCTAGTGACTCTGGTCCTCACCCAGGCATCATTGGACCTGGATACTCTATTCCACATCTGGGCCTCACTCTGAACACGGACCTCTGGTCCCATTCTAGGCCTCAAACTAAACTGTTTACTCTGGTTCCTCCTCTGGGCCTCACCCTTACCTGGTGACTCTGGTCACCCCTTGGGCTTCACTTGGGCCTGGTGAATCTGGTCCTTAGCTTGTCCTCACTTGGTTCTGGTGACTGTTCGCCACCTGGGCCTCACCTGTACTTGGGGAATCCTGATATCACCTGTGCGTCACCTGGACCTTGTGACTGTGGACCCACCTGGACCACACCTGGATCTGGTGGCTCTGGTTCCCATATGGGGCTCTCCTGTAACTGGTTCCTGTGGTCTCCATCTGGCTTCACCTGGAACACAATGACTCTGATGCATATTTGGGCCTCTCCTGGACCTGTTAACTCTGGTCTTTACATGGGCATCATTGGGACCTGGATACTCTCTTATATACCTGGGCCTCACCTGGACCTGGTGACTGTGGTCCCACCTGGGCCTCACCTGGACGAGGTGACTGGTTCCCACAGGGACCTCACCTGGATCTGGTGACTCAGGTCCTCATATGGGCATCATGGGACCTGGTTTCTCAGTTCCACATTGGGGCCTCACCTGCACCTAGTGATTCTCGTCCCCCTCTGGGCCTCACCCTGACGTGGTGACTCTGGTCACCACTGGATATCACCAGAACCGGTGACTCTCGTCCCCCTCTGGGACTAACGCGGAGCTGGCGACACTGGTCCTCAACTGTGCCTCAACAGGACCTGGTGAATCTACTCCTCACTTAGGCCTCGTATGGACCTTGTAACTCAGTTCCCACCTGGCATCAATGGGACAAGGTTACTCTGGTTCCCACCTGGACCTCACATGGACATGATAACTTTGCTCCACACTTTGTCCTCAACTGGTCCTGATGACCCTCGTACCCCCACCTAGGCTTCAATCTGGACCTGGTGACTGTGGTCCCCACCTGGGTTTCACCTGGACCTGTTGACTCTCCTTGCCACATGAACCCCACCTGGACCTGGGGACTGTGGTGTTCTTGTAGACTCACATTTACCTGGTGACTGTGGTCCCCACTAGGGCCTCACCTGGATCTGGTGACTCTGGCCCGCCGGTTGGCCTCACCTAGACCTGGTGTGTTTGGTTGCCACCTAGGCCTCACACATAGCTGGTGACTCAGGTCCCCACGTGAGCCTCTTGGACCTGGTGAATCTGGTCCTTACCTGGTCCTTTCCCAGACCCGGGGACTCTATCCCCACCTGGGCCTCACCTGGACCTGGTGAATCTGGTCCCCATCTGGGTCTCACCCAGGTCTGGTGACTTTGTTCCCCACCTGGACCTGATTGCTGTGAACTCTTTCTTGGCCTCACCTGCAACTGGTGACTCTGATCCTATCTGCGCCTCACCCAGATCTGGTGACTCTGGTCCTCACTTGGGCATCATTGGTACCTGGTGACTCTCTTCCACACCTGAGCCTCACCTGGACCCGATGACTCTGGAACCACTCTGGACCTCCCCCTGACCTGGTGACATTGGTCCCCATTTGGATATCTCCTGGACCAGGTGATTCTGGTACCCTTCTAAGACTCAAGTAGATATGGTGAAACTGGTCCTCAACTGGGCCTCACCTGGACCTAGTGAATATGTTCCATCTGTGCCTTATTTGGACCTGGTGACTCTGGTCCCTACCTGGGCATCATCGGGACATGGTTCCACTGCATGGCCTGCAGATTGACCTCAACTGGACCTGGTAAATCTGGTCCCTACCTGAGCATCACCGGGACATGGTTCCTCTGCATGGCCTGCAGGTTGGCCTCACCTGGACCTGGTGAGTGGGGTTGCCACCTGGGCCTCCCCCATACCTTTTGACACAGGTCCCCACGTGGGCCTCCCTTTGACCTGGTGAATCTGGTACTTACCTGGTCCTCACTCGGAACTAGTAAGTCTGGTCACAACATGGGAATCATCTGCACCTGATGAATCTGGTCCCCATTGGGCCTCACCCATTCCTGGTGACTTTGTACCCCACCTGGACCTGATTGATGTGGACTCCTTTTGGGCCTCACTTGGAACGGGTGACTCTGATCCTAACTGGTCCTCACCCAGATCTGGTGACTCTGTCCTCACCTGTGGACCATTATGACCTGGATACTCTGTTCCACACCTGAGACTCACCTGGACATGATGACGCTGGATCCCCTCTGGTCCTCAGCCTGACATGGTGACTCTGGTCCCCATCTGGATATCACCAGAATCGGGTGACTCTGTTCCCCCTCTGGGACTCACCCGTAGCTGGGACACTGGTCCTCAACTGGGCACAACTGGACCTGGTGAATCTACTCCTCACTTAGGTCTCATCTGGACCTTGTACTCTTTTCCCACCTGGCATCAATGGGACATGGTTACTCTGTTCCCACTGGGCCTCACCTGGACATGATAACTTTGCTCCACACTTTGGCCTCAACTGGTCCTGATGAATCTGATCCCCCCACCTAGGCCTCAAACTGAACCTGGTGACTGTGGTCCCCACCTGGGTCACACCTGGACCTGGTGACTGTGGTCCCCACCTGGGTCTCACCTGGACCTGGTGGTCTCCTTCCTACATGAACCACGCCTGGACCTGGTGACTCTGGCGTTCTTGTAGACTCACTTTTACCTGGTGAATCCGGTCCCCACTAGGGACTCACGTGGATCTGGTGACTCTGGCCTGCAGGTTGGTCTCACAGGGACCTGGTCTGTGGGGATGCCACCTGGGCCTCACCCATACCTGGTGACTCAAGTCCCTACGTGGGCCTCTTGGACCTGGTGAATCTTGTCCTTACCCAGTCCTCTCCTAGACCCGGGGACTCCTGTCACCACCTGGGCCTCACCTGGACCTGGTGAATCTGGTCCCCATCTGGGCCTCACCCAGTCCTGGTGACTTTGTTCCCCACCTGGACCTGATTGCTGTGCCCTTTCTTGGCCTCACCTGGACTGGTGAGTCTGATCCTATCTGTGCGTTACCCAGACCGGGTGACTCTTGTCCTCACCTGGGCATCATTGGTATCTGGTGACTCTGTACCACACCTGAGACTCACCTGGAAATGTTGACTCTGGAACCGCTCTGGACCTCACCCTGACCTAGTGACTCTGGTCCCCATCTGGATGTCACATGGACAAGGTGATTCTGGTACCCCCTAGGCCTCTAACAGATCTGGTGACACTGGTCTTCAAAGTGGACTCACCTGTACCTAGTGAATATGCTCCATCTGGGCCTCATTTGGACCTGGTGACTCTGGTCCATACCTGGGCATCATCGGGATATGGTGCCACTGCATGGCCTGCAGGTTGGCCTCACCTGGACCTGGTAAGTCTGGTCTCTACCTGGGCATTATCTGGATATGTTTCCACTGCATGGCATGCAGGTTGGCCTCACCTGGACCTGGTAATCTTCTCCCTACCTGGGCATCATCGGGATATGTTTCCACTGCATGGCCTGCAGGTTGGCCTCACCTGGACCTGGTGAGTGTTATTGCCACCTGGGCCTCACCCATACCTGGTGACTCAGGTCCCCACGTGGGCCTCTTGGACCTGGGGAATCTGGTCCTTACCTGGTCCTATCACAGAACGGGGACACTGGTCACCACCTGTGCCTCACCTGGACCTGGTGAATCTGGTACCCCTCTAGGCCTCAACAAGATCTGGTGACTCTGATCCTATTTGCGCATCACCCAGACCTGGTGACTCTGTTCCTCACCTGGGCATAATTGGGACCTGGTGACTCTGTTCCACACCTGAGCCTCACCTGAACATGATGACTCTGGAACCTCTCTGGGCCTCACCCTGACCTGGTGACTCTGGTCCCCATCTGGATGTCACCTGGACCAGGTGATTCTGTACCCTTCTAGGCCTCAACCAGATCTGGTGACTCTGGTCCTCAACTGGGCCTCACTTGGACCTAGTTAATATGCACCATCTGGGCCTCTTTTGGACCTGGTGACTCTGGTCCCTACCTGGGCATCATCGGGACATGGTTCCACTGCATGGCCTGCAGGTTGGCCTCACCTGGACCTGGTCAGTGTGGTTGCCACCTGGGCCTCACCCATTCCTGGTGACACAGGTCCCCACGTGGGCCTCACTTGGACCTGGTGAATCTTGTCCTTACCTGGTCCTAACCCTGAACTGATAAGTCTGGTCACCACCTGGATATCACCTGGACCTTTTGTATCTGGTCCCCATCTTGGCCTCACCCAGTCCTGGTGACTTTGTTCCCCACCTGGACCTGATTGCTGTGGACACCTTCTTGGCCTCACCTGGAACTGGTGACTCTGATCCTAACTGGGCCTCACCCAGATCTGGTGACTCTGGTCCTCACCTGAGGACCATTATGACATGGATACTCTTTACCACACCTGATACTCACTTGGACATGATGACTCTGGATCCCCTCTGGGCCTCACCGTGACATGTTGACTCTGGTCCCCATCTGGATGTCACCTAGACCAGGTGAATCTGGTACCCCTCTAAGCCTCAACTAAAACTGGCGACTCTGGTCCTCAACTGGGCCTCAGCGGGACCTAGTAAACATGCTCCCCACCTGCGCCTCATCTGGACCTGGTGACTCTGGTTCTACCTGGGCATCATCCGGACATGTTTACTCTATTCCCCACTGGGACTGACCTGATCCTGGTAACTCTGGTCCTGACTTTGGCCTATTCTGTACCAGGTGACTCTGGCTCGACCTGGGTCTCACCTGTAACTGGTGACTCTGATCCTAAGCATGGCCTCACCTGACCTGGTGACTGTGGTTCCCATCGGGATCTCACCTGGACCTCATGTCTCTGGTCCGACCTGGGCCTGACCAGGACCTGGTGTCTCTGGTACCAACCTGGGTAGCATCAGGATATGGTTAGACTGTTCACTAACAGTGACCCAGCCGGACCTTTTAACTCTGGTCTTCGCCTGGGCCACACCTGGACATGGTGACACTCGTTCCCACCTGGGTCTCACCTGGACATGGTGAGTCGGATCCCCATCTGGTCCTCACCTGTAACTGGTGATTCTCTTTCCTACATGGACATCATGTGGACCTGGTGGATGCAGTGTTTATAGCTTCTCATGTACCTCGTCACTCTGGTCCCCACCAGGGCCTCACCGGGACCTGGTGAGTGTGGTTGCCACCTGCACCTAACCTGGACTTGGTGATTCTGGTCTGCACCTGAGACTACCCTGGATCTGGTGACTGTGTTCCCCACCTGGTCTTCACCTGGATTTGGGGACTCCGGTCCCCATCTGGGCCTCACCTGGCCCTGTTGACCATGGTCCTCAACTGGGCACAATTGGGGCCCGGTGACTGTGTTCCACAACTGGACCTCACCTGGACCAGTTAACTCTGGTCCCCCTCTGGTTCTCACCGTGCCCTAATGACTGTGAACCGCACTTTGGCCTGACTTGGACCTGCTGACCCTGGGTGCCACCTGCGCTTGACTTCGACCTGTTGACTCTGGTTCTTTCTTTTTCTTTTTTTTTTTAAATTTATTATTTATTATTGGTGTTCTATTTACTAACATAGAGAATAACCCCCAGTGCCCGTCACCCATTCACTCCCACCCCCCGCCCTCCTCCCCTTCTACCACCCCTAGTTCGTTTCCCAGATTTAGCAGTCTTTACGTTCTGTCTCCCTTTCTGATATTTCCCACACATTTCTTCCCCCTTCCCTTATATTCCCTTTCACTATTATTTATATTCCCCAAATGAATGAGAACATATAATGTTTGTCTTTCTCCGACTGGCTTACTTCACTCAGCATAATACCCTCCAGTTCCATCCACGTTGAAGCAAATGGTGGGTATTTGTCATTTCTAATAGCTGAGTAATATTCCATTGTATACATAAACCACATCTTCTTTATCCATTCATCTTTCGTTGGACACCGAGGCTCCTTCCACAGTTTGGCTATCGTGGCCATTGCTGCTATAAACATCGGGGTGCAGGTGTCCCGGCGTTTCATTGCATTTGTCTCTTTGGGGAAAATCCCCAACAGTGCAATTGCTGGGTCGTAAGGCAGGTATATTTTTAACTGTTTGAGGAACCTCCACACAGTTTTCCAGAGTGGCTGCACCAGTTCACATTCCCACCAACAGTGTATGAGGATTCCCTTTTCTCCGCATCCTCTCCAACATTGGTAGTTTCCTGTCTTGTTAATTTTCCCCATTCTCACTGGTGTGAGGTGGTATCTCATTGTGGTTTTGATTTGTATTTCCCTGATGGCAAGTGATGCAGAGCATTTTCTCATGTGCATGTTGGCCTTGTCTATGTCTTCCTCTGTGAGATTTCTGTTCATGTCTTTTGCCCATTTCATGATTGGATTGTTTGTTTCTTTGGTGTTGAGTTTGATAAGTTCTTTATAGATCTTGGAAACTAGTCCTTTATGTGATATGTCATTTGCAAATATCGTCTCCCATTCTGTAGGTTGTCTTTGAGTTTTGCTGACTGTAATCTTTGCTGTGCAAAAGCTTCTTATCTTGATGAAGTCCCAATAGTTCATTTTTGCTTTTGTTTCTTTTGCCTTCGTGGATGTATCTTGCAAGAAGTTACTATGACCGAGTTCAAAAAGGGTGTTGCCTGTGTTCTTCTCTAGGATTTTGATGGAATCTTGTCTCACATTTAGATCGTTCATCCATTTTCAGTTTATCTTTGTGTATGGTGAAAGAGAGTGGTCTAGTTTCATTCTTTGCATGTGGATGTCCAATTTTCCCTGCACCATTTATTGAAGAGACTGTCTTTCTTCCAATGGATAGTCTTTCCTCCTTTATCGAATATTAGTTGCCCATAAAGTTCAGGGTCTACTTCTGGATTCTCTATTCAGTTTCACTGATCTATGTGTCTGTTTTTGTGCCAGTAGAGTCTAGTTCTTTCAAGGGCCTCAACTGTACCTGGTGATCCTGGTCCACACCTGGGACTCACCTGGACTTGGTGACTCTTGTCACCACCGGGGACTCACCTGGACCTGCTTACTGTGTTACACACCAGGGCCTCAAGTAGACCTGTTGACCATGGTCCCCAAGCCGGCCCCACATGGACTTGTTGCCTCTGATCCCCACAGGGGCCTCACGTGTACCTGGTATCTCTGGTCCTCACCTGGGCCTCATCGGGACCTAGTGACTCTGGTCCCCACCTGGGCTTCACGTGGATCTGGTGACTCTGGTCCCCACCTGCACTTCACCTGGTTCTGGTGACTCTGGTCCCCACCTGGGCCTCTCTTGGACCTGGTGACTCTCTTTCTAACATGGACCTCACATGGATCTGGTGACTCTGATCCTCAGTTTGGCCTCACCTGGACCTGGCGTCTCTCGTCCCCACTTTGACCTAACTCAGAACTGCTGAATCTTGCCCCACCTAGCCTGCACCCAGACCTGGTGATTCTTGTCCCCAGCTATTCCTCAATTCGACCTAATGAATCTGGTCCTCACGGGAGCCTCTCATGGACCTGGGACTCAGCTGGATAGAGTGGCTCTGGTTCACGCAAGGGGATCAAATGATACTGCTGACTGTGGTCTTATTCTATGCCTCACCAGGACCTAGTGATTTGTCCCCATCTGGGCCTGCATGGCCCTAGTGACTCTGGTCCTCACCCAGGCATCATTGGGACCTGGATACACTATTCCACACCTGGGCCTCACTCTGACTAGGGACCTGTGGACCCATTCTGGGCCTCAAACTAAACTGGTTACTCTGGTTCCCCCTCTGGGACTCACCCTTATCTGGTGACTCTGGTCACCCCATGGGCTTCATTTGGGCCTTGTGAATCTGGTCCTTAGCTTGTCCTCACTTGGATCTGGTGACTGGTCGCCAGCTGGGCCTCACCTGGACTTGGTGAATCCTGTTGCCAGCTGCGCCTCACCTGGACCTTGTGACTGTGGTCCCACCAGGACCTCACCTGGATCTGGTGGCTCTGGTTCCCATATGGGGCTCTCCTGGACCTGATTCCTGTGGTCTCCATCAGGCATCACCTGGAACAAAATGACTCTGGTCCATATTTGGGCCTCTCCTGGACTGTTGACTCTGGTCCTTACCTGGGCATCATTGCGACCTGGATACACTCTTATATACCTGGGCCTCACCTGGACCTGGTGACTGTGGTCCCACCTGGGCCTCACCTGGACGAGGTGACTGGTTCCCACAGGGACCGTCACCTGGACCTGCTGACTCAGGTCCTCATATGGGCATCATGGGACCTGGTTTCAGTTCCACATCGGGGCCTCACCTGGAGCTAGTGATTCTCGTCCCCCTCTGGGCCTCACCCTGACGTGGTGACTCTGGTCCCCACCTGGATATCACCGGAACCGGGTGACTCTGGTCCCCCTCTGGGACCCACCCGGAGCTGGGGACACTGGTCCTCAACTGGGCCTCACCTGGACCTGGTGAATCTGGTCCCCATCTGGGCCTCACCCAGTCCTGGTGACTTTGTTCCCCACCTGGACCTTGCTTGCTGTGGACTCTTTCTTGGCCTCCCCTTGGAACTGGTGACTCTGAACCTATCTGCGCGTCACCCAGATCTGGTGACTCTGGTCCTCACCTGGGCATCATTGGTACCTGGTGACTCTGTTCCTCACCTGAGCCTCACCTGGACATGATGACTCTGGAACCTCTCTGGGCCTCTCCCTGACCTGGTGACTCTAGTCCCTACCTGGGCATCATCGGGACATGGTTCCACTGCATGGCCTGCAGGTTGGCCTCACCTGGATGTGGTAACTCTCGTCCTTACCTGGGTATCATCGGGACATGGTTCCTCTGCATGGCCTGCAGGTTGGCCTCACCTGGACCTGGGGAGTGCTTTGCCACCTGGCCTCACCAATACGTGGTGACTCAGGTCCCCACGTGGGCCTCATTTTGTAGTGTTGAATCTGGTCCTTACCTGGTCGTCACCCGGAACTGGTAAGTCTGTTCACCACCTGGGAATAACCTGGACCTGGTGAATCTGGTCCCCATCTGGGCCTCACCCAGTCCTGGTGACTTTGTTCCCCACCTGGACCTGATTGCTGTGGACTCCTTCTTGGCCTCACCTGGAACTGGTGACTCTAATCCTAACTGGGGCCTACCCAGATCTGCTGACTCTGGTCCTCACCTGTGGACCATTATGATCTGGATACTCTGTTCCACACCTGAGCCTCACCTGGACATGATTACTCTGGATCCCCTCTGGACCTCACCCTGACATGGTGACTCTGGTCCCCATGTGGATGTCACCTAGACCAGGTGAATCTGGTACCCCTCTAGGCCTCAACTAGACCTGGTGACTCTGGTCTTCAACTGGGCCTCACCGGGACCTAGTGGATATGCTCCCTTCCTGCGTCTCATCTGGTCCTGGTGACTCTGGTTCCACCTGGGCATCATTGGGACCTGGATACTCTCTTATATACCTGGGCCTCACCTGGACCTGATGACTGTGGTCCCACCTGGGCCTCACCTGGACCTGGTGAATCTGGTCCCCATCTGGGCCTCACCCAGTCCTGGTGACTTTGTTCCCCACCTGGACCTGATTGCTGTGGACCCTTTCTTGGCCTCACCTGGAACTGGTGACTCTGATCCTATATGCGCGTCTCCCAGATCTGGTGACTCTGGTCCTCACCTGGGAGTTGTTGGTACCTGGTGACTCTGTTCCACACCTGAGCCTCACCTGGACATGATGACTCTGGACCACTCTGGGTCTCATCCTGACCTGGTGACTCTGGTCCCCATCTGGATGTCACCTGGACCAGGTGATTCTGGTACTCCTCTAGGCCTCAACCAGATCTGGTGACTCTGGTCCTCAACTGGGCCTCACCTGGACCTAGTGAATATGCTCCATCTGGGCCTCATTTGGACCTAGTAACTCTGGTCACTACCTCGGCATCATCGGGTCATGGTTCCACTGCATGGCCTGCAGGTTGCACTCACCTGGACCTGGTAACTCTGGCCCCTACCTGGGCATCATCCGGACATGGTTCCTCTGCATGGCCTGCAGGTTGGCCTCACCGGGAGCTGGTGAGTGTGGATGCCACCTGGGCCTCACTCATACCTTGTGACTCAGGTCCCCACGTGGGGCTCTTGGACCTGGTGAATCTGATTCTTTCCTGGTCCTCTCCTAGACCAGGGGACTCTGGTCACTCCCTGGTCCTCCCCTGGACCTGGTGAATCTGGTCCCCATCTGAGACTCACCCAGTCCTGGTGACTTTGTTCCCCACCTGGACCTGATTGCTGTGGACTCATTCTTGGCCTCACCTAGAACTGGTTACTCTAATCCTATCTGCGCGTCACCCAGACCTGGTGACTCTGGTCCTCACCTGGGCATCATTGGTACCTGCTGACTCTGTTGCACACCTGAGCCTCACCTGGACATGATGACTCTGGAACTCTCTGGGCCTCACCCTGACCTGGTGACTCTGGTCCCCATCTGGATGTCACCTGGACCAGGTGATTCTGGTACCCCTCTAGGCCTCAACCAAATCTGGTGACTCTGGTCCTCAACTGGGCCTCACCTGGACCTAGTGAATATGCAACATCCGGGCCACATGGACCTGGTGACTCTGGTCCCTACCTGGGCATCATCGGGACATGGTTCCACTGCATGGCCTGCAGGTTGGCCTCACTTGGACCTGGTAAGTCTGGTCCCTACCTGGTCATCATCGGGACATGGTTCCCCTGAATGGCCTGCAGGTTGGCTTCAGCTGGACCTGGTCAGTGGGCTTGCCACCTGGGCCTCTTCCATGCCTGGTGACACAGGTCCCCACGTGGGCCTCACTTGGACCTGGTGAATCTAGTCCTTGCCTGGTCCTCACCCGGAACTGGTAACTCTGGTCACCACCTAGGAATCACCTGGACCTGGTGAATCTGGTCCCCATCTGGTCCTCACTCAGTCCTGGTGACTTTGTTCCCCACCTGGACCTGATTGCTGTGGACTCCTTCTTGGCCTCACCTGGAACTGGTGACTGCTGATCCTAACTGGGCCTCACCCAGATCTGGTGACTCTGGTCCTCACCTGTGGACCATTATGACCTGGATACTCTGTTCCACACCTGAGACTCACCTGGACATGATGATTCCGGATCCCCTCTGGGCCTCACCCTGACATGGTGACTCTGGTCCCCATCTGGATGTCACCTAGACCAGGTGAATCTGATACCGCTCTAGGCCTCAACTAGACCTGGAAAATCTGGTCCTCAAATGGGCCTCACCGGGACCTAGTGAACATGCTCCCCAACTGCGCCTCATCTATAACTGGTGACTCTGTTTCTACCTGGGCATCATCGGGAAATGGTTCCTCTATTCCCCTCTGGGACTGACCTCATCGTGGTAACTCTGGTCCTGACTTTGGCCTCTTCTGTACCAGGTGACTCTGGCTCCACCTGGGCCTCTCCTGTAACTGGTGACTCTGATCCTAAGCATGGCCTCACCTGACCTGGTGACTGTGGTTCCCATCGGGACCTCACCTGGACCTCATGTCTCGGGTCCCACCTGGGCCTCACCAGGACCTGGTGTCTCTGGTCCCAACCTGGGTATCATTAGGATATGGTTACACTGTTCACTAACAGTGACCCAGCCGGACCTATTAACTCTTGTCTTCACCTGGGCCACACCTGGACATGGTGACACTGGTTCCCACCTGGGTCTCACCTGGACATGGTGAGTCGGATCCCCACCTGGTCCTCACCTGTAACTGGTGATTTTCGTTCCCACATGGATATCATGTGGACCTGGTGGCTGCAATGTTTCTAGCTACTCATGTACCTCGTGACTCTGGTCCCCACCAGGGCCTCACCGGGACCTGGTGAGTGTGGTTGCCACCTGCACCTCACCTGGACATGGTGATTCTGGTCTGCACCTGAGAATACCCTGGATCTGGTGACTGTGGTCCCCACCTGGGCTTCACCTCGATTTGGGGACTCCGGTCCCCATCTGGGCCTCACCTGGCCCTGTTGACCATGGTCCTCAACTGGGCGAATTTGGACCCGGTGACTGTGTTCCACACCTGGACCTCACCTGGACCAAGTGACTCTGGTCCCCCTCTCGGTCTCACCGTGCCCTAGTGACTGTGAACTCCACTTTGACCTGACTTGGACCTGCTGACCCTGGTTGCCACCTGCTCCTGACCTCGAACTGTTGACTCTGGTTCTTTCAAGGGCCTCCCCTAGACCTGGTGATCCTGGTCCCCAACTGGGCCTCACCTGGACGTGGAGACTCTTTTCACCACCGGGAACTCACCTGGACCTGGTTACTGTGTTCCACACCTGGGCCCCAAATAGAACTGTTGACCATGGTCCCCAAGCCGGCCTCACATCGACCTGTTGCCTCTGATCCACACTGGGGCCTGACGTGTACCTGGTATCTCTGGTCCTCACCTGGGCCTCATCTGGACCTAGTGACTCTGGTCCCCACCTGGGCTTCACTGGATCTGGTGACTCTGGTTCCCACCTGGAGTTCACCTGGATCTGGTGACTCTGGTCCCCAACTGGACCTCTCCTGAACCTGGTGACTCTCTTTCCAACATGGACCTCACCTGGATCTGGTGACTCTGGTCTCAGTTTGGCCTCACCTGGACCTGGTGTCTCTTGTGCCCACTTTGACCTAACTCAGAACTGCTGAATCTTGCCCCACCTAGGCCGCACCCAGACCTGGTGACTCTTGTCCCCAGCTATGCCTCAATTCGATCTGATGAATCTGGTCCTCACGTGGGCCTCACTTGGACCTGGGACTCAGCTGGATAGAGTGACTCTGGTTCCCACAAGGGGCTCAACTGATACTGCTGACTGTGGTCTTATTCTATGCCTCACCAGGACCTAGTGATTCTGTTTCCCCATCTGGGCCTGCATGGCCCTAGTGACTCTGGTCCTCACCCAGGCATCATTGGGACCTGGATACACTATTCCACAACTGGGCCTCACTCTGACTAGGGACCTCTGGACCCATTCTGGGCCTCAAACTAAACTGGTTACTCTGGTTCCCCCTCTGGGACTCACCCTTACCTGGTGACTCTGGTCACCCCATGGAATTCATTTGGGCCAGGTGAATCTGGTCCTTAGCTTGTCCTCACTTGGATCTGGTGACTGGTCGCCAGCTGGGCCTCACCTGGACTTGGTGAATCCTGTTGACACCTGCGCCTCACCTGGACCTTGTGACTGTGGTCCCACCAGGACCTCACCTGGATCTGGTGGCTCTGGTTCCCACATGGGGCTCTCCTGGACCTGATTCCTGTGGTCTCCATCAGGCATGACCTGGAACAAAATGACTCTGGTCCATATTTGGGCCTCTCCTGAACTGTTGACTCTGGTCCTTACCTGGGCATCATTGCGCCCTGGATACACTCTTATATACCTGGGACTCACCTGGACCTGGTGACTGTGGTCCCACCTGGGCCTCACCTGGACGAGGTGACTGGTTCCCACAGGGACCTCACCTGGACCTGCTGACTCAGGTCCTCATATGGGCATCATGGGACCTGGTTTCAGTTCCACATCGGGGCCTCACCTGGAGCTAGTGATTCTCGTCCCCCTCTGGGCCTCACCCTGACGTGTTGACTCTGGTCCCCACCTGGATATCACCGGAAACGGGTGACACTGGTCCCCCTCTGGGACCCACCCGGAGCCGTGGACACTGGTCCTCAACTGGGCCTCACCTGGACCTGGTGAATCTGGTCCCCATCTGGGCCTCACCCAGTCCTGGTGACTTTGTTCCCCACCTGGACCTGATTGCTGTGGACTCTTTCTTGGCCTCCCCTTGGAACTGGTGACTCTGAACCTATCTGCGCGTCACCCAGATCTGGTGACTCTGGTCCTCACCTGGGCATCATTGGTAGCTGGTGACTCTGTTCCTCACCTGAGCCTCACCTGAACATGATGACTCTGGAACCTCTCTGGGCCTCTTCCTGACCTGGTGACTCTAGTCTCTACCTGGGCATCATCGGGACATGGTTCCACTGCATGTCCTGCTGGTTGGCCTCACCTGGGTGTGGTAACTCTCGTCCTTTCCTGGGTATCATCGGGACATGGTTCCTCTGCATGGCCTGCAGGTTGTCCTCACCTGGACCTGGGGAGTGCTTTGCCACCTAGCCTCACCAATACCTGGTGACTCAGGTCCCCACGTGGGCCTCATTTTGTCCTGTTGAATCTGGTCCTTACCTGGTCGTCACCTGGAACTGGTAAGTCTGTTCACTACCTGGGAATAACCTGGACCTGGTGAATCTGGTCCCCATCTGGTCCTCACCCAGTCCTGGTGACTTTGTTCCCCACCTGGACCTGATTGCTGTGGACTCCTTCTTGGCCTCACCTGGAACTGGTGACTCTGATCCTAACTGGGCCTCACCCAGATCTGGTGACTCTGTTCCTCACCTGTGGACCATTATGATCTCCATACTCTGTTCCACACCTGAGCCTAACCTGGACATCATTACTCTGGATCCCCTCTGGACCTCACCCTGACATAGTGACTCTGGTCCCCATGTGGATGAAACCTAGACCAGGTGAATCTGGTACCCCTCTAGGCCTCAACTAGACCTGGTGACTCTGGTCCTCAACTGGGCCTCACCGGGACCTAGTGGATATGCTCCCCTCCTGCGCCTCATCTGGAACTGGTGACTCTGGTTCCACCTGGGCATCATTGGGACCTGGATACTCTCTTATATACCTGGGCCTCACCTGGACCTGATGACTGTGGTCCCACCTGGGCCTCACCTGGACCTGGAGAATCTGGTCCCCATCTGGGCCTCACCCAGTCCTGGTGACTTTGTTCCCCACCTGGACCTTATGCTGTGGACCCTTTCTTGGCCTCACCTGGAGCTGATGTCTCTGATCCTATATGCGCGTCTCCGAGATCTGGTGACTCTGGTCCTCACCTGGGAGTTATTGGTACCTGGTGACTCTGTTCCACACCTGAGCCTCACCTGGACATGATGACTCTGGAACCTCTCTCGGGCTCACCCTGACCTGGTGACTCTGGTCCCCATCTGGATGTCACCTGGACCAGGTGATTCTGGTACTACTCTAGGACTCAACCAGATCTGGTGACTCTGGTCCTCAACTGGGCCTCACCTGGACCTAGTGAATATGCTCCATCTGGGCCTCATTTGGACCTGGTAACTCTGGTCACTACCTCGGCATCATCGGGTCATGGTTCCACTGCATGGCCTGCAGGTTGCACTCACCTGGACCTGGTAACTCTGGTCCCTACCTGGGCATCATCCGGACATGTTTCCTCTGCATGGCCTGCAGGTTGGCCTCACCGGGACCTGGTGAGTGTGGATGCCACCTGGGCCTCACCCATACCTTGTGACTCAGGTCCCCACGTGGGGCTCTTGGACCTGGTAAATCTGATCCTTTCCTGGTCCTCCTCTAGACGAGGGGACTCTGGTCACTACCTAGGCCTCCCCTGGACCTGGTGAATCTGGTCCCCATCTGAGACTCACTCAGTCCTGGTGACTTTGTTCCCCACCTGGACCTGATTGCTGTGGACTCCTTCTTGGCCTCACCTAGAACTGGTTACTGTGATCCTATCTGCGCGTCACCCAGACCTGGTGACTCTGGTCCTCACCTGGGCACCATTGGTACCTGCTGACTCTGTTGCACACCTGAGCCTCACCTGGACATGATGACTCTGGAACTCTCTGGGCCTCACCCTGACCTGGTGACTCTGGACCCCATCTGGATGTCACCTGGACCAGGATGATTATGTTACCCCTCTAGGCCTCAACCAAATCTGGTGACTCTGGTCCTCAACTGCGCCTCACCTGGACCTAGTGAATATGCACCATCTGGGCCTCATTTGGACCTGGTGACTCTGGTCCCTACCTGGGCATCATCGGGACATGGTTCCACTGCATGGCCTGCAGGTTGGCCTCACTTGGACCTGGTAAGTCTGGTCCCTACCTGGTCATCATCGGGACATGGTTCCTCTGAATGGCCTGCAGTTTGGCTTCTGCTGGACCTGGTCAGTGGGCTTGCCACCTGGGCCTCACCCATGCCTGGTGACACAGGTCCCCACGTGGGCCTCACTTGGACCTGGTGAATCTAGTCCTTCCTGGTCCTCACCCGGAAGTGGTAACTCTGGTCACCACCTGGGAATGACCTGGACCTGGTGAATCTAGTCCCCATCTGGTCCTCACTCAGTCCTGGTGACTTTGTTCCCCACCTGGACCTGATTGCTGTGGACTCCTTCTTGGCCTCACCTGGAACTGGTGACTGCGATCCTAACTGGGCCTCACCCAGATCTGGTGACTCTGGTCCTCACCTGTGGACCATTATGTCCTGGATACTCTGTTCCACTCCTGAGACTCTCCTGGACATGATGATTCCGGATCCCCTCTGGGCCTCACCCTGACATGGTGACTCTGGTCCCTACATGGACTTCACCTGGATCTGGTGACTCTGGTCCCCACCTGGACCTCTCCTCGACCTGGTGACTCTCTTTCCAACATGGATCTCACCTGGATCTGGTGACTCTCTTTCCAACATGGACATCACCTGGATCTGGTGACTCTGGTCCTCAGTTTGGCCACACCTGAACCTGGTGACTCTAGTCCCTACATGGGTATCATCCGGACATGGTTCCACTGCATGGCCTGCAGGTTGGCCTCACCTGGACCTGGGCATCATCGGGACATGCTTCCTCTGCATGGCCTTTAGGTTGGCCTCACCTGGACCTGGGGAGTGGGGTTGCCACCTGGGCCTCACATATGCATAGTGACATAGGTCCCCACGTTGGCCTCACTTGGACCTGGTGAATCTTGTCCTTTCCTGATCCTCACCCAGAATTGGTAACTCTGGTCACAACCTGGGAATCACCTGGACCTGGTGAATCTGTTCCCCATCTGGGTCTCACCCAGTCCTTCTGACTTTGTTCCCCATCTGGATCTGATTGCTGTGGACTCCTTCTTGGCCTCACCTGGAACTGGTGACTCTGATCCTAACTGGGCCTCACCCAGATCTGGTGACTCTGGTCCTCACCTGTGGACCATTATGACCTGGATACTCTGTTCCACAACTGAGCCTCACCTGGACATGATGACTCTGGATCCCCTCTGGGCCTCACCCTGACATGGTGACTCTGGTCCCCATCTGGATGTCACCTAGACCAGGTGAATCTGATACCGCTCTAGGCCTCAACTAGACCTGGTGAATCTGGTCCTCAACTGGGCCTCACCGGGACCTAGTGAATATGCTCCCAACCTGCGCCTCATCTCGACCTGTTGACTCTGGTTCTACCTGGGCATCATCGGGACATGGTTACACTATTCCCCACTGGGACTGACCTGATCCTGGTAACTCTGGTCCTGACTTTGGCCTCTTCTGTACCAGGTGACTCTGGGTCCACATGGGCCTCACAAGTAACTGGTGACTCTGATCCTAAGCATGGCCTCACCTGACCTGTTGACTGTGGGTCCCATCGGGAACTAAACTGGACCTCATTTCTCCGGTCCCACCTGGGCCTCACCTGGACCTGGTGTCTCTGGTACCTCCCTGGGTAGCATCAGCATATGGTTACACTGTTCACTAACAGTGACCCATCCGGACCTATTAACTCTGGTCTTCACCTGGGCCACACCTGGACATGGTGACACTGGTTCCCACCTGGGTCTCACCTGGACATGGTGAGTCGGATCCCCACCTGGTCCTCACCTGTAACTGGTGATTCTCGTTCCCACATGGTCATCATGTGGACCTGGTGGCTGCAGTATTTCTAGCTTCTCATGTACTTCGTGACTCTGGTCCCCACCAGGACCTCACCGGGTCCTGGTGAGTGTGGTTGCCCCCTGCACCTCACCTGGACCTGGTGATTCTGGTCTGCACCTGAGACTACCCTGGATCTGGTGACTGTGGTCCCCACCTGGGCTTCACCTGGATTTTGGTCTCCGGTCCCCATCTGCGCCTCACCTGGCCCTGTTGACCATGGTCCTCAACTGGGTAAATTGGGACCCGGTGACTTTGTTCCACAACTGGACCTCACCTGACCAGGTGACTCTGGTACCCCTCTGGGTCTCACCGTGTCCTAGTGACTGTGAATCTCACTTTGGCCTGACTAGGACCTGCTGAACCTGGTTGCCACCTGCGCCTGACCTCGAACTGTTGACTCTGTTTCTTTCAAGGGCCTTTCCTGTACCTGGTGATTCTGGCCCCCACCTCGGGCTCACCTGGACGTGGTGACTCTTGTCACCACCGGGGACTCACCTGGACCTGCTTACTGTGTTCCACACCTTGGCCTCCAGTAGACCTGTTTACCATGGTCCCCAAGACGGCCTCACATGGACATGATGACTCTGGAACCTCTCTGTGCCTCACCCTGACCTGGTGACTCTGGTCTCCATCTGGATGTCACCTGTACCAGGTGATTCTGGTACCCCTCTGGGCCTCAACCAGATCTGGTGACTCTGGTCCTCAACTGGGCCTCAACGGGACCTAGTGAATATGCTCCATCTGGGCCTCATTTGGACCTGGTGACTTTGGTCCCTCCCTGGGCATCATCGGGACATGGTTACACTGCATGGCCTACAGGTTTGGCTCACCAGGACCTGGTAACTCTGGTCCCTACATGGGCATCATCGGGACACTGTTCCTCTGCATGGCCCAAGGGTTGGCTCACCTGGACCTGGTGATTGGGGTTTCCACCTGAGCCACCTAGGCCGCACCCAGATCTGGTGACTTTGTCCCCAGCTATGCCTCCCCTGTACCTGGTGACCCATGCACCCACGTGGGCCTCACTTGGACCTGGTTAATCTGATCCTTACCTGGTCCTCACCTGGAACGGTTAACTCTGGTCACCACCTGGGAATCACCTGGACCTGGTGAATCTGGTCCCCATCTGGGCCTCACCCTATCCTGGTGACTTTGTTCCCCACCTGGACCTGATTGCTGTGGACATCTTCTTGGCCTCACCTGGAAGTGGTGAGTGTGAACCTAACTTGGCCTCACCCAGATCTGCTGACTCTGGTCCTCACCTGTGGACCATTATGATCTGGATACTCCGTTCCACACCTGAGCCTCACTTGGAGATGATGACTCTGGACCCCTCTGGGCCTCACCCTGACATGGTGACTCTGGTCCCCATCTGGATATCACCTAGACCAGGTGAATCTGGTACCCCTCTAGTCCTCAACTAGACCTGGTGACTCTGCTCCGCAACTGGGCCTCACCGGGACCGAGTGAATATGCTCCCTACCTGCGCCTCATCTGGACCTGGTGACTCTGGTTCTACCTGGGCATCCTCGGGGCATGGTTACTCTATTCCCCACTGGGACTGACCTGATCCTGGTAACTCTCGTCCTGACTTTAGCCTCTTCTGTACCAGGTGACCCTGGCTCAACATGGGCCTCACCTGTAACTGGTGACTCTGATCCTAAGCATGGCCTCACCTGACCTGGTGACTGTGGGTCCCATCGGGACCTCTTCTGGACCTCATGTCTCTGGGCCCCCCTGGGCCTCACCAGGACCTGGTTTCTGTGGTTCCCACCTGGGTAGCATCAGGATATGGTGACCCTGTTCACTAACAGTGACCCAGCCGGACCTATTAACTCTGGTCTTCACCTGGGCCACACCTGGACATGGTGACACTGGTTCCCACCTGGGACTCACCTGGACATGGTGAGTCGGATCCCCACCTGGACCTCACCTGTAACTGGTGATTTTCTTTCCCACATGGACATAATGTGGACCTTGTGGCTGCAGTGTTTCTACCTTCTCATATAACTCGTGGATCTGGTCCCCACCAGGGCCTCACCGGGAACTGGTGAGTGTGGTTGCCACCTGCACCTCACCTGGACCTGGTGATTCTGGTCTACACCAGAGACTACCCTGGATCTGGTGACTGTGGTCCCCACCGGGGCTTCACCTGGATTTGGGGACTCCGTCTCCATCTGGGCCTCACCTGGCCCTGTTGACCATGGTCCTCAACTGGGCAAAATTGGGACCCGGTGACAGTGTTCCACAACTGGACCTCACCTGGACCAGGTGACTGTCGTCACCCTCTGGGTCTCACCGTGCCCTAGTGACTGTGAACCCCGCTTTGGCCTGACTTGGACCTGCTGATACTGGTTGCCACCTGCGCCTGACCTCAAACTGTAGACTCTGTTTTTTCAAAGGCCTCCCCTCGACCTGGTGATCCTGGTCTCCACCTGGGTCTCACTTGGACGTGGTGACACTTGTCACCACCGGTGACTCTCCTGGACCTGCTTACTGTGTTCCACACCTGGGCCTCAAGTAGACCTGTTGACTATGGTCCCCAGGACGGCCTCACATGGACCTGTTGCCACAGCTCCACACCGGGGACTCACTTGTACCTGGTATCTCTGGTCCCCACCTTGCCCTCATCTGGACTTAGTGACTCTGGTCCCCACCTGGGCTTCACCTGGATCTGGTGACTCTGGTCCACACCTGGACTTCACCTGGATCTGGTGACTCTGCTCCCCACCTGGACCTCTCCTGGACCTGGTGACTCTCTTTCCAACATGGACATCACCTGGATCTGGTGACTCTGGTCTTCAGTTTGGACTAACCTGTTCCTGGTGTCTCTCTTCCCCACTTTGACCTAACTCAGAACTGCTGAATCTTGCCCCACCTAGGACGCACCCAGACCAGGTGATTCTTGTCCACAGCTATGCCTCAATTCGACTTGATGAATCTGGTCCTCACGTGGGCCTGACATCACCTGGGACTCATCTGGATAGACTGACTCTGGTTCCCACAAGGGGCTCACCTGATACTGGTGACTGTGGTCTTATTCTATGCCTCACCAGGACCTAGAGGTTCTGTTCCTGATCTGGGCCAGCATGGCCCTAGTGACTCTGGTCCTCACCCAGGCATCATTGGGACCTGGATACTCTATTCCACACCTGGGCCTCACTTTGACCAGGGACCTCTGCCCCAATTCGGGGCCTCAAACTAAACTGGTTACTCTGGTTCCCCTCTGGGCCTCACCCTTACCTGGTGACTCTGGTCACCCCTTGGGCTTCACTTGGGCCTGGTGAATCTGGTCCTTAGCTGGTCCGCACCTGGATCTGGTCGCCAGCTGGGCCTCACCTGGACTTGGTGAAACCTGTTGCCACCTGCGCCTCCCCTGAACCATGTGACTGTGGTCCCACCTGGACCTAACCTGAATCTGGTGGCTCTGGTTCCCATATGGACTCTCCTGGACCTGGTTCCTGTGGTCTCCATCTGGCCTCACCTAGAACACAATGACTCTGATCCATATTTGGGACTCTCCTGGACCTGTTGACTCTGGTCCTTACCTGGGCATCATTGGGACCTGGATACTCTCATATACCTGGGCCTCACCTGGACCTGGTGACTGTGGTCCCACCTGGGCCTCACCTGGATGAGGTGACTGGTTCCCACAGGGACCTCACCGGGACCTGGTGACTCAGGTCTTCATACAGACATCATGGGACCTGGTTTCTCTGTTCCACATTGGGGCCTCACCTGGAGCTAGTGATTCTCGTCCCCCTCTGGGCCTCAACATGACGTGGTGACTCTGGTCCCCACGTGGATATCAACAGAACTGGGTGACTCTGGTCCCCCTCCGGGACTCACCCAGAGCTGGGGACACTGGTCCTCAACTGGGCCTCAAAAGGACCTGGTGAATCTACCCCTCACTTAGGCCTCGTCTGGACCTTGTGACTCTTTTCCCACCTGGCATCATGGGACATGGTTACTCTGTTCCCCACCTTGGCCTCACCTGGACATGATAACTTTGCTCCGCACTTTGGCCTCAACTGGTGCTGATGACTCTGGTCCCCCCACCTAGGCCTCAATCTGGACTTGGTGACTGTGGTCCCCACCTGGGTCTTACCTGGACCTGTGACTCTCATTCCTACATGAACCACACCTGGACCTGATGACTGTGGTGTTCTTGTAGACTCACATTTACCTGGTGTCTCTGGTCCCCACTAGGGCCTCACCTGGATCTGGTGACTCTGATCCTATCTGCGCGTCACCCAGACCTGGTGACTCTGGTCCTAACCTGGGCATCATTGGTACCTGGTGACTCTGTTCGACACCTGAGCCTCACCTGGACATGATGACTCTGGAACCTGGCTGGGCCTCACCCTGACCTGGTGACTCTGGTCCCCATCTGGATGTCACCTAGACCAGGTGAATATGGTACCCCTCTAGGCCTCAACTAGACTGGGGGAATCTGGTCCTCAACTGGGCCTCAACTGGTCCTAGTGATTTTGCTCCATCTGGGCCTCATTTGGACCTGGTGACTCTGGTCCCTACCTGGGCATCATCGGGACATGGTTCCACTGCATGGCCTGCAGGTCGGCCTCATCTTGACCTGGTAACTCTGGTCCCTAATGGACATCATCGGGACACGGTTACTCTGCATGGCCTGCATAATGGCCTCACCTGGACCTGGTGAGTGGGGTTGCCACCTGGGACTTACCCATGCCTGGTGACACAGGTCCCCACGTGGGACTCACTTGGACCTGGTGAATCTAGTCCTTCCCTGGTCCTCACCCGGAACTGGTAACTCTGGTCACCTCCTGGGATTCACCTGGACCTGGTGAATCTGGTCCCCATCTTGTCCTCACTCAGTCCTGGTGACTTTGTTCCCCACCTGGACCTGATTGCTGTGTACTCCTTCTTGGCCTCACCTGGAACTGGTGATTCTGATCCTAACTGGGCCCCACCCAGATCTGGTGACTCTGGTCCTCACCTGTGGACCATTATGATCTGGATACTCTGTTCCACACCTGAGCCTCATCTGGATATGAGGACTCTGGATCCTCTCTGGGCCTCACCCTGACATGGTGACTCTGGTCCCCATCTGGATGTCACCTAGACCAGGTGAATCTGGTACCCCTCTAGGCCTCAACTAGACCTGGTGACTCTGGTCCTCAACTGGGCCTCACCGGGACCTAGTGAATATGCTCCCAACCTGCTCCTCATCTGGACCTGGTGACTCTGGTTCTACCTGTGCATCATCGGTAGATGGTTACTCTATTCACCACTGGGACTGAACTGATCCTGGTAACTCTGGTCCTGACTTTGGCCTCTTCTGACCAGGTGACCCTGGCTCCACCTTGGCCTCACCAGTAACTGGTGACTCTGATCCTAAGCATGGCCTCAGCAGACCTGGTGACTGTGGTTCCCATCGGGACCTCACCTGGACCTCAAGTCTCTGTTCCCACCTGGGCCACACCAGGACCTGGTGTCTCTGGTACCCACCAGGGTAGCATCAGGATATGGTTACACTGTTCACTAACAGTGACCCTGCCTGACATATTAACTCTGGTCTTCACCTGGGCCACACCTGGACATGGTGACACTGGTTCCCACTTGGGTCTCACCTGGACATGGTGAGTCGTATCCCCACCTGGTCCTCACCTGTAATTGGTGATTCTTGTTCCCACATGGACATCATGTCGACCTGCTGGCTGCAGGGTTTCTAGCTTCTCATGTACCTCGTGACTCTGGTCCCCACCAGGGCCTCAACGGTACCTGGTGAGTGTGGTTGCCACCTGCACAACACCTGGACCTGGTGATTTTGGTCTGCACCTGACACTACCCAGGATCTGGTGACTGTGGTCCCCACCTGGGCTTCACCTGGATTTGGGGCTCTAGTTCCCATCTGGGCCTCACCTGGCCCTGTTGACCATGGTCCTCAACTGGGCAAAATTGGGACCCGGTGACTGTGATCCACAACTGTACCTCACCTGGACCAGGTGACTCTGGTCCCCCTCTGGGTCTCACCGTGCCCTAGTGAGTGTGAACCCCACTTTGGCCTGACTTGGACCTCCTGTCCATGGTTGCCACCGGCGCCTGACCTCGAACTGTTGACTCTGGTTGTTTCAAGGGCCTCCCCTGGACATGGTGATCCTGGTCCCCACATTGGCCTCACCTGGACGTGGTTCCTCTTTTCACCACCGGGGACTCACCTGGACCTGCTTACTGTGTTCCACACCTGGGCCTCAAGTAGACCTGTTGACCATGGTCCCCAAGCCGGCCTCACACGGACCTTTTGCCTCTGAACCCCACCGGGGTCTCACGCGTACCTGGTGACTCTGGTCCTCACCTGGGGCTCATCTGGACCTTGTGACTCTGGTACCCACCTGGGCTTCACCTGGATCTGGTGACTCTGGTCCCCACCTGGACTTCACCAGGATCTGGTGACTCTGGTCCCCACCTGGAACTCTCCTGGACCTGGTGACTCTCTTTCCAAAATGGACCTCACCTGGATCTGGTGACTCTCATCCTCAGTTTGGCCTCACCTGGACCTGGTGTCTCTCGTCCACACTTTGACCTAACTCAGAACACTGAATCTGGCCCCACATAGGCCGCACCTAGACCTGGTGACTCTTGTCCCCAGCTGTCTCAATTCGACCTGATGAATCTGGTCCTCACGTGGGCCTCCCATGGACCTGGGACTCAGCAGGGTTGAGTGGCTCTGGTTCCCACAATGGGCTCACCTGATAATGCTGACTCTGGTCTTATTTTATGCCTCAAGAGGACCTCGTGATTCTGTTCCCCATCTGGGACTGCATGGCCCTAGTGACTCTGGTCCTCACCCAGGTATCATTGGGACCTGGATACTCTATTACATACCTGGGCCTCTCTTTGACCAGCGACCTCTGGTCCCATTCTGGGCCCCAAACTAAACTGGTTAATCTGGTACCCCCTCTGGGCCTCACCCTTACCTGGTGACTGTGGTCCCCCCTGGGCTTTACTTGGCCGTGGTGAATCTGGACCTTAGGTGGTCCGCACCTGTATCTCGTGACTGCTGGCCACCTTGGCCTCACCTGGACTTGGTGAATTCTGTTGCAACCTGCGCCTCACCTGGACCTTGTGACTGTGGTCCCACCTGGTTCTCACCTGGATCTGGTGGCTCTGGTCCCATATGGGGCTCTCCTGGACCTGGTTCCTGTGGTCTCCATCTGGCCTCACCTGGAACACAATGACTCTGATCCATATTTGGGCCTCTCCTGGACCTGTTGACTCTGGTCCTTAGCTGGGCTTCATTGGTACCTTGATACTCTCTTATATACGTGGGCCTCACCTGGACCTGTTGACTGTGGTCCCACCTGGGCCTCACCTGGACGAGGTGACTGGTTCCCACGGGGACATCACCTAGACCTGGTGACTCAGGTCCTCATATGGGCGTCATGGGACCTGGTTTCTCATTTCCACATCAGGGCCTCACCTGGACTGAGTGATTCTCTTCCCCCTCTGGGCCTCACCCTGACGTTGTGACTCTGGTCCCCACCTGGATATCACCAGAACCGGGTGACTCTGGTCCCCGTCTGGGACTCAACCAGAGCTGGGGACACTGGTCCTCAACTTGGCCTCAACAGGACCTGGTGAATCCACTCCTCACTTAGGCCTCGTCTGGACCTTGTGACTCTTTTCCCACCTGGCATCAACAGGACATGTTTACTCTGTTCCCCACATGGGTCTCACCCTAATATGATAACTGTGCTCCGCACTTCGGCCTCAAATGGTCCAGATGACTCTGGTCCCCCCACCAGGCCTCAATCTGGACCTGGTGACTGTGGTCCCCACATGGGTCTCACCTGGACCTGGTGACTCTCGTTCCCACATGAACCACACCTGGACCTGGTGACTGTGGTGTTCTTGTAGACTCACATTTACCTGATGACTCCGGTACCCACTAAAGCCTCACCTGGATCTGGTGACTCTGGCCTGCAGGTCGGCCTCACCTGGACCTGGTGAGTGGGGTTGCCACCTGGGCCTCACCCATACCTGGTGACTCAGGTCCCCACGTGCGCGTCTTGGACCTGGTGAATCTAGTCCTTACCTGGTCCTCTCCCATACCCGGGGACTCTGGTCACCACCTGGGCCTCACCTGGACCTGGTGAATCTGGTCCCCATCTGGGCCTCACCCAGTCCTGTTGACTTTGTTCCCACCTGGACCTGATTGCTGTGGACCCCTTCTTGGCCTCACCTGGAACTGGTTACTCTGATCCTAACTGGGCCTCACCCAGATCTGGTGACTCTGGTCCTCACCTGTGGACCATTATGACCTGGATACTCTGTTCCACAACTGAGCCTCACCTGGACATGATGACTCTGGATCCCCTCTGGGCCTCACCCTGACATGGTGACTCTGGTCCCCATCTGGATGTCACCTAGACCAGGTGAATCTGATACCGCTCTAGGCCTCAACTAGACCTGGTGACACTGGTCCTCAAGTGGGACTCACCGGGACCTAGTGAATATGCTCCCCACCTGAGCCTCATCTGGACCTGGTGGCTCTGGTTTTACCAAGCATCATCAGGACATGGTTACTCTATTCCCTACTGATCCGGGACTGAACTGATCCTGGTAACTCAGGTCCTGACGTTGGCCTCTTCTGTACAAGGTGACTCTGGCTCTTCCTGGGCCTCACCTGTAACTGGTGACTCTGATCCTAAGCATGGCCTCACCAGACCTGGTGACTGTGGTTCCCATCGGGACCTCACCTGGACCTCATATCTCTGGTCCCACCTGGGCGTCACCAGTACCTTGTGTCTCTGGTACCCACCAGAGTAGCATCAGGATATGGTTACACTGTTCACTAACAGTGACCCAGCCGGACCTATTAACTCTGGTCTTCAACTGGGCCACACCTGGACATGGTGACACTCGTTCCCACCTGGGTCTCACCTGGACATGCTGAGTCGGATCCCCACCTGGTCCTCACCTGTAACTGGTGATTCTCGTTCCCACATGGACATCCTGTGGACCTAGTGGCTGCAGTGTTTCTAGCTTCTCATGTACCTCGTGACTCTGGTCCCCACCAGGGCCTCACAGGGACCTGGTGAGTGTGGTTGCCACCTGCACCTCACCTGGACTTGGAGATTCTGGTCTGCACCTGAGACTACCCTGGATCTGGTGAATGTGGTCCCCACCTGGGCTTCACCTGGATTTGGGGACTCCACTCCCCATCTTGACCTCACCTGGCCATGTTGACCATGGTCCTAAACTGGGCAAAATTGGGAGCTGGTGACTGTGTTCCACAACTGGACCTCACCTGGACCAGGTGACTCTGGTCCCCCTCTGGGTCTCACCGTGCCCTAGTGACTGTGAACCCCACTTTGGCCTGCCTTGGACCTGCTGACCCTGGATGTCACCTGCGCCTGACCTCGAACTGTTGACTCTGATTCTTTCAAGGGCCTCCCCTGGACCTGGTGATCCTGGTCCCCACCTGGGCCTCAACTGGACGTGGTGACTCTTGTCACCACCTGGGACTCACCTGGACCTGGTTACTGTGTTCCACACTTGGGCCTCAATTAGACCTGTTGACCATGGTCCCAAAGCCGGCCTCACATGGACCTGTTGTCTCTGATCCCCAGCGGGCCCTCACGTGTACCTGGGAACTCTGGTCCTCACCTGGGCTTCATCTGGACCTAGTGACTCTGGTCCCCACCTGGGCTTCACCTGGATCTGGTGACTCTGGTCCCCACCTGGACCTCTCCCGGACCTGGTGACTCTCTTTACAACATGGACCTCACCTGGATCTGGTAACTCTGGTCCTCAGTTTGGCCTCACCTGGACCTGGTGTCTCTCGTCCTCACTTTGACCTAACTCAGAACTGCTGAATCTTGCCCCACCTAGGCCGCACCCATACCTGGTGACTCTTGTCCCCAGCTATGCCTCAATTCGACCTGATGAATCTGGTCCTCACGTGGCCTCACATGGACCTGGGACACAGCTGGATTTAGTGGCTCTGGTTCCCACAAGGGGCTCACCTGATACCGCTGACTGTGGTCTTATTCTATGCCTCACCAGGACCTAGTGATTCTGTTCCCCATCTGGGCCTGCATGGTCCTAGTGACTCTGGTCCTCACCCAGGCATCATTGGGACCTGGATACTCTATTCCACACCTGGGCCTCACACTCACCAGGGACCTCTGGTCGCATTCTGGGCCTCAAATTAAACTGGTTACTCTGGTCCCCCTCTGGGCCTCACCCTTACCTGGTGACTCTGGTCACCCCTTGGGCTTCATTTGGGCCTGGTGAATCTGGTCCTTAGCTTGTCCTCACTTGGATATCGTGACTGGTCGCCACCTGGGCCTCACCTGGACATGGTGAATCCTGTTGCCACCTGCGCCTCACCTGGACCTTGTGACTGTGGACCCACCTGGAACTCACCTTGATCTGGTGGCTCTGGTTCCCATATGGGGCTCTCCTGGACCTGCTTCCCGTGGTATCCATCTGGACCTACCTAGAAAAAAATGACTTTGATCCATATTTGGGCCTCTCCTGGACCTGTTGACTCTGGTCCTAACCTGGGGATCATTGGCAACTGGATACTCTATTATATACGTGTGCCTCACCTGGACCTGGTGACTGTGGTCCCACCTGGGCCTCACCTGGACGAGGTGACTGGTTCCAACAGGGACCTCACCAGGACCTGGTGATTCAGGTCCTCATATGGGCATCATGGGACCTGGTTTCAGTTCCACATCGGGGCATCACCTGGACCTAGTGATTCTCATCCCCTTCTGGGCCTCACCCTGACGTGGTGACTCTGGTCCCCAGCTGGATATGCCCAGAACCGGGTGACTCTGGTCTACCTCTGGGACTCACCCGGAGCTGGGGACACTGGTACTCAACCGGGCCTCAACAGGACCTGGTGAATCTACTCCTCACTTAGGCCTCGTCTGGACCTTGTGACTCTTTTCCCACCTGGCATCAATGGGACATGGTTACTCTGTTCCCCACCTGGGCCTCACCTGGACATGATAACTTTGCTCCACACTTTGGCCTCAAATGTTCCTCATGACTCTGGTCCCCCCACCTAGGCCTCAGTCTGGACCTGGTGACTGTGGTCCCCACCTGGGTCTCACCTGGACCTGGTGACTCTCGTTCACACATGAACCACACCAGGACCTGGTGACTCTGGAGTTCTTGTAGACTCACATTTACCTGGTGACTGCGGTCATCACCAGGGCCTCACCTGGATCTGGTGACTCTGGCATGCAGGTTGGCCTCATCTGGACCTTGTGAGTGGGGTGGTCACCTGGGCCTCACCCATACCTGGTGACTCAGGTCCCCCCGTGGGCATCTTGGACATGGTGAATCTGGTCCTTACCTCGTCCTCTCCCAGACCCGGGAACTCTGGTCACCACCTGGGCCTCACCTGGACCTAGTGAATATCCTCCATCTGGGCCTCATTTGGACCTGGTGACTCTGGTCACTACCTGGGCATCATCGGGACATGTTTCCACTGCATGGCCTGAAGGTTGGCCTCACCTGGATCTGGTAACTCTGGTCCCAACCAGGGTATCATCGTGACATGGTTCCTCTGCATGGCCTGTAGGTTGGCCTCACCTGGACCTGGGGAGTGGGGTTTCCACCTGGGCCTCACCCATACCTGCTGACACAGGTCCCCACGTTGGCCTCACGTGTACCTGTTGAATGTTGTCCTTACCTGGTCCTCACCCGGAACTGGTAAGGTTGGTCACCACCTGGAAGTCACCTGGACCTGGTGAATGTGGTCCCCATCTGGGCCTCACCCATTCCTGGTGAATTTGTTGCCCACCTGGACCTGATTGCTGTGGACTCCTTCTTGGCCTCACCTGGAACTTGAGACTCTGATCCCAAGTGGGCCTCACCCAGATCTGGTGACTCTGGTCCTCACCAGAGGACCATTATGATCTGAATACTCAGTTCCACACCTGAGCCTCACCTGGACATGATGACTCTTAATCCCCTCTGGGCCTCACCCTGACATGGTGACTCTGGTCCCCATCTGGATGTCACCTAGACCAGGTGAATCTGGTACCCCGCTAGGCCTCAAATATACCTGGCGACTCTGGTCCTCAACTGGGCCTCAGCGGGACCTAGTAAAAATGCTCCCCACCTGCGCCTCATCTGGACGTGGTGACTCTGGTTCTACCTGGGCATCATCGGGACATGGTTACTCTATTCCCCACTGGGACTGACCTGATCCTGGCAACTCTGGTCCTGACTTTGGCCTATTCTGTACCAGGTGACTCTGGCTCGAACTGGTCTCACCTTTAACTGGTGACTCTGATCCTAAGCATGGCCTCACCTGACCTGGTGACTGTGGTTCCCATCGGGAACTCACCTGGACCTCATGTCTCTGGTCCGACCTGGGCCTCACCAGGACCTGGTGTCTCTGGTACCAACCTGGGTAGCATCAGGATATGGTTACACTGTTCACTAACAGTGACCCAGCCGGACCTATTAACTCTGCTCTTCACCTGGGCCACACCTGGACATGGTGATTCTGGTCTGCTCCTGAGACTTCCCTGGATCTGGTGACTGTGGTCCCCACCTGGGCTTCACCTTGACTTGGGGACTCCGGTCCCCATCTGGGCCTCACCTGGCCCTGTTGAACATGGTCCTCAACTGGGCAAAATTGGGACCCGTTGACTGTGTTCCACAACTGGACCTCAAATGTACCAGGTGACTCTGGTCCCTCTCTGGATGTCACCGTGCCCTAGTGACTGTGAACCCCACTTTGGCCAGACTTGGACCTTCTGACCCTGGTTGCCACCTGCGCCTGGCCTCGAACTGTTGACTCTGGTTCTTGCAAGGTCCTCCCCTGGACCTGGTGATCCTGGTCCCCACCTGGGCCTCAACTGGACGTGGTGACTCTTGTCACCACCAGGGACTCACCTGGACCTGCTTACTGTGTTCCACACCTGGGCCTCAAGTAGCCCTGTTGACCATGGTCCCCAAGCCGGCCTCACATGGACCTGTTGCCTCTGATCATCACCGGTGCCTCACGTGTACCTGGTAACTCTGGTCCTCACCTGGGCCTCATCTGGACCTAGTGACCTTGGTCCCCACCTGGACTTCACCTGGATCTGGTGACTCTGGTCCCCACCTGGACCTCTCCTGGACCTGGTGACTCTCTTTCCAACATGGACCTCAACTGGATATGGTGACTCTGGTGCTCAGTTTGGCCTCACTTGGACCTTGCGTCTCTCGTCCCCACTTTGACCTAACTCAGAACTGCTGAATCTTGCCCCACTTAGGCCGCACCCAGTCCTGGTGACTGTTGTCCCCAGCTATGCCTCATTTCGACCTGATGAATATGTTACTCACGTGGGTCTCCCATGGACCTGGGACTCAGCTGGATAGAGTGGCTCTGGTTTCCACAAGGTGCTCACCTGATACTGCTGACTTTGGTCTTATTCTATGACTCCTCAGGACCTAGTGATTCTGTTCCCCATCTGGGCCTGCATGGGCCTAGTGACTCTGGTCCTCACTCAGCCATCATTGGGACCTGGATACTCTATTCCACACCTGGGCCTCACTTTGACCAGGGACCTCTGGTCCAATTCGGGGCCTCAAACTAAACTGGTTACTCTGGTTCCCCCTCTGGGCCTCACCCTTACCTGGTGACTCTAGTCACCCCTTGGGCTTCACTTGGGCCTGGTGAATCTGGTCCTTAGATGGTCCGAACCTGGATCTGGTGACTGGTCGCCACCTGGGCCTCTCCTGGACTTGGTGAATCCTGTTGCCACCTGCGCGTCACCGGGACCTTGTGACTGTGGTCCCACCAGGACCTCACCTGGATCTGGTGGCTCTGGTTCCCACATGGGGCTCTCCTGTAACTCGATCCTGTGGTCTCCAGCTGGCCTCACCTGGAACACAATGACTCTGTTCCATATTTGGCCTCTCCTGGACCTGTTGACTCTGGTTCTTACCTGGGCATCATTGGGACGTGGGTACACTCTTATATACCTGGGCCTCACCTGGACCTGGTGACTGTGGTCCCACCTCGGCCTCACCTGGATGAGGTGACTGGTTCTCACAGGGACCTCACATGGACCTGGTGACTCAGATCCCCATATGGACATTATGGGACCTGGTTTCTCAGTTCCCCATCGGGGCCTCCCCTGGACCTAGTGATTCTCGTCCCTCTCTGGGCCTCACCCTGACGTGGTGACTCTGGTCCCCACCTGGATATCACCAGAAGCGGTGACTCTGGTCCCCCTCTGGGACTCACCCGGAGCTGGGGACACTGGTCCTCAACTGGGCCTCAATAGGACCTGGTGAATCTACTCCTCACTTAGGCCTCGTCTGGACCTTGTGACTTTTTCCCACCTGGCATCAATGGGACATTGTTACTCTGTTCCCCACCTGGGCCTCACCTGGACATGGTAACTTTGCTCCACTCTTTGGCCTCAACTGGTCCTGATGACTCTGGTCCCCCCACCTAGGCCTCAGTCTGGACCTGGTGACTGTGGTGCCCACCTGGGTCTCACCTGTACCTGGTGATTCTCGTTCCCACATGAACCACACCTGGACCTGGTGACTGTGGTGTTCTTGTAGACTCACATTTACCTGGTGACACTGGTCCCCACTAGGGACTCACCTGGATCTGGTGACTCTGGCCTGCCGGTTGGCCTCACCTTGACCTGGTGAGTGGTGTTGCCACCTGGGCCTCACACATAGCTGGTGACTCAATTCCCCTCGTGGGCCTCTTGGACCTGGTGAATCTGGTCCTTACCTGGTCCTGTCCCAGACCGGGGACTCTGGTCACCACCTTGGCCTCACCTGGACCTGGTGAATCTGGACCACATCTGGGCCTCACCCAGTCCTAGTGACATTGTTCCCTACCTGGACCTGATTGCAGTGGACTCTTTCTTGGCCTCACCTGGAACTGGTGACTCTGATCCTATCAGCGCGTCACCCAGTTCTGGTGACTCTGGGCCTCACCTGGGCATCATTGGTACCTGGTGACTCTGTTCCACGCCTGAGCCTAACCTGGACATGATGACTCTGGAACCACTCTGGGCCTCTCCCTGACCTGATGCCTTTGGTCCCCATCTGGATGTCACCTGGACGAGGTGATTCTGGTACCCCTCTAGGACTCAAGGTGATCTGGTGACTCTGGTCCTCAACTGGGCCTCACCTGGACCTAGTGAATATGCTCCATATGGGCCTCATTTGGACCTGGTGACTCTGGTCCCTATTTGGGCATTATCGGGACATGGTTCCACTCCATGGCCTGCAAGTTGGCCTCACCTGGACCTGGAAACTCTAGTCCCTACCTGGGCATCATCGGGACATGGTTCCTCTGCATGGCCTGTAGGTTGGCCTCACCTGGACCTGGGGAGTGGGGTTGCCACCTGGGCCTCACCCATGCTTGGTGACACAGGTACCGCGTGGGCCTCACTTGGACCTGGTGAATATGGTCCTTACTTGGTCCTCACCCGGAACTGGTAACTCTGGTCACACCCTGGGAATCACATGGACCTGGTGAATCTGGTCCCCATCTGGGCCTCACCCAGTCCTCGTGACTTTGTTCCCCACATGGAACTGATTGCTGTGGACTCCTTCTTGGCCTCACCTGGAACTGGTGACTCTGATCCTAACTGGGCCTCACCCAGATCTTGTGACTCTGGTCCTCACCTGTGGACCATTATGACCTGGATCTCTGTTCCACACCTGAGCCTCACCTGGACATGATGACTCTGGATCCCCTCTGGGCCTCACCCTGACATGGTGACTCTGCTCCACATCTGGATGTCACCTAGACCAGGTGAATCTGGTACCCCTCTAGGCCTCAACTAGACCTGGGGATACTGGTCCTCAAGTGCGCCTCACCGAGACCTAGAGAATATGCTCCCCACCTGCTCCTCATCTGGACCTGGTGACTCTGGTTCTACCTGCGCATCATTGGGACATGGTTACTCTATTCCCCACTGGGACTGACCTGATTCTGGTAACTCTGGTCCTGACTTTGGCCTCTTCTGTACCAGGTGACTCTGGCTCCACCTGGGCCTCACCAGTAACTGGTGACTCTGATTCAAAGCATGGCCTCACCAGACCTGGTGACTGTGGTTCCCATCGGGACCTCACCTGGACCTCATGTCTCTGGTCCCACCTGGGCCTCACCAGGACCTGGTGTCTCTGGTACCCACCAGGGTAGCATCAGGATATGGTTACACTGTTCACTAACATTGACCCAGGCGGACCTATTAACTCTGGTCTTCACCTGGGTCAAACCTGGACATGGTGACACTCGTTCCCACCTGGGTCTCACCTGGACATGGTGAGTCGGATCCCCACCTCTTCCTCACCTGTAACTGGTGATTCTCGTTCCCACATGGACATCCTGTGGACCTAGTGGCTGCAGTGTTTCTAGCTTCTCATGTACCTCGTGACTCTGGTCCCCACCAGGGCCTCACCGGGACCTGGTCAGTGTGGTTGCCACCTGCACCTCACCTGGACTTGGTGATTCTGGTCTGCACCTGAGACTACCCTGGATCTGGTGACTGTGGTCCCCACCTGGTCTTCACCTGGATTTGGGCACTCCGGTCCCCATCTGGGCCTCACCTGGCCCTGTTGACCATGGTCCTCAAATGGGCACATTTGGGGCCCGGTGACTGTGTTCCACAAATGGATCTCACCTGTACCAGGTGACTCTGGTCCCCCTCTGGTTCTCACCGTGCCCTAATGACTGTGAACCGCACTTTGGTCTGACTTGGACCTGCTGACCCTGGTTGCCACCTGCTCTTTATTTCGACCTGTTGACTCTGGTTCTTTCTTTTTTCTTTTTTTTTTAAATTTATTTTTTCTTATTGGTGTTCTATTTACTAACATACAGAATAACCCCCAATGCCCGTCACCCATTCACTCCCACCCCCCGCCCTCCTCCCCTTCTACCACCCCTAGTTCGTTTCCCAGAGTTAGCAGTCTTTACGTTCTGTCTCCCTTTCTGATATTTCCCACACATTTCTTCCCCCTTCCCTTATATTCCCTTTCACTATTATTTATATTCCCAAATGAATGAGAACATATAATGTTTGTCTTTCTCCGACTGGCTTACTTCACTCAGCATAATACCCTCCAGTTCCATCCACGTTGAAGCAAATGGTGGGATTTGTCATTTCTAATAGCTGAGTAATATTCCATTGTATACATAAAGCACATCTTCTTTATCCATTCATCTTTCGTTGGACACCGAGGCTCCTTCCACAGTTTGGCTATCGTGGCCCTTGCTGCTATAAACATCGGGGTGCAGGTGTCCGGCGTTTCATTGCATTTGTCTCTTGGGTTAAAGTGAGGGTTGCAGGAAGGTTCAGTGAATGTGTTTTGGTCTTGGTTTGTGTTTGGTTGTCGATTAGTGATGGGACTTCTTTAAGGTTTAGGTTAACATTAGGATATTAGTGTAGGGTTAGGGTTTGTCTGTGTATGGTTAGAGTTTGGGTCTTGGAATGTGCCTACGCTGGGACTCCTACTATCTTGGCAGTTTAGTTTTTATGCACTCTATTTTAGGTTTGGTTTCACAGATAGCCTGTCTCCACCAAGTCAGTGACCTCCCCAGAGATCAAATACAGACTTCTGCTGGGGTGAGAATAGAAATGGCAGGCTTCACCCGAGCTGAGCTAAGGAGGGATTTGTGGCTCTAAAGACTCTTTCTTTGGAGTTTTTTAGGCCTTTCAGATTTTATCTCTAGTGCGCACATGTTCATCAAATACTACCAATTATTATTTTAAAGTTTTACTTCAATTCCTGTTTGTAAACACAGTATGATATATTTTCAGGTTTGCCACTTAGTGATTCAACCCTTGGATACAACACCTGGTACTGGTCACAGGTGCCCTCCACTGTCCCTATCCCCTGATTCCCCATCCCCCCCACCTTCCTCTGATATTTATTAGTTTATTCTCTGTGGTTAAGAGTGGGTATCTTGGTTTGCTTCTCTCAGCTCCTTGTGCCCCTTTCCAGTTTGTTGGTTTCTTAAAATTCACATGTGAATGCAATTGTATGGTATTTGGTATCTATCTTTCTGTGACTGAGTTCATTTGCATAAATCCTTTTCACTCCCCACATCATTGTAAAGGCTTCATTTCATCCCTTCTGATGACGAGTGATGTCGCAGTGTGTATATTTACCACATTATCTCTGCCCATTCATCTGCCGATGGACATAGGCCTGTATCCACAGTTTTGGTGTTGTTGATAACACTGCTAACGTTTTGCTGATAAACACTGCACTGCGTGTCCCTCCTCGAATCTTCTAAAGTACTTTTGTATCCTCGGGGTAATACCCAACTCTGCTATTTTGGAATCGTATGTTAGCTCTATTTTTAACTTTTTTTTAAAAAATTTTTTATGAATGCACAGAGAGAGAGGCAGAGACACAGGCAGAGGAGAAGCAGGCTCCATGCACCAGGATTCCAAGGGGATTCGATCCCAGGTCTCCAGGATCGCGCCCTGGCCAAAGACAGGCACCAAACGACTTCACCACCCAGGGATCCACTTTTTTAACTTATCGAGGACCCCCCACATGTTTTCCACAGTGCTATATCTGTTCTCATGCCCACCAGGAGTGTAAGGGGGCTACCCCTTCTCCATAGCCTCACCAACACCTGTTGTTTCTTGAGTTGTTAATTTTAGCCATTATGACGGCTGTCAGGTGACATATCCTTGTGGTTTTGATTTGAATTTCCCTGATGATGGGTGACGCTTATGTCTTTCCGTGTGTCTGGTGGCCATCTGGCTGTCTTGTCAAGACAATCCATTCATTTTTCTGCCCATTTCCAGTTGCATAATTTGTTTTTATGATCTTGAGATTTATATTTCCTTTATGTGTTTGCATACTACTCTTCATTGGATGTGTTGTTTACCAATGTCTCCTTTCATTTTGTATGTTGCCTTTTAGCTTTGGTTGTTTCCTTCACTTTGCGGAAGCTTTTCAATTTGATGAAGTCCCAATAGTATTTTTGCTTTTGTTCCCTCACTTCAGAGGAATATATAGAAAGAAAATCCAGGGGCCAATGTCAAGAGTTGTTGCCTATCTTTTCTTCTTTGATTGGTTTCAGGTCTCAAATTTAGGTCTTTCATCCATTTTGAATTTATTTTTGTATATATGGTGTTAAGAAAGTGGTCCAGTTTCATTCTTCTGCATGTGGCTGCCTGTTTTCCCACAACATTTGTACATATCCTGGCGTCAGGGTTATGGTTTGTTGAAGAGAGTGTCTTTGTGCCATTGGATATTCCTTCCTGCCTTGTTGTCCATTATGGATCATAGAGTTACAGGTTTGTATCTTGTTTCGGCTTTCCATTCTATTCTTTGATCTAAGCGTCTCCTGTTGGAGATTCTTGATGCTGATTCAATTTCTCTGCCTGTTATCTGTGTGTTCAAGTTTTTTATTTCTTCCTTTATCATTTTTGTTAGTTATATATTTCTAGGAATTGATCTATTTCTTCCAGGTTCTAGGTTTGCTGGCATAATTTTTCATAATTTCTTTTATAATCATTTCTATTTCCCTAGTGTTGGTTGTTATGTCTCTTTTCTCATTGTGGTTTTATTTGTGTCCATCACATCTTTGTATCTGTTTTCTTTATTAAAGATTTTATTTATGTATTCATGCAAGACACAGAGATGCAGAGATATAGGCAGAGGGAAAATGAGGCTTATGGGGGAGCCTAATATGGGACTTGATCCCCCAGGAATTCGGGATCATGACCTGAGCCAAAGCAGATGCTCAACCACTGAACCACCAGGTGTCTCCCAGGGTTTGGTTTCAAATCTCGTTTGTCTGATATAAGTATGGGTCCTCCAGCTTTCTTTTGATATCCATTAGCGTGGGTAGATGATTTTCCTACCCTGATTATCAGTCTGCTGTGTGTATAGGTCTAATGTGAGCATCTTGTAGGCAGCATACAGATGGATCTTGTTTTTTTAATAACTATTTTATTTATAAAGAGAGAGAGAGAGGGCAGAAAATTAGGGAGAGATAGAAGCAGACTCCCCACCAGGAGCCCTAATATGGGACTTGATCCCAGACTCCAGGATCACACCCTGAGTCAAAGCCAGAGGCTTAATCCCTTGAGCCACCCAGGCATCCCGGATCCTGTGTTTTAAGCCACTCTGATACCCTATATCTTTTGATTAGAGCATTTAGTCTATCAGCATTCAGAGTGATTATTCAAAGATATGAACTTTGTGCCATTGTGTTACTGAAGAGTTGGTTGTTTTCTTGGTGTACGTTTTCTGGGCCTTTCTAGTCTTTGTTGATTTTGGTCTCTTTTTTCCCCCACTAGAATGGTCCCTCTGAAAATTCCTTACTGGACTGGTTTAGTGGTCATGAACTCCTTTATACTTTGCCTGTCTGGGAAAATCTTTCTCTCTCCTTCTCTCCTGAATGACACCCTTGCTGAAGCAAGAATTAATACAAATTGGACTCCAATAAAAAGAAATTTAAAGACATAAAATAAATTTTTGGTCTTATGATTGAGGAAAATGGCATTTAGGAGGAAAACCAGAAGCTGAAAGAGAGGAGGAGAGATTTCACCATCTGTAGCCTTCACCGGGACATGATGCCCTTTCCAAGGAGGGGCCTCCCCTCTGTAGGATGCATCCTGCCCCTCTGTGCTCCTTGTTGGAACCCAGGAGGCACATCTCTGTGCCCCCAGCACCTCTGCTGTCGTGGTTTATTGCGTCTTTCATGTATCCTCTTGGGGACCACAGCGTCGTGTGTGTAACCCATCCGGCTGCAGTTAGACAACATTGGGGATTCTGACTTTTGTTGGTTTTGGGGGTGTGTGTGTGTCTATCACATGTAGCTGTCACGTGCAGCTATCGGATCCTCTGGCTGGGTCACGCAAATGCCGAAATGGTTGACACAACATCATTTCTGCTTGCTGGCTGCTGGGCTGTTAGCAGGGCTCTCCTGGCAGACCTGGGGCTTGCTCATGCAATGACTTTCTGCTGGAGGGTCAGCTGAGCTGGAAGGTCTGGCTTGGCCATATTCCCATGTGTGGCAGTGGGGTCCTGCCATGTGCTGCCTGCTTATCTTCTCCCTGATGCCTCTCCAGCAGGGAGCCAGACCTTGAGGCCATCCTGGCAGGAGCTCCTGAGGAGCCAGCTGCCCATGGGGGGGTAGCGCTGGGGCTGCCTGTGTTTGGAGGTCTGGTTTGGGATGGGGCTGGTGTTCCTCGGTCCCCTGTGCTGCCTGGCCTTCAGGCCAGCCCCATGCTCACCCAGCCCCTATTCACTAAGGCGAGGAGGGTGCCCTCCACATGCTGGTGTCAGAGATCTAGCACCACTAGGTGTGCACGCTGAGTACACCTTGTGAGGGTGGGCCCACGTGCGTGAGCTGCAGTGAGGGACCCAGTAAATTTAACAAAATCCCTTACCCCTGGACAAGCAGAGCAGGACTGATTCTATTTTGTGCTCCACCCGCCACCTCCCCTAAACCCCCACCTGACCTGGTTATTGCTTAAGGCGCTGCCCCACCCTAGTCAGGCCGCTGGGTACACCCTATTCAGAAATCGGCTCATAACAATGTAACCCTGCTTTGTGTCCCCCAAAACTGTGGGACGATTCTGACCAAAGTAGTAGGACAGCTCAAGTGGATACTATAGGGTAAGGTGTAATTTAATCGGACACCAGCGTGTGGACCGGCATGATCGTGCAACTTTCTGCGTATCCCATGTGCCACGGGCCCCTATAAAGCTGCTAGGCCTCTTAGTCTCGGGATCCACGTCCCTGCTCCGCTGTGTCCGGTGCAATTAGACCCAAGCTCCAGCTTGTAAAGAAACCCTCGGGAGTTTCCATCGGTGTGGGCTCCTTGGTGGTTTCCCTGATTTACAATCTTGGACACAACACCAGGGCCTGGTGTCCTGACATCCCTTCCAGGGCCACACTGACCGCCCCACAGGCCCTCTGTGCCCCAGGCACACAGGCACGGGGATGCGGGGAGGGGAGGAAGTGCCCCGTAACTCAGCCATCTGCGGCCCTCTGGACAGAGGGAACACAGACCTCCCACATCGCTGTGCACGGAACCTGGTGACCTGAAGCTCCCTGGCTGTCACTCTGTCCCAGCCCATCCTGGCCCGGTGGGCAGAGCCTGAGTCCCAGTAAAGTCTGTGGGTCCTGACCCTGGTGTCTGGCCACCTCTGTAAGGCACATGGGGACGTCAGCTGTGTGTACATGGCGGCCCCCCTGCAGGGGGTGTTTGGGGCCTGGATGGTGCCCCCTCCTCCTCTCTGGGTGTCTCTCCACGTCCCATGCAGAGTTCTGGGAGACACAGAAATGGCCTGGCTGTGCATTTTCACACCACAACACTTTATTGACTTTCTACAGCAAATGGGCTCAGAGCTTATTGCCCGCCTTCTCCTGGGGAGCATGACCTTTCTGTCCTTTAGGGGAGGGCAAGAATCACACGGGGTGGGGGGGCGGGTGCTAGAGTCCACATCGTGGAAGCATGTGTGGGCTCCGGGTGGGGGCGTGTGTCCTGAGATTTCAGCCTGAGTGACTATTCTGAGGACAGCAGAGATGACCTGGACCTGCAGCTCATGGGCTCCTGCACTGGGACCTGCAGGGCAGCTGGACCCCGGCCTTGCGCCCTCTGGGGCCCCAATACCTGGAGGAGCCTACCTTCTGGTGTGGGGTCAGGTGTGGCCAACCAGCCTATCCATCCTCTCCCCACCCTGGGGTGTCCCGGGATCCCCTGGCCTGTCCTAGGTCAGCGACCTGGATCTGTGGGGCACACCCAGGGCCCAGGAAGCCACATCCAGCTTTAAGAGGGCTCACTCAGCCTGGGGCCAGAATCCAGGGCTAGCCATGACCATGGGGGCCTGGATCCCATTAGTCTTTGTGTTGGGTCTGGGTGGGGCTCAAATCACCTGAGCCCCCACAGAGCGCGGGGCCAGGTCAGCTCAGGTCCCTTTGGGTTAGGGGCTGGTGTCCTGTGCAGGGTGTGCCACCTTCCAGGAGGGACAGTGGGCAGATGCAGGGCCTAATATGTCCTCTGCACCACTCAACTGCACCCACCATTTCGGGTATCCTTGCCTTCCCTCCTCCCTGCAACCCCTGGTTTCTCTATGGGACAATCAGGCTTCTGATGGGAGCAGGGTATCCAGAGAACCCCGGGGAGGCTGAGCATGTCCCCACAGGGGGCAGCTGCACTGGGCCCTTGCTGGGGGCCGATGGTGTGGGGGTGGATGGTGTGGGGCAGGGATATGATTGGTGGTGGGTATATTAGTCCAGTACAAATGTTAGCTAATGAATCAATATTAAAATAGCGTCGCATTAACCAAAGACCATACTTTATTCAGAATTCCTTAGTTTTTGCTAAGTTACATCCCTCCATATCACATTCCATTTGTACTCGTGTTTTCTTAGGCTCCTCTGGATTGTGCAGTCTTTCAAGCCTTTCCTTGTTGTCGTTGAACTGAACACTTTGAGAAGTAGAGTATTTTTGTAAAATATACCTCAGTTGGGACATGTCTGTTGTTTATCTCATGATTGAAACTGTTTTTTGTGGATTATATACAGAGATATAATGGCATTTTTATTATATCATATAAAGGATAGATATTATCAACATGATTTATCAGTCTTGGTATTGATCTGATCATCTTGCTGAGGTAGTGTTTGTCAGCCTTCTCCATAGTAAAGTGATTCTTATTCTTATTCTTATTCTTATTCTTATTTTATATTAAGATTTCATATTAATATTTTGTAGAAGGAAGTAACTATGTGTATTACACACATAAGAGTGGGAGGCTATGCTAATCAACTTGAGGGTGGAATGTCTGCACAACTTTTTTGAAATTCTTCTACATGGGAGATTTCTCTTCCTTCTGGGTTTGTTTGTTTCTTTTTCAGGATGTTATTTATTTATGTGAGAGAGAGAGAGAGGAGAGAAAAACCATGAGCGAGTGGGGCAGATGGAGAAGGACAAGCAGGTTCCCTGCTGAACAGGGAGCCTGCCTTGGGACCTGGATCATGATCTGAGCCTAAGGCTGAAGCTTAACTGACTGAGCCAACCAGATGCCACTTTTTCTTTCTTTCTTTCTTTCTTTTTAATAATAAATTTACTTTTTATTGGTGTTCAATTTACCCACATACAGAATAACACCCAGTGCTCATCCCGTCAAGTGCCCCCCTCAGTACACGTCACCCATCACCCCCCACCCCACCCTCCTCCCCTTCCATCACCTCTAGTTCATTTCCCAGAGTTAGGAGTCTTTATGTTCTGTCTCCATTTCTGATATTTCCCAAACATTTCTTCTCCGTTCCCTTATATTCCCTTTCACTCTTATTTATATTCACCAAGTGAATGAGAACATACAATGTTTGTCCTTCTCCGATTGACTTACTTCACTCAGCATAATACATTCCTGTTCCATCCACGTTGAATCAAATGGTGGGTATTTGTCATTTCTAATGGCTGAGCAAGGCCCACCTTTTCTCTCTCTTCATCTTCTGAGTCTCCTATGATATGAATGTTATTGTTTTAATAAGTGGCTGAGTTCCCCTATGTCTGCCTCTGTGGTCCATAACCTTTCTTGTTTTTAAGGCTTCCACTTGGGACTGCATCTCAGTTATAGCATTTTTAACATTGGCCTGACTAGATTTTAGCTCTTTTATTTCTACTGTAAGGGATTCTCTAGTTTTCTTCTGTGCTTTTTTTCCAGCCCAGCTGCTATCTTTATAATCATTGTTTTAAACTGTAGTTAGACATCATATATGTGTACTGTTGAACTTCCTGGCTGTGAGTACTACCTCATGTTATTTTATGGAGTTGAATTTCTCCATCTCATTATTTTTTCCAGAAAAGAAAGAAGGAAGAAAAGGAAAACCAAGAGAAACAATAACAACTACCCTCCCCCCAAAAAACACTAGATTATTTTGGCCTCCTTGTTAAAGATTCTAAAATCCCAAAATAAGAAACACAATTAAAGTATCATGATAGTAAAAATAAGAAATATATAAGGTACATACATAAAAATTAAAATAAGGCAATTAATAAAAAGAATCAAAGAAAATAAATGAAAATAAAGCACAAAGTACAAAGGAAGCTACACCCTACTTTCCAGGGAGAGCTGAAGCTCTGCTGCCTCTGTGGTCTGACAACTTGTTGGCAGTGAGTGGTCTGTGCAGGGTCTCGGGATGGGCCTTGACGCTGATTCTCAGGTGCACATCTGCATGGGAGATGCACCTGCGGTGTCAGAGGCTCGGTGGGCGTCAGCGCCTCTGGCCTCCAGTGAGTGGCGCTGTGCTGCACCCTTAGACTCCATGCTGATGGGCGGGATGCGGGTGGGGACGCTGGGTCCTCTGGCTCTGGAGCTGAGCATCCTGCACCCCCGTCTGCAGGGGCCTCGATAGAAGAGCCGCCAACCCCCGGGTTTCCGCTGCTTCTCTCAGAACCCTGCTTTTACTCTGTGTGCGTCCGAGCTTCTTTTGGTTTCGTTTTATCTCAGACTGTTGTGCCCAAGATTGGGAATCCAAGAAACCACCGAGAAGCCGACAACCGATGCAAACACACGAGGGTTTATTTACAAGCTCGAGCTTGTGTCCAAGTACACCCGACATAGCGGAGCAGGGACTTGGACCCTGAGGTGGGTTTTAGCTTAGTTTTAAGTGCTGGTCTCGGGACCTCCAGGAGGGCTGGAGCAATTCCTCAAGTTCTGTTTACATTTTGATATGGGGCCTTCTAGGGCATTGAGCTCTGTTCTCATTCTAATAGGGCTTCCTGCCCTTTGCCTGGACTCAGTTTTTATTCTATTGTGGGGCTTTCTAGGACATTAAGCTGTAAACAGCAAAGGTTCCACAACTGGAAGGGGAACTCACACTGTCCCTATATGCTGAAGACGTGGTACTAGAAACAGGAAACTCGAGAGCCTCCACCAAGCCTGTTAGAACTAAGGAGTGAGTTCAGTAAAGTCAGGGGACACAAACTGACCCTACATAGCAGAGTAGCCTTGCTGTGTCCTGGCAATGATCACTCAGGAAGGAAATGAAGGACGTGACTCCCTTCTCAGGAGCATCACAGAGAATAATTAATGAGACAGAAACAAAGGAGCACAAGACTTGTGCAGTGAGCCATACCAGTCTCTGGGAGGCCTTCCTGGGCTCGTGGGGTGGGAGCCTCATCTTGTGAAAATGTCCGCAGTTCCAGAAGCCACCCTTCAGTTTCATGTCATTCATATCAAAATCATCGTGGCAGATATTAGAAATAGGAAAAGAAAAACCCATAACATCCATCCGCCCCCACAAATGACCCCGGACAACAAATTAGTATTGGAGAAGCAGGACAGAGCAGGACATGGCACTTTCCTATTTCAAACGATGTCACAGAGACACAGGATATAGCAGTGTTGTTCTTGGGCCCCGGCTGGCTCTGTCAGATAAGCATCGACACCTGACCTCACCTCCAGTCCTGATCTCGGGATTGTGAGTTATAGCCCTGGGCTGGGCCATGGACAAGGCGTGGAGCCTCCTTAAACAAACCAGACTCAAGGGTGGTGGTCCCGACATAAGCTGAAGGAGCAGAAACAGAGAGTCCAGAAGGAATTGTGCCTGATACAACTGATTTTTTAACTTAATTTAATTAACCCAATTAATTAATGTATAGTGTAATTATACTTTCAGAGGAAGAATTCAGGGATTCACCAGTTGCAGATAACAGCAGTGCACGTGACATCACGTGCCCTCCTTCATGCCGGTCCCCTGTGATCCCCTCACCTGTCCCCTACCCTCCAGCGACCCTCAGTTTGTTTCCTATCATTAAGTGTCTGTATTTCCTGCATCTGTTTTCATGTTATTTGATTTCCTTCCTTCACAGATGTTCATCTGCTTTGCTTCTTTAATTCCACCTATGAATGACACCACACGGTCATTCTCTTTCCGACTGACTTGTTTCACTTAACATGATTTCTCTAGTTCTATCTACGTCATTGCAAATGGCAAGATTTCCTTCTCTTTGATAGCTGAGTACCATTCCTCTCTCTATGACCATCATCCATCTCCCATCCTCTTTATCCATCATCTGCCTGAGGGCACCGAGATACTTCACACAGTGTGGCTACTGTGGACCCGGCTGTTGTGGACATTGGGGTGCAGGTGTCCCGAGTCTTACTGCATCTATATCTTTAGAGTCAGCTCCAGGCCATTCACCTACTGGTCGCAGGGCGGCTCTATTTGTAACTTCCTGAGGAGCCTCCACACTGTTTCCAGGGTGGCTGCACCAGCCCGCGGTCCCGCCTACAGTGAAAGAGGGTTGAGTGAGTTTTTCAGGACTTGCTAAAGTCCAGTCCACATTTCATTTTGTGGTCTGTGGGCTCCAATTCCTTGTCCTTAAGTATTTCTGGGGAAGCAGGGTGTTGGGCTCCGTTTCAATGAGATATTTCCGATGCTAACAGGCCCTAGTGCACACATGTTTCATCAATACTACCAATTATTATTTTAAAGATTTACTTGAATTCCTGTTTGTAAACACAGTATGATATAGTTTCAGGTTTACCACATAGTGATTCAACCCTTGGATACAACGCCTGGTACTGGTCATAGGTGCCCTCCACTATCCCCATCCCCTGATTCCCCATCCCCCCACCTTCCTCTGGTATTTATTAGTTTATTCTCTGTGGTTAAGAGTGTGTTTTTTTGTTTGTTTCTCTCATCCCCCCCTCTGCCCCTTTGCCAGTTTGTTTGGTTTCTTAAAATTCACATGTGAATGCAATTGTATGGTATTTGGTATCTGTCTTTCTCTGACTGACTGAGTTCATTTAGCATAAGTCCTTCCACTTCTCCCACGTCATTGTAAATGGCTTCATTTCATCGCTTCTGTTGACCCAGTGATGTCGCAGTGTGTATATTTACCACATCGTCTCTGCCCATTCATCAGTCGATGGACATGTGGCCTGTATCCACAGTTTGGCTCTTGTTGATAATGCTGCTACAAACACTGGGTCTGGCGTGTCCCTACTTGGGAATCTACTAAACGAGTTTTGTATTCTCGGGGTAAATACCTAGCTCTGCAATTTTGGAATCATAGGGTAGCTCTATTTTTAACTTCTTTTTAAAATTTTTTATGATAGTCACAGAGAGAGAGGCAGAGACACAGGCAGAGGGAGAAGCAGGCTCCATGGACTGAGAGTCCAGCGTGGGATTCGATCCCAGGTCTCCAGGATCACGACATGGGCCAAAGGCAGGTTCCAAACCAATGGACCACCCAGGGATCCCCTATTTTTAACTTCTCGAGGACCCTCCACAGTGTTTTCCACAGTGGCTGCGCCTGTTCGCCTGCACACCAGGAGTGTAAGGGGCTCCCTCTTCTCCATAGCCTCAACAACACCTATTGTTTCTTCTGTTGTTAATTTTAGCATTCTGACGGCTGTCAGGTGACATCTTATTGTGGTTTTCATTTGCATTTCCCTGATGATGGGTGACGCTGAGTGTCTTTCCCTGTGTCTGGTGGCCATTGGATGTCTTGACAGAGACAAAGTCCATTCATGTCTTCTGCCCATCTGCAGTTGGATAATTTGTGTTTAGGATGCTGAGATTTATATTTGCTTTACGTATTTTGCATACTAACTCTTTATTGCATGTGTTGTTTACAAATATCTCCTTTCATTTTGTATGTTGCCTTTTAGCTTTGGTTGTTTCTTTCACTTTGCAGAAGCTTTCAATTTGATGAAGTCCCAATAGTATTTTTGCTCTTGTTTCCCTCAACTCAGAGGCATATCTAGAAAGAAGATCCAATGGCCAATGTCAAAGATGTTGCTGCCTATCTTTTCTTCTTTGTATGGTTTCAGGTCTCACATTTAGGTCTTTCATCCATTTTGAATTTATTTTTTATATATATGGTGTAAGAAAGTGGTCCAGTTTCATTCTTCTGCATGTGGCTGCCTGGTTTTCCCAACACCATTTGTTCTTATCCTGGGCTCAGGGTTAGGGTTTGTTGAAGAGAGTGTCTTTGTGCCATTGTATATTCCTTCCTGCCTTGTTGTCGATTAATGGATCATAGAGTTACAGGTTTGTATCTTGTTTAAGATTTCCATTCTGTTCTATTCATCTAAGCGTCTCCTGTTGGGAGATTCTTGAGGGCTGATTCAATTTCTTTGCTGGTTATCTGTCTGTTCAAGTTTCTTATTTCTTCCTTTTTCATTTTTGCTATGTTATATATTTCCAGGAATTGATCTATTTCTTCCAGGTTCTAGGTTGTTGGCATATAATTTTTCATAATGTTCTCTTGTAAACATTTGTATTTCTCTAGTGTTGGTTGTTATTTCTCTTTTCTCATTTGTGATTTTATTTGGGTCCTTTCTCATCTTTTTATCTTTTTTCTTTTTTAAATATTTTATTTATGGATTCATACGAGACACAGAGAGGCAGAGGTATAGGCAGGGGAAAACTGAGGCTCCATGCAGGGAGCCTGATGTGGGACTTGATCCCCCAGGTCTGCCGGGATCATGACCTGATCCAAAGCAGATGCTCAACCACTGAGGCACCCAGGTGCCTTGCTGATTCAATTCCTTTGCTAGTTATGGGTCTGTTCACATTTCCTATTTCTTCCTATTTCAGTTTTGCTCATCTGCGCATTTCTAGGGATTTGTCCATTACTTCCAGGTCTTCCGGTTTGTTAATGTATAATCTTTCATAGTATTCCCTTATAATTGTCTTATTTTTTGGTGTTGATTGTGATCTCTCTTCTCTCATTTGTGATTTTATTTATTTATTTCTTTTCTCTTTTCTCGTTGATAAGGCTGGCTAGGGCTTGATCCATTTTATTAATTATTTTGAAGAATCAGCTCTTAGTTTCATTATTCCCTTCTACTGTTTTGTTGTTTCTGTATTGTTTATTTCCCCTCTCATCTTTATTTTTCCCTTCTTCTGCAGGCTTTAGGCTTTGTATGCTTTTCCTTTTCCAGCCTCTTTAGGTGTAGGGTTAGGTTGTGTATTGGAGACATCTTGTTTCTTGAGGTAGGCCTGTATTGTTATATACTTCCCTCGTAGGACTGCCTTTGCTACATTCTAGAGGTTTGGAGAAACATGTTTTCATTTTCATTTATTTTAAATTTCCTCTTTAATTTCCTGGTTGCTCCATTCATTCTCTAGTAGGATATTCATAATCTCCACGTATTTTTGGTCTGTCCAAATTTTTTCTTACTGTTGACTTTGCATTTCATAGCCTCATGGTCCGAAAATGTACATGGTGTGATTTCAACATTCTTGTACCTGTTGTACCTGTTGAGGGTTGATTTGTGGGCCATGATATGATCTGTTCTTGAGAATGTCCCATGTGCACTTGAAAGGAATGTGTATTCTGCTTTATGAAGAAATTCAGACTATATCTGTGGAGTCCCTGTGGTCCAGTGTGTCAATGCTATCGTTCCCCTATATATTTTCTGCATAGATGATCAGTTCATTATCATAAGTGGTTGTTAAAATCCCCTGTCATTGTATTATTATCAGTGAGTTCCTGTACGTTTGTTGTTAATTGGTTTCTATATTTAGGTACTACCATGTTGGCAGCATAAATATTTAGTTGTTGGAACTTTTTTTTTTTAAATAAATTTATTTTTTATTGGTGTTCAATTGTTCAATGTACAGAATGACACCTAGTGGTCATCCTGTCAAGTGTCCCCCTCAGTACCCGTCAAATATTCACCCACACCCCCCGTCCCCCTCCCCTTCCACCACCCCTAGTTCGTTTCCCAGAGTTAGGAGTATTTATGTTTTGTCTCCCTTTCTGATATTTCCCACACGTTTCTACTCCATTCCCTTATATTCCCTTTCACTATTATTTATTTTCCCCAAATGAATGAGAGCATACACTGTTTGTCCTTTTCCGATTGACTTACTTCACTCAGCATAATACCCTCCAGTACCATCCACGTTGAAGGAAATGGTTGGTATTTGTCGTTTCTAACGGCTGAGTAATATTCCATTGTATACATAAACCACATCTTCTTTATCCATTCATCTTTCAATGGACACAAAAGCTCGTTCCACAGTTTTGCTATTGTGGACATTCCTGCTATAAACATCAGGGTTCAGGTGTCCCAGCGTTTCATTGCATCTGAATCTTTGAGGTAAATCCCCAACATTACAATTGCTGGGTCGTAGGGCAGGTCTATTTTTATCTCCTTGAGGAACCTCCACACAGTTTTCCAGAGTGGCTTTATCAGTTCACATTCCCACCAACAGTGTAAGATGGTTCCCTTTTCTCCACATCCTCTCCAAAATTTGCGGTTTCCTGCCCTGTTAATTTTCCCCATTCTCACTGGTGTGAGGTGGTATCTCATTGTGGTTTTGATTTGTATTTCCCTGATGGCAAGTGATGCAGAGCATTTTCTGATGTGCATGTTGGCCATGTCTATGTCTTCATCTGTGAGATTTCTCTTCATGTGTTTTGCCCATGTCATGATTGGATGGTTTGTTTCTTTGGTGTTGAGTTTAAGATGTTCTTTATAGATCTTGGAAACTAGCCCTTTATCTGATACGTCTTTTGCAAATATCTTCTCCCATGCTGTAGGTTGTCATTTAGTTTTGTTCACTGTATCCTTTGCTGTGCAAAAGCTTCTTATCTGGATGAAGTCACAATAATTCATTTTTGCTTTTGTTTCTTTTGCCTTTGTGGATGAATCTTGCAAAAAGTTACTGTGGCTGAGTTCAAAAAGTGTATTGCCTTTGTTCTCCTCTAGGATTTTGATGGACTCTTGTCTCACATTTAGATCTTTCATCCATTTTAAGTTTATCTTTGTGTATGGTGAAAGTGAGTGGTGTAGTTTCATTATTCTGCATGTGCATGTCCAATTTTCCCAGCACCATCTATTGAAGAGACTGTCTTTCTTCCATGGATAGTCTTTACCCCTTTATAGAATATTGGTTGACCATAAAGTTAGGGTCCACTTCTCGGTTCTCTATTCTGTTCCATTGATCTATGTGTGTTTTTGTGCCAGTATGACACTGTCTTGATGACCACAGCTTTGTAGTACAACCTGAAATATGGCATTGTGATGCCCCCAGATATGTTTGTCTTTTTTAAAATTCCCCTGGTATTCGGGGTCGTTTCTGATCCCACACAAATATTTCTTTTTAATGATACTCACATTCAGAGAGAGAGAGAGAGAGAGAGGCAGAGACACAGGCAGAGGGAGAAGCAGGCTCCATGCATCAGGCTCCTGACATGGGATTCGATCCTTGGTCTCCAGGATTGCGCCCTGGGCTAAAGGCATGCACCAAACCGCTGTGCCACCCAGGGATCACGATTCCACACAAATCTTAAAATAATTTGTTCTAACTCTCTGATGAAAGTCCATGGTATTTTGGTAGGGTTTGCATTAAAATTGTACATTGCCTGGGTAACATTGACATTTTCACGTTAATTCTGCCAATCCATGAGCATGGAATATTTTTCCATCTCTTTGTGTCTTCCTCAATTTCTTTCAGAAGCGTTCTATAGTTTTTAAGGTATAGATCCTTTACCACCTTGGTTAGGTTTACTCCTCGGTATCTTATGCTTTTGGGTGCAATTGTAAATGAGATTGACTCCTTAATTTCTCTTTCTTCAGTATCATTGTTAGTGTATAGAAATGCCATTGATTTCTGGGCATTGATTTTGTATCTGGCAATGCTACCAATTGCTGTATGTGTTCTAGCAATCTTGGGGTGTAGGATTTTTGGTTTTCTAGATAGAGAATCATGTCATCAGTGAAGAGGGAGAGTTTGACTTCTTCTTTGCCAATTTGAATGCCTTTAATGTCTTTTTGTTGTCTGATTGCTGAGGCTAGGACTTCCAGTACTATGTTGAATAGCAGTGGTGAGAGTGGACATCCCTGTCTTGTTCCTGATCTTAGGGGAAAGGCTCCCAGTGCTGCCCCATTGAGAATGATATTTGCTGTGGCCTTTTCGTAGATGGCTTTTAAGATGTCGAGGAACGTTCCCTCTATCCCTATGCTCTGAAGTGTTTTGATCAGGAATGGAGCTGTATTTTGTCAAATGCTTTCTCTGCATCTAATGAGAGGATCATATGGTTCTTGGTTTTTCTCTTGCTGATATGATGAATCACATTGATTGTTTTACGAGTGTTGAACCAGTCTTATGTCCCAGGGATAAATCCTACTTGGTCATGGTGAGTAATTTTCTTAATGTACTGTCGGATCCTATTGGCTAGTATCTTGTTGAGAATCTTTGCATCCATGTTGATCAGGGATATTGGTCTGTATTCTCCTTTTTGGTGGGGTCGTGTCTGGTTTTGGAATTAAGGTGATGCTGGCCTCATGGAACGAATTTGGAAGTACTCTATCTCTTTCTATCTTTCCAAACATCTTTAGTAGGAGAGGTATGGTTTCTTCTTTAAACGTTTGATAGAATTCCCCTGGGAAGCCATCTGGCCCTGGACTTTTGTGTCGTGGGTAGTTTTGGATGGCCGCTCAATTACCTCCCTGGTTATTGGCCTGTTTAGGTTTTCTATTTCTTCCTGTTCCAGTTGGTAGTTTGTGGCTTTCCAGGAATGCGTCCATTTCTTCTAGATTGCCTAATTTATTTCCGTATAGCTGTTCATAATATGTTTTTTATTTTTATTATTTTTATTTATTTTATTTTTTATTTTTTTTCATAATATGTTTTTAGAATTGATTGTATTTCCTTGGTGTTGGTAGTGATCTTTCCTTTCTCGTTCATGATTTTATTAATTTGAGTCTTCTCTCTATTCTTTTTAATAAGACTGGCTAATGGTTTATGTATGTTATTAATTCTTTCAAAGAACCAACTTCTGGTTTTGTTGATCTGTTTCCACATTTCTTCTGGTCTCGATTTCCTTGAGGTCTGCTCGAATTTTAATTAACTCTCTTATACTGTTGGGTGTAGGATCTAGCTACTTTTTTTTCTCTAGCTCCTTTATGAGTAAGGTTAGCTTTGTATTTGAGTTCTTTCCAGTTTTTGAATGGATGCTTCTATTGTGATGTATTTCCCCCTTAGGACTGCTTTGCTGCATGCCAAAGATTTTGAACGTTTGTGTCTTCATTCTCATTAGTTTCCATGAATCTTTTGAATTCTTCCTCAATTTCCTGGTTGACCCTTTCCTCTTTTAGCACGATGGTCCTTAACCTCCACGTGTTTGAAGTCCTTCCAAACTTCTTGTTGTGATTTAGTTCTAATTTTAAGGCATTATGGTCTGAGAATATGCAGGGGACGATCTGAATCTTTTGATATCGGTTCAGACGCGATTTGTGACCCAGTATATGGTCTATTCTGGAGAAAGTTCCATGTGCACTTGAGAAGAATGTGTATTTAGTTCAGTTTGGATGTAAAGTTCTGTAGATATCTGTGAAATTTATTTTCTCCAGTGTATCATTTAAGGCTCTCGTTTCTTTGGTGATGTTGTGCTTAGAAGACCTGTTGAGGGTAGAAAGACCTAGATTGAAGTCACCAAGTATAAGATAATAATTATCTAAGTATTTCTTCACTTTCATTATTAATTGGTTTAAATATTTGGCAGCTCCCACATTCGGGGCATATATATTGAGGATTGTTAATTCCTCTTGTTGGATAGATCCTTTAAGTATGATGTGTCTCTCTTCATCTCTCATTACAGTCTTCGGGGTAAACTTTAGTTTATCTGATAGAAGGATGGCTACCCCTGCTTTCTTTTGAGGACCATTTGAATGGTAAATGGTTCTCCAAACTTTTATTTTCAGGCTGTAGGTGTCCTTCTGTCTAAAATGAGTCTCTTGTAGACAGCAAATAGATGGGTCCTGCTTTTTTATCCAGTCTGAAACCCTGCGCCTTTTGATTGTGTCATTAAGCCCGTTCACGTTCAGAGTTACTATTGACAGTTATGAGTTTAGTGTCATCATGATATCTCTTCAGTCCTTGTTTTTGCGGATTGTTCCACTGAACTTCTTCTAAAAGGGGAATTTTAAGAGTCCCCCTTAAAATTTCTTGCAGAGCTGGTTTGGAGGTCACATATTCTTTTAGTTGCTGCCTGTCTTGGAAGCTCTTTATCTCTCCTTCCATTTTGAATGAGAGCCTTGCTGGATAAAGTATTCTTGGTTGCATATTCTTCTCATGGAGGACCCTGAATATATCCTGCCAGCCCTTTCTGGGCTGCCAGGTCGCTGTGGAGTGGTCTGCTGTTACTCTAATGCTCCTCCCCATAAATGTCAGGGATTTCTTGTCTCTTGCTGCTTTAAGGATCTTCTCTTTATCTTTGGAATTTGCAAGCTTCACTATTAAATGTCGAGGTGTTGGACAGTTTTTATTGATTTTAGGGGGGATCTCTCTATTTCCTGGATCTGAATGCCTGTTTTCCTTCCCAGATTAGGAATGTTTTCAGCTAGGATTTTTTCAAATACATATTCTGGCCCTCTGTCCCTTTCGGCGCCCTTGGGAACCCCAATTACACGTAGGTTTTTCTTCCTCAGGCTGTCGTTTATTTCCCTTAATCTGTCCTCCTGGCCTTTTAATTTTCTGTCTCTTTTTGCTGAATTTCCCTCTTTGCCATCAACTTGTCCTCTATGTCACCCACTCGTTCTTCCACCTCCTTAACCCTCGTCATGAGGACTTCTAGTTTGGATTGCATCTCATTCAATTGATTTTTAATTTTGGCCTGATTGGATCTAAATTCTGCAGCCATGAAGTCTTTTGAGTCCTTTATGCTTTTTTCTAGAACCACCAGTAGCTGTATAATAGTGCTTCTGAATTGGCTTTCTGACATTGAATTGTAAATCAGATTTTGAAAGTCTGTGGGAGAGAGGACTATTTCTGATTCTTTCTTTTGAGGTGAGGTTTTCCTTCTAGTCATTTTGCTCAGTGCAGAGTGGCCAAAAACAAATTGTATTGGGAAAAGGAGAAAAAGAGAGGAGAGAAAGAAGGAAAGAAAAGAGAAAAAGAAAGAATAAAGGAAGAAAGAAGAAAAAAGGGAATAATAAGAGAAAGAAATAGAAAGAAAGGGGAGAAAAAGGGTGGGGGAAGCAATCAGAAATAAAAAAAAAACATGGGGTAGTATATTCTGATTCTGTATACTTAAAGTCCCTTGACTTCCCCTGGAACTTGTCCGTCTAGCTAGTCTTCTAGGGGAGGGGCCTGTTGTGCTGATTTTCAGGTGTTAGCACTTGGGGGAGCTGCTCTGTCCCCTGCCTGGTGCAGGGCTCAGTGAGGGTAGTTTACCCTGTGAGGCCCTAGGAGGAACAACCGCAGTGGCAGTGGCCAGCCCTGGAAACCTGTATTCAGCACCCACAGTAACTCCAGAGCAGTCCATCTGCAGGGCCTGGAGGCTCTGGGGTGGGGCCGCTGATCTGCTCAGCTCTGGGCAGGAGCATCCTTGTTGTCCTGGGACATCCGGGCCTCTGCCTGTCCCAGGGGAGGCCAAATCCTGGGCTGTGTCCTGGCGCCCTGTGCTCTGCGGCCTGTGCTGTTGGATTCGTGCTCCTGGCCGCCCAGCCATCTCTCCCCAGAGCTGCCGCCTAGCCCCTCTGAGCTGCTCCTGGTCATGCAGCCCCCTCAGGGAGCCGCTGCCTGAGCACCTCCGAGTTGCTCCCGGAGCCGCGCAGCCCCCTCTGCACGGAGCCCCTTCTTCTGCCAGAGGCACCGCCGCCAAGCTGCTCCCGGGGCATGCAACCCCCTCCACGCAGAGCCCTGCCCTGAGCCCCTCTGAGCTGCTCCCAAGTCAGTGCATGTGCCCTGCAGCCCTTAGGGAGCCTGGTGCACTCTCCTGGGAGTGCAGGTGTCTGTTAGTGTCCCAGGGAGCCCATGGGTATCGCGGCCCTCCTGGGGTCCTGCTTTGAATCCCTGCAAACGCCATTCCCCCCAGGAAGATTGGTGCAGATCCTGCTTCTCTGGGACAGAGCTCTCCTGACCGGGGGGCACTTGGCCTGGCCTTAGCCTGGCTCCTCGTGGGGCCCCTCCCCCTTCGATGCCTTTTGTTTCTCTATTTCTTTTTCCCATCTTCCTACCTTGATAGAAGCGTGAACTTTTCTCACTGTAGCATTTGATCTGTTCTCTGTTTAAACCCCAGGCTGAATTCCTAGATTTTCAGGATGTTGTGAATGTTATCTAGGTAATTTGGTGGGGACAGGTGACTTGGGGACCCTACTCTTCTGCCATCTTGCCCCTCCTCCTGTATGTTGCCTTTTAGGTTTGGTTGTTTCCTTCACTTTGCAGAAACTTTTAAATTTGATGAAGTCCCAATAGGATGTTTGCTTTTGTTTCCCTCACCTCAGAGGCATATCTAGAAAGAAGATCCAATGGCCAATGTCAAAGACGTTGTTGCCTATCTTTTCTTCTTTTTATGCTTTCAGGTCTCACATTTAGGTCTTTCATTCATTTTGAAATTATTTTTTATATATATGGTGTAAGAAAGTGGTCCAGTTTCATTCTTCTGCATTTGGCTGCCTGGTTTTCCCAACACCATTTGTTCTTATCCTGGGGTCAGGGTTAGGGTTTGTTGAAGAGACTGTCTTTGTGCCATTGGATATTCCTTCCTGCCTTGTTGTCCATTATGGGTCATAGATACATGTTTGTATCTTGTTTTGGCTTTCCATTCTGTTCTATTGATCTAAGTGTCTCCTGTTGGGAGACCCCTGATTGCTGATTCAATTTCTTTGCTGGTTATCTGTCTGTTCAAATTTCCTATTTCTTCATTTTTCATTTTTGCTATGTTATATATTTCTAGGAATTTATCTATTTCTTCCAGGTTCTAGGTTGCTGGCATATAATTTTTCATCATATTCTCTTATAATTGTTTGTATTTCTCTAGTGTTGGTTGTTATGTCTCTTTCCTCAGAGGTGATTTTATTTGGGTCCTTTCTCATCTTTCTATCTTTTTTCTTTTTTAAAGATTTTATTTATGTATTCATGAGAGACACAGAGATGCATAGGTCTATAGGCACAGGGAAAATGAGGCTCCATGCGGGGAGCCTGATGTGGGACTTGATTCCCGAGGACCCCGGGATCATGACCTGAGCCAAAGCATATGTTCAACCACTGAGGCACCCAGGTGCCTTTCTGATTCAATTCCTTTGCTAGTTATGGGTCTGTTCACATTTTCTATTTTTTCCTATATCAGTTTTGCTTGTTTGTACATTTCTAGGGATTTGTCCATTTCTTCCATGTCTCCCTATTTGTTAGAATATAATCTTTCATAGTATTCCCTTATGTTTGTCTTATTTTTCTGCTGTTGATTGTGATCACTCTTCTCTCATTTGTGATTTTATTTATTTAGGTCTTTTCTCTTTTCTCGTCATAAGGCTGGCTAGGGCTTCATCCATTTTATTAATTATTTTGAAGAACCAGCTCTTAGTTTCGTTATTCCATTCTACTGTTTTTTTTTTTCATTTCTGTATTGTTTATTTCTGCTCTCATCTTTATTTTTTCCCTTCTTCTGTAGGCTTTAGGCTTTGTTTCCAATTCCTTTTCCTGCTCATTAGGTGTAAGGTTAGGTTGTGTATTAAACACTTCTTGTTTGCTGAGATAGGCCTGTATTGCTATGTACTTCCATCTTTGGACTGCCTTTGCTACATCCCAGAGGTTTGAAGAAACATGTTTTCATTTTCATTTGTTTTAAATTTCCTCTTTAATTTCCTGGTTTCTCCATTCATTCTCTAGTAGGATGTTCATAATCTCCATGTATTTTTGGTCTGTCCTAATTTTTTCTTACTGTCGACTTCGTGTTTCATAGCGTCGTGTTAAAAAATGTAGAGGGTGTGATATCAACCTTCTTGTACCTGTTGTACCTGTTGAGGGCTGATTTGTGGCCCATGATATGATCTGTTCTGGAGAATGTCCCATGTGCACTTGAAAGGAATGTGTATTTTGCTTTCGGAAGAAATGTTCAGACTATATCTGTTGAGTCCCTGTGGTCCAGTGTGTCAAGGCTATTGTTCCCCTGTTGATTTTCTGCATAGATGATTGGACAATTGCCATAAGTGAGTAGGTGTTAAAATCCCCTGTCATTGTATTATTATCAGTGAGTTCCTGTACGTTTATTGGTATTTGGTTTCCATATTTAGGTACTCCCATGTTGGCAGCATAAATATTTAGTTGTTTGATCCTGATAGACTTTTTAACTATGAAATAATGCCCTTCTTCATCACTTCTTACAGTATTTGTTCTTTCTTTTTTGAGATTGAATATTTTATTTATTTATTCATGAGAGATACACAGAGAAGCAGAGGCAGAAACATAGGCAGAGGGAGAGAGGTTCCCCAAATGGATGCCGATTTGGGACTCAATCCTGGGATCCCAGGAACACACCTTGAGCCGAAGGCAGATGCTCAACCACTGAGCCTCCAGAGGAACCCCAGGGTTTGGTATCAAATGTAGTTTGTCTAATATAAATATTGGTCCTCTAGCTTTCGTTTCATAACCATTAGCGTGATAGATGATTTTCCATCCCCTGACTTTCAATCTGCTGTTGTCTATAGGTCTAACGTGAGCATCTAGTAGGCAGCATACCGACGGACCTTGTTTTTTTAATAACAATTTTATTTTTGAGAGCATGAGAGAGAGAGATAGAGAGAGGGGGGGCAGAAAATTAGGCCAAGAGAGAAGCAGGCTCCCCACCAGCAACACTTATGGGACTCGATCCCAGACTCTGGGATCACACCCTGAGTCAAAGGCAGAGGCTCAACCCCTGAGCCACCCAGGCATCCTGGATCCTGATTTTTATCTACTTTGTTACCCTATTTGATTGGAGCATTTAGTCTATCATCATTCAGAGTGATTATTTAAAGATATGAACTTCGTGCCTCTGTGTTACCGGAAGAGTTGGTGTTTCTGGTGACGTTCACTGGTCCTTTCTAGTCTTTGTTGCATTTGGTCTCTTTTTTCCCCCCACTAGAAGAGTCCCTCTTAAAATTCCTTACTGGACTGGTTAAGTGGTCCTGAACTCCTTTATATGTTGCCTGTCTGGGAAAATCTTTATCTCTCCTGAATGACACCCTTGCTGAAGAAAGAATTCATACAAATTGGACTGCAATAAAAAGAAATTTAAAAACATAAAATAAATTCTTGCTAATATGATTGAGGAAAATGGCATTTAGGAGGAAAACCAGAAGCAGAAAGAGAGGAGGACATATTTCACCCTCCGTAGCCTTTACAGGGACCTGGTGTTCTTTCCTAGGAGGGGCCCCCCCCTCCGGAGGATGCTTCCTGCCCCTCTGCCTCCTTGTTGGAACACAGCAGGCACATCTCTAGCACCTCTGCAGTCGTGGCTTATAGCGTTTTCCCTGTATCCTATTGGGGACCACAGCATTGTGTAAGTAACCATCTGGCTGCTGTTTGACAGTATTGGGGGGATTCCATCTTTTGTTGCTTTTTTGTTGTTTTTGTTGCTTTTGAGGTGTGTGTGTGTGTGTCTATCCCATGCAGCTATCAAGTGCAGCAATCGGATCCTCTGGCTGGGTCACCAAAAAAACCCGAAATGGTTGGCACAACATCATTTCTGGTGCTGGCGCTGGGCAGTTAGCTGGGCTCTCCTGGCAGCGCTGGGGCTCGCTCATGCAGTGACTTTCAGCTGGAGGGTCAGCTGAGCTTGAAGTTCTGGCTCGGCCACATTCCCATGTCCAGCAGTGGGTCTGGCCGCTCCTGGAAGGCACGTGGGGACGTCAGCTGTGTGTGCCTGGTTGTGCCCCTGCACAGGCTAGTAGGGGGCCTAGGTGGTGCCCCTCCTCCTCTCTGGGGGTCTCTACATGCCCTGTGCACAGAGTTCTGGGAGACACAGAAATGGGCTGGCTGTGCATTTTCGCACCACAACATTTTATTGACTTTCCACAGCAAACGGGCTCAGAGCTGTGGGTGGGTGCCTTCACCTGGGGAGGGAGACCTTTCTGTCCTTTACAGGAGGACAAGAATCACATGGGTTGGGGGTCGAGTGCTGGAGTCCCCCACCTGGGAGCATGTGTGGACTCCGGGTGGAGGCGTGTGTCCTGAGGTTTCAGCCTGAGAGACGGTTCTGAGGACAGCAGAGCTGACCTGGACCTGCAGCTCATGGGCTCCTGCACTGGGTTCCCGCAGGGCAGCTGGACCCTGGCCTTGGGCCCTCTGGGGGCCCCAGCACCTGGAGGAGCCTGTCTCCTGCTGTGGGTGCGGGTGGGGCCCACCGGCTTGCCCCTCTTCTCCCCACACTGGGGTGTCCCAGGATCCCCAGGGCTGCCCTAGATCAGCGACCTGGATCTGTGGGGCACGCCCAGGGCCCAGCAGGCCATATCCAGCTGTGAGAGGGCTTGCTCAGCCCGGGACCAGAATCCAGGGCTGGCCAGGGCCATGTGGGCCTGATTCCATTAGTCTTTGTGTTGGGACTGGTGGGGGCTCAAATCAACCCAGCCCCCACAGAGCCTGGGCCCAATCAGCCCAGGTACCTCTGGGTTAGGGCCTGGTGTCCTGTGCAGGGTGTCCCACCCTCCAGGAGTGACAGTGGGTGGAGGCAGGGCACAGTGGGTCCTCTGATTCACTCACCTGCTCACACACTGTTGGGGGCTCCCTGCCGTCCCTCCTCCCTGAAACCCCTGGGTACTCTATGGGATACCCGGGCTTCTGATGGGAGCAGGGTATCCAGAGAACCCCAGGGAGGCTGATCATGTCCCACAGGGGGCAGCTGCACCGGGTCCTTGCTCGGGGTCGATGGTGTGGGAGCATGGGTATGATGGTGGTGGAATGTGGGGGATGGTATAGGGGGGATGGTGATGGGGTATACTGTGGGTGGGGATTATGTGAGGCTGTGTGTGTGTGAGGCGGATGGGGTAGTGGCGATGCCATGGGGGATGATGATGTAGGGGGATGGTGTGGGTCTGGGGAATGGGGGGATGGCGTGGGGGGCCGGCAGACACAGGGCATCCCCGTTCTCTAAGATGCACACAGAGACATCTACAGATAAAGGTGACCCCATTCTGGGGTTTGTTGTGACATCTGCCCCTGGGGCCCCATGTGGTGAGTGCAGGGCCCTGGCTGGACCGGGGGCATTATCTGGGGGTCATCATAATATGTATGTTTAAAATTGAAAATTGTCTCAAATTAAATGCACAGAATTTAGAAATATATAAAGCACCGAGAGTGGGTGTCACTCTGAACCATCTGACCCTCTTGGGATCGATGTGTGTCTTGCTCCAGCCGTGGACATGCCGCCTGGACCCAGGTCCGGTTCATGCCCCTCACGTCCTCCACCCCATCCCCTGCTTCTCAGGGGGCCGTCCCTCTCCCCTTTGGTGTTCAGGTCCCATGGCAACCCCTGGAGGCCCCATCCTTGTGGCCTCCTCATCCCTGAGGCCCCGGGGGTGTGGTCATCCCCATCACCCTACCATGGAGCGGTGTGTTGTTGGTTGCTATATTTCTCCCTGGCCTCAGAGACCCCGTTTTCCTTACCCAGAAGCCTCCAGGGCCCCAAAGCCCCCTGGCCCAGCAGCCTCATCCGACCCCCTAGCAGTCCTAAAACATGATGTGGCTGCTGAACTTCCTGATGATGTCCAGGTCTATCTGCGTGATGTCCCTGGAGGAGACCAGGGCGTCCTCCTTCATTTCTTGTGGGAAAACCGGGGAGGAGGAGCAGGTGTGAGGGACACAGACCCGACCTGTCACGAGGTGCCGTGCTGGGCAGGGAGCCCTGGGGCCACCATGGGAGTGTGTCCTGCTGAAACTCCTTCCTTCCTCTGGGAGGGCAGGGAAGGCGGGAGTGCCCACCATGCCCATGGGACCTGTGTGACGGCCTGTGCCCAGCTGTTGTAGGTGGGGAGGTGACCGAGTGTCACCCTGGATGGGAGGGGATAGGGGTTCAGCCAAGGTGGGAGAGGACATGGCGGTGTTGTGCCCAAGATTGTGAATCCAAGAAACCACTAAGGAACTGACACCAATGCAAACACACAAGGGTTGATTTCCAAACTCGAGCTTGTGTCCAAGTACACCCAACACAGTGGAGCAGGGACTTGGACCCCGAGGTGTGTTTTAGCTTAGTTTTAAGGGCTTGTCCCGGGGTCCTCCAGAAGGGCTTCATCAATTCCTCAATTTCTGTTTACATTTTGATTTGGGGCCTTCAAGGGTATTGAGCTCTGCTCTCATTCTAATAGGTGCTTCCAGCCCATGGCATGGGCTCAGTTTGATTCTATTGTGGTGCTTTCTAGGACATTAAGCTGTAAACTTTTGTTTTTTTCCTGTAACTGAAATAATGTAAATTTCAGCTCTTCTTCACAGGGGCCTGGGATGGCTGGACTTGTTCGAACACTGAACTTAAAGTAGAAAGGCCTTCATTTCAAAGGCCTCTTTGCATTTTGTCCCATCCTATACAGCTCTTTCTCCCTTCCCCGGAGCTCCTAAGAGAGCAATTGCAAATGACCTCAGCTTGGCAGCGTGTGTTGGGGGACAGGACCAGGGATTTGGGATCAGGAAGAACTGGCTCGTGGGCGTCCCAGCTGTGCACCGGGATTCCATGCTGCAGACTCTTATTCCCTAAGGCTATCTTGACACCTGACTTTGTACATAGAAAAGCTCTCCTTTATCTTTAAAAGATGAGGAGCGAGTCAAAGTGTTTTTACTCTGCCCATCTGATTGCTCAGATTCCAATCTGAGACGTATTTCCTGTTAATAAGGATAATTTACTATCCGTAGTACTATGGTTAAAATATTCTGACACAAGTAATTCAGAGGGATGAGGGTTTCTCATCTCTTTCTTCACAGCTCAGTCACTCATCAGGAAATGCATCTGTATGGATTTGGAAATAATTGAGAGACATTAGTACCAATGGTCCTATTATTATGTGAAGGATTCTTCCCTGAGATTCTTCCCCTGTTTCAACTGACACTGAAACACTGTGAACTCTTTGGAAGACAAATGTCAAGGAAATAAATGTTATGCATTGCTAATTTTAAATGCAGTTGCAATATGGTGCCTATTATATTAGAAGTATTTTATCTGATTTTTGCATTTATTATCCTTTCTTGCTTTTCAGGTTGAGGAGGCATTATACGTCTTCATAAGTGTTGTTATTTCCTTCTGATATAAAATTATTACTTTGTTCCCACTGAAGGAACTCTATAAGAATAAGGCAAAAGATAATTCAACAATTCTTAAAATGTCATCACACTTGGAGACTGATTCATTTAAGTCAATTTTCAAAATAAATCTTATTTATTAGGAAAAAAACAAAGATTTATAGTGAAATTGAGAAGATAGTACAGAGCATTCGCATTCACTTGCACTCAGTTTCTCCAATTATTGATATCTTATATTAGTACGGTACAAATATTAGCTAATGAATCAAGAGTAAAAAATTCGCATTAACCAAAGACCATACTTTATTCAGATTTCCTTAGTTTTTGCTAAGTTACCATCCCTCATATCACATTCCATTTGTCCTCCTGTTTTCTTAGGCTTCTCTGGATTGTGACAGTCTTTCAGGCTTTCCTTGTTTTTGTTGAACTGGAACACTTTGAGAAGTAGAGTATTTTGTAAAATTTCCCTCATTTGGGATATGTCTTTCGTTTATCTCATGACTGAACTGTTTTTGTGGATTATATACAGAGATATACTGCCATTTTCATTATATCATATAAAGGATAGATACTATCAACATGATTTATCAGTCTTGGTATCGATCTGATCATCTTGCTGAGGTAGTGTTTCTCAGCTTTCTCCGTAGTAAACTGATTCTTTATTATTATTGTTATTAATTAATTATTATTATTATATTATCAGTATTATTTTAAGTTTTTCGTATTATATTTTCTAGGAGGAAGTTACTATGTGTATTACGGAAATAAGAGTGGGAAGCTATGCTCATGAACTTGACGGTGAAATGTATGCACAAATTGTTTGAAATTCTTCTACATGGGAGATTTTTCTTCTTTCTGGGTTTTTTGTTTGTTTCTTTTTCAAAGATGTTTTCTATTTATTTGAGAGAGAGAGGAGAGAAAAAGCATGAGCGAGAGGGGCAGAGGGAGAGGGAGAAGAAGGATCCCTGCTAAACAGGTAGCCTGCCTTGGGACCTGGATCATGATCTGAGCCTAAGGCAGGAGCTTAACTTACTGAGCCACCCAGGTGCCACTCTTTCTTTTTTTCTTTCTTTTTTAATAATAAATTTATTTTTTTATTGGTGTTCAGTTTACCATCATACAGAAGAACACCAAGTGCTCATCACCCATTCACCCCCACCGCCTGCCCTCCTCCCCTTCCATTACCCCTAGTTCATTTCCCTGAGTTAGGAGTCTATGTTCTGTCTCCCTTTCTGATATTTCTCACACATTTCTACTCCCTTCCCTTATATTTCCTTTCACTACTACCTATATTCCCCAAACGAATGAGAACATACAATATTTGTCCTTCTCCGATTGACTTACTTCACTTAGCATAATACCTTCCAGTTCCATCCACGTTGAAGCAAATGGTGGGTATTTGTCATTTCTGATGGCTGAGCAAGGCCCACCTTTTCTCTCTCTTCATCTTCTGAGTCTCCTATGATATGAATGTTATTGTTTTAATAAGTGGCTGACTTCCCTATGTCTGCCTCTGTGGTCCATAGCCTTTCTTGTTTTTAAGGCTTCCACTTGGGACTGCATCTCAGTTATAACATTTTTAACAATGGCCTGACTAGATTTTAGTTCTTTTATTTCTACAGTAAGGGATTCTCTAGTTTTCTTCTGTGTTCTTTTTCCAGTCGAGCTTCTATCTTTATAATCATTGTTTTAAACTGTAGTTAGACATCATATATGTGTATTGATGGACTTCCTGGTGTGAGTACTACCTCATGTTATTTTATGGAGGTGAATTTCTCCATCTCATTACTTTTTCCAGAAAAGAAAATGGGAAGAAAAAGAAAACCAAGAAAAACAATAACAACTGCCCTCGAAAAAAAACCCACCAAATTATTTTGGCCTGCTTGTTAAAAGATTCTAAATCCCAAAATATGAAACAAAATTAAAGTAACATGAAAGTAAAAATAAGAAATATATAAGGTACATACATAAAAATTAAATAAGGCAATTAATAAAAAAGAATCAAAGAAAATAAATCAAAATAAAGCACAAAGTACAAAGGAAGCTAGACCCTACTTTCCAGGCAGAACTGAAGCTCTGCAGCCTCAGTGGTCCAACAACTTGGTGGCAGTGAGTGGTCTGTGCCGGGTCTGGGGATGGGCTGTGGCGCTGATTATCAGGTGCACATCTGCCTGGTAGATGGAACTGAGGGGTGAGAGGCGGGTTGGGCATCAGCACCTCTGGAGTCTAGCAGGAGGTGCTCTGCTGCTCCCTGAGACCTGACCCTGATGGGCGGGATGCGGGAGGTGTCTCTGGGTCCTCTGGCTCTGGGGCTGAGCATACTGCCCCCCAGTCTGCAGGGGCCTCCACAGAAGAGCCCCCAAGCCCCCGGGTCTCCGCTGCTTCTCTCAGAACCCTGTGTTCACTCTACCTGCGTCCGAGCATCTTTTGTTTTTGTTTTTTTATCTCAGACTGTTGTGCCCAAGATTGTGAATCTGAGAAACCACCGAGAAGCCGACAGCGATGAAAACACACGAGGGTTTACTTACAAGCTCGAGCTTGTGTCCAATTATACCCGACAGAGCGGAGCAGGGACTTGGACCCCGAGGTGGGTATTAGCTTAGTTTTAAGGGCTGGTCTCGGGGAATTCCTGAAGGGCTGGTGTAATTCCTCAAGTTCTGTTTACATTTTGGTATGGGGCTGTCAAGGGCATTGAGATCTGTTCTAATAGGGGCTTCCTGCCCTTGGCCTGGGCTCAGTTTTTATTCTATTGTGGGGCTTGCTGTGTCCTGACAATGAGCGTTCAGGAAAGAAATGATGGACGTGACTCCCTTCTCAGGAGCATCACAGAGAATAAATAATGAGACTGAACCAAAAGAGCACAAGACTTGTGCACTGAGCCATACCAGGCTCTGGGAGGCCGTCCTGGGCTCGTGGGTTGGAACCCTCATCTTGTAAAAATGTCCTCAGTTCCTGAAGCACCCTCAATTACAATGTTATTCCTGTCAAATCATGGTGGCAGATCCTATAAATAGGGAAAAAAAAACCATAACATCCATCTGCCCCGAAATATGACACCGGACAGCAAATCAGTATTGGAGAAGCAGTACAGATCCGGATGCAGCAGTTTCCTATTTCAAACGATGTCACAGAGACACAGGATAAAGCAGTGTTGTCCTCGGGACCCCGCCTGGCTCTGTCGGTTAAGCATTGGACTCCTGACCTCACCTCTGGTCCTGATCTCCTGGTTGTGAGTTCTAGCCCTGGGCTGGTCCATGGACGAGGCCTGATGCCTGCTTAAACAAACCAGACCCACGAGGGTTGGTCCCAGCATAAGCTGGAGGAGCAGAACAGAGAGTCCAGAAGGAAACGTACTCTGATACAACTGATTTTTTAACTTAATTTAATTTAAACCCAATTAATTAACATATAGAGTATTATACTTTCAGAGGAAGAATTCAGGGATTCACCAGTTGGAGATAACCACAGTGCTCGTGACATCACGTGCCCTCCTTCATGCTGGTCCCCTGTTAACCTCCCAACCCTGCTTCCAATGAACATCAGTTTGTTTCCTATAATTAAGAGTCTATATTTCCTGCATCTCTTTTCATCTTATTTGTTTTTCCTTCCCTTCACAGTTGTTATCTGCTTTGCTTCTTTAATTCCACTTATGAGTGACACCACACGGTCATTCTCTTTCCCGTCTGACTTATTTCACTTAACCTGATCCCTCTAGTTTTATCCACGTCATTGCAAATGGCAAGATTTCCTTCTCTTTGATAGTTGAGTACCATTCCTCTCTCTATGACCATCATCTATCTCCCATATTTTTTATCCATCATATGCCAGAGGGCACCGAGGCTCCTCCCACCGTGTGGCTACTATGGACCCGGATCCTGTGGACATCGGGACATGCAGATGTCCCGATTCTCACTGCATCTGTATCTTCGGAGTGAGCTCAGGCCATTCACCTGCTGGTCGCAGGGAGGCTCTATTTGTAACTCCTGAGGAGCCTCCACACTGTTTCCAGGGCGGCTGCACCAACCAGCCCGCAGTCCCGCTGACAGTGGAAGAGGGTTGAGTGAGTTTTGCGGGACGTGGTAAAAGTCTGGTCCACATTTCATTTCGCATTCTGTGGGCTCCAATTCCGTGTCCTTAAGTATTTCTGGGGAAGCCGGGTGTTGGGCTCTATTTAAGTGAGACGTTTCTGAAACTAACAGGCCACAGCTGGAGCCTGGAAGGAGGCAGGTGTGGCCCCTGGAGTGCCCGCTGCCCTCTGCAGCGCCTGAGCATCCCACACAGGGTGCCGGAGCCCAGGCCCCACCCAGGGGGCATGAATGTGCAATACGCCTCCTCTGCCTGCACTGACAGGAGCCAGCCTGTGCTGGGGAGGCCTGAGGAGGACGTGGGGACGTGTCCATGCTGATGAGCAGAGCCTCAGGAAATTGTGGGCTCACATCCACACTGAAAGGAGCCCCTGGGCCGCCTCAGGACCCAGGGGTTGTCTTCAGGAAGATGTGGGCCCGCATCAACACTGACAGGAGCACCTGGGCAACCTCAGGACATAAGTTGAGGCTTCTGGAAGCTGGGGGCCGCATACATGGTTACAGGAGCCCCTGCCTCCTCAGAAACCTCGGTGACGCTTTGGGAGGACATTGGGTGACATCGACACAACAGGATGCTGATTTCCTTAGGACCCGGTGTTGACTTGGGGAAATATGGGATGCGTCCATGCAGACAGAAGACCCCCGCCTTGTCAGGGCCTTTGGTGAAGCCTAAGAAAAATGTGGATGCCTCATCCACACTGACAGGAGTCTTCAGCCTCCTCAGGACCCACTGTGAAGGTTTGGGAAGATTTGGGGCCACATGTATGCTGACAGGAGCCCCAGCATCCTCAGGTCTTATGGTGAGGCTTGAGGAAAATGTGGGTCACCTCAACACTGACAGGAACCCCGTCCTCCTCAGGACCTGCACTAAAGCTTCAGGAAATATGGGGCTGCGTCTATGCTGACAGGTGCCCACAGCCTCCTCAGGACCCACGGTGAGTTTTCAGGGGACGTGGGGCCATGTCCAGGCTGACAGGAGCCCCCGGCCACCTGAGGACCTTCTGTGAGTCTTCCAGAGGATGTGAGGCATAGTCCACAGTGACAGGAGACCCGCCGTCCTCAGGACCCGCTGACTATCACTCAGGAACACGTGGGGCCATGTCCACACTCACAGGAGCCCTGCTTCCTCAGGACCCCCTGGAGGACTTGGCGGCGCTGTTGGGGGCCTCGTTCACATCAGAAGGGACTACTCAGAACCACAGGGTATGTGAATGGGTAGAATGAATGGTAGTATCAGGGGAGGGGAGTCAGTTGGTGGTTAGGCTTAGGTTAGATGTTAGGTATTTGTGATTAAGCTTATGGTTACGGATTAGAGGTTAGGGTGAGGGATAAGGGTAAGGGTCAGTGGTTAGGAGTTAGGATGGGGGTTAGGGATAAGGGAATGAGGTTAGGGTTAGTGACAGTATTTAGAGTTAGGGTTAGGGTTTAGGCTTTAGGGATAGGGCAGGAGGTTTGGAGGTGGGGTTAGGGTTATGGTGGCAGTTAGGGTTGGGCTTAGGTTTGCAGTTAGGGTGAGGTGTTAGGGTGTGAGTTAGGGTTAGGGGTAAGGGTTAGGGGTTAGGGTAAAATTTAGGGCTAGGTTTAGGGTTAGGGCGAGGGTTAGGTTTAGGATAGGGGTTAGGGCTAGGGTAATGATTAGTGTTTAGTTAGGGTTTAGGGTCAGGTCAGGGTCAGGGTCAGGGTATGGTTTTGGAAAAGGGTAAGAGATAGGTATAGGGAGTGGTTTAGGAGTTAGTTTTAGGGTACAGGTTAGAGTACAGTTTGGGGTATGAGATAGGATTAGTATTAGAGGGTTAGGGTTAGGGTACAGGTTAAGGTTAGGATAGGATTTGAGTACATTATGTTAAGGTTAGGGTTAGAGGTTAGGGTTAGATTTAAGGTAGGGGTCAGGGTTAAGGGTTTAGAATAGGTTTAGGAGTTAGGGTGAGGGTTGGCATGAAGGTTCCGTGAATGTGTTTTGGTCTTGGGGTTTGTGTTTGGTTTTCGATTAGTGATGGGTCTTGTTTAAGGGTTAGGTTAACATTAGGCTTAAGTGTAGGGTTACGGTTATGTCTGTATATGGTTAGAGTTTCTGTCTTGGCATGTGCCTGCACTGGGACTCCTAATATCTTGGGCAGTTTAGTTTTATGCACTCTATTTAGGTTTTGGTTTCAAAGATAGCCTGACTCCACCAAGTCAGTGGCCTCCCCAGAGAATCAAAATCCAGGCTTCTGCTGGGGTCAGAATAGACATGGCAGGCTTCTCCCAAGCTGAGCTAAGGAGGGGATTTGTGGCTCCTAAGACTCTTTATTTGGAGTTACAGTTGCCTTTCTGATTTTATCTTTTGTGCGCACATGTTTCCTCTATACTACCAATTATTATTTTTAAGTTTTATTGAATTCCTGTTTGTGAACACGGTATGATATAGTTTCAGGTTTACCACATAGTGGTTAGACCCTTGGATACAACGCCTGGTACTTGTCACAGGTGCCCTCCACTGTCCCTATCCCCTGACTCACCATCCCCCCCACCTTCCCCTGGTATTTATTAGTTTATTCTCTGTGGTTAAGAGTGTGTATCTTGGTTTGCTACTCTAAAAAATTCACATGTGAATGCAACTGTATGGTATTTGGTATCTGTCTTTCTCTGACTGACTGAGTTCATTTAGCATAAATCCTTTCCACTCCTTCCACGTCATTGTAAATGGTTTCATTTCATCCCTTCTGATGACCCAGTGATGTCGCAGTGTGTATATTTACCACATCTTTCTGCCCATTCATCTGTCGATGGACATCTGGGCTGTATCCACAGTTTGGCTGTTGTTGTAATGCTGCTACAACACTGGGCTGCGTGTCCCTCCTTGAATCTACTAAAGTACTTCTGTATCCTCGGGGTAAATATCTAGCTCTGCAATTTTGGAATCATAGGGTAGCTCTATTTTTAATTTCTTTTTTTTAAATTTTTTTTTATGATAGTCACAGAGAGAGAGGCAGAGACACAGGCAGAGGGAGAAGCAGGCTCCATGCACTGGGAGCCCAAAGTGGGATTCGATCCCAGGTCTTCAGGATCGCACACTGGGCCAAAGACAGGCACCAAACCACTGCACCACCGAAATCTGCCTCTATGGTCCATAACCTTCCTTGTTTTTAATGCTTCCACTTGGTACTGCATCTCAGTTATAGCATTTTTAACATTGGCCTGACTAGATTTTAATTCTTTTATTTAAAGTAAGGGATTCTCTAGTTTTCTTCTGTGCTCTTTTTCCAGCCCAGATGCTATCTTTATAATCATTGTTTTAAACTGTAGTTAGACATCATATATTTGTATTGATGGACTTCTTGGTTGTGAGTATTACCTCATATTATTTTATGGAGGTGAATTTCTCCATCTCATTATTTTTTCCAGAAAAGAAAGACGGAAGGAAAAGAAAAACCAAGAAAAACAATAACAACTGCCCTCCCCCAAAAAAACTACCAGATTATTTTTGTCTGGTTGTTAAAAGATTCTAAATACCAAAATAAGAAACACAATTAAAGTACCATGAAAATAAAAATAAGAAATATATAAGGTACATACATAAAAATTAAAATAAGGCAATTTATAAAATAGAATCAAAGAAAATACATGAAAATAAAGCACAAAGTACAAAGGAAGCTAGACCCTACTTTCCAAGCAGAGCTGAAGCTCTGCAACCTCTGTGGTCTGACACCTTGGTGGCAGCGAGTGGTCTGTGCAGGGTCTGGGGATTGGCCATGGCGCTGATTGTCAGGTGCACATCTGCCTGTGAGATGCATCTGCGGGGTCTGAGGCGGGGTGGGCGTCAGCGCGTCTGACCTCCAGCGGGTGGCGCTGTGCTCCTCCCAGAGACCCGGTCCAGATGGGCGGGATGTGGGTGGGGTCTCTGGGTCCTCTGGCTCTGGGGCTTAGCATACTGCCCCCCAGTTTGCAGGGGTCTCCACAGAAGATCCCTCAAGTCCCCGGGTCTCCGCCATTTCTCTCAGAATCCTGCGTTCACTCTACAGGCGTCCGAGTTTCTTTTGGTTTTCTTTTTTTATCTCAGACTGTCGTGCCCAAGATTGTGAATCTGAGAAACCTCCGAGAAGCCAACAATGATGCAAACACACGAGGGTTTATTTACCACCTTGAGCTTGTGTCCAAGTGTACCCAACAAGCAGAGCATGGACTTGGACCCTGAGGTGGGTTTTAGCTTAGTTTTAAGGGCTGGTCTCGGGGACCTCCAGAAGGGCTAGAGCAATTCCTCAAGTTCTGTTTACATTTTGATATGGGGCCTTCAAGGGATTGAGCTCTGTTTTCATTCTAATAGGGGCTTCCTGCCCTTGGCCTGGGCTAAGTTTTGATTCAATTGTGGGGCTTTCAAGGATATTAAGCTGTAAACAGCAAAGGTTCCACACCTGGAAGGGGGACGTCACACTGTCCCTATATGCTGAAGATGCAGAACTAGAAACAGGCATCCCCAGAGCCTCCACCAAAACCTGTTAGAACTAAGGAGTGAGTTCAGTAAAGTCATGGGACACAAACTGACCCTACAGAGCAGAGTAGCCTTGCTATGTACCGACAATGAGCACTCAGGAAGGAAATGACGGATGTGACTCCCTTCTCAGGAGCATCAAGGAGAATAAATAATGAGACTGAACCAAAGGAGCACAAGACTTGTGCACTGAGCCATACCAGGCTCTGGGAGGCCGTCCTGGGCTCGTGGGGTGGGAGCCTCATCTTGTGAAAATGTCCGCAGTTCCTGAAGCCACCCTCAGTTTCAATGTCATTCCTATCAAAATCATGGTGGCAGACCTTAGAAATAGGAAAAAAAAAACCCATAACATCCATCTTCCTCAACAAATAACCCCTGACAGCAAACCAGTATTGGAGAAGCAGGACAGAGTGAGACGCAGCACTTTCCTATTTCCCCTGTTATGCCCCCACCCCTCCAGCGACCCTCAGTTCATTTCATATCATTAAGAGTCTGTATTTCCTGCATCTGTTTTGATCTTATTTGTTTCTCCTTCCCTTCACTGATGTTCATCTGCTTTGCTTCTTTAATTCTACCTGTGAATGACACCACACGGTCATTCTCTTTCCCGAGTGACTTACTTCACTTAACATTTTCCCTTGAGTTCTATCCACAACATTGCAAATGGCAAGATTTCCTTCTCTTTGATAGCTGAGTACCATTCCTCTCTCTATGACCATCATCTATCTCCCATCCTCTTTATCCATCATCTGCCACAGGGCACCGAGTCTCCTCCCACAGTGTGGCTACTGTAGACCCAGCTGCAGTGGACATTGGGGTGCAGGTGTCCCAAGTCTCACTGCATCTGTATCTTCGGAGTGAGCTCCAGGCCGTTCACCTGCTGGTCACAGGGCGGCTCTATTTGTAACTTCCTGAGGGGCCTCCACACTGTTTCCAGGGCAGCTGCACGAACCCACGGTCCCGCCCACAGTGGAAGAGGGTTGAGTGAGTTTTGCAGGACGTGGTAAAAGTCTGGTCCACATTTCATTTTGCAACCCGTGGGCTCCAATTCCTTGTCCTTAAGTATTTCTGGGGAAGCAGGGTGTTGGGCTCCTTTTCAGTGAGATGTTTCCGAAACTAACAGGCCCCAGCTGGAGCCTGAAAGGAGGCAGGTGGGGCCCATGTAGCACCCGCTGCCTCCTGCACTGCCTCCTGCACAGCCTCCTGCAGTGCCTGAGTGTCCCACAGGGTGCGCCCAAGCCAGGCCCCTCCCATGGGGCAGGCATGTGCAGTAGGCCTCCTCTGCCTGCACTAACAGGAGCCAGCCTGTGCTGGGGAGGCCTGAGGGGGACGTGGGGACGCATCTACGCTGATGAGCTGCAGCCTCCACAGGACCCTCAGGAAGTCTTCAGGGGGAAATTGGGTCGCGTTCATGCTGACAGGAGCCCCAGTCTCCTCAGGACCCGCGGTGAGGCTTTAGGAAGATGTGGGCCCGCATCCACCCTGACAGGAGCCCCTGGGCTGCCTCAGGACCAGCGGGGAGTCTTCAAGAAGATGTGGGCCCACGTCCACACTGACAGGAGCCCTGAGCCACCTCAGGACCCGCGGGGAGGTTTCAGAAAATTGTGGGCCCGCATCCTCGCTGACAGGAGCCCCTCAGCAGCCTCAAGACCCACGGGGAGGCTTCAGGAAGATATGGGCCCGCATCCACGCTGACAGGAGCCCCTGAGCCACCTCAGGACCTGCGGGGAGGCTTCAGGAAGATGTGGTGCGACATCCACTCTGGCAGGAGCTCCCAGACCCCTCAGGACATAAGTTGAGGCTTCTGGAAGCTGGGGGCCGCATTCATGGTTACAGGAGCCCTGGCCTCCTCAGAACCCTTGGTGACACTTCGGGAGGACTTGGGGCCACATCGACACAATAGGACGGTGACTTCCTCAGGACCCCCGGTGTAGACTTGGGGAAATGTGGGGATGCGACCATGGGGACAGAAGACCCCAGCCTTGTCAGGGCCTGTGTTGAGGCCTAAGAAAGATGTGGGTGCCGCATCCACACTGACAGGATTCTCCAGCCTTCTCAGAACCCACTGTGAAGGTTTGGGAAGATTATGTGCCACATCCATGCTGACAGGAGCCCCAAGCCTCCTCAGGTCTTATGGTGAGGCTTGAGGAAAATGTGGGGCCACGTCAACCCTGACAGGAACCCCATCCTCCTCAGGACCAGCACTTTGGCTTCAGGACATATGGGGCTGCGTCTATGCTGACAAGAGCCCACAGCCCCCTCAGGACCCACGGTGAGTTTTCTAGGGGACGTGGGGTCATGTCCAGGCTGACAGGAGCCCCCAGCTTCCTGAGGACCTGCTGTGAGGCTTCCAGAGGATGTGAGACATAGTCCACAATGACAGGAGACCCGGCGTCCTCAGGACCTGCTGACTATGACTCAAGAACACGTTGGGCCATGTCCACACTCACAGGAGCCCGGCTCGCTTGGACTACCTGGAGGACTCTGGAGGAGCCATTGGGGGCCACGTCTACATCAGAAGGGACTCCTCAGAACCACAGGGTAAGTGAAAGGATAGAATGAATGGTAGGGTTAGGGGAGGGGAGGCAGTTGGTGGTTAGCCTTAAGTTATATGTTAGGTGTTAGTGATTATGCTTATGGTTACAGATTAGAAGTTAGGTGAGGCAAAAGGGTAATGGTCAGTATTTAACAGTTAGGATGGGGGTTAGGGTAAGGGACAGGATTTACTGTTAGGGTTAGGGTTAGGCTCTAGGGTTTAGGGCAGGAGGTTAGGAGTTGGGGTTAGGGTGATGGTTAGAGTTAGGGTTGGGTTTAGGTTTGCAGTTAGGGTTACGGGTTGGGGAGTGAGTTAGGGTCAGGGTTTAGTGTGAGGGGTTAGGGTTATAGTTAGGGCTAGGTTTTGAATTAGGGCGAGTGTTAGGGTTGGGATAGGGGTTAGGACTAGGGTTAGGGTTATTGCTTGGTTAGGGTTAGGGACAGGTCCGGGTCAGGGTCAGGGTACGGTTTTGGAACAGGGTAAGAGATACGTTTTGGGAGTGGGCTAGGGGTTAGTTTTAGGGTATGGGTTAGGGTAAAGTTTGGGGTATGAGATAGGATTAGTATTAGAGGGTTAGGGTTAGGGTACAGGTTAAGGTCAGGAATAGGATTTGAGTACATTAAGTTAAGTTTAGGTTTAGAGGTTAGGGTTAGGGTTAGATTTAAGGTAGGGGTCAGGGTTAAGGGTTTAGAATAGGTTTAGGAGTTAGGTTGAGGTTTGGCAGGTAGGTTCAGTGAATGTGTTTTGGTCTTGGGGTTTGTGTTTGGTTTTCGATTAGTGATGGGTCTTATTTAAGGATTAGGTTAACATTAGGATTAAGTGTAGGGTTAGGGTTATGTCTGTGAATGGTTAGAGTTTGGGTCTTGGCATGTGCCTGCACTGGGACTCCTAGTATCTTGGGCAGTTTAGTTTTATGCACTCTATTTAGGTTTTGGGTTCAAAGATAGCTTGACTCCACCAAGTCAGTGGCCTCCCCAGAGAATCAAAATCCAGGCTTCTGCTGGGGTCAGAAAAGACATGGCAGGCTTCTCCGGAGCTGAGCTAAGGAGGGGATTTGTGGCTCTAAAGACTTTATTTGGATTTTTCAGTTGCCTTTCTGATTTTTTCTCTAGTGCATACATGTTTCATCAATACTACCTATTATTATTTTAGTTTTACTTGAATTCCTGTTTGTATACACAGAATGATATAGTTTCAGGTTTACCACATAGTGATTCAACCCTTGGATACAACGCCTGGTACTGGCCACAGGTGCCCTCCACTATCCCCAATCCCTGATTCCCCATCCCCATCACCTTCCTCTGGTATTTATTAGTTTATTCTCTGTGGTTAAGAGTGTGTTTTTTTGTTTGCTTCTCTCATCCCCCCTCTGCCCCTTTGCCAGTTTGTCTGGTTTCTTAAAATTTACATGTGAATGCAATTGTATGGTATTTGGTATCTTTGTCTGACTGAGTTCATTAAGCATAAGTCCTTTCCACTTCTCCCACGTCATTGTAAATGGCTTCATTTCATCGCTTCTGATGACCCAGTGATGTCGCAGTGGGTATATTTACCACATCGTCTCTGCCCATTCATCAGTCGATGGACATCTGGGCTGTATCCACAGTTTGGCTGTTGTTGATAACGCTGCTACAAACAATGGGCTGTTTGTCCCACTTGGAATCTACTAAACGACTTTTGTATCCTTGGGGTAAATACCTAGCTCTGCAATTTTGGAATCGTAGGGTAGCTCTATTTTTAACTTCTTTTTAAAATTTTTTTTATGATAGTCACAGAGAGAGAGGCAGAGACACAGGCAGAGGGAGAAGCAGGCTCCGTGTACTGTTAGTCCGACATGGGATTCGATCCTGGGTCTCCAGGATTGTGACATGGGCCAAAGGCAGGTGCCAAACCCCTGTACCACCCAGGGATCCCCTATTTTTAACTTCTCGAGGACCCCCCACAGTGTTTTCCACAGTGGCTGCACCTGTTCGCATGCCCACCAGGAGTGTAAGGGGGCTTCCTCATCTCTATAGCCTCAACAACACCTGTTGTTTCTTCTGTTGTTAATTTTAGCCATTCTGATGGCTGTCAGGTGACATCTTATTGTGGTTTTCATTTGCATTTCCCTGATGATGGGTGACGCTGAGTGTCTTTCGATGTCTGGTGGCCATCTGGATGTCTTGTCAGAGACAAAGTCCATTAATTTCTTCTGCCCATCTGCAGTTGGATAATTTGTGTTTAGGATGCTGAGATATATATTTGCTTTACGTATTTTGCATACTAACTGTTTATTGGATGTGTTGTTTACAAATATCTCCTTTCATTTTGTATGTTGCCTTTTAGCGTTGGTTGTTTCTTTCACTTTGCAGAAGCTTTTGAATTTGACGAAGTCCCAATAGTATTTTTGCTTTTGTTTCCCTCAACTCCGAGGCATATCTAGAAAGAAGATCCAATGGCCAATGTCAAAGACGTTGTTGCCTATCTTTTCTTCTTTGTATGGTTTTAGGCCTCACATTTAGGTCTTTCATGCATTTTGAATTTATTTTTTATATATATGGTGTAAGAAAGTGGTCCAATTTCATTCTTCTGCATGTGGCTGCCTGATTTTCCCAACACCATTTGTTCTTATCCTGGGGTCAGGGTTAGGGTTTGTTGAAGAGACTGTCTTTGTGCCATTGGATGTTCCTTGCTGCCTTGTTGTCGATTAATGGATCATAGAGTTACAGGTTTGTATCTTGTTTCGGCATTCCATTCTATTCTATTGATCTAAGCATCTCTTGTTGGGAGATTCTTGATTCCTGATTCAATTTCGTTGCTGGTTATCTATCTGTTCAAGTTTCTTACTTCTTCCTTTTTCATTTTTGCTATGTTATATATTTCCAGGAATTGATCTATTTCTTCCAGGTTCTAGGTTGCTGGCATATAATTTTTCATAATGTTCTCTTATAAACGTTTGTATTTCTCTAGTTTTGGTTGTTATTTCTCTTATCTCATTTGTGATTTTATTTGGGTCCTTTCTCATCTTTTTTTTTTTTAAAGATTTTTTTTTATTTATGGTAGTCACAGAGAGAGAGAGAGAGAGAGAGAGAGGCAGAGACACAGGCAGAGGGAGAAGCAGGCTCCATGCACCGGGAGCCCGATGTGGGATTCGATCCCGGGTCTCCAGGATCGCGCCCTGGGCCAAAGGCAGGCGTCAAACCACTGCGCCACCCAGGGATCCCCTTTCTCATCTTTTTATCTTTTTTCTTTTTTAAAGATTTTATTTATGTATTCATGCAAGACACAGAGAGGCAGGGGTATAGGCAGGGGTAAAATGAGGCTCCATGCAGGGAGCCTGATATGGGACATGATTCCCCAGGACCCCGGGATCATGACCTGAGCCAAAGCAGATGCTCAACCACTGAGGCACCCAGGTGCCTTTCTGATTGAATTCCTTTGCTTGTAATGGGTCTACTCACATTTTCTATTTCTTCCTGTTTCAGTTTTGCTCGTTTGCACATTTCTAGGGATCTCTCCAATTCTTCCTGGTCTCCCAGTTTGTTTGCGTATAATCTTTCATAGTATCCCTTATAATTGTCTTATTTTCTGGTGTTGATTGTGATCACTCTTCTCTCTTTTGTGATTTTATTTATTTAGTTCTTTTCTGTTTTCTTGTTGATAAGGCTGGTTAGGGCTTGATCCATTTTCTTAGTTATTTTGAAGAACCAGTTCTTAGTTTCATTATTCCATTCTACTGTTTTGTTGTTTCTGTATTGTTTATTTCTGCTCTCATCTTTATTTTTCCCTTCTTCTGTAGGCTTTAGGCTTTGTTTCCTATTCCTTTTCCAGCTCCTTTAGGTGTAGTGTTGGGTTGTGTATTGGAGTCTTCTTGTTTCTTGAGGTAGGCCTGTATTGCTATCTACTTCCCTCTAAGGACTGTCTTTGCTACATCCTAGAGGTTTGAAGAAACATGTTTTCATTTTCATTTGTTTTAAATTTCCTGTTTAATTTCCTGGTTGCTCTATTCCTTCTCTAGTAGGATGATCATAATCTCCATGAATTTTTGGATTGTCCAAATTTTTTCTTACTGTCGAATTCGAGTTTCATAGCCTCATGGTCCGAAAATGTACTGGTGTGATACCATCCTTCTTGTACCTGTTGAGGGCTGATTTGTGGTCCATGATATAATCTATTCTGGAGAGTTTCCCATGTGCACTTGAAAGGAATGTGTATTCTGCTTTCGGAAGAAATGTTCAGACTATATCTGTTGAGTCCCTGTGGTCCAGTGTGTCAAGGCTATTGTTCCCCTGTTGATTATCTGCATAGACGATCGGTCCATTGCCATAAGTGGGTGTTAAAATCCCCTGTCATTGTATTATTATAAGTGTGTTCCTGTACGTTTGTTGTTAATTGGTTTCTATATTTCGGTACTCCCATGTTGGCAGCATAAATATGTAGTTGTTTGATCTTTTTTTAAAAATAATTTTATTTTTTATTTGTGTTCAATTGACCAACATACAAAATAACACGCAGTGCTCATCCTGTCAAGTGTCCCCCTCAGTGCCCGTCACCCATTCACCCCCACCCCCCTCTCTCCTCCCCTTCCAACAACCCTAGTTCTTTTCCCAGAGTTAGGAGTCTTTATGATCTCTCTCCTTTTCTGATATTTCCCAAACGTTTCTTCTCCATTCCCTTATATTCCCTTTCAGTATTCTTTATATTCTCCAAAGGAATGAGAACATACACTGTTTGTCCTTCACCGACTGACTTACTTCACTCAGCATAATACCCTCCAGTTCCATTCACGTTGAAGCAAATGTTGGGTATTTGTCGTTTCTAATGTCTCAGTAATATTCCATTATATACATAAGTCACATCTTCTTTATCCATTCATTTTTTGATGGACACCGAGGCTCCTGCCACAGTTGGCTATTGTGGACATTCTGCTATAAACATCAGCGTTCAGGTGTCCCGGCGTTTCATTGCATCTGAATCTTTGGGGTAAATCCCCAACAGTGCAATTGCTGAGTCGTCAGGCAGCTTTATTTTTAACTCTTTGAGGAATCTCCACACAGTTTGCCAGAGTGACTGCACCAGTTCACATTCCCACCAGCAGTGTAAGAGTCTTCCCTTTTCTCCGCATCCTCTCCAACATTTGTGGTTTCCTGCCTTGTTAATTTTCCCCATTCTCACTGGTGTGAGGTGGTATCTCATTGTGGTTTTGATTTGTATATCCCTAAGGGCAAGTGATGCAGACCATGTTTTCATGTGCATGTTGGCCATGTCAATGTCTTCCTCTGTGAGATTTCTCTTCATGTCTTTGCCCATTTCATGATTGGATTGTTTGTATCTTTGGTGTTGATTTTAAGAATTTCTTTATAGATCTTGGAAACTAGCCCTTTATCTAAAACGTCTTTTGCATATATCTTCTCCCATGCTGTAGGTTGTCTTTTAGTTTTGTTGACTGTATCCTTTGCTGTGCAAAAGCTTCTTATCTTGATGTAGTCACAATAGTTCATTTTTGCTTTTGTTTCTTTTGCCTTCATGGATGTACCTTGCAAGAAGTTGCTGTGGCCAAGTTTAAAACGGGTGTTGCCTGTGTTCTCCTCTATGATTTTGATGGACTCTTGTCTCACATTTAGATCTTTCATCCATTTTGAGTTTATCTTTGTTTATGGTGAAAGAGAGTGGTCTAGTTTCATTCTTCTGAAGGTGGATGTCCAATTTTCCAGCACCATCTATTGAAGAGACTGTCTTTCTTCCAATGGATAGTCTTTCCTCCTTTATTGAATATTTCTTGACCATAAAGTTCAAGGTCCACTTCTGGGATCTCTATTCTGTTCCATTGATCTATGTGTGTTTTTGTGCCAGTACCACACTGTCTTGATGACCACAGCTTTGTAGTACAACCTGAAATCTGGCATGTGATGCCCCCAGATATGGTTTTCTTTTTAAAAATTCCCCTGGCTTGGGATCCCTGGGTGGCGCAGCGGTTTGGCGCCTGCCTTTGGCCCAGGGCGCCATCCTGGAGACCCGGTTTCAAGTCCCACATAGGGCTCTCTGTGCATGGAGCCTGCTTCTCTCTTTGCCTGTGTCTTTGCTTCTCTCTCTCTCCATGTGTGACTATCATAAATAAATAAAAATTAAAAATAAAATAAAATAAACTTCCCCTGGCTTTTCGGGGTCTTTTCTGATTCCACACAAATCTTAAAATAATTTGTTCTAACTCTCTGAAGAAAGTCCATGGTACTTTGATAGGGATTGCATTAAACGTGTACATTGCCTGGGTAACATTGACATTTTCACAATATTAATTCTGCCAATCCATGAGCATGTAATATTTTCCATCTCTTTGTGTCTTCCTCAATTTCTTTCAGAAGTTTTCTATAGTTTTTAGGTATAGATCATTTATCTCCTTGGTTAGGTTTAATCCTAGGTATCTTATGCTTTTGGGTGCAATTGTAAATGAAATTGACTCCTTAATTTCTCTTTTTTCAGTCTCATTGTTAGTATCTAGAAATGCCATTGATTTCTGGGCATTGATTTTGTATCCTGCCTTGCTACCAAATTGCTGTATGAGTTCTAGCAATCTTCACGGGGAGGGTTTTGGGTTTTCTAGGTAGAGTATCATGTCATTGGCGAAGAGGGAGAGTTTGACTTCTTCTTTGCCAATTTGAATGCCTTTAATGTCTTTTTGTTGTCTGATTGCTGAGGCTAGGACTTCCAATACTATGTTGAATAGCACTGGTGAGAGTGGACATCCCTGTCTTGTTCCTGATCTTAGGGGAAAGGCTCCCAGTGCTGCCCAATTGAGAATGATATTTGCTGTGGGCTTTTCCTACATGGCTTTTAAGATGTCGAGGATTGTTCCCTCTATCCCTACCCTCTGAAGTGTTTTGATCAGGAATGGATGCTCTATTTTGTCAAATGCTTTCTCTGCATCTAATGAGAGGATCATATGGTTCTTGGTTTTTCTCTTGCTGATATAATGAATCACATTGATTGTTTTATGAGTGTTGAACCAGCCTTGTGTCCCGGGGATAAATCCTACTTGGTCATGGTGAATAATATTCTTAATGTATTGTTGGATCCTATTGGCTTTATCTTGTTGAGAATTTTTGCATCCATGTTCATCAGGGATATTGGTCTGTATTCTCCTTTTTGGTGGGGTCTTTGTCTGGTTTTGGAATTAAGGTGATGCTGGCTTCATAGAACGAATTTGGAAGTACTCCATCTCTTTCTATCTTTCCAAACAGCTTTAGTAGGATAGGTATAGTTTCTTCTTTAAACGTTTGATAGATTTCCCCTGGGAAGCCATCTGGTCCTGGCCTTTTGTGACTTGGGAGTTTTTTGATGACTGCTTCAATTTCCTCCCTGGGTATTGGCCTGTTTAGGTTTTCTATTTCTTCTTGTTCTAGTTTTGGTAGTTTGTGGCTTTCCAGGAATGCCTCCATTTCTTCTAGATTGCCTAATTTATTTCCATATAGCTGTTCATAATATGTTTTTAAAATCGTTTGTATTTCCTTGGTGTTGGTAGTGGTCTCTCCTTTCTCATTCATGATTTTATTTTATTTTTTTTCATTCATGATTTTATTAATTTGAGTTTTCTCTCTCTTTTAATAAGACAGGCTAATGGTTTATGTATGTTATTAATTCTTTCAAAGAACCAACTCCTGGTTTTGTTTATCTATTCCACATTTCTTGTGGTCTCAATTTCCTTGAGGTCTGCTCAAATTTTAATTAAATCTCTTATTCTCTTGAGCGTAGGATCTAGCTGCTGTTTTTTTCTCTAGCTCCATTATGAGTAAGGTTAGCTTTTGTATTTGAGTTCTTTCCAGTTTTTGAATGGATGCTTGTATTGTGATGTATTTCCCCCTTAGGACTGCTTTTGCTGCATGCAAAAGATTTTGAACGTTTGTATCTTCATTCCAATTAGTTTCCATGAATCTTTTTAATTCTTCCTCAATTTCCTGGTTGACCCTTTCATCTTTTAGCAGGATGGTCCTTAACCTCCATGTGTTTGAAGTCCTTCCAAACTTCTTGTTGTGATTTAGTTCTACTTTCAAGGCATTATGGTCTGAGAATATGCAGGGGACGATCTGAATCTTTTGGTATCGGTTCAGACCCTATTTGTGACCCAGCATGTGGTCTATTCAGGAGAAAGTTCCATGTGCACTTGGGAAGAATGTTTATTCAGTTCAGTTTAGATATAAAGTTCTGTAGATATCTGTGAAATCTATCTGCTCCAGTGTATCATTGTAAGCTCTCGTTTCTTTGGAGATGTTGTGCTTAGAAGACCTATCGAGGGTAGAAAGACCTAGATTGATGTCACCAGTATTTCTTCACTTTCGTTATTAATTTGTTTAAATATTTGGTAGCTCCGATATTTGGGGAGTATATATTGAGGATTGTTAAGTCCTCTTGTTGGATAGATCCTTTAAGTATGATTTAGTGTCCATCTTCATCTCTCACTATAGTCTTCGGGGTAAATTTTAGTTTTTCTGATATAAGGATGGCTACCCCTGCTTTCTTTTGAGGACCATTTGAAAGGTAAATTGTTCTCCAACCCATTATTTTCAAATTGTAGGTGTCCTTCTGTCTAATATGAGTCTCTTGAGGGAGGAAATAGTTGGGTCCTGCTTTTTTATCCAGTCTGAAACCCTGCGCCTTTGAGGGGGTTATTAAGGCCGTTCACGTTCAGAGTTACTATCAACAGATATGAGTTTAGTGTCATCATGATATCTATTCAGTCCTTGTTTTGTGGATTGTTCCACTGAACTTCTTTTTAAAGGGGAATTTTAAGAGTCCCCCTTAAAATTTCTTGCAGAGCTGGTTTGGAGTTCACATATTCTTTCAGTTCCTGCCTGTCTTGGAAGCTCTTTATCTCTCCTTCCATTTTGAATGAGAGCCTTGCTGGATAAAGTATTCTTGGTTGCATGTTCTTCTCATGGAGGACCCTGAATATATCCGGCCAGCCCTTTCTGGCCTGCCAGGTTGCTGTGGAGACGTCTGCTGTTACCCTAATGCTCCTCCCCATAAAGGTCAGGATTTTCTTGTCTCTTGCTGCTTTAAGGATCTTCTCTTTATCTTTGGAATTTGCAAGCTTCACTAATAAATGTCGAGGTGTTGGACGGTTTTTATTGATTTTAGGGGGGGGCGATCTCTCTATTTCCTGGATCTGAATGCCTGTTTCCCTTCCCAGATTAGGAAAGTTTTCAGCTAGGAGTTGTTCAAATACATATTCTGGCCCTCTATCCCTTTTGGCGCCATCTGGAACCGCATTTACACATAGGTTTTTCTTCCTCAGACTGTCGTTTATTTCCTTTAATCTGTCTTCCTGGTCTTTTAATTGTCTGTCTCTTTTTTCCTCAGTTTCCCTCTTTGCCATCAACTCGTCTTTTATGTCACTCACTCGTTCTTCCACCTCGTTAACCATCATCTTTAGGACTTCTGGTTTCTATTGCATCTCATTCAATTGACTTTTAAATTTTGGCCTGATTGGATCTAAATTCTGCAGTCATGAAGTCTCTTGAGTCCTTTATGTTTTTTTCTAGAGCCACCAGTAGCTGTATAATAGTGCTTCTGAATTTGTTTTCTGACGTTGAATTGTAATCCTGATTTGTAACTCTGTTGGAGAGAGGACTGTTTCTTTCTTTTGGGGTGAGCTTTTCTTTGTAGTCATTTTGCTCAAAGCAGAGTGGCCAGAAACAAGTGTATTGGGAATAAGAGAAAAAGAGAGGATAGAAAAAAGGAAAGAGAAGAGAAAAAGAAAAAAGGAAAAAGGACTAAAAAAAGCAAAAAAAGAGAATAAAAGGAGAAAGAAAAAGAAAGAACGGGGGAGAAAAAGGGTGGGGGAAGCAATCAGAAATAAATAAAACATGGGGGAGTATCTTCTGATTCTGTATACTTTAAGTCCCTTGACTTCCCCTGGAACTTGTCCGTCTAGATGGTCTTCTGGGGGAGGGGTCTGTTGTGCTGATCTTCAGGTGTTAGCCCTTGGGAGAGCTCCTCTCCCCCTGCCAGGTGAAGCGCTCAATGAGGGTAGTTTACCCCATGAAGCCCAAGGAGAAACAACCCCAGTGGCAGTGGCCAGGTCTAAAAACTGGTATTCAGCCCCCACAGTAACTCCAGAACAGTCCATCTGCAGGGCCTGGAGGCTCCAGGGTGAGGCTGCTGATCTGCTGAGCTCTTGGCAGGAGCGTCATTGCTGTCCTGGGCCCTCCGGGCCTCTGCCTGTCCTGGGCCCTCCGGAGGCCGAATCCTGGGCTGTGTCATGGCGCTCTGTGCTCCGGGGCCTGTGCTGTTGGATTCTCGCTCCCAGCCATGCAGCCACCTCTCCACGGAGCTGCCGCCCTAGCCCCTCTGAGCTGCTGTAGGAGCTGCGCAGCCCCCTCACATGGAGCCTCTTCCTCTGCCCTAGGTGCCGCCACCTAGCTGCTCCCAGGGACCCGCAGCCCCCTCCACACACAGCCGCCACCTGAGCCCCTCAGAGCTGCTCCTGAGGCAATGCATGTGCCCTGCAGCCCTTAGGGAGCTCGGTTCACTCTCTTGGGTGTGCAGGTGTCTGTTAGTTTCCCATGGACCCCGAGGGTATCCCCACCCTCCTGGAGTCCTGCTCTGAATCCCTGCGGGCGCCATTCCACCCTGGAAGATTGGTGCAGCTCCTGCATCTCTGGGACAGAGCTCTCCTGACCGGGGGGCATTCGCCCTGGCCTTAGCCCGGCTCCTCGGGGGCCTCTCCCCCTAGGATGCCTTTTGTTTCTTTACTCCTTTTTTGGTCTTCCTACCTTGATAGAAGCGCGAACTTTTCTCTCTGTAGCATTCCAGCTGATATATGTTTAAATCTCAGGTCGAATTCCTAGATTTTCAGGATGATTTGAAGGTTATCTAGGTAATTTCGTGGGGACAGGTGACTTGGGGACTCTTCTCTTCCGCCATCTTGCCCTTCTTCCTGTATGTTGCCTTTTAGGTTTGGTTGTTTCCTTCACTGTGCAGAAGCTTTTCAATTTGATGAAGTCCCAATAGCATTTTTGCTTTTGTTTCCCTCACCTCAGAGGCATATCTAGAAACAAGATCCAATGGCCTATGTCATAGATGTTGCTGCCTATCTTTTCTTCTTTGTATGGTTTCAGGTCTCACATTTAGGTCTTTCATCGATTTTGAATTTATTTTTTATATATATGGTGTAAGAAAGTGGTCCAGTTTGATTCTTCTGCATGTGGCTGCCTGGTTTTCCCAACACCATTTGTTCTTATCCTGGGGTCAGGTTTAGGGTTTCTTGAAGAGACTGTCTTTGTGCCATTGGATATTCCTTCCTGCCTTGTTGTCCATTAATGGATCATAGATACATGTTTGTATCTTGTTTTGGCTTTCCATTCTGTTCTATTGATCTAAGCATCTCCTGTTGGGAGATCCCTGATTGCTGATTCAATTTCTTTGCTGGTTATCGGTCTTTTCAAGTTTCTTATTTATTTATTTTTCATTTTTGCTATGTTATATATTTCTAGGAATTGATCTATTTCTTCCAGGTTCTAGGTTGCTGGCATATAATTTTTCATCATATTCTCTTATTATCGTTTGTATTTCTCTAGTGTTGGTTGTTATTTCTCTTTTCTCATTTGTGATTTTATTTCAGTAATTTCTCATCTTTTTATCTTTTCTCTTTTTAAAATATTTTATTTATATATTCATGAGAGACTCAGAGAGGCAGAGGTATAGGCAGAGGGAAAATGAGGCTCCATGCGGGGAGCCTGATGTGGGACTTGATTCCCCAGGACCCCGGGATCATGACCTGTGCCAAAGCAGATGCTCAACCACTGAGGCACCCAGGTGCCTTGCTGATTCAATTCCTCTGCTAGTTATGGGTCTGTTCACATTTTCTATTTTTTCCTATTTCAGTTTTTCTCTTTTGCACATTTCTAGGGATTTGTCCATTTATTCCAGGTCTCCCAGTTTGTTAATATATATTCTTTCATAGTATTCCCTTATAATTGTCTTATTTTTCTGGTGTTGATTGTGATCACTCTTCTCTCATTTGTGATTTTATTTATTTAGGTCTTTTCTCTTTTCTCATTTGTAAGGCTGGATAAGGCTTGATTCCATTTATTAATTATTTTGAAGAACCAGCTCTTAGTTTCGTTATTCCATTCTACTGTTTTTTTAATTTCTGTATTGTTTATTTCTGCTCTCATCTTTATTTTTCCCTCTTCTGTAGGCTTTAGGCTTTGTTTGCTATTCCTTTTCCAGCTCCTTTAGGTGTAGGGATAGGTTGTGTATTAGAGACTTCTTCTTTCTTGAGGTAGGCCTGTATTGCTATGTACTTCCCTCTTTGGACTGGCCTTTCTACATCCCAGTGGTTTGGGGAAACATGTTTTCATTTTCATTTGTTTTAAATTTCCTCTTTAATTTCCTGTTTGCTCCATTCATTCTCTAGTAGGATGTTCATAATCTTCACGTATTATTGGATTGTCCAAATTTTTTCTTACTGTTGACTTCGAGTTTCATAGAGTCGTGGTCTGAAAAGGTACAGGGTGTGATATCAACCTTCTTGTTCCTGTTGTACCTGTTGAGGGCTGATTTGTGGCCCATGATATGATCTGTTCTGGAGAATGTCCCATGTTCACTTGAAAGGAATGTGTATTCTGCTTTAGGAAGAAATGTCCAGACTATATCTGTTGATTCCCTGTGGTCCAGTGTGTCAAGGCTATTTTTCCCCTGTTGATTTTGTGCATAGACAATTAGTCCATTTCCATAAGTGGGTGTTGAAATCCCCTGTCAGTGTATTATTATCAGTGTGTTCCTGTATGTTTGTTGTTAATTGGTTTCCATATTTAGGTACTGCCATGTTGGCAGCATAAATATTTAGTTCTTTGATCCTGATAGAGAGTCTTTTTAATTATGAAATAATGTCCTTCTTCATCTCTTCTTACAGTATTTATTCTTTCTTTTTTGAGATTTAAATATTTTATTTATTTATTTTTGAGAGATACAAAGAGAAGCAGAGGCAGAAACATAGGCAGAAGGAGAGACAGGCTCCCCAAAGGGATGCCAATATGGGACTCAATCCTGGGATCCCAGGATCACACCCTGAGCCGAAGGCAGATGCTCAAGCACTGAGCCACAAGGTGTCCCCCAGGGTTTGGTTTCAAATCTAGTTAGTCTGATATAAGTATGGGTTCTCCAGCTTTCTTTTCATAACCATTAGCGTGATAGATGATTTTCCATCCCCTGACTTTCAATCTCCTGGTTTCTATAGGTCTAACGTGAGCATCTAGTAGGCAGCATACTGATGGATCTTGTTCTTTTAATAACGATTTTATATTTGAGAGCATGAGAGAGAGAGAGAGAGAGAGAGAGGCAGAAAATTAGGCAGAGAGAGAAGCATGCTCCCCACTACTAGCACACTATGGGACTCAATCCCAGACTCCAGGATCACACCCGGAGTCAAAGGCAGAGGCTCAACACCTGAGCCACCCAGGCATCCCAGATCCTGTTTTTTAAGGCACTCTGATACCCTCTATCTTTTGATTGGAGCATTTAGTCTATCAGCATTCAGAGTGATTATTGAAAGATATGAACTTACTGCCTTTGTGTTACCGGTAGAGTTGGTGTTTCCAGTGACGTTCTCTGGTCCTTTCTAGTTTTTTGCTTTTGGTCTCTTTTTTTCCCCCACTAGAAGAGTCCCTCTTAAAATTCCTTATTGGATTGGTTAAGTGGTCATGAACTCCTTTATATTTTGCCTGTCTGGGAAATCTTTATATCTCCTTCTATCCTGAATGACACCCTTGCTGAAGAAAGAATTTATAAAAATTAGACTCTTATAAAAAGAAATTTAAAAACATAAAATAAATTTTTGGTGTTATGATTGAAGAAAATGGCATTTAGGAGGAAAACCAGAAGCTGAAAGGGAGGAGGACAGATTTCACCCTCCGTAGCCTTCACAGGGACCTGGTGTCCTTTCCTAGGAGGGCCCCCCCTCCATAGGATGCTTCCTGCTCCTCTGCCCTCCTTGTTGGAACCCAGCAGGCACATCTCTGTACCTCTGACACCTCTGTCGTCGTGGTTTATAACATCTTCCATGTATCCTTTTGGGGACCACAGCGTCGTGTATGGAATCATCTGGCTGCTGTTTGACATTGGGGGGATTCTGATTTTTGTTGGTTTTGGGGTGTGTGTGTGTCTATCACATGCAACTATCACGTGCAGCTCTCGGATCCTCCGGCTGGGTCACCCAAATGCCAAAATGGTGGGCACAACATCATTTCTGGTGCTGGAGCTGGGTGGCTACTGGGGTCTCCTACCGACCCTGTGCTGGCTCATGCAATGACTTTCCACTGGAGTATCTGCTGAGATGGAAGTTCCGGCTTGACCACATTCCTAGGTCCTGCAGTGGGTCCTGCCAAGCACCATGTGCTTCTCTTCTCCCTGATGTCTCTCCAGCAGGGAGCCAGACCTCAGGGCCGCTCTGGGGGGTGCTCCTGAGGAGGCGGGTGCACATGGAGGGGAGCCCTGGGGCTGCCTGTGTGTGGGAGTCGGGGTGGGGACGGGGATGGGGTTCCTCAGACCCTGTGCTGCCTGGCCTTCAGGCTGAGTCCCATCCTCACCGAGCTCCTACTCACTCGAGCAAGGAGGGTGCCCTCCACACGGTGGTGTGAGAGATCCAGCACCATAAGGTGTGCACGCTGAGTCCACCTGGTGCAGGTGGCCCAGGTGCATGAGCTGCAAGTGTGGGACCCAGGAAATTTAACAAAAATCTCCTACCCCTGAGCAAGCAGAGCAGGACTGATTCCATTTTGTGCTACACCCGCCAACTCCCCTATGACCCCCTCATCACCTGATTATGGCTTAAGGTGCTGCCCCACCCTAGTCAGATTGCTGGGCACACCCTAATCAGAAATCAGCTCATAACAGTGAACCCCGCTTTGTGCCCACCAAATCTGTGCGCCGATTCTGACCAAAGTAATAGACCAGCTCAAGTGGATACTATACGGTAGGGTGCAATTCAATCGGCCACCTGCGTGTGAACTGACATGACTGTGCAAATTTCTGCATATCCCATGGTCCACTGGCCCCTATAAAGCTGATATGCCTCTTAGTCTCAGGGTCCAAGTCCCTGCTCCACTGTGTCGGGTGCACTTGGACACAAGCTCCAGTTTGTAAAGAAAGCCTTGGGAGTTTGCATCGGTGTTGGCTCCTCAGTGGTTTCTCGGTTTCACAATCTTGGGCACAACACAAGGGACTACTGTCCTGACATCCCTTCTAGGGCCATGCTGACTGCCCTGCAGGCCCTCTCTGCCCCAGGCTCACAGGCAAGGGGATGTGGGGAGGGGAGGAAGTGCCCCGTACCTGGCCAGCCACGACCTCCTGGACAGAGGGAGCACAGACATCCGGGTCGCTTTGCACAGACCCTGGTGACCTGAGGCTTCTTGGCTGTCACTCTGTCCCAGGCCCTCCTGGCTCGTGGGGCACAGCCTGAGTCCCAGTAAAGTCTGTCAGGTCCTGAACCCGGCATCTGGCCACCTGTGGAAGGCACGTGGGGACATCAGCTGGGTGTTCCTGGTGGCGCGCCTGCAGGGGCTGGTGGGGCCAAGGTGATACCCCCTCCTCCTCTCTTGGTGTCTTTCCATGCCCCGTGAACAGTGTTCTGGGAGACACAGAAACGGGCTGGCTGTGCATTTTCGTACCACAACACTTTATTGACTTTCTACAGTAAACAGGCTCAGAGTCGAGGGTGCACACCTTCCCCTGGGGAGGGAGACCTTTCTGTCCTTTAGGGGAGGGCAAGAATGACATGTGTTGGGGGGCGGGTGCTGGAGTCCCCCACCTGGGAGCAGGTGTGGACTCTGGGTGGGGGCGTGTGTCCTGAGATTTCAGTCTGAGAGACAGTTCAGAGGACAGCAGAGCTGACCTGGACCTGCACCTCATGGGCTTATGTGCTGGGCCCCGCAGGGCAGCTGGACCCCGGCCTCGGGATCCCTGGGGCCCCAGCACCTGGAGGAGCCTGCCTCCTTGTGTGGGTGCGGGTGGGGCCCACCATCCTACCCCAGGGCCCAGGAGTCAACATCCAGCTGTGAGAGGGCTCCCTCAGTCCGGGGCCAGAATCCAGGGCTGGCCAGGGCCATGTGGGTTGGATCCCATTAGTCTTTGTGTTGGGCCTAGGGTGAGGGCTCAAATCACCCCAGCCCTCACAGAGCCCAGGGCCAGGCCAGTCCAGATCCCCATGAGTTAAGGGCTGGTGTCCTGTGCAGGGTGTGCCGCCCTCAATGAGGGACAGTGGGCGGAGGCAGGGCACAGTGGGTCTCTGCACCACTCACCTGCACCCACCCTGTTGGGGGCTCCCTGTCTTCCCTCCTCCCTGCAACCCATGGGTACTCTATGGGACACCCGGGCTTCTGATGGGATCAGGGTATCCAGAGAACCCCAGGGAGGCTGAGCATGTCCCACAGGGGGCACCTGCACTGGGTCCTTGCTGGGGGTCAATGGTGTGGTGGTAGATGGTGTGGGGGCAGGGGTATGATGGTGGTGGAGAGTGGGGAATGGTGTAGGGGTGATGGAGTTGGGGTATGGTGTGAGTGGGAATTGTGTGGGGCTGCGTGGTTTTGTCGGGGATGGAGTCTGTGGGATGCCATTGGGGATGATGATGTAGGCAGATGGAGTGGGAGTGGGGAATGATGGGTATGTCGTGGGGGTCCTGTGGAAAAAGGGCATCTCCTTCCTCTAAGATGCACAAGGAGACATCTACAGTTAAAGGCGACTAGTCTGGGGTTTGCAGTGACACCTGCCCCTGGGGCACCGTGTGGTCAGTGCAGGGCCCTGGCTGGACTGGGGGCGTTATCTGGGGGTCATTATACTATGTATGTTTTCAAATTGCAAATTGTCTCAAATGAAATGCAAAGAATTTAGAAATATATAAAGCACCGAGAGTGGGTGTCACCCTGACCCGTCCGACCCTCATGGGATCAATGTGTGTCCTGCTCCAGCCGCGGCCATGCCGCCTGGCCCCCAGGTCCGGTTCCTGCCCCCCACGACCCCCACCCCATCCCCTGCTTCTCAGGCGGCCGTCCCTCTCCCCTTTGGCATTCAGCTCCCATGGCAACCCCTGGAGGCCCCATCCTACTGGCCTCCTCATCCCCGAGGCACTGGGAGTGTGGGCACTGGAGTCATCCCCAGCATCCTACCATGGAACAGTGTGTTGTTGGCTGCTATTGCTCCCCCCCGGCCTCAGAAACCCGTTTTCCCTACCCAGAAGGCCCCGGGCCTCCCTCGGGGCCCTGAAGCCCCCTGGCCCAGCAGCCTCACCCGACCCCCTAGCCATCCCAAAATACGGTGTGGCTGCCGAATGTCCTGTTGACGTCCAAGTCTACCTGGGTGATGTCCCTGGCGGAGACCAGGACCTCCTCCTTCATTTCCTGTGGGAAAACTGGGGAGGAGGAGTAGGCGTCAGGGACACAGACCCCCACCTGTCACGAGCTGCCATGCTGGGCAGGGAGCCCTGGGGCCACCATGGGAGTGTGTCCTGCCGAAACCTCCTTCCTTCCCCTGGGAGCCGGGCATGGCGGGGTTCCCACCACTGCCCGCGGCTTCCCAGAGGAAGGAGGAAGTTTCAGGCAGGACCACTCCCATGGTGGCCCCAGGGCTCCCTGCCCAGCAAGGCCGCTGCGTTGACAGGTCGGGTCTGTTGTCCTCGACGGCCTGCCTCCTCCCCCAGGTTTTCCAACAAGGAAATGAAGGAGGATGGTCCGTCTCCGATGGACATCACGCAGTGAACTGGACCTCATTACAGGAGCCATTCAGCAAGCCACATATGTTTTGGACATGTGGCTAGGGGGTCGGTGAGGCTGCGGCCGGGGTTGGTCGGGCGCCGAGGGCTCGAGCTGGTTTTGTAGGAAAACGCGGGTTTTCCTGAGGCCGTGGAGACATATAGCATCCAAACACACACCTGCTCCATGTAGTGTGCTGGGGATGACCCATCCACACCCCGGAGGCCTCGGTGCAGTTAGGAGCCAAGTGATGGGGCACCCAGGGGTTGCCATGGGACCGTGAAACCAAAGGGGAAGGGCGGCCCCCCCTGAGAAGCAGGGGATGGGTGGGGCGTAGTGGGTCATGGAACGGACCTGGGGCAGGGCGGCATGCCCGAGCGGGCAGCAGGACGGCAATCGATCCATGAGGGTCAGGACGGGTTCAGTGTGACACCACTCTCGGTGCTGTATATATTTCTAATTCTGTTGTCATTTATTAGCCATTTGAATGAAACAAACATAGTATAATTTTAACCCAGGCATAACCAGTATGAGAGGCCACATAACTGCCCGGCAGGCCAGGGGGGACCCTGTGCTCCACATGGGGCCAGGGCATGTCCACAGCAACCCCAGACTGGGTCCCCTTTACTGTAGATGTCTCTGTGGCATTTAGGGAACGGAGATGCCCTTGTTTCCGGCCCCCACATCAACTACTCCCAGACTCACTCCCCCCTACATACACCCTCCATGCATCGACTACACCCATCCGCCATGGCATCCCACAGCCTCACCATCGAAACCCCGCAGCCCCCACAGAATTCCACTACAACCACCTCACCCTCCCCCTATCCACCCACTCTCCCCACCATTCCTACCACCACAACGCATCTCCCCACACCATATGCGACACCCGAGCAAGGACCCGTGTGCAAGCTGCCCCCGGTGGGACATGACTCTCAGCCTCCCTGGTGTTCAGTCGGTACCCTGCTCCCATCAGAAGCCCGGGTATCCCATAGAGTAGCCCAGGGTGTTGCAAGGGAGGAGGTGGAAGCAGGGAGCGCCCCAACAGGCTGGTGGCTGGTGAGTGAATCAGAGTGACCCTGTGCCTGCCTCCCCCAACTGTCCTCTCGGATGAGGGGCTGGCACCTCTGCACAGGGACACCGCCCTACTCATGGAGGATCACTGGCGTGAGCTGGCCACTGGCTCTGTGGGGCTGGGTGTGATTTGAGCCCTCACCTAGCCCAACACAAAGACTAATGGAGATCCAACCACATGGCCTGCGCCAGCCTGATTCTGCCCCGGACTGAGGAGGGCGACCCTCTATTACTAATCCTATCTCATACCCCAAACTGTACCCTAACCCGTACCCTAAAACTAACCCCTAACCCACTCCCTAAATGCTATCTCTTACCCTCCTTCCCAAAAACCGGCTACCCTGACCCTGACTTGTCCCTAACCCTAACCCTACCAACAATAACCTAACCCTAGTCTAAACCCCTATCCTAAGCCCTAACCCTTCGCCCTCAAGTCTACCTAGCCCTAACTATAACCCTAACCCTCACCCTAAACCCTAACCCTAACTCACACCCTAAAACCTAACCTTAACTGCAAACCTAAGCCCAACCCTAACTCTAACCATAACCCTAATCCCAACTCCTAACCTCCTGCCCTAATCTCTAGAGCCTAAACCCTAACCCTAACACTAAATCCTGTCCCTTACCCTAACCCCCATCCTAACTCTTAACACTGACCAATACCCTTATGCCTCACCTAACCTCTAATTTGAAACCATAAGCATAATCACTAACCCCTAACATCTAACCTAAGGTTAACCACCAACTTCCTCCACTCCCCTAACCTTACCATTCATTCTACCCTTTCACTTACCCTGTGGTTCTGAGGAGTCCCTTCTGATGTAGACGTGGCCCCCAACGGCTCCTCCAGAGTCCTCCAGGGGGTCCAAGCAAGCTGGGCTCCTGTGAGTGTGGACATGGCCCAAAGTGTTCCTGAGCCATAGTCAGTGAGTCCTGAGGACGCCGGGTCTCCTATCACTGTGGACTATGTCTCATATCCTCTGGAAGCCTCACAGCAGTTCCTCAGGAAGCTGGGGGCTCCTGTCAGCCTGGACATGGCCCCACGTCCCCCAGAAAACTCACCGTGGGTCCTGAGGGGGCTGTGGGCTCCTGTCAGCATAGACGCAGCCCCATATGTCCTGAAGCCAAAGTCCTGGTCCTGAGGAGGACGGGGTTCCTGTCAGGGTTGACGTGGCCCCTCATTATCCTCAAGCCTCACCATAAGACCTGAGGAGGCTCGGGGCTCCTGTCAGCATGGATGTGGCCCATAATCTTCCCAAACCTTCACAGTGGGTTCTGAGGAGGCTGGAGACACCTGTCAGTGTGGATGCGGCACCCACAGTTTTCTTAGGCCTCACCACAGGCCCTGACAAGGCTGGGGTCTTCTGTCCGCATGTTCGCATCCCCATATTTCCCCAAGTCTACACCAGGGGTCCTGAGGAAGTCAGGGTCTTGTGTCCATGTGGCCCCAAGTCCTCCCGAAGCGTCACCGAGGGTTCTGAGGAGGCCGGGGCTCCTGTAACCATGAATGCGGCCCCCAGCTTCCAGAAGCCTGAACTTATGTCCTGAGGGGCCTGGGAGCTCCTGCCAGAGTGGACGTGGCACCACATCTTCCTGAAGCCTCCCCGCGGGTCCTGAGGCTGCTCAGGGGTTCCTGTCAGCGTGGATGCAGGCCCACAATTTCCTGAAACCTCCCCGCGGATCCTGAGTTGGCTCAGGGCTCCTGTCTGTGTGGATGTTTACCCACATCTTCCTGAAGACTCCCCGCGGATCCTGAGGAGACCGGGGCTCCTGTCAGCATGAACGCGACCCAATTTCCCCCTGAAGACTTCCCGCGGGTCCTGTGGAGCCTGCAGCTCATCTCATAGATGCGTCCCCACATCCCCCTCAGTCTTCCCCAGGACAGGCTGGCTCCTGTTAGTGCAGGCAGAGGAGGCCTACTGCACAAGCGCGCCCCATGGGAGGGCCTGGGCGCGGGCGCCCCCTGCAGGACACTCAGGCGCTGCAGGAGGCTGTGCAGGAGGCAGCGGGTGCTCCATGGGCTCCACCTGCCTCCTTTCAGGTTCCACCTGGGGCCTGGTAGCTTCGGAAACATCTCACTGAAAAGGAGCCCAACACCCGGCTTCCCCAGAAATACTTAAGGACAAGGAATTGGAGCCCACAGGATGCGAAATGAAATGTGGACCAGACTTTTACCACGTCCTTCAAATCTCATTCAACCCTCTTCCACTGTGGGTGGGACCACGGGTTGGTGCAGCCGCCCTGGAAACAGTGTGGAGGCCCTTCAGGAAGTTACAAGTAGAGCCGCCCTGCGACAAGCAGGTGAATGGCCTGGAGCTTACTCCGAAGATACAGATGCAGTGAGACGTGGGACAACTGCACCCCAATGTCCACAGCAGCCAGGTCCACAGTAGCCACACTGTGAGAGAAGCCTCGGTGCCCTATGTCAGATGATGGATAAAGAGGATGGGAGATAGATGATGGTCATAGAGAGAGGAATGGTACTCAGCTATCAAAGAGAAGGAAATCTTGCCATTTGCAATGATGTGGATAGAACTAAAGGGATCACATTAAGTGAAGTAAGTCACTCGGGGAAGAGAATGACCGTGTGGTGTCATTCATAGGTGGAATTGAAGAAGCAAAGCAGATGAACTACTGTGAAGGGAAGGAAAGACAAATAAGATCAAAACATATGCAGGAAATACAGACTCTTAACGATAGGTAACGAACTGAGGGTCGCTGGAGGGGTGGGGGCGTAACAGGGGAAATAGGAAAGTGCTGCGTCTCACTCTGTCCTGCTTCTCAAATACTGATTTGCTGTCCGGGGTTATTTGTTGAGGAGGATGGATGTTATGGTTTTTTTTCCCCTATTTCTAAGTTCTGCCACCATGATTTTGATAGAAATGACATTAAAACTGAGGGTGGCTTCAGGAACTGCGGACATTTTCACAAGATGAGGCTCCCTCCCCACCAGCTCAGGACGGCCTCCCAGAGCCTGGTATGGCTCAGTGCACAAGTCTTGTGCTCCTTTGGTTCAGTCTCATTATTTCTCCTTGATGCTCCTGAGAAGGCCTTCACGTCCTTCCTTTCCTTCCTGAGTGCTCATTGTTGGGACACAGCAAGGCTACTCTGCTCTGTAGGGTCAGTTTGTGTCCCGTGACTTTACTGAACTCACCCCTTAGTTCTAACAGGTTTTGGTGGAGGCTCTGGGGTTTCCTGTTTCTAGTTCCGCATCTTCAGCATATAGGGACAGTGGGACGTCCCCCTTCCAGGTGTGGAACCTTTGCTGTTTACAGCTTAATGTCCTAGAAAGCCCCACAATTGAATCAAAACTGAGCCCAGGCCAAGGGCAGGAAGCCCTTATTAGAATGAGAACAGAGCTCAATGCCCTTGAAGGCCCCATATCAAAATGTAAACAGAACTTGAGGAATTACTCCAGCCCTTCTAGAGGTCCCTGAGACCAACCCTTAAAACTAAGCTAAAACCCACCTCAGGGTCCAAGTCCCTGCTCTGCTCTGTCGGGTATACTTGGACACAAGCTCGAGGTGGTAAATAAACTCTCGTGTGTTTGCATCAGTGTCGGCTTCTCAGAGGTTTCTCGGATTCGCAATCTTGGGCAGAACATTCTGAGATAAAAAAAGAAAACCAAAAGAAGCTCGGACACAGGTAGAGTGAACGCAGGATTCAGAGAGAAGTGGCGGAGGCCCGGAGGCTTCGGGGCTCTTCTGTGGAGGCCCCTGCAGATTGGGGGGCAGGATGCTCAGCCCCAGAGCCAGAGGACCCAGAGACCCCACCCATATCCCACCCATCTGGGCCGGGTCTGAGGGAGCAGCACAGCGCCACCCGCTGGAGGCCAGACGCGCTGACTGCCCACCCCGCCTCTGACCCCGCAGATGCATCTCCCAGGCAGATGTGCACCTGACAATCAGCGCCATGGCCAATCCCCAGACCCCGCACAGACCACTCACTGCCACCAAGGTGTCGGACCACAGAGGCTGCAGAGCTTCAGCTCTGCTTGGAAAGTAGCTCTAGCTTCCTTTGTACTTTGTGCTTTATTTTCATTTATTTTCTTTGATTCTATTTTATAAATTGCCTTATTTTAATTTTTATGTATGTACCTTATGTATTTCTCATTTTTAGTTTCATGGTACTTTAATTTTGTTTCTTATTTTGGGATTTAGAATCTTTTAACAACCAGGCAAAAATAATCTGGTGTTTTTTTTTGGGAGGGCAGTTGTTATTGTTTTTCTTGGTTTTTCTTTTTCTTCCTTATTTCTTTTCTGGAAAAAAATAATGAGATGGAGAAATTCACCTCCATAAAATAACATGAGGTAGTACTCACAGCCAGGAAATCCATCAATATAAATATATGATGTCTAACTACAGTTTAAAATAATGATTATTAAAGGGGCCAGTGGCCCATGGGATATACAGAAAATTGCACAGTTGTGAAGGTCCACACGCCGGTGGCCAATTGAATTACACCTTACCCTATAGGATCCACTTGACCTGGCCTATTACTTTGGTAAGAATCGGTGTGCAGTTTTGGCGGGCACAAAGCAGGGTTACATTGTTATGAGCTGATTTCCGATTAGGGTGTGCCCAGCGGCTTGACTGGGTTGGGGCAGCGCCTTAAGACATAAGCAGGTTATGTGGGGGTCATAGGGGAGGTGGCGGGTGTAGCACAAAATGGAATCAGTCCTGCTCTGCTTGTCCAGGGGTAAGGGATTTTTGTTAAATTTCCTGGGTCCCACACTTGCAGCTCATGCACTTGGGCCACCCTCACCAGGTGGACTCAGTGTGCACACCTTGTGGTGCTGGATCTCTCACACCAGCATGTAGATGGCACCCTCCTCGCCCCAGTGAGTAGGGGCTGGGTGAGCATGGGGCTCGGCATGAAGGCCAGGCAGCACAGGGGACCGAGGAACCCCAGCCCCATCACCACCCCTACTCCCACACATAGGCTGCCCCACGGCTCCCCGTAATGGGCACCTGGCGCCTTGGAGATCCCCCCAGGGCGGCCCTGAGGTCTGGCTCCCTGCTGGAGAGGCATCGGGGAGAAGAGAAGCAGCTGACGCTCAGCGGGAACCACTGCCAGACATGGGAATGTGGCAGATCCAGACGTTCCAGCTCAGCTGACCTTCCAGAGGAAAGTCACTGCACGAGCCAGCCCCGGGTCGGCCAGGAGAGTCCAGCTAGCTGCCCAGCGCCAGCACCAGAAATGATGTTCTGCCAATCATTTCGGTGTTTGGGTGACCCAGCCAGAGGATCCCATAGCTGCACGTGATAGCTGCATGTGATAGACACACACACACCCCGAAACCAACAAAAGTCGGAATCCCCCAATGTTGTCAAACAGCAGTCGAATGGTTACATACACGACGCTATGGTCCCCAGTAGGATACATGGAAGATGCTATAAATCACGACTGCAGAGGTGCTGGAGGCACGGAGATGTGCCTGCTGGGTTCCAACAAGGAGAGCAGGGGGAAGGAAGCATACTTCAATGGGGGGGCCCCTCTTAGGAAAGGACACCACGTCCCTGTGAAGGCTACGGATTGTGAAATCTTTCCTCCTCTCCTTCAGCTTCTGGATTTCCTCCTCCTTTGTTCTTCCTAATTCTAGTTTACCCTCCACCCTGCATCCAAAACAATGACCAAAGAGGCTTCTTTATGATATCCTGTCCTAAAAGGAGGCTGAGCTCTGGCTACAGGGTTCAGAAACAATCATTTTCTAGGTGTATGCTGATCCCCCGAACTCGTGCCTTCATGGCTCCTCTCTCCCTACAGAACGAGGGGCACCACAGGTCTTACAATGAAAGATGCCCACTTCCACTCGGGCGGGACTGTCCCTTGTGGAGGACGTCATCTGGGCCAAGTAGTGCAAGTGGGGTGATCACGAATAGGTCGCAGGTGGGACATAAGCAAGCACTTACCTTTGATATCAAGCTTTATTTGGTCATCCATTTATTATTTGTTAAATATTTTAATTTTATGTCCTGTCTATACCCAACACGGTGTTCAAACTCATAACCCTGAGTTCAAGATCCCCCAACCAGGCCAGCCAGGCACCCCAGTGCCATGTTTCATAACTCTTTGCTTCCTTGCCTATCTCTGCATCAAACTGGAACATTGAGTCCTTGACGGGGAGCTTTAGTAACCTCCGAATCCTAGAACGTTCTCACTGTATCCCAATCCTAGATTGACATTTACCATTGAATAGCACTTTAAATAAATAGTCAGTAAGATAACTACTACTGAAAAGGAAATTATCAAATTTTCACGTATGTGGTCCCTGCTCCCTGGGCTCCCAGGGAAGCTATGGTTCCTTTAACATTGATCGAGGTCCAAATGACTCCACCACACCTCAAAGCGTGAGCTCAGTTTCTGCCCTGACACATGCAATACCCCTGCTTCAATTAACATGTATCAATCAATCAAAGGGAGCCTAACTCGCTCAGTGTGGTTCGTAAGAACATGGGACTCTTGTTCTTGCGGTAGCATGTTCAAGCCCAATGTTGGCTGTAGAGATTACAGAAAAATAAAATCTTAAAAAATATCAGTCAGTTTATCTTGGGGAGACATTGCCCCGGATCCCACAAGGGCAGGGAGCCAGCTGATGGTTCTACTCACAGTATTATATGCAGCAGAGCACAAAATGTGAACTTTCAGAAGTCTCCTAGAGTGAGGGACACACCAGCCTTAAGGTGTTCAGGTGGAGAAGTAAGGGACAGTCCCTGGAGCGACAGGGTGGGCTCAGGATCCCATGGGACCCAAGGATGGTGGTACCAACTGTTCCCAGGCACAGGAGTGGGAATGCGGCTGAGAGCAGCGGGACTCGGGCCACCTGTCTGCCCTGTGTGGCCAAAAGCTGCAAACCCCTGTGCAGTCATGGGGACGCGTTCCTGGGAAGGCCAGCAAAGGCCAAGAGTGTGAGGACACCCTCCCGGGCAGGAAGAGCACAGGTCTCCACCAGGGCAGCCCCTAAAATTTGGAGATTTAAACTTCAGTAACTTGTCTGTGTGGAGGCTGACAAAATTGAGGCGGTTCCACTTTAAGTTCACTGTTAGCACAAGTACTGCCATCCCAGGCCCCTGTGAATAAGAGCTAAAATTTACATTACTTCAGTTACAGGAAAAAAAGAAAAAAAACAGCTTACAGCTTAAGGTCCCAGAAAGCCCCATATTAGACTGAGAACAGAGCTCAATGCCCTTGAAGGCCCCATATCAAAATGTAAACAGAACTTGAGGAATTGCTCCAGCCCTTCTGGAGGTCCCTGAGACAAGCCCTTAAAACTAAGCTAAAACCCACTCGGGGTCCAAGTCCATGCTCCGCTGTGTCGGGTGTACTTGGACGCAAGCTCGAGTTTGGAAATCAACCATCGTGTGTTTGCATCAGTGTCGGCTCCTCAGTGGTTTCTCGGATTTGCAATCTTGGGCACAACACCTCCATGTCCCCTCCCCACCTGGGCTGACCCCCTGTCCCCTCCCCCCCAGGCTGACCCTCAGTCTCCTCCCACCCACAACAGCTTGGAACAGGCCCTCACACAGGTCCCATGGGCTCGGTGGGCACTCCCGCCATCCCCGGCCTCCCAGGGCAAGGCAGGAGGTTTCAGCAGACCCACTCCCATGGTGGCCCCAGGGCTCCCTGCCCAGCATGGCAGCTCGTGACAGGTCGGAGTCTGTGTCCCTGTCGTGGGCTCCTGCTCCCCGGTTTTCCCACAGGAAATGAAGGAGGAGGCCCTGGTCTCCTCCTAGGATATCACGCAGGTAGACCTGGACGTCAACAGGACGTTCGGCAACCACACTATGTTTTGGGCCTGCTAAGGGGGTCGGGTGAGGCTGCTGGGCCAGGGGGCTTAGGGGCACCAGGGGAGGCCTGGGGGCTTCTGGGTAGGGAAAACGGGGCTTCTGAAGCCTGGGGGAGCAACAGCAGCCAAGAACACACCGCTCCATGGTAGGGTGATGGGGATGACCCACCTGCCCCCAACCCCCGGGACTCTGGGATGAGGAGGCCAATTGGATGGGGCCTCCAGTGGTTGCCATGGGAACTGAACCCCAAAGGGGAGAGTGATGGCGCCCTGAGAAGCAGGGGATGCGGTGGGGGACGTTGGGGGCAGGAACCAGACCTGGGGGCCAGGAGGCATGGCCGCGGCTGGAGCAGGACACACATCAATCCCATGAGGGTCGGACGGGTCAGAGTGACACCCACTCTCGGTGCTTTATATATTTCTAAATTCTATGCATTTCATTTGAGACAATTTGCAATTTGAAAATATACATAGTATGATGACCCCCAGATAATGACCCCGGTCCAGCCAGGGCCTTGCTCTGACCACACGGCACCACAGGGGCAGGTGTCACAGCAAACCCCAGACTGGGGTCGCCTTTAACTGTAGACGTCTCCTTGTGCATCTTAGAGGAAGGGGATGCCCAGTGTCCACAGAGCCCCACGCCATCCTGCTCATTCCCCACCCCCACATCATCCCCCTACATCATCATCCCCAATGGCATTCCACATAACACCATCCTCCTCACAACCACACAGCCCCACACAATCCTAACCCACACTACACCCCAACACCATCCCCACTACACCATCCCCCACACTCCAACACCATCATGACCCTGGTCCCACACCATCTACCCCACACCATCGGCCCCCAGCAAACCCGGTGCAGGTGCCCCCTGTGGGACATGCTCAGCCTCCCTGGGGTTCTCTGGATACCCTGCTCCCATCAGAAGACTGGGTGTCCAATAGAGCACACAGGGGTGGCAGGGAGGAGGGAAGGCACAGAGTCCCCAACAGAGTGGGTGCAGGTGGGTGGTGCAAAGGACCCACTGTGCCCTGCCTCTGCCCACTCTCCCTCCTGGAGGGCGACACACCCTGCAAAGGACAATAGCCCCTAACCCAGTGGGACCTGGGCTGCCCTGGCACCAGGATCTGTGAGGCTGGGTTGATTTGGGCCCCCCCCAGGCCCAACACAAAGACTAATGGGTTCCAGCCCCCATGGCCCTGGCAGCCCTGGATTCTGGCCCCGGGCTGAGCGAGCCCTCTCACAGCTGGATGTGGCCTCCTGGGCCCTGGGCGTGACCCACAGATCCAGGTCGCTGACCTAGGGCAGCCCTGAGGATCCCGGTACACCCCAGGGTGGGGAGAGCAGGGGTAGGCCGGTGGGCCCCACCCGCACCCACACCAGGAGGCAAGCTCCTCCAGATACTGGGGCCCCAGGGGGCCCTGAGGCCGAGGTCCAGCTGCCCTGCTGGGAACCCAGCGCAGGAGCCCATGAGCTGCAGGTCCAGTTCAGCTCTGCTGTCCTCAGAACCGTCTCTCAGGCTGAAAACTCAGGACACACGCCCCCACCCGGAGTCCACACATGCTCCCAGGTGGGGGACTCCAGCACTCGACCCCAACCCATGTGATTCTTGTCCTCCCGTAAAGGACAGAAAGGTCTCCCTCCCCAGGTGAAGGCACGCACCCACGGCTCTGAGCCCGTTTACTGTAGAATGTCAATAAAGTGTTGTGGTGCAAAAATGGACAGACGGACCGTTTCTGTGTCTCCCAGAACTCTGTGCACGGGGCGTGGATAGATCCACAGAGAGGAGGAGGGGGCACCACCCAGTCCCCAAACAGCCCCTGCAGGGTCACAGCAAGGCACACACAGCTGACGTCCCCACGTGCCTTCCAGTGGCGGCCAGACGCCAGGGTCAGGTCCCCACAAACTATACTGTGACTCAGCCTGTGCCCAACAGGCCAGGAGGGCCTAGGACAGAGTGACGGCCATGGAGCCTCAGGTCAGCAGTGTCTCTGTAAAGCGACCTGGGAGGTCTGTGCTCCCTCTGTCAAGGGGGCCGGGGCTGGCTGGTTTCTGGGGTACCTTCTCCCTTCCCCGTATCACTGTGCCTGTGTGCCTGGGGAACAGCGGGCCTATGGGGCTGTCAGCGTGACGCTGGATCGGATGTCAGGACAGCAGGCCCTTGTGTTGTGCCCAAGATTGCAAATCCAAGAAACCACCAAGGAGCTGACACCAGTGGAAACTCCCGAGGGTTTCTCTACAAGCTGGAGCTTGGGTCCAAGTGCATCTGACACAGTGGAGCAGGGACTTGGACCCGAGACCAAGAGGCATAGCAGTTTTATAGGGTCAGTGGACCGTGGGATATGCAGAAATTTGCAGTCATGTAGGTCCACACACAGGTGACTGAGTGAATTACAACTTACCCTATAGTATCTACTTGAGCTGGCCTAATACTTTGGTCAGAATCGGTGCGCAGTTTTGGGGGACACAAAGTAGGGTTACATTGTTATGAGCCAATTTCCGATTAGGGTGTGCCCAGCAGCTTGACTTGGGTGGGGCAACGCCTTTAGCCGTAAGCTGCTCATGTGGGGGTCATAGGGAAGGTGGAGGGTGTAGCACAAAATGGAATCAGTCCTGCTCTGCTTGTCCAGGGGTAGGGGATTTTGTTAAATTTCCTGTGTCCCAACTTGCAGCTCGCGCACCTGGGGAACGCTCACCAGGCAGATTCAGCGTGCACACCTTGAGGTGCTGGATCTATCACAGCAGCGTGTGGAGGACACCCTCCTCGCCCTAGTGAGTAGGGGCTGGGTGAGCGTGGGGCTCGGCCTGAAAGCCAGGCAGCACAGGGGACTGAGGAACCCCAGCCCCGTCCCCACCCCGACCTCCACACACAGGCAGCCTCAGGGCCCCCGCCATGGGCACCCGGCTCCTCTGGAGCTCCCCCCAGGGCGGCCCCGAGGTCTGACTCCCTTCTGGAGGGGCATCGGGGAGAAGAGAAGCAGCTGGCGCTGGGCAAGACCCACTGCCAGACATGGGAACGTGGCCGAGCAGACCTTCCAACTCAGCTGACCCTCTGGCTGAAATTCACTACAGGAGTGAGCCCCGGGTCAGCCAGGCGAGCCCAGCTAGCCACCCAGCATCAGCACCACAAATGATGTTTTACCAACCATTTCGGCATTTGGGTTACCCAGCCAGAGGATCCGATAGCTGCACTTGATAGCTGCATGGGATAGACACACACACACACACCTCAAAAGCAACAAAAACAACAAAAAAGCAACAAAAGACGGAATCCCCCCAATACTGTCAAACAGCAGCCAGATGGTTACTTACACAATGCTGTGGTCCCCAATAGGATACAGGGAAAACGCTATAAGCCACGACTGCAGAGGTGCTAGAGATGTGCCTGCTGTGTTCCAACAAGGAGGCAGAGGGGCAGGAAGCATCCTCCGGAGGGGGGGCCCCTCCTAGGAAAGAACACCAGGTCCCTGTAAAGGCTACGGAGGGTGAAATATGTCCTCCTCTCTTTCTGCTTCTGGTTTTCCTCCTAAATGCCATTTTCCTCAATCATATTAGCAAGAATTTATTTTATGTTTTTAAATTTCTTTTTATTGCAGTCCAATTTGTATGAATTCTTTCTTCAGCAAGGGTGTCATTCAGGAGAGATAAAGATTTTCCCAGACAGGCAACATATAAAGGAGTTCAGGACCACTTAACCAGTCCAGTAAGGAATTTTAAGAGGGACTCTTCTAGTGGGGGGAAAAAAAGAGACCAAATGCAACAAAGACTAGAAAGGACCAGTGAACGTCACCAGAAACACCAACTCTTCCGGTAACACAGAGGCACGAAGTTCATATCTTTAAATAGTCACTCTGAATGATGATAGACTAAATGCTCCAATCAAATAGGGTAACAAAGTAGATAAAAATCAGGATCCAGGATGCCTGGGTGGCTCAGGGGTTGAGCCTCTGCCTTTGACTCAGGGTGTGATCCCAGAGTCTGGGATCGAGTCCCATAAGTGTTGCTGGTGGGGAGCCTGCTTCTCTCTTGGCCTAATTTTCTGCCCCCCCTCTCTCTATCTCTCTCTCTCATGCTCTCAAAAATAAAATTGTTATTAAAAAAACAAGGTCCGTCGGTATGCTGCCTACGAGATGCTCACCTTAGACCTATAGACAACAGCAGATTGAAAGTCAGGGGATGGAAAATCATCTATCACGCTAATGGTTATGAAACGAAAGCTAGAGGACCAATATTTATATTAGACAAACTACATTTGATACCAAACCCTGGGGTTCCTCTGGAGGCTCAGTGGTTGAGCATCTGCCTTCGGCTCAAGGTGTGTTCCTGGGATCCCAGGATTGAGTCCCAAATCGGCATCCATTTGGGGAACCTCTCTCCCTCTGCCTATGTTTCTGCCTCTGCTTCTCTGTGTATCTCTCATGAATAAATAAATAAAATATTCAATCTCAAAAAAGAAAGAACAAATACTGTAAGAAGTGATGAAGAAGGGCATTATTTCATAGTTAAAAAGTCTATCAGGATCAAACAACTAAATATTTATGCTGCCAACATGGGAGTACCTAAATATGGAAACCAAATACCAATAAACGTACAGGAACTCACTGATAATAATACAATGACAGGGGATTTTAACACCTACTCACTTATGGCAATTGTCCAATCATCTATGCAGAAAATCAACAGGGGAACAATAGCCTTGACACACTGGACCACAGGGACTCAACAGATATAGTCTGAACATTTCTTCCGAAAGCAAAATACACATTCCTTTCAAGTGTACATGGGACATTCTCCAGAACAGATCATATCATGGCCACAAATCAGCCCTCAACAGGTACAACAGGTACAAGAAGGTTGATATCACACCCTCTACATTTTTTAACACGACGCTATGAAACACGAAGTCGACAGTAAGAAAAAATTAGTACAGACCAAAAATACATGGAGATTATGAACATCCTACTAGAGAATGAATGGAGAAACCAGGAAATTAAAGAGGAAATTTAAAACAAATGAAAATGAAAACATGTTTCTTCAAACCTCTGGGATGTAGCAAAGGCAGTCCAAAGATGGAAGTACATAGCAATACAGGCCTATCTCAGGAAACAAGAAGTGTTTAATACACAACCTAACCTTACACCTAATGAGCAGGAAAAGGAATTGGAAACAAAGCCTAAAGCCTACAGAAGAAGGGAAAAAATAAAGATGAGAGCAGAAATAAACAATACAGAAATGAAAAAAAAAAAACAGTAGAATGGAATAACGAAACTAAGAGCTGGTTCTTCAAAATAATTAATAAAATGGATGAAGCCCTAGCCAGCCTTATGACGAGAAAAGAGAAAAGACCTAAATAAATAAAATCACAAATGAGAGAAGAGTGATCACAATCAACAGCAGAAAAATAAGACAAACATAAGGGAATACTATGAAAGATTATATTCTAACAAATAGGGAGACATGGAAGAAATGGACAAATCCCTAGAAATGTACAAACAAGCAAAACTGATATAGGAAAAAATAGAAAATGTGAACAGACCCATAACTAGCAAAGGAATTGAATCAGAAAGGCACCTGGGTGCCTCAGTGGTTGAACATATGCTTTGGCTCAGGTCATGATCCCGGGGTCCTCGGGAATCAAGTCCCACATCAGGCTCCCCGCATGGAGCCTCATTTTCCCTGTGCCTATAGACCTATGCATCTCTGTGTCTCTCATGAATACATAAATAAAATCTTTAAAAAAGAAAAAAGATAGAAAGATGAGAAAGGACCCAAATAAAATCACCTCTGAGAAAAGAGACATAACAACCAACACTAGAGAAATACAAACAATTATAAGAGAATATGATGAAAAATTATATGCCAGCAACCTAGAACCTGGAAGAAATAGATAAATTCCTAGAAATATATAACATAGCAAAAATGAAAAATGAAGAAATAGGAAATTTGAACAGACAGATAACCAGCAAAGAAATTGAATCAGCAATCAGGGGTCTCCCAACAGGAGACGCTTAGATCAATAGAACAGAATGGAAAGCCAAAACAAGATACAAACATGTATCTATGACCCATAATGGACAAGGCAGGAAGGAATATCCAATGGCAGAAAGACAGTCTCTTCAACAAACCCTAACCCTGACCCCAGGATAAGAACAAATGGTGTTGGGAAAACCAGGCAGCCAAATGCAGAAGAATGAAACTGGACCACTTTCTTACACCATATATATAAAAAATAATTTCAAAATGAATGAAAGACCTAAATGTGAGACCTGAAAGCATAAAAAGAAGAAAAGATAGGCAACAACGTCTTTGACATTGGCCATTGGATCTTCTTTCTAGATATGCCTCTGAGGTGAGGGAAACAAAAGCAAACATCCTATTGGGACTTCATCAAATTTAAAAGTTTCTGCAAAGTGAAGGAAACAACCAAACCTAAAAGGCAACATACAGGAGGAGGGGCAAGATGGCAGAAGAGTAGGGTCCCCAAGTCACCTGTCCCCACCAAATTACCTAGATAACATTCACAACATCCTGAAAATCTAGGAATTCAGCCTGGGGTTTAAACAGAGAACAGATCAAATGCTACAGTGAGAAAAGTTCACGCTTCTATCAAGGTAGGAAGATGGGAAAAAGAAATAGAGAAACAAAAGGCATCGAAGGGGGAGGGGCCCCACGAGGAGCCAGGCTAAGGCCAGGCCAAGTGCCCCCCGGTCAGGAGAGCTCTGTCCCAGAGAAGCAGGATCTGCACCAATCTTCCTGGGGGGAATGGCGTTTGCAGGGATTCAAAGCAGGACCCCAGGAGGGCCGCGATACCCATGGGCTCCCTGGGACACTAACAGACACCTGCACTCCCAGGAGAGTGCACCAGGCTCCCTAAGGGCTGCAGGGCACATGCACTGACTTGGGAGCAGCTCAGAGGGGCTCAGGCAGGGCTCTGCGTGGAGGGGGTTGCATGCCCCGGGAGCAGCTTGGCGGCGGTGCCTCTGGCAGAAGAAGGGGCTCCGTGCAGAGGGGGCTGCGCGGCTCCGGGAGCAACTCGGAGGTGCTCAGGCAGCGGCTCCCTGAGGGGGCTGCATGACCAGGAGCAGCTCAGAGGGGCTAGGCGGCAGCTCTGGGGAGAGATGGCTGGGCGGCCAGGAGCACGAATCCAACAGCACAGGCCGCAGAGCACAGGGCGCCAGGACACAGCCCAGGATTTGGCCTCCCCTGGGACAGGCAGAGGCCCGGATGTCCCAGGACAACAAGGATGCTCCTGCCCAGAGCTGAGCAGATCAGCGGCCCCACCCCAGAGCCTCCAGGCCCTGCAGATGGACTGCTCTGGAGTTACTGTGGGTGCTGAATACAGGTTTCCAGGGCTGGCCACTGCCACTGCGGTTGTTCCTCCTAGGGCCTCACAGGGTAAACTACCCTCACTGAGCCCTGCACCAGGCAGGGGACAGAGCAGCTCCCCCAAGTGCTAACACCTGAAAATCAGCACAACAGGCCCCTCCCCTAGAAGACTAGCTAGACGGACAAGTTCCAGGGGAAGTCAAGGGACTTTAAGTATACAGAATCAGAATATACTACCCCATGTTTTTTTTTTATTTCTGATTGCTTCCCCCACCCTTTTTCTCCCCTTTCTTTCTATTTCTTTCTCTTATTATTCCCTTTTTTCTTCTTTCTTCCTTTATTCTTTCTTTTTCTCTTTTCTTTCCTTCTTTCTCTCCTCTCTTTTTCTCCTTTTCCCAATACAATTTGTTTTTAGCCATTCTGCACTGAGCAAAATGACTAGAAGGAAAACCTCACCTCAAAAGAAAGAATCATAAACAGTCCTCTCTCCCACAGAGTTTCAAAATCTGATTTACAATTCAATGTCAGAAAGCCAATTCAGAAGCACTATTATACAGCTACTGGTGGTTCTAGAAAAAACCATAAAGGACTCAAAAGACTTCATGGCTGCAGAATTTAGATCCAATCAGGCCAAAATTAAAAATCAATTGAATGAGATGCAATCCAAACTAGAAGTCCTAATGATGAGGGTTAACAAGGTGGAAGAACGAGTGAGTGATATAGAAGACAAGTTTATGGCAAAGAGAGAAACGGAGGTAAAAAGAAACAGACAATTAAAAGACAAGGAAGACAGATTAAGGGAAATAAACGACAGCCTGAAGAAGAAAAACCTACGTGTAATTAGGGTTCCTGAGGGCACCAAACTGGACAGAGGACCAGAATAAGTATTTGAACAAATCCTAGCTGAAAACTTTCCTAATCTGGGAAGGGAAACAGGCATTCATATACAGGAAATAGAGAGATTCCCCCCCCCCAAAATCAATAAAAACCATCAACACCTCGACATTTAATAGTGAAGCTTGCAAATTCCAAAGATAAAGAGAAGATCCTTAAAGCAGCAAGAAACAAGAAATCCCTGACCTTTATGGGGAGGAGCATTAGGGTAACAGCAGAGGTCTCTACAGCAACCTGGCAGGCCAGAAAGGGCTGGCAGGATATATTCAGGGTCCTCCATGAGAAGAACATGCAACCAAGAATACTTTATCCAGCAAGGCTCTCATTCAAAATGGAAGGCGAGATAAAGAGCGTCCAAGACAGGCAGGAACTGAAAGAATATGTGACCTCCAAACCAGCTCTGCAAGAAATTTTAAGGGGGACTCTTAAAATTCCCCTTTAAGAAGAAGTTCAGTGGAACAATCCACAAAAACAAGGGCTGAATAGATATCATGATGACACTAAACTCATATCTGTCCATAGTAACTCTGAACATGAACGGGCTTAATGACCACATCAAAAGGCGCAGGGTTTCAGACTGGATAAAAAAGCAGGACCCATCTATTTGCTGTCTACAAGAGACTCATTTTAGACAGAAGGACACCTACAATCTGAAAATAATGGGTTGGAGAACCATTTACCATTTAAAAGGTCCTCATAGGAAAGCAGGGGTAGCCATCCTTATATCAGGTAAACTGAAATTTACCCCGAAGACTGTAGTGAGAGATGAAGACGGACACTAAATCATACTTAAAGGATCTATCCAACAAGAGGACTTAACAATCCTCAATATATATGCCCGAATGTGGGAGCTGCCAAATATTTAAACCAATTAATAATGAAAGTGAAGAAATACTTAGATAATTATTATCTTATACTTGGTGACTTCAATCTAGGTCTTTCTACCCTCGATAGGTCTTCTAAGCACAACATCACCAAAGAAACGAGAGCTTTAAATGATACACTGGAGCAAATAAATTTCACAGATATCTACAGAACTTTACATCCAAACTGAACTGAATACACATTCTTCTCAAGTGCACATGGAACTTTCTCCAGAATAGACCATATACTGGGTCACAAATCGCGTCTGAACTGATATCAAAGATTTAGATCGTCCCCTGCATATTCTCAGACCATAATGCCTTAAAATTAGAACTAAATCACAACAAGAAGTTTGGAAGGACTTCAAACACGTGGAGGTTAAGGACCATCGTGCTAAAAGATGAAAGGGTCAACCAGGAAATTGAGGAAGAATTCAAAAGATTCATGGAAACTAATGAGAATGAAGACACAAACGTTCAAAATCTTTGGCATGCAGCAAAAGCAGTCCTAAGGGGGAAATACATCACAATAGAAGCATCCATTCAAAAACTGGAAAGAACTCAAATACAAAAGCTAACCTTACTCATAAAGGAGCTAGAGAAAAAAAAGTAGCTAGATCCTACACCCAACAGTATAAGAGAGTTAATTAAAATTCGAGCAGACCTCAAGGAAATCGAGACCAGAAGAAATGTGGAACAGATCAACAAAACCAGAAGTTGGTTCTTTGAAAGAATTAATAACATACATAAACCATTAGCCAGTCTTATTAAAAAGAATAGAGAGAAGACTCAAATTAATAAAATCATGAACGAGAAAGGAAAGATCACTACCAACACCAAGGAAATACAATCAATTCTAAAAACATATTATGAACAGCTATACGGAAATAAATTAGGCAATCTAGAAGAAATGGACGCATTCCTGGAAAGCCACAAACTACCAAAACTGGAACAGGAAGACATAGAAAACCTAAACAGGCCAATACCCAGGGAGGAAATTGAAGCAGTCATCAAAAACTTCCCAAGGCAGAAAAGTCCAGGGCTTGATGGCTTCCCAGGGGAATTCTATCAAACATTTAAAGAAGAAACCATACCTCTCCTACTAAAGCTGTTTGGAAAGAAAGAAAGAAAGAGATGGAGTACTTCCAAATTAGTTCTATGAAACCAGCATCACCTCAATTACAAAAACAGACAAAGACCCCACCAAAAAGGAGAATTACAGACCAATAGCCGTGATCAACATGGATGCAAAAATTCTCAACAAGATACTGGCCAATAGGATCCAACAATACATTAAGAAAATTTTTCACCATGAAAAAGTAGGATTTATCCCTGGGACACAAGGCTGGTTCAACACTCGTAAAACAATCAATGTGATTCATCATATCAGCAAGAGAAAAACCAAGAACCATATGATCCTCTCATTAGATGCAGAGAAAGCATTTGACAAAATAGAACATCCATTCCTGATCAAAACACTTCAGAGCGTAGGGATAGAGGGAACATTCCTCGACATCGTAAAAGCCATCTAGGAAAAGCCCACTACAAATATCATTCTCAATGGGGCAGCACTGAGAGCCTTTCCCCTAAGATCAGCAACAAGACAGGGATGTCGACTCTCACCACTGCTATTCAATGTAGTATTGGAAGTCCTAGCCTCAGCAATCAGACAACAAAAAGACATTAAAGGCATTCAAATTGGCAAAGAAGTCAAACTCTCCCTCTTCACCGATGCCATGATACTCTACCTAGAAAACCCAAAAGCCTCCTCCCTCAAGATTGCTAGAACTCATACAGCAATTTGGTAGCATGGCAGGATACAAAATCACTGCCCAGAAATGAATGGCATTTCTATACACTAACAATGAGACTGCAGAAAGAGAAATTAAGAAGTCAATCTCATTTACAATTGCACCCAAAAGCATAAGATACCTAGGAATAAACCTAACCAAGGAGGTAAATGATGTATACCCTAAAAACTATAGAAAACTTCTGAAAGAAATTGAGGAAGACACAAAGAAATGGAAAAATATTCCATGCTCATGGATTGGCAGAATTAATGTTGTGAAAATGTCAATGTTACCTAGGCAATGTACACGTTTAATGCAATCCCTATCAAAATACCATGGACTTTCTTCAGAGAGTTAGAACAAATTATTTTAAGATATGTGTGGAATCAGAAAAGACCCCGAATAGCCAGGGGGATTTTAAAAATAAAACCATATCTAGAGGCATCACAATGCCAGATTTCAGGTTGTACTACAAAGCTGTGGTCATCAAGACAGTGTCGTACTGGCACAAAAACACACATAGATCAATGGAACAGAATAGAGAACCCAGAAGTGGACCTTGAACTTTATGGTCAACTAATATTCGATAAAGGAGGAAAGACTATCCATTGGAAGAAAGACAGTCTCTTCAATAGATGGTGCTGGGAAAATTGGACATCCACATGCAGAAGAATGAAACTAGACCACTCTCTTTCACCATAAACAAAGATAAACTCAAAATGGATGAAAGATCTAAATGTGATACAAGAGTCCATCAAAATCCTAGACGAGAACACAGGCAACACCCGTTTTGAACATGGCCACAGCAAGTTTTTGCAAGGTACATCCATGAAGACAAAAGAAACAAAAGCAAAAATAAACTATTGTGACTTCTTCAAGATAAGAAGCTTTTGCACAGCAAAGAATACAGTCAACAAAACTAAAAACAACCTTCAGCATGGGAAAAGATATATGCAAAAGATGTATCAGATAAAGGGCTAGTTTCCAAGATCTATAAAGAACTTCTTAAATTCAACACCAAAGAGACAAACAATCCAATCATGAAATGGGCAAAAGACATGAAGAGAAATCTCACAGAGGAAGACATTGACATGGCCAACATGCACATGAAAAAATGCTCTGCATCACTTGCCATTAGGGAAATACAAATCAAAACAACAATGAGATACCACGTCACATCAGTGAGAATGGAGAAAATTAACAAGGCAGGAAACCGCAAATGTTGGAGAGGATGCGGAGAAAAGGGAACTCTGTTACACTGTTCGTGGGAATGTGAACTGGTGCAGCCACTGTGGAAAACTGTGTGGAGGTTCCTCAAAGTGTTAAAAATAGACCTGCCCTATGACCCAGCAATTGCAGTGTTGGGGATTTACCCCAAATATTCAGATGCAATTCAACGCTGGGACACCGGCACCCCGATGTTTATAGCAGAATGTCCACAATACCCAAACTGCAGACGGAGCCATGGAGTCCATCGAAAGATGAATATATAAAGAAGATGTGGTTTATGTATACAATGGAATATTACTCAGCCATTAAAAACGACAAATACCCAACATTTGCTTCAAAGTGGATGGAACTGGAGGGTATTATGCTGAGTGAAGTAAGTCAATCCGAGAAGGACAGTGTATGTTCTCATTCCTTTGGGGAATATAAATAATAGTGAAAGGGAATATAAGGGAATGGAGAAGAAACTTGTGGGAAATATCAGAAAGGGAGACAGATCATAAAGACTACTAACTCTGGGAAATGAACTAGGGGTGCTGGAAGGGGAGGAGGGTGGGGGTGGGGGTGAATGTGTGACGGGCACTGAGGGGGACACTTGACAGGATGAGCACTGGGTGTTATTCTGTATGTAGGTCAATTGAACACCAATAAAAAATAAATTTCGGATCCCTGGGTGGCACAGCGGTTTGGCGCCTGCCTTTGGCCCAGGGTGCGGTCCTGGATACCCGGTATCGAGTCCCACGTCAGGCTCCTGGTGCATGGAGCCGGCTTCTCCCTCTCCCTCTGTGTCTCTTCCTCTCTCTCTCCCTCTCTCTCACTGAGTGCCTATCATAAATAAATAAAAAAATAAAAATAAAAATAAATATATTTTTAAGAAAAGATCAAACAACTAAATATTTATGCTGCCAACATGGGTGTACCGAAATATAGAAACCAATTAACAACAAACATACAGGAACTCACTGATAATAATACAATGACAGGGGATTTTAACACCCACTTATGTCATGGACCGATCGTCTATACAGAAAATCAACAGGGGAACAATAGCCTTGACACACTGGACCACAGGGACTCCACAGATATAGTCTGAACATTTATTCCTAAAGCAGAATACACATTCCTTTCAAGTGCACATGGGACATTCTCCAGAATAGATCATATCATGGGCCACAAATCAGCCCTCAACAGGTACAACAGGTACAAGAAGGTTGGTATCACACCATGTACATTTTCAGACCACGAGGCTATGAAACACGAAGTCGACAGTAAGAAAAAATTTGGACAGACCAAAAATACGTGGAGACTATGACTTTTCTACTAGAGAATGAATGGAGCAACCAGGAAATTAAAGAGGAAATTAAAAACAAATGAAAATGAAAACATGTTTCTTCAAAACTCTAGGATGTAACAAAGGCAGTCCTTAGAGGGAAGTAGATAGCAATACAGGCCTACCTCAAGAAACAAGAAGTCTCCAATACACAACCCAACCCTACACCTAAAGGAGCTGGAAAAGGAATAAGAAACAAAGCCTAAAGCCAACAGAACAAGGGAAAAATTAAAGATGAGAGCAGAAAGAAACAATACAGAAACAACAAAACAATAGAATGGAATAATGAAACTAAAAACTGGTTCTTCAAAATAACTATGAAAATGGATCAAGCCCTAGTCAGCCTTATCAATGAGAAAAGAGAAAAGACCTAAATAAATAAAATCACAAAAGAGAGAAGAGAGATCACAATCAACACCAGAAAATAAGGTAATTATAAGGGAATACTATGAAAGATTATACGCTAACAAACTGGGAAACCAGGAAGAATTGGGAAATCCCTAGAAATGTGCAAATGAGCAAAACTGAAATAGGAAGAAATAGAAAATGTGAACAGACCCATAACTAGCATAGGAATTGAATCAGCAAGGCACCTGGGTGCCTCAGTGGTTGAGCATCTGCTTTGGCTCAGGTCTTGACCCTGGGGTCTTGGGGGATCAAATCCCACTTCAGGCTCCCCACATGGAGCCTCATTTTCTCTCTGCCTATACCTCTGCCTCTCTGTGTCTCGCATGAATCCATAAATAAAATCTTTAAAAAAGAAAAAAGATAAAAAGATGAGAAAGGACCCAAATAAAATCAAAAATGAGAAAAGAGAAATAACAACCAACACTAGAGAAATACAAATGATTATAAGAGAACCTTATGAAAAATTATACGCCAGCAACCTAGAACCTGGAAGAAACAGATCAATTCCTGGAAATATATAATGGAAAAAATGAAAAAGGAAGAAATAAGAAACTTGAACAGATAACCAGCAAAGAAATTGAATCAGCAACCAAGAATCTCCCAACAGGAGACCCTAAGATCAACAGAACAGAATGGAAAGCCGAAACAAGATACAAACCTGTAACTCTATGATCCATTAATTGACAACGAGGCAGGAAGGAATATCCAAAGGCACAAAGACAGTCTCTTCAACAAACCCTAACCCTGACCTCAGGATAAGAACAAATAGTGCGGGAAAACCAGGGAACCACATACAGAAGAATGAAACTGGACCACTTTCTTATACCATATATATAAAGAATAAACTCAAAATGGATGAAACACCTAAACGTGAGACCTGAAACAATACAAAGTAGAAAAGATAGGCAGCAACGTCTTTGACATTGGCCATTGGATCTTCTTTCTAGATATGCCTCTGAGGTGAGGGAAACAAAGCAAAAATCCTATTGGGACTTCATCAAATTGAAAAGCTTTAGCAAAGTGAGGGAAACAACCAATCTAAAAGGCAACATACAGGGGGAGGGGCAAGATGGTGGAAGAGTAGGGTCCCCAAGTCACCTGTCACCTCCAAATTACCTAGATAACCTTCAAATCATCCTGAAAATCTTCGAATTCTGCCTGTGATTTAAAGAGAGACCAGCTGGAATGCTACAGTGAGAAAAGTTCGCGCTTCTATCAAGGTAGGAAGACGGGAAAAAGAAATAAAGAAACAAAAGGCATCCAAGGGGGAGGGGCCCCGTGAGGAGCCGGGCTAAGGCCGGGGCTGTGTCCCCAGGACAGGAGAGCTCTGTCTCGGAGAAGCAGGATCGGCACCAATCTTCCTGGGTAGAATGGTGCCCGCAGGGAGTCAGAGCAGGACCCCAGGAGGGCAGGGATGTCCTCGGGCTCCCTGGGACACTAAGAGACACCTGCACTCCCAGGAGAGTGCTCCAAACTCCCTAAGGGCTGCAGGGCACATGCACTGACTTGGGAGAAGCTCAGAGGGGCTCGGGCAGCGGCTCTGCACAGAGGGTGCTGCATGCCCCGGGAGCAGCTTGGCAGCGGTGCCTCCAGCAGAGGAAGAGGCTCCGTACGGAGGGGGCTGTGCGGCTCCGGGAGCAACTCGGAGTTGCTCAGGCGGTGGATCCCTGAGGGGGCTGCGAGGCCGGGAGCAGCTCTGAGGGGCTGGGTGGCAGCTCCAGGGAGAGGCAGCCTCATGGCCAGGAGCGCAAATCCAATAGCACAGGCCCTGGAGCACAGGGCGCTGGGACACAGCCAAGGATTCGGCCTCCGCGGGACAGGCAGAGGCCGGGAGGGCCCAGGACAGCAAAGACGCTCCTGCCCAGAGCTGAGCAGATCAGAAACCAGCCCCAGAGCCTCCAGACCCTGCAGACTGTCTGCTCAGGAGTTACTGCAGGGGCTGAATCCAGGTTTCCAGAGCTGGCCGCTATCACTGGGGTTGTTCCTCCTGGGGCCTGACGGGGTAAAAAACCCCCACTGAGCCCTGCACCAGGCAGGGGACAGAGCAGCTCCCCCAAGTGCTAACACCTGAAAATCAGTAAAACAGGCCCCTCCCCCAGAAGACCAGCTAGACGAACAAGTTCCAGGGGAAGTCAAGGGACTTAAAATATACAGAATCAGAATATACTCCCCCAGGTTCTTATTTTTATTTCTGATTGCTTCCCCCAGACTTTTTCCCCCTTTCTTTATTTTTCTTTCTCTATTTATTCTTTCTCCCTTTTTTCTTCCTTTTTTCTTTTTCTCTTTTCTTTCATTCTTTCTCTCGTCTCTTTTTCTCCTTTTCCTAATTCAACTTGTTTTTGGCCACTCTACACTGAGAAAAATGACTAGAAGGAAACCTCACCTCAAAAGAAAGAATCAGAAACAATCGTCTCTACCACAGAGTTACAAAATCTGGATTACAATTCAATGTCAGAAAGCAATTCAGACGCATGATTATACAGCTACTGGTGGCTCTAGAAAAAAGGATAAAGGACTCAAGAGACTTCATGACTGCACAATTTAGATCCAATAAGGCAGATGTTAAAAATAAATTGAATGAGAAGCAATCCAAACTAGAAGTCCTAATGACGAGGGTTAAAGAGGTGGAAGAACGAGTGGGTGACATAGAAGACAAGTTGATGGCAAAGAGGGAAACTGAGGAAAAAAGAGACAGACAATTAAAAGACCAGAAAGACAGATTAAGGGAAATAAACGACAGCCTGAGGAAGAAAAACCTACGTGTAATTGGGGTTCCCGAGGGCGCCGAAAGGGACAGAGGGCCAGAATATGTATTTGAACAAATCCTAGCTGAAAACATTCCTAATCTGGGAAGGGAAACAGGCATTCAGATCCAGGAAATAGAGAGATCCCCCCCTAAAATCAATAAAAACTTTCCAACACCTCGACATTTAATAGTGAAGCTTGCAAATTCCAAAGATAAAGAGAAGATCCTTAAAGCAGCAAGAGACAAGAAATCCCTGACATTTATGGGGAGGAGCATTAGAGTAACAGCAGAACACTCCACAGTGACCTGGCAGCCCAGAAAGGGCTGGAAGGATATATTCAGGGTCCTCCAGAGAAGAACATGCAACCAAGAATACTTTATCCAGCAAGGCTCTCATTCAAAATGGAAGGAGAGATAAAGAGCTTCCAAGACAGGCAGGAACTGAAAGAATATGTGACCTCCAAACCAGCTCTCCAAGACATTTTAAGGGGGACTCTTAAAATTCCCCTTTAAGAAGAAGTTCAGTGGAACAATCCACAAAAACAAGGACTGAATAGATATCATGATGACACTAAACGCATATCTGTCAATAGTAACTCTGAACGTGAACGGGCTTAATGACCCAATCAAAAGGCGCAGGGTTTCAGACTGGATAAAAAAGCAGGACCCATCTATTTGCTGTCTACAAGAGACTCATTTTAGACAGAAGGACACCTACAGCCTGAAAATAAAAGTTTGGAGAACCATTTACCATTCAAATGGTCCTCAGAAGAAAGCAGGGGTAGCCATCCTTCTATCAGATAAACTAAAGTTTACCCCGAAGACTGTAATGAGAGATGAAGAGAGACACATCATACTTAAATGATCTATCCAAAAAGAGGACTTAATGATCCTCCATATATATGCCCCAAATGTGGGAGGTGCCAAATATTTAAACCAATTAATAACCAACGTGAAGAAATACTTAGATAATACTTACCATATACTTGGTGACTTCAATCTAGCCCATTGTATACTTGATAGTTATTCTAAGCATAACATCTCCAAAGAAACAAGATGTTTAAATGATACACTGACCAGATGGATTTCACAGATATATATATAACTTTACATCCAAACTCAACTGAATACACATTCTTCTCAAGTGCACCTGGAACTTTCTCCAGAATCGACCACATACTGGGACACAAATCAGGTCTGAACCGAACCAATAGACTGGGATCATCCACTGCATACTCTCAGAGCATAATGCCTTGAAAATAGAACTAAATCACAACAATAAGTTTGGCAGGACCTCAAAAACGTAGAGGTGAAGGATCATCCTGCTAAAAGATGAAAGGGTCAACCAGGAAATTAAGGAAGAATTAAAAAAGATTCATGGAAACTAATGAGAATGAACATACAACAGTTCAAAATCTTTGGAATGCAGCAAAAGCAGTCCTAAGGGGGAAATACATCGCAATACAAGCATCCATTCAAAAACTGGAAAGAACTCAAATACAAAAGCTAACCTTACACATAAAGGAGCTAGAAAGAAACAGCAGATAGATCCTACACCCAACAGAAGAAGAGAGTTAATTAAAATTCGAGCAGAACTCAAGGAAATCGAGACCAGAAGAAATGTGGAACAGATCAACAGAACCAGGAGTTGGTTCTTTGAACAAATTAATAAGATAGATAAACCATTAGCCAACCAGATTAAAAAGAAGATAGAGAAGACTCAAATTAATAAAATCATGAATGAGAAAGGAGAGATCACTACCAACACCAAGGAAATACAAACGATTCTAAAAACATATTATGAACAGTTATACGCCAATAAATTAGGCAATCTAGAAGAAATGGACGCAATCCTAGAAAGCCACAAACTACCAACAGGAACAGGAAGAAATAGAAAACCTAAACAGGCCAATAACCAGGGAGGTAATTGAGCGGCCATCCAAAACCTCCCACGACACAAAAGTCCAGGGCCAGATGGCTTCCCAGGGGAATTCTATCAAACGTTTAAAGAAGAAACCATACCTCTCCTACTAAAGATGTTTGGAAAGATAGAAAGAGATAGAGTACTTCCAAATTCTTTCTATGAGGCCAGCATCACCTTAATTCCAAAACCAAAGACCCCACCAAAAAGGAGAATTACAGAGCAATATCCCTGATGAACATGGATGCAAATATTCTCAACAAGATACTAGCCAATAGGATCCAACGGTACATTAAGAAAATTAATCACCATGACCAAGTAGGATTTATCCCCGGGACACAAGGCTGGTTCAACACTCGTAAAACAATCAATGGGATTCATCATATCAGCAAGAGAAAAACCAAGAACCATATGATCCTCTCATTAGATGCAGAGAAAGCATTTGACAAAATAGAGCATCCATTCCTGATCAAAACACTTCAGAGCGTAGGGATAGAGGGAATGTTCCTCGACATCTTAAAAGCCATCTACGAAAATCCCACAGCAAATATCATTCTCAATGGGGCAGCACTGGGAGCCTTTCCCCTAAGATCAGGAACAAGACAGGGATGTCCACTCTCACCACTGCTATTCAACATAGTACTGGAAGTCCTAGCCTCAGCAATCAGACAACAAAAAGACATTCAAATTGGCAAAGAAGAAGTCAAACTCTCCCTCTTCACTGATGACATGATTCTCTACCTAGAAAACCCAAAATCCTACACCCCAAGATTGCTAGAACACATACAGCAATTGGTAGCATTGCCAGATACAAAATCAATGCCCAGAAATCAATGGCATTTCTATACACTAACAATGATACTGAAGAAAGAGAAATTAAGGAGTCAATCTCATTTACAATTGCACCCAAAAGCATAAGATACCGAGGAGTAAACCTAAGCAAGGTGGTAAAGGATCTATACCTTAAAAACTATAGAACACTTCTGAAAGAAATTGAGGAAGACACAAAGAGATGGAAAAATATTCCATGCTCATGGATTGGCAGAATTAACATTGTGAAAATGTCAATGTTACCCAGGCAATGTACACTTTTAATGCAAACCCTACCAAAATACCATGGACTTTCATCAGAGAGTTAGAACAAATTATTTTAAGATTTGTGTGGAATCGTGATCCCTGGGTGGCACAGCGGTTTGGTGCATGCCTTTGGCCCAGGGCGCAATCCTGGAGACCAAGGATCGAATCCCATGTCAGGCGCCCGGTGCATGGAGCCTGCTTCTCCCTCTGCCTGTGTCTCTGCCTCTCTCTCTCTCTCTGAATGTGAGTATCATTAAAAAGAAAGATTTGTGTGGGATCAGAAAAGACCTCGAATACCAGGGGAATTTTAAAAAAGACAAACATATCTGGGGGCATCACAATGCCAGATTTCAGGTTGTACTACAAAGCTGTGGTCATCAAGACAGTGTCGTACTGGCACAAAGACACACATAGATCAATGGAACAGAATAGAGAACCGAGAAGTGGACCCTAACTTTATGGTCAACCAATATTCGATAAAGAGGTAAAGACTATCCATTGGAAGAAAGACAGTCTCTTCAATAGATGGTGCTGGGAAAATTGGACATGCACATGCAGAATAATGAAACTACACCACTCACTTTCACCATACACAAAGATAAACTTAAAATGGATGAAAGATCTAAATGTGAGACAAGAGTCCATCAAAATCCTAGAGGAAAACAAAGGCAATACACTTTTTGAACTCAGCCACAGTAACTTTTTGCAAGATTCATCCACGAATGGAAAAGAAACAAAAGCAAAAATGAATTATTGTGACTTCATCAAGATAAGAACCTTTGCACAGCAAAGGATACAGTGAACAAAACTAAATGACAACCTACAGCATGGGAGAAGATATTTGCAAAAGACGTATCAGATAAAGGGCTAGTTTCCAAAATCTATAAAGAACATCTTAAACTCAACACCAAAGAAACAAACAATCCAATCATGAAATGGGCAAAACACATGAAGAGAAATCTCACAGATGAAGACATAGACATGGCCAACATGCACATCAGAAAATGCTCTGCATCACTTGCCATCAGGGAAATACAAATCAAAACCACAATGAGATACCACCTCACACCAGTGAGAATGGGGAAAATTAACAGGGCAGGAAACTGCAAATTTTGGAGAGTATGTGGAGAAAAGGGAACCATCTTACACTGTTGGTGGGAATGTGAACTGGTGCAGCCACTCTGGAAAACTGTATGGAGGTTCCTCAAGGAGATAAAAATAGACCTGCCCTATGAACCAGCAATTGTAATGTTGGGGATTTACCTCAAAGATTCAGATGCAATGAAACGCTGGGACACCTGAACCCTGATGTTTATAGCAGGAATGTCCACAATAGCAAAACTGTGGAACGAGCTTTTGTGTCCATTGAAAGATGAATGGATAAAGAAGATGTGGTTTATGTATACAATGGAATATTACTCAGCCATTAGAAACGACAAATACCAACCATTTACTTCAACGTGGATGGTACTGGAGGGTATTATGCTGAGTGAAGTAAGTCAATTGGAGAAGGACAAACAGTGTATGTTCTCATTCATTTGGGGAAGATAAATAATAGTGAAAGGGAATATAAGGGAATGGAGTAGAAATGTGTGGGAAATATCAGAAAGGGAGACAGAACATAAATGCTCCTAACTCTGGGAAACGAACTAGGGGTGGTAGAAGGGGAGGGGGACGGGGGGTGTGGGTGAATATTTGACGGGTACTGAGGGGGACACTTGACGGGATGAGCACTAGGTGTTATTCTGTACATTGGACAATTAAACACCAATAAAAAATAAATTTATTTAAAAAAAAGTTCCAACAACTAAATATTTATGCTGCCAACATGGTAGTACCTAAATATAGAAACCAATTAACAACAAACGTACAGGAACTCACTGATAATAATACAATGACAGGGGATTTTAACAACCACTTATGTTAATGAACTGATCATCTATGCAGAAAATATACAGGGGAACAATAGCCTTGACACAATGGACCACAGGGACTCCACAGATATAGTCTGAATTTCTTCATAAAGCAGAATACACATTCCTTTCAAGTGCACATGGGACATTCTCAAGAACAGATCATATCATGGCCCACAAATCAGCCATCACAGGTACAACAGGTACAAGAAGGTTGAAATCACACCATGTACATTTTCGGACCACGAGGCTATGAAATGCAAAGTCAACAGTAAGAAAAAATTTGGACAGACCAAAAATACGTGGAGATTATGAATATCCTACTAGAGAATGAATGGAGCAACCAGGAAATTAAAGAGGAAATTTAAAATAAATGAAAATGAAAACATGTTTCTCCAAACCTCTAGGATGTAGCAAAGGCAGTCCTACGAGGGAAGTATATAACAATATAGGCCTACCTCAAGAAACAAGATGTCTCCAATACACAACCTAACCCTACACCTAAAGAGGCTGGAAAAGGAAAAGCATACAAAGCCTAAAGCCTGCAGAAGAAGGGAAAAAATAAAGATGAGAGGAGAAATAAACAATACAGAAACAACAAAACAGTAGAAGGGAATAATGAAACTAAGAGCTGATTCTTCAAAATAATTAATAAAATGGATCAAGCCCTAGCCAGCCTTATCAACGAGAAAAGAGAAAAGAAATAAATAAATAAAATCACAAATGAGAGAAGAGAGATCACAATCAACACCAGAAAAATAAGACAATTATAAGGGAATACTATGAAAGATTATACATTAACAAACCGAAAGACCTGGAAGTAATGGACAAATCCCTAGAAATGCGCAGATGAGCAAAACTGAAATAGGAAGAAATAGAAAATGTGAACAGACCCATAAATAGCAAAGGAATTTAATCAGCAAGGCACCTGGGTGCCTCAGTGGTTGAGCATCTGCTTTGGCTCAGGTCATGATCCCGGGGTCCTGGGGGAGCACGTCCCACATCAGGCTCCCTGCATGGAGCCTCAGTTTTCCCCTGCCTGTACCTCTGCCTCTCTGTGTCTCGCATGAATCCATAAATAAAAATATTTAAAAAAGAAAAAAGATAAAAAGATGAGAAAGGACCCAAATAAAATCACAAATGAGAAAAGAGAAATAACAACCAACACTAGAGAAATACAAATGTTTACAAGAGAACATTATGAAAAATTATATGCCAGCAATCTAGAACCTGGAAGAAATAGATCAATTCCTGGAAATATATAACATAGCAAAAATGAAAAAGGAAGAAATAAGAAACTTGAACAGACAGATAACCAGCAAAGAAATTGAATCAGCAATCAAGAATCTCCCAACAGGAGACCCTAAGATCAATAGAACAGAATGGAAAGCCGAAACAAGATACAAACCTGTAACTCTATGATCCATTAATCGACAACAAGGCAGGAAGGAATATCCAAAGGCACAAAGACAGTCTCTTCAACAAACCCTAACCCTGACCCCAGGATAAGAACAAATGGTGTTGGGAAACCAGGCAGCCACATGCAGAAGAATGGAACTGGACCACTTTCTTACACCATATTTATAAAAAATAAATTCAAAATGGATGAAAGGCCTAAATGTGAGACCTGAAACCATACAAAGAAGAAGAGATAGGCAGCAACATCTTTGACATTGGCCATTGGATCTTCTTTCTAGATATGCCTCTGAGTTGAGGGAAACAAGAGCAAAAATACTATTGGGACTTCATCAAATTGAAAGCTTCTGCAAAGTGAAAGAAACAACCAACGCTAAAAGGCAACATAGGGATCCCTGGGTGGTGCAGCGGTTTGGTGCCTGTCTTTGGCCCAGGGCGCGATCCTGGAGACCCGGGATCGAATCCCACATCGGGCTCCCGGTGCATGGAGCCTGCTTCTCCCTCTGCCTATGTCTCTGCCTCTCTCTCTTTCTCTCTCTGTGACTATCATAAATAAAAAATAAATAAATAAAAATAAAAGGCAACATACAAAATGAAAGGAGATATTTGTAAACAACACATCCAATAAAGAGTTAGTATGCAAAATACGTAAAGCAAATATAAATCTCAGCATCCTAAACACAAATTATCCAACTGCAGATGGGCAGAAGACATGAATGGACTTTGTCTCTGTCAAGACATCCAATGGCCACCAGACACAGGGAAAGACACTCAGCGTCACCCATCATCAGGGAAATGCAAATGAAAACCACAATAAGATGTCACCTGACAGCCGTCAGAATGGCTAAAATTAACAACAGAAGAAACAACAGGTGTTGTTGAGGCTATGGAGAAGAGGGAGCCCCTTACACTCCTGGTGGGCATGCGAACAGGTGCAGCCACTGTGGAAAACACTGTGCAGGGTCCTTGAGAAGTTAAAAATAGGGGATCCCTGGGTGGTGCAGTGGTTTGGAACCTGCCTTTGGCCCATGTCGTGATCCTGGAGACCCGGGATCGAATCCCACGCCGGACTCTCAGTCCATGGAGCCTGCTTCTCCCTCTGCCTGTGTCTCTGCCTCTCTCTCTGTGACTATCATAAAAAAAATTTAAAAAAGAAGTTAAAAATAGAGCTACCCTATGATTCCAAAATTGCAGAGCTAGGTATTTACCCCGAGAATACAAAACTCGTTTAGTAGATTCCAAGTAGGACACGCAGACCAGTGTTTGTAGCAGCATTATCAACAAGAGCCAAACTGTGGATACAGGCCACATGTCCATCGACTGATGAATGGGCAGAGACGATGTGGTAAATATACCCACTGCGACATCACTGGGTCAACAGAAGCGATGAAATGAAGCCATTTACAATGACGTGGGAGAAGTGGAAAGGACTTATGCTAAATGAACTCAGTCAGTCAGAGAAAGACAGATACCAAATACCATACAATTGCATTCACATGTGAATTTTAAGAAACCAAACAAACTGGCAAAGGGGCAGAGGGGGGGATGAGAGAATCAAACAAAAAAACACACTATTAACCACAGAGAATAAACTAATAAATACCAGAGGAAGGTGGGGGGGATGGGGAATCAGGGGATGGGGATAGTGGAGGGCACCTATGACCAGTACCAGGCGTTGTATCCAAGGGTTGAATCACTATGTGGTAAACCTGAAACTATATCATACTGTGTTTACAAACAGGAATTCAAGTAAATCTTTAAAATAATAATTGGTAGTATTGATGAAACATGTGCGCACTAGGGCCTGTTAGCATCGGAAATATCTCATTGAAACGGAGCCCAACACCCTGCTTCCCCAGAAATACTTAAGGACAAGGAATTGGAGCCCACAGACCACAAAATGAAATGTGGACTGGACTTTAGCAAGTCCTGAAAAACTCACTCAACCCTCTTCCACTGTAGGCGGGACCGCGGGCTGGTGCAGCCGCCCTGGAAACAGTGTGGAGGCTCCTCAGGAAGTTACAAATAGAGCCGCCCTGCGACCAGTAGGTGAACGGCCTGGAGCTGACTCTAAAGATATAGATGCAGTAAGACTCGGGACACCTGCACCCCAATGTCCACAACAGCCGGGTCCACAGTAGCCACACTGTGTGAAGTATCTCGGTGCCCTCAGGCAGATGATGGATAAAGAGGATGGGAGATAGATGATGGTCATAGAGAGAGGAATGGTACCTAGCTATCAAAGAGAAGGAAATCTTGCCATTTGCAATGACGTGGATAGAACTAGAGAAATCATGTTAAGTGAAACAAGTCAGTCGGAAAAGAGAATGACCGTGTGGTGTCATTCATAGGTGGAATTAAAGAAGCAAAGCAGATGAACATCTGTGAAGGAAGGAAATCAAATAACATGAAAACAGATGCAGGAAATACAGACACTTAATGATAGGAAACAAACTGAGGGTCGCTGGAGGGTAGGGGACAGGTGAGGGGATCACAGGGGACCAGCATGAAGGAGGGCACGTAATGTCAGGTGCACTGCTGTTATCTGCAACTGGTGAATCCCTGAATTCTTCCTCTGAAAGTATAATACACTATACGTTAATTAATTGGGTTTAAATTAAATTAAGTTAAAAAAATCAGTTGTATCAGGCACAATTCCTTCTGGACTCTCTGTTCTGCTCCTTCAGCTTATGTCGGGACCACCACCCTTGAGTCTGGTTTGTTTAAGGAGGCTCCACGCCTTGTCCATGGCCCAGCCCAGGGCTATAACTCACAATCCCGAGATCAGGACTGGAGGTGAGGTCAGGTGTCGAATGCTTATCTGACAGAGCCAGCTGGGGCCCAAGAACAACACTGCTATATCCTGTGTCTCTGTGACATCGTTTGAAATAGGAAAGTGCCATGTCCTGCTCTGTCCTGCTTCTCCAATACTAATTTGTTGTCCGGGGTCATTTGTGGGGGCGGATGGATGTTATGGGTTTTTCTTTTCCTATTTCTAATATCTGCCACGATGATTTTGATATGAATGACATTGAAACTGAGGGTGGCTTCTGGAACTGCGGACATTTTCACAAGATGAGGCTCCCACCCCACGAGCCCAGGAAGGCCTCCCAGAGACTGGTATGGCTCACTGCACAAGTCTTGTGCTCCTTTGTTTCTGTCTCATTAATTATTCTCTGTGATGCTCCTGAGAAGGGAGTCACGTCCTTCATTTCCTTCCTGAGTGATCATTGCCAGGACACAGCAAGGCTACTCTGCTATGTAGGGTCAGTTTGTGTCCCCTGACTTTACTGAACTCACTCCTTAGTTCTAACAGGCTTGGTGGAGGCTCTCGAGTTTCCTGTTTCTAGTACCACGTCTTCAGCATATAGGGACAGTGTGAGTTCCCCTTCCAGTTGTGGAACCTTTGCTGTTTACAGCTTAATGTCCTAGAAAGCCCCACAATAGAATAAAAACTGAGTCCAGGCAAAGGGCAGGAAGCCCCTATTAGAATGAGAACAGAGCTCAATGCCCTAGAAGGCCCCATATCAAAATGTAAAGAGAACTTGAGGAATTGCTCCAGCCCTCCTGGAGGTCCCGAGACCAGCACTTAAAACTAAGCTAAAACCCACCTCAGGGTCCAAGTCCCTGCTCCGCTATGTCGGGTGTACTTGGACACAAGCTCGAGCTTGTAAATAAACCCTCGTGTGTTTGCATCGGTGTCGGCTTCTCGGTGGTTTCTTGGATTCCCAATCTTGGGCACAACAGTCTGAGATAAAAAAACAAAACCAAAAGAAGCTCGGACGCACGCAGAGTAAAAGCAGGGTTCTGAGAGAAGCAGCGGAGACCCGGGGGGTTAGCGGCTCTTCTATCGAGGCCCCTGCAGACGGGGGTGCGGGATGCTCAGCCCCAGAGCCAGAGGACCCAGCATCCCCACCGGCATCCCGCCCATCAGCAAGGAGTCTAAGGGTGCAGCACAGCGCCGCTCACTGGAGGCCAGAGGCGCTGACGCCCACCGAGCCTCTGACACCGCAGGTGCATCTCCCATGCAGATGTGCACCTGAGAATCAGCGCCAAGGCCCATCCCGAGACCCTGCACAGACCACTCACTGCCAACAAGTTGTCAGACCACAGAGGCAGCAGAGCTTCAGCTCTGCCTCGAAAGTAGGGTGTAGCTTCCTTTGTACTTTGTGCTTTATTTTCATTGATTCTTTTTTATTAATTGCCTTATTTTAATTTTTATGTATGTACCTTATATATTTCTTATTTTTACTATCATGGTACTTTAATTGTGTTTCTTATTTTGGGATTTAGAATCTTTAACAAGGAGGCCAAAATAATCTAGTGGTTTTTTGGGGGAGGGTAGTTGTTATTGTTTCTCTTGGTTTTCCTTTTTCTTCCTTCTTTCTTTTCTGGAAAAAATAATGAGATGGAGAAATTCACCTCCAAAAAATAACATGAGGTAGTACTCACAGCCAGGAAGTTCATCAGTACACATATATGATGTCTAACTACAGTTTAAAACAATGATTATAAAGATAGCAGCTGGGCTGGAAAAAAAGCACAGAAGAAAACTAGAGAATCCCTTACAGTAGAAATAAAAGAGCTAAAATCTAGTCAGGCCAATGTTAAAAATGCTATAACTGAGATGCAATCCCAAGTGGAAGCCTTCAAAACAAGAAAGGTTATGGACCACAGAGGCAGACATAGGGAACTCAGCCACTTATTAAAACAATAACATTCATATCATAGGAGACTCAGAAGATGAAGAGAGAGAAAAGGTGGGCCTTGCTCAGCCATTAGAAATGACAAATACCCACCATTTGATTCAACAGGATGGAACTGGAAGGTATTATGCTGAGTGAAGTAAGTCAATCGGAGAAGGACAAACATTGTATGTTCTCATTCACTTGGTGAATATAAATAAGAGTGAAAGGGAATATAAGGGAACGGAGAAGAAATGTTTGGGAAATATCAGAAATGGAGACAGAACATAAAGACTCCTAACTCTGGGAAATGAACTAGAGGTGATGGAAGGGGAGGAGGGTGGGGGTCGGGGTGAATGGGTGACGTGTACTGAGGGGGGCACTTGACGGGATGAGCACTGGGTGTTATTCTGTATGTGGGTAAATTGAACACCAATAAAAAGTAAATTTATTATTAAAAAAAAAGAAAGAAAGAAAAAGTGGCATCTGGTTGGCTCAGTCAGTTAAGCTTCAGCCTTAGGCTCAGATCATGATCCAGGTCCCAAGGCAGGCTCCCTGTTCAGCAGGGAACCTGCTTGTCCTTCTCCATCTGCCCCACTCGCTCATGGTTTTTCTCTCCTCTCTCTCTCTCAAATAAATAAATAACATCCTGAAAAAGAAACAAACAAACCCAGAAGGAAGAGAAATCTCCCATGTAGAAGAATTTCAAAGAAGTTGTGCAGACATTCCACCCTCAAGTTGATTAGCATAGCCTCCCACTCTTATGTGTGTAATACACATAGTTACTTCCTTCTACAAAATATAATATGAAAATCTTAATATAAAAATGATAATAATAATAATAATAATAAAAAGAATCACTTTACTATGGAGAAGGCTGACAAACACTACCTCAGCAAGATGATCAGATCAATACCAAGACTGATAAATCATGTTGATAATATCTATCCTTTATATGATATAATAAAAATGCCATTATATCTCTGTATATAATCCACAAAAACAGTTCAATCATGAGATAAACAACAGACATTTCCCAACTGAGGTAAATTTTACAAAATACTCTACTTCTCAAAGTGTTCCAGTTCAACGACAACAAGGAAAGGCTGAAAGACTGTCACAATCCAGAGGAGCCTAAGAAAACATGAGTACAAATGGAATGTGATATGAGGGATGGTAACTTAGCAAAAACTAAGGAATTCTGAATAAAGTATGGTCTTTGGTTAATGCGACTATTTTAATATTGATTCATTAGCTAATATTTGTACTGGACTAATATACCACCACAATCATATCCCTGCCCCACACCATCCACCCCCACACCATCGGCCCCCAGCAAGGGCCCAGTGCAGCTGCCCCCTGTGGGACATGCTCAGCCTCCCCGGGGTTCTCTGGATACCCTGCTCCCATCAGAAGCCTGATTGTCCCATAGAGAACCTAGGGGTTGCAGGGAGGAGGGAAGGCAAGGATACCCGAAATGGTGGGTGCAGTTGAGTGGTGCAGAGGACACATTAGGCCCTGCATCTGCCCACTGTCCCTCCTGGAAGGCGGCACACCCTGCACAGGACACCAGCCCCTAACCCAAAGGGACCTGGGCTGACCTGGCCCCGGGCTCTGTGGGGGCTCAGGTGATTTGAGCCCCACCCAGGCCCAACACAAAGACTAATGGGATCCAGGCCCCCATGGTCCTGGCTAGCCCTGGATTCTGGCCCCAGGCTGAGTGAGCCCTCTCACAGCTGGATGTGGCCTCCTGGGCCCTGGGTGTGCCCCACAGATCCGGGTCGCTGACCTAGGGCAGCCCTGGGGATCCCGGGACACCCCAGGGTGGGGAGAGCAGGGGTAGGCTGGTGGGCCCCACCAACACCCACAGCAGGAGGCAGGCTCCTCCAGGTGCTGGGGCCCCAGGGGGCCCAAGACCGGGGTCCAGCTGCCCTGCGGGGACCCAGCGCAGGAGCCCATGAGCTGAAGGTCCAGGTCAGCTCTGCTGTCCTCAGAACCATCTCTCTGGCTGAAACCTCAGGACACACGCCTCCCACATGGAGTCCACACATGCTCCCAGGTGGGGGACTCCAGCACCCGCCCCCCCACCCCGTGTGATTCTTGCCCTCCCCTAAAGGACAGAAAGGTCACGCTCCCCAGGAGAAGGCGTGCAATAAGCTCTGAGCCCGTTTGCTGTAGAAAGTCAATAAAGTGTTGTGGTGTGAAAATGCACAGCCAGGCCATTTCTGTGTCTCCCAGAACTCTGCATGGGGCGTGGAGAGACACCCAGAGAGGAGGAGGGGGCACCATCCAGGCCCCAAACACCCCCTGCAGGGGGGCCGCCATGTACACACAGCTGACGTCCCCATGTGCCTTACAGGGGCGGCCAGACACCAGGGTCAGGACCCACAGACTTTACTGGGACTCAGGCTCTGCCCACCGGGCCAGGATGGGCTGGGACAGAGTGACAGCCAGGGAGCTTCAGGTCACCAGGTTCTGTGCACAGCGACGTGGGAGGTCTGTGTTCCCTCTGTCCAGAGGGCCGCAGATGGCTGAGTTACGGGGCACTTCCTCCCCTCCCCGCATCCCCGTGCCTGTGTGCCTGGGGCACAGAGGGCCTGTGGGGCGGTCAGCGTGGCCCTGGAAGGGATGTCAGGACACCAGGCCCTGGTGTTGTGTCCAAGATTGTAAATCAGGGAAACCACCAAGGAGCCCACACCGATGGAAACTCCCGAGGGTTTCTTTACAAGCTGGAGCTTGGGTCTAATTGCACCGGACACAGCGGAGCAGGGACGTGGATCCCGAGACTAAGAGGCATAGCAGCTTTATAGGGGCCCGTGGCACATGGGATACGCAGAAAGTTGCACGATCATGCCGGTCCACACGCTGGTGGCCGATTAAATTACACCTTACCCTATAGTATCCACTTGAGCTGGCCTACTACTTTGGTCAGAATCGTCCCACAGTTTTGGGGGACACAAAGCAGGGTTACATTGTTATGAGCCGATTTCTGAATAGGGTGTGCCCAGCGGCCTGACTAGGGTGGGGCAGCGCCTTAAGCAATAAGCAGGTCATGTGGGGGTCATAGGGGAGGTGGCGGGTGGAGCACAAAATGGAATCAGTCCTGCTCTGCTTGTCCAGGGGTAAGGGATTTTTGTTAAATTTACTGGGTCCCTCACTGCAGCTCACGCACGTGGGCCCACCCTCACAAGGTGTACTCAGCGTGCACACCTTGTGGTGCTAGATCTCTGACACCAGCATGTGGAGGGCACCCTCCTCACCTTAGTGAATAGGGGCTGGGTGAGCATGGGGCTTGGCCTGAAGGCCAGGCAGCACAGGGGACCGAGGAACACCAGCCCCGTCCCAAACCAGACTCCCAAACACAGGCAGCCCCAGCGCTCCCCCCCATGGGCAGCTGGCTCCTCAGGAGCTCCCGCCAGGATGGCCTCGAGGTCTGGCTCCCTGCTGGAGAGGCATCAGGGAGAAGATAATCAGGCAGCACATGGCAGGACCCACTGCCACACATGGGAATATGGCCAAGCCGGACCTTCCAGCTCAGCTGACCCTCCAGCAGAAAGTCACTGCATGAGCGAGCCCCAGGTCTGCCAGGAGAGCCCTGCTAACCGCCCAGCACCAGCACCAGAAATGATGTTGTGCCAACCATTTTGGCATTTGCGTGACCCAGCCAGAGGATCCGCTAGCTGCACGTGATAGCTACATGTGATAGACACACACACACCCCAAAACCAACAAAAGTCGGAATCCCCCAATGTTGTCTAACTGCAGCTGGATGGTTACACACACGACGCTGTGGTCCCCAAGAGGATACATGAAAGACGCAATAAACCACGACAGCAGAGGTGCTGGGGGCACAGAGATGTGCCTCCTGGGTTCCAACAAGGAGCACAGAGGGGCAGGATGCATCCTACGGAGGGGAGGCCCCTCCTTGGAAAGGGCATCATGTCCCGGTGAAGGCTACAGATGGTGAAATCTGTCCTCCTCTCTTTCAGCTTCTGGTTTTCCTCCTAAATGCCATTTTCCTCAATCATAAGACCAAAAATTTATTTTATGTCTTTAAATTTCTTTTTATTGGAGTCCAATTTGTATGAATTCTTGCTTCAGCAAGGGTGTCATTCAGGAGAGAAGGAGAGAGAAAGATTTTCCCAGACAGGCAAAATATAAAGGAGTTCATGACCACTTAACCAGTCCAGTAAGGAATTTTAAGAGGGACTCTTCTAGTGGGGGAAAAAAAGAGACCAAAAGCAACAAAGACTAGAAAGGCCCAGAAAACGTCACCAGGAACACCAACTCTTCCGGTAACACAATGGCACAAAGTTCATATCTTTGAATAATCACTCTGAATGCTGATAGACTAAATGCTCTAATCAAAAGATATAGGGTATCAGAGTGGCTTAAAACACAGGATCCGGGATGCCTGGGTGGCTCAAGGGATTAAGCCTCTGGCTTTGACTCAGGGTGTGATCCTGGAGTCTGGGATCAAGTCCCATATTAGGCTCCTGGTGGGGAGTCTGCTTCTATCTCTCCCTAATTTTCTGCCCCTCTCTCTCTCTCTTATAAATAAAACTGTTATTAAAAAAACAAGATCCATCTGTATGCTGCCTACAAGATGCTCACATTAGACCTATACACACCAGCAGACTGATAATCAGGGGAGGGAAAATCATCTACCACGCTAATGGATATCAAAAGAAAGCTGGAGGACCCATACTTATATCAGACAAACGAGATTTGAAACCAAACCCTGGGGGACACCTGGTGGCTCAGTGGTTGAGCATCTCCCTTTGGCTCAGGGTGTGATCCTGGGATCCCAGTATCGAGTCCCACATCAGCCTCCCTTAGGGGAGCCTGCCTCTCCCTCTGCCTATGTTTCTGCCTCTGCTTCTCTGTGTATCTCTCATGAAAAAATAAATAAAATATTTAAATCTCAAAAAGAAAGAGGAAAAACCAAAAAGAAAGAACAAATACTGTAAGAAGAGATGAAGAAGAACATTATTTCATAATTAAAAAGACTCTCTATCAAGATCAAAGAACTAAATATTTATGCTGCCAACATGGGAGTACCTAAATATAGAAACCAATTAACAACAAACGTACAGGGACTCACTGATAATAATACACTGACAGGGGATTTCAACACCCACTTATGGCAATGGACCGATCGTCTAGCAGTAAATCAACAAGGGAACAATAGCCTTGACACACTGGACCACAGGGACTCAACAGATATAGTCACAAAATTAGATCCGAAAGCAGAATACACATTCCATTCAATTGCACATGGGACATTCTCCAGAACAGATCATATCAGGGCCCACAAATCAGCCCTCAACAGGTACAATGGGTACAAGAAGGTTGATATCACACCATGTACATTTTTGGACCACGGCGCTATGAAACTGGAAGTCGACAGTAAGAAAAAATTTGGACAGACCAAAAATATGTTGAGTTTATGATCATCCTACTAGAGAATGAATGGAGCAACCAGGAAATTAAAGAGGAAATTTAAAACAAATGAAAATGAAAACATGTTTCTCCAAACCTCTGGGATGTAGCAAAGGCACTCCTAAGAGGGAAGTACATAACAATACAGGCCTACCTCAAGAAACAAGAAGTCTCCAATACACATCCTCACCCTACACCTGAAGGAGCTGAATAAGGAATAGCAAACAAAGCCTAAAGCCTACAGAAGAAGGGAAAAAATAAAGATGAGTGCAGAAATAATACAGAAACAACAAAACAGTAGAATGGAATAACAAAACTAAGAGCTGGTTCTTTAAAATTATTAATAAAATTATTAATAAAATGGATCAACCCTAGCCAGGCTTATCAAAGAGAAAAGAGAAAAGACCTAAATAAATAAAATCACAAATGAGAGAAGAGAGATCACAATCAACACCAGAAAAATAAGACAAAATTAAGGGAATACTATGAAAGATTATACGCTAACAAACTGGGAGACCTGGAGGAAATGGACAAATCCCTAGAAATATGCAAATGAGCTAAACTGAAATAGGAATAAATAGATAATGTGAACAGACCCATAACTAGCAAAGGAATTGAATCAGCAAGGCATCTGTGTGCCTCAGTGGTTGAGCATCTGCTTTGGCTCAGGTCATGATCCCGGGTTCCTGGGGGATCAAGTCCCATATTAGGCTCCCCGCATAAGCCTCATTTTCCCTCTGCCTATATCTCTGCATCTCTGTGTCTTGCATGAATACATAAATAAAATCTTTAATAAAGAAAACAGGTACAAAGATGTGATGGACCCAAATAAAATCACAAATGAGAAAAGAGACATAACAACCAACACTAGGGAAATACAAATGATTATAAAAGAAAATTATGAAAAATTATATGCCAGCAACCTAGAACCTGGAAGAAATAGATCAATTCCTAGAAATATATAACATAGCAAAATTGATAAAGGAAGAAATAAGAAACTTGAACACACAGATAACAGGCAGAGAAATTGAATCAGCAATCAAGAATCTCCCAACAGGAGACGCTTAGATCAATAGAACAGAATGGAAAGCCAAAACAAGATACAAACCTGTAACTCTATGATCCATTAATCGACAACAAGGCAGGAAGGAATATACAATGGCACAAAGACACTCTCTTCAACAAACCCTAACCCTGAGCCCAGGATAAGAACAAATGGTGTTGGGAAAACCAGGCAGCCACATGCAGAAGAATGAAACTGGACCATTTCTTACACCATATATATAAAAAATAAATTCAAAATGGATGATGAAAGACCTAAATGTGAGACCTGAAACCAATCAAAGAAGAAAAGATAGGCAGCAACGTCTTTGACATTGGCCACTGGATTTTCTTTCTATATATTCCTCTGAGGTGAGGGAACAAAAGCAAAAATACTATTGGGACTTCATCAAATTGAAAAGCTTCCGCAAAGTGAAGGAAACAACCAAAGCTAAAAGGCAACATACAAAATGAAAGGAGACATTGGTAAACAACACATCCAATGAAGAGTTAGTATGCAAAACACATAAAGGAAATATAAATCTCAAGATCCTAAAAACAAATTATGCAACTGGAAATGGGCAGAAAAAATGAATGGACTTTGTCTCTGACAAGACAGCAAGATGGCCACCAGACACACGGAAAGACAATAAGCATCACCCATCATCAGGGAAATGCAAATCAAAACCACAAGGATATGTCACCTGACAGCCGTCATAATGGCTAAAATTAACAACTCAAGAAACAACAGGTGTTGGTGATGCTATGGAGAAGGGGTAGCCCCCTTACACTCCTGGTGGGCATGCGAACAGATATAGCCACTGTGGAAAACAGTGTGAGGGGTCCTCGATAAGTTAAAAAAAGTGGATCCCTGGGTGGTGAAGTGGTTTAGTGCTTGTCTTTGGCCCAGGGCGCGATCCTGGAGACCTGGGATCGAATCCCACATCGGGCTCCTGGTGCATGGAGCCTGCTTCTCCCTCTGCCTGTGTCTCTGCCTCTCTCTCTGTGACATTCATAAAAAAATTTTTAAAAAAGAAGTTAAAAATAGAGCTAACATATGATTCCAAAATAGCAGAGTTGGGTATTTACCCCGAGGATACAAAAGTACTTTAGAAGATTCGAGGAGGGACACGCAGCCCAGTGTTTGTAGCAGCGTTATCAACAACAGCCAAACTGTGGATACAGGCGTATGTCCATCGGCAGATGAATGGGCAGAGATAATGTGGTAAATATACACACTGCGACATCACTCAGTCATCAGAAGGGATGAAATGAAGCCATTTACAATGACGTGGAAGGAGTGGAAAGGATTTATGCTAAATGAACTCAGTCAGAGGAAGATAGACACCAAATACCATACAATTGCATTCACATGTGAATTTTAAGAAACCAAACAAACTGGCAAAGGTGCGCAGGGAGCTGAGAGAAGCAAACCAAGATACCCACTCTTAACCACAGAGAATAAACTAATAAATATCAGAGGAAGGTGGGGGGATGGGGAATCAGGGGATAGGGACAGTGGAGGGCACCTGTGACCAGTACCAGGTGTTGTATCCAAGGGTTGAATCACTAAGTGGCAAACCTGAAAATATATCATACTGTGTTTACAAACAGGAATTGAAGTAAAACTTTAAAATAATAATTGGTAGTATTGATGAAACATGTGCGCACTAGAGATAAAATCCGAAAGGCAACTAAAAATCCAAAGAAAGAGTCTTTAGAGCCACAAATCCCCTCCTTAGCTCAGCTCGGGTGAAGCCTGCCATGTCTATTCTCACCCCAGCAGAAGCCTGGATTTTGATTCTCTGGGGAGGTCACTGACTTGGTGGAGTCAGGCTATCTGTGAACCCAAAACCTAAATAGAGTGCATAAAACTAAACTGCCCAAGATAGTAGGAGTCCCAGCGTAGGCACATTCCAAGACCCAAACTCTAACCATACACAGACATAACCCTACCCTACACTTAATCCTAATGTTAACCTAAACCTTAAAGAAGTCCCATCACTAATCGACAACCAAACACAAACCCCAAGACCAAAACACATTCACTGAACCTTCCTGCCAACCCTAACCTTAACTCCTAAACCTATTCTAAACCCTTATCCCTGACCTCTATCTTAAATCTAACCCTAACCTCTAACCCTAACCTTAACTTAATGTACTCAAATCCTATTCCTAACCTTAACCTGTACCCTAACCTTAACCCTCTAATACTAATCCTATCTCATACCCCAAATGGTACTCTAACCTGTACCCTAAAACTAACTCCTAAACCACTCCCTAAACCTGTCTCTTACCCTTTTCCAAAACCGTGACCTGACCCTGACCTGACCCTAATCCCTAACTAAACACTAACCCTAACCCTAGCCCTAACCCCTATCCTAAACCTAACCCTCGCCCTATCCCTAAACCTAGCCCTTTTACCCTAACCCCTAACACTTACCCCTAACCCTAACTCACACCCTAACCCCTAACCCTAACTGCAAACCTAAGCCCAACCCTAACTGTAACCATAACCCTAACCCCACCTCCAAACCCTAAACCTAACTCTAAATCCTGTTGCTAACCCTAACCCCGTTCCCTAATCCTTAACCCCCATCCTAACTCCTAACCACTGACCCTTACCCTTATCCCTCACCCTAACCTGTAATCCGTAACCATAAGCTTAATCACAAACACCTAACATCTAACCTAAGCCTAACCACCAACTGCCTCCCCTCCCCTGACCCTACCATTCATTCTACCCATTCAGTTACCCTGTGGTTCTGACAAGTCCCTTCTGATGTGGACGTGGCCCCCAACGGCGACTCCAGAGTCCTCCGGGGGTCCTGAGGAAGCAGGGCTCCTGTGAGTGCGGACGTGGCCCCACATCTTCCTGAGTCATAGTCAGCAGGTCCTGGGGACGCTGGGTCCCCTGTCACTGTGGACTATGCCTCACATCATCTGGAAGCCTCATAGCAGGTCTTCAGGTGGCCGGGGGCTCCTGTCAGCCTGGACATGGCCCCAAGTCCCCCAGAAAACTCACCGTGTGTCCTGAGGAGCTGTGGGCTCCTGTCAGCATAGACGCAGCCCTATATTTCCCGAAGCCAAAGTGCAGGGCCTGAGGAGGACGGGGTTCCTGTCAGTGTTGAGGTGGTCCCACATTTTCTTCAAACCTCACCATAAGACCTGAGGATGCTGGGGGCTCCTGTCAGCATACATGTGGCCCCAAATCTTCCCAAACCTTCACAGTGGGTCCTGAGGAGGCTGGAGACTCCTGTCAGTGTGGATGCGGCACCCACATTTTTCTTAGGCCTCACCACAGGCCCTGACAAGGCTGGGGTCTTCTGTCTGCATGGACGCATCCCATATTTCCCCAAGTCAACACCGGGGGTACTAAGGAGTCAGCATCCTGTTGTGTCGATGTGACACAACATCCTCCCGAAGCGTCACCGAGGGTTCTGAGGAGGCCGGGGCTCCTGTCACCGTGAATGCGGCCCCCAGCTTCCAGAAGCCTCAATTTATGTCCTGAGGTGACCCAGAAGCTCCTGTCAGCGTGGATACGGGACCACATCTTCCTGAAGCCTCCCCTTGGGTCCTGAGGAGGCCCAGGGGCTCCTTTCAGTGTGGATGCGAGCCCACAATTTCCTGAAGCTGTGGCTTATCAGGGTGCACACGTCCCCACGTTCTCCTCAGGCCTCCCCAGCACAGGCTGGCTCCTGATAGTGCAGGCAGAGGAGGCCTACTGCACATTCATGCCCGCTGGGTTGACCTGGGCTCGGGCGCCCCCTGTGGGATGCTCAGGCGCTGCAGGATGCTGTGCAGGAGGCAGTGGGTGCTCCAGGGGACGCACCTTCCTCCTTCCAGGCTCCAGCTGTGGCCTGTTAGCTTCGGAAATGTCTCACTGAAACGGAGCCCAACACCCGGCTTCCTCAGAAATACTTAAGGACAAGGAATTGGAGCCCACAGGATGTGAAATGAAATGTGGGCCAGACTTTTTCCATGTCCCACAAAACTCATTCAACCCTCTTCCACTGTGGGCGGGACTGCGGGCTGGTGCAGCCACCCTGGAAACAGTGTGGAAGCTCCTCAGTAAGTTACAAATAGAGCCGCCCTGCGACCAGCAGGTGAACGGCCTGAGCTCACTTCAAAGATACAGATACAGTGAGACTCGGGACACCTGCACCCCAATGTCCACAGCGGCCGGGTCCACAGTAGCCACACTGTGGCAGGAGCCTTGGTGCCCTGTGGCAGATGATGGATAAAAAGGATGGGAGATAGATGATGGTCACAGACAGAGGAATGGCACTCAGCTATCAAAGAGAATGAATCTTGCTATTTGCAATGACATGGATAGAACTAGAGGGATCATGTTAAATGAAATAAGTCAGTCGGGAAAGAGAATGACCGTGTGGTGTCACTCATAGGTGGAATTAAAGAAGCAAAGCAGATAACAACTGTGAAGGGAAGGAACAACAAATAAGATGAAAACTGATGCAGGAAATACAGACTCTTAATGATAGGAAAAAAACTGATGGTCGTTGGAGGCGGGGGGGTTAACAGGGGACTGGCATGAAGGAGGGCACGTGATGTCACGAGCACTGCTGTTATCTCCAACTGGTGAATCCCTGAATTCTTCCTCTGAAAGTATAATACACTATCCATAATTAATTTGGTTTAAATTAAATTAAATTAAATTTAAAAAATCAGTTGTATCAGAGCACATTTCCTTCTGGACTCTCTGTTTTGCTCCTTCAGCTTATGCTGGGACCATCCCCCGTGGGACTGGTTTGCCTAAGTAGGCTCCACGCCTCGTCCATAGCCCAGCCCAGGGCCAGAACTCACGACACCTGAGATCAGGACCAGAGGTGAGGTCAGGAGTCAGACGCTTAACCAACGGAGCCAGCTGGGGGCCCGAGAACCACAATGCTTTATCCTGTGTCTCTGTGACATTGTTTGAAATAGGGAAGTGCTGTGTCCCGCTCTCTCCTGCTCCTCCAGTACTGATTTGCTGTCCGGGGTCATTTGTGGGGGCGGATGGATGTTATGGGTTTTTCTTTTCCTATTTCTAACATCTGCAACCATGATTTTGATAGGAATGACATTGAAACTGAGGGTGGCTTCAGGAACTGCGGACATTTTCACAAGATGAGGCTCCCACCCCACGAGCCCAGGATGGCCTCCCAGAGACTGGTATGGCTCAGTGCACAAGTCTTGTGCTCCTTTGGTTCAGTCTCATTATTTATTCTCCTTGATGCTCCTGAGAAGGGAGTCACGTCCTTCCTTTCCTTCCTGAGTGCTCTTTGTTGAGACACAGCAAGGCTACACTGCTCTGTAGGGTCAGTTTGTGTCCCGTGACTTTACTGAACTCACTCCTTAGTTCTAACAGGTTTTGGTGGAGGCTCCAAGGTTTCATGTTTCCAGTACCGCATCTTCAGCATATAGGGACAGTGTGACGTCCCCCTTCCAGGTGTGGAACCTTTGCTGTTTACAGTTTAATGTCCTAGAAAGCCCCACAATAGAATCAAAACTGAGCCCAGGCTAAGGGCAGGAAGCCCCTATTAGAACGAGAACAGAGCTCAATGCCCTTGAAGGCTCCATATCAAAATGTAAAGAGAACTTGAGGAATTGCTCTAGCCCTTCTGGAGGTCCCCGAGACCAGCCCTTAAAACTAAGCAAAAACCCACCTCAGGGTCCAAGTCCCTGCTCCGCTGTGTCGAGCATACTTGGACACAAGCTCGAGCTTGTAAATAAACCCTCATGTGTTTGCATCGGTGTGGGCTTCTCCGTGCTTTCTCAGATTTGCAATCTTGGGCACAACAGTCTGAGATAAAAAAACAAAACCAAAAGCAGGTCGGACACGGGCAAAGTGAAAGCAGGGTTCTGAGAGATGCGCTTGGGGGCTAGTCTGTGGAGGGCCTGCAGACTGGGGGGCGAAAATAATGGAATCAAATCGAATCGAAAATAATCGAATTGAATAGAATCGAAACGAATCGAATAGAAATTAATCGAATTGAATGAATAGAAAATAATCAAATCGAATCGAATCGAAATTAATCGAATCGAATCGAAAATAATCAAATCGAATCGAATCGAATCGAAATTAATCTAATCGACTTCAAAACAATTGAATCGAATCAAATCGAAACCAATCGAAAATAATCGAATCGAAACGAATCAAAATGCATCGAATCGAAATTAATCGAATCAAATCAAATCGAATCCATTCGAAAATAATAGAATAGAATCGAATCAAAATGAATCGAATCGAATCGAATGGAAATTAATCGAATTGAATCGAATCGAAAATAATCAAATCGAATTGAATTGAAATTAATCGATTTGAATCGAATCGAATCGAAATTAATCAAATCGAATCGAATCGAAAATAATCGAATCGGGGATCCCTGGGTGGCGCAGCGGTTTGGCGCCTGCCTTTGGCCCAGGGTGCGATCCTGGAGACCCAGGATCGAATCCCACGTCGGGCTCCCGGTGCATGGAGCCTGCTTCTCCCTCTGCCTATGTCTCTGCCTCTCTCTCTCTCTCTCTGTGACTATCATAAATAATAAATAAAAAAAATTAAAAAAAAAAATAATCGAATCGAATCAAATCAAATCGAAATTAATCGAATCGAATCGAAACGAATAAAAAATAATCAAATCGAATCGAAAATAATCGAATCCAATCAAATCGAAACGAATCGAATCGAAAATAATCGAATCGAAACGAATTGAATCGAAAGTCAAATCAAAACAAATCGAATAAAAAATAATGGAATTGAATCGAATCGAAAATACTCGAATCGAATCGAAACGAATCGAAACGAATCGAATCGAAATTAATCGAATTGAATGGAATCGAAAATAATCAAATCGAATCGAATTGAAATTAATCGAATCGAATCGAATTGAAACTAATCCAATCGAATCGAATCGAAAATAATCGAATCAAATCAAATCGAATCGAAATTAATCGAATCGAATTCAAAATAATTGAATCGAATCAAATCGAAACCAATCGAAATAATCGAATTGAAACGAATCAAAATGCATCGAATTGAAATTAATCGAATCGAATCGAATCCATTCGAAAATAATAGAATCGAATCGAATCGAAATGAATCAAATCGAATCGAATCAAAATTAATCGAATCGAATCGAATCGAATCAAAATTAATTGAATTATATCAAATGGAATCGATCGAATCGAATCGAAATTAATCGAATCAAATCGAATCGAATCAAAATTAATCGAATCGAATCAAAAATATTCGAATCGAATTGAATCTAATCGAAACGAATCGAATCGAAAATAATCGAATTGGAACGAATCGAATCGGAAATAATCGAATCGAATTGAATCGAAACGATTTGAATCGACAATAATCCAATCGAATCGAATTGAAACGAATTGATTCGAAATTAATCGAATCGAAAATAATCGAATCGAATCGAAAATAATCGAAACGAATCGAATCGAATCGAAACTAATCGAATCGATATGAATCGAATCGAAAATAATCGAATCGAATCAAATCGAATCGAATCAAATCGAAAATAATCGAATCGAAATGAATCGAATCGAAAATAATCGATTCGTATCGAATAGACTCGAAAATAATCGAATCGAATCGAATCAAACAAATCGAATCAAAAATAATCCAATCGAAACAAATCGAATCGAAATAATCGAATCGAATCGAAACAAAACGAATCAAATCAAAATTAATCGAATCGAATTGAATCGAATCGAATGAATTGAATCAAATTGAAACAAATCGAATCGAAACAAATCAAATCAAAAATAATCTAATCGAATCGAATAGAAAAGAATCGAATCGAATTGAATTGAGTAGAAAACAATAGAATAGAATAGAAAAGAATCGAATCGAAAAGAATCGAATCGAATAGAAAAGAATAGAATCAAATAGAATAGAATAGAAAAAATCGAATTGATTCAAAACGAATTGAATAGAAAGAATAGAATCAAATGGAATTGAATCGAATCGAATAGAATGGAATAGAAAAGATTCGAATCGAATTGAGTCGAATCAAATAGAATAGAATCAAATCAAATCGAATCGAATCGAACAGAAAAGAATCGAATCGAATTGAATTGAATAGAAAAGAAACGAATTGAATCGCAAAGAATTGAATCGAATCGAATCGAATTGAATCGAATAGAAAAGAATCGAAACGAATCGAAGAGAATAGAATGGAAAGAATCGAATCGATTCAAATAGAAAATAATCGAATCGAATTGAAAAGAATCGAATCAAATCGAATCGAATTGAATAGAAAAGAATCTAATCGAATCGAATAGAAGAGAATAAAATAGAATCAAATCGAATCGAATTGAATAGAAAAGAATCGAATCGAATAGAAAAGAATTGAATTGAATAGAATAGAAAAGAATCGAATCGAATTGAATCGAATTGAATAGAATAGAAAAGGATCGAATCAAATCGAATCGAATAGAAAAGATTCGAATCGAATCGAATCGAATAAAATAGAAAATAAACCTATCTAATCAAATTGAATCGAATAGAAAAGATTCGAATCGAATCGAATCGAATAATATAGAAAATAAACCTATCTAATCAAATTGAATCTAATCAAATTGAATACGAAAGAATCGAATCGAATTGAATAGAAAAGAATCGAATCGAATAGAATAGAATAGAAAAAAATCTACTGAATCCAATCAATCGAATCGAATAGAGAAGAATCGAATCGAAACGAATCGAATAGAATAGAATAGAAAAAAATCAAATTGAATCAAATCGAAAAGAATCGAATATAATAGAATAGAATAGAAAAGACTGGAATCGAATCGAATCGAAAGAATCGAATCGAATGGAATCAATTTGAATCAAATAGAATACAAAAGAATCGAATCAAATTGAATCAAATAGAATAGAAGAAAGAATCGAATCGAATCAAATCGAATAGAAAACAATCGAATCGAATCGAATAGAAATGAAACTAATCAAATCGAATCGAATCAAATAGAAAAGAATCGAATCGAATTGAATGAAAAGAATCGAATTGAATCGAATAGAATAGAATAGAAAAGAATCGAATCGAATAGAATAGAATAGAAAAAAATCGAATCGAATTGAATCGAATCGAATAGAACAGGAAAGAATCGAATTGAATAGAAAAGAATCTAATCGAATTGAATCAAATAGAATAGAAAAGAATCGAATAGAATAGAATAGAATAGAAAAAAATTGAATCGAATAGAAAAGAATTGAATCGAATCGAATACAATAGAATCGAATAGAAAAGAATCAAATTGAATCGAGTCGAATTGAATAGAAAATAATCGAATCGAATCGAATAGAAAAGAATTGAATCGAATGAAATCGAATAGAATAGAATAGAATAGAAAAAAATCGAATCGAATCGAATAGAATAGGAAAGAATCAAATCGAATCGAATTGAATAGAAAAGAATCGAATCGAATAGAAAAGAATTGAATCGAATCAAATCAAATCGAATAGAAAAGAATCGAATAGAAAATCGAATCGAATAGAATCGAATAGAATCAAATTGAATCGAGTCGAATTGAATAGAAAGTAATCGAATCAAATCGAATAGAAAAGAATTGAATCGAATCGAATAGAAAAGAATTGAATCGAATTGAATAGAAAATCAAATCAAATTGAATAGAATAGAAAAGGATCGAATCAAATTGAATCGAATCAAATAGAATAGAAAAGAATCGAATCGAATAGAATAGAAAAGAATCGAATCAAATTGAATAGAATAGAAAAGGATCAAATCGAATTGAATCGAATAGAAAAGATTCAAATCGTTTCGAATTGTATCGAATCGAATAGATTAGTAGAGAATCGAATCGAATCGAATTGAATCGAATCAAATAGAATAGAAAAGAATCGAATCGAATAGAATAGAATAGAAAAGAAAATCAAATTTACTGAAATTTACATTACTTCAGTTACAGGAAAAAAAAACAGTTTACAACTTAACATCCTAGAAAGCCCCATATTAGAATGAGAACAGAGCCCAAGCCAGGGGCAGGAAGCCCCATATTAGAATAAAAACAGAGCCCAAGCCAGTGGCAGGAACCCCCATATACGAATGAGAACAGAGCTCAATGCCCTTGAAAGCCCCATATCGGAATGTAAACAGAACTTGAGAAATTCCTCCACCCCTCCTGGAGGTCCCCTAGACCAGCCCATAAAACTAATCTGAAACCCACCTCGGGGCCCAAGTCTCTGCTCTGCTGTGTCTGGTATACTTGGACCCAAGCTCGACCTTGTAAATAAACCCTCGTGTGTTTGCATCCCTGTCGGCTCCTTGGTGGTTTCTTGGATATGTAATCTTGGGCACAACAGGAGTCAGGATACGGGGGCGACAGTTTATGAGCTTAACTCTCAGAAGTAAGTATGCCTTGAAACCAGCTTACAACTAGACTAGCTACTATGGCAGTTGGTGGCTAACTCCGCTCCATGGTAGGAATTTCCTTGGCAAAAGCTGTTTTGAGGAGGAGGGGCAAGATGGCAAAACAGTAGGGTCCCCAAGTCACCTGTCCCCACCAAATTACCTAGATAACCTTCCAATCATCCTGAAAATCTATGAATTCGGCCTGAGAATTAAAGAGAGAACACCTGGAATTCTACAGTGAGAAGAGTTCGCGCTTCTATCAAGGTAGAAAGACGGGAAAAAAGAAATAAAGAAACAAAAGGCATCCAAGGGGGAGGGGCCCCGCGAGGAGCCGGGCTGAGGCCGGGGCGAGTGTCCCCAGGACAGGAGAGCCCCGTCCCGGAGAAGCAGGAGCTGCACCAACCTTCCCGGGTGGAAAGGCGCCCTCAGGGAGTTGGAGCAGGACCCCAGGAGGGCAGGGATGCCCTCGGGCTCCCGGGGACACTAACAGACACCTGCGCCCCGGGAGAGTGCGCCGAGCTCCCTAAGGGCTGCAGCGCACACTGCGGGACCCGGAGCAGCTCGGAGGGGCTCGGGCGGCGGCTCCGCGGAGGGGACTGCGGGGCGGGAGCCCGAATCCAACAGCGCAGGCCCCAGAAGCACAGGGCGCCGGGACACAGCCCAGGATCCGGCCTCCCCCGGGACAGGCAGAGGCTGGGAGGGCCCAGGACAGCGAGGACGCTCCTGCCCCGAGCTGAGCAGATCAGCGGCCCCGCCCCAGAGCCTCCAGGCCCTGCAGACGGAGAGCTCCGGAGCCACTGCGGGAGCTGACTCCAGGGCTCCAGACCTGCCTCCGCCACAGGGGTTGTTCCTCCTGGGGCCTCACAGGGTAAACTACCCCCAATGAGCCCTGCACCAGGCAGGGGGCAGAGCAGCTCCCCCAAGTGCTAACACCTGAAAATCAGCACAACAGGCCCCTTCCCCAGAAGACCAGCTAGACGGAGAAGTTCCAGGGGAAGTCAAGGGACTTAAAGTATTCAGAATCAGAAGATACTCCACCGTGTTGGTTTTTTGTTGTTGTTGTTGTTGTTGTTGTTTGTTCTTTTTTTGTTTGTTTTTGCTTTTTGATTTCTGTTTGCTTCCCCCACCCTTTTTTCTTTCTATTTTTCTTCTCTTTTTTTTTCTTTTTTTCTTCCTTTTTTCTTTTTCTTTTTCTTTCCTCTCTTTCTCTTTTTCGCCTTTTCCCAATACATCTTGTTTTTGGCCACTCTGCACTGAGCAAAATGACTAGAAGGAAAACCTCACCTCAAAAGAAAGAATCAGAAACAGTCCTCTCTCCCACAGAGTTACAAAACTTGGATTACAATTCAATGTCAGAAAGCCAATTCAGAAGCACTATTATAAAGTTACTGGTGGCTCTAGAAAAAAGCATAAAGGACTCAAGAGACTTCAAGACTGCATAATTTAGATCTAATCAGGCAAAAATTAAAAATCAATTGAATGAATTGCAATCCAAACTAGAAATGCTAATGACAAGGGTTAACGAGGTGGAAGAACGAGTGAGTGACATAGAAGACAAGTTGTTGGCAAAGAGGGAAATTGAGGAAAAAAGAGACAAACAATTAAAGGACCATGAGGATAGATTAAGGGAAGTAAATGACAGCCTGAGGAAGAAAAACCTACGTTTAATTGGGTTCCTGAGGGCGCCAAAAAGGACAGAGGGCCAGAATATGTATTTGAACAAATCATAGCTGAAAACTTTCCTAATCTGGGAAGAGAAACAGGCATTCAGATCCAGGAAACAGAGAGATCCCCCCTAAGATCAATGAAAACCGTTCAACACCTCGACATCTAATAGTGAAGCTTGCAAATTCCAAAGATGAAGAGAAGATCCTTAAAGAAGCAAGAGACAAGAAATCCCTGACTTTTATGGGGAGGAGTATTAGGGTAACAGCAGACCTCTCCACAGAGACCTGGCAGGCCAGAAAGGGCTGGCAGGATATATTCAGGGTCCTAAATGAGAAAAACATGCAACCAAGAATACTTTATCCAACAAGGCTCTCATTCAGAAAGGAAGGAGAGATAAAGAGCTTCCAAGACAGGCAGGAACTAAAAGGATATGTGACCTCCAAACCAGCTCTGCAAGAAATTTTAAGGGAGACTCTTAAAATTCCCCTTTAAGAAGAAGTTCAGTGGAACAATCCACAAAAACAAAGACTGAATAGATATCATGATGACACTAAACTCATATCTGTCAATAGTAACTCTGAATGTGAATGGGCTTAATGACCCCATCAAAAGGCGCAGGGTTTCAGACTGGATAAAAAAGCAGGACCCATCTATTTGCTGTCTACAAGAGATTCATTTTAGACAGAAGGACACCTACAAGCCTGAAAATAAAAGGTTGGAGAACTATTTACCATACGAATGGTCCTCAAAAGAAAGCAGGGGTAGCCATCCTTATATCAGATAAACTAAAATTTACCCCGAAGACTGTAGTGAGAGATGAAGAGGGACACTATCTCATACTTAAAGAATCTATCCAACAAGAGGACTTAACAATCCTCAATATATATGCCCCGAATGTGGGAGCTGCCAAATATTTAAACCAATTACTAACCAAAGTGAAGAAATACTTAGATAATAATACACTTATACTTGGTGACTTCAGTCTAGCTCTTTCTACCCTCGATAGGTCTTCTGAACACAACATCTCCAAAGAAACGAGAGCTTTAAATGATACAATGGACCAGATGGATTTCACAGATATCTATAGAACTTTACATCCAAACTCAACTGAATACACATTCTTCTCAAGTGCACATGGAACTTTCTCCAGAATAGACCACATACTGGGTCACAAATCGGGTCTGAACCGGTACCAAAAAATTGGGATCGTCCCCTGCATATTCTCAGACCATAATGCCTTGAAATTAGAACTAAATCACAACAAGAAGTTTGGCAGGACCTCAAACACGTAGAGGTGAAGGACCATCCTGCTAAAAGATGAAAGGGTCAACCAGGAAATTAAGGAAGAATTAAAAAGATTCATGGAAACGAGAATGATGACACAACTGTTCAAAATCTTTGGGATGCAGCAAAAGCAGTCCTAAGGGGGAAATACATCGCAATACAAGCATCCATTCAAAAACTGGAAAGAACTCAAATACAAAAAGCTAACCTTACACATAAAGGAGCTAGAAAAAAACAGCAAATAGATCCTACACCCTGCAGAAGAAGAGAGTTAATAAAGATTCGAGCAGAACTCAACAAAATCGAGACCAGAAGAACTGTGGAACAGATCAACGAAACCAGGAGTTGGTTCTTTGAAAGAATTAATAAGATAGATAAACCATTAGCCAGCCTTATTAAAAAGAAGAGAGAGAAGAATCAAATTATTAAAATCATGAATGAGAAAGGAGAGATCACTACCAACACCAAGGAAATACAAACGATTTTAAAAACATACTATAAGCAGCTATACGCCAATAAATTAGGCAATCTAGAAGAAATGGACGCATTCCTGGAAAGCCACAAACTACCAAAACTGGAACAGGAAGAAATAGAAAACCTGAACAGGCCAATAACCAGGGAGGAAATTGAAGCAGTCATCAAAAACCTCCCAAGACACAAGAGTCCAGGGCCAGATGGCCTCCCAGGGGAATTCTATCAAACGTTTAAAGAAGAAACCATACCTATTCTCCTAAAGCTGTTTGGAAAGATAGAGATGGAGTACTTCCAAATTCATTCTATGAGGCCAGCATCACCTTAATTCCAAAACCAGACAAAGACCCCACCAAAAAGGAGAATTATAGACCAATATCCCTGATGAACATGGATGCAAAAATTCTCAACAAGATATTGGCCAATAGGATCCAACAGTACATTAAGAAAATTATTCACCATGACCAAGTAGGATTTATCCCCGGGACACAAGGCTGGTTCAACACCTGTAAAACAATCAATGTGATTCATCATATCAGCAAGAGAAAAACCAAGAACCATATGATCCTCTCATTAGATGCAGAGAAAGCATTTGACAAAATACAGCATCCATTCCTGATCAAAACACTTCAGAGTGTAGGGATAGAGGGAACATTCCTCAACATCTTAAAAGCCATCTACGAAAAGCCCACAGCAAATATCATTCTCAATGGGGAAGCACTGGGAGCCTTTCCCCTAAGATCAGGAACAAGACAGGGATGTCCACTCTCACCACTGCTGTTCAACATAGTACTGGAAGTCCTAGCCTCAGCAATCAGACAACAAAAAGACATTAAAGGCATTCAAATTGGCAAAGAAGAAGTCAAACTCTCCCTCTTCGCCGATGACATGATACTCTACATAGAAAACCCAAAAGCCTCCACCCCAAGATTGCTAGAACTCATACAGCAATTTGGTAGCATGGCAGGATACAAAATCAATGCCCAGAAATCAGTGGCATTTCTATACACTAACAATGAGACTGAAGAAAGAGAAATTAAGGAGTCAATCCCATTTACAATTGCACCCAAAAGCATAAGATACCTAGAAATAAACCTAACCAAAGATGTAAAGGATCTATACCCTCAAAACTATAGAACGCTTCTGAAAGAAATTGAGGAAGACACAAAGAGATGGAAAAAGAGTCCATGCTCCTGGATTGGCAGAATTAATATTGTGAAAATGTCAATGTTACCCAGGGCAATATACACGTTTAATGCAATCCCTATCAAAATACCATGGACTTTCTTCAGAGAGTTAGAACAAATTATTTTAAGATTTGTGTGGAATCAGAAAAGACCCCGAATAGCCAGGGGAATTTTAAAAAAGAAAACCATATCTGGGGGCATCACAATGCCAGATTTCAGGTTGTACTACAAAGCTGTGGTCATCAAGACAGTGTGGTACTGGCACAAAAACAGACACATAGATCAGTGGAACAGAATAGAGAACCCAGAAGTGGACCCTGAACTTTATGGTCAACTAATATTCGACAAAGGAGGAAAGACTATCCATTGGAAGAAAGACAGCCTCTTCAATAAATGGTGCTGGGAAAATTGGACATCCACATGCAGAAGAATGAAACTAGACCACTCTCTTGCACCATACACAAAGATAAACTCAAAATGGATGAAAGATCTAAATGTGAGACAAGATTCCATCAAAATCCTAGAGGAGAACACAGGCAACACCCTTTTTGAACTCGGCCACAGTAACTTCTTGCAAGATACATCCACGGAGGCAAAAGAAACAAAAGCAAAAATGAACTATTGGGACTTCATCAAGATAAGAAGCTTTTGCACAGCAAAGGATACAGTCAACAAAACTCAAAGACAACCTACAGAATGGGAGTAGATATTTGCAAATGACATATCAGATAAAGGGCTAGTTTCCAAGATCTATAAAGAACTTATTAAACTCAACACCAAGGAAGCAAACAATCCAATCATGAAATGGGAAAAAGACATGAACAGAAATCTCACAGAGGAAGATATAGACATGGCCAACATGCATATAAGAAAATGCTCTGCACCACTTGCCATCAGGGAAATACAAATCAAAACCACAATGAGATACCACCTCACACCAGTGAGAATGGGGAAAATTAACAAGGCAGGAAACAACAAATGTTGGAGAGGATGCGGAGAAAAGGGAACCCTCTTACACTTTTGGTGGGAATGTGAACTGGTGCGGCCACTCTGGAAAACTGTGTGGAGGTTCCTCAAAGAGTTAAAAATAGACCTGCCCTACGACCCAGCAATTGCACTGTTGGGGATTTACCCCAAAGATACAAATGCAATGAAACGCTGGGACACCTGCACCCCGATGTTTATTTATTTATTTTTATTTATTTATTTATTTTTTTTTCACCCCGATGTTTATAGCAGCAATGTCCACAATAGCCAAACTGTGGAAGGAGCCTCGGTGTCCATCGACAGATGAATGGATAAAGAAGATGTGGTTTATGTATACAATGGAATATTACTTAGCTATTAGAAATGACAAATACCCACCATTTGCTTCAACGTGGATGGAACTGGAGGGTATTATGCTGAGTGAAGTAATCAGTCGGAGAAGGACAAACATTATATGTTCTCATTCATATGTGGAATATAAATAATAGATAAGGGAATATAAAGGAATGGAGAAGAAATGTGTGGGAAATATCAGAAAGGGAGACATAACGTAAAGACTGCTAACTGGGAAACGAACTAGGGGTGGTAGAAGGAGAGGAGGAGGGCGGGGGGTGGGAGTGATTGGGTGACGGGCACTGCAGGTTATTCTGTATGTTGGTAAGTTGAACACCAATAAAAAATAATAATAATAAAAAAATAAAAATTTAAATAATAATAATTATAAAAATAAAATAAAATAAAACAAGCCATTAGACATTACTGGGTTCCTCTTTGTATTCAAGAAAAATACATTCAGTCCTTCAAGGTAGTGATATTAATTAATTTAGTATAGAATTGGTAAGATTAAAAACTAAATACTGAACTTAAATTCGAGGCAAAGAATAATTGGTTATACACTGTTTTCAGTGAGATAATATTGAACAGCTTCTCTCTTTTAATAGTTATTGACCAATACAGAGGTTTTGTAATTAAGCATCACTTGAGTAGTTTTAACATTTGGTTCTATCTAATACCTAAATATTCTTGTATTAGTAATTCTTTTATATTACATATGTTTAACTTACATTTAATTTTCTTTATTTTATGGTGAGATGGTGTTAGTGGGAATAGTGGAGGCCAGAACTCCAAAAATCTGCTCTTCCATAAATGCTATGAGAACATAGCAAAAACTATCAAAGATTGACATTTTCAGAACTCTTGAAATTAACCAAATGTTTGCAACAATCTCAAAAGTGTTTATTCAATAAAAGCCATTCACTCTTGTTAAAAACAGTGAACTTTGTAGTACTTTAACATGTTTCATTTCCTTTCCCCTCTCCACAAATCTGGAATAATTTGAAAACCAATAGCTTCACAATCATGGTGACCAACTGTGGCCTAGCAGTCTCTGGAGGGGATAGAAGGAATATGGAGCTCACTAGAAGTATTCTTCTGAGAGAATTGTGATTATTTGACTTTTCTGACAGTTTCTTGGAAATTTATCCTGAGTCAGACTTTACTTAGTACAAATAGCCTTTCTTGCCTGTCTGACCATTGAAGGTATGACAGAACATGCACACAGAATTATTTAGAAAATCTGGGAGAACTATCAGTTCCAGGCATTTAAGTTAATCTCTGTACAATCATATGTTGACCAATAAGCTGAGAAGAGACTTTAGTTTCCACATGCAAATAAGTAAATACATACATACACACACACATACATACATATATACACAATCTTTACAGAATTAGTTTAGAAAAGTCACTAAAATCTAAAAACAAAAAGCAGCAGAGCAACAAGTATTGTGACCAAAAAACCCTAAGGAGAGAAAAAGAATCTGATTTTCAGAGCTGCTAAATTATATTAATTAAAGTGTCCAGTTTTCAACCAAAACCTATGAAACATGCAATACAACATGAAAGTGTGGATCATACATGAGCAAAACAAAACCAAACAAAACCCAGTAAATGGAAACTGTCTATATAAAGGAGTACAGATGTTAGACTTACTAAAAAAAAAAAAAAAAGACTTTAAATTGAATATCTTAAATGTGTTAAAGGAAATAAAGGAAACACTATGTATCCATTTTCTAGGGATGCCAATAACAAAATACTACCATTTGGGTTGCATGAAGTATGTACATTTATTTTTTAATTTTATTTAAATTCAATTAATTAACATATAAATTATTATTTGTTTCAGAGGTAGAGATGAGTAAGTCATCAGTCTTATATAATACCCTATAATACCCCATCATGTGCCCTCCTTAATGCCCATCACCCAGTTACCCCATCCCTCTACTGCTGCCCCTCCAGCACCCCTCAGTTTGTTTCCTATGAATAAGGGTCTCTGATGGTTTGTCTCCTCTGATTTCATCTTATTTTTTTTCTTCTCTTCCCCTATGATCCTCTGTTTTGTTTCTTAAATTCCACATATGAGTGAGGTCATATGATAATTGTCTTTATCTGATTGACTTATTTCCCTTAGCATAATATCCTTTAGTTCCATCCACGTTGTTACATATGTCAATATTTCATTTTTTTGAAGACTGAGTAGCCTTCGAACTGTGTTATCTATACTGTATCTTCTTTTTTTAAAAGATTTTATTTATTATTTATTCATGAGAGAGAGAGAAAGAGAGAGAGACGGGCAGAAGGAGAAGCAGGCTCCATGCAGGGAGCCCGACGTGGGACTCGATCCCGGGACTCCAGGATTGCGCCCTGGGCTGAAGGCAGGCACCAAAGCGCTGAGCCACCCAGGGATCCCCTATACTGTATCTTCTTTATCCAACCATCTGTCAATGGACATCTGGGCTCTTACCATAGTTTGGCTATTGTTAACATTGCTGCTATATAAACATTGGGGTGTAGGTGCCTTTCAGATCACTACATCCATATCTTTGGGGAAAATCTCCAGTAGCGCAACTACTGGGTGGTGGGGTAGCTCTATTTTCAACTTTCTGAGGAACTTCCATACTATTTTCCAGAGTGGCTGCACCAGCTTGGATTCCCACCAACAGGATAAGAAGGCTCTCCTTTCCCCAACATCTGTCATTTTCTGATTTGTTAATTTTAGCCATTCTGACTGTTATGAGGTGGTATCTCATTGTGGTTTTGAATTGTATTTTCCTGATGCCAAGTGATGTGGAGCATTTTTTCATGTGTCTGTTGGCCATTTACAACATAAATTTATTTTCTCCCAGTCTGAAAGCTGAATTTCCAAGATCAAGGCACCAGTAGGGTTGGCTTCAGATGATACCTTTCTCCTCAGCTTGAAGACAGCACTTTCTTATCATGTCCCTTACCTGGCCTTTCTCTGGAGAGAGTTAGGGGAAGGGGAAGAGAAGGGGGCCTCTGGTATTTCTCACTTTTTTATAAGGGTATCAATCCTATCACTTTAGGATCCCATCCTTATGATGTCATTTGACCTTAACCTCCTCCTTAAAGGTCCTGTCTCCAAATAAAATCACATTGGGAGTTAGGGTTTCAACATATAAATTTTGAGATAAAATATTTCAGTGTATAACATTATATGTAGTGAACTAAAAGAACATGTGAGGATAACATCTCACTGAATCGACTATATTTTATTAATATAAATTATGAGACCAAATTAAAATTCAAGGCTTGAAAATGATAGTGATTGATGAAAACCTCACTGGAATTAATATAAGGGTAAATCTGAGCTCGCAAGAGAAAAAAATACTGAATTTTAAAAGAGGTCAGTTTTGAGGTTATCCAACCTGAAAAGCAGGAAAAAAAGTGATGAAAAATAAACAAACCCTAGAAACCTGTAGGAAACTATCAAGCACACCAACATCCACATAAGGAATCATAGGAGGAGAAGAGAGTGGTATAGATTTAGTATTTTAAAAAGTGGCCTAAAATTTACCAAATTTGATGATCAACATTAATCTACAGAGCCAAGAATTTCAATACCAATTTTGATAAGCACAAAGAAATTAATACCTCAGCATATCAAAATAAATCTGTTGACATATAAAGGAAAAAAGATTAAAAACAACCAGAGAGATGATTTATCACATTTGTTCTGAATTGAATTGTGTGTGCCCAAATCAAATTCTTCTGTTGAAGCCCTAATTCTTACTATGACTGATTTTAGAAATAAGTCCTTTAAGAAGGTAATTCAGGTTAAATGAGGTATAAGGGTAGAACCCTAACATAAGAGGACTGATGTCATTTTAATCAGAGGAAGAGACACTGGAATTCATAATTACAGAAGAAAGATCAGTGAGAACCAAAGGAGAATGCCTCCAAATGCAAGTGAGGGAGAAAAACTTCAGGAGAAATCCATCCTGCTGACACCTCAATCTTGAACTCTTAGCTTCCAGTATTATGAAAAATCTTTCTGTTCTCTCAGCCACATGATCTGTGGTATTTTGCTACAGCAGCCCTAATAAGATAACAGGACATAGAATTCTTAATATGACAAACAGCTGAATTTTTATCAGAAACCATGGATGTCAGAAATCGGTGAGGATACCTCAACAAAGAAGGTATAAAGATGGTAAATAAGCATATGAAGACATGCTCAATGCCACTGGCCATTGGGGAGTAGTAAATTAAGTAGGAGATAACATTATATTCTGTTAGAATAGCTGATTTTATTTAAAAAAAATCCTGACAACGTCAAATGCTGGTGAGGATGTAGAGAAGGAAGACCTTTCTTTGCTGGTAGAAATTGAAAACGCTACAGCAAATTTGGAAGGCCACTTGACAGTTCCTTATGAAGCTAAGCATAGGCTTACCAGATGCTCCAGCAATCACATTGATGGATATCTATCTTACACATTGGAAAACTTATGCTCATACAAAAATCTGCATGCAAATTCTGATAGAAGTTTTTTTCATGATCTCCAAAACTAGAAGAAATTACACTGTCTTTCATAAGTGAACAAGTAAAACTATGGTGGTAAATCCATACAATGATATCCTATTGAACAATAAAAAGAACTAGCTGCCAAGCCATGCAAAAACATGTATGAATGAATCTTAAATTCTTATGGCTACATCATGAAGGCCAATATAAAAAGGCCATATGTGGCCTGAGGCTTGTATATGATCTTCTTCAAAAGGTTAAACTATAGAGATTGTAAAATAGTTCAGTGGCTATCTGGAGTTTGTGTGTTATGGGAAAAATGTTAACCAGAGAAAGGATGAGGGACATTTTATGGTTATAAAACTGTCCCGTGTGATAGTTTAGTGGTAGTACATGACACTTGACAATACATTTGACATAGAGGTTTATAGTACAAAGTGTTCACATATCAATATATATGTATATTTAAATATATTTCTAAATATGTTATATATGTAGGAGGTTAAGGATTATAGGATGCAATGCAGAATGTATACTGTAAATGAACAATAAAGTAAAAGAACAGCATATTATGAGATGTGGGGTGTCAATTTTCTCACTGTTGGATGGGGAAGTTATAGATCAACAAGAAAAGAAAAAGGCAGGATTAGATTACCAAATTAGGATTATAGGTGGAGACATTAGTATAAAGTTGTTTAGCTTACTATTGACACATATGGTTACATATAGAAATATTTGCAGATATGTGCATATACACAGGTCAGTATACCCACGTGTCCTTGCTCTGTCAGCTGAGAGGACCTATAAGCAACAATAATACCTCAGTAGCAACAGACACATCTAGTTCCTAAACGTTGGTTCTAATACTATTCTCTGATCAAAAGAACATAGACTCCTTAATAAAATGGTGGATGCTAGTATTAAACTGGAAACATAGATGAGCCTTGAAGTATTTTGTGGTGTCAAAAAGTAAACACACACACACACACACACACACACAGTATGTCAACAAGAGCCAACACGAAGTATTTCCAGTGGTCCAAACTGGAACAATTTGAGTAACAAAGATATATCAGATTATAACTCAAAGTATAAAATATTTATAAGTCTACAGTGATATAAATAAATGATTAAATATGTAAATAAGACAAAGAGAATGGACAAATCTTAAGGGTAGAATAATACCAAATATGCAGGTTCTCTGTAGGTGGCATGGAGATTTTGTCACTCTGCTCAGCTCCTTAATTGTGAACTGTGCATAGTGATTTCTTTTATAATTTGTGGCAGTATCCAAAAGTACATTATAGTGCCATGATTAAGTGTGACATACACAATATATAAAACAGAAACCTAATAAAAAAAAAACGTGTTCCAGGACTCTACTAGCACAAGTTATACTGATTCACTGTTTTTGTTTAATATCAACTTATTGCTTTCAGCCATTGTACACAGGGACATTCCAATAACCTAAAATTGGTAGGAATTCTTTATTTTTAGAGAAGAAAAGAGGTACTCTACCAGAAGATAGAATACCATTTACCGAGAACACTTTAAACTAGAATTCAGATGGAACAAAGATTGAAAATCTACAATATGTTTCATTAAAAGAAGAACAACTTTTCATTACAATGAGCAACTTCCAAGAATATTTGTATTATCTTCTATGGTAAAATGACAAGCACAGTCTTCAAAATAATCCCTAAGGCACAGTGAGAAAAGGAACATGAAAGTAAAATTAAGTAACCTGCTAATTTGGTATTGCTTTTATAAATGGCTTTATAGTCTTTACTTTTAATTAAAATACCAGGCTATGTACAGCTCAGAGCTAATCTCAAATTCTCTTTTTTATTTATTTTTTATTTATTTATTTTTTTTTTTAAATTTTTTTTTTTAAATTCTCTTTTTTAAATGTTAAAGTACAGAATATGCTTATTCCCCACAGTCGTTTTAATGACAAACGCTTATAATTATGATTTCCTGCCATCAGGGTGAAGCAGCATTCTATTCTTGCCAGCATACTGTGAATTATTTGTGTTTTCTGCAGGCTCAGGGCAAAGAAAAGGGTTTCATAAAAGCGCTTAATAAAGTTTTAGGTACATGAATACAGCATGGCTTGAAAGGCCAGAAAACATGAGCTAAGACACATGTGTGGTAGAGTCTTTCCCCTGTATCTTCAAGCATGGTACAAATAGACACCATTCCACTCCAAGTCACTTCTATAAGTTTCTGGAAAATGTTTGAATAGAAAGTAAAAGGTATATATGTGAATACTGGGTAACAGATTTGAAAAAGTTCATCCAATCTATATGTCGTCTTGGAAAAAAAAAAAGATTTTATTTATTTGAGAGGGAGCGAGCATGAGCAAGGGGAGGGGCAAAGGGAGAAGGAGAAGTAAACTCCCAGCTGGGCAAGGGGCTTGATATGGAGCTCTACCCCAGAACCTCCCCTGCCCCCTCTGAACTCAGTCCCAGGACCCAGGAACCATGACCTGAGCTGAAGGCAGACATTTAACTGACTGAACCACCCAGGCGCTCTTCCATTGTGTCTATCTTTTAAAACATACATCCCTGAAGGGTGCCCAATTAGCTCAGTTGGTTAAGCACCTGCCTTTGGCTCAGGTCCAGATTCTGGGGTGCTGGGATGGAGCCTGGCAGGGAGGGGCAAGGGAATCAAGCTCTCTGTTGGGCGGGGAGCCTGCTTCCTCTCCCCACTGCTCATGCTTTCTCTTTCCCTCACTCTCTCTCTCTCTCTCTCAAATACATAAATAACATCTTTAAAATATACACCCCTGAGAAGTTTAGGACAGCACAGGATATTCTAGGCAAAATTCACATGGGGAGGGATGGATTTTTCAATAATACCTAACATTCTAATCCTATTACAATAATTGATTCCTGATAATTTTCAGCCACAGAAATTTCATCATAGAATGATTGGCTAATTAGCTAATTGCTAGATATCTAATGTGCCAAACAGTGGGCCAGACATTGAGACTACAAAGGAGAGTAATGGTGTATTTATATACCATATTACAAACTATTGCTTACTTTAAAGAATTTATTTATTTTAGAAAGACAGATGGAGAGAGAGAGAGAGAGAGAGCAGAGGGAGGGGCAGAGGCTGAAGGAGAGAGAGAATCCAAGCCAACTCCTCACTGAGCAGGGCTCGATCTCACAACCCTGAGATCATGACCTAAGCTGAAATCAAGACTTGGGGCCTAACCAACTGAGCCCCCAGGCCAACTCTTAAGTATACTTTAAAAACCAAATAACTAGGGGTTTCCGGCAGCTCCGGCTAGTTTAAGGCACGCGTGGTGCGGCCGGCCTGGCCCTCGGCCTCTGCTCCCCGCCACGGACCTCGCCGGCATGGATCCCCGGCCAGCCCGCTGCTGTCCGCTGCACTCCTGCTGCTCTCCGGCTTCGGCGCCGCGCACCACGACACGCCTGCCAACTGCACCCACCCTGAGCTGCTGGGCACGTGGGTCTTCCAGGTGGGCCCCGCGGGGTCCCGCAGCGTCAACTGCTTGGTGATGGGACCACCAGAAAAAAAAGTAGTGGTGCATCTTGAGAAGTTGGACACGGCATATGATAATTTTGGCAATACGGGCGATTTTACCATCATTTACAATCAAGGCTTTGAGATTGTGTTGAATGACTACAAGTGGTTTGCCTTTTTTAAGTATAAAGAAGAGGGTCACAGGGTCACCAGTTACTGCAACGAGACCATGACCGGATGGGTGCATGATGTGCTGGGCCGGAACTGGGCTTGTTTCACTGGAACCAAGATGGGAACTACCTCTGAAAAAGCGAAGGTGAACACAAAACACATTGAGAGGCTCCAGGAAAACAATTCTAATAGGCTCTACAAATACAACTATGAGTTTGTGAAAGCGATCAATACCATTCAGAAGTCTTGGACTGCAACCAGATACATAGAATATGAGACTCTCACCTTGAGAGACATGATGAGGAGAGCTGGTGGCCGGAAAATCCCAAGGCCTAAACCCACACCACTGACTGCTGAAATACATGAAGAGATTTCACGTTTGCCAACATCATGGGACTGGAGAAATGTTCGTGGTACCAATTTTGTTAGTCCTGTTCGAAACCAAGCATCTTGTGGAAGCTGCTACGCATTTGCATCTACAGTTATGTTGGAAGCAAGAATCCGTATACTAACCAACAATACTCAGACTCCAATTTTGAGTCCTCAGGAGATTGTCTCTTGCAGCCAGTATGCTCAAGGCTGTGAAGGTGGCTTCCCGTACCTCATCGCAGGAAAATATGCCCAAGATTTTGGGTTGGTGGATGAGGCCTGCTTCTCCTACGCAGGCTCTGATTCTCCATGCAAACCAAATGACTGCTTCCATTACTACTCCTCTGAGTACCACTATGTGGGAGGTTTCTATGGGGCCTGCAATGAAGCCCTGATGAAGCTTGAGCTGGTCCGTCACGGGCCCATGGCAGTTGCTTTTGAAGTCTATGATGACTTCTTCCACTACCAGAAGGGAATCTATTACCACACTGGCCTGAGAGACCCTATCAACCCCTTTGAACTCACTAATCATGCTGTTTTGCTGGTGGGCTATGGTACTGACTCAGCCTCTGGGATGGATTACTGGATTGTGAAAAACAGCTGGGGCTCTAGGTGGGGTGAAGATGGTTACTTCCAGATCTGCAGAGGAACAGATGAATGTGCAATTGAAAGCATAGCAGTGGCAGCCACACCAATTCCTAAATTGTAGGATATGGGTCCTGGCATTTCCTGTTGACCACCATTAGTCACGAAAGGGGGTCAATTTATTCAGACCGAAAACTTTTATAGCAGCAATTTCAGATTACAGATAGATTCCTATGAAGATTTTTGCCTTTAAAATTAAAATTGCCTTTGATTTAAATATACCTTTCCATTAACCACTGGACTACTTTATAGCTACGTAGTAATAAAATGCAGGATTCTGTTCATTATTTTGATTCAAATATAGTATATTTTTTAAAGTCTTTGGGAGAACAGACATTTTTAAAATATAAAAGTCACAAGAAAAATGGCAAAAAAAAAAAAAACCAAATAACTATGTGGTGAGAAAAATAGTTAAAATTTATCCTATTTTCTTCCCATAAACAAATAAAATATCATATGCTTACCATAGGGTACATGGCTTCCATATGAACTAGTTTTTCAGAGAAATGGCTGGCGATTTCTTAGCCTGATAGCACCTTACTTTAGTCTCTTTCACAATTTGGGAAATGCAATGTACAGTCTATTCTTAACTTTTATTCAAAGTAAAATAGGTTTGTTTGCATTTATATTTATAAATGAAAGTGTTTTTTTAAAAATTCTTTAATTTTATTTTGGAATCATGTTTGAAACAAAGAAACACAAAATTTAAGTAACAGAGCCAATAGATTGGCTGCATGCTGTGTTAAGCATTTTTATATGATTCTCAACATCTTTCTGAAGTATTTTTTTGAAGTATTATATTTAAGGCTAGTAATTGGTTAATCCAGAAGTGAAATCAGAGCATTACTCTCATTTAGGGAAAAAAAAAAAAAAACAAAAAAAAAATGATTTCTACAAATCTGGAAATTTTAATTTTGCTACAAAGTAGAGTCTCTTGGAAAGATATTTTTTATAAATATTCAAAACTAAATCAGTGACTTATCTGAAAGATGTAAGAGGAGAGTATTTAGAATATTTACTTATTTATTTGTAATTTTAATTTTTTAAAAGATTTTATTTATTCATTCATTCATGAGAGACAACCGAGGAGAAGCAGAGGGAGAAGCAGGCCCCCTGCCAGGAGCCTGATGCAGGACTCGATCCCCAAACCTGGATGGTGACCTGACCTAAAGGCAGATGCTCAACCACTAAGCCACCCAGGTGCCCTGTAATTTTAATTTTTAAAAAAGATTTTATTTATTTATTTGAGACACAGAGAGCACAAGTGAGAAGGGTGGCAGAGAGAGAGATTGGGAGGGAGAAGAAGACTCCCCACTGAGCAGGGAACCCAATGTGGACTTCAGTTCCAGGACCCCAGGATCAAGAGCTGAGCTGAAGGCAGATACTTAACAGACTGAACCACCCAGATGTTCCTGGAATATTTATTTATTGTTATTGTTCCTGAACAACTATTTAAAAGGATATAGCTGAAACTAAGAAAGCATTGTTGCTATTTTAGACTTAAGATCTTAGGGTGTTAGATACAATTACAGAGTGAAAATGGATTTTTTTAACCATCCCATTTACGGCATGATGGCAAAAGAAAAAGTTCAGTGGAGCTAGGGATTTAGAGTGAAAACACCTTACCTCTTACCCTCATGGGAAACACTCTGGAATTTGAAAACAAGGTGTCACAAATAGTTCTACAATCTACATTTTTCTAGCCTCAAATGGTTTGGCATCTTGAGGGTTACTATTGCCTGTGTAGATTATGTTGCCGCTGTGTCTCAAAACTGCTAATGTATTATTAAAGAACGTCACGGCTATAAGGTTTAGTAGACAGAAGATTGAAACTAGACAGGAGACACAAAGATAAACTCAAAATGGATGAAAGATCTAAATGTGAGAAAAGATTCCATCAAAATCCTAGAGGAGAACACAGGCAACACATTTTGAACTTGGCCACAGCAACTTCTTGCAAGGTACATCCATGAAGGCAAGAGAAACAAAAGCAAAAATGAACTATTGGGACTTCATCAAGATAAGAAGCTTTTGCACAGCAAAAGAAACAGTCAAAAACTAAAAGACAAAATGGGAGAAGATATTTGCAAAAGACGTATCAGATAAAGGGCTAGTATCCAAGATCTAGAAAGAACTTGTTAAACTCAACAGCAAAGAAACAAACAATCCAATCATGAAATGGGCAGAAGACATGAACAGAAATCTCACAGAGGAAGACATAGACATGGCCAACATGCATATGAGAAAATGCTCTGCATCACTTGCCATCAGGGAAATACAAATCAAAACCACAATGAGATACCACCTCACACCAGTGAGAATGGGGAAAATTAACAAGGCAGGAAACAACAAATGTTGGAGAGGATGTGGAAAAAAGGGAACCCTCTTACACTGTTGGTGGGAATGTGAACTGGTGCAGCCACTCTGGAAAACTGTGTGGAGGCTCCTCAAAGAGTTAAAAATAGACCTGCCCTACGACCCAGCAATTGCACTGCTGGGGATTTACCCCAAAGATATAGATGCAGAGAAATGCCGGAACAGCTGCACCCCGTGTTTCTAGCAGCAATATCCACAATAGCCAAACTGTGGAAGGAGCCTTGGTGTCCATCAAAAGATGAATGGATAAAGAAGCTGTGGTCTATGTATACAATGGAATATTACTCAGCCATTAGAAACGACAAATACCCACCCATTGCTTCGACCTGGATGGAACTGGAGGGTATTATGCTGAGTGAAATAAGTCAATCGGAGAAGGACAAACAGTGTATGGTCTCATTCATTTGGGGAATATAAAAAATACTGAAAGGGAATAAAGGGGAAAGGAGAAATAATAAGTGGGAAATATCAGAAAAGGAGACAGAACATGAAAGACTCTTAACTCTGGGAAACGAACTGGGGGTGGTGGAAGGGGAGGAGGGCGGGGGGTGGGGGTGACTGGGTGATGGGCACTGAGGTGGGCACTTGATGGATGAGCTCTGGGTGTTATTCTATATGTTGACAAATTGAACACCAATAAAAAAATAAATTTATTTTTAAAAATAAATAATAAAAAATAAAAGGCAGAGGAAAAAAGGGAGGTGGGCAGGGGGTGGCGGTGACTGGGTGACAGGGCACTGAGGGGGGCAGTTGATGGGATGGGCACTGGGTGTTATTCTATATGTTGGCAAATTGAACACCAATAAAAAAAAAAAAACTAATGAGAATGAAGATACAACCTTTCAAAATCTTTGGGATACAGCAAAGCAGTCCTGAGGGGAAAATACATCACAGTACAAGCATCCATCCAAAAACGGAAAAGAACTCAAATACAAAAGCTAACCTTACACATAAAGGAGTTGGAGAAAAAACAGCAAATAGATCCTACACCCAGCAGAAGAAGAGAGTTAATGAATATTTTAGCAGAACTCAACGAAATTGAGACCAGAAGAACTGTGGAACAGATCAACGAAACCAGGAGTTGGTTCTTTGAAAGAATTAATAAGATAGATAAACCATTAGCCAGCCTTATTAAAAAGAAGAGAGAAAAGAGTCTAATAAAATCATGAATGAGAAAGGAGAGATCACCACCAATACCAAGGAAATACAAACGATTTTAAGAACGTATTATGAGCAGCTATACGCCAATAAATTAGGCAATCTAGAAGAAATGGACGCATTCCTGGAAAACCACAAACTACCAAAACTGGAACAGGAAGAAATAGAAAACCTGAACAGGCCAATAACCAGGGAGGAAATTGAAGCAGTCATCAAAAACCTCCCAAGACACAAGAGTCCAGGGCCAGATGGCCTCCCAGGGGAATTCTATCAAACGTTTAAAGAAGAAACCATACCTATTCTACTAAAGCTGTTTGGAAAGATAGAAAGAGATGGAATACTTCCAAATTCGTTCTATGAGGCCAGCATCCCCTTAATTCCAAAACCAAAGACCCCACCAAAAAGGAGAATTACAGACCAATATCCTTGATGAACATGGATGCAAAAATTCTCAACAAGATACTAGCCAATAGGATCCAACAATACATTAAGAAAATTATTCACCATGACAAGTAGGATTTATCCCCGGGACACATGGCTGGTTCAACACTCGTAAAACAATCAATGTGATTCATCATATCAGCAAGAGAAAAACCAAGAACCATATGATCCTCTCATTAGATGCAGAGAAAGCATTTGACAAAATACAGCATCCATTCCTGATCAAAACACTTCAGAGTGTAGGGAGAGAGGGAACATTCCTCGACATCTTAAAAGCCCTCTACGAAAAGCCCACAGCAAATATCATTCTCAATGGGGAAGCACTGGGAGCCTTTCCCCTAAGATCAGGAACAAGACAGGGATGTCCACTCTCACCACTGCTATTCAACATAGTACTGGAAGTCCTAGCCTCAGCAATCAGACAACAAAAAGATATTAAAGGCATTCAAATTGGCAAAGAAGAAGTCAAACTCTCCCTCTTCGCCGATGACATGATACTCTACATAGAAAACCCAAAAGCCTCCACCCCAAGATTGCTAGAACTCATACAACAATTTGGCAGCGTGGCAGGATACAAAATCAATGCCCAGAAATAATTGGCATTTCTATACACTAACAATGAGACTGAAGAAAGAGAAATTAAGGAGTCAATCCCATTTACAATTGCACCCAAAAGCATAAGATACCTAGAAATAAACCTCACCAAAGAGGTAAAGGATCTATACCCTCAAAACGATAGAACGCTTCTGAAAGAAATTGAGGAAGACACAAAGAAATGGAAAAATCTTCCATGCTCATGGATTGGCAGAATTAATATTGTGAAAACGTCAATGCTACCCAGGGTAATGTACACATTCAATGCAATCCCTATCAAAATCCATGGACTTTCTTCAGAGAGTTGGAACAAATCATCTTAAGATTTGTGTGGAATCAGAAAAGACCCCGATAGCAAGGGAAATTTTAAAAAAGAAAACCATACCTGGGGCATTACAATGCCAGATTTCAGGTTGTACTACAAAGCTGTGGTCATCAAGACAGTGTGGTACTGGCACAAAAACAGACACATAGATCAATGGAACAGAATAGAGAATCCAGAAGTGGACCCTGAACTTTATGGTCAACTAATATTCGATAAAGGAGGAAAGACTATCCATTGGAAGAAAGACAGCCTCTTCAATAAATGGTGCTGGGAAAATTGGACATCCACATGCAGAAGAATGAAACTAGACCACTCTCTTGCACCATACACAAAGATAAACTCAAAATGGATGAAAGATCTAAATGTGAGAAAAGATTCCATCAAAATCCTAGAGGAGAACACAGGCAACACCCTTTTTGAACTCGGCCACAGTAACTTCTTGCAAGATACATCCACGGAGGCAAAAGAAACAAAAGCAAAAATGAACTATTGGGACTTCATCAAGATAAGAAGCTTTTGCACAGCAAAGGATACAGTCAACAAAACTCGAAGACAACCTACAGAATGGGAGAAGATATTTGCAAATGACGTATCAGATAAAGGGCTAGTTTCCAAGATCTATAAAGAACTTATTCAACTCAACAACAAAGAAACAAACAATCCAATCATGAAATGAGCAAAAGACATGAAGAGAAATCTCACAGAGGAAGACATAGACATGGCCAACATGCACATGAGAAAATGCTCTGCATCACTTGCCATCAGGGAAATACAAATCAAAACCACAATGAGATACCACCTCACACCAGTGAGAATGGGGAAAATTAACAAGGCAGGAAATAACAAATGTTGGAGAGGATGTGGAGAAAAGGGAACCCTCTTACACTGTTGGTGGGAATGTGAACTGGTGCAGCCACTCTGGAAAACTGTGTGGAGGCTCCTCAAAGAGTTAAAAATAGACCTGCCCTACGACCCAGCAATTGCACTGTTGGGGATTTACCCCCAAAGATTCAGATGCAATGAAACGCCGGGACACCTGCACCCCGATGTTTCTAGCAGCAATGTCCACAATAGCCAAACTGTGGAAGGAGCCTTGGTGTCCATCGAAAGATGAATGGATAAAGAAGATGTGGTCTATATATACAATGGAATATTACTCAGCCATTAGAAACGACGAATACCCACCATTTGCTTCGATGTGGATGGAACTGGAGGGTGTTATGCTGAGTGAAATAAGTCAATCGGAGAAGGACAAACAGTATATGTTCTCATTCATTTGGGGAATATAAATAATAGTGAAAGGGAATATAAGGGAAGGGAGAAGAAATGTGCGGGAAATATCAGAAAGGGAGACAGAACATGAAGACTCCTAATTCTGGGAAACGAACTAGGGGTGGTGGGAGGGGAGGAGGGCGCGGGGGTGGGGGTGATTGGTGACGGGCACTGAGGGGGACACTTGACGGGATGAGCACTGGGTGTTATTCTGTATGTTGGTAAAGTGAACACCAATAAAAATTATTTTATTAAGAAGTAAAAAAAAAAGTGCTGCTTGAATGCAGGTTTCTACTAGCCTCTCACTTTAGGGTGTTGGGCTCTATCTACACAGTACATGTGGAGGTGCAATGGAAATGAGATATACTTAACTCTGAGAAATAAGCGGTGCTTGATTGCGGGTTTCAACTAGCTCTTCACATTAGGGTGTTAGGTCCTCTCTACATAGTACATGTGGTGGTGTACTGGAAATCAATATACTAAACTCTGAGAAACAAGCGGTGTTGAATCCAGCTTTCAAGTCACTTCTCACATAAGTGGGTGAGAACCTATCTGAAAAGTTGGTATGGAGGTGCAATCTAAATGCGATATATTGTACTCTAAGATGCAAGCGTTCCTTGAATGCGTCTTTCACCTAGCATTTCACATAAGGCTTAGAACCTATCTCAACAGTAATTGTAAAGGTGCAAGGGATATGCCATATATTTAAATGTGAGAAACAAGCTTTCCTTGAATGCAGCAGTCAACTAGCTTCCCACATAAGGAGTTACAACCTACCTCAACAGAATTATTGGAGGCCCAGTGGAAATGTAATATAGTTAATACTCAGAAACAACCATTCCTTGAATGCAACTTACAAATAGACTGTCACACAATGGAGTTGTATGAGAAACAACCATTGTTGATGGCAGCCTTCCAATAGCCTCTGATTTAAGGAAGTTAGAACATCTCTCAAAAGTATGTATGGAGGCACATTGGAAATGCACTGTACTTCACTGTGAGAAACAAGCATTCCTTGATTTCAGCTTTCAACAAGCCTCTCAAATAAGGGAGTTAAAACCTACCTCAAAAGTAGGTTGTGAGGTGCAATGGATATGCAATATACCTCACTCTAAGAAACAAGGTATTCCTGAATGCACTTTTCAACTAGCCTTTCACACAAGGCAGTTAGAACATCACTCAAAGTAGGTATGGAGGCACATAGGATATGCATTGTACTTTGCTGTGAGAGACAAGCTTTGGGGAATGTAGCTTTCAACAAACCTCACATAAGTGAGGTAGAACCTATCTCAACAGAATGTGTGGAGGCACAGTGGAAATGCGATATACTTAGAACTGAGACACAAGTGTTCCTTGATGCACCTTTCAACTAGCATCTCACAGAAGGGCCTAGAACCTACCTCAACAATAGTTATGGAGGTGCAAGGACATGCCCTGTACTCAACTGTAAGAAACCAGCTTTCCTTGAATGCAGAGCTTTCAACGAGCTTCCCACATAAGAGAGTTAGAACATCTCTGAAGGGAGGCTCATTGGAAATGTGACTGTCCTGATGAATGGAAAAAGATGTGGTCTATATATACAATGGAATATTACTCAGCCATCAGAAAGAATGAATATCCACTATTTGCTTTGACATGGTTGGAACTGGAGGGTATTATGCAGAGTGAAGTAAGTCAACTGGAGAAGGACAATTATCATATGTTTTCACTCATACAGGGAATATAAGAAATAATGAAAGGGATTATGCACTGTACTTAACTGTGAAAAACAAGCATTCCTTGAATGCAGCTTACAACTAGCCTCTCACATAGGCCATTAGAACCTATCTCAAAAGTCAGTGTGGAGTTGCAATGGAAATGCAATATACTTAACTCTGTGAAACAGATTTTTATCCACTTATAAAACAGGCCAGGAGGTCTGTCTGGCATCTGTTTTGTCTTTTTGTTGTTGTTGTTGAAGTAGGCTTCACACCCAGCACTGAGTCCAAGGTAGGCATCGACCTGGGTCTAGATCAAGAGTCTGACACTTCACCACCTGAGCACCACCACCCCCCCCGCCCCGTGAGCCATGTTGTTTTAAATGACATTTTTACTCTCAAATCAGTTCCTTCTTCCATTCACTTCTTCAGTTCCTTCGGCCATGTTTTGTAAGTTACTTGATACTGTGCCCTACCTTCTGCTGAACGTGGGGATTCTATGCCTTTCACACACATTTCAGATGCGCTTCATACACACAGAGAACCTCCTTTTCATTGTGTTCTAAGTAGTCACAGGCTTTTTAAATATATATATATATATATATATATACTGTATTGGAGCTCGATTTGCCTACATATAGTGTAATACCTAGTGCTCATCCCGTCAAATGCCCCCCTCAGTGCCCATCACCCAGTCACCCCATCCCCCTGCCCACCTCCCCTTCCACTACCCCTCGTTCGTTTCCCAGAGTTAGGAGTCTCTCATGGTTTGTCAAAGACATTTATTTCTATGTATGCCTACAAGTAAGACTCCTTAGAGGTTTACATTTCTGAAAATACTTTGGGTCTTCCAAGTGGGAGTACTTGCAAAGTAATGCTTACTAAGAGAGAAAAAGAAAATAATCAAACGTTACTTTAACACCAAAAAGAAGAGACAGCTGGGAAGTCTATTTGAGTCTGATGCATATGCAGCACTAGTATGAGAGTTAGAGCAGTAAAGGCAGGAGACAGAGCACCTAAAGGCCATTCTCAGGGAGACCTTCAGGAAGCAGACCATGGATACAGAGGTGAGACAGCACCTTGGTGCGAGGGGTAGAGCAGGAGGGAAAACACAGCCTATTAAATAAAAAAGCACATAAAAACCCACAAAAGATGTTTCCTCTGACAGAGGTGTTAAGACTCATGTGGACTGAAGTTTTTACCTGGTAACCCTACACCCAGAAGGAACTAAATAATGAAAGGATACAAAGATAATGTCTGAAAACTTAGCATCATATCTTACTTAACTCAATAACAAACATCTAATACAAGTGTCAATGGCTCTACCAGGAAAGTAGAGTCAATCCTCTTCAGTGCATCGAAGGCATTTTAGGATATGCCATATTCTAAAGACAAGGAACTGCAAACACTTAGATCAAATCCCACCTAGGTTAGGATCACAAGTGAGAAACGACATCCTGGCCTCTAGTTGCCCACTGTGATCATCACTGGTCCCGACGTGAGTGCCATCAGTACGTGCAGAAGGAGCTAAGCAAGTGAGGGGAGGAGGCAGGAGAGGTCCTGAAGAAGCAGTGTTCATTACAGGGATTCCAGGGAACTCCGCATAGGGAAAGTCGTTCAGATTTAAATGTGCCTTAAATAAGCACAAAGGCATAAGTCATGCCTGCTTAGGATAGAGATCATCTTTCTGCCAAGATTATAGGGTCCAAAAATCTCTGAGCTCTGGCAATAAGCTCTGGGAATTAAAGTAAACACACTGTAGTTACCACTGCTTTCTCTTCTTCTAGAACCTTATATCACTTCAGAGACCCCCTCTAAATAGATATCCTGCATCCACTTCAGTCTCAATGCAATTTCTATTCTGGTGCTGCCACCCGACCAGCCCATGACCAGGAATGATTCATGGAATCAAGATTCTAGGCAACTGACGTTGCATGTCACAACAAAGAAACGTTATTCTATAAAGTCGGCCAATCTTTTCTATTTCCCGAAGTCCTGTTTCTTTGAAAGCTTTGCCTCTCTGATGCTGTGATCCCACTAAGCCTGAGTGACAGTCTGAGAGCAGAGTCCAAGAAAGCCTGGGGTCAGAAAGCCACTTAAACACATACTTTCAAACTTCTATCATTGTGGTGGTAAAGGCCACAATTTCTGCACACTCAAACAATACCACAGGCAGGAACAAGAAAAAAGTATGCATGTAAACAATTAAGTTGCCCAGAAGTCCAGTTCAAGTTCACAAAGATCAGAACATTTTCAAAATGCAAAGACAGATGGTCATGACTATTCTTCAATTCAATAGTAGGTATGGACCATCAAACTCAGCGTACACCCTGGAGGACAGAGACTCCCATGCCTTGTGCTGAAACGTTTTAAGTGTGCTTTGGAAAATGCATAAGAATAAACAGTAAGCATTTCCTATTATTGTACAGTTGCAAATACTAAAATGAAGCCTCAAAGCCAATAAGAAGCCATTATTATTAATTTGGCTTCTCAGTACCTCCTTATTCGAAGCACCATTACATTTCACAGTGAAAAACATAAAGCCTCTTCAACACATTCACACACGTTCGGAGAACTTGATTCAAACACTCTGAAGAATAAACACCTCCCAAAATGTGGTGAATATTACTGATGAGGTAATGGGAAAATACTAATGTAACAGTCTGCATAGTTTTGTGTGTCCTCTGAATTTTCTCAAAAAAAAATTTATTTTTAAGTATAAAGCAAAACTTACATTTTCAAAAAAAGGTTTGCCACTCCCCAAAAACACTTAATAGCTTATTAACCATACTATTGAGCCAAGTAGAGGTTTTAATTATTATAAAATAAAGCTTGGGTCCCTCAGGGTGATACTACCTTCACAAATGTTGATACAGCACTAGAGTGATGTCTGGTCCCTGAAAACAATGGACACAGCCCACACCCCCTGTGGATAACACAGCCCTAACCACATGCAACCAGGCCTCTGGGCAGCAATCATTCACCACCAGGAACACCCTCCTCCCTCAGACTTCCTGAACCAAATCACAGGCAGATGCCACTCAGCCACACTTGCGTACTTAGGTTTAGTACATGTTTCTGCTTCATCTTACTGATGAAAAATCTCAGACACTTCACTGTGTTACTCATCCTCTGGCAGGAACACGAATTTGGCAGTGGAAGCACCCTCAAAACCATCCCATGAAAAGGGCACAAGAAGACTGAGATCCAGCTCACCACCTCCTGAACTCAGAGCAGTGCCTTAAGTCACCCAGCCTTGGCTTCCTCCCCCAAAAAACCAGGTGGATCTCAGCACTGTTCTGACTATAAAGCAGGCACGTCTATGAAATGGAAAATCACTAGGAGCCCAATGCTAGAACTCAACTACGAGCAGTGCTCACCTGGCTGACAGTGCACCACCTGCAGGAAGCACCAGGGACTTCAGGCACCTGTCACATTCTCAGAGTCAGGAATTCAGGTGCCATCACATGCCTCCTGCAGCTCTTTCTCTAGCCTTCAAATAACTCCTTTTTGGACCCAGTTTTTAATTTTCTATGAGACAATCTGCTTAGAATAACTTTAATTAACAGGTAAATCCACACCATCACTCAACAAGACTGTCAGAGGATGTTATGAGTGTGCCATTAACAGACTGCATCCCAGAGTTATGCCATGTAAGCTGAATTGCATAGGAAGGGCACTGAAGAGACCCATTACCACCAAAACAAAAAACTCTATCTTAAGAAAAAACTGAGAGCCAGTTTACAATTAAAGAGAATTTGATTTTGAGACATAAAGAACAGATTCCTCTCCAAAATGAGTCTCCTCTGATACAAATGATTTGCTTTATGGAGAAGATGTACCTTGTACCTTCCAAAAGTGCTCTGATGGCCCCCACTGAAAGTTATTGCATTAAAGATGAGGGAAAACACTTGGTTAACTCTTATTATCAAAAATTGTCTTCAGAACAGCCCAGTCCAGCTTGGCTCATAGGGCCCAAGAGTTCCCATGGGTCATTGTAAGAGACCTGGAGTCCCAAGGCCTGAGCCAAGGAGTTGGCTGTGCACCTTGGCCACGTTGCCAGGCTGTCCAGGCACGCATCTCACAGACTCGTCTCCTCGCACACTCTCACAGGGATGTTGTAGTGCCGATCATCTTCAGCAATCAACGTCACCACAGGCCAGTCCATGGGCGGATCAGTGGGGTAGACCGTGATGAATTCTTCAGTGCTGTACTTGGAGAGCCGGTACACCTGAATGGTATGGCGCACAGCATACGCAAGAAGGAACATTTCAACCTGGGGAAAAGAGCAAACAGGTATGCAGAGGTGCTCCAGGCAGGGCACAGCACAGCTATGCTGCAACGTCTCTTTCACCTCATGGGCCCAGTCCCCAGACTTTTCTAGTGGCTGCTACAAATAAGCAGATCATCCAAAATATACTGTCTGATAAGGGACTTGTATCCAGAATACATAAAGAACTTTTATAACGATTTTTAAAAAAATGACCAGTTTAAAAATTGGGCAAAGGATCTAAATACAACAGACATTAATCCAAAAAAGATATGCAAATGGACAATAAGCACATGAAAGTCATCAGAGGAACACAAGCCAAAACTACAATGAGATTCCCCTTCAGACCCACCAGAACAGTTATAATCAAACAGATAATAAATGAAGCATAACTACTTAACAGGCACCAAGTTTTATTTTGGGGTGATGAAAATATTTTGGAACTCAGTAAATGTACTAAGAACCAATGAGTCATATACTTTAAAATGGTTAATTTTATGTTATGTGAACTTCAATTAAAGAAAAAAGAAGTATATCCCAGGTATATACCCACGAGAAATGAAAACATGTGCCCACACAAAAAAAAACCTGTACATAAATGTTCATAATAGAATTATTCACAATAGCTAAAAAAGCAGAAAGACCCCAAATGTCCATCAACCAATGAATGCATGTGGTATATCTATATGATGGAATATTGTTTGTGACATGTCTTACAATATGAATGAGTCTTGAAAACACTATGCTGAGTGAAAGATGCGAGTCACAAAAGACCACATATTATATGATTCCACTTCTAGGAAATGCCCCAAATAGGCAAATCTACCGAAACAGAAAAGCAGACTAGTGGCTGCCTGGGGCTAGGGGAGGGGGAATTAGTACTAACGAGTACAGGGTATCCTTTAGTGGTGATAAAATAGTCTAAAATAGACTACAGTGACAACCACAAAACTCTATAAACACTCTAAAAACCACTAAGTTGCACACTTCAAAGGGATAAACTTTATGGCATGTAAATTGTATCTCAATACAGTTGTTATGTTTTCAAAAATGGACTCGCCATTACAGTACACTTTGTGAGGACTCCAAAAGAACTAACTTTGGTCTAATATGCAAACCATGCTGCACCATGCAAACCTCACTGAGGTTTGGGAGGCATAAGGAACCTACACTCTGAGTTCAGGTACGTGGGTTAAGCAGTCACTTTCAATTCTGCCTGGCCCAGCAGTGACCATCAGCCTTGGCCCTTTGCTACACACCAGGAAAAGGCAAGCAGGAGAGTCAGCTGCCTAAGTACAAAGGTGGCACTTTGGATGGAAAACCTTAAATGCTACTTTAGTAGCTGGCTATTCCACTAAAAAAGACTTTATAAACTTTTTAAGATAATATAATGAGGACACTAAAGATAGACAATTGTGTGGTAAGTCATGGGACAGTACTGCATTGGGTCTCTGTGCAGAACTCTAAACTTAGCATATTTGTAAAAGATCCAAGAGCAGGCTGGTCTCTACTGGGTAAGGTGACCCTATTTCTATTTTTAAAGGACGCTATCTAATATGCCTACGGCTGCCAAGATTAAATAATAAAACTCTTTGCTTCATCTATTTGTAAACTGCCAGGCACAGGGTACTGATCCCATCCAGTATCCCACAAAAGCAAGCCCAGGCTGAAATTAATCTGGTGGTTACAAAACAGCCCCACAATTCTTTTGCACTCCTCACTTGAAAAGCTGGATGGAATGCTTTTCAATGTTCTCCATTGAGTTTGGGATGGATTTAGTGACTTGTTCTTAATAAATAGACTGGTATAAACAACAGTGTATAACTTCCAAGATGAGGTAATCAAACACACTGTGGCTTCCTCCTTGCTCTATTCTTGGATCACTTCATATGTTGAGAGAAGTCAGCCATCCTGTCCCAAGGCCACTCAAGCAACACTATGGAAGGGCCCACATGTCAAGAAACTAAAGAAGAAACTAAAACCCTCCTTCTAACTACCGATCAGGCCTCTGCCAACAACCAGGTAGTTGCACCATGTGGGAAGTGGACCCTCCAGCCCAGTTGGGCCCACAGACAACTGTAGCCCTGAACAACACAGGACTGCAGCCATCCTTGAGACCCCAAGCAGAACCACACAACCAAGCTGCTCCAGAATTTTTGGCCTACAGAAGCTGTGAAATAATGCTTGATGATTAAAGCTGCTGTTTTGGAATAATACATATCCAAAAGCACAACTCACCTGTTCAAGGCCTCCAGTGTGTCCCACCTGGTTTAGATGGTTCCTCAGCAGCTGTCCAGGATCATTCGATGTGTCCCGAGCAAACAGAAGCACAGAGAAAAATGGTACTTCCTTTCCATTCTCTTTATCATCATATAGTTCAATGGCTCTGTTTAGCATTAGAAATTTTATAGCTTCGTAGAGGCTATATTCTTCTTCCTCATTCATGAACAGTTCATCACAAGCTACCTGCCTTGCTTCAGCAGTTCGCATCTCTGCCAAGCCTGCCCACTACAACAAGAAAGTTACATAACAATGAAATGTTTGCTCTAAAACCTGGTATACTTCCATACTATGAACACAAAATTATTTTCAAAAATAGGAGGCCATGGATCACATGCCAATCCTCACAACATTCAAGTTTCTAGCTCAAACAATGGTACACTCTATAGACCACACAAATCCCTTATTTCCCATTAATTTAAAACAAAAGTACAATGCACTGAGAAGTAGTGATACCATGGAATGGAATTTTCAAGTCCCCTAACCTCCTAGACAATGAAACTGAACCAGTCACTCAGAAATACTTAATGGAGGAGCAAATATGGTGTGTATGTGTGAAGCTGTGAGGGGTAGCTAAAATTATACCTTCCCTTCAGGGGCTAATGGGAGCACTTACCACCCAGAAACACCAAGCCAACTTGCAAAAATGAAGATGGGCAAGGAAGATTGTGAGGTCGCTTGAATGTTACTTTACTAAACCCACCCCTCTAACTTCCTTAAAATATACATGGAGTTTCAAATGAATACATCTACTCAGGAAATTTTTACTGACTTCCAATTAAGAATAAAGCAGAGCACTAGGTATTCAAATAACATGGACAAACTCTCTAAGTGAATGAGAAAACTCTAAAATATATGCGCTTTTTAGTTAAAGTGAATGAGGACAAGAGATTCCAAAGTGAACTAGTCCTTATGAATAAACCAGTAACAACTGTTGCTTTCAAAAACCATTAAAATTCTAAATTCAATAGTAAATTTTAATGGTAATGACTGTACCAAAGGATTCTCTTCAATATGTAGTTGAAGTATCTCTTATTTTCCAGAAGTAGACCTAGGTGACAATCAAGAGCATGGCTCTAGAGTCAGGAGAGTCAGGATGGAATGAAAGCCTTGCTACCAAGCAGGTGGTGACTTTTTGCTGGGCATTAAAGGACTTCCAGATTTTAGTTTCCTCATCTTTAAAATGGGGATAACAGCAACAACACCTTGGTAGTTATGAGAATTAAACTACACATGAAACATTTAGGACACAGTCTGGCACACAGAAAGTACTAGTAATGCTGGCTCAGATTATTAAGGAATAATTTTAATGTTATTATAAATTGGAAACACTTAAACATTCATCAAAATGAGGATCTGGTTACAGTACACATACTTAATACAGCAAAAATTGCAATTTTACAAAACCTTAAAAAGGATGAAAAGGAAATTGTCACCAGTGGCTGAGCTGAAGAGCCTTCCCATTCACTCATGTAGCCAGAGTCCTACTCTCAGGCCTCACCTAACCTAGATCCTGGGGTCCCTGGCCCCCACAAACCTTGTGCTCCACGCCAAGTGACAACAAGAACAGAATCTCTATTTCCTTCTCTTGTCACAATCTCTCAATCCCTAAACTTGCTTTGACAGTGTACTTTTGATGAAACACTTCTTACATTTGTAAATAAAAACTAGGTTCCAGGAGGTCAAGGCCTTCAGTTCATTCACTAAACAATGTATTTACCAAATGCCTATTATGTGTCAGGCTTGGTGCTGGATACTGGGTGAAAAGGAATGAGCAAGACAGACTCTCGTAGAGCTGAAAGTCTAACTGGCTGGCAGATCATACCGGAGGAAACAGAGCAACACCAGGGGAAAGTGCTAAAGGACTCCTGAAAGCCGTCCCCCGACATCTACAAAGCCTGGAGCAATCAGCAGGCCCTGAACTCAGGGTTCCTGGTAAGAACTTCAAACTCTTCCAAGGCAAGCAACCTAGTGGTCTATGTGAGGCAATATCTAAGCAGGACCTCCAAAACCCATGGAATACTCCAGAAAGGGATACATTATAATAACCAAATCACTGGGAATCAGTCAACCAAGTTCTCCCTATGATTGTTTCAGAGAAACCCTCATGACAGTCTTCAAAAGAAAAGTTACTGGGGTGCCTAAGTGGCACACTCGGTTAAGCATCTGACTCTTGGTTTCAGCTCCAGTCACGAATCTCAGGAGCATGAGATAGGGCCTACCCATTTTGGGCTCTATGCTCAATGAGGGAGTCTGCTTGGGATTCATTCATTCTCTCTCTCTCTCTCTCCCCACTCCCTACACTTCTCACTCTCGCGCACGCTTTCTTCTCTCCCCCAAATAAATAAATAAATCTTCAAAAAAAAGATAAAAGTTACTAAACCTACTCACTGGACAATCATTCAGATGAAAACAAGTCTAATAAGGACAGTTTTTAGAAACTTAAAACACAAACATAATTGCAAAGAACTTAATAAATACACATCCATATCATTGCTACTACTCTAGGAAATAGAAACTACAGATTATCCCTGAAACTTGTCAATATGACATGGAACAAAGATCACGTTTAAGGTTTCCTTTTAAGAAAGATAAACATTTCAGTGAACATAATAAATGATGTTGCTATTTCTACACTTTACCAAAGACTTAACAGGAAGAGTTTGTGTTCATTTAAATTAAATTGTCTAAATACCAGCCATAGGCATGTGGTCTGCTGGGGCAATCAGGAGTGAGAGTTTTACACTTATCATAGGAAAAACACTACAGATTCCGAACCTTCTTCCTTAGTAATGTGAGTGACTCCTTAATTTTATCAACCAGGTCCTCGTTCTTCCCCTTAAATTTCAGTCCAAGTTTCCACTGCTTAATCCAGTTGTATTTGCTTATGAGTTTTTCTGGTAACTGGATTATCAAGAAAGAGAGAGAAAGAGGTGTTAACATTTCAAGAAATCCATCACAGGATCCTGTAGAAACCACAAAGCCTACAATACAAAACCTACCTTTGTTTCCAGAACTGATTCCCGCACATTTGTCCACTGGAGGGAAATGGATGGTGGTTCTGGCTGAGATACAAAGGCACAATCTACCTTGCTCAGCAATGACCACACCCAGAAAATTCTACAGCACTTTGTGAGGGGACCTCAAGGCAGTGTTCACACCATGTCTTCACAAACCACCCAGGTAGCTCCTGGATCACTGACAGCCTCCCTGCCACTCCCTAATGCCCAACCTGGAAAGGCACTTTGGCCATGCAAGATGGTCCAGGATAAAGTAAAAACCTGACTCTTTCCTGATGAGAAAAATAAAGCCTAATTTCCAATATTACCACATATCCTCAAAAGCTTTAATATTCACAAAAACAATGTGTATCTAGTTTAACTGCCTAAACAATGTTGTAAGATAAAAAAATAAAAAAGCAATGGAGAAGCAGCAGCAGAGGTCAACAGCTACAGTGGCCCAGCTCATTAAAGAGGAGACAGCTGCTGAGCTACACTTTGCCAGTTCCTTTTTTTCCTGGAATGTGTTTTATTTTGTTTTCCCCTAATCATCCACAGACTCTGGAGTCTGCAAGGCAAGCTGGGACACAACATGATGGATGACAGCATGGGAATTCCAACACTCCCGACAGTCTTGGATGTGTCAGGAGAAAATTCTTCATTAGGCCAGGCTCACGCATGTCACTTCACTGCTATAAAAACCAGAAAGGAAAAGAAAGTCCACCAAGTCAAAAGATATTGAAGAATTAGTTCCCACAGCATCCTATGTTGAACTCAAGCTTGTTTAACAATCATAAATAGTTTTAAATGAGGCCACATGTTCAGTTCCCTGGGAATCTAAGACTCTAAAGACCCTTTCAATCACACATGGTGATTCCAGTTTTACCTTCTCAATCTACAGCCATCATATGAAACAGGTGGTTTCATTTCTGCAAAAAACAAACCACACAGGGATGTACAATCCTCCTCAGGTGTAGTTACCACGAGGACCATGATCCACAATCACTCACTAAGCAGAGGAGGAGCTGTGTTCTCCCCATCTTATTGCGACGACCCCACCAAGGGCAGCCTAGCTCCATACCCACTGCTCAGCATTTTGGCAACATGTGGGTAGTTCGGCTACAAACTTTAAATTCAGGTTCTCAGATTTCTCACCAGAACCTAAAATACCTCAAGTGGCAATCAGCTGAAATCACAGCTGGACACAAAGAAGTGCACAACACAGGAAACAGGGGAACTTAAGCTACAGGGTAGAGAGAAGCCTGGAAGACCATCTGAGCCTCCCGCGACATGGTGCACATCCCTGGGCAAGAGTCACAATACAAAACTGAGTCCCTTGGAAGACCCTGAAGTCTAACGACAAATGGGCAAACCATTAGATAAAAGCCCGTTTCCTCATTCCTTCCATGTGCTGGGCAAACCGTGGCTAGCATAATGACCTAGCTGAGGTTTGCAGGCCTCTCAGGAGATGTGGAGATCCTGGAGAAAGTCCAAAAAATGAGGTGTGAAGAAGCAACGAGGAAAGAAGAATTCATGTGAAACACTTTCTTCAGAAGAAAAAATAGATCTAACTTTAGATCTTTAGATCCAAAGTTTTCCAGAGTGGCTGCACCAGTTCACATTCCCACCAACAGTGTAAGAGAGTTCCCTTTTCTCCGCATCCTCTCCAACATTTGTTATTTCCTGCCTTGTTAATTTTCCCCATTCTCACTGGTGTGAGGTGGGATCTCACTGTGGTTTTGATTTGTATTTCCCTGATGGACAGTGATGCAGAGCATTTTCTCATGTGCTTATTTGACATGTCTATGTCTTCCTCTCTGAGACTTCTGTTCATGTCTTTTGCCCATTTCATGATTGGATTGTTTGTGTCTTTGCTGTTGAGTTGAATAAGTTCTTTATAGATCTTGGAAACTAGCCCTTTATCTGATACGTCATTTGCAAATATCTTCCCATTTGGTTGTCTTTTAGTTTTGTTGACTGTATCCTTTGCTGTGCAAAAGCTTCTTATCTGGATGAAGTCCCAATAGTTCATTTTTGCTTTTGTTTCTTTTGCCTTCGGGGATGTATCTTGCAAGAAGTTACCGTGGCCGAATTCAAAAAGGGTGTTGCCTGTGTTCTCTCTAGGATTTTGATGGAATCTTGTCTCACATTTAGATCTTTCATCCATTTTGAGTTTAATCTTTGTGTACGGTGCAAGAGAGTGGTCTAGTTTCATTCTTCTGCATGTGGATGTCCAATTTTCCCAGCACCATTTATTGAAGAGACTGTCTTTCTTCCAATGGATAGTCTTTCCTCCTTTGTCGAATATTAGTTGACCATAAAGTTGAGAGTCCACTTCTGGGTTCTCTATTCTGTTCCATTGATCTATGTGTCTGTTTTTGTGCCAGTACCACACTGTCTTGATGACCACAGCTTTGTAGTACAACCTGAAATCTGGCATTGTGATGCCCCCAGATATGGTTTTCTTTTTTAAAATTCCCCTAGCTATTCGGGGTCTTTTCCGATTCCACACAAATCTTAAAATAATTTGTTCTAACTCTCTGAAGAAAGTCCATGTATTTTGATAGGGATTGCATTAAACATGTAAATTGCCCTGGGTAACACTGACATTTTCACAATATTAATGCTGCCAATCCATGAGCATGGAAGATTTTTCCATCTCTTTGTGTCTTCCTCAATTTCTTTCCGAAGTGTTCTATAGTTTTGAGGGTATAGATCCTTTGCCTCTTTGGTTAGGTTTATCCCTAGGTATCTTATGCTTTTGGGTGCAATTGTAAATGGGATTAACTCCTTAATTTCTCTGTCTTCAGTCTCATTGTTAGCATATAGAAATGCCACTGACTTCTGGGCATTGATTTTGTATCCTGCCACGCTGCCAAATTGTTGTATGAGTTCTAGCAATCTTCGGGTGGAGGCTTTTGGGCTTTCTATGTAGAGTATCATGTCATTGGCGAAGAGGGAGAGTTTGATTCTTCTTGGCCAATTTGAATGCCTTTTATTTCTTTTTGTTGTCTAATTGCTGAGGCTAGGACTTCCAGTACTATGTTGAATAGCAGTGGTGAGAGTGGACATCCCTGTCTTGTTCCTGATCTTAGGGGAAAGGCTCCCAGTGCTTCCCCACTGAGAATGATATATGCTGTGGGCTTTTCGTAGAGGGCTTTTAAGATGTCAAGGAAAGTTCCCTCTCTCCCTACACTCTGAAGTGTTTTGATCAGGAATGGATGCTGTATTTTGTCAAATGCTTTCTCTGCATCTAATGAGAGGATCATATGGTTCTTGGTTTTTCTCTTGCTGATATGATGAATCACATTGATTGTTTTACGAGTGTTGAACCAGCCTTGTGTCCCGGGAATAAATCCTACTTGGTCATGGTGAATAATTTTCTTAATATACTGTTGGATCCTATTGGCCAGTATCTTGTTGAGAATTTTTGTATCCATGTTAATCAGGGATATTGGTCTATAATTCTCCTTTTTGGTGGGGTCTGGTTTTGGAATTAAGGGGATGCTGGCCTCATAGAACGAATTTGGAAGTACTCCATCTCTATCTTTCCAAACAGCTTTAGTAGAATAGGTATGGTTTCTTCTTTAAACGTTTGATAGAATTCCCCTGGGAAGCCATCTGTCCCTGGACTCTTGTGTCTTGGGAGGTTTTTGATGACTGCTTCAATTTCCTCCCTGGTTATTGGCCTGTTCAGGTTTTCTATTTCTTCCTGTTCCAGTTTTGGTAGTTTGTGGTTTTCCAGGAATGTGTCCATTTCTTCTAGATTGCCTAATTTATTTCTGTATAGCTGTTCATAATATGTTTTTAAAATCGTTTGTATTTCCTTGGTGTTGGTAGTGATCTCTCCTTTCTCATTCATGTTTTTATTAATTTGAGTCTCTTCTCTCTTCTTTTTAATAAGGCTGGCTAATGGTTTATCTATCTTATTAATTCTCTCAAAGAACCAACTCCTGGTTCTGTTGATCTGTTCCACAGTTCTTCTGGTCTCGATTTCGTTGAGTTCTGCTCAAATCTTCATTAACTCTCTTCTTCTGCTGGGTGTAAGATCTATTTGCTGTTTTTTCTCTAGCTCCTTTAGGTGTAAGGTTAGCTTTTGTATTTGAGTTCTTTCCAGTTTTTGAATGGATGCTTGTATTGCGATGTATTTCCCCCTTAGGACTGCTTGTGCTGCATCCCAAAGATTTTGAAAGGTTATATCTTCATTCTCATTAGTTTCCATGAAACTTTTTAATTCTTCCTTAATTTCCTGGTTGACCCTTTCATCTTTTAGCAGGATGGTCCTTAACCTCCACGTGTTTGAAGTCCTTCCAAACTTCTTGTTGTGATTTAGTTCTAATTTCAAGGCATTATGGTCTGAGAATATGCAGGGGACGATCCCAATTTTTTGGTACCGGTTCAGACCCGATTTGTGACCCAGTATGTGGTCTATTCTGGAGAAAGTTCCATGTGCACTTGAGAAGAATGTGTATTCAGTTGAGTTTGGATGTAAAGTTCTGTAGATATCTGTGAAATCCATCAGGTCCAGTGTATCATTTAAAGCTCTCGTTTCTTTGGAGATGTTGTGCTCAGAAGACCTATCGAGGGTAGAAAGAGCTAGACTGAAGTCACCAAGTATAAGTGTATTATTATCTAAGTATTTCTTCACTTTGGTTAGTAATTGGTTTAAATATTTGGCAGCTCCCACATTTGGGGCATATATATTGAGGATTGTTAAGTCCTCTTGTTGGATAGATCCTTTAAGTATGAGATAGTGTCCCTCTTCATCTCTCACTACAGTCTTCGGGGTAAATTTTAGTTTATCTGATATAAGGATGGCTACCCCTCTTTCTTTTGAGGACCATTCGAATGGTACATGGTTCTCCAACCTTTTATTTTCAGGCTTGTAGGTGTCCTTCGGTCTAAAATGAATCTCTTGTAGACAGCAAATAGATGGGTCCTGCTTTTTCATCCAGTCTGAAACCCTGCGCCTTTTGATGGGGTCATTAAGCCTGTTCACGTTCAGAGTTACTATTGAGAGATATCAGTTTAGTGTCATCATGATATCTATTCAGTCCTTGTTTTTTGGATTGTTCCACTGGACTTCTTAAAGGGGAATTTTAAGAGTCCCCCTTAAAATTTCTTGCAGACCTGGTTTGGAGGTCACATATCCTTTCAGTTCCTGCCTGTCTTGGAAGCTCTTTATCTCTCCTTCCATTTTGAATGAGAGCCTTGCTGGATAAAGTATTCTTGGTTGCATGTTCTTCTCACTGAGGACCCTGAATATATCCTGCCAGCCCTTTCTGGCCTGCCAGGTCTCTGTGGAGAGGTCTGCTGTTACCCTAATACTCCTCCGCATAAAAGTCAGGGATTTCTTGTCTCTTGTTGCTTTAAGGATCTTCTCTTTATCTTTGGAATTTGCAAGCTTAACTATTAAATGTCGAGGTGTTGAACGGCTTTTATTGATTTTGGGGGGGGGGGAATCTCTCTATTTCCTGAATCTGAATGCCTGTTTCCCTTCCCAGATTAGGAAAGTTTTCAGCTATGATTTGTTCAAATACATATTCTGGACCTCTGTCCCTTTCGGCACCCTCGGGAACCCCAATTAAACGTAGGTTTTTCTTCCTCAGGCTGTCATTTATTTCCCTTAATCTATCCTCATGGTCTTTTGTCTCTTTTTTCCTCAGTTTCCCTCTTTGCCATCAACTTGTCTTCTATGTCACTCACTCATTTTTCCACCTCGTTAACCCTTGTCGTTAGGACTTCTAGTTTGGATTGCATCTCATTCAATTGATTTTTAACTTCTGCCTGATTAGATAAATTCTGCAGTCATGAAGTCTCTTAAGTCCTTTATGCTTTTTTCTAGAGCCACCAGTAGCTGTATGATAGTGCTTCTGAATTGGCTTTCTGACATTGAATTGTAATCCAGATTTTGTAACTGTGTGGATGAGAGGACTGTTTCTGATTCTTTCTTTTGAGGTGAGGTTTTCCTTCTAGTCATTTTGCTCAGTGCAGAGTAGCCAAAAACAAGTTGTATTGGGAAAAGGAGAAAAAGGAGAGAAAGAAGGAAAGAAAAGTGAAAAAAGAAAAAAAAGGAAGAAAAAAGAAAAAAAGAGAAGAAAAAATAAAGAGAAAAAAGGGTGGGGGAAGCAAACAGAAAAAAAAAAAAAAAAACACAGGGGAGTATCTTCTGATTCTGTATACTTTAAGTCCCTTGACTTCCACTGGAACTTGTCCATCTAGCTGGTCTTCTGGGGGAGTGGCCTGTTGTGCTGATTTTCAGGTGTTAGCACTTGGGGGAGCTGCTCTGCCCCCTGCCTGGTGCAGGGCTCAGTGGGGGTTGTTTACCCCGTGAGGCCCCAGGAGGAACAACCACAGTGGCAGTGGCCAGCTCTGGAAACCTGGATTCAGCTCCTGCAGTAACTACAGAGCTCTCCGTCTGCAGGGGTCTGGATGTTCCGGGGCGGGGCCGCTGACCTGCTCAGTTTGGGGCAGGAGCGTCCTTGCTGTCCTGGGCCCTCCTAGTCTCTGCCTGTCCGGGTGGAGGTCGGATCCTGAGCTGTGTCCCTGCGCCCTGTGCTCCTGGGCCTGTGCTGTTGGATTCGCGCTCCTGGCCGTGCAGCCCCCTCTCCGCGGAGCCGCCCCCGAGCCCCTCCGAGCTGCTCCAGGGTCAAGCCGTGGGTGCGCTGCAGCCCTTTAGGGAGCTCGGCGCAGTCTCCCGGGAGCGAGCGCAGTTGTCTGTTACTGTCCCAGGGAACCTGAGGGCATCCCCGCCCTCCTGGGGTCTTGCTCTCACTCCCTGCGAGCCCCTTTCTGCCCGGGAAGGTTGGTGCAGCTCCTGCTTCTGCGGGACGGGGCTCTCCTGTCCTGGGGACACTCACCCCAGCCTTAGCCCGGCTCCTCACGGGGCCCCTCCCCCTTGGAGGCCTTTTGTTTCTTTATTTCTTTTTTCCCCGTCTTCCTACCTTGATAGAAGCATGAACTCTTCTCATTGTAGCATTCCAGCTGTTCTCTCTTTAAATCTCAGGCCGAATTCCTAGATTTTCAGGATGATTTGAAGGTTATCTAGGTAATTTGGTGGGGACAGGTGACCCTACTCTTCCGCCATATTGCCCCTCCCTCTCCTCAAGTAACAAGATTTAAATAAGAAACCATGATTGGAAGTATTTCAAAATAAGGTAGGTAATTAGCTCAGATGGAATTTCACTTGAGCCCGTACTGTAAAAGTACCTGTTTTTTCTAGCAAGTGTCTACAGTTCTTGACATCACCACCATGACTAAAAGGATTGTGGGATAACAAACATGAGTTCCCACAAATAACTCATAAAAAAGAGCTTCCACATTCTGTCACAGGTCCCACCTGTTCACAGACAGTCTAAAACTTAGTGAACTTGGAAACCAAAGGATCTCTGCCTGAAAGACACCTCGCAGGGGCCAAGGAGCTGCTCCCAAGTTTAAGAACAGTTGGACCAAGCCAGGGTCAGGGTCAGATGATCGACTCCAGTCAAATAGAAAGACTGGGATCTGGAGACAGGGAACCCAAACAGGGCAGGACGAGAGGGGTAGCAGGGCAAAGCTCAGCCTCCCAGGCTGAAAATGAGGCAAGGCTTGAGGAGGTGAGTGTGGGCACAAACCAGGTCTCTCCCAGCGAGCTCAGTTAAGGGGAAGGTCTCTCAGCCTCGCTCTCCTCTTTCCCTTTAATGTTCTGAAACCAACTATGATCTGAGAAAGAGGGAAAGTGGCAAAATGCTACAGAGAACATATTTCAACCTGCAAACAGAAGCAGATCAGCCAGCTGAAGGGTGCCTGTCCCTTGGTGACAAAATACGGCTTCTCAGGGCTTGCCTGAAATCTTGATGAGGTCAGAGATGCTCAGCAGTGCACGGCCTATAGGCCACAGGCTGACACTGGTTCTGAGTCTCAGCACAAGCTTAGGTGTCCTGGCACCTCTTTGACCCTGAACTGTGTGGGTTAGCCAAGAGCCCACACAGTTCAGGAGGCCCTAAAAATGCAAAACTACATTCCCTTCACAGCTTACCTGCTGACAGCTGCTTCTTTGTGTCTCCAGGAGTGGTCAGTGCTCCCACAATTCTAAAAGCCCCATGGACACACAATAACCACAGCTCTTTGGCCGTGAACCAACCCAGACTGTCACTGTCACCGGGCACAGGGTGTGATCAGAAGAGGCCCCAGGCATTTCAGAAAGATCAAGCATCAGGGTAAATGGAGACAGATCCAACACTGGCTCTGCTCCAAGTGTTTACAATGGCATGCCTATGCCACCTTTAACACAAAAAAATTTAGACTAAGCTCTAATGGCAACAGGATTTTACTTAATATGACAGGATACACCTTATTCTGATATATCAGGAAGATGAGTAAGAAAAGACTTTCATATTACAATTACTGTATGACTGTCTTGTTCTGTAGCAATAAAGTATCAGTTGATGTGTTTGTCTTGAGCAAGTATGTTACCAAATAGGTATTTTATAGTAAACAAGTTACTAACTAGAATAAACACCAGTAGTACTAGAAGACAGAGACCCCACTCTCGAGGAGAGTTGGTCCCGCACCGTTCCAGCATCAGGCACACTGCCAGCCTCTGTAAACCACTCCATCCCTCCACCTGCACACCTGGTTCTGCCCCAATGTCTTCCAGTCACACTGTGCCACCGCTTGCTCATTTGAAAGGCCCTTGTCAGAGTGGACTTTCTGAGGGAAGACCACGGGAAGGACCAACTGAGAACAGGAGTGTAATGACCTGCACTGGTTGTGCTGAGGACAGGTGAAACTCCATATAGCTCATCTCTAGCTTGGCTTTGTTCCAGGCAAATACCTCAGCTCCTTCAACAGTTCCTGGACAACATGAATCATCTTCATCACACTCCAATCTGTACCAAGGATACAGGCACAAGGCGACAACCCTCAAGACGGGATCTAAGCAGCTCAGTTCAACATGGGACTGTCACTGCCTGTGGTGTAGGAGGGTTCAAGACAACGCTTCACTCCCACTGCCAATCACATATCATGTGGGCTCTGACTGAGCTTGGAATCAATTAATCTTGATGATCTTTAGAAGCTGCCAATTAATCCTGATGACCTTTGGAAGCTGCCAATCAATTAATCCTGACAAATTTTGGAAGCTGCCATTAAGGTAGAACTTTCACAGTGTGCACTCTTCGGTTTTCTTAGTGTTTGTGTTTTTTTATTTGGGGGGGGGTTAAAATATTTTTAAATTATTTTTTTATTGGAGTGGAATTTGCTAACATATAGCAAGCATATCACCCACCTCATCCCATCAAGTGCCCCCCCTCAGTGCCATCATCCAGTCACCCCCACCCCCACCCACCTCCCCTTCCACTACCCCTTGTTTGTTTCCTAGAGTTAGGTGTCTCTCATGTTCTGTCTCCCTCTTTGATATTTCCCACTCATTTTCTCTCCTTTCCCCTTTATTCCCTTTCACTAATTTTTATATTCCCCAAAGGAATAAGACCATATAATGTCTGTCCTTCTCTGATTGACTTATTTCACTCAGCATAATACCCTCCAGTTCCATCCACGTCGAAGCAAATGGTGGGTATTTGTCGTTTCTAATGGCTGAGTAATATTCCATTGTATACATAAACCACAGCTTCTTTATCCATTCATCTTTTGATGGACACCGAGGCTCCTTCCACAGTTTGACTATTGTGGACATTGCTGCTAGAAACATTGGGGTGCAGGTGTCTTGGTCTTTCACTGCATCTGTATCTCTGGGGTAAATCCCCAGCAGTGCAATTGCTGGGTCGTAGGGCAGGTCTATTTTTAACCCTTTGAGGAACCTCCACACAGTTTTCCAGAGTGGCTGCACCAGTTCACATTCCCACCAACAGTGCAAGAGGGTTCCCCTTTCTCCGCATCCTCTCCAACATTTGTAGTTTCCTGCCTTGTTAATTTTCCCCATTCTCACTGGTGTGAGGTGGTATCTCATTATGGTTTTGATTTGTATTTCCCTGATGGCAAGTGATGCAGAGCATTTTCTCATGTGCATGTTGGCCATGTCTATATCTTCCTCTGTGAGATTTCTGTTCATGTCTTTTGCCCATTTCATGATTGGATTGTTTGTTTCTTTGCTGTTGAGTTTAGTAAGTTATTTATAGATCTTGGAAACTAGCCCTTTATTGATATGTCATTTGCAAATATCTTCTCCAATTCTGTAGGTTGTCTTTTAGTTTTGTTGACTGTTTCTTGGGCTGTTCAGAAGATTTTTATCTTGATGAAGTACCAATAGTTCAGTTTTGCTTTTGTTTCCCTTGCCTTCATAGATGTATCTTGCAAGAAGTTGCTGTGGCCAAGTTCAAAAAGGGTGTTGCCTGTATTCTCCTCTAGGATTTTGATGGAATCTTGTCTCACATTTAGATCTTTCATCCATTTTGAGTTTATCTTTGTGTATGGTGTAAGACAATGGTCTACTGTCACTCTTCTGCATGTAGATGTCCAATTTTCCCAGCACCATTTATTGAAGAGACTGTCTTTCTTCCAGTGGATAGTCTTTCCTCCTTTATCGAATATTAGTTGACAACAGAGTTGAGGGCCCATTTCTGGGTTCTCTATTCTGTTCCATTGATCTATGTGTCTTTTTGTGCCAGTACCACACTGTCTTGATGATCACAGCTTTGTAGTACAACCTGAAATCCCACATTGTGACGCCCCAGCTCTTTTTCAATATTCCCCTATTTGGGGTCTTTTCTGATTCCACACAAATCTTAAGATGATTTGTTCTAACTCTCTGAAGAAAGTCCATGGTATTTTGATAGGGATTGCACTGAATGTGTACATTGCCCTGGGTAACATTGACGTTTTCACAATATTAATTCTTCCAATCCATGAGCATGGAATATTTTCCACCTCTTTGTGCCTTTCTCAATTTCTTTCAGAAGTGTTCTGTAGTTTTTAGGGTAAAAATCCTTTATCTTATTGGTTAGGTTTATTCTTAGGTAACTTATGCTCTTGGGTGCAATTGTAAATGGGATTGGCCCCTTCATTTCTTTTTCTTCAGTCTCATTGTTATGTGTATAGCAATGCCGCTGATTTCTGGGCATTGGTTTTGTATCCTGCCACACTGCTGAATTGCTTTCTGAGTTCTAGCAATCGTGGGGTGGAGACTTTTGGGTTTTCTAAGTAGTATCATGTCATCTGCAAAGAGGGAGAGTTTGAATTCTTCTTTACCAATTTGAATGCCTTTTATTTCTTTTTGTTGTCTGACTGCTGAGGCAAGGACTTCTAGTACTATGTTGAATAGCAGTGGTGAGAGAGGATATCCCTGTCTTGTTCCTGATCTTAGGGGAAAGGCTCCCAGTGCCTCCCCATTGAGAATGATATTTGCTGTGGGCTTTTCATAGATGGCTTTTAAGATGTTGAGGAATGTTCCCTCTATCCCTACACTCTGAAGAGTTTGGATCAGGAATGGATGCTGTATTTTGTCAAATCCTTTCTCTGCACCTATTGAGTGGATCATATGGTTCTTGTTTCTTCTCTTGTTGATATGATAAATCACATTGATTGCTTTATGAGTGTGAACCAGCCTTGCAACCCAGGGATAAATCCCACTTGGTCATGGTGGATAATCTTCTTAATATATTTTTGGATCCTATTGGCTAGAATCTTGAGAATTTTTTGCCTCTGTGTTCATCATGGATATTGGTCAATAATTCTCCTTTTTGGTGGGGTCTTTGCCTGGTTTTGGAATCAAAGTGATGCTGGCCTCATAAAACGAGTTTAGAAGTATTCCATCCCTTTCTATCTTTTGGAACAGCTTTAGTAGAATAGGTATTGTCTCCTCTTTAAACATTTGATAGAATTCCCCTGGGGAAGCCATCTGGCCCTGGACTTTTGTGTCTTGGGAGGTTTTTGATGACTGCTTCAATTTCCTCCCTGGTTATCAGCCTGTTCAGGTTTTCGATTTCTTCCTGTTTCAGTTTTGGTAGTTTGTGTTTTTCCAGAAATGCGTCCATTTCTTCTAGATTGCCTAATTTATTGGCGTATAGCTGCTCATAATACGTTTTTAAAATCGTTTGCATTTCATTGGTATTGGTGGGGATCTCTCCTGTTTCTTTCATGATTTTATTAACTAGAGTCTTTTCTCTTTTGTTTTTAATAAGGCTGGCTAGGGGTTTATCTACATTATTAATTCTTTCAAAGAATCAACTCCTGGTTTTGTTGGTCTGTTGTTCCACAGTTCTTCTGGTCTATTTCATTGAGTTCTGGTCGAATCTTTATTAACTCTCTTCTTCTGCTGGGTGTAGGTTTTATTTGCTCTATTTTATCCAATTCCTTTACGTGGGAGGTTAGCTTGTGTATTTGAGTTTTTCCAGTTTTCTAAGAGATGCTTGTATTGCGATGTATTTCCCTCTCAGGAAAGCTTTTGCTGTATCCCATAGAATTTGAACAGTTGTATCTTCATTCTCATTAGTTTCCATGAATCTTTTTAATTCTTCTCTAATTTCCTGGTTGACCCTTTCATCTTTTAGCAGGATGGTCCTTAACCTCCACGTGTTTGAATTTCTTCCAAATTTCTTCTTGTGACTGAGTTCTAGTTTCAAAGCATTATGGTCTGAAAATATGCAGGGTACAATCCCAATCTTTTGGTATTGGTTAAGACCCAGTATGTGGTCTATTTTGGAGAATGTGCACTGGAGAAGAATGTGTATTCAGTTGCATTTGGATGTAAAGTTCTGTAAATATCTGTGAAATCCATCTGGTCCAGTGTATCATTTAAAGCCCTTGTTTATTTGGAGATATTGTGCTTATATCTGTCATTTACAAAAGTGCCGTGTTGAAGTCTCCCAGTATAAGTGTATTATTATCTAAGTATGTCTTAACTTTGTTATTAATTGATATACTTGGCAGCTCCCACATTAGGGGCGTAAATATTCATGATTGTTAGGTCCTCTTGTTGGATAGATCCTTTAAGTGTGATATAGTGTCCCTCTTCATCTCTTACAACAATCTTTGGGATAAACTTTAATTTATCTGATATGAGGATGGCTACCTCTGCTTTCTTTTGAGGATCATTTGAATGGTAAATGGTTCTCCAACCTTTCATTTCCAGGCTATAGGTGTCCTTGGGTCTAAAATGAGTCTCTTGTAGACAGCAAATAGATGGGTCTCCCTTTTTTATCCAGTCTGAAACCCTGCGTCTTTTGATGGGATCATTAAGCCCATTCACATTCAGAGTTACTACTCAAAGATATTAATTTAGTGTCATCATACCTATTCAGTCTGTTTTCGTGGGTTGTTTCCTTGGACTTCCTCTTTCTTTTACAGTCCCCCTTAATATTTCTTGAAGAGCTTGGTTTGTTTGGTGGTCACATATTCTTTCAGTTTCTGCCTATCTTGGAAGCTCTTTATCTCTCCTTGTATTCTGATAAGAGCCTTGCTTGATAGAGTATTCTTAGCTGCATGTTCTTCTCATTTAGGATCTGGGAATATATCCTGCCAACCCTTACTAACTGCCAGGTCTCTGTGGAGAGGTCTGCTATTAATCTGATATTTCTCCCCATATAAGTTAGGGATCTCTTGTCTATTGCTGTTTTAAGGATCTTCTCTTTATCTTTGGAATTTGCAAGTTTCACTATTAAATGTCGGGGTGTTGAATGGTTTTTATTGATTTTAGGGGGGGACCTCTCTATCTCCTGGATCTGAATGCCTGGCCCCCCCCCCCCCCAAGTTAGGGAAGTTCTCAGCTATGATTTGTTCAAATACACTTTCTGGCCCTCTGGCCCTTTTGGCGCCCTCTGGAACTCCAATTAAACATAGATTCTTCCTTCTGAAGCTGTCATTTATTTCCCTTAGCCTTTCCTCTTGGTCTTTTAATTTTTTCCCTTTTTTTCTCAGCTTCTTTCCTTGCCATTAACTTGTTTTCTATGTCACTCCCTCATTCTTCTACCTCATTAACCCTCGTCGTTAGGACCTCCAGTTTGGGGCAGCCCCGGTGGTGCAGCGGTTTAGTGCCGCCTGCAGCCAGGGGCATGATCCTGGAGACCCGGGATCGAGTCCCAACGTCAGGCTCCCAGAGTGGAGCCTGCTTCTCCTTCTGCCTGTGTCTTTGCCTCGCTCTCTCTGTGTCTCAATAAATAAAAATAAAAAAAAAAAAAAAAAAAAAAAGGACCTCCAGTTTGGATTGCATCTCAGTGAATTTTTTATTTCAGCCTGATTAGATCTCAGTTCTGCAGTCATGAAATCTCTTGATTCCTTTATGCTTTTTTCCAGAGCCACCAGTAGCTTTGTAATTGTGCTTCTGAATTGGCTTTCTAACATCAAATTATAATCCAAATTTTTAACTCTGTGGGAGAGAGTACTGTTTCTGATTCTTTCTTTTGTGGTGAGTTCTTTCTAGTCATTTTGCTCAGTGCAGAGTGGCTAACAACAAGTTGTACTTGTTAGAAGCACGAACTCTTCTCTCTGTAGCATTCCAGCTGTTCGCTCTTTAAATCTCAGGCCGAGGGGAATCTCTGGATGGCTCAGTGGTTTGGCACCTGCCTTCAGCCCAGGGCGTGATCCTGGAGACCTGGGATCGAGTCTATGTCAGGCTCCTTGCATGGAGCCTGCTTCTCCCTCTGCCTGTGTCTCTGCATCCCTCTCTCTCTGTGTGTGTCTCATGAATAAATAAAATCTTTAAAAATCAATCAATCTATCTATCTCAGGCCGAATTCATAGGTTTTCAGGATGATTTGAAAGTTATCTAGGTAAGTTGGTGGGGATAGGTCACTTGGGGACCCTACTCTTCAGCCATCTTGCCCCACCCCGTTTGTGTTCTTTTGGCTTCTTTTTAAGCACAAGGCTTCCAATTTTCTTCCAATTAATATCTTATTATCAGTTCTGCCCAATCATTCCTGCCCACCAAACTCTTTTTGAGATATTCTATCATCCAATGTATCATGTGACCTCATCTGATATAGGTCATAGATACAAGTCACACTGGCATGACATTCTAGGTTGTCACTACCACACTGAAGATTTAAAACAAGGCTAGGCACAGACACATCCCCTGACCCTCATCTCCCAGGGTGACATGAGCCTCCTACTACAGCAATCCTCTTAACAAAATGCAGAAAGTGCCCAGTTCTTGAATTTGAGCTAAAACCACAGGGTGTGCATTCTAAAACCCTGACAGGTTTTCATATGGTACAACACACAGCCCACTTACTACAGACCCCAACACTGAGGTCAAAATACTAGTAAGTACCTTTTACAAAATATAAACACCAGCTCTCTAATTCAGCTGAACTGAATATTTAAATAAATTTTTCCACTTTTCTCTTCTGGGAAATAGCAATTATTCTTGGTCACTCTATTATGCAACACCATCCTGCCACACAAAACTGAACAAACCCACATGCTGATGTCACGCTGCTGACAGTACTGGCATACAGTGCAGGCTGTAAAGAGAGTTCCTTCTCACAAAAACAACTGGAAACATTGCGGACTCAAACCTGCAGCAGCAGCGTACCAGCGTGAGCTCGGGGTCCTGCAGCCAGGAGGGCAGCGCTGCCGGCTGGCTCATCGCCTGGAACAGTGTGGCCCTCAGCGCACAGTAATTATCTCCACGGACTCGCCTTATGGAGGTGAACTTCTGAGACACCTCCTCATAGCCCTGGGTAAAAGCATCAGAGAAATCAAAATGGTCATTACTGACTCCAGACAGTAGGGAAAGTTTTATTCCTATGGAAAAAAAAAGGTGCCTCTGATCACTGAAAGAAAGAAAATAAGGCTGGCTGAGTCCTTCATATAAGCTGTTCTAATCCCTTCCTTTATTAATCAAAAGAAATAAACAAATATTAATACTATATAAAACATTAGCTTATGTAACAGATACAACATTAAAAACACATAAATGAGGGGCCGCCCAGGTGGCTCAGCAGTTTAGCGCAGCCTTCAGCCCAGGGCGTGGACCTGGGGACCCAGGATCGAGTCCCACATCAGGCTCCCTGCATGGGGCCTGCTTCTCCCTCTCCCTGTGTCTCTGCATCTGCCTCTCTCTCTCTCTGTGTCTCTCTCCCTGTCTCTCTCTCTCTCATGAATAAATAAATAAAATATTTTTTTTAGAAAACCATAAATGATAAACCAAATAACATGAAAACACTAGCCACCCCCCAGGGTGAGAGTTAGCTGTCCTGTTCTAAACAACTGTTGTTTAACACTCACTAATAACCAACATTCTGAGGGGGTTAATCTGTGTTGAAAGTGACCCAAACTCTAATGAAGAGATAGGAAAGAACAGAGAGGTGTACTAAGTTTATACCTCCGTATTTAAAAATAAAATAAAAATCCCAAGTTTTCACAGTATATTATAAAAAAAAAAAGTCTACATGCTAGGAGACATCTGGATAAATCTATCAGATTCTTTAAAAAGTGGATTTAAGTGTCATTCTTACTTGGTCTGGAAGTGAAATGAGGAAATGAAAATGTTCAGTGACATACATGCTGTCACCCAGAAACAGCCATCCAAATGGAGCATTTGGAAGCATACTCCAAAAACAGCCACCATATAATGGTCCACAGGTACGTAGACAAGCTGATTTCTCCAGCAGAAAGATGCTTGAGCATCAGAATCAACTTTGCTGCCTCCTGCACCTCACTAGCTTCCTCCCATGGGGCCTACTGCTCCTTTTGCTCATCAGTACCAGTCCCTTGAATCTCTGCTTCCTTCCCTGCACTTAAACAAAGAAAGGAGCATTGCCCTCATCATGGGGTCCATGGGGTGGGGCACCATGCAGACTCTGCTCCAGCACTGGACCCTTGTTATTAGTTGTTTTCAAGGCTCAAGTCATAGAATGATGTTCTCAGTGGGTGTGAGCAGCGTTTTCATTCAGTGCTCCAATCGCTTCAACATACTGAGGGCTGGTCAAGCACCATTTCCCTTTAGCGGACTCCCAGTTACCCTGTATACTCGCCACGGCTGACTCAACCATAATTGCATCTTTTCAAATGCATAAATTACTCAGGTTATTTCAGAGATGAATCAAGCTTCTAAAATTAAATTTGGGTTTATACACACTTACTTTCAAAAGAATATCCAAAACAAAAATAAACCGTAAGACCAATAAGGACAAAAAGAGAATTAAGATCCAAACTGTCATTGGGCCACTGAGATGCTCTCCTTACTGCCACAGGTCCCAAGTGACACTTGTCTAACTGATGTGCCTTTTTTTATGTGGTCACTAAAAGAGTCCAACTACATGGTCAAATCTTTCATTCAAACTAAAATCACAGAGAAAGGGTTATTTATTTATTTATTTATTTATTTATTTATTTAGAGAAAGGGTTTTAGCAGGAGTTCCAAAATATGGAATATTTGGATAATTTAATAGATACTTTCGAATTAGGGATCTTGAGGTGTCAACTGTTAAAACAGATCATTTAAAGAGTCTGAGGTTGTAAGATAAAATTGCAAGTCAGGGAAACGATTTCTAGGGAAGGTGAGAAAACATATGTTAGGTAACCTGGTTATCGAGTCTGGTACAGGGCTGGAGTCTGAAAAACCTATAAGTGGCCAATATACACATTCAGCAGCTGGCTTCACAAATGTCAGCATTCATAGTCCCAGGCATTTCATGATCAACCTCTCTACCAAGTGCCTGAGACACAAAGAGATTGGCAGGGAGCAAAGCTAAGACTGGCTCTCAGAGCTTTAAGGAGCAGCTACAATCTGAGGAAGGTCAGCCCATTTCAGGGCAGGTGTGAGAGCTGAAATGTGTGTTAAAGAGGCATAATGTTTTCTATAAAAACGAGCTTGGAGGAAAAGAACAGATATATACAAGATGTTTAAAAATGTTAAACCCTACTCCTAACTCTGGGAGATGGGCTGGGGGTGGTGGAGGGGGAGGTGGGTGGGGGGTGGGGATGGCTGGGTGGCGGGCACTGGGGGGGGGTGGCGCTTGATGGGATGAGCACTGGGTGTTATTCTATATGTTGGTAAATTGAACAACACCAATAAAAAATAAATTTATATAAAAATAAATAAATAATAAATAAATAAAAATGTTAAACCCTGAACAATACAGATCTAAACAATAGAACAGATATTCCTATCAAATAGGACAGGTCAGTATCTCTAATATAGCAAGTATGTTCAAATTCGTAACATAAATAATCCTAAGAGAAAAATGAGCAAAGGATAAACCCAGAGGTTACAGAAGGTGATGGAAGTTTTAGGTTGAAACTGGCATTTTGTAGCTCAGAAATGGTCAAAGGGTAGCAATTTCACATCATTCAACCCACTAAGGAATGCTGGGTACAGGAGACATTCGAGGGAAGAACCAACAGGGTTCTTGTGCTTGACCAGTGTGCAATGGGTATGGGCCAGCGGTCTGACTTGGACAATGACCCAGCCCAGTCACAGCAGGACCATATGTCATGGGAATCCCCAATGTCCCACAGCCTTGGACACTCCATAAGGGTCGTCAGTCTATGTGATGGGACCAGGAGGGGCAGCTCCAGGGACACCCTAACAAAGGGAGTAGTTTCCCTGCACAGGGAGCATGGGAGAGCCTAGACCCCTCGGACAGGAGGGCAGACCAAACCGAGAGAGACCTCAGTTTGGCATCTGCTAGTCCCATCCCTAAAGCTTTTACCAAACAAGGCCAGAAGGACATTCCCAAATGACCCCAAGAGGACAACCAATGATTGGCCCAACTCTGAATAGCACAGCATCATTTAGATGCATTTTTCAAAGAAACTAATGCTGGCCCTATATTAATACTGTGACTTGAAACCAGTCCCTTACATTTGAAGTCTGTCTTCTCATCTCTAAAATTCGACCACCAATATTTATGTAGTCTAGGAACAGTTGTAACTACGTCTAAAAATATAAAAGGACATATTATATATATATTTTTTATTTTTTATTGGTGTTCAACTTGCCAACATATAGAATAACACCCAGTACTCGTCCCATCAAGTGCCCCCCCTTAGTGCCCGTCACCCAGTCACCCCCACCCCTGCCCACCTCCCTTTCTACCACCCCTTGTTCATTTCCCAGATTTAGGAGTTTCTCATGTTCTGTCTCCCTTTCTGATATTTCCCACTCATTTTTTCTCCTTTCCCTTTTATTCCCTTTCACTATTTTTTATACTCCCCAAATGAATGAGACCATATAATGTTTGAAGGACATATTATATAATTACTTATGACAGACTATTGGAAAGACTTGAGGGGATTCCTGGGTGGCTCAGAGGTTTAGTGTCTGCCTTCGTCCCAGGGCGTGATCCTGGAGTCCCAGGATTGAGTCCCACATCGGGCTCCCTGTGAGGAGTCTGCTTCTCCCTTGCCTGTATCTCCGCCTCTCTCTCTTGCTCGCTCTCTCTCGCTCTTGCTCTCTTTCTCTGTCTCTCATGAATAAATAAATAAAATCTTTAAAATAAAAGGAAACACTTGAAACCTTCTTGTATCTAGGGATCATACCTTTTTCATACATGTGGCTTTTTGTGTATTGCCCCTCCATTCTTTTTTGCAGTAGTCCATGATGTCCATTTCAGGAGCCACACTTAATCTAGCTTCTGCTGAAGAATCAGAAAGGAAGGTGGGTGGATAATGAAAGAAAGCATAATCAAAATAACAGCACTGCTTTACTCAGGTTAATTTTTCTATAACTTCATTCCAAAAAGATCCAGAACCCCGCCACTACCTACAACCATCCCCTCGCTCCTAGAAACCCAGAGATCTACCAGCCAGAGTGATGCATTTAAAACCGAAGTCAGACAATTATCATCACTCCTGGGTTCTGAGAGCTCCAGAACCTCCCACTGGAGTGGAATCAATGTCCTTACTTCCTACAAGGGTCCCTGTCCTGGCCTCCCACTGCCTCTGGCCTCAGCTCTCCAAACTTGGACTGCTCTGGCCGGATCAGCAGCCTCCCTGTACTTCCACACACTGTGGGGCTCCAGCACTCCCTACAGGTCTCTGCTCAAATGTCACCCAACACTCATATGTCACAATGTCACACACACACCTTCACTCTATTCCCCTTTTACTGTTTTGTTTTTCTTCTAGGCACTCATCAACACCTGACATATTTCTTTTTCTGCATTTCTCCCTAAACCCCCACTCATGAATACAGTAAAACATAAGTTCCTTGAGCCCAAGGACTTATTTTGTGTCTCAGCTGTGTCCTGAGCACTTGGAACTTCACTGACATAAGGTGTCCAAAAATATTAATCAAACTAATTGTGCAACAGTCAGAGCTATGAAAAAATACATCTAATGGTTTTTAATTAGTTTTATATAACCATTATACAAAGAGATAACACCTACCATAACAGAAATTATATGTCTTTATTTATTTATACTCTGCCCTCATCCCAAAAGGCTATAAACTATTGATAGGAAGCCAGAAACTAATGAAGCTCTCAATGTTAGCTGAGCTACAGACCTCACATTGGATTCTAGTAATACATTAAAAATATAATTTCCAATCAGACAAATTATATAATAAAAAAATGGGCTTTAGATTTTCCTTGTTTAACATATGGGCTCTGGGGTCTGATTTTGTGGTAAACATGTACGCACGCACATGGGTATGTGTGTTTTAGGAAGATAACTTCTCAGGCAAATCTTGACTTCCTTTTTTAAATTATTAAAGAAGTAAAGGTTAGCAAGGAAATTAAGACATAAACACAGAAGTACCTTATAATGTATTTACTCCTGAGGAAAGATGTAAACTAAAAACACATTCAGCTTGATTCAACAGGTATTTACTGAATGTCTGCTATATGGCAGGCATTGAGCTAGAAACTGAGCTTACTGAGCCAGTTTACAGATGACTAAAGAAAAGACTACAAGTGCTGACAAGCCAGGGTGTGACAGATGCAGGGATGAGGCAGCACAAAGTCTTTGCAGCTTACAGACAACTCTATGGCCTAAGTTAGGACTGGCTTTACAAGTGTAACACACCACTGAAAGAGTAATACCCGGAGACCACAAATACCAATGCTGCACAGCCAATGCTAAATAGAGACCCATCAGTGTTTTAATTCAAGAAACATTTTTTGAACATGTACTTAGTGGAGGGAAGAACTCCTTGTACCTGCCTTCTCACTCACTTCCCCACAAAGTAGAAGGAATGGCAAACATCTGGAGTTGAGGACACTAATAAGGCCCTGTTTTCCCACCAGGCAACGTGAGGAGCCTCAACAGACAACACACTTCCAGCTCAGGAAGGCCCTCCACAAAGTGGAGCCTCCCTGCTCTCCTGGCCGCAATCCTCACTGCAGTCCCCAGTCCTGCCCACAACGAGATAAGCCCAGCCTGTGAGCCCGGCTGGCAGGTCCACTGCCCCCAAACTGAGAGGACACAGCAGGGGACCTCACCGGGTCAGTCAAGAGGCCAAGCCACATGTCACAGCCCTATGCTGAGAGGCCTCAGGGGACAGTGAGGGCGGGGAAGTGGAGGACCCACACAGCTGCCAGCACCAAAATGTTACCTGAAGTTCCATCCTGCTGCTGTTGTTGGGGAGGAGGGCTCCAGCAGCCAATGCATGCCCTCCTTTAGGACAGGAGGTGGGGGCACAGGACAAGGCTAGCCCTGACCTCAAGCTGCTTAGGGTCACCACAGTTCCTTTCTTTGTTGAAATACAAACTACACAGACTCTGTTACTGCTTCCAAGAAAGAACACTACTAATGTCAAAAAACCAAAACCAAAACAAAACAAAGGAGAAGCTGAAAACCAGAGTGGTAAACAGGAGCTCAAGTAACCAACAGGTCTGGTCCTTAAGCACCATATGGTAATAAAGATCTGAAGAAACTGCCCAGAGTGGAACAGAGGCTATAAGATAAAAGTCTATGAAGGGGCATGTCATGAAGGGCTTTGGATGGCTGAGGGAGGCAAGCAAAATTTCCTTCCAGTTCTGGAAGAGTAAGTAGAGAGAATAAGAAAAGGACAATATTCCAGAAAATAACGGCTGAGAATTCTTCCAAACTAATGAAAACTAGGCTTCCGGGAATCCAAAAAGAAGACTTCAAGCAGTAGGTTTTTAAAAGTCCACACTTAGCAGACATCAGAAAGAAAGTGCAGGATACCAAAGAAAAAACTGACATTATCCACCAAGGATTAGTCTGACTGCAGTACTGTCAACAACCTCATCTGCAAAAGGATTAAACAACTACTCATCTGGAGTTCTTAAAAAAGAGGTTGAGATACATTTTCAAGCAAACAGAGCTTTCCACTGACAGACCCGTACAAAGGCCTTCCAAAAAGCCTCATTTCAGGAAGGCCAATGAACCTAGAAGGACTGATATGCAAGGAGTATACAGGGACCCACTTTAACCTCGGACAAAAGCTGGAAATGACACAGCTCCCTGAAAAGCTAAAACACTTGCACAGGGAGGGCTGCCCCTGCAGACAGGGGAAACCCACGGCAGAGCACCTGCAGAGCCACAGGAAAGCAGGAGGTCCCCGCAGACGCAGCAGTGACCCGGGATGACGGAAGAAGCACTTTCTCCTGAGGAATACGACTAACAAGGACTCCACGCCCGAAGTGAATGGTGTCCAATGGCAGCAGCAGAAACAGAGCATCCTCTCAAGTGTCATGGAGGACCAACACAGATGGCACAGGGACACACCTGACTGAACAATTACAGAGACGCTCATCTCTACCACAGTAAAAATTTCCACCAGTTCCTTGTGAGGACAACTCAAGAAAAACCTGGAAATGATCAAAAACCCCACTGTGTGTCATTTGTTCCTAATTACACATATGGCAATATTTTTCTTAACCATAAACTAAACACAAACTAGTTCTCAAAACCAACCAGCAGAACATGTACATGCAAAGGTAATGAGAGAGGAAATGCCACCTGGGAATCACTAGTGGCATATCCTGCAAGTGCAACATCCCCACTTGGCTCCTGCACAAGCTAGTAGGGAAGTTCTTCTCTGAAGACAGCCCTGCTGGCCATTCCCCACAGCAGAGGACGCCAGGGGTCGGGCCTCACCCTAGCAGCAACAGCCCATAGGTATGAAGGTCTGGGAAGGATGAATGAGAAGAGCAGGCATAACTAAGAAGAAACATGGACAAAAGGTCATGAAACAATGAGACAATTCCTGCTACTGATCCCATAATCATCCTTTAAGTCAATCAAGTGCACATGGCCATTTTCATAAAAGACACATGGAGCCAGCTTCTTGAGAAGTCCTCCCATTTGAAATGAAAAGTGCATTTCAAATCCAAACTCTCCCTCTAAGAATACAAAGGAAATCACAAACTGAGAGAGGGTGGTGTCAAGGGTACACAAATACGCACATGTGCAAAAATGACATGAACATAAAGGATGCAGAGAGAATATCTGCATTACAATTTTAAAACCTCAGGAAACAGTATTCCTCAAACATACTCAGCAAAATGAATAATAGATGCAGCTAAGACCATATGCATAAGAATGTTTCCTAGGAAGGACATCTCAGCATTTTATGAAAATGGATATATTCACTTACTGCATTTCCTACTATAAATAGTAAGAACTCACAAATAAACAATTCCAAACATACCTGATAACTCTCTTTCATGTGTAAGTAATTCTTTCTCCTTTTCTATTTCATCCGCGTCACGATACATATCCTCCTCACTGAAATCACACCAAATTAAGACATTTCAAAAATTGGTTGCACTGACATTTTCCCTCCTGTTACATTATGCACGTGCTTAAAAAATTTATTAGACACTAAAAGTCTAACTTTCTCATGTTACATGATGATGATCTGATAAAATATGAATCTTAAATCTTGGATGTTCATATTTCTATCATTCCACTTCAGGGTTTCTTAATTTCAATGAGATACTTAAACATCACTTTAGTGGCTACATAGCTCTGAGGTCATTTGAACTGTAACATTTATTAATATGGGCCCTCAACTATATTCATAAGCATCTCAGCATGTGTCTTATCATTGAAGCCATGTCATGATCCTATCAAGTTCCATAAATGAAGAGAATACTAATAAAAGTATTTACACAGGAATGCAGGCCAATTGTATTATGTCACAAGCACATTTTACAATCACTAATTTAAAAACAAGGATAGGAGAACAGCAATTATTATAAGCTCAACAAAACTAAAAAACAAAAACAAAACAAAAAAACCTTCCAAGGCTCCTTCTGCTCCCTGACCCCCACATTCAAGCAGCCAGTCACATGAAAAATTAGAGAGGTTGACAATCCATGAAAGACTCCTAACTCTGGGAAACGAACAAGGGGTGGTGGAAGGGGAGGTGGGTGGGGGGATGCGGTGAGTGGGTGACAGGCACTGAGGGGGGCACTTGACGAGATGAACACTGGATGTTATACTATATGTAGGCAAACTGAGCTACAATACAAAACAAAAAATAAATTTTAAAAAAGAATATATCTCTACTGTCCCACATACCTGAAGTGCTGCCACTCTGACCAACTTATATAATAGGTTTCTAAAATATCTAGTCTCATTTAGCAAGTGATCAAGAACCTACTATGTACTAGAAAGGGAAAAAAAAACCCATTGGGTGCTAGACAAGGATTGAAAAAGGGTATTTCCTTTAACCCCTCAAGATAAGCCACAATTTGATAATGATGAGAAACCGAAATACCAACTATCTTTGCTAAAACCACAAGACATGTGAAAGCCCAAATAGCTTCAAGGGAGATGAAGAAACAGTAAATGACAGAGGACAGGGAAGCTTCCATGCCTCCATGCCAGAAAAGGAACATCTGCTGGATGGTAAGACAGTAAACCTGCAGAACCCTCAGAAGCACTTAGGAACTGGAAGTGTCAAGTACTTTTCAGGGTACAGGAGGCACCCAGAGCGGAAAACAAGGAAACTGACTGATGTACACATAAAGTGTAATCAGACCTCCAAGTCCCTAGGTTTCCTCCCCATGACGGCACATCTCCAATCTTCACACAAGACAGAGGCTCCAGGTATGATGACACACAGGAAGTAGTTAATAACAAATAAGGACCTGAGTGAAGGACCTGAGATACTCCTGTCCCCAATTCCCTCAGCACCCCAGCTCCTAGTACATGGCCCAGCATAGCAGGGGGAAAGAAAGAAGAGATGAGCAGGAGCAAGAGACAGATGAAGAAGGGATAGTGAGAGAAGCAGATGAAGTGGAGAATCTAACATAGCCACCTTCCCCACCTCACTGAAACCCTGTAATGGCTCCCAAATAAGCAGGGAAGTCTGTATGTAGACCTAGCCTGTATTCCACAATTCCTCTACACATACCCACACTTCAGTCCAAATACTTGACCAACACTAGCCTACGCTTTTACATCTGTGCTTGGCTCAATCCATTCCCTTTGCTAGAATGGCTCACTGCCTAACATAGTAGGACACATGTGATATGGGTGATCCCGCTGTAGAGTGCCATGGTTAGAGTGAGGACCCGAAAGTTACAAGGTCTCATTAGCCCTGTGTGTGTGTGACTATGGAGATAAAGCAACTATACCTCTTGGTGCTTAAATTTAACCACTTAAACTTAACCACTGTAAAAAGGACAGTAAGAGAACTCATCTCTAAAGATTGTTGTGAAAATGGACACATGTAAAATACCAGCTTTCCAAAAAGTTCTTCTTATTCTCATACTACACCACTGGTGTGGAATACTAATAAACAATTCACCCACTGGTCATTTATTGTTCCTTTTTTCCTCTCTAAATAAAAGTAATGTGTATGGGCCTATTTTTTTTTAAGATTTATTTATTTATTTATTCATGATAGACAGAGAGAGAGAGAGAGAAGCAGAGACACAGGCAGAGGGAGAAGCAGGCTCCATGCCGGGAGCCTGATGCGGGACTCAATCCCGGGTCTCCAGGATCGCGCCCGGAACCAAAGGCAGGCGCCAAACCACTGGGCCACCCAGGGATCCCCGGGCCTACTTTTAAAAATAGTGTGGGGCTGAAGGGACATATTAGGAAAAGATACTTCCCATGTTCTCCCACCCCCTGTGAGATTCCAAGTAAAAGGTATGGTGTCACCCAGGGAGCCTACACTAGAGGTAAAAGCAAACAGAAACCAGATTCACAGGGACTATACATCAAAAGCCTAAAATAAAAAGTGACTAAATGTGTTAGTTCTTCTTTTAATAATTTCATTATATCTTTTGGCCTCCATTCTAATCTTATCAAATAAGAGAGAAATTCTGATCCTATAAAATAAGCATTTAAGTGAACCACTTTCTTGACGTCATCAGAAGCATGCCTTTGGGCAAGCCACTTTCCTAATCTTGGCCTTGGTTTTTCTCATCTTCAAAGTGAGAAGAGCAGATAAGATCTGTACAATCTACATGGTTCCTCTTCCAGGGCTTAAGTTCTAACAAACTATGAACCTATGCATTGTTAAAAATTGTGCTTCAAGAGAATTCTGTGGCTATGCTGCAGGCACATGTGGCTCCACTTTTGTCCTCTTCCTTTTAATTTGCAAAATAACCCAAGTACAATTGCAACACCAGTGCCCAGAGGAAGTTCTCTAAACAAGCATCTCTTAGTACAGCTACACATACAAATTTCCACAAAGGGCAATAGGACTGGAACGAAAAGAAATCAACATGAGAACTAAATGTGAAAGGAAGACAGAGTAGAAAGGAAGATTATTGGAAATAAAAAAGCACTTATTCAAGATATACAAATGCAGTAAAGTAGAAATGGGTGAATGGGAGGCCAGAGTACATTCAAATTACTTAAACCACAACCAGATTTCATTCAGATCCTGTGCATAAATGTTTGCTAACTTCCCTGGCCACCAAGGACAAGTATCCAAGGACGTTTGCTGACTTTACAAGGCCACAAGGAAACCGTATAATATGGCCTTTAAAGGCCACTTTTAAAATGATACTAAAGCTGTAATTCCTTGGAGAGAGAATAAATTTTAAGCAATAAGTTCAATTAGTATGGTCAGAAAAGATATTTAATAGCCAAAATGAAATAAGTCATCCAACATAAGGGCAATCAACTGAAGAGATAGAGATGTGTAAGGACAAGAAAAATAAAAATATTATTTAATAGTTCACTCAATAATCTTTTGCTTTAACCTTTTTAAATATCAAAATATTAAAGCTGAAAATAGCAACAAAATATTTATATATTTATATTTTGTATTTATATAATTTATGCTTATCATACATTATATTTAAACTAGAGGTTTGAGTTTTTATGAGAAGGGAAGGTAGTGAAATAATGAAAAGAAAAAGGATATCACATTGTAAGATAAAATCGTCACGACTGGTTTCAGAAATTTGGTAAACTTTTGTGTTTACATGTCAAGTTGGGGTGGGGAGTGTCTACCATTTGACACAGAAGAGGCCACTGAAGCTCAAACTCTCAAATGATCACCATGGCCAAAGGTTTCCTTCTAGAAAACATAAAAGATAGGTAGAAAAGTAAAACGAAGTCTTAAATGTGACTTGATATCTTGGGGACCATTGCATGTGAGTCATGGTCAATAACACAAGTGAGTTAAATTTTAAAACCAAAATCCTAGTAAGTCCTACTTAAAAAAGTCTTTTTTTTAAAAGGGATTTGTTTATTCATAAGAGATAGAGAGAGAGAGGCACAGACATAGGCAGAAAGAGGGACTTGACCCCAGGATCCCAGGACCATGACCAGAGCCAAAGGCCCAACCAAAGGCCCAACCACTGAGCCACCCTGGTGCCCCTACTTAGAAAATTAAAATTCTTAGTTTAGTATATTGTTATTTCAAAGTATGTATTTTCTTTTTTAAAATTTTTTATTTATTTATTTGACAGAGACAGAGAGAGAGCACGCGCACCCACACATGTGCACACAAGCAGGGGGAGGGGCAGAGGGAGAGGAAGCAGACTCCCTGCTAAGCAGGGAGCCTGATGTAGGCTAGAACCAAGGACCCCGGGATCATGACTTGAGCCACCCTGGCGCCCCTAAAATGTGTATTTTCAAGCTCCCATTCTCTTAAGCTAGAGATGAAATATCTTATTCTTAACATCGAAGCAATATACATGATTGAGTCAACTACATGATTTTGCATACCAAATTATAACCCTTCTTGATCTGTTCAAAGACCTGCATAAGAATAAATGTTTAAAAATTTAATTTAAAAATGGTTACCACATACAAACAAAATTATACTGTTGCCAGGAACAAAAGCTATCAACTAAAGTCATAGAGCTCAGTGAAGCAAGGCGTTTCTGTAAAGCCAATTTTTCAAGTTCTGATAAAAGTAAACATGTAATATGAAAAAAGCCAATTCTAATGTATATGCAAAACTAACAAGAGAGCATTGTAATCACTCACCATTTTGAACATTTGCATTAAGTTCCCCTTAGTTGTCTAAAAAAGCTAAGCTGAGTATGGCTTTATTCAGCTTTCTAAACTTGAACGCTGCAGTTCACGCTTAACTTAGCCTATCCTAGAAGACCAATGGCCCAGGCAGTGTTGGTAAGACAGTGTCAACCGCTGTGACACCAATGTACCTTCCCACAAATGCACAGGAAAAGCAAAGACCACTCAACCCAGCCTTTCTCCACCACTTAGCAGTTTTAGAGATAGGTGAACAACACATCAAATGCAGGAAAGTACTGACACCCAAGCCAACATTCCACCTCCCTTCCGCAAGTGGACTTTCCATGACTGGCTCATGCTACTCCACGTGACTTCCAGAGGTGTCTGGGGACAACCCAGATATCCTCAACGATGAGGTTTGAAACAGTCTTTACTTCCAGGTGGGAGAAGGGATAGGAGGGAGTAGCTGTTACCTCATCAAACATAGTCCCACAGGAGCTAAGGAGTGAGGTAAGTGGGACAACACATTCACACGACAACATATTTAGCAACATCCAAGAACAATGGTTTAATGACTTATTCACAGCCCTTTTGAAGATCCAAAGCTTTCATTAGAACCTTGGCCCAGAAAAACAAATATACATAAAATTTTACCTTCAATTTCAGAGGGGTTCACAAACATGTTCCTCACCACACACTGCCAACCTATGGACCCCAGATTCAAACCATGTCCCGTCATTAGGCAGACAAAGATGGGCCTTGCCATAATCTTGCTTCTCAATTCCCTAAGCATGTCTAGCCTGGCCACCAACCATGTCCCAGGACCATCTTTGTCTTTAAGGATGGTAGTTTACTTTAGCTAAGGGCAAGAAGTAGACACAGTCTCAGCCTCAAATGCGGAGGGGGGGGGCAGGAGGAAAGAGCACAGAAGACATGCTCACAGGAAGAGTGAGGCAGCTTCAAGGAAGTCAACTGAATCTGGTGTGACCTAAGACTTCTTCAAACCAGACCGTTAAGTCATCTGTAAGCCATCCTTAGGGCTTGTCCAGGGGATGCCAGCCAACACCAGCTCTCAAATGAGCTAGAGGAGGAAAGGGGAAGGTCATTATAAATCATGCTCCTCTGCCTGGTTTTGCTGAGAAAGCCAGAAAAAGATGGAGGTAGGTTCCCACCGAGGCATCAGGAAACTTGGCCCTGAAACCTACTCCCTGTCTCCCTGGCCAAGAAGCACTTCTGTTATCTGCAACTCAGTTTCCTAATGTGTAAAATGGCAAACCTAGGCTGGGTGGTTTTGTTTTGTTTTTTTTATTCCTTTCAGACTAAGTCTGTAAATCTATTGACAGCAGTAAGAAGTATGCCTCAAAACCTTTTCATCAGCAAAGAGCCCTCCTTCCTACCGTGGCCTAATTCCCCAGGTTCTGACTCTGGAAACCACATACAACAGAAAAACTTGCCAAATAACTATGCATACTTTTAGGAACGTGGTTCTGGATTCAAAGTTTCTCCATCTCAAAGGGGCATGAGAATGCTAAGGTGCAGCTTCTGAGGGGCAGGGTCTCTAACCGGGGAGTCATAGCTCCGACCACCAGGGCAAGAGCAAGGCTGCAACAGTTAGAAACCAGGATGGGCTGTGGAGGGGCAGAAGCAGAAGACACTCCCTCTCTCTCCCGGCAGCCCAGCCTGCTCTACTCTCTGCAGAGTCAGAGGTGCTTCTCTAACCCTGAAGCGAGAGACCACATTAGCTCACACATGGGCCTACACGGTGGTTTCAATTAAAAAGTAAAATGATACTACTTAAAAATCAGGATATTTCATTAAAAAGTCAGGATACCCGGATGCTTTGAATACAGAAAATCCAGGAAGCAGAGGGTAGAACCTAGTGGCCTCTGACCCCAACAGTGATGGACACAGCTCTCCAGAAACCCATGGTCCACACCTGACCTCACTCACTCAGGTCACCTGCATAGCTCCCGGGGTTTGAGACTGCCTTCGCCAAATCTTTCCCAGTAGCCATAAACACATTGAAAGTGGATAATAATACCATCCCAAGAGGGTTTGGGTGCTCAATAAATGAGAAAGTCAATGCCCATGGTAAAGAACCATACACATGAAAGTTATTATAATACACTAGCTGCACAGGCCTGCCAAAGATTGCTTTATAGGAAATGCCAAAAAAAAAAAAAAAAGAAGTCACATTTGAACGCACCTAATAATTCAACTTGCCAGCCAATAAGCTACCTGTCAAAATAGTTATCTGAGTGCTTTCATCAATTTTGGAATTCAAAGGCATTTATATGTGCCTAGAACCTGAATGTGTAGAAAAAGTTTCTACGCTTCAAGTCTATATTCGGCTTCCACCTCACTCCCACACCCTTGCTGAAATCATCAACGCTTCCGATTTATGCTGCCTTCTTTACAATTCACTAAGCAGTTGATCTAACCAGCACTGCCCTTCGTATTTAAAAATAAAGGGGGAGGGGGATAGCTAGTGAAGCCGTTAATGGGCAGAGAGCATTGGGTCAGACTCCGTCCAAAGTCTGCTCCACAGGTGGGGAGCTCATCCAGCAGCGACCTGCCTTCCGAGAACAAACTTGTCGCAGGGCTCAGTTTTCCCTCGGCTCCGACAAAAGCAACCTCACTTTCTTCCCCAACCAAGTCGGAGGAAAGACGCCCTGGGAGTTAGTCAACAGTACGCTGTTCCGGCTGGTGTCCCAAGTTCCCGGCGCTTTAACTTTAGAGCCTTGCAGAAATAAGAATAGAGGGCGCTGGGGGCCGGACCCGGGAGAGCGCGGGCTCTGAGCGCCAACGGCCGAGAGCTCCTCTCCGTCGCCCACCACCCGCCCGGGCCCGGGGAGCGACGGGCTCTCCGCCCGCGCCTCCGCAGCCCCGCCCGCCCCCGCCGCACCCCCCGACTCACTGCTCGGCCGGGCACCGCACCGCGGTCCGGGGCTGCCCGCCGGCCGCCGCCTTCCCGCCCTCCCGCGGCGCGGCTCCCGCTTCCCGCGCCGACTTCTCGGCGCAGCCCGCGCCCGGCCACGCTCCGGGCTGGGGCATGGCGCCCCGACTCATGCGGCCGCCTCCGAACGACCCGGAGCCCCACCCGTCCGGGCGCCCGGCCGCAGCCGCCGCCGCCGCCGCCGCCGCCGCCGCTCCCAGCCCGCCGGCTTCCGAGGCTGCGCAGAACACTTCCGCACGCGTCCCAGCCGCCCGCCCCGCGGCCTCTGACCCGCGGCGGGGGCGTGGCCTCCGGGACCCGGTGGCCGCGGAGCCCTTCCGCGCCGCGTCGGCTCACGCGGCTGCGCAGGCTCAGCCCCGGACGACCAGGGCCGCCCGCCGGGGGCGCGCACTGCGCATGCTCCACGCGGCGGGCCCGCGCCGGAGTGTCCCCGGACGTTGCGGCCCGGCCGAGGCGTGACGAGCGAAGCCTGCGCGGCGGAGGGACGCGGCCTTGGGGCCGGGGAGGCGCAGGAAGGCCGCTCGCCGTGTGCTCGGGGGCCGTATTCTTTACAGTGAAATTCGATGTTAGGAGAATATGAGCAAAGGGAAAATGTTAGGAGACCTCAAAGATCGGGAGAAGGCGAAGTGTTTCTTCCCCGGGGAGAGAGCAGAGACCCCTCTGAAGCGGAGCAGCAGCCAGCGCGGGGCAGTACCGGCGAGCGCAGCCCCGCGGCTCGGAGGGAGGCGGCCCGTGTGCCGGGGACGGCTCGGCGAGGAGGCGAGTAGCCGGGGTTCTGCCGAGGGACGCTGCTGGAAGAGGGGGCCACGGACCCGAGCGGGAAAGGCTTCCCGAGGCTGGGGAGGCAGCTTGTGCTTCATCCTCGCTGAAACATCGGAAACTGGTGACTAGTTGTTTGTTTACGTAGATACCAAGAAGTCTTCTTTTTCTACTTTTTGTTTCTTTGATATTTTATTTGAATTCGATTTGCCAACATATAGTTTGACACCCAGTGCTCACCCCATCGCGTACCCCCCTCAGTGCCTGTCACCCAGCCACCCCGTCCCCCGCCCGCCTCTCCTTCCGCAACCCTTTGTGTCCCGGGGTCAGGAGTCTCTCTTGATTTGCCTTCCTCTCTAATTTTCCCCCACTCCGTTCCCCTCCTTTCCCTTATAATCTCTTTCGTTATCTCTTATACTCTGCTTATGAATGAAACCTTATGTTTGTCCTTCTCCTACTGACTTACTTGACTCAGCATAATACCCTCCAGTTGCAAACCCGTGGAAGCAAATGGTGGGTATGCATCCTTCCTGATGGCTGAGTAATATTCCACTGTGTATATAGACCACATGATCTTTAACCATATTCATCTGTCGATGGACATCAGGCTCCTTCCACAGTTTGGCCACCGTGGACATTGCTGCTGTGAACATTGGGGTGCAGGTGTCCCTTGTGGGGGAGGGAGGTGGTGACTGTTTTAAAAGACCACTTTGTTAGAGAAAAGGTTGGAAAGGGATGAGGCTGGAAGTCCAGTTTTGGGGAGACTGGAGAGTAGTGGGCATCAAAGGGAGAAACTGGATGGAAAAGAGACTATTTCCTCCTCCAAGAATATTGGAGGAAAGTAGTCAAAAGGCACAAACTTCCAGTTACAAGATTATTTATCTAAATTATTTATCTAAATAATTAGTAGGGATGTAATGTACGACATGATGACTATGTCTAATGCTGCTATATGGTACCTAGGAAAGCTTTTAAGAGTAGATCCCAGGGATCCCTGGGTGGCGCAGTGGTTTGGCGCCTGCCTTTGGCCCAGGGCGTGATCCCGGAGACCCGGGATCGAATCCCACATCGGGCTCCCGGTGCATGGAGCCTGCTTCTCCCTCTGCCTGTGTCTCTGCCTCCCTCTCTCTTTCTCTGTAACTATCATAAAAAAAAAAGAGGAGATCCCAGGAATCCCTTGGCGGCCCAGCAGTTTAGCGCCTTCAGCCCAAGGCCTGATCCTGGAGACCCGGGATCGAGTCCCACGTCAGGCTCCCTGCATGGAGCCTGCTTCTCCCTCTGCCTGTGTCCCTGCCTCTGTGTGTGTGTGTGTCTCTCATGAATAAATAAATAAAATCTTTAAAACAAACAAAAAAAGAATAGATCTCAGGAATTCTAATAACAAGGAGAATTTTTCTTGTATCTCTCTGATAGTTGTTAACTAAGCCAATTACAGTAATCATTTCACAATATATGTAAACCAAGCATCTTGCTATACACCTTAAATTCATACAGTGATGTGTACCAGTTTTTTCTCAATAAAACTGGAAAAAATGATAAAAAATACTTGTATTTTGAGGAAAGAACCATGGGATGGATTTTTTCCTTTAATTCGAAAAAGTAATAAATGCATGTGCTAAAAATATTCAGAGCATACAAAAGAATATAGGAGTTATATTTCCAATGGCTATTAAGGAAGTGGGATTATAGTGGGTTGAATAATGTCTCCCAAAATTCATGTCCACTTGGAACCTCAGTGAGACCTATTTGGAAATTGGGACTTTGTAGTTGTAATCAGTTAAGATGAGGTCATAATGGGTTAGACTGGGCCAGAAATCCAATGACTAGTATCCTTAGGAAAGGATGCTGAAATACATAGTGACAGGAAGTACGGACATGTGAAGATAAAGGCAGAGATTGGAGTGTTGTGAGTATATATGGAGAAATGCTGGGAGCCACTAGTAGCTAGGAAAAGGCAAGGAAAGATAATTCCAAAGAGCCTTCAGAAGAAGCGTGGCCCTGCTGATAACTTGATCTCAGGCATCTATCCTCCAGAACTATGAGAAAATACATTTTTAATTTTTTAAGCCCTCAGTTTGTGGTACTTTGTTGTAGCAGTTCTAGGAAAGTAACAGATGAAGACTTATAAAATTCTATCAGGCTGAATTTATTAATAAGGGCCCACCAAGCAGATATTCTAGATACAACATGTTACCTCCAGGGATTAGAAAGCTAACAATTTGTTTGAATGGTTACTGAGTATGTCTTTTTCTATTATGCATGTGAATCTGGGAAAATAATCATAAGATGGGTTTAGGGACCCACTGAGCCCACTATAAGAAGGACCTGAGTGAAATCCTATTGATCACTTGACTTCCATCCACCCCAAAGTGCTTACACTAAATGAGATGCCAGAACTGCCTAGGAGACTATTGAGGAAGGTATCCTAAGCCTTGGAGGTAAGTGGGGTTGACACGTTAGAATGGATTTATCATGTAAGACTTGCTCACCCACCCCTGGAGTGTCCAAAGGACACTACCCTTCACCATGACTATGAGAAGTAAATATACGAGGGAAGCCCCAGCATCTTTGAAGATACGCAATTGCTCTTTTCTGTAGTCAGATACATCTTACAGTGGAAACTACCACCATCAAACTCAGATTCCTAAATGCAGTGGGGATAAGGGAATCTAGGAATGCAGGAACCAAGAGGCGGCACTTAATTGTCAAAAACTAGAAAGGTGTGGTTACTGTAATGGACAGCTGAACCAAAAGAGTAATCAGAATTGTCTGACTTGCAGAGACCTATGACATTGGCCATTTGATCATAGTGTCCCTAGGGAAAAAAAAAAATGGACAATCTACTAAATTCATACTTGGTATGAGCAGAAGAGTTCTAGGTCTAGCAAACAGAAGTCCTAACTTGCACCACCAGAACAGTGTGTCACATCCCCTCCACTATTTTTCATACTTGAGCCAGGTTATACCCTCAGAACTCTTTGAATGAAGGAGAGACCAACAAGTCCTTTTGGGGAAGGACCTTGTTCCACTGCCAAAAATGTATATTACTAATTTGTTCCCAGCCTTCCCCAAAGGGTCCTATGGCCATCTATCAGGGTGATTGCTCACTGGGGAAAAGGAAATAATCAGACTTTTGAGAGATTAGTAGACAATGGGTCTACTTTGACACTGATTCATAGAAACCCAGAACATCATTGTATCTACCAATCAGAGTGTAGCGGCTTATGATTAATGGAGTTTTAGCTCCGGTTCATCTCACATTATGCCCGGTGGGTCTCTGAACACATCCTATGGTTACTTCCCCAGTTCCAGAATGTGCAATTAAAATAGACTTGCTCAGCAACGAGCAGAATCCTCACATTGTTCCCCTGAGTTGTAAAGTGAAGGTTGTTATGGTAGAAAAGGTCAAATGGGAACCACTAAAACTGTTTCTGCCTATAAAAATGTAAACCAAAAGCAATACCACATTCTTGGAGGGATTGCAAAGATTAGTACTACCATCAGGGACTTGAGAGTTAGAGATGTGATAGCCACTACATTCCTTTCAAGAATTTGTCTATTTGACATGTACGGAAGATAGATGGCTCATGGAGAATGACAGTGGATTTTCATAAATTGAATTCTGTGGTGATTCTAGTTGAACTGCTATTCCAGATGTGGTTTCATTGCTTGGGCAAATCAGCCTGTTTCCTAGTACTTGGTATGTAGGCATTGAACTGGCAAATGCTTTTTCCCCTCTACACCTGTTGAAAGTCTACCAGAAGGGATTAACTTTCAACTGACAAGGCCAGTGATTCACTTTCACTGTCTTACCACAGGATACATCAACTCTTCAGCCCTATGTAATGATTTAATCTACAAAGACCTCCTTTCCCTTCCTCAGAAAATCATACTAGCCCATTACATTGAAGATGATAGTACTGATTAGTCCTGGTAGGCAGGAAGTAGCGATTACTGTACACATATTGGTAAGATATTTGCACATTAGAGAATGGAAAATAAATCCTCCAGGATTCAATGGCCTTCTTCCATGGTGAAATTACCAGGGATCCAGTGGTACGGGGAATATCAAAATAACACTTCTAAGGGGAAGAATAAGTCATTACTAAAGGAAGAGGAAGGAGAAGTTGGCCACAGGTCCAGTCTATTGTGCAAGTTGCTCTGCCATTTGGGTCATAAGATCCAGTAGATCAATGGAGCTTTGAAGTGGAAGTGGCAGATAGAGATGCTACTTGTAGTCTTTAGCAAGCATTTTTAAGTGAATCACAAGGCAAACCTCTAGGATTTGGAACTAAAGCCCTGCTATCCTTCGTGGAAATTACTCTCCTTTTGAGAAACACCTCTCGGACTGTTACTGGACCTTACTAGATAAAGAATGCCTATCCATGAGTCACAAGTTACCATGTGACCTGAGCTCAGCAATAAATCATGTCAGTGGATTGTAACCTTGATAGATGTGATCTGATGAAAATGGCTCTGCACTCATGTGATCTTCCAAAATCCCATAACCCCAGTCTAATCATGAGAAAAACATTGGACAAATTACAAATTCCATGAGAGGAGCATCCTACAAAATACTTGACTAGTATTTTTCAAAACTGTCAAGGTGATCAAAAACAAGAAAAATCTGAGAAACTATCATAGTGAAGAGGAGCCTAAGGAGATAGACTGACAACTAAGTGTAATGTGTCCTGGATGGGATCCTGGAACAAAACAACAAAACAAAATCTTCCTTCCTTAAAAGAAGTGGAGTAAACTATCGCCTTTGTTAATAATAATGTATTGGGGCATCAGAGTGTCTCATCAGTTAAGCATCCAACTCTTGATTTCTGCTCAGGTCATGACCTCAGGGTCCTGGGATTGAGCCCTGCATCAGGCTCTGCACTTAGCCTGCTTGAAACTCTTTCTCTCTCCTTCTTCCTCTCACCATTTTTGTGCACACACACTCTCTCTATAAAATAAATATTCCAAAAAAATTAATGTAGCAATATTGGTTCATTAACTGTAGTAAATGTACCATACTAATGTAAGATGTTATCAGCAGGGAAAATTGGGTGCAGGGTATATAGAAACTCTCTTCTCCATTTTTCTGTAAATATGAACTATTCAAAAAAATAAAGCCTATTATACAGAAAAAATCAAATCACATCACAAACTGTTAAACAAAGACTTTCCTAAATAATGAAGAGTATCTAGTCACATTGTTCTTATTTTGCACTTCAATAGAAAATTTTCAATGTTAACGTTTCATCTTTAACCTTTTTAAACTTCCTATTGTGTATCTTTTATCATAAACATAATAAACACAGAGGAACACATACATTTTTAATATATATGTGCACATTGGAGATACACTGAATTTTTTCTGACATCACAGAACTAAATTATTAGAGGGCAAGTATGTTAGACTTAATTAAAAAATTAGAGTTTCTTAAGTCAAAAATTAGAGGAAATTGTAAAAAGTAAACCTATGAACTGTGATATAATTACAACTAGTCTAGTCTTATGTCAAGATGAATAAATAATAACAAAAAACTATAAGCCTATACAGTGACATTGCTAGAACAAACCCAGTTAGTTTCTGGCTTCCCCTTTGATTCTTTCCTAATTTGATAACTAAAAATGATATGGTGTTGGGGATCCCTGGGTGGCTCAGTGGTTTGGCACCTGCCTTCGGCCCAGGGTGTGATTCTGGAATCCCGGGATCGAGTCCCACGTCAGTCTCCCTGCATGGAGACTGCTTCTCCCTCTGCCTGTGTCTCTGTCTCTCATGAATAAATAATTAATTAATTAATTAATGTAATAAAAAATTATATGATGACATTATAATCTGTAAGTCCTTACACTTGGTAACTTACATTTTTTAATCACCTTGAATTGATATAATTACCTCTTCAGCTGCCTTGCCTAAAATAGTTAATTCGTGAAAGACTCCAAGTTCCTTTACTTTGAAAACACCAGCCCTTATTTGTAATAACTTCCCAAGGAACAGGGCCAAACCATTAGAGTGGTTTTTTTCTTAGTTTGATTAATTCTCTGAAAGGAACTTAATTGGATGCATATCCCCCCATTCAATACCACAAACTTACATTTTACAGCAAAGTCAAATTTTGCTCCCATTTTTACTCTATAGAATTTCCCGATGTCACAGCAATAAAAAAATAGATTTCAACTATTCTGTACATCAATTTCAAAAGTATTAACAGGAAAGGTACTTTTTAGTTTATTCTAGTTTCATAGGTTATATACTTCTCAAGCTTGAAAGGAAATATTGTTAGTTTTGCTTAAAAATTAACTACTCTAGGAATAGCCAAAATTTGACAGGCCTTTTTCCAGCCCACCCCCGGATTGTGGGATGCTCATCACTTTAAACAGGATTTGGCAGGGGGAGATACCTACTGTGTCTTGGCAGTTCTGAAACTAGAAGAAATAACTTTAAATAGAAAAAAATAGGGGAAATAGTTCATTAGAAAAAATATCTTTCAGCAGTATTAATTTACCTGGAAAGCCCCAAAACTGTCCCCAAGAGTTTTCCTGGGAGAAGTATGGGTCATAATGAAATTTATCATGAAAATAAGACTTTCTTTTTTTTTTTTTTTCGATTTGATAAATTTATTTTTTATTGGTGTTCAATTTATCAACATACAGAATAACACCCAGTGCTCATCCCGTCAAGTGCCCACCTCAGTGCCCGTCACCCAGTCACCCCCACCCCCCGCCTACCTCCATTTCTACCACCCTTAGTTCGTTTCTCAGAGTTAGGAGTCTCTCATGTTCTGTCTCCCTCTCTGATATTTCCCACTTATTTTTTCTCCCTTCCCCTTTATTCCCTTTCACTATTTTTTATATTCCCCAAATGAATGAGACCATACACTGTTTGTCCTTCTCCGATTGACTTACTTCACTCAGCATAATACCCTCCAGTTCCATCCACGTCGAAGCAAATGGTGTGTATTTGTCGTTTCTAATGGCTGAGTAATATTCCATTGTATACATATACCACATCTTCTTTATCCATTCATCTTTCGATGGACACCGAGGCTCCTTCCACAGTTTGGCTATTGTGGACATTGCTGCTAGAAACATCGGGGTGCAGGTGTCCCGGCGTTTCACTGCATCCAGATCTTTGGGGTAAATCCCCAGCAGTGCAATTGCTGGGTCGTAGGGCAGATCTATTTTTAACTCTTTGAGGAACCTCCACACAGTTTTCCAGAGTGGCTGCACCAGTTCACATTCCCACCAACAGTGCAGGAGGGTTCCCTTTTCTCCACATCCTCTCCAACATTTGTGGTTTCCTGCCTTGTTAATTTTCCCCATTCTCACTGGTGTGAGGTGGTATCTCATTGTGGTTTTGATTTGTATTTCCCTGATGGCAAGTGATGCAGAGCATTTTCTCATGTGCATGTTGGCCATGTCTATGTCTTCCTCTGTGAGATTTCTGTTCATGTCTTTTACCCAGTTCATGATTGGATTGTTTGTTTCTTTGATGTTCAGTTTAATAAGTTCTTTATAGATCTTGGAAACTAGCCCTTTATCTGATACGTCATTTGCAAATATCTTCTCCCATTCTGTAGGTTGTCTTTTAGTTTTGTTGACTGTTTCTTTTTTTTTTTTTTAATTTTATTTATGATAGTCGCACAGAGAGAGAGAGAGAGAGAGAGGCAGAGACACAGGCAGAGAGAGAAGCAGGCTCCATGCACCGGGAGCCTGACGTGGGATTCAATCCCGGGTCTCCAGGATTGCGCCCTGGGCCAAAGGCAGGCGCTAAACCGCTGCGCCACCCAGGGATCCCAGTTTTGTTGACTGTTTCTTTTGCTGTGCAAAAGCTTCTTATCTGGATGAAATCCCAATAGTTCATTTTTGCTTTTGTTTCTCTTGCCTTCGTGGATTTATCTTGCAAGAAGTTACTGTGGCCGAGTTCAAAAAGGGTGTTGCCTGTGTTCTCCTCTAGGATTTTGATGGACTCTTGTCTCACATTTAGATCTTTCATCCATTTTGAGTTTATCTTTGTGTATGGTGTAAGAGAGTGGTCTAATTTCATTCTTCTGCATGTGGATGTCCAATTTTCCCAGCACCATTTATTGAAGAGACTGTCTTTTTTCCAGTGGATAGTCTTTCCTCCTTTGTCGAATATTAGTTCACCATAAAGTTGAGGGTCCACTTCTGGGTTCTCTATTCTGTTCCATTGATCTATCATACATAAGGAGATGACAGAATGATGTTATTCAAAGACTTGGGATTCTGAAAATGTTAAACTCGTCATTGGCCTCCAGATAAATAGAATTTCATACTAAATAAATCATCCAGATAGATAATAATCTTAATTTATTTACAGAGCTTCTGAAATAGAATATCATACTCTTACATACCTCAACATCTGCTATGGACTGAAATATACCCCCCCACACACAAATTCATATGTTGAAGCCCTAACTGCCAAAGTGACTATATTTGTGTCACAGCTTAAACATTTGTGCCCCCCATCCATATGGTTGAAATACCATATGGTATTAGGAGGCAGTTCTTTGGGAGGTAATTAAGATTAATTAAATGAAGTCAGGAGCCTGGAGCTTTCCTGAATGAGATTAGTACCTGTTTTAAGGGGACGGGCTCTCATGACTGAATAATAGACTCTTCAGTAATCCAGATGGTTTCTAAGTCTTTTTTGTTGTTGTTTTTTGTTTGTTTGCTTTATTGGAGTTCGATTTGGCAACATATAACACCCAGTGGTCATCCTGTCAGGTGCCCCCCTCAGTGCCCAGTCACCCCATCCCCCCATCCACCTCCCCTTCCACCATCCCTCATTCGTTTCCCAGAGTTAGGTGTCTCTCATATTCTGTTTCCCTCACTGATATTTCCCACTCATTTTCTCTCCTTTCCCCTTTATTCCCTTTCACTATTTTTTACATTCCCCAAATGAATGAGACCATATAATGTTTGTCCTTCTCTGATTGTAACTCCTTGTTTTGAATAGATTTGAAGAATCTAAAAAGTAAAATATTTTTTAAAATAAATCTTTAAAAATAAGATATTCCATGCTATGAATAGATTTGAAGAATCTAAAAAGTAAAATATTTTTTAAAATAAAACAAATCTTTAATAATAAGATATTCCATGCTCATGGAATATTTAACAACAACAAAAAAATGTCTATGCTACCCAGAGCAATCTACACATTCAATCCAATCTCTATCAAAATACCATCAACATTTTCAAAGTGCTGGAACAAATAATCCTAAAATTTGTATGGAACCAGAAAAGACCCCAAATAGCCAGAGGAATGTTGAAGAGAAAACCAAAACTGGGGGCATCACAATCCCAGACTTCAAGCTATACTACAAAACTGTGATCATCAAGACAGTGTGGTACCGGCACAAAAACAGACACATAGATCAGTGGAACCGAATAGAGAACCCAGAAATGGACACTGAACTCTCTAGTCAACTAATCTTTGACAAAGCAGGAAAAAAATATCCAATGGATAAAAAGACAGTCTTCTTTTTTATTTATTTATTTATTTTTATTTTTTTATTGGTGTTCAATTTGCCAACATATAGAATAACACCCAGTGCTCATCCCATCAAGTGCCCCTCTCAGTGCCCGTCACCCAGTCACCCCCACCCCCCTCCGCCCACCTCCCTTTCAACCACCCCTTGTTGGTTTCCCAGAATTAGGAGAACAAATGGTGTTGGGAAAATTGGACAGCCACATGCAGAAAAATGAAACTGGACCATTTTCTTATACACAAAAATAAACTCCAAATGGATGAAAGACCTAAATGTGAGACAAAAATCCATGAAAATCCTAGAGAACAACACAGGCAGCAACCTCTTTGACCTCAGCCATAGTAACTTCTTGCTAGACATGTCTCCAAAGGCAAGGAAAACAAAAGCAAAAATGAACTATTGGGACTTCATCAAGATTAAAAACCTTTTGCACAGCAAAGGAAATGGTCAACAAAGCCAAAGGCAACCTACAGAATGGGAGAAGATACTTCCAAATGTCTCATCAGATAAAGGGCTAGTATCCAAAAATCTATAAAGAACTTATCAAACTCAACACCCAAAAAACAATCCAATCAAGTCAAGAAATGGGCAGAAGACATGACAAGTCTATGTCTGGCTGGGTGTTTCTCTAAAGAAGACAGACAAATGGCCAACAGACACATGAAAAATGCTCAACATTACTCAGCATCAGGGAAATAAAAATCAAAACCACAATGGATACCATCTCACACCAGTCAGAATGGCTAAAATGAACAAGTTAGGAAATGAGAGATGTTGGCAAGGATGTGGAGAACCCAAAGGGGTTCCCTTTTGCACTGTTGGTGGGAATGCAAGCTGGTGTAGCCACTCTGGAAAACAGTATGGAGGGTCCTCAAAAAATTAAAAATAGAGCTACCTTATGACTCAGCAAATGCAATACTAAGGTATTTACCCAAAGAATACAAACATAGTGATCAGAAGGAGGGTCTGCACCCCATCATTTATAGCAGCAATGACCACAATAGCCAAAATATGGAAAGAGTCCAGATGTCCTGATGGACAGTGATGAATGGTTACAGAATACGTGGTATATGTATACAACGGAATATTACTCAGCCATAAAATGAATGAAATCTTTCCACTTACAACAATGTAAATGGAACTAGAGAGTACTATGCTAAGCAAAATAAGTAAATCAGAGAAAAACAATTGTCATATGATTTTGCTCAGTGGTTTAGCATCTGCCTTTGGCTCAGGTTGTGATCCCAGGGTCCTGGGATGGAGTCCCACATCAGGCTCTCCATAGGGAGCCTGCTTCTCCCTTTACCTATGTCTCTGCCTCTCTCTGCGTGTCTCTCATGAATAAATAAATAAAATCTTGAAAAAAACAAAAAGAAACAAAATAGGATTATAGGGGAAGGGAGGGAAAAATAAAATAAAATGAAATCAGAGACAGAGACAAACCATAAGAGACTTAAATTGAGGGTTGCTTGAGGGGAGGTGGTTGGGGGGATTGGGGAATTGGGTGATGGACATTAAAGAGGGCACTTGATGTAATGAACACTGGGTATTATATGCAATTGATGAATCACTAAGCTCTACTTCTGAAACGAATAATACACAATATGTTAATTAATTGAATTTAAATAAATAAAATACTTAATGAGAGATTGCTGATACTTTTGGCATGCAATTGAGAAGCTGAAAGAATTTAATGATTTTGTTATGACAGAAATCCATTTTCATCTATCTATGAAAACAGTGTTTCTCAGTGCTTATATCTGTAAAACCTGAAACTAGGAATAGAACTGAGATTAAATCCTGTCTCTTCCTAACAATAAATAACATTCACTGATAGATTTTGAAAGGGATATATCAATAGAATCTTACTAAGGATGTGTAATAATTATCAAACTTCACAATGTATTGTAATCAAATTTTTACTATTAATAATTATAAGTATAGTTAAAACTTTCAAGTAATTTTTTTAATTTTAAGATTTAAAAAATCTTAAAAGATTTTATTTATTCATTCATGAGAGACACAGAGAGAGGGAGAAAGGCAGAGACACAGGCAGAGGGAGAAGCAAGCTCCATGCAGGGAGCCCGATGTGGGACTCAATCCCAGGACTCCAGGATTACGCTCTGTGCAGAAGGCAGACACTTAACCTCTGAGCCACCCAGGTGTCCCTCAAGTAATTTTATTTATTTATTTTTTTAAGGTAATTTTAAATAATAAAAGGCTTTCAAACATAAAAATATGCTGCGTTAAAGTTCTGGGAAAGGAGAATGGAAATGAGATTCCAGTAGGAAAAGGGAATGATGTAAAATCACAGTATTTTTTAATAAATGAGAGTGAATTTCTAATAAATATATTACTTAGATTCCATTGCAAACTTGAGTTATGTGATGATCTTATTATAAAATATCAGTAATCAGGGACACCTGATTATCAGTAATAATTTATAATACAGTGGAAATTATATCCTTTAAATTTCTAATGGGAAATTTTAAATGTCAGTTTTCAAATGTGGAAATGGTTTCAGACTTTTTCCAAAACTCTTTTACAGGGGTAGGTGGGCAAAAATATTCAGATGGATGCCTTAGATGGCAACTAGTGAAAACCCCTTCATTTAATATATGTGGCAACTGAGGACCAGAAGTTCTTGTCTTGAACCAGAACCCAAGACCACATTCATCACTGGCTCCATCTCCCATGCAGAGAAGGCCCATGGGGTTCTGTGAGAAAGTCACGTTTCTCAGTGATGAGGGACCTCAAAGCAAGAGGTCATCCTTCTGAAATGTATTTGTCTCAGAGTACATCTGCAGTACCCTGTCAGTGCTAGTCCCACCCATTGTCAGGATCCCTTTAAAGCAATTACTTACTAGTATGAGCTAGTCATACATCTATCCTAGCAACTTGGATCGTGTTTTATCTAATTACTGATTTCCCTAACCAAGCTTGAAGCACCTTGAGGGAAGTAGGTATTGTCTTACTTAGCTTGGGCTGGGCTCCCTTAAAAACTAACAAACAGGGGCGCCTGGATGGCTCAGTTTCGGCTCAGGTCATGATCTGAGGGTTGTGAGATTGAGCCCTGTGTTGGACTTTGCAAGGTCATAATTTCTGTGTTGTGGAATGAAGTAGTTCACTGAACTGGTCTAGTCCTCAGGGTAATTAAGAAACCAGGTTAAGAAATCTACCTGGTAGGGAGAGAGAAATATTAGGTGTTTTAATAGCTATTTTCTTGCAAAATTAATTAATTACTTGCAGTTTCCTTAAATGAATTATTTTTCAGAATATTTATAGCCTCGGGACACATGGCTGGCTCAATCAGTAGAGCATGCATATGACTTTTAATTTCGGGGAGGTGAGGTAAGCCCCACATAGGGGATGGGCATGCTTAAAAATATGTATGTGTGTATTTATAGTCAAAGCTTTGTGGGAAGTCCATTCACGGACACTAGGTGGCACTATAAGAACCGCTGTTGGACCAGTTCCTGACCATCCAACAGTTGGTCCCCGCCATTTATTTACAGCCTGAACACTTTTAGCAAAGAATTGGATGAAAAAAAAACATAGAGAAATGTTCTTCGTTTTCTAGGTAGAGTCTATACGTTTTCTTTCTAAGGGATTGAACTCCTACCATAACTAGTATGTAGAGAAACAAGGTTCTCACAGAAAACTACAGCTAGCATGGATCAGGTCAGGATACAATCTGAATCCCGGTGCTGATGCTTAACAGCTGGTTTTCGGGGAGAAAGTCTATTTCCTGCCCTGTGTGCCTCCCATGGGACTGCTAGGAGGACCGTATGAGAATGGCCACGCTCTACAATTAAAAACCAAAGTTCTTTCTGGGGAGGCTCCTGCCTTGCATCAGCTCTGGGTCTTTCCTCCTCTGACCCCTTGCAGATTCTTCATCAACTCCAAGATCACTCTCAAACATTTATGAAGGACTTCAATGTCAGATACCTTCATTTCAACATTCCCTTGGAAAAATGACTAAAACTCGCAGCTCAGAGTGGCCGCCCCACCGATGGTGGCCAACTTCTCTTCAGCAACTTTGTCCAATGGCTACACCCTAGACCTTGTCATCATCTGGAAGTAAAGCCCATTAGACTTGTCAACCTCACACTCCACTCTCTGGCAGAAGTCACCCCCTGCTCATTAATGTCAATGGGACTTCCAGCTCCTTCATTCCCCTCCTCCTCTCCTGTTTATCAGTTTCCCTTTCTCTATCCACAGAACCCCTTTCTCTTCTTGCCTCTGTGTTTGCAGTGAGAAGCTACTCACTCATCAACTCCTACAACTGCCCCCCACCACTTCTCCGGGTCCCCCACCTGGACCATTGTGGTTCTTCCAGGCAATGCAGAGCACCTGGGGGAGTGAGCACAGACAAAGAATTAAATTACTACTGACAAAGAGCTGTGTAGCTCTGAGCACATTATTAATCCCTCTGAGCACCAGACTTGGGTATATTAAAGGGATGAGAACATCTATTCATAGAATTAAGAGAGGTAACAGGTGAAACAAGATTTTTTTTGAAATATATTTTCATGCTTTTATCTTTAGCACTTTTTATATCTGTGCTCTTTCCCTGCATCCAGAGGTACCTACCCAGAGGGCATGTGGATGAACGGGTGGACCAGGATTATTAGAGTGCAAATGGCTGCGCAGTGTAGTTTACTTCTAAAATAGGTAACTGAGATGCAAAATCAAAAGCCCCAAGAAAGTGGGACTTAGAGATTATGCCAAAACATAGCTTGAAAAGACAATAGGAAAGAGCTGGGTGTACCTGCACCTTATTCACCCACCATCCATGAAGAGGAGCCTGAGCAGGACCAGCCCTCAGAGAAAATGGGTGAGGACAGGAGAGGAGCTGGGTTTGTTGCTTTTCAAGAGCCCAACACTCACCCAAGCAGAAAACCATGAAAGCTATCTGGGGCTGGGGACCTGGAAGGAAAATCCATAGAGTAGATTAAGTCCTTTAAGTCCTTAACTCAGCTCTGCAAAACCATTATTACCCACATTAAAACATCACCACAAGAGTATTATCGGCCCGTTTCACAGAACAGGAAAGTAAACAACAGAGTCAAGATTCTAACCCAGGTCAGCTAGCCTCAAAGCCCATGCCCTCAACCATCATACCACATGGCCTTTCAAAACACGTCAGTTCCCTACACTCACCCAATCCCTAGTCTGCTAAATGTCAGGTCTAAGAAGCCCTGTTAGAAAAGTACTATGGGTTTCACGCTATTACTAGTTAACATCTAAACTCAGCTGGGCCTCAGTTCTGTTCTGCCACTTGTTTGTTCTCAGTCCACTTCCTTCCCCAAATCCTGCAGTGGCCCCTAAGCATCCCTTTCCTCCCCACACCCTCCCCATGTTTAGCAATGAGCTGGCCTGTGACTCACAGAGAAAACCAGTGTCATTCAAGAAAGACTCCATTATGGGCAGCCCAGGTGGCTCAGTGGTTTAGCGCCACCTTCAGCCCAGGGTGTGATCCTGGAGACCGAGGATCAAGTCCCACCTCAGGCTCCTTGCAGGCAGCCTGCTTCTCCCTCTGCCTGTCTCTGCCTCTCTCTCTGTGTCTTTCATGAATAAATAAATAAAATCTTTTAAAAAAAAAAAGAAAGAAAGACTCTCCAGGTGCCTGGGTGGCACGGTCAATTGAGCATCTGACTCTTGATTTCTGCTCAGGTCTGATCTCAAGGGTCGTGAGATCGAGACCTGTGTTGGGCTCCATGCTCAGTGGAGAGTCTGGTTGGATTCTTTCTTCCCCTGTCCCCTCCCCAATCTCTCTCAAATTAAAAAAACAAACAAACAAACAAACAAAAACAGACACACTCAGCTTCTCTCCTTCCCTCGACTAAATTAACCATCAACTTCACCTTCTCATCCTCCTTTCCAGCCAATTTCTGAGGCAGATATGTCTGTCTCACACCATTCCCTCCCTTGTCCTTGCAACTCCTCCAGGATTTCCACTGAGGGTCTCTTTCACAATGCCTCCAACCTCTTCTCTCTGCCAGTTCTTTCTCTCAGCCAATGACAAAGTAGGGTCTTTCCTTCCCTTCATGTCTTCCCCATCTTTAATGTCGACATCAGGAACTTCCACATCCAGGCCTGCAACTCCAAGAAGTGATGAAATTTCACTAATTCATGAAGAAAAAAGAGAGAATGAGAAACAAGGATAAAAAGGATTTTCTCAGTAAATTGAAGTAATTAAATTTAAGCAATTTTCTTTTATTCTGACATTTTAGCCTTTTTTTGGTGTTCAATTATTCTTTGTGTGGTGCCTTTTTTTTTTTAAGATTTTATTTATTTATTCATGATAGTCACACAGAGAGAGAGAGGCAGAGACACAGGCAGAGGGAGAAGCAGGCTCCATGCAGGGAGCCCAACGTGGGATTCAATCCGGGTCTCCAGGATCGCGCCCTGGGCCAAAGGCAGGCGCCAAACCGCTGCGCCACCCAAGGATCCCTGTGTGGTGCCTTTTACTTATTTTTAAGATTTTATTTATTTATTCATAAAGATACAGAGAGAGAGAGAAACAGAGACATAGGCAGAAGAAGAAGCAGGCTCCATGCAGGGAGCTGGATGCAGACCTCGATTCTAGGACCCTGGGATCATAACCTAAGCCAAAGGCAGATGCTCAGCCACTGAGCCACTCAGGTTCCTACTACGGTGTCTTTTAAAAGTGTGAAGACTGCATGCTCAAGAAAAAAAATCCCCCTTAATATTTCTTGCAGAGCTGGTTTAGTGGTCACATATTCTTCCGTTTCTGCCTTTATCTCTCCTATTCTGATGAGAGCCTTGCTTGATAGAGTATTCTTGGCTGCATGTTCTTCTCATTTAGGACCCTGAATATATCCTGCCAGCCCTTTCTGGCCTGCTAGGTCTCTGTGGAGAGGTCTGCTGTTAATCTAATACTTCTCCCCATATAAATTAGGGATCTCTTGTCTCTTGCTGTTTTAAGGATCTTCTCTTTATCTTTGGAATTTGCAAGTTTCACTATTAAATGTTGGGGTGTTGAATGGTTTTTATTGATTTTAGGGGGGACCTCTCTATCTCCTGGATCTGAATGCCTGCTTCCCTCCTCAAGTTAGGGAAGTTCTCAGCTATGATTAGTTCAAATACACTTTCTGGCCCTTTGTCCTTCTCAGCGTTTTCTGGAACCCCAATTAAATGCAGATTCTTCCTTCTGAGGCTGTCATTTATTTCCCTTAACCTTTCCTCTTGGTCTTTTTTTTTTTTAATTTCCATCTCCCTCATTTGATTTTTTTAAAAAGATTTATTTATTTATTCATGAGAATACACACAGAGAGAGAGAAAGAGAGAGAGGCAGAGACACAGGCAGAGGGAGAAGCAGGCTCCATGAAGGGACCCCGAGGTGGAACTTGATCCCTGGTCTCCAGGATCACACTCTTGGCTGAAGGTGGCACTAAACCCCTGAGCCCCCCGGGCTGCCCTCCTCTTGGTCTTTTAATTGTTTTTCTCTTTTTTCCTCAGCTTCCTTCCTTGCCATCAACTTGTCTTGTATGTCACTCACTCGCTCTTCTACCTTATTAACCCTCATTATTAGGACCTCCAGTTTGGATTGCATCTCATTTAATTGATTTTTAATTTCGGCCTGATTAGATCTCAATTCTTCAGTAACAATGTCTTTAAAGTCCTTTATGCTTTTATCCAGAGCCACCAGTAGCTTTGTAATTTTGCTTCTGAATTGGCTTTCTGACATTGAATTGTAATTCATATTCTGTAACTGTGCGGCAGAGAGTACTGTTTCTGATTCTTTCTTTTGGAGAACTTTCCATCTGAACACGACTGAATACACATTCTTCTCAAGTGCACATGGAACTTTTTCCAGAATAGACTGCATACTGGGTCACAAATCAGGTCTCAACAGATACCAAAAGATTGGAATTGTCCCCTGTATATTTTCAGACCACAATACTTTGAAACTAGAACTCAAAAACAAGAAGAAATTGGGAAGACACTCAAACACATGGAGGTTAAAGGGCATCCTACTAAAAAAAAGATGAATGTGTCAACCAGGAAATTAGAGAAGAATTAAAAAGATCTATGGAAACTAATGAGAATAAAGATACAACCGTTCAAAATCTTTGGGATACAGCAAAAGCAGTCCTAAGAGGGAAATACATCGCAATACAAGCATCTCTCCAAAAGTTGGAAAAAACTCAAATACACTAGCTAAAGGAATTGGAGAAAGAAAAGCAAGTAAAACCTACACCAAGCAGAAGAAGAGAGTTAATAAAGATTCGAGCAGAACTCAATGAAATAGAGACGAGAAGAACTGCAGAACAGATCAACAAAACCAGGAGTTGGTTCTTTGAAAGAATTAATAAGATAGATAAAGCCCTAGCCAGCCTTATTAAAAACAAAAGAAAAAAGACTCAAATTAATAAAATCATCAATGAAAGAGGAGAGATCACAACCAATACCAAGGAAATACAAACGATTTTTAAAAACATATTTTGAGCAGCTATATGCCAACAAATTAGGCAATTTAGAAGAAATAGATGCATTTCTGGAAAACCACAAATTACTAAAAAGGGAACAGGAAGAAATAGAAAACCTGAATAGGTCATAACCAGTGAGGAAATTGAAGCAGTCATCAAAAACCTCCCAAGACACAAAAGTCCAGGGCCAGATGGCTTCCCAGGGGAATTCTATCAAACCTTTAAAGAAGAAATAATACCTATTCTACTAAAGCTGTTCCACAGGATAGAAAGGGATGGAATACTTCCAAACTCGTTTTATGAGGCCAGCATCACTTTGATTCCAAAACCAGGCAAAGACCCCACCAAAAAGGAGAATTATAGACCAATATCCCTGATGAACACAAAAATTCTCAATAAGATACTAGCCAATAGGATCCAACAGTACATTAAGAAGATTATTCACTATGACCAAGTGGGATTTATCCCTGGGATGCAAGGCTGGTTCAACACTCGTAAAGCAATAGATGTGATAGATCATATCAACAAGAGAAAACACAAGAACCATATGATCCTCTCAATAGATGCAGAGAAAGCATTTAAAAAAAAAAAGATTTTATTTATTTATTCATGAGAGACAGAGAGAAAGAGGCAGAGACACAGGCAGAGGGAGAAGCAGGCTCCCTGCAGGGAGCCTGACTCAGGACTCAATCCTGGGTCTCCAGGGTCACACCCTGGGCTAAAGGCGGCACTAAACTGCTGAGCCACCCAGGCTGCCCCAGAGAAAACATTTGACAAAATACAGCATCCATTCCTGATCCAAACTCTTCAGAGTGTAGGGAGAGAGGGAACATTCTTCAGCATCTTAAAAGCCATCTACAAAAAGCCCACAGCAAATATCATTCTCAATGGGGAAACACTGGGAGCCTTTCCCCTAAGATCAGGAACAAAACAGGGATGTCCACTCTCACCACTGCTATTCAACATTCAACTTCTAGGCTAGAAGTCCTAGCCTCAACAATCAGGCAACAAAAAGAAATAAAAGGCATTCAATTGGCAAAGAAGAATTCAAACTCTCCCTCTTCCTAGATGACATGATACTGTACATAGAAAACCCAAAAGACTCCACCCCAAGATTGCTAGAACTCATACAGCAATTCGGCAGTGCGGCAGGATACAAAACCAATGCCCAGAAGTCAGTGGAATTCTATACACTAACAATAAGACTGAAGAATGAGAAATTAAGGAGTCAATCCCATTTACAATTGCACTCAATACCATAAGATACCTAGGAATAAACCAAACCAATGAGGTAAAGGATGTATACCCTAAAAACTACAGAACACTCCCAAAAGAAATTGAGGAAGACACAAAGAGGTGGAAAAATATTCCATGCTCATAGATTGGAAGAATTAATATTGTGAAGATGTCAATGCTACCCAGGGCAATGTACACATTCAATGCAATCCCTATCAAAATACCATGGGCTTTCTTCAGAGAGTTGGAACAAATCATCTTAAGATTTGTGTGGAATCAGAAAAGACCCCAAATAGCCAGGGGAATACTGAAAAAGAAAACCAGAGCCGGGGGCGTCACAATGTGGGATTTCAAGTTGTACTACAAAGCTCTGATCATCAAGACAGTGTGGTACTGGCACAAAAGCAGACACATAGATCAATGGAACAGAATAGAGAATCCAGAAATGAGCCTTCAACTCCATGGTCAACTAATATTCGACAAAGCAGGAAAGACTATCCACTGGAAAAAAGACAGTCTCTTCAATAAATGGTGCTGGGAAAATTGGACATCCACGTGCAGAAGCATGAAACTAGACCATTCTCTTACAGCCGACACAAAGATAAACTCAAAATGGATGAAAGATCTAAATGTGAGACAAGAATCCATCAAAATCCTAGAGGAGAACACAGGGAACACCCTTTTTAACTTGGCCACAGCAACTTCTTGCAAGATATATCTATGAAGGCAAGGGAAACAAAAGCAAAAATGAATTATTGGTACTTCATCAAGATAAAAAGCTTCTGCACAGCCCAAGAAACAGTCAACAAAATTAAAAGACAACCTACAGAATGGGAGAAGATATTTGCAAATGACCTATCAGATAAAGGGCTAGTATCCAAGATCTATAAAGAACTTATTAAACTCAACACCAAAGAAACAAACAATCCAATCATGAAATGGGCAAAAGATTTGGACAAAAATCTCACAGAGGAAGACACAGACATGGCCAACAAGCACATGATAAAATGCTCTGTATCACTTGCCATCAGGGAAATACAAATCAAAACCACAATGATACCACCTCACACCAGTGAGAATGGGGAAAATTAACAAGATAGAAAACCACAAGTGTTGGAGAGGATGCAGAGAAAGGGGAACCCTCTTGCACTGTTGGTAGGAATGTGAACTGGTACAGCCACTCTGGAAAACTGTGGAGGTTCCTCAAAGAGTTAAAAATAGATCTGCCCTACGACCCAACAATTGCACTGCTGGGGATTTATCTTTATACAGATGCAGTGAAAGACCAAGACACCTGCACCCCAATGTTTATAGCAGCAATGTCCACAATAGCCAAACTGTGGAAGGAGACTCGGTGTCCATCGACAGATGAATGGATAAAGAAGATGTGGCCTATATATACAATGGGATAGTACTCAGCCATCAGAAAGGATGAATACCCACCATTTGCTTCGATGGGTTTGGAACTGGAGGGTATTATGCTGAGTGAAGTAAGTCAATCGGAGAAGGACTGTCATCATATGGTTTTACTCATATGAGGAATATAAGAAGTAATGAAAGGAATTATAGGGGAAAGGAGGGGAACTGAGTGGGAAAAATTAGAGGAAGACAAACCATCAGAGACTCCTATCTCTGGGAAACAAACAAGGGGTAGTGGAAGGGGAGGTGGGCCGGGGGATAGGGTAACTGGGTGATGAGCACTGAGGGGGGCACTTGATGGGATGAGCACTGGGTATTATTCTCTATGTTGGCAAATTGAACTCCAATTAAAAAAATATATAAAGAATAATTTTAAAAAGGGAAAAATCCCATTTGCTGTGTTGAGATATTGAGCCTGGGGGGGGGGGGAGGAGTTATTCTTACTCATTATCTATCCCCGTTGTACTCAAACTTTTTATCTTTGAACATCTCTATAGTCTTTACACTCTTAAAGACAATCAAGAACATCATTTCAGGTGTACAATATAATGATCCACACTTGTATACCTTACTCAGTGCTCGAGATGAGTGTTCTAATCTCCTTTATCTGTTTCTCCCCTCCTCCATCTGCCTCCCATGTACAACCACCAGTTTGTTTTCTGTGTTCTTGACCCTCTGGCGTCTAGGACCTTGCATGCCCAGGCTAGGTAATCTCTAGAGATAACAAGCTACTCCCCTGTGAGCTCACCTTTCACATGCAAACTAAGCAATCCAAAATCTCTACCATGCCCCCACCTTTATCAGGCTTTCACAGGGTTCTTACATTTGGACTAATATTCCCTTGTCCTAATCCCCCCAGGGCCAGATACTAGACCACACAGGATGGTCCCTCCACCCCTAGAGGTTACTGAATTTATTCAAACTAACCAACCCTACATCTGTTTACCCTGACTCACCTGTTCCAAAGGAACACAGTAAAGGCTCTCACCTATGCTTTCCCCTCCCTCCTGTCTCCTGACTCTGGTGCTTCTCCTGTGGCCTCATATGCCAAGGCATGCCTCCCACTCTTGGGAACAAACCATCCCTTCAATGACAGTCATCTTCTGATCTGTTGGCCTGACTATACCCAAATGATGATTAAACCTACATTTAAAAAGAGGACCTCAAAAAAATAAATAAATAAATAAATAAATAAATAAATAAATAAATAAATAAATAAATAAATAAATAAATAAAATAAAATAAAATAAAATAAAATAAAATAAAATATAAAAAAATAAAAAGAGGACCTCAATGAGCTTTTGGTTATGTAGCTTCTATATACTGATATTTATTGTTTTAGATATTAAAATTGATAGATTTTGAAAATATGTACTATTCTTTTGAAAAATAAATGTATTATACATCAGCATAACATCTTAATGAAGAATAACTCTATTTTCAATGAAATATGATGAGAAGAGTAACATTGTTTTAATGTCTGCAAATCTCTTTAATGTCTGGCTTAATAGAATGGAACTTCTGGTTTCAAACAGCTACAATACCATACTCTGGAAAACTTTATAATACACCAATGAGGAATTGAGAACGAAAAAGGCAAAAGACATTTTGGTACTTAAAAACTGATCTTGAAATTGGTTTTGACCTCATAGACCCATTGAAAGGGTCCCCAGGCCACATTTTGAGAATGCTAATCTAAATGATCTTCATTAATACAGACAAGTGTTTGAGCTTCCGAAATTTGCACATTAAAGGGGTATTTACTGATTAAAAGTTTAAAGTAAAATTGTCCTCTACGTTAATTATGGTCATAGTCTTTTTTTTATACTTTTTTTTAAAGATTTTATTTATTTATTCATGAGACACACAGAGAGAGAGAGAGAGAGAGAGAGAGAGGCAGAGGCACAGGCAGAGGGAGAAGCAGGCTCCATGCAGGGAACCCGATGTGGGACTGGATCCTGGGACTCCAGGATCACACCCTGGGCTGAAGACAGGCGCTAAACCGCTGAGTAACCCGGGCTGCCCTTTTATATGGTTTTTAAAAAAATATTTAGGATTTAGTTATTTATTTTAGAGAAAGAGTGTAAGCACAATTGGGGAAGGGCAGAAGCAAAGAATCTTCAAGCAGACTCCCTGCTGAGTGTGGAGCCTAACACAGAGGTTTGATCTCATGACCCTGAGCCAAAACCAAGAATTGCATGCTTAACCAACTGAGCCACCCAGCCACCCCTTTTATGGTTATAGTCTTTTCTTTTTTTTTCTTTTAAATATTTAGTTTTAGTTAGTTAGTTAGTTAGTTAGTTAGTTAGTTTTAGTTAGTTGAGAGAGAGTACAGGGGAGGAGGGGCAGAAGGAGAGGGAGAGACTTAAGCAGACTCCATGCTGAGCCTGGTGCCTGTCCTGAACCTTGATCTCAGACCCTGTGATCACAACCTGAGCCAAAACTAAGAGTCAGGTGCTTAACTGATTGAGCCACCCAGGCACCCATATGGCCACAGCCTTAATGTAGGTCTTCAGAACCTTATACTTGGTTTAGGAGTTGTGTTAGGAGTTGTATTAGTCTGCTAGGCTGCCATAGCAAAATACCACAGGCTGGGTAGCTCGAGCAATAGAAATTTATTTTCTCACAATGAGACTAAAATCCAATATCAAGGCACTGTCAGGGTTGATTTCTGGTGATATAGCATGTTAGACATCAAGCCTAGGCCTTCAAGTCAGACTTCAGCCATCCTTACCCATGCAACAAAAGTGCTGGATGGAGCACAGTCTAGGAGGTGAGCAGTGCCTTCCGAGGGAAGGAGGCAGTTGAGGCAATCAGAGGATATCTGATAGAGTAATCATTTGACATTTGTAAAGGGTTCAGAACTACTTTTGCTCTAAGTATAGACATGACTATCCTAAAGTGACATTTCCTGAAAGGAGCATAACACACAGAGGTCACTGGGAAAGTATATTTTGATAGTCATATAAACAATAATCCCATGGTATTTGAAATTTAATGAAAATATTTAATAACTGAACACTATAACCCATCTAATTTGTACCTCAGCAGATGAGTCTTAACTTTAAACAGCCTTAGCCTATAATAAATGTTTGATATTCACTGTATCCAACTCCCAGTGAGATTTAATACACTGTATGATTGTGATTTGCTTAAAAGCCAGTGGAGTGAATTATACTGTATTTTTCTAATGAAACATGTGAAGCCTATCAAATCACTGTGAGAAGCATGAGAGCTCAAGATGCATACATAACGGCAGTCAAATTGAGAGTTATCTTATCACATCCAGGTAATTGTTAACTGAAAGTGACATTGGGAAATACCTTGAGAAGAGAGTAGGCATGGGTTATGCTTACTACCAAACCATTATGCCCTTGTTATTTTAAAGAACAAAACCATGTGAGGTCTAGTTGACACTGGATAACAAGGAATGTCATGGCTGCCTGCTAAAGTGTCTTAAATATTGAACTGTGGAACATCTTTATTTCCATGAAATCTTTGAGTTTTCAAATTACTTATTCCTATTGGTATTCATTGTTAGTTTCAAGGTTTATCACATGATTCGCCATGGACATGTGTGTGTATGTGTTTTACGTTTAGGGATTAGTTATTTCACGTGATTTATGGAAAAACAGACACAGTCAGCAAACAATATTAAAACTCTCCAAAGGACTGAAAACATACATATATTGTCACCTCTGAAATAAACTAGAGTTAATCCCAGAATAGACAGGGATAGCTGGGCAGCTGTGTATTAGGCATGGCCACAGGAACAGCATTCCCAATGGCCTTAACAGCTGTCAAGCATTATCTTCAAATCCTGTGTAGTGAGGTAGATGTTCTGGTGGCCAGAAGTCACACAAAACTCTGAGATCCACACCAAATATATCATATCTCCTTAATTAGAAATTTGTTATTTTACTGATACCTAAGCACCCATGACTTCCAAATGTCAATCTCCAGCCCCATCTTCTCTACTAAGCTCTAGACCATATATATTCACTGTGACAACTCAAAATCTTCATGTTTTAAACTGAATCTATTGCAAACTTACCTTTGTTTCTATATTTCCTATCTTAGTCGATATTGAAGTCCACTTATTAAGTTAGCCACTTCATTCATCCCATGTCACATCTTTCAGGGTAGGCACTAGGAATACAACAGTTAATATAGTGATTTTCCTTTCCTTGTGAATCTTATATTGTACTAGCGAAATGAACAATAGCTAATACTTTTGTGTGTGGGGATGTGTGGGTGTGTGTTAGTGGCAAGTTCTATGGAGGGGGGAAAGCAGAGTAAAGTAGACATGAGTTATAAGATATACCATTTTACATAGGTTATCAGAAAAGGCCTCATTATATTAAATTCCTCTCTTCTTGCCTCCTATCTTCAGTCAGTCCTCTCACCTGTCTCGCTGTCTCTGAGTCTCTCCTCCATCTCATTCCATTTTTGACAAATGAGAGAGTGGAGGTTGACAAAGCCCATGCTTCTGGAAAGCTCTCATCTTTCTGATACTATGTACAAGGGTAGTGACCCAAGTGGTGACTTGGCTGAGGCAACTCTTCAGTCAGGGCTTTTGTTGTTGACTATGAATTCCCCATAACCCATAGTTGACAGTGATAAAAAACAAACAAACCAAAACAAAAAACCCAATGCAAAACAAAAAGCTCTTGCTGTACTATAATTCTGGTGACACCACTAGATAAAGGTTCAAAGCCAATTTTACTTAACCATTCATGCAGCATCCTCAAAAGATGTAAAATTAAAGCAGTGGTTCATTGTCTTCTAGAGATCACAGTGACATCAAAAAAGAACTCAGGGTGTGGGTGGGGGGGTGTGCCTGGCTCGCTCAGAAAGTGGAGCCTGCAAGTCTAGATCTTGAGGTTGTAAGTTCAAGCTCCACATTGGGTGTAGAGATTACTTAAAAAAAAATTAAATCCTAAAAACAGAACTCAGGTCTTCTGACTTCCGCTGTTTTTATTTTAAAAAGCAAATCTACACAAGAATTATTTGGATAGAATATAAATGACCCTAACTTTTATGACTTTGAGATACTAGGGTGAAAACTATATAAATTAAGTGGGAATTTCAGATATTTGTATACAAAACTACTATATCAGTCTTATTTCTGTCCAAAAAAATGAGCATTTAAAATAAATATTAATACATATAATTACCCTATGAACCCTAAACTTTAATGTTAGAATGATGCTTCAATTAGTTGATAGCAACTATTGATTTTAGCAGAAGGAAGAATCTCTTAATTTAAGCCCATGGTGGAGAGCTGCCAATAGAGGGGAGATATGTTTTTGGCTCAGAGCTATGAGGGTTAGAAGATGTTTTTTCAATTTAATGTAGGTGTTGGATAAATGCTGCATTTAGAACCTTACAAGGGAATAAAATTGACCTCAGTTAACTTACTAGATTATTTTTCTTATTCTACTTTCCACAAGGGAGGAAAAAACTCTTGCAGAAGGTAATATTTTCCAATTAAGAAATAATTTAATCTCTCTCTGATTGTGTAAAAGAAATGTATTTCCTTGCCAAAGAATTTGAAAATAAGAGCTTAATACTTGTTAGGGTAGAAAACAGTTATATGTTTCCATTTACTTTTTTTTTCTTGGCAACATTTTCAAGCAGAGTGTGTATTGTTAAGAGGAGAGTAGGCTCAGTATAATGAGAAAAGTACAGCATTTGAAGCACGCCTCTTCTCCTGCAAGGAACATATGTCATATATTCTGCATCATCCAGTTTTACAAACAAGTCTTTTACCAGAGAACCACTAAAAACATTCTTTCATATGATAGTTCCCAACAACTGTATTGTAAATGAGTTCCCTCCTTCATAATGTGCCACTAAGAGCGCATTCTTACTACATTCTATTAACAAACACTTGTAGAATTGCATAGGAAAGGTTTGGGAAGAACCACAGAGAGGGATCACTGTGTTTAAAATAGTCCTTTACAACATCAAGAAAGTGATAAGGCAATCCATAGAGTGAGAGAAAATATTTGCAAATGATATATTTGATAAAGGATTCATACCCAGAATGTGTAAAGAACTCTTTCACTTACACAATAAAAAATCACCCAAGTTTTTAAAAATGGGCAAAAGATTTGAATAGACATTTTTCCAAAGAGGATAACAAATGACCAGTAAGTACATAAAGAGATATTCAACATCATTAGTCACTAGGGAAATATGAGAACAAGTAAAAAACCACAATGAGATACAATTTCACACCTATTATGATGACTAAAATCAAGAAAGACAACAACAAATGTTTGCAAGGATGTGAAGAAATTGGAATCTTCACACATAGCTGGTGAGAATGTAAAATAGTGCATTTGCTTTGAAAAAGCATCTGGTAGTTCCTCAAGATATTGAAAAGATCATATAACCCAGCAATTCTACTCCTAGGTACATATGTAAGAGAACTGAAACCACGTTCACACAAAAAAACTTGGAAGTGTATGTTCATAGCAGCATAGTTAAAAAGTAGAAACAATTTAAACGTTCATTGAGAAATAGATGAATAAAATGTAGTATATCCATACAATGGATTATTGTCAATAAAAAGTAACAAAGTTCTGATACATATTAAAAAATAGATAATCCTTGAAAACATGGTATTACATGAAAGAAGCTAGTCATGAGAGGATTCAGTATATAATTCCTTTTATATGAAAAGTCTGGAATAGGCAAATCTATAGAGACAGGAAGTAGATTCCTGGTTGCTAGAGGCTGAGAGGATGAATTTCCTTTTGTGGTAATAAAATGTTCTAACATTAGATAGTGAGGATAATTTTACAACTTTGTGAATATACTAGGATATGCTGATTGTACACTTTAAAATGTAAATTTAATGTGTACATAACTCAACAAGGTTGTAACCTAAGTAATAGTCTTTAAAACGTTCAAAATGGGCATCCTGGGTGGCTCAGAGGTTTAGAGCCACCTTCAGCCCAGGCTGTGATCCTAGAGACCAGGGATCGAGTCCCACATTGGGCTCCCTGCATGTAGCCTGCTTCTCCCTCTGCCTATGTCTCTGCCTCTCTCTCTCTCTGTGTCTCTCATGAATAAATAAATAATAAAATGTTTTAAAAAAATAAAGTGTTCAAAATTGGAAATCGTTTATAAATATAAATTTTATTCTTAGTATTGTCATTGGTAATAGGAGCCCAGAAAAAAATATGTACAAAAATTGGTGAAGGTCACTTTGACCTATTTGCTTTAAGGTAGGTTCAGCACCAGGGACAGCTCCCCTGCATTGGCTAAACTGTCAAAGGTACCATTCAAAAGGCTACCCAGATCCCACAGAAGTTTTCTAAGAGTGACAATTTCTCCTGTGCTTTTCTTCTTTTTAACACTGTCATATATTATGGCAGACAGGATTGCGTTTATATATACATTTCATGAGCATTCAACCAGGAAACAAAAGATATCCTACACTACTACTTCATTAGCCCAGTTAGCAAAATATATTGATTGTGACGTGCTGGTTCTCAGTCAGCATGAGCTCTTAGATAAGTCACTTGCCTCTATTAACTTCATTTCCTTATTCAAAACTTGTCAATAATTACACATGTGATAAGTTAAGCCAAAATTGTGGAATACAGCTTGTATTCATGAAAGATATTTTTATTACTGAATTCTTTAACAAGTCATCTCATCATGCTATAAAGCAATTTATTTTCTTCTGGGAGCACATTGTCTCCCATGACATTAGAAGCCCAGACTACTGCCATGAATATACTCAGGCTATTCTGTCAACAGCCTTCGTGGCAAGAACTATCTTATTAAGCATATTTCAGATGGGCACGAATTTCTAAGATATAACCTTGGACCTGGCCTGGAAATGGGCCCATTTCTAAGGATGAGGTGTAGATGAAGAGTTATGCATCTAATTCTCTACCTTTCTAAATTTAATTCAAAGATGAACCTCAACACATAGTTGCAGATGGATGTCCACTACACATATTTCTATATGATCAATCCTGTCATAACAGAATTTATCTGTAGGGTGAACATGAATTTGAGCCCCATATAAAACTGTTATAAAGGAATTTTGTAAGATTTAGTATTTCCAAATAAGAAATTATATGGAAAATTTCCACAAATGTTTGAACAGCAAAATTGTGTCAGACCATATAAAATCATGCTTTCGTCTGTATGATTACAGTGGAGTAGGTCGATGAAATGCTCTACAAAAAATCTAACTGAATGCGTATGGTTCCATTTCACTGTTTTTCATTCTCAAAGATTCAATTTTAGTTGCCATTTACCAATCTTACTCATATTTAGATATCAAAATAACAAGCACAGGAATTTAACTCTGTCAAATTCCATGAAGTCATATGCAGCTTCCCTTAAAAAGAAAAAAAATTTTTCAGAGATTTTATTTTTTTAAGAGGAGAGAGAGCATGAGAGAAAGCACAGGAGAAGGGACAGAGGGAGAAGCAGACGTCCCACTGAGCAGGGGGCCCACCACAGGGCTCAATCCCAGGACCCTGGGATCATGAACTGAGCTGAAGACAGATGCTTAACCCATTGAGCCACCCAGACACCCCTATTATTATCCCCAAAGGGAACAGAGTGGAAGGCAGCCATTTGATCTCTCAATGTCCACTATTTCCTCTGTTCTGGCTTAAGTAAACATGTTGTGTAAGAGGTCAGAGTCCATTTCCATAGGAGCCCTGGGGTTCATTAACACAAAAGTTGTAAATGACACTTCTCTTACTGAGGAAAGAAAGTGCATCAGTTTGAGTACGCACCAACAGGAGCCCCTAACACTCTAAAAAGTTGGGAGCTGGATCTTGAGTCCAAATGGTTCAAAAAGCAAAAGCTTCCCATTTCTATTCCATAAGGATTCTTTAATCCTTACCTATTCCTTCAGTGATTATTGCTTTCTTCAGCTATAAGAAAGATAGCTGTTCCTCTTTTGTGTGCACAGCATCTCAACAGTCTGCTACTTTTCCTTAACAACTTCCCCAACTTGCCTGTCTGTCCTTTGCTATTAGTTCTCTAGTCATTCAATCTGTTCTCTGTTCATTTCCCCGCCCCTCCCCATTTCCTGCTCTTGGTTTATTAGTTATATGTCTACATTTTAGTTTTAGTGGTTGTACTAATGTTTATATCTCCTTAGCTTACCAAGTCTACTTAAATATTTGAATGTTATGTACTAACCTTAAGCAGTATACTTCCATTTCTGCCTACTATCCTTTGTGCTATTGTCATACATTTTGCTTCTGTGTAAACTATGAAACCCACGACATGTGAGGTGTTGTTGTTTTTTGTTGTTGTTTTTTTTTTGCTTTATGTAGTTGAATTTTTTAAATGAAAACAAAATACTTTCATATTTATCATATTTACCATTTCTTTTGTTCTTCATTCCCTGTGTAGATCCATGTTTTTATCTGGCCTTGTTTTCCACCTAAAGAATTTCCTTTAATATTATTGCAGTGATATTCAATTACAAAGTCTCTCAGCTTCTATGTGTCTTTAGAAGCCTTTATTTCACCTTAAGTTGAACACTGTATTTCATTGTATTTTAAAGTTTTATTTATTTAAATAATCTCTACATCTCATGTGGAACTTACATGATCAAGAGTTACATGCTCTTCTGACTGAGCCAGCCATGTACCCCTTTTGAACATTTTTTTTCAAGATTTTATTTATTTATTCATGAGAAACACAGAAAGAGAAGCAGAGACACAGGCAGAGGGAGGAGAAGCAGGTTACATGCAAGGAGCTGTGGGACTCGATCCCAGGAATACAAGATCACTCCCTGATGCTCAACCACTGAGCCATCCAGGCATCCCAGTTGAACATCTTAAAGGAGATTTTTGCTGGATGTATAACCCCATGTTGACCATATTTTATTTTTTCATTCTGCAATTTAAAGATGCCATACCATTGTCTCCTGACTTGCATCATTTCTGAGAAGAAATCTGCTCTCACTCTTATCTTTGTTCTTCTGTCCATCAAGTGCCTTTTTTCTCTGGCTGATTTTAAGATTTTCTCCTTGTCACTGTTATTCAGCAATTTAATTATAATGTGCTTTGGTGTGATTTTCTGTGTATTTATCCTCCTTGGGACTCATTAATGTTTATAGATAGATATGTGGGTTCATAGTTTTTACTAAATTTGGAATTTTTTCATTGTTTCTTCGGATATTTTCCTGTCTCCCTCTTCTCCCTTCTCACTAAATCAGTTTTCTGGGATTCCAATTATACATACAATTAACCACTTGATATTATCCCTGGGTCACTGAAGCCTTATTTATTTTCTTCCATCTTTTTTTCTATGTTTCAGGTTGAACTGTTTGTATTGCTACATCTTCAAGTTTCCTGGTCTTTTATTTTTCTATGACTCAGTCCCATCCAGTGTATTATTTTTTTTTCCATTTCAGCCATTTAAATTTTTATCTCTAGAAATTCCATTTGGTTCTTTTTATATCTTCATTCTCTCTCCATTCTATTTATATTAAAGATTCTTAAATATATTGAGTCTTTTTCTAATAGATATTTCAAAGTTTTGTGTACTAATTCCACCATCTCTGTCATTGCTGAATCTTTTTCTATTGGCTATTTACTCTTTTTCTTTTTCCTCTTGGGTTATGGGGTCACCTTTTCCTGATTCTTAGTATGTCTAAGAATTTTTATTGGACACTGAGTATTGAGTTATTAGGTTATTGAGTATCTGAACTTTGCTATCTTTCTTTAAAGAGCATTAGCTTTGTTCTGGAAAAAGTTAAGCTACTGGAAGATCAGATGGGTTTGATCTTTTCATGGCTTTTAGAAAACTGTTTAAGAATAGGTCTGTAGCAGCTTCTATTTTGAGCTAGTTTAGCCCTACTACTAAGGTATGACCCTCTGGGTTTCTTAAATAGTCAATTTGGAAGGTGATTCTCTTGAAAGTATAATGTTGGATGATCTCTAGCTTGACCTTGGGAAGAGATTCACAAAATTCTCTCTCTGCTATGGTAAAGTTTGAGACCAAAGAGTTTGGGGGAGGGAACAGGGACTGTGAGGTTGGCCGCAGGTGCACTGAAGGACCAAACATATGGCTGGATGCTGTGAGACAGTTAGAATGCTCTTGTAAAAAATTAAATAAATAAAAATAAAAATTAAAAGTGGCTATCAGTCAGTCATTAATCACAAGGTCAGTCATTCAGTGTGAAAATTGATTCTCTCTGTATACAAGAATTTAATGGCTTTCTGGCCTGCCACATATATGATGCTGAACTTCCTGGTCTCTTTGTATACAATGGTACTAAAGGTGTGTTACTATAACTGTGCATCTCCTTAGGACCATCAATTTACAAATAGGAATATGGAGACGGTAATACAATTTTGAAGGGGTTGTCCTTCATCATGTGTCTTTGCTAACATTCCTAAACTTTATAAGCCTCTTGAAATGGTTTTAGGCAGAGAGATTCTTTTCCAGTTATATTTGAAGAATGTATTTTGCTTCATTCATTTGCAAATGCCTTTAGTTACAGCTTTTATCATTGTCTCTCATTCAACATAAAAACTGATGTTGAAAGCCTTGGGCAGCCCTGATGGCTCAGCGGTTTAGCACTGTTATTGGCCCAGAACGTGATCCTGGAGACCAGGGCAAGTCCCATGTCAGTCTCCCTGCATGGAGCCTACTTCTCCCTCTGCCTCTCTCCCTCTCTCTCTGTGTCTCTCATGAATTAAAAAAAAAAAAAGCCTCATTATCTGGAGGAAGTTTAGGAGTACAGTAAAGAAGATGGTTTGGGACCATTTGAAACTATTTCACCATATTTATTTATTTACTTATATTTCCTAAGGTGAAGTAAGGAACTCTGGGTAAACCAGTAAGTTTGAGTACAGTACCAGTACCGGTAATAACATCCATTTTATATGGTACTTTTCTTCCCACATGGATATTCAATTTGGTGCCTGAGGTCATTGGAATAAAGCTTTAAGTCTGACTTTTTATTATTGTGATTTTCTTAGCATTGTTCAGCATATTTACATATTTCATTAGGTCTTTTTTTAATTTTTTTTAGTTTTTATTTATTTATGATAGTCACAGAGAGAGAGAGAGAGAGAGGCAGAGACACAGGCAGAGGGAGAAGCAGGCTCCATGCACCGGGAGCGCGATGTGGGATTCGATCCCGGGTCTCCAGGATCGCGCCCTGGGCCAAAGGCAGGCGCCAAACCACTGCGCCACCCAGGGATCCCTCATTAGGTCTTAATGATCATTAACTTGTAAGAAATATTTTCTCTTCTCTATATTTATTTTAGCTTTTTTTTTTAAGAAGAGTTTATTTATTCATTCATGAGAGACACACAGAGAGAAGCAGAGACACAGGCAGAGGGAGAAGCAGGCTCCCTGCAGGGAGCCCAGTGTGGGACTCAATCATGGCACCACGGGATCACACCCTGAGCCAAAGGCAGACGCTCAACCGCTGAGACATCCAGATGTTCCCATTTATTTTAGCTTTTATTATTGAAGTATAGTTGACATACAATGTTATATTAGTTTCATGTATACAACATAGTGATTCAACAATTCTACACATCACCCAGTGTTCACCACAGTAAGTATAGTTACCATCAGTCACCATACAACATTATTACAATATAATTAAATATATAAAAATATGGAATATGTCAGGAATTTGCACATCATCCTCATGCAGAGGCCACTCTAATCCTCTCTGTTTTGTTCCAATTTTAATATATGTGCTTATAGAAGCACATGCTCTTTTTAAGCCAAAATAGCTCTTGGTTTAGTTTGGCTGTATTAACCTTTGAAATGCAGATAAGTTTAATGTCTCCAACACAGATTAGTCCAGAAGTAAATTTAGCAGATTACTCATCTACAATACCAAACTATCTTTTCTGATATCTACCATGAGGTCCTCCAAAGATTTCCCATGGTTTTTATTTACTTAACATCTAAAAAACCACAAACACAATCTGACCAATGAGAACCACCACCAGGTTTATGCTTCTAAGGGCCTGGGTGCTCTGCTCCCTGGCCCAGACTGTGTCTTAAACATAATATCCTGTAGAAGTCATAATAGGCATAGGGAAAACAATATTTCATTACAGTAAACATAAAACTAACTTTTGATAGACCTGTTGGGAATTCTGTGCATGAGGTTCCAGACAATCAGATTTGACCTTCACACTTATGCTTAAGAGTGGAGAAGCCAGTTTCCACTACCTTGGAAACTTACTGTAGCACAAAGAGAACAAATTAAGGAAGTCATCATGGAACCTGGAGAAAGTAGACAATGCCAAATACAAACTTTGCAACAAGAAGTTTAAGTATTAAGCCCGAATGCTTTACAGAGCGAACCCCCTGCAGGCTAAAAGGGTTGCTGAAAATGCACCCAGGATAGGTTTAGAGGATCCATAATCTACTTCAAGTCAAAACACTGCAGGAAAGCTCACAGGACTTTGGCCTACATTTATTTGTTTGTTTGTTTGTTTGAGAGAGAGACACAGAGATAAAGGGAGAGAGTGAGCAGGAGGAGGGGCAGAGGGAGAGGCAGAGAATCTCAAGCAGACTCTACGCTGAGCACAGAGCCCCACCCAGGGATGAATCAGAGGACCAGAGATCATGACCTGAGCCAAAATCAAATCAGGAGGCCCAACTGACTGAGCCACTCAGATGCCCCTGGTCTGCACTTTGAAAATACCACATGTATCTTCTCAGCTATTTAAATAAATCAACAGCAACAAATCTGCACACAAGGTTAATTACTCTGGGCACCTGCAACTTTTTCCTCTTTTTACCTTCCACTTTGACTACTGAGAAAACAACCTCAGGTGGGCAACCCTGTGTGATGGTTACCCTGCCCTTTTGGGGCCCTTGGAGATTTGTGCTTCTCTCCAGTGAATTCATTAACATTTTTATCAGTGATGATGCTCACTGATAAGATTACTAACCTCAATTACATGGTGATCTGAACTAGATTCTTCTTCCATCGCTGTAAGATCACTCATGTGAGTTGTAAAAATCTCCACGTATGATAGATGTGGTTCAAGGCACACTGTGCTCACACCCACTTCCCAGAAATTTTGAATCTGTGCTGTAAGGCCAGACACTAGCCACAGATGATTGGATAGAGTATGACATTTGGTTGCAAGGCCATGGGTGGGCCCTTCCTTACTGTAGAAATTTACCCTGTGGCTCCTCTTTCGCCCACCATATAGGAGTCCTGCGAAGACCAAGCAGCAGATGGTCGTCTTTGGGACTTCAAAGACCGTCAGGAACCAAGGTATAATGGGTGTATCTGGTTAACAGAGTCTGGTGGAAAAGCCTGTTACTTAAGCCCCTCCCATCTCACTTGCCACTAAGAGTGTTGTCCTCTGTATTGGTAATAAGTTTCTAGGACTTCATTTTTCTGATTTCAGTTGTGCACCTTGGGTGTGTCCTTCTGCTTCTGACTTTGATAAAGATCTGAGATACACTCAAGTGTTCCTGCCATGGATTTGCAAGTTCAGGCTGCCCATGACCTTGCTTCTTGCCAGCTACACCAGCCTGACCCCGCATTGTTGTCTCCAACCTGGGACCTGCTTGGCATAGTCCAGGCCCAGGTCAGGCCTCGTCCACAGGCACAGAACAAAGCACAAGTGTTCTATTCATTTTTAGAAATCCATGACCCTACTTAATAACATTCTTTCACAGGCCATAATTTATTTAAAAATCTGTTTCTGGGGACACCTGGGTGGCTCAGTGGTTGAGTGGCTGCCTTTGTTTGGCTCAGGGTGTTTCCCGGGGTCCTGGGATTGAGTCCTGCATCCGGCTCCCTGCGTGGAGCCTGCTTCTCCCTCTGCCTGTGTCTCTGCCTCTCTGTGTGTGTGTCACTCATGAATAAATAAAATCTTTTAAAAAAAAGTAAATAAAAAATAAAAATCTGTTTCTGGGTGAAGTCAGAATCCTTGATTAATTTTAACCTCATTAGAGCTACAATGTTAGCAAAACTTGGTTTGATCTCTAATGTCTACTGTGGCCATTCCATAGGTCATACTGACTTGATGAGTATGTGGAAGTATCATTAACTTCAGAAAGCGTATCTTCCTAGGATGCCTAAAAACTTACTCTCACTCCTAACTCTGGGAAACGAACTAGGGGTGGTAGAAAGGGAGGTGGGTGGGGGGTGGGGGTGACTGGGTGATGGGCACTGAGGGGGGCACTTGATGGGATGAGCACTGAGTGTTATTCTATATGTTGGCAAATTAAACACCAATAAAAAATAAATTTATAAAATAAATAAATAAATACATAAAATAAAATAAAAACTTGTTCTCTTTAAATTCTGGATCAAAGGCATTTCAGGGAAGATACCCACACTATTAGGTTCTTTGCTTCTTTAAGTATTAACAGCTGTGCTTGGTTCTCATCACCTTGCAATTTGGAATTCATCTGATATTTGTCTGAACACTGTTCTCAGAATGATATAGGACCCACCTCCCCTACCACAGGAGCTTGAAATCCAGCAAAGAAATAAAGTGTAATGTGTTGTGTCCAAGATTAAGAATCCGAGAAACCACCAGGGAGTTGACACCAATGCAAGCACACGAGGGTTTATTAGCAAGCTCGAGCTTGGGTCCAAGTATACCCGACATAGCGGAGCAGGGACTTGGACCCCAAAGTGGGTTACAGCTGGGTTTTTTATAGGCTGGTCTAGGGGATTTTCAGAAGGGCTGGAGCAATTCCTCAAGTTCTGTTTACATTTTGATATGGGGCTTTCCAGGGCATTGAGCTCTGTTCTCATTCTAATATGGGACTTTCTACCACGGGTGTGGGCTCTGTTGTCTTTCTGATATGGGATTACCTGCCGAGGACATTGAGGACATTCTGCAGTTTTTCCTATAAAGTTCAGCTCTTATTCACAGGGGCCTAAGATGGCTGTACTTGTGCTAATGCTAAACTTGAGATGGAGTGGCCTTGATTTTTCTCGGCCTCCACATAATGAAGATTTTTGTTAGCACAAAGAACCAAAATCAAAATGAGTTTCTTGCTACTTTCTGCTAAGAGACTATAGAAACCTATGAAAGCCTGGAGGGGAGATCCCAGCTGCATTCACCTCCTCAGTCAGGTGCCCCGAGCGAGGCACACAGTGCATGACTATATACTGTGTCTTGACTGGATCGGTAACAGCAATAACCCCACAAAACAACAACAACAAAAACGCATTGCCCTAAATCTGGGCAAAATCCCAAACTCCCAGATAAATTGCATCAGAATCTATTGATTCTGGCCTGAAACTCCTATTTCAGTGCTGTTAAAGTGGGCTCTCCAGACCACCATCACATCATGAACCCTTTGTTGCCAGTCTGCTAACATATACAGAAATTGAGAAAAAAATGTTTAGAAACTTTTATAGGAACTTGATCTTGGTGTAACATTTTTAAAAAAGCTTTTATTTATTCATGAGAGACACACAGAGAGAGGCAGAGACACAGGCAGAGGGAGAAGCAGGTTCCTCACGGGGGGCCTGATGTGGGACTCGATCCCAGGCCCCAGGGGTCACATCCTGAGCCAAAGGCAGAAGCTCAACCCCTGAGTCACCCAGGTGCCCCTTGGTGTAGTATTTTTATTGTATTTTATGAAAGTGCCAGTCTGCAAAGCATTAGGAAGTTTAAAAACTTGTCCCTCACCATGAATAGTTTTAAGAGTACTGCTCTGCCACAATTTTCAAAGGGAAAAAGCCACTTTCCTCCTTGCTCTAAAAAGAGAATCATGCAGTGTTTCCTTTTCTTGTACAGTATATAGATTATCTTTACATTCCCCTGTACTTGTCAAGATCTACAGGAGGGACAGCCGAAAATGCAACTGCTAAATATAATTGGTCTCACAAGCAGATTCAAGTGTCCATTATTACCTTGTGAAATATAAACCAAGTGGAAACATTAATTTCTTATTTACCTATTGCTGGCTGACGCATTAAATGTAGATCACACATCCACCGGGGCTGTTTTTCTTTTAATCTATCCAGCATGTTAAATTACAGCCAAAAGGTCACCTCTGATAAGGTGGTGACCTTCTCCTATTTACCTTCTCCTATTTACCTACAAGGATATGAATATTTTATAACAAACATCACTTTCACCATCCATTAGCTCATCTCTATTCCTTTGTTATTGAAGGGAGTCATAAATGTGTCTACTTGGAATCACATACTGAAAGTTCTAGAACATTCAAGCAACTTTCCAGTTGTTGGTCAGTTTACACCAGCTGCTTCTCTTCACCAGGCCCTGAGGTCCTTTCCATGAAGCTCAGTCCAACAGAGAAGCCAGCACCCAAAGGAAATTCGTGCACGTGCTGCCAGCTATGTGAAGCAGTTCCCATGTTGTTTCCCAGATTTTGTCCTTAGGGATGGCAGTGATAACAAGAAATAGGGCCAGGAAAAAAGTCTCAGACTTTGCTGTTTGTCCTGATAAATTTGTTTATCTATGGTTTAGGTGCAACAGAGTAAAGCTATACAGTGTCCATGAAGCATTTTAGCATTGCTGGCTTGACCCTCATTCCACCTTTTTAAACTTGAGGATGAACAAAAGTGTAAAATGCTATAGTCATACATAACATACATTTTAAAACTAGACATGGTCATACATGATCATACATTTTAAAACTAGGATTTTAACCGCCGACCTCCTCTGTTTGGTTCCATCTAAATATTTCATGTGAGGCTTTATAAGTTAGGAACAACAACAAAATTCTTTATTTACAAATAAGCTATTTCAATGGAAAAAATGTTTCTGTACTTAGCAATGCTTCTCAGAACACATTCCTGGTTTAAATAAGCTGCCTATGCAGATGGTTTTTATAGCCCATCCAGACTAAGCTGGAAATACTTTTTTTTTTAATTTTAGGAAATCCTCTTGACTAAGCTTTCCAAGAATCATCGCAAACAAGTGATGCTGATGGAAGCAAAATGACTGAAAGAACAACCCATGATCCGATGACAATGGCTGTGTGGACCAATAGATCAATTGTGTATGGAAAGTTGGGTTGGTTTATTTATTATTATTAGTCTATCTATCTATTTATTTATGAGAAATTTAGCAATTTCTATGCCTAATGTAGGGTTTTGAATTCACAACCGTGAGATTGAGAGTCACATGCTCTCCCTACTGAGCCTGCCCGGGACACTTCCCCACCCCCCTGGAAAGCTGGTTTTTAAACAGAGAACAATATTTCTCCAGAGACACCAGCCAAGAATAAACTTTAAATCCCACATGTTGCTTATGCACCAGAGCTGGCTTTGCACCACACATGTTCCAACAGAGCTCTTGATTCTGCACACAGTCTGTGGCCTTCAAGTGCAGACACACTGCACACACCTCTGGCTGTTCTGCAGAGAACTGGGGTTCAGGGGCTGTCAGCTATGAGAATGAGTGGTTTTCCATTACTTACAAACCATGTTGATATTAAACATAAACGTAATCCAGATAAACTTTCATTTTCTCAGGTTACAGGATAGGAAGGGATTAAAACAAAAGTGAATTAATGCAAGACCCACCTATTTTGAGCAAATAACATAAAAGTGATTGCACAATTTGGAACCACTTAATTTTGTTTGACAGTAAAACGATCTTTGTGATGAAAATAGGACTTGAAGGAAACAATGTCTATAGAGAAAAGTGGACCTAAATATGGTCAATACTAAGGTAATGAAACAATAGTAAACCTAATAACAAGTCACCTAATAGACTGTTACAGTCTTAGATCCATGAAAATATAGATTGTTATTTTTATGTTTTACCCAATAACTAGTCTTAAGCAGTATGAAGCACATTCTTGTGAAAATAGACCAACTGAGGAACTTGCTGACATTAATTCTAAATTAGTCATTTCTGTATTCATATTTGTAAAGGCTTTCACATATCAGCTTAGTTATCAATTCAAAAATGTATCTTCTTTAATGTGGAATTTCCAATATTTCCAGAGTACCCAGAAGTTAGACTTTTTTCCTCAAGATTAGCTTGGACAGAATTAAAATGTTCTTTCTTGGGGATCCCTGGGTGGCACAGCGGTTTGGCGCCTGCCTTTGGCCCAGGGCGCAATCCTGGAGACCAGGGATCAAATCCCATGTTGGGCTCCTGGTGCATGGAGCCTGCTTCTCCCTCTGCCTATGTCTCTGCCTCTCTCTCTCTGTGACTATCATAAATAAATAAAAAAATAAAGTTCTTTCTTTGATCTCACTAAAATATGAGAAAGTCATCTGATACAGAACAATAATTATTTTCATGCAGAATTCATTTGCAAGGAAGTCCCTGGAAAATCAACATGAATGCCCCCTGATTCCGGTGGCTCTTTCCTTCTGGTTCAAGACTGGGAAGGCCCACATCCAAGACTTTCGAGTCACCATGATGGTCCTGAATCAAATGATAGTATTCCTAGGATGAAACCAAATGCCACCTGTGATCATTTTTTTACTTTGGAGATGAAGGAGGACAGGATCCGCCTGACCCATCAGGTCACCTAAACCCCCCTTACATTTGACTTCTGCATGTAAGCCTGGAGAAAATACTGAGATGAGAACGGCCATGATATAAAGACGGGAGAAGTAAAAAAAAGTCGATGTGCCAGGCAGGGGGAATTAAATTTGGCCCTTTATAAAAAAGGTCCGTCTTGAAGATAAAAACAATTTCTGAGGATGGATCATGGTGATGGTAGCACAAGAGTGTGGATGTCCTTAATGTCACTCAACTGTACATTTTGCCACAATAAGAAAGTCAGTCTCATACTGGTATTCATATAACCCCTCGGTATGGACACATGCAGCCAAAATTTAAGAGAGAAATATATTCTGAAATCAGAAGGAGACAAGGGTGCATGGGTGGTTCAGTTGGTTAAGTCTCCAACTCTTGATCTTAGCTTGGGTTTTGATCTCAGGATTGTGGGTTTGAGCCCTGCATTGGGCTTAAATAAAATTTTTTAAAAATCAGAAAGGAACAAGGACATATGTTTGCATTTTTGCTATAATTTTCTCATCATTTAAAACATGTAAGGTTAGGAAAACATTAACTGTTGGCGCCACACAGGAAATTCACCTCCAAATTACTGTTGGCATTTAAAAGTGGTATTGAATGTATATACACTTCCTTTTAATTATTCATTACACAGTGAATTAAAAACAAAACAAGACCAAAAACACCCAGTACCTCCTCCCTTAAAATCTTGTTTTGATACGTTCCCAAAACATAGTGAATATTTAAAGGTCTTTATTCTTTTACTTTCCTTGTAGCAAAATGTCCCCACCCTGCCGTGCCCCCTAACACACAGTTTAGGATAAAGATAATTGGTTAATATGTCACAGAGTTACAGGCTGCCAATCCCTAGAGAAAAGTTCTTCCTTTCAATCCTGGACCTATGTGAAAACCATTACATTGGGTAAGAAGATACAAGGTGAGTGGTAATGTACAAATGCCAAGTAGTGCCTGGAGAGCTCAACTGGGGTCATGAGTCTAGAAGAGACATTCCATGAATATCACTGCTGTGGTCTGTCATCGTGTCTGTTTGTGAACACAAAGGGTGGAGTTCATTTTTTCTTGGTCCCAGTAATAGATCATGGGGATAACTTTCAACAGGGCCAATTGAATGACAGGAGTTATGCAGAATCATAGATGCTTCCAAGCAGGAATGCACTATAAGCATCAATTAAGAACTCTTATTTAAAAAACAAAAAACATAAAACCTCTTGTTTTGTGTGGCTAACAAGATTGTGTTCAAAGGCCCTTGGTCTGAGCAGATTGCTTTCTGACTCTTCAACCAGAAAACGAAATGACAGCAAGCACAGCACAATGTACTACTGGACATCTGGCTTAAGTACTATGCACAAGTGATTATCCTCAGTACAAAAGAATCGGGATGTTATTTTCTTTTTTTAAAGAATTTATTTATTTGACTGGGAGAGAGAGAGAGAGAGAACAAGCAGGGGAGTGAGTGGCAGGCAGAAGGAGAGGGAGAAGCAGGCTCAGGGAACCCAACGTGGGACTCGATCCCAGGGTCCCAGGATCATGACCTGAGCTGAAAGCAGACGCATCACCACTTAACCACCACCCAGGTTCCCCTGGATGTTATTTTCATAGACCATAGTATTTAACATCCCTTAATTTATTTATACTGTAGTGGAAACAGTATGAAAATGGGAGAAAACATTAGCATAAAAAATGTTATTAGTAAGTCACTCTTAGAACGGATTTGTACATTTGAAGTAGTATATCATTGGCCAAGATCCTTTAAAAGTTGTTTTGTATTTACTGAAACTCACAACAGACTAGCAAAGTACCTTCAAAATAAAGATTAACAAAATTAACTAGAAAAGTATTTCCAAAATAAAGATGACCAAAAATTATTAGCTTGAGTATATTAGTTATCAATTGTTGCTCTTACACATTATCAGAAATTTTGTGACTTAAACAACACAAATATATTATCTTACAGTTCTGTAGGTGAGAGATCTGACATGGGTTCCACTGGGCTAAAATCAAGGTGTTGGCAAGGCCACGTTTCTTTCTGGAGGAGGCTCTAGGGAAGATTCTTCTCTTGCCCTTTCTGGCTTTCAGAGGCAACCCCCATTCCTTAGGTCATGGCTCCTTCTTCCATCTTCAAAGCCAAGTGTTGTATCTCTCTCTGTTCTGTATTTCACATTTCCTTTGACTCTGACATTCTTCCAATTCCCTCTTCCCAGGACCCTTGGGATTATACTGGGCCCACTTGAAGAACCCAAAATAACCTATTTCCAGGTCAGATTAGTACCTTAATTCCACCTGCACCCTTATTCTTCTTTGCCCAACATATTCACGGATTCGGAAGATTAGGACATTGACATGGTGGGGTGTGGGGGCGGCATGATTCCACCTACCACACATTAAATACATGTGTCAATACACATTAAATACACCACAGTTTAATGTTTTGTATATAATAGTTCTATAACTGTCATCATTAAGTTACCTTAATCTACAGAATTAATCATTTTTATCCATATAAAACAGAGTGGACTGGCCAGATGCAACAGTAACAAAAAAATGTAAAGCAATATAAAACAAATTGTACAACATTACAAAGTAGTGATTATGAGTATGTATTCATATATGTAGCATTAAACTATACAATGTATACACATGTGCATATGTCTGTACACACACACACACACACACACACACACACATGATTTTTACAGTTAATCAAGTGGTTCTAGAAAATCAATACACCATAATGATTCCGGGGAAGGTAATGCTTCTGAAACAATGCCATGCTTATGAAGATCCAAAATCAACGATGAGGCTCCTAATGAGAATGTCAAGGTTAGGGACAAATTCTTTCCTGGTTAGTCCTTTTCCTCTTTTTCTCTCAAATTTTTTCCTGTACATTGTTGTACTGCCCAAATTTACCATACTTGTGCCCTTAAAGGCCTGCCACGTGTGAAATGACCAGAGCCCATATGAACAAAGTAAAACCATCAACTGGCAAATATATCAGTGAGGCTGGTTTTTCGCTGGAAAACACTGGAACACCTCTGGGTCCAGTGCACCTGCCATTCCAGAGAAGAAGGTCCTCATCCTTTCAATGGCCACAACACTAGCTTTAGTTTTCCAGCTGGACTTTACTTGAAAGTGTAACCACTGTCATTGGTGAGAGCTGGTGCCTAGCCCACACCAGACTTAAAAGACAGGAATGTGATAGTGGCGGTCATTCTCCGTCAGCAGGGAGATCTCTGGCCACTCCCTGGGTGCCAAGTCTGGGTAGCAGACCTCGAAGTCTCTGGAGTTAAACTTGAACAACCTGAACACTTTTATCTTTATTTCAAGGGAGTGTCCAAGAATAAACATATCGATCTGGAGAAGAGATAAAAAGAAGTCACAAACACACACTTCCAAATCCCTGTCCCCCACCAGAGGAGGAGGGAGTGTGTTCTCCTGCAGCTTATGGAGCATGTGTTTATTCACAGACCTACACATGAACCACTGAGCGGCCACAATCAGGAACAAATGCTCACTATGTGAAAGGCAGGGTAAGGGAGAGGAACATCTTTGTAGACTAGCCTGATAATATTACAAGAAAAAGCTGTTTGGAAAAACAAACAAACTAATAAAAAATAAAGGAGTGCTTGCAAAAATAAAAATCACACTGCTTTCCAACTAGTTTTTTAATCAACTTTTATAAAAATTATTGTGCATTGCCAAAGAGAGCAAAGCAAAACAAAATCTCTTTTCTATGGGGATAAAAAAAGTATTATCTGGATCTGAAAATTTTTTTAAAGATTTTATTCACTTATTTGAGAGAGAGAGAGCATGTGCACAAACAGAGGGAGGAGCAGAGGGAGAAGCAGACTCCATGCTGAGCGCAGAGCCACACGGGGCTCAATTTCACAACCCTCAAATCATGACCTGAGCTGAAATCAAGAGTCAGATACACTGAGCCACCCAGGCGCCCCTGGTTTTAAAATTCTTCAATAATTTATTTTAATGATTTTATTTATATATTCATGAGAAACAGAGAGAGAGACAGAGACACAGGCAGAGGGAGAAGCAGGCTCCCCACAGGAGCCTGATGTAGGACTCGATCCCAGGACCCCGGGATCACGACCTGAGCCAAAGGCAGATGCTCAACTGCTGAGCCACCCAGGTGCACCTCAATAATTTTTAAGTAAGAGTTCATTTATTGTTTTTAGTAATCTCTACACCCAATGTGTAGCATGAACTCATGACCCAAAGATCAAGATTGCACACTCTTTCAATTGAGCCAGCCACACACCCCTAAAAATTTTCAATAATTTCATTTAGGGGTGCCTGGGTGCCTCAGTTGGTGAAGTGTCTGCCTTAGGCTCAGGTCATGATCCCGGGGTCCTGGGGTGGAGCCCCGCTGCTAAGCAGGGAGCCTACTTCTCTGTCTCCCTCTGCTGTTCCCCTGCTCCTGTTCTCTTGCTCTCTCTGTTAAATAAATAAATACATAATCTTTAAAAAAATACTTTCTATTTATCTGCAATAAGTAACCAAATGATTTCCCAAACTTCATGTCATTTTCTAACTGGACTTTCTCTTGGTTAAACTCTGTTGCGGGAGAACCTGCCACCATCTAAGCAGCACAATAAAGGTTAGAAAGGGTTCCAGCACTGGTGCTCCCTGTTTGCGTGGCTGGAAGACACACAGCAAACAGCATGGAGCAGTGAAATCTATTCTTTTCCTCCTTTAATAAGGAGCAATAGTATCAACCCACTACCTTTAAAAAAAAAAAAAAAAGATTTATTTGACAGAGAGAGAGAGTACAAGCAGGGGGAGTGGCAGAGGGAGAAGCAGACTCCTCACTGGGCAGGAACCCGATGTGGGGCTCAATCTCAGGACCCTGGGATCATACCCTGAGTCAAAGGCAGATGCCTAACTGACCAAGCTACCCAGGCGCCCCCTCCCACTACCTCTTTGCAGTGGGTTTTATCACCACTGAAAGTAAACTCTAAGTGCCTGTGTTCAAGTACTGCCAGTATCGTCCTGAATCAAACACACAGGATTCTTCAGCCCCAATTACCTGCTCTAGTCCACATGTGTCGCCCACAGAATTCAGGTGGTTTATCATGAAGCTTAAAGGGTCAGAGGATGTTTCCCGGGAAAACAGGAGTTGAAAAAGATTGGGAATGACTTTGTTAGTCTTCATTTGTTCATAAACTTCAGTGACTTGATATAGCATGATAAACTTTAAAGCTTCATACAGTTTATATTCCAGAAGAGGATCAGAAAAAAGGATGTTGCACATACTTCCTCTCTTGTGATAATCTTTAATTCCATTAAATTCAGTCCACTAAAAATAGATATAAAAGTGAAATTTACAGGGTAAAGGCGAATTCCTTCCTACACCCATGGCACAATTCTTAAAGTACTTATAAAAATAAACCAAAGATTAATATAGGGGAACTTTTTAACTTTTCATTTTATATCTTTTTCACCTTGATTTTTTTAAATCACAAGTATATATTACCTTTACAATAACAAACTAGTTTAAATGAAATATTTTTTCAAAAAAGCACCACCAAGTAGGTAAAATATCAAGCAAGTTAGTTTCCTAAGACAGCTTAACATAGTTTGGTTACACAGAAGATATTCCAGAGACCATAGTACTAACTAGTATTCTTTACCACTCACCGGGTGCCAAGCAGAGATTAAAGCACTCCACATGTATTAACTCACTGAATCCTCACATAACTGTGCAGAGGACATGCCATTCATATATAAGTTTTACAGATCAGGAAACTACAGCACAGAAATGTTATGGTATTTACCAGGGTGGATTTATTTCAACAATTCAAAATCTGTGTTGATTAAAAGGCAGGACAAATTTAGTTCAAATCACAGCAAATGTGCTGTGCCCAAGCTATTCATAGGTCACATTCTAGAAGTGCATTTCTGAGTGCCCTCTCTGGACCCTGCACCCCATCTTTCAGAGGGAAATAGGTGAATGACTGTTAAGCTTTCCTGGCCAGCCCACAAAGCCCTCCTTAATTCATAACCGGTCTAATCATCATGTACGACATTGCTCATTCATTATTTGGAAGGTGAAAAGAACAGGAAAGCCAATCGTAAGTTCCTAGAAGAGGTGCTCCTGGCCACATGTCTCCTTATGTGGCATCGAGTGACATGCCTACCAGAGAAGAGTCGCTATATCTGTGGTGTGTGCTTTCATTCCTAGTCTTTTCTTCTCCCAAATGCTCACCTGTGTTTTCAATAAATCCACGCATTTACGCAATTTTCCAAACACATTGGAACCTGTATACTTCTCAGGACCAAAACTGTATTGCTGGATCCAATTACAACCTTGTGAAAAGAGCAGTTTTTCAGGAAGCTTGAAAAGGAAGTAGATTCCAACCATGATTAGTACCTCAACATTTGTGACACACGATTTAGAACACGTCACAGTGCATGATTTTATCTCACTTAGCAGTCTCCATTTAAAAACACTATAACAACAGTTGAATAAAAATATATAATTCCTTCTTTCAGATCTGTGGATTAAGTAATTTGGATTGTATTCTTAATTTACAGTTTTACAACTGGTAAAAACCCACATAAAGATTATGTCTATGAAAACCATCTTTCTGCATAAAACCCTTCCCAAAATGCCTAGGTATATACCTTTAGAAATTATTTTTACCTAGACCATACTAGAGTACCTTCGCATACCAGGGAGCATGTGGATTTTAGAATGAGGGGGTCCCAACCTCACTCTGACTCACTAGCTGAGAGACAGCTCAACCAGGGCAGATTATTTACCCTCTTAGCCTCACCCTCCACCATAAATCAAGAATAAGACTACCCACTTTACAGGACTCTTTTTGGGATTAAATAAGAGTACATAAGTACATATGTACATTTCAGAGTACATAAGACTCTGATCCAGTGAAGGGATCTAATTCATTTTCCTGCCCAGTTGAGCTTGGGGAGCGCAAAGACTTGGTCATATTCTGTATCCTCAGCAACTAGCAGCCGACCTAGCACACCATGCACAAGCACTTGCTAGATAAAATGAAGCTAATAAAAAACAAATATAATTTAAAAAATGGTAAGGAAATAGAGCACATATAGCTACATATATGTATATAGTTTATGTTTCTTTGTTCCTCTATCCTTAAATGTACATCCTAGATTAAACATCCTACATTCAAAATAAAAATTCATGTTGTTCATAAAGAACATTCTGCCTTAGGGGGAAAAAAAGAATATACTGCCTTACACTGTTAAAATGAAAAGAAAAAAAAAGAAGGCACAGACTGGGAAAACATATTGGCAAATAACATATCTGATAAATCATTGTACTCAGAATATATAAAGAACTTCCCGAGTTCAGTCAATAATAAAGTAAAAAGTAGAAATAATTTTTAAAAATGAATAGAAAACTTAAAAAATAAAAATTGACAAAAGACTTGAACAGATACTTCTCTAAGAAGATAATATAGATGGCAAATAAGTACACGGAAAGACAGTCATCCTTCCATACTAGGAAAATGCCAACTAAAAGCACAGTGATACCAACGTACATAGTGGCTAAAAAAAAAAATCCCAAATTAATCCTGGTTAGAATGTGGAACAACTGGAACTCTTACACATTCCTGGTGAAAATGCAAATTGGCAGAGCCACACTGGAAAATGGAACTTAGACCACATGACCCAAGAATCACTCCCAGGCATTTGTCTAAAAGGACAAAATCCTGTATGGGAATATTTATAAGAGCTTTGTTCATAGTCGTCAAAAACTGGAAATAATCCAGATGTCCTTCAAGTGACGAAGGGATAAACTGTGTCGTACTCATGTCAAGAATACCAGTCAACAATAAAAAGGAATGAACTACAAATTCACCGATCACAGATGAATGTCAATGCATTTTGCTAAGTGAAAGAAGTCAGATTCAAAAGGCTCCCTGCTGCATAGTTCCAGTTAAAGGATATTCTGGAAAAGGCAAAACTACTACAGGGACATAAGACCAATCAATGGTAGCCCCAGGCAAGGGGTGAGAAGGGTTGATTATAAAGGAATAAGGGGGAATGTCTGGAGCGCTCTTATGTGTTTGTTGAAACTGAATAATATGCATAGAGTAAAAAAGTGAATTTTAGTAGACCACCTTGCTTATGGACAACAGATGCCCTTCTTGAGAAAAGATGGCATTAAAAACCAACGAGACTAAGTATGATGGCCTCTCTGAGATGGACAGGGTACGGCCTTTGAAGTGTCCTTCAGTCTCAGGACACAGAGCTGCCCATGGAAGACCTGCCATGCGCACTGCAGTCCCTGTCAGTATGACATTCCCCCACGCTCCCGTGTGCGGACGTACCTTCACGATGTCCTTCTCTTTCATCCACGATGGAAAGGAGAGGCCTTGGCTGAATATCTGAAACAGCACTGACCTCAGAGCAGCATAATTATCTCTCTTTACTTGCCGGACACATTTAATGTGATGCCGCCAAAACAGCTCCTCACAAGCCTGTCCGCACAAAAGAAAAAGTTGGTTTTCGACTCCTCTGGATAAGAGAATAAACAAAATGAATTCATCATATTGTCAGTGAGGCATTACTCCCAAATAAAGTGGGCAACAGAAATGAAAACAATTCTAAATTATGAATGTAGACCACATATCATTTTAAAGTGACTTTTGTGTGGACTAAGTCCACATCCTGCTCTTTCTGTTGATAAACTCCTGGAAGCCCAGGGCCAGGAAATGTCATTCTGGGGAGATGATGGCTACAACTTGACCACGGTGGAAAAGGAAAAAACCCATATACATTAAGAACATGCTAAAAAGTACCTGAAACTTTCTTGCTGCTGACAAGGTTAGAGCACACTGCTGGGAATATATACCAAGACTGGTCCAACAGGCAATTCAAAAAATCCTCAAAATCTTTTACAACCAGGTGCCTAATCCCTCCAAGGACAGAAGTCTCCCCTGCATGTGGAGATGGGCCATAGGCCTGGCAGGGGAAGCTGAAAAGAGTGCCACCCTCAGATTTCCTGAAATTACAGCCTAAATATTTTATGTCCTCATCCAAGTCCTCAAAGGCTCTAGTTGACAGCCTGAAGCCACTGTGTGGCAGCTGCTTGGCTCTATCATTAGAGCCACGATTGTTTCTTGTGTAACATCTGGTGCTAGTTGATCTTTGGGCTTCATAAAGCAAAATGGAACGTTTGTTTCCTGACCTTACACACATATTCTGCATCGTCCGTGACCTAGACCCACAGACACACCTTCCGCATCATCTTGGCACGTGGCGTCTCTCCTTTCCACTCTCTCACACAGAAACTCAGTAGGTCGACCTCCGCCTCCACACTGAGGTTCCCTGGACCAAATCAAATATATAAGGTAGTTAATCTTCCCTTTCCTCACCCTTCTCGAACCCTCTCTGCACTTTAGAAATAGGAAAACATGAAAATATTTACTTTTGAATTTTCTCTGCAGATATCCAATCCACCTAAAAGATAAAGGGAACAACGGTATCAAAAATCTACTTTGAACAGCAAGGGCTTATTTGTTAAACGGGAAGATGATATGACTACCCACCATTTCAGCCAGTGCCCTAAATCATAATGCATCCTCCTGAAGTAGCAGAGGGCAGGCACCAGAAATGAAGCTGCCAGCATCACTGACCCCTTTGCTATTCTCCACACGGTCCCTAAAGCTTGGCTGGTGACTAGCATCCAGGAGTAAACTTGGTCACTTCCTACAAAAAATAATTAATAATTAAAAAAAAAAGGCACATCACAATTACACAAGTCTGTTTTGTTTAAACGGGAAAAAATATATTGGCTAATTTTACCTGCAAAATGTCTACCACTTATTACATAAAGGTTTTTTTTTAATGAATATTTTATTTATTTATTCATGAGAGACACCGAGAGAGAGGCAGAGACATAGGCAGAGGGAAAAGCAGGCTCCCCGCAGGGAGCCCAATGTGGGGACTTGATCTCAGGACTCCTGGATCATAACCTGAGCCGAAGGCAGGCGCTCAACCACTGAGCCACCCAGGTGTCCCGATTATATAAACAATTTTTAAAGCATTCAAAAATTCAACCTGAAAAGTAAAACAATACCTGGTTCTCCTATAATCAGTGTTCTATGTAGGAATATCTTTGTTCCACAGAATTTACAAGAAATAACCATAAAGAATATCGATTTCAGAATCCTTCGAACCAAAACCTGCCTCTCCTACTGCCCTGGCTGCGTGACTGCAGGAAACCTAACTTCTCTAACTCTGAATTGTCTTGGCTGCACTATTGGGGAAAATACTGACTCACCGGGGCAAGATGGGATGAAATTATTTAAGAACCAACACAGTGTGTCTGTGCACTGTGCTGCATTACCTGTTGAATCCAAGAATGGTTCCAGGAATTCTGCTGGACACCAGGGGACCCCCATGATACCACGACCATATGGTTCTGCCCACTTGTATATTCTTAAATCATTATGAAACATAACAGATGGCATCATCTTCACACATAATGTGTGACTCAAATGGTGGGCTGGACATCATTTTCAGGAAGTGGACCCCTTAGAACAGCAGTGAAGTGGGGACAGATGTGCGGCTTATGATATTCGCTTCCATTCCTGATTTGACCAGAGAGAGTGAATGAGCCTAGAGAGGTCAACTGTGTACTTACAATATTTTCCCATGTGCAGCTGATTCCCAATTGTATTATGCTTGAGCATGTATAATGCTGAAGTATAAATGAGGAACGCAACTTCTGAACAGTGGCCAAACCTCCCAGGTTCATTGTGAAATAGTTCCCTCCCTGGCACAAGGTTTAGTAAAATTCCAGTAATTAACTATAGTAAAAGTCTCAGCAATTCAGGATCTACAATTTTAGTTTGTTTTTTTTTTTTTAAGTGAGTTCTACACCTAATATGGGGCTTGAACTCATGACCCTGAGATCACATGTTCCACCGACTGAGCCAGCCAGATGCCCCAATTTTAGCATTTTTGATCATATAGATATTTGATATACATTTAAACTCTCACAAGGAAAGAATTTACCAGCAAATTAAGAAATAAAGTCACCAAAACAGAAATAAAGTTACTAGTAAATAAGAAGAGACATACTTAAACTACTTAAAAGGACATTTTCAAAAACAGGTACTATCTGTCTAGAATAATTCATTAGCTGTTCATTATATATTTACTACTGCCTAGATATTTAGTGCAACTTTTTGAGTTGTTTTAAAATGTAAAGCTATACTGCCTTTACATCTGTAATTTAGATTTTTATTAGTTCAAGTGATTTTCTGACTGTAAAAATTCTGACAGATGCAAATACTGTTAGTAAAGCCTTAAACTCAGGAAGAACTAGAATTTTGTCTAGGTGATACATAACTTCTTTTAATGTATTTATAAACATTTTCTAGAAAAGTAGAATATTATACATGATTTTACAGTTTATCTCTTCAAAGTAGACATCTTTTCACATCACTATATATAGATCTACATTTTTCTTTTTAAAGAATGCATAATATTTCTTTCTTTTTAATGATTTTATTTATTCATGAGAGACGCACAGAGAGAGGCAGAGACACAGGCAGAAGGAGAAGCAGGCTCCCCACGGGGATCCCAATACGGGACTTGATCCTGGGACCCCGGGGGGTCACGCCCTGAGCTGGAGGCAGAGGCTCAACCACTGAGCCCACCAGGCGTCCCAAGAATGCATAATATTTCAGTATAAAGACAGACCATCATATATGGTTTATTTTCCATTTTTCACTCTTACAAACATTGCTGAGACAGACATTATCCTCCAACGGTCCTTGTGGACTCACAGTAGCTTTTAGGATAATTTCAAGAAGAGAAGTCTCTGGGTCAAGGTGTGTGTACATTTTTAGTTTTGACAGATATTGCCAAAGTGCCTTCCAAACCAAAACATCAGTTAACACCCTCATCACATGTGTGAATGCCTGCACTTCCCTCAATCCCAGTCCTGTTGTGATTTCACTGTCTGCATTTCTGTAGGAACACATTCACATTGCTTCTTCTTCTAGGAAGAGCCTTCTAGAGCATCTGCCTCCCACTACTGGTGCTCATCTTTGTGCAGACTTGGAGGGCTTGAAGTCACTGAGGCGGGGTCTGGCTGCTGCCTCCTCCACAGGGCATGCTGCTCTCGTTTGTCACAGACTCTAACCAACCGCTGGCATCCTTTGAGTTACTGTCAGGGCCTTTACTTGATTTGAGAGCCCCTAAACTGGAGCTTTCTCCTGAGCTTGAGCCTCTCTGGTAGCTGCCCAGGGCCTCCACGGGATCCAATACAGATTATAGCTCTTCTGACTCCTACACACACACACACACACACACACACACACACACACACACACACCACTTTCCTGGCCTCCTGCCCTCATCCTGAAACTACACCCCGCCTCCAACCCAAGACAGCGAGATACAATCAACTTAACAGAAAAACAAACAAACATGTGAGGGCTCAGTAAGCCTTTCCCACACAAACCTAGAATACAAGCTTGAGTTCCTGGCGTCCCTCTACCTAACTGGCATGGTTTTTGGTCAAGTGACTTAAACCAAGAAGGGCCAGGGAGCATAATCATGGGGGCTGGTGTGGGTGCCAGGGAGCAGGTGGGGCGGAAACCCTGAAGTCCCATGTGAGTGGCTGCAGCTTATAGGCAATACTGATGTGTTCATACAATGTATGACAATATTATGAGGAGCAGGGCTTCCTCATCTAAGGAGGGGAAGGGCAATGTTTTAGTAGGAGAATATATGGCTTCACAGGTAATTAAAATAGCTATAGTCTGAGTTTTGCTATATGCCAGAGCCATCGTATGTGCTTTGCAAGAATTCCCACCCCGTTCCTAAAGATGCTATCCCATCCTGTTCCCCTCCCAGCCCTGCTCATGCCCCAGGGGCTTCACCTCCCTAAGCTTCCATGTCAGCCTGGGGTAGAAACAGGCGCGACAGGGCCTGACCCCCAGGGAGTCCTGCATGCCACTAGCCCTTGCTGTCCTTCCTGCAGCGTGAGGAGCACCGTGGCCTCTGGAGCTGTTGGGAGCATCCCTGTAAATGCTTCGGAGGCATGCTGAGGGCCACAGGGCAGACCCCGAGTCCCCAGTCCATGCTCATCATTTGATTGTGATTACTCCAACCACCCTTATTTTGCAGATGAGGAAGCTGCAAGGGAGAGAGAAAGACTGAATACATAAGCCATAAAGCTGGGATTCAAAGGCAGGGCAGCGTGGCCATCCCTGGGCCATCCAGCCGCTGGCTGACACATCACCATCCATCTTCAAAGTAGCTTTGCTATAGCAAGTGGAATTGAGACCCTCTAAAATGATCATGAAAAGCCACATCCTCCCGCCCCCGACGTGTGTCAGTCAGTAACTGGATTACAACTCCCAAGCCACAGCCATGGACAAGAGCACCGCAAATGAGGTGCCTCTCGAATACTGTTGCCATCACAACTTTGATGACCTCAAGAGGCAAATCTCACTTCCCCAAATACAGTGGAGGGGGAAAAGTTGCTCATGTCAGGCCCTTCACTAGGGTGCCTCCACCCAGCACCCAGCAGGGAGAATTCAGCAGGGATATCCCAACCCCCAGCCTCCCCTCCCCTGCTCCAGAGGACCCGGGCTTGGGTGATGCTTACCTTGACAGCCTAGAAAGAGACCTACCCACCCCCACCCCGGGAATGGGTCGTTGAACATAGTCCAAAGAGGGCTGAGGGCTAGACACAAAATGCAGGAGGGGGCAGGTTCTGGCAATGAAGCATCTCTGGGAAGTGAGACCTCAAGGAGGGCAGAGAGCAGAGGCTCCGTCACAATCATGGCTTTGGTCCTCTTTCACGGTCATCAAGAGACACAGAAGGAAATGTTGTTTTAGTACTTTTGGAATGGACCACTTGGGTGGTGGCTGAAAAGAGGCCACCGTGCCCTGTGGTCTTATTGGAAAGTGCACTAACGGGGTCTCCCGGGCCGCCTGGGTCAGCAGGACCACGTGGGGGAGACCCAGCGCACAGAGCCAGCCACAATACCCCAAGGAATGGCACCAGGGCCTCCCGCAGTCAACACGGCGGCTGTGGGACAACAAGGCCTCCCCTGCCACCACTCAGCCTACATGTGGCAGGTGAGACCACGTCTAGAACCAAAAACAAAACATAACAGAGAGCCACCTTTTTGTGGTATAATTCTACTTAGAATTTTTCCATTCCCTAAAATGTACCAGAGCTGAAGTAATTCAAATATTCAAACAGGAAACCAAAAAGAAAAAAAACCCTGAAAATAAAACCAAAAGACACTGAAGGGCCGGAAACTGATCTGATGGCAGTTCTACCGGGGGGGTGGGGGTGGGGGTTGGGGGGAGTGGCGGGGGCTCCTGAGGGAAACTCTGCAGGGGCTCCCTGGCCCCCAAAACTCCCGGTGGTGTCCCCAGCCCAGACAGCCCATCCTTTCCCACCTCCGCTCCTCCCAATCTGCTCATGGGACAGCGGCCCCGGCCCCTTCTCCCCACACAGAGCATCAGGCTGCTGACGCTCCTGAAGCCCATCGGGGTGAGCCAGGGGGCCAGGGCGGGGAGCTGGGCCTGGCCCCAGACCCGGAAAGGCGACTGAATCCAGATGTCCAAGAGCAGCAGGATAGAAGAAACACACACATTAACATCATCTTGTTAAAGAACTTTAAGACCAAAGATACGGATTTAATGTCCGGACTACAACCGCTCTCCCCGCTACTTCAGCAGCCTGGTCTGGCCCACTGGCAGGAGCTGGGACACTCCTAAACAGACGGATCTGGAAGCCAAGGGGCCGGTGGGAAGGCCCCCGCACCGCACACTCCCCAGGACAAGGGGGTCCAAGGGCCAGAGAGGCTGTGACAAAGTGAGGCACAGGCATTTCACAGGTGTTGGTAAGCTTTCCATACTTCTGAGCTGAGTGCAGGAACACTGCCCCCTTTTGAAAACGTGAACGTGGCTTTCAGGTTTTCCTAATCAAGGGCAGGAAGTGCTGCAGGGAGGGAGGTGCCCAAATCTTACAGGGGACACAGGAGGGCCTCTGGGAAGGCCTCCCTTGCACCCGCCGGGCCCTCCTCACTGATACTTCTTCCCCCACCCTGGCCTGACAGGCAGTGAACTGACAAGACAAATGCTCTGTCCTCAAGGAGCTCGTGCTCCAGTGGAACGATGCCCTCCTGTCAGCAATGGCTGCTGGTTGGCTCGGGCACAGCCTGCACTCCCTGGGATCAGCACACCCTGGCTTCGGGGGTCTCTCTGCAGGGACGCGGACTAACACAAGGCCCAGGGCGCCTGGGTGGCTCACTAGGTTAAGCATCTCCTCCAGCCCAGGGCATGATCCCGGGGTGCTGGGATCGAGTCCCACGTCGGGCTCCCTGCATGGAGCCTGCTGCTCCCTCTGCCTCTGTCTCTGCCTCTCCCTGTGTGTCTCTCATGAATAAATAAATAAAATCTTAAAACAATAAAAATAATAAAAAATAAATGAATAAAATCTTAAAAAACAAAAAAGTAAAACAGAAGGTCCTCTGAGCCGGATGCCCACGTAGCAGACAGACTTCCATCTCCCTGGAGGTCAGCTCTCACAGGTCAGTTCTGAGAACCCAGAGGCTCAAGAACAAAGCAAAGTAATATACATTAGCCTAAACTAAACAAAACACTGGTATGCAACCAGAATGATAAACGTGTAGAACAAATCCTATGAGGCCAGCAAGGTTTCTAAGTCATGGGGAGCATCCAGGAGAGTACTAGAGAATTTTTAAAAATCTGCACAGCAGTGTGAAGGACTGGATTTAAATGGCCTTGGTTCCTGAAAATTCATAGGTTAGCTGTGTATTTTCATATCACTTATGGAGGAAATATTCTGGGAAAAAGTCCTCTTAACCAATCTTTGAACTGTAAGGTTCAAAGTCTTTTACATTTCAGTTCTCCTCAATTAAGAAATGACAGCCTTCCACTTAGTAAAGTACTATAAGCAAAAAGTGCAAGATCAGTATCCCTGAGGAAGAGAGCCACCAAGTGAAGGGTTTTTATTTTGAAAGTCATGACCAGTAACACATCCAGCTGTAGCCCTGTTGTGCAACCCACTTGGGCTGCTAGCACAGCCCCACGGGACCCGGCATATGGTACGCAAGGCTCCTGTTCGATGGACTGTCCGGGAGGACGGCAGGAAACTGCTCCTTGCCAAATGCTGACAGGAGTGTGCATGTGTGCACACGTGTGTACGTGCGTAATAATGTCATAGCTCAGAGGTTTTGTTTTGTTTTTTGTTTTTTTTTCCACTGGGGACAAGTTGAGGGGTGTAACTGCAACCCTTCACTTTAAAAGATAAGTTTAATTTTCTAATCGTGTGTAGGGGATTTTGAAACCTTCAAACTCTAAAAACACAACAGCTGCCCGTGGGATAGGGGTTGGAAGGTGTTCTCTGGGGAACCCCAGCACTCCAGACCACCTTATCCACCAACTTGGGAAATGAGCTCAACTGCCATATTCCAGCTGCAGGACCTCAGACAAGGCACTTAGCTTCAAGGATCCAAAACATCTCCCCACCTGAGAAGACCATCAGTGATAACAGAGGGTCAGAATGACGTTAAACACAAGTCATGGATGGGTACCGCCGAGGCCTTCTGCAAATGGGATGCGCCGCCTGAGCCTGTGCTACAACCTCCCCTCCACCTCTGGGGGTGGGGATGCCCTCCCATTGGTGGCAGACCATTTCCTTTTCTGGAATAGTTCTCTTTATTGACCAAAGTCTATCACTATTCTAGGAATATAGATTAAGCTCCTCCTGTGGGCTGGGCACTGGGCCAAGAGCTGATGGTACAATTGTGAACACGAGGCTGGCCTGTCCTCCTGGGTCTGGGGTGCCACCAAGACAAAGCTCCAAAGAAACACGGTTCCCCAGCAGAGGCAACATAGGTACCTGACCTAGCAGGGCCTGAGGCCTGAGGCGGAGTGGAGACCCCGGGGGGTTCACAAGGAGGAACAAGGGTAGAGCAGCAGGGCCTTAAGATCCTGTTGGAGAAGCTGATATGACATGAAGATCCGGGAAAGCTCCTGAGCAAGAGGCCACTGTGGTCAGATCTGTAACCACAGCCGGGAAGGTTATCGCTTGGAGTCACAAGGAACACACCGCATTGCTCTTCTACATGACAACCTCAAGTCTTTCACAGAATCTCAGGAGGTTGTGGGGGAAGGACCTGGAGTTACCCTTGTTCTCCAGGGGCTGAGTTCAACAGCCCCGCATAGAGCGAAATCCACCCCCAGGTGTTCCCTCTGCCCTCCACCCCCCCAACTGGTGCTCCCTCTGCCCTCCACCTCCACCTGGTGCTCCCTCTGCACTCCACCCACTCCCACCCGGTGCTCCCTCTGCTGCTCCCTCTGCACTCCACCTTCTCCTGGTGCTCCTTCTGCACTCCACCCCCTCTCGGTGCTCCCTCTGCCTTCCACCCCCTCCCAGTGCTCCCTCTGCACTCCACCCCCCGACCTGGTGCTCCCTCTGCACTCCACTCCCACCCAGTGCTCCCTCTGCAATCCAGCCAAGCTTCAGGTTAGTTAGACATACTCATGACTGTGTTCTCCCACTGGCCTGAAAAGACCTCTCAGGGGAAAGCTGAATCTTAATTCACTGTGGACCTGGTCATGTGATGGGCTGTCGCCTCACACTCTTCACGTCTGAAGTGAAGACGCTGGAGCCCAGAGAATGTGAGTAGAAGTCTGAACTTGAACGACATGTTCTAACTGAAGGTCAGTGCCCTCTGAATTAACCTCAAACCTGCCTTCCTGGAGCAATTCTCTTCCAAGAATTCAAAACAATCAACAAGCCTGGACATAAGGCAGGATCATTTGCACTGTGCCGGCTTCTGCTCTACGTTAAACATCCTCAACTAGTCCTCATACGACACAGTCTGGGGTGTGTGGTGGGGGTCTCTTCATCATCCAGGTCACTCCCCTCTGAACCCATTCCATACTTACAGTGAGGCCACAAGACAGAACACAACGTCCTGAGTGTGACCTACCCAGGAGACAACATAAAACCCTGACCATTCCTTCATTCTAGCTCAGGGGTGAGAAAGTTTTCTGTATAGGGTCAAAGAGTATTTAAGAGTAAGGCTTGCCAGGCATCTGGCCTCTGTCCCAAGTACTCAAATGAGCCCTGACAATTAGAGTAACTATTAGACAGTAAACAGCAGGGCTGTGTTCCAAGAAAACTTATTTACAAACACTGAAGTCCAAATTTCATATAAGTTTCACATGTTAGGAAATTGAATTTATGTTTTTTTTCCAACCATTAAAAAATGTCAAAACCATTCCTAGGTCACAGGCCATCAAAAAACTGAGTGGCACCAGATTCGGTCCAGGGACAGTGCTTTGCCAAACCCTGTTCTAGATGATTCACTCAAAGGATACATATGCAGCCTAAGACTATATTAGTTAGTATTGTACAGCCCAGAAAGAAAAAGCCATCAACTCACAATTAGGCTGCCATCAACTTAAAGGCCTTTAGACCTGTTGCTGGAGGAAGTCTCCCTAACCTCTGAAGGGAGAGACAGGGGATGGGCACCTTCATCCCACCCTTCTCAGATTTCCAGCAGGAAGGCTTTCCTGGAGACCTAGCTCTCGCCCTGGGCCCAGCCCTCTCTCACTTGACTCCTTCCCGAGGGAAAGCGCCTGGTCTGAGGGTAGGTTTGGGGAACCCCTTCAGGTTGGCCCCTCCTCCTTTGCTGGCAGAGAGGTGCCCTTGGGCCTGACCTTTAGGAGTAAGCTGAGCTCAGGGCATTGCTCAGCAACCCCATCTGGCCACACAAGTAGGACGTGTGGGTTTTATTATTGAGTTGACATTTTAAGTCTCTGACTGTGGGGCGCCTGGGTGGTGCCGTCGGTTGAGTATCCAACTCTGGATTTCAGCTCCGGTCACCATCTCAGGACTGTGAGATGGAGCCCTGCATTGGGGCTCTGTGCTGGGCGTAGTATCTGCTGGAGATTCTCTCCCTCTCCCTCTGCCCCTCCTGCTCATGTTCTCTCTCACTCTCTTTCTTTCAAATAAATAAATAAAGTCTCTGACTCCTGTGGCTACCTTTCAGTTCATTCTGAACATGGGAAGGGAAGCAAGGGGTCACCATGCATGCAGGCTCTGTGCTTTCCACCTAGGAGTTGACTGAAGTCCCCGCTAACCTTCATGTTCCTGGACCTGGTTCACTGCCTCAAACTGCCAGGGTTTGGTGGCACACTCTTAAGTCTTAGACCTTTAAAGATTAAGCCTGTCTTCCACCTCTAATGCAAATCACTTACAAAATGTGACTGAGAAAGAACAAAGAGTACACTCAGATGAACCGTTCTTCATTTTTGCCCTGGGGTGATTTTTCCATTAATCAGACACATTTGGGCTCTGTCACTAATGGTTATCTTTCTAATTGGCTTCCCTTCCCCAAACCTTTTTCCACCCTGTAGCCAGTGATGTTTTTTGTTTGGTTGTTTTGGGGTTTTGTTGCTTTTTTGCATTCAATGGGTATGTCAACTCCTATTTAAAAATATTTCTGGTTTTTCTTATTATTATTATTTCTGGTTTTCTTACCTGTAGGAAAGACATGAATCCCAGCAGCCAGTGAAGTGAGCTGGAAAGGCCTCTAAACAAGGTGTGAGAGAGGTAATGATACATCATTAACTGTCTCCCTATCCTAGCCAGAAGCTACAGGGAGCCGGTTCTTCTGGAACCAGGAACCAGACGCATCATACAACCCACAAGCTCTAGGAACCAACTAACTAGGAAGTCGAGATGGGCCCACCCCTGATGGCACCAAGTGGAGCATCCCTATCCTTCTGAGCCTTCCTCCTCATTCCGTTCACCAACCCAAGCACCTTTCCGTGGTCTTTCAGGTCTCCCCAGGAAAAGAAACCAGTGGCATCAAAACAAACTCCTCAAACACTGCAGACACTATACTGGAGGTCTCAGGGCCAGCAATATCACTACCACCCAGGGCTCTTAGAAATGTAGATCCCCGGGCCATGGAAGCAGCATCTGTGTTCTGCAAGATCCCCAGCGATCCGCTCGCATGCCCACGCCTGAGGGCCACCAGGATGGAGCCCTTGCCCTGGGTCCACCTGCACATTTTCTGATTTCCTGGGCTGGGGCTCCATCTTTTGTTAAGTTCCCAGGTGACTGCAATGTACTGGCAGCACTGAGAAATGCCACCATGGAGTACGGGCTTCCTCGATCCTGGGCTGTTTTGCTATCTCAAATAATATACTATCACATGCCAATGAATTTTCTAAAATTCCTCTTAGAACAATTCATGCCAGGCAGTCTCACTGGTCATGCGATCCAACCACAAAGAGTGTGGCTGGTGTTTGTACCAACAGGAGGGGCAACTTTGACTAGCCAGTTGTGGCTGAGAGCAATGCCCATCTAATGAGGGATTTGGCTGAAATTAATATTTAAGGAACCCAAGTATTCCTGCAGCCTCCAGCAAGGGTGACCAATAAATCCTGGCCCGCCTGGGACTCTCCCAGTTTTAGCACTCAAAGTTCCATGTCCCAGGACAATCTCGTGTCAGGCAAGTCGATGGTGGTCACCCTCCTTGCAGGGCCCCATGAGGCCTGACCCTGATTCTTTCCCCTTCTCTCCCAGCTGCCTCTTGCTCAAGAGGGCTGGCCGGCAGTTCCTCCCTGAGCGCTGCTCCTGCCTCCTGCCTCCTTTCGCCTGTGCTCTTTCTTCTGCCTGCAACACCCTCCACCCTACTCATTCTCCAGCTGTCAGCTCCTATGTCACTTCCTGGGGCAAAGCCTCTGACCCATTCCCACCCCAGGGCTTGCTCAAGCCCCTGTTACTCGTTACTCCCTCAGTACACAGAGTCCCTTCCCCTTGAGGCACTTAGCACGGTTTACACAACTGTGCCTGTGTTTGATCAGGGTCTGTCTGTCTCCCTATTTAGGTAAACGTCTTAAGGACTGGGATTGTGTCTGTTTTCTCTCTGCTTTCTTAGTGCCTAGGCACGGGATAGATGGTTAATAAATATTTGTTGAAGAAGTAAAATGAATCCATGTAATCAGGATCCAATCCATGGGGTTCCATGGCAGACACTGGCAGCTTCCCTCATATCCGTTCTCTCTCATTCCATAGAAATGGACTCCTGACTTGTAGCTGGATACATGGCTAACTTGAATAAAGGCTATGTTCCATCCCCCCAGGTCCTGGGTGTTGCTGTGTGAGTGAATTCTAAGAAGCATTATATACAATCTCCAGAAGTTCTGTTAAGAGAGATGTATTCCCTGTCCTTCTTCCTCCCTCCTAGCTAGAATGTAAGTGTGGCAACTGATGTTTGACAGACAGACTGGACCATGAAGGAGCTACTCATGGAAGCCATACACAGTGGAGATGAAGTGGGAAGAGTCCATCCCAGTCCCAGAGAGCTACCTCTGAGCTCTGACATGAGGGAAATAAACTTGATTCACTTATTTGGGGTTGCTCCGTTATTACATCATACGTAATCTTAACAGCCTCTGTCTTGGTGCTCCCTTCTAACTTGGGATACGTATGTCAGAGACAGGGAGCCACCAGTGTTTTCTCTTCCCTTACACTCATGTAAATACAAAGGAGGAAATGAGAATGTGAAGTGGTCGCCCTAGTGGGATGGCTTCAAGGTAGAGAAATGTGCCAGCACCAGGGAATCAGGAACCCACAGTCTGGTCCTAGAGAGCTGAGCGACTCTGGACCTCAGCTTCCTATGAACAAACATGAGACCAGGCCCCTTCATCCACCAAAGGCCTCTTTATGTTCATTTGTTTCAGAGTTGTGTTGGAGGGGGAGTCACACTGGGGCACTGAGGCACAGAATTTTAAGTAGTTGTGAAACAACTGAAGTTCAACTACACTTAAAACATTACGCAAAACTTGCACCACAGGAAAGATGCTCTGAACACATACAGAAGTTACATGAGACCATCACGAATGCCAGCAACTACTCCAATCCTCCAAAGTAAGTACATGCCTGAGTCTACAGATCTATCCCAGCAGGGCTTTCCTGGAGGAGACCAGTTTCTAAAATCAGCAAGAATTTTTTTTTTTTTTTTTTTTAATTTAGGAGGAGCCTGGGAAGGAGGGAGAAGGAGAATTGTAACTTTGGAGGTTACAGGCTCCACATTTTAAACAAATCAATCGATGAGGCATAAATAGGAGAATACATTGGAATATTAAAACATGAAGAACAAGATAGCACCAGTCACCAAGCACTGGCTGTACAAGTCCCATATCATAACAGTCATTGAGCTTAACAAAAGTGAGTTTAGTAAATATTTAAAAACCAAAGACACTGTGGATAAAATTGATCTCATAAACTCTCTTTTGGTTCAAATGATTTTTCTCTCTAATTCAGATTGCAGGGGAAGGAATTGATCTGCCCAAGTCTTAATACCGATTCAGGCGCTAAACCGAGGGACCCAGCGTTTATAATTCCATTGGCTACAACTGCTTTTCAAGGTAAGTGGACAACTTCGTCCTTAGCTAGAACTCCAAGTTCATTTTTAAAATGCCAAGTAACATGCCAAAGAGCTGAACCATCTGCTGGCATCAGTGCCATCCTGCCCTTTATATCTAGATGGTGAGTGATTGTATGCAGCCCACGCCAGTGCTGGCTTCCCACCTCTTCCATTTCCCTTTCCTGTCAGCTGACCTGGTTCCTCCAAGGCATTTCAATCTGTCCTAATGACCTGGGACACATGACTTGGAGACACAAAGCCCTCAGTTTTCCTGTCACTGTAGACCTCGCGGGAAAGGTGAGGTCTTCCCGTCACAAGTCCACAAATATGCCCACGATGTACCATGCAAGAAGGAATTTATTCACTTCTCCTGAATTTGGGGGACTGAAGGCTCTGGCAACTCTCTGCCCTGGCTTAGGGGAGAGACACAAGCTGTTCAAAGACTACTACCTGAAGAGCTCCCACCCCGAGCAACCCCCCCACCCCAATCCATGAGGCCTGCACCCCCTGTGGCTAGCTGTCCCCAGCCCCGAGAGAGCAGGGAGCTGGACAGGAACACGAGAGGCCAGTATGCCCCTCTCTCTCTCTCTCTTTTATAAAAGGCTTTTATTTATTTATTTGAGAGAAAGAGAGAGAGGAGAAAGCACAAGCAATGGGGTAGGGGTGAGGAAGAGAGACAAGAGGACTCCCCACTGAGCAGGGAGCCCAATGCAGGGGGTTGGGGGCTCGATCCCAGCACCCCAGGGTCACGACCTGAGCCAAAAGCAGAGGCTCAACCACTGAGCCACCCAGGCGCCCCTGCTTCTCTTTTTTCCACGGTTAACCCTTGATGTTGAATGAGATCCCACTTCTCTAAATTGAAGGGGAGGGAGTCTCTTGAGAAACTAACTTCCAACTACATTACTTTTCCCTCTGCTAGAAGACTAACCCTAATGTTCATAAAAGCCAATTACAGAGCAAGCAGAGAGAGAGCTAATACAGTATTTTAAATCACTATATAGCTACCATCCAACAATCCCACAGACTCAAAGTCATTGATACATGGTTGAATCAACAATAAAACCTATGAAATTCTTAATTCAGAGATTCACGGCATGGCATTTTATGTGCGAGAGTTTCTGAGATTTTTGTTTATTACTTGAGAATCCCAGCAATGGAACTAAGAGACAATAGTCCTTAGTCTCCTGGAAATGCACATAAGCATTTTATCATCCTCTTATTTTAAACATGATGCCACCTGCCTCTTCTGGCTCCAATTAAATGAGAAAGTCATAAAATGGGGTATGACCAGAACAAAAGATTACTGGCGAAACCAGTGCATAAACAAAAAGTTTTCTCTGTCGATTCATTGTGAAATAACATTTACTTGTCTTCCACTAAGTTAATTACAAATCAATAAATGTGTATGAAACCTCCATTCTGAGAGCAGGTTTTTTTTTAGATAACTGAACATTTACCAGGGGATTCAAGTGGACAAGAGGCAAAGGTCAAATACTCAGGCGCTATCACTCACTCACTCCTCTCCAGAAGACACAGGGGCTTTCATAGCTACAAAAAAGCAACCACGTATATTGGAAATTTTGGCTCAATCCTGATCATTTTTTCATAATCTCACTTCTTCTGTACCCCAGACCTGTGAGTTATGTGGAGCAACACTAGGGTATTAAAATGATAACCCAACTTTAACTGAGAAGAGCTGAAACGGAGGGAGGGAACCAGGAGACTAGAGTGCTCTCAATTATAACCCTGAACCGTGTTTCAGGAGACAAAAGAGGTGGATGATGAAGAGTCAGTTTTAGGTGGAGCCATGCTGCAGAGTTTGAATCCTGGCCACCACTTACTAGCTTGAAACTCTGAGCAAAATCCATAACCACTCGGAGCATCAGCGTGGTGGTTGTAAAGAGGACATAAGACTCTCCATGGGCAGTCTCCGTGGCCAACACCACGAGAAGAACCCAAATGCCCAGTTTCCGTCGCAAGGACAACAGTGGTGCTACAGGCCCAGGAGACAGCACCCACCCGCTCCAGGAAGCCAGGTGAAAGGTCATTTTCGAGTTCATAACTATGTCAATCAAGGATTTCTACTTGGCCAAAGCACCTGGTACCAACATTTACATTTCGTTTGGCATCGAATCTATCTCACAGAAACGTAAAAGTATCAAAGTGGGCCAAACAGGCTGGCAAAAAATACCAGCTATGGACCACTTGGTTTTAAACATTGTGTTGTGCTTTTAATTGAAGCGTTTGGGTTTTGCTTGTTTTTGTTCCTAAGCTCTCAAACTATCTTTTAAAGCTGGAAAATACTTCTCTTTAAGGTTACAACCAACACACAAAGAACCTCAGCTACTCACTCCTCTCCTCTTTGGGATGCATTGACCACTGCCAGCACCCCTCTCACCCATTGATCAGTTCCTTGAGGGCAGAGTCTCTGAAGGCACTGGTTCTAGAATGAGATCACAATTCATAGCACCCCTTTGCAGTCTGTGTTGAGGAGGAAATGTATGAGTCCCCACAATCCCCATCACTCTTCTTGCCATGGACCAGCTGCCTGGTTCTTAGCTGTCCTGATTTGCCCACTCTCCCTTTAAACACAGAAGTGCTCACCAGGTAAACTCACCTGTCAACCCATACCAAGTGTGGTACCTAGGATTGCCCAAGGGAATGGGGCAAAGACTGCATTGGGTGGACCAGAAACATCTGCTCTGTACATAAAGTCACCCTTGAACAGCTTTGGAATAATGTATTCCATAATATTGAGGAACACATCTTTTAATTAGTAAAAAAGTCTACATGGAAAGTGGGAAATCTTGCACAAGTTGTATGTGACTTGTTATCAACAAAATAGAGATAAAAATAACAATGAACTCATGATGAGTGCTTACTGTGGGCCAGGTATAGTTCTAAGCCCTTTCTATGGAATAGACAACAGAAAATTTAAAAAATACCGGGCAGGGCAACCCTGGTGGCGCAGCGGTTTGATGCCGCCTGCAGCCTGGGGTGTGATCCTGGAGACCCGGGATCGAGTCCCACATCGGGCTCCCTGCATGGAGCCTGCTTCTCCCTCTCCCTCTGCCTGTGTCTCTGCCTCTCTCTCTGTGTCTATGAATAAATAAATAAAATCTTAAAAAAAAAAAATAAATAAAAATAAAAATAAAATACTGGCCATTACCATTATTTCTAAACTTTCTGTTTAGCATTAGGCTCTTTTCCAAACAAAACTTTACTCAGACCAGGGGGATCCCTGGGTGGCTCAGCAGTTTAGCGCCTGCCTTCAGCATAGGGCATGATCCTGGAGTCCTGGGATCAAGTCCCACATCGGGCTCCCTGCATGGAGCCTGCTTCTCCCTCTGTCTCTGTCTCTCTCATGAATGAATTAAAAACAAACAAACAAACAAACAAACAAAAAAAACTTTACTCAGAACAGTATGTAAAACAAGGAAGGCAAGGGGGTAAAAACAACACAAAACAAACAAACAAACAAAAAAAGCAGAGATGCTTTATATATAGTGGGAGGGAGGGGATGTGGCTGATGGGTCCCCCAGTCCACACTGGGCATTCCTGCCACCCCAGGCTAGCCCCTAGGGATAGCAACCCTGGCATCTTGGAGTTCCCCAGGGCATGGCTACAAACTTGCAGTCTTTTTGGTGAAGAAGCACAGCAGTCTGAACTAATCATAACAGTTAATGACTTAGAGGCTTGGCCAGAGGCAAAACAGGCCAAGAAAAATATGGGGCACACATGCCCTCCTCAAATGCCTGACTGCCAAAGGTATGTTGGGGATTTTGAGCTGCTCCTCTGGTGGGTGAGTCTTCCCGCTTCCTCTTTCTTCCCCAGTCTTGGGGCCTTGGAGCATTGCACCAAAGATCTTGGGTGCCACTTCCCTGCCTAATATTGCAATTCTGGCAGTCTTTCCCCTAATACTGTGCACAGATGTTTAGGTCATGATTCTCAATATCCAAACACTTAAAAAGAGTAGAAATGGATACCAGAAAATTCTTTCCATCCCTACCTGTTCTGTGGGCTGCTGTCCATTTGGTTTTTATTGTCAAGTGTGACTTGTTAGCACTTGCTATTTCCTCAGAAGTGAATCTTGCTTGGTCTCTCTTATCAAAAGAGGCATGGGTAAAAATAATTTGCTCCCACCCTAGTTTTGGCAAATGCTTTAAAACCTTTTCCCCCGAAACACTACCTGTAAAGAAGGGAAACTATGCTAAGTCCTCAGAGGTTACAGGTTATGTTTAAAAAAAAACAAAACAAAAACCAAAGTTTTCCATAACGTGATCCTTGAATCACATGTTTCCAGTGCTGCACACCAAGTGTGGTCCCCATAGGCTGGAGCTGAGGAAAGAATTCTCTCTGGGCTCACCCGTGTTGGCACACTTTGACTTAACGCATTGGAAAGAAAAATTCCTGGCCATTACATTAAGCTCCACCCTTCTGCCTCCCAACCACTTTCTGCTGCTGAGCCCCACCTCCACTTCCAGGTGGCTTTCCCTCCCCAAATAAGGCCAGGAGAGGAAAGAAAATCACATCATAGAAAGTTCAAATGAATACACCCAGACGAAATATTTAGCTAAGTCTATCATCATTCAAGGTGCAGAAAGGTTGAAAAATGAGTTCACCTTCCAAAGTTTTGAGGTCAATCATAGAATTCGAGGCTGGGAGGGGCCTTACAGATCAGATCCCCAAGGTCCTTATCCATGAGGATAGTGGCCGCGGCTTCCAGGCGCCCAGTGCTGGGCAGGGCGAGGTCTAGAACTCGCGTCCTGACTCCCAGAGCCGCCCTGTTTCCACCACACCCAACAGCTCAGGTGTGAAGCAAGAGTTCCTGCCGGGACCGAGAACCCCAATCAATAAGCAGCCCTGGCCCCTGCCAACTTCCCATAACCGCGGCAGGACCTTGGGCCCCAACTCTGCGTGTGAGCAGGCCCGCCGCCCGCACTCCGCAGCAGGCCCCTCCGCGGGGCGGGCACGTGCTCCACGCTGGGGAGCCGCTTCCTTCTCCTGCCCGGGGCCTGCGGCGGCGCGCGGGAGCCGGGGAGGGACGCGGGCGCCCGCCACGGCCACGGCCACGGCCACGGCCACGGCCACCGCCACCGCCACGGCCCTCGAGCGCCGCCGCCCCGCTCCCCGCTCCCCGCTGACGTCTTCGCTCAAAAGTCCGTTTTCTCGGCCGGTCGGCAGGTCCTGCCCGCTGCGGAGGCGAGGGCCACCTCCTCCGCCAGCGAGCGCGAGACGCGTCAGCTGCCCCGCGCCCCGCGCCCCGCCGACCGCAGCCCGGGCCCCACGAGGGCCGCCTCGGCCCCTCGGCCCTCGGCCCTCGGCCCTCGGCGGCAGGCCCGCCCCAGCGGCTGCCTCGTCCCCGCGCGCCCCGCCGCAGCGCGGCTCCCTGCCCGGGAAGCAGCCCCGACCCAAGCAGCTCTGCCCCGACCGCACGGCTCCTATTCGGAGGCGACGCGACGCGAGGCGAGGCGAGGCGAGGCGGGGCGGGGCGACACCCCCCAACCCGCACACCCCGGCCCGCGGGCCGCGCCGACTCCCGGGCGGAGGACAGCCCGCCCCGCCCCGCCCCGCCCCGGCCCGGCCCGCCCCGCCCCCGGCCCGGGGCCCACCTGCGGCGGGGCCGCGAGGACCCTCTCGCTCCCGCGCCCGCGCCCGCGCCCGCGGGGGGCTTCTCCGCGCCGCCATGCAGGCCGCGCGCTGCGGACGGGCGCGGAGCCTCCCCGTCGGTCAGTCAGACACCGCGGCCGCCCGCCGGCGCCAGGAACCGCTTCCCCACGGCGGGGAGGCTCGGGAGGCGGGGAGCGGACGCCACGGGCCGCGCGGCGACCCCGGAGACCGCCGACTGACGCGCCGGGCAGCCAATGGGAGGCCGCGACGGGGAGGGGCGGGGCCGGGGGCGGGGCCTCGCGGGGCGGGGCCGGGTGGGGGCGGGGCGGGGCGGGGCCGGGGCGGGCGGGGCCTCGCCGGGCGGGGCCGGGGTCCGCAGGCTTCCGCGCGCTCTGCGGGGCGGGGGGCGGGGGCCGGGCTGCTGAGCTCCACGCCCGCTGCGCCGGGGACGGGCCGGGACTCCCACCCGGACGCTGCCCGTCAGCTCCCTGGCACTCTACGTCGGAAGCCCATCGAGTGGGAAGCAATAAACCTGGTGGGCGGGATGACCGGGGAGAAGGACCGGTCTCCATGGCGCGGGCGCAGAAGGATGCCCAGCCCTGGCCGGGACACTACGCCGCTGGTGGATCCGGACCGGGACTGTGGGAAGAAAGACTGTATCCAGATGTACCTGCCGGCCCAGGGCCTCCTTCTTCCAGGAGATTGGACAAGTTCTTTGATCTTGATTTTTCCCTGGGTCAACAGAACGGGGTTATACTTAGAAGTCATAGTTTACTTTAGGAGCTGGAATCTTTGCGTTATTGACAAAATTAACCCCCTGATAAAATTGTTGATCAAAAGGAAAAAATAAACAGCCCAACAATAAAAAGGCGCTGACAACAAGGTTCTTTTGCCCCTGATTTTCTATTCAGAAGAAAAAGGAAGAAAATGAAAGTCCTGGTGAACACTTCCTTCTTCTCCACCATATACTATTCCAGACTTGCATGCAACATGCTTGGACACCTCATAAAACAAATTCCAGACTAAAGAGGGATATGGAAAACACTGGAAGTTTAGGTGGCCCCGGTATAGTTAGGGTAATATCAAAGAATGGAATCACCTCTTTTTATGAATCTCGGAGCACAGGATCACAGGTCTTTGGCAACTCCGTAAAATTCCAAGAGCAACAGCAATTAATTTAATGCTAGGCATTTACTGACAGCTGACATCAGGCCAGGCACTTTGAGAATTCCTTTATGTATTACATTACATGTTATTTCACTTAATCCTCACACCTGCCCATGATGTAGGTAGGCACTGTCACTATCTCAGGTTTATAGGGAAAGTAAGGCTCAGTAAATGCTAATGCAGAAGTTGAAACAAGATCTGACTCTCCATCACCCCACCACTCTGCAACAACCCATGATTCACAAAATAAAAATGTTCCTAAACTCTGCTGCATGTTTAGAAAAAAATCCCTTTTATCCAAATCAAATTTGAATATAAGCGGGTAGTTTTCTGCAGCCATAAACCATGACTTGCGTGTAGTGAGTCATGTTACTCACACAAAGTAAATGGCATAAAATTGCTGTGCCTAATTAAACCTAAACAAGGTTATAAGCAATGATGAGTAAAATTGCCTATTCTAGAAGCTGAACATTTCTTGTGGTATAATAAAATGTACTGAAGTCCTTTAACCGCAAAACAAATTAGCCAGTACCTTGCACTCCTCCAACAAGATAATATTTATGAACACAGCTGTTTGGACTCAGCCTAAAATCCTTTCAAATAATTCATGGTCAGGATTTTGTGGTTTGCTGTAATGTTCATTGTTACTCCAAAAGTTGAGAGGGTGGCCTCTTAAAATAGTACTGTACTTACAGACGTAGACCTTGAAGCCAAACTGCCTGGCCTGGCTGCACTAGTCACATGCCTCAGTTTCCTTAAGTATCAAATGGAGCTTCTAGGAGTACCTTCCCCATGGGGTTGTCATGGGGATGAAGTGATTAAATATGTCCAAAACCCTTAGATAAATGCTTGGCACATTGTAAACACTATATAAATATTAGCCAAAGGATGTGACTACACATAGAGTTTTGGGCTTTCTGGTCTACCTATGTGTAATTTACTGCATATATTAACAAAGCAAACCAAAAACTCCCCACAAATATTAAAGCGTAACTCCCCATTCTTCCCCTTTCCTCGTCTCCAGCCCCTAACAACCATCACTCTACATTCTTTGACTACTTTCTGAATTTGACTACACTAGCTACCTCATGTAAGTGGAATCATAGAGTATTTTTCATTTAGTATAATACTATCTTTATGATTCATCCGTGTTGTAGCACATGACAGAATTTTCTTCTTTTCAAGGCTGAATTATATTCCATTTTGTGTGTATATATCTCTGTATATATGTGTTTATGTGTATAGAGATATACACACATATACATATCTCACACTTTGTTTTTCCATTCGTTCATCAATGGACACTTGGGTTGCCCCATATTTTGGCTATTGTAAATAATGCTGCTATGAACATAGGTGTCCAAATAACTATTTCTGAGTTTCTACTTTCAATTCTTTTTGGGCATAAACCTAGAAGTAGAATTGCTGGATTATATGGTAACTCTGTGTTTAACTTTTTGAAGAACAGTCACATTATTTTTCATAACAGAAAACACTCCCACCAACAGTGCATAGGATTCTAATTTCTCCATATCTTTGCCAACACGTCATTTTCTATTTTTTTTAGTAACAGCCTTCCTAATGACTACGAGGTGATTAGGGATGTTGAGTATCTTTTTATGTGCTTGTTAGACATTTGTATATCTTCTTTGGAGAAATGTCATTTAAGTTCCTTGACTATTCATTGTCGTTGCAAACCTTATGCCATCATTGTTGATATCCACAAACATTAAAATCTGAGAAACCCTTTATCTCTTTCTGCTTCCCTTTTGCATTGTATCTGAGCATATGCTGCTTCTTATTTACACAAAATCCCTGAATTACTATAAACATTTTTATTTCAAAATTAATAGGGTCAGTTTTCTTAACAGAGGAACTATGCAGAGGTTAGTAGGTGGTGGTGATGATGATGATGATGATGATGATGATGGCAGATCTTAATTGAGCACTCATGAAGTGCTCTGTTCAGTGTTTTTTATATATTAATTAATTCAACCCCTTATTTGAGATATATACTATTATTATTCCCATTGTACATATAAAGGAACTGAGTCACAGAGGGTTTAAAGTATCTAGCACTAAATCATTCAGCTAGTAAATGGCATTTGGCCTGGCATTTGAACCCAGCTTCCAGGGCCATATGGAAAGTATCCACTAAAAATAAAATCACTTCTCTGGAACTCAGTGATTTTCTGAAAGCCATATCTGATCTCCTTCCTGAATGAGCTGAGCCTCAGAGAACCACAGTCTATCCTGGGACATGCTACACCAGGTGAGATGCTCCATGTCCCCCATCACAGCATGAAAGTGAGTAAATGCTGTGAGGACAGACACTAGTGTGAGCCAAGGTCCAAGCTGTCTTTCATTGCATGAACCATGCTGAGAAATCCAGAGGGTGAAGGCAGTAATGGGGAAGCCAAGGTATGACGCTTAACCCAGGCAGAGAAGCCAAGAGAGTCCTGGAGGAAGGTGCCAACATGCAGGAGCAGAAGCAGAACTAAAGAGCCCTGAAGCTGTCCAGAGGGCACTGGCAGTGATCCTGTCATTCCCCCACTGGGGCCTTTAAGCTGTCCAAGCTGCAGCCTCCTCCTGTTAGTTTGCAAACTGACCCCCTACACAGAAGACAAAGAGAGAACAAGGAGAGAGAAGGAAGGAAGAAAGAATGAAGTGCTGCTCCAGCTTGGTAGGTGGCACTTTTAATAGGGCAAGGGAACTCACTTGTGAGGCTTGGGCAGCTACAAGATAATTAGATCTCCACACCCACCTGCCAAATCTTAAAAAATTTATAAAGAAACCTTAATTGGATTTAGTCATGAACATGGCCAGATGGCATCAACAACACCTTCCTCTCTCCAGTCTATGTCTTTGGAACAGCTCCCACTGTGGGACTGGTAGTTAGAAGGCATATTCCTAGGACTGGGGGTGGAGGGTGGGGGTTAGGAGCCTCCTCTTGCCCAGGTCAACCAGCAGTTATATTCTATTGATGACCTCCTCCAACAAATGATAAATTCAAAATGTGTCCTTTGGTCTGGGATTTTGTCCGCTGTGAAAATAATATCAATCAGCTAAATTACAATACTACCCCTATCAGTCATTTACACCTTAGTATCAATAAGCCTTGGATCTTTCTAAGAGTAAATATTGATAAGCAGAGTACCAAGAGAGCCTAAAAGCTGGCTAACGGGAATAAAGGAGGTCAGCTGAGAGCTGTAAAGGGAACTGAAAGACAAGAGAGTGGTGTGCGTGGAAAAGAACTTCACAATTCTGTGTAGGTCCAGACCAGAACTTAGCATTTCCTTATTTTTTTTTATTTTTAGCGAATTAGATGGCTTCACTTTTCTCCAAATATCTGGCACCTGTCCTGTTGCAGTCTCTATAGAGCCATGTTTGCTTACCACCTCTGGCCTTTTACCTAGGTAGTTGTACTACCTGGGTGGGCTTTCCCTCTTCCTCCCCCTGGCTGACTGGAGTGGTCTTTCCCAGCCCCGTTCAAGCCCGCTCTCCTAAGGGAAGCAATTCCAGACCACCCACGAAGAGTTAGCAACCCGGCTCCACCCTCCCGTGCATTCCTGCTGTTCCCACAGCACCCAGTGTGCTGGAAGCTACTTGTCGGAGTCCTCATCTCCCTCCATGCTTGGCTGTGAGTTTCCAAGGCCAGTGATGTTGATCCATGTCCTCTGAGTCTTCTGCTCAATGTCTGGTGGCCACTGAATAAGTGCTTGCAGAATACAGCGTACTGAAATCATGCCTATCTTCAAGGGCTCACCATCCAGTCGCCACTTCATCACCAGGCTCACAGAGTCTGCAGATACCTTCCTTCTCTTTCTTCTCTTTCTCTACAAATAGGCTCTGAGAGCTCAGATGTCTTTGTTGATGAATTTGCCTTCTGAAAATGAGTGGGAAATATCAGAGAGGGAGACAGGAGAGACTCCTAACTCTGGGAAACGAACAAGGAATGGTGGAAAGGGAGGTGGGCGGGGGGGTGTGTGTGTGACTGGGTGATGGGCACTGAGGGGGGCACTTGATGGGATGAGCACTGGGTGTTATGCTATATGTTGGCAAATTGAACTCCAATAATAATAATAAAAAAAAGAATTTGCCTTCTGATGATGCCACTTCCTCCTTCATGCCTTCTATGCTTGTTAAGATTGCAGGGACAACAGGAGCCTTGCCACATGAAAATACAAATGAAAAAAAAATTCTCTGTATAATTTGAAGATTAAGCAAAAATATATGGAGAGCCACAATCTCTTATATGGAGAGCCACAGTCTCTCAGATTTTTTGGATACCTCACTGGGCTTACAGCTCTGATTAACCAACAAAGCATATTATTTTTTATATTTAGTTAAAGAGGAACAAACAAACTGTAGCCTTTGTGGCTTTTCTACCCCAACCCTATCCCATTTTTAGAAGTAAATCGAGGAGTAAGGAAGAGAATCAGACTGCTCTTTTGTTTTGACTCATTTATTTTTTCAGGATACCTGGGCAGACCACTCTGTTAGTTAACTGTGTTTCTAGCTTCAAATTTTGCTTCAGGGGTGACATCTAAGAAAGAACAGCTGGTGGAAGAGAGTAAATCTTAGAACCATCAAGATCAGGCTCCTCAGCATTGATCACTTGAACGATAATGGGAAATCACTTATCCTTTCTGCATCTCTGTTTTTTTTTTTTTTTTACTCTAAAAGGAATCGAATGTACTGGATGATTTCTCAGACTCCAACTAATCCTATAATTATGATTCTGAAATGAGCATTTCCTCCAACAGTTTGGTTTAAAAACCTGTGGTGTGGGGTGCCAGGGTGGCTCAGTCAGTTGGGTGTCTGCTTTCTGCTCAGGTCATGTTCCCAGGGATCATGATCCCAGGGTCATGGGATCAAGCTGCACATCAGGCTCCCTGCTGGGTGGGGATCCCTCTTCTCCCTCTTCCTCTGCCTGCTGCTCCCCCTGCTTGTGCTCTGTCAAATGGGTAAATAAAATCTTTAAAATATATACATACATACATAAAACGTGTGGTGCATCTAAATGATTATATATCAGACAGCAAAGAAAACTCATGGTGTCAAAAATATTGAATGACACTAGAAAGGCTTATTTGTTTCTTTTGGGCAAAGAAATGCTCTTTCCTCCTGGAGGGAATTGCTGTTTTGTGGATTAGAATTACAATGGGAACTCCTGCAGCCTTTATGTCACTATGAAGAAAAAGCCCTCCTGATACTGAGAAGAATACGGAGGAAGTAGAAATAAGAGATGGAGCTAGTACATTAAACTCTGCATTAAGACATACCCAAAGCAGTAATACTCCTGTGAGCCAAGAAACTCCCCTTCTTCCCCCTCACCCAAAGTTTTTAGTTTAAGCCTATTTAAGATAAGTTTCCCATCAGTTGCAAGTGAAATAATACTAAGATAGTGTACGCAGCCAAGTTTTGTAGAAAAAAATACTTACAGAAAAATATTGGAATAAACCCCAAAATACTAATAGTTGCTATCATGAGTAATAAGATTAAAGACTATTTTTATTTTATTTTATATCCTTTTCAGTATTTTCTAAATTTTCCAAAATTATATATTACTGGTATAATTGTTAAATGGTATTTTAACACATGATCCCCTGAGAAACTGAGGAGATTTCTCTGTCATAAAGAATCTTGTTTCTTGTTTTGACCCTTTTTTCTGAGGTTGAGGTTTGGTACATTATTGATGTTTCTTTTTTTAAAAAAAGATTTTATTTATTTATTCATGAGAGACACAGAGAGAGAGAGAAAGACAGAGACACAGGATGAGGGAGAAGCAGGCTCCATGCAGGGAGCCTGATGTGAGACTTGATCCCGGATCTCAAGATCACGCCCTGGGCTGAAGGCAGGTGCTCAACCACTGAGCCACCCAGGCATCCCTGATGTTTCTTATGTAATAGGTCATTGCTCAGGCCCTCAATTCTGTAACAGGTTGGGCAAACTTTCTGTAAAGGGCCAAATAGTAAATATTTGAGGCTTTGTGAGCTACAGACTCTTCATGGCAACCACTCAACTCTGCCATTGTGTCATGGGGGCAGCCCCAGACAACTCATAAATGAACCAGCATGGCTGTGTTCCAATAAAACTTTATTTAGGAACACTGAAACTCACATGTTATATAATGTTCACAGGTCACAAAATACGACACTGCTTTTTATTACTTTTCAACTTTTTTTTGAGAGAGAAAGAGAGAGAGCATGGGCACATGTGAGCAGGGGCATGGGGGAGGGCAGAGCAAGAGGGAGAGAGAATCTCAAGCAGACGTCCTGCTGAGGGTGGAACCCCACACAGGGCTCCAATTCACAACCCTAAGATCATGACCTGAGCCAGAATCAAGAGTTGGAGGTTTAACCCACTGAGCCACTCAGGAACCCCATTTTCAACCATTTATAAATGTAAGAACCACTCTCAACTCACAGACCTTACAAGGGCATGTGCCAGGCCACATCTCGTCTGTGGGATGTAGCTTGCTGATTCCCTGCTCTATAATATTGGTATTTCTGTCATCTCACGACTTTTGCTGCAATTTGAGTTTCTGTGACCTTCCAGATTGTGTTTCCATTAGAAATGATAACCCTGCAATGTCTGGCATAGTTTTTCAGCAAGCCTCATGGGCTTGGGAATTGATAATGATGTCTGTGTCTCAGTGGCCATTTATGTTCTTCCCTTTTACTGAGATGCTTAGCGGAGTCTTCTTGCTTTCTCATCCTATGCTAGGGGCAGCACTCCCTCTCCTCTGCTCATGAAAGCAGCCATGTGGTAGTTTTGGAGTTGTCAAGCCCTATTTTGGAATCTGAGCTTGAAGCTGACAGAACTTTAAAGGATCCTTTTGCTGCCAGATTGGCTTTCTACCCCACAAAAATCCCTAAGTTTATGTCAAAAATATTAAGTAATGACCAGCCAATGGCAATTTAAATTTTTAAAAGAATATTCCACTTTGTGAACATTTATTAAGTTTCATTTTAAGAAGGAAAGGAAAAGTAAATGGGTTTATGTTGATTGCTATCTTGGTGTGTCAGTTAAGAATATTTCCAGTGATGACTAACAAGACACTTAAATTACAGTAGATAAAATGAGTAAGAGTGTCAGGTCACAGGAAGTCCAGAGGCAGGCATTGTTGTGTTGGTTCCGATTCTCAATGCTATGACTCTTGTGGTCCTTCTAACATGAAAGGTATTGAAGCCCTGAGTCTTGTTCAAATTCAGGGAAAGAGGAAGGGGAAGAGGCAGCACCAGCTAGGTGTATCCTGCCCAGAGGCCCCCAGCAGACAACTGCTTAAGTGACATTGTATAAAATGTTGTCAAACAACCACTCTGACTTCTGGGGAAGCTGGAAAAGTATGATTTAGCTTTTCCAGTTTCTATACTATGGTGGGCTGGGGGGTAAGGGGGAAGATGGCATAAGAGACGGCAGTTAGGAAGAGCATAACATATATGTTATGTTGACATGTGTTAAGATGGCATCATATATATACGGTGCTGAAAATAATTCCCAGTGGCAGGCAAAGCTATTTCACCCTACACCAGTGGCACAGGCCACTCAAGGAAGCATGGTCTTCAAGTGTCCCATGCATTGTTCTCCCCTGCACCTAGCACAGTCGAATCACTCAACGAGTATTAGTAGAATGAATGAATGGAGGAGCCAATGATAAGAGTTCTTGGAAACTCATCGTTGGTTTAATCTATCCTCTTTTGGACAACACACCAACAAAGAATCCTTCCGTTCACTCATGCCCTGCAATCTTCAGCCATGGTTCAAAGCTGCGCCATATGACAGAAGGCCCTTACGCACAGCTCTGCCAGCTGTCTCTGCCCACAATTCAAACCCGGATGAAAGTCTACCTGTTCATGGACAAAGTGGGAGGAGCGCACAGCTTCTACCCTCTTGCCTGGTTCAAAATGGAACTTATTTACGGCTACGTAGAGCCAGAAATCACGGGACGTATTAAGATAAAGAACATAAGGATGGCGGCGAGGCGGCACAGAGGTGGCACTGCAAACCTTTATTCAACTCTTCTTCCTATGTTCCAGACACTGTGCTGGGGATTTTACATGATTATTCACACTTCACTGATGAGTGAGAGGAAACCCGCACAATTAAGTGCAAGCCTTTTGAGAAACATCAAAAAATGAGATTTTAAAAAAAGAAAAAATTAGATTACCAAAAGCCAAAAACTGGTAGACAGTGGTTAACACTTCTACTCTAAAGTCACCAGAAGAATTAAAAAAGAATGACACAGAAAATCAAAGCAGAAATACCAGTAGGCAAAAAGTTGCTTCACACTTTTGGAGGAGAGAAGCTGGCTGGAGAAGGGATAACTAAACAGAGAAGGGTTCCTCCTAAATGCCCGCTATAGAGAAAACCAACAAGAATAGCTAATAATAAACTTATTAGTGTGTATCAACTGGTTATTATATTTCTGTCACTTCCTAATTCTTTATGTGTATCATTTCATTTAATCATCACCAAAACCTCACAAAGTGGGTGAGATTATTATTCTACTTTTACAGATGAGGAAGCTAAGTCACAGAGCTATAACAAGATGCTTTGGAATTGGAACAATCAGGGACACCTGGGTGGCTTAGCAGTTGAGCATCTGCCTTCGGCTCAGGGCGTGATCCCAGGGTCCTGGGATCGAGTCCCACATTGGGCTCCCTGCATGGAGCTTGCTTCTCCCTCTGCCTATATCTCTGCCTCTCTCTCTCTCTCTCTCTGTCATGAATAGATAAATAAAATCTTAAAAAAAAAAAGAAATGTGCGAAATTGGAACAATCAAGAGAAATAAGAAAGAATTCTCAGAAATTAGAAATGTGATAATCCATATAAAATACTCAACGAAGCCTGGCCCATAGTAAACATCTAATGAATGATTATTTTGGACCATTTACTTTCTGGTTCTACTTTGCTTTTCCATTATTGTTTTGTGATCTATACCTAGTTCATGCCAGAACACCATTTTATAATATAAGCTCTTATTGGATAGAAGGTGAGATTTCAGAACCTTGGATTATATCACAAACTCTAATCTGGATCCCTCCTTTGAAGGGATGGACACTGAAGTGAAGAGAGGCAAATCAATTTTCCTTAGGTCATACACTTATGTATGGAGCTCTGGTCCTCTGGCTCCCAAGTTGATGGTCCTCCATCTGTTTTTAATTGGTTCAGCATTACAGTGGACACTGGGGCAGGTAGGCTGAGCTCCTTCTTTCAGGAATGCCCACCTGTTTTAAACAGGACACCCATCGCAAGGCCATTAGAGCTCTGTCATCTCTTCTGCTCAAGAAGGGGCCAGTGACCAACACGAAGCCGACTGAAGCTTTCCCTGGGTTTGGAATATGGACATTAGAATAAATAAGACACTTTTCACTAGGGCTAGTATACAAAAGGGGAAAAATTTTTTTCCTTCACTCACGTTCTCTGGCTGGGGTCCTGTAAATTAGGCAAAAGGCACATTTACATGAGAGAAACAAACATATTTGTTCACATATGCATTGCAAACACACATGGGAGCACCCAGTGATGAGTAACCCAAGGAGGTGGGAGAATTTGGGCTCATATACCATCTGAGGGTAAACGAAGGGGAAGGAGCTTGGGACTTCTGGGCAAAGGAGGCAGTTATGGAAAGGTGACTAGGAAAAGTATGGCCAAAAAAGGTGGTTTAATAAGGTTTGTTATTCAGATTTAAGTTGGCACCTTCTTCACTGTGTTGTTAAGATCCACCTCCTCCTGGTACAGGAGAGGGCTACATCTTGACAAATAGAAATTTCCTTTATAAATGTAAATTTCCTTTACAAAAGGATAAGTTGTACCCTGTTTTTAGAGCTTTTCCTGTAGCTGCTGACTCTTAATGATCTCTAACTCAAAACAATCCATATGCCAAAGAGGCATATTTTGGGGTGGCATATTCTGGTACCTTCATTTGTTAGGATCTGTGACAAGGGTCGACTTATATAACCAGCTTTCTATTTTTAAAAGTAGGCCCGGGGATCTCTGGGTGGCTCAGTCGTTGAGCATCTGCCTTTGGCTCAGGGCGTGATCCCAGGGTTCCAGGATGGAGTCCCACATCGGGCTCCCCGAGGGAGTCTGCTTCTCCCTCTGCCTGTGTCTCTGCCTCTCTCTTTCTCTCTCTCTGTCTCTCATGAATAAAATCTATAATAAATAAATAAACAAATAAATAAATCCATACATACTTACTGTTAATATACATAGTAAATGGCATAGTACAATATATACATAGTGAATACATACATAGTGTTAAAAAGAATCATAGACCCAAAATAGAGTCACTTGTGTTAGGCCATGTTATGAAACTGGGGCTTAATACCTAATTACAGTTTCAACCTCCCCCAGAAATAGTTTTCACTGGTCAGCCAGGAATTTTCTGGCCAGCACCAATAAGCTAACCTGTCACATGGGCCCTTTCTATCCCCCAAAGGAAGATGAGGTAATCCATGTAATAAGACCCTTTGTCCCCAAAGGAAGGTGACCTCACCCAAAATAATCCTTTTTCTGTTTATGACTTCCTTGTTCTGACTTTTCCTTTCTGCAGCTCTCTGGGGTTCCCTGTTACCTGCTAGATAAGATGGTGCCTGATTCACAGGATGAACATAAAATCATTAGATCTCCAAATTTACTTAGTTAAATTTGTTTTTTTAACAACAGAAAAAAATGTATATGTATATACAACCATATGTACTACTATTTTATATATGTAGGGAATATGTAAACTTCGGGGGCACCTGGCTGGCTCAGTTGGTAGAGCACTTGACTCTTGATCTCAGGGTCATGAGTTCAAGCCCCATGCTGGGTGTGGAGTGGAGCCTACTTAAAACAACAACAACAACAACAACAACAGGGATGTCTGGAGGGTTCAACAGTTGAGCACCTGTCTTGGCTCAGGGCATGATCCTGGGGTCCGGGGTCAAGTCTCACAATGGGCTCATACGAGGAGCCTGCTTCTCCCTCTGCCTATGTCTCTGCCTCTCTCTCTGTGTCTCTCATGAATAAATAAGTAAAAAAAATTCTTTAAAGAAAAAACAAACCCATATATATGTTATTTGTGTGTGTGCACACACACACAGACATATATATGCATCTCAAAAATTATGTATTTTGGAAAAATAAAACATAACATAGTCCCTAAGAAACCAGAAGTGTGAGTTGTATCCGGACCTTCAAAATAAATCAATTATCTTATTGCATTAAAAGGAGTAGCACATAAACACAAGAAACAAAGTATGTATGCCTCCTTCAAACACAAGTCTCCGTGAATACAGAGAAAGTCCATGCTATGGCAGGAAGAAAAGCAAGAAAAAAGAGTTTTTATTAAAAGCAGTCTCTCTGCAACAGTACAATGCAAGGGGAGGTCTTTACCATGATAGTGAGGCTAATGGGGTGGCAGGCCATGAGCTGGCAAGACCCAGGTTCTGGCCCCAAGCCCTTTAGCACATCATGTTCAAGGGTAGGGCTGAGATCTCAGTACATAAAATTTTAAGCATCTTAAAAATAATAGCCATGAATATGTGTGCATGAATTTGTGCCAGAGAAAAATAAAGAGTTTCCATTTTTCAGGAACTTGATATTCTCAGGCCTTCTTTTCTTGCTGCATGCAGTCTTGGGACTGACTCCCTAACACTTTCTCTCTGATCTTGGCCCTCCAAAGTCTTGCCGATAATGCATGGGATAATTGTCATGCTATCAATTCTGCCAGAAGGCCAAGAGAATATTCTTGAGTTCGGTGAACCACCAGAAAGGATTGCTGCTTGCCTTGCTGCCCAGGCTGAACTTCAGAACCATGAGGGGGATAATTTGGGAACCCTCTGGTCTAGATCACCATCTCTAACCACACAGGAGGAGCTCTATGCCCAGGAGACCATATGAAGAGGACAAAAAGACCTGAACAAGAAATGAGGACCCACAGCATGCATTATTGCCTGTACTCTAATATGTAAGTGAGGACCTCATGGTTGTGGGTGAGAGAATCCCAATCAGAACTCGCGTGTGTTAAAAAAGGGAATTTATTCCCTCTATCAACGAGGAAGCCCGCCCGAGGGATAGCTCTGGATCCAAGCATAACTATTTCCCAACATTTGGACAATCTTGTGTCATTATTCTTTGTCTCTGTCTCTCCACATCTGGCCTCATGTGGTCTTTAGCACACACAGTCTCCAAAGAAGGGTCTTTTTTTCCCAGCAGCCATGAAAATCCTAGGGAATGGGTTGTGGGTCCACAGGAGACACCCCCCACACCCACCCACATACGCACACACACTCTCCTGAGACAATCACTGCATGCATCACTGCATGGGGCGATCCTGGATCCCCAGCGCAGGGGAGGGATGGTGGGGGCTGTGGATTTATCAACCTCACCAGGTTGGAGATTCAATAGTTCCCAGCTGGATAGGCCCACCTGTTTACCAAAGAAGGAGCAAGGAATCATGGACAGGCAAAAACTACAAAAATATATGTTCCTAAAATATATCTATATAACTTAAGCTTAATGATGACTTAACCATAATTACATATTGAGCAGAGTGTCATGCTTGTATTAAGTAATTATCACTGCTTACCGGGGAGTCTGAAATCCGTTGCCAGGAACAAGCCTCTATCCTGAGCTCTTCACATTTTCCCCTTTTGTCATTCTAATCCTGCAGGCTTTGCTAGCGCCTGGTTCATTCTCCCGAAAGCATAATCCAGGCCATTCACTGAGCTCTCTACTACTAATGCTGAGGCCTGATATTTCTCGGTCCCTCTGCCTGCAGTTGCTTAAAGTACCTAGTGGAGTTTCATTAACTGCATTCCCCTAGGTCTTGCTCTATTCTCGTGAGCTTTCACAGAGAAACCAGCAGATGCTGGGATACGGGAAAGTTGGCTTTTCTTCAAAGATTTTATTTTTATTTATTCATTTATTTTTGGGATTGAGGTCACTGCTTTTCTTCTAAGGCAAGTCAATCTTGTGATTTCTCCTTTTTGTTCTTGGATCCATTATGGCAGATTTCCAGTGGTGGCCGCAGAGGGCCTCCGCTCCCAGGGCCATTCCTCAATGCCACCTCACCACCCTCTGCCGAAGGTCCGAGGGTCTTAGCTCTCTTCTTGAATCTGAGTGGCTTGTGACTTTGTTGACAACACAGTGCTGTGGAAGTGACACTGTATGACTTGCTAGGCTGTCAAAAAAGGTGATGTGGCTTGCCTCTTTCTCTGGAATATTTGTGCCTGGATAGCTGAGCCACCCTGTACGCGGTATGAGCAGCTGTGCTCCACGCCAGGAGGAAGTCCTGGCACATGCAGAGGCTGCCCTGTGAGCATTCTGGTCCGTAGGCCTCAGGTCTGTGCTGCTCCCAGCCTGTGCCACGTGTCACAATGAACGTGCCTGGAGTTGATGTCAGTCCCAACTGTCAAGCTACCTCCACCTGTGAACCTTTTCGACTGAGGCCTCCATACATCTTGGAGGGGAGAAAGATCCCTGCTGTGCTCTTTCTAAATTCCTGGCTCATGAAATCCATGCACATAATGAAATGGTGGAGCGTTCAAATCACCCAGTTTGGGGGAAGTATGTTAGGCAGGAGTGGTAATTGTACCACCAGACAAACCCTCTAAGGGCAGACTAAGAACTTAATAGCACCCTAGAATTGTTCCATGGCTCTGCCACATCCCAAAGGAATCCTTGTGGAGAAGGGACATGGATTGGGAGTGTGTGGGACACCGCATCTCGGGGCTCTGAATGTCATCTCATTCTACATGCAAAGGAACAGGCAGTGACCTTTGAAGCTAAGTCCAGAAGAACTAGTTAAAGGTGTGCTGCCAACACTGACAGCCTTAAAAAAAGACAAACTTTTGAGATATGAATCACTTTTTATAAAAATGATGAATATAAACAATATAGGTGAGAGTGTGTGTGTCTTTTGCAGTGTAGTAGCCCAGATGACAATAGTCCTTTCTTTAGGGCGCATAGTGTAGCCTAGTGATCTAAATAAGATGTCAGCCCAGGTGGGCTGGAATAGCGTCAAGTAGAGGCAGGTGCATTTCACTAAAGCCTTCATCAAAGGACAACTAGAAAGCTCATGAAGCACCTTTGTCCATGCTTCCATTTCAATATGTTCAAGAGCCACTTTTAGGTAACCCTTTAGGCCTGAAGCTGCCTGGGCCAGAGTCACAAGTTTGCTCTTTATGCAGGCTGTTCGAGTTCCCGGGGCCCAAGGTGAGAAATAAAACTCATGCACCACAGGTTGACTGTCTCTGAAATGCATGTATCAGCTCATGAAACAGGCTGATCAGGAAGGCCTTGATGCACGGGAACCACATTAGCTTCATTGATAGGTCCCGAGACCCTGTTTTCATCCTGGACTCTCTCTGCCACTGGGGCAAACCACTTAGCCTTCCTGAGTCCCAAGGTTTCATCTGGAACAGAGGGATCCCTGTAACACTGGTCTTGCTAGCGTGCTAGCAGGATGGAGTGAGGTGCTGCATGTAAGGGATTGAAAGGTGCCCTGGCGCATGGCAAGCATTCAGTGATGTGGCTATAATCCCAGGAGGTGACGTGCCAACCGTATGGCCGAGATACCCATGTCCTCATACCAATTGCGGGAACGTCATGGAAAAGAGAGGTAGGATCCATAGCATTTGGGTATCATTAGTAGCTAGGAGAACTTGGACACTTACCCTCTTTATTGCCTCGGTTTCTAACTCTGCAAAATGGGGATGACAGCAGTAGCTACCCATGGCGTTGCTGGGGGTTAGCTTAAGGAAAGCCTGAAGCCCACGCCAGGCGTGTAACCATCACCCAGTGTTAGCTGTTTTTACTATGACCAGTCTGATGTTGTACATTTTGAAGATTTTCCTGACTGTTCATAGTTCAGATTTTGCTGTTCAATCTGAAGGAACTGGCTTACATTTAAGACCATAGATAAGGGTCAGGAGGGTGTGGCTCCAGCTTCCATCCTATACGGGTTTGAGGTTACAAGGCTCCAGAAACACTGCGTGTTCTCCCAGATGCTGTCTCTAAAACCTGTATGCACCTGTTCTGGATTCCACAGGCAGCAAGTTTGCCTTTATTTGCCTCACAGCTCGTGAAGCTATGGCCCTGGTCCCAAACAGCTGCCCTTTGCTACCAGAGCAGCTTGGGCAAACAGAAGAGGTGGGTGGGTGGGTTAGGAAAGGGCCCTAATTACCCCCCATTAAACACAGGGTGCCGATGAAGGGCCTGGAGCCAGGTTTACAGCCGAGGGAGGAGTGCCTGTTGCTGGAGTCTGCCTAGGCAGGGCCCACAGGAAACCAGGGAGGAGCTGGGTTTACCACACCAGGCACACCATTGGCTCTAACTGGTTTGCTCTGAAGCAAAGTCTCAGAAAACATTTCAGCAAAGAGAAGAAAGGCATGCATCGTAGAATATGTCTGTCCCCTTGCTGGGTATCCTTAACGGTTAAGCATGAAGACTTTTCTTTCCTTTTCATCCTTCAAAAAAAATAATGGGCTGCTGTCAGTTGAAGTATTCTCTTTGGGGTTGATTCACTCTCCTTGGAGGTAAACACTAAGGTGATCTGAAGTTCTAGTCTCCACAGGGCTGTTTCTTCTAGGAGGTTCTTTTTCTTTCTCTCTTTCAAGTGGCGGGTTTGAGGAAGCTACAGGTGACCAACGGGTACCACTTTGTCCGTGTTGTCCCGTGTCCCCTCTGCAGGGTGGGTGGCTTAATGCTGGCTAGCTTAATGCCTTCATGTCTAGACCTGCCCGGTGTTTGGAGTGGTCCTGGTGTGCAATGCCCATGGTCCTGGTCCCTGCCTCTTGCCCTGCATTTTGGGGCCTCCTGTCCTGCTTGCTTGCTGGCCCACTGCTGCTCTGCTCAGCCCCTGTGTCCTCCCTCGTGACAAGCAGGAATGCCTATGGTGACATCTGGTTTGTGGCACTGCTGGAGACCCTACATCTTCCACCCTCCTAGCACTGCCCTTTCTGTTCCATGTTGAATGTGGCATGAAGTGGGGCACTGGCCTAGGTGGGTCTGGCTTCCCCTCAACCAGACCTGCAGGAGTGGGGATGTGCAGCCACACCTCAGCCTGGCGAGGCACCGAGCTCAGCCATTCCTAATTTGGCCAGATGGATATTGGCTGTGGCCTGACGGCCCCCTCCCCCTGGCTTCCCCTCTGAGAGGTGGTCAGGCTGCGCCTGTGGAAGCCGGGCCCTTCCTCCAGCATTCTGCTCAAGGATTTCCTGCTCTGCTTTTCTTTCCTGCCTTGATGTTTCTCCTTGTCCTCAAGCCCATTGGATTCTGATCCTCAGAAGCAGTGAAGTCCCCCCCCAGTCTGTTGAGACTCCCATTTGGGCCTCAGGGATGTTTTTTCCTCTAGGAGGAAAGGCTGCCAGAAAGAGGGGGAGAAGGTGGAGGCTGGGGTGGGGGTGAGGGGAGGAGGACACAGGAGAAACAACCCAGGGGACTGAGAGGAAAATTCTTCAGTAGGCATTTCCCAAATAGCTTTCTTGTTACATCACAATGATGGAAACTTATCTGGTTTTCCAGTTGCTGAGGGAGATGTCAGCAAGCAAGGAGTGACAGGAGCCCTGAGCTGCTTCTGGGTCTTTCTCTCCTCGAGTGCCCAGAAAAGCTGGGTGGGCGGCTCAGGCAGGGAGATGAGGCCACCTGCCATTCCGACCTCCCCCAGATAACTATGGGGTTCCTACAGGCCCCCCCAGGCCTCACACCTGGTAGGCTTAGCCTCTGGGACCCCTTGGTAACCTGCTCCCAGAGGGAGGAGTGGAATTCCAACCATGCCATTGTGTGCCTAAATGAGGAGAGGAAAGACATTTAATCCAGATCTTTCCCTTTCAGCCAGTGATCAAAAGTAGCTTTTGTGTGAAGCTTCAAAAATTGCAGATAGTAAAGAACTATCACTCTGTCCTCATCTTGATCTGTACCACTGCCTGTCCCCCTTCCCTGCAAGCTTCTGGTTTCTTCCTGTGGTCAGGACATGCTGTCTCTCCAGAATTTCTAGGACATTCCCCGCCTTCCCCAGCCTTCTGGCAAGTGACCCACCAGAAGAAAATTGGTAAGTAATTATGTAATGTCTGTTGAATTTCCTCTTTGAGGGGCTGCCTTTTGGTAAGCAGTTACAATACCAGGAGGGGCTCCCTGGCATTGTTCAGAGCTTTTCAAGTGTCCCGACCTAACTAGAAAAGCTGAGCAGAATTGTGTTGGTTGGTATTGTCCAAATTGGCATTGCTATTATGTCCTAGATGTATGTAGAAGAGGGAAGAACATACTACTCCTAGCTATGAGAAAGCATCCCTGGGATGTTCATCTATAATTCAAATGTGGCCCAAGGATTCATTTCTGATGGGCAAAATGCATTTGTAATTTTGTATAATATTGTAGCTCATAAAACACTAGGCGTGTGGCAATGAATGTTGACATCCTTGGCCATGCCCTGTGCCCCCACTACCGAGAGGATGTCCTAGGTGTTACCTAGGATATGACACCGAACCACCCAATTTCCATACAGGTGTTAAGGGGGGAAGAGGTCCTGCAAACCCAGGGAGTCTGGAGCATAGAGAAGAAAGGATAGGATGGAGTCTACATTTTCAGGGCACACTGGTCACCATCAACCTCCAGTTTGATTTATGATGAAATTCACTGAATAATTTGTGCAAGTTATTATGTATGCAGGAAATATTCAGGACTCTTGCAATTATGAAGGGACAGGGATGTAACTCTGCCATAAATAGAAAAGGGGATTCACGGGTTAGGTTACTAATGTCCCTAACATGCCTGGAGGGCCTCCAGCTTTAGACATGGCTGGATCTGGCATTTCAACCATACCAATATCATCCTTTATCTTTCCCTGTAAGTCTCTCTTTCTCTCTGTTTCTCATCTCTACATGTGTCTCTACTTGGCATCAGGTTTCAAACAGTTAAGAGCTCTCCCTGTGAGTGCTCCAGACTTAGTTCTTCCTGGCTGACAACTGCATAGAAAGACACAGTTGTCCCTTATACAGAAGTCCCAGGAAGATGCAAGGCTGGCTTACTTTACATGCTCATTTTGTGGTTCAAGGATGGGATATTCTTGTTGGTTTAGGATTGGTTATCTGCCCACCACTGTCATCCAGGTGGAGGAGAAGGCTGGGCCAGTTCTGTGGAGTGGGTTTCCCATAGGAATGAAGAGTTCTCTTGCCAACATAGGCAGACAAAACAAGAGATCTCCACTACAAACGTTACAGAAAAATGTACCTATTTCTACGTTTAGCTTCTGGGTTCAGATATTCTCAACCAACCGTTTTTGCGTGTGTGTATTCTTCATAAAGAACCCATTGAAAAATTATTATGAAGAAATGTCAGATCCTGCCTACACAAGAGAGTCAGGATTTTAGAAGTGGATGGAGCTGGATGTTAGAGGATATTATACTGGACATTCCAGTGGAGAAGCTCAGATAAATAAACATCAGATACCAAAGTGAATGTAATGATATCAAGATGCAGATTTTCTAAGGAAATCTCTGAAAACTAGTTTATGATTCTTGGATCCCATGGCATAATATAAAATATGTATATTGGTCTCTGCCCCTGGTTCTGGGCACAGGGCTCCTGAAGCCCTTGTAATTTCCTAAGTGATAAGAGAGCATTTGGAACATCTTTCGTTCTAATGTTTGGCCTTTGTACCTGGTTCTTGACACAGGGTACCAAGTCCTTCAGAATTTCCTGGGTGGTAGGAGTGTCTTTTGTTCTAATGGCATGACTCTGGATACCAGGGCCAGGTGGGTTCCTGGACAGCTCCTGGATGGGGGCTGGTCACCAGAAAGACCATGATTAGAAGCTTGCAATTTTCAGCCCCGTGCTCCATTCTCTAGAAGGAAGAGAGGGGCTGGAAATGGTGTTAATATTGATCATGCCTATGTGAGGAAGCCTCCATAAGAATACCAATAATCTGAGGCTTGGGGGGCTTCCAGTTTGATGAACACATCCACCCTGGGAGGATGAGGCACCCCAACTCCACAGGGACGGAAGCTGCTGTGCCCAGGACTCTCCCAGACCTCACCCTCCACATTTCTTCATCTGGCTGCTATATCCTTTATCACATCCTTTCATAAACTGGTAAACACAAGTGCTTCCTTGAGTTCTGTGAGCTGTCCTAGCAAATAATCAAATCCAAGGAGGAGGAGGCCATGGGAGCTTCTGATTTACTGCCAAGATTGACAGAAGTTGTGGGTAACCTGGAGACCTACTTTTGTGATTGGCATCTGAAGTAGGGAGTCTTGTGGGACTGAGCCCTTAACCTGTGGGATATGATGCCATGTCAAGGGAGACAGCGTCAATCTATGGGACACCCAGTTGGTGTCACAGAGTTGCAGAGTGTGGAGAAAACCCACACTTCTGGTGTCAGAGGTGCTGTCAATGTGGTGGTCATGTGAGAGTAAAAAAGAAACATATTCACACTTAAATAAATCCACACTCAGGGGAGAATCATAGTGGGGGTGTTGGGGACTTTGTGAGGATTTCCTTGGAGTCTGATTCTCATCCATGAGAGTTCTAATCTAAGAGGAGGGGGTGGAGGGGAATGCACAGGGTGTGGCTTACACTCTAGAGTTCACCAGGACAAAGTTACTTTGGTATCCATTGGGGCCAGATGTGAGCGGTACAGGAAAAAGAACCAAGATGGAGCAATTTTCAAAAAATAAACTTTTTAATTAAAATATCACATTCATTCTAAAAAAAAAGCATGAATCTTAAGTATACAACTTAATAAATTATTACAATAATAATAATGAGCTGGGCACCTGGGTGGCTCAGTCAGTTAAGCTTCCGACTCTTGATTTCAGCTCAGGTCATGATCTCCAGGTCCTGTGATCAAGATCCAGGTCAGGCTCAGCAGAAAGTTCGCTTAAAAGAATTCTTCCTCTCTCACCCTTTCCCTCTGCCCCTACCCTCACTCATTCCCCACCCCCTCTCTAATAAATAAATCTTTTATTGTTAAAGGCTTCCTCAAGCCTTAAAAAATTAATAATAATGAGCTCATCCATGAAACCACCTCCCAATCCAGAAACAGAACATCACCATAATCAAGAAGTACCCTCATGCTCTTTCCAAATCTCCACCACCATTTCCCAAAAAGTACTTCTATCTTGTCTTCTGACAACAGATTCATTTGACTTGTCTTAAAGCCTTCATACAGTAGACTCTTCTTTGAGTGCCTGGCTTCTTTCCTTTGCATAATGTTGTTTTTTTACAAAGTAACTTCCACGCCCAATGTGGGGCTCAAACTCAGGACCCTGAGATCAAGAGGTACACGCTCTGTCAACTGAGCCAGCCAGGTGCCCTTGCATAAATGGTTTGCAGTTGTCATGCCATTGCACATGTCGATGGTTTGTTCTTTTTTATTGCTGAGGAGTATTCCAGTGTAGAAATAAACCACAATTTATCCGTTCTACTGTTGAATGGCACATGGATTGTTTCTAGCTTTTGGTAATTATATATACAGTTTTTGTGGATATCCTTTTTTTTAGAGCTTCCTTATTTTTATTTTTTTAAAGAATTTATTTATTCATTTGAGACAGTGAGAGAGAGAGAGAGAGAGAGAGAGAGAGCATGAGTAGGAGGGAAGAGGCAGAGGGAGAGGGAGAAGCAGACTCCCCACCGAGCAGGAAGCCTGACTTGGGGCTTGATCCCAGGACCCTGAGATCATGACTGGAGCTGAAGGCTGAAGTAAATACTAACAGTTCTCCAAAATTGTTTGTAAAATATAATAAAGAGAAGAGATCAGTAACATTGAGGACAGAAAAAAATCATTAGCTAGAAGTCAATGAAATCAGCACCTACATCTTTGTTTCCAAATATGATTCTTTAATAAAAGGCACCAGTATGCAATGGAGGAATGGCTGATTCTAGGGCTGGGGTGGGGAAGCTACAGCTGAGCCTGAAGTATCAGAAAGTAAGGAAAACCAAAAAAAAAAAAAAAAAAGTTAGGGTGCTTGGCTGGCTCAGAGGAGCAAGTGATTTGATCTTGGGGTCATGAGTTTGAGCCCCATGCTGGGTTTGGGCATTACTAAAAAAAAAATAAACTTAAAAAAAAGAGAGGGGTATGTCAAAGGGACACAGAAGCCAACCAGCAAGAGCTCCCAATGACCAAAGCAGGGAGAATTTGAGCAATCAATTAAGGCAGGTTCAATAGACAATACAACATGCAGTCACTATATTCGTAAATATTAACATTTTAAAGCACGTGGAAACAGCTTACACCAAGAGAAAATAACAGAATATCAAACTGTAAATCTATCTGTATAAAAAATGCATATGGTAACTAGTGAAAGGTCAGAAATACCCAAAATGTCAAGGGTGGTCATGCTGGTGACAGACTCCTTTCTTAGTTTCCGCACTAGTATATCACTCTGACATAATTTTATGAAGATTAAACTCTTAATGCAACTAATCTCTGTCTAGTTTTTATGAAGCTAAACATTTTCCTGTCTGAGGTCGGCTTGAGGCTGTGTTTATCAAGAATCTCTCCGCGCTGCAGACTCTGCAGCTTATGTCGTGTCTGGGCCGCTGAAGCTGCAGCCTGGCCACCAGGGCCCCTGCACCGCCCTCGCTGAGCCCTGGGGTGCAGGGTTGGGGGGCGGTGCTGAGGAGCTGTGTGAGTGCCGGCCTGGCCCGGGGGGTGGGGGGGACCCACGGGAGGCAGGAGAGGCGCCCCAGAGACTGCGGGCTGGGTCACCACGAGGGCCCTCCCCTGGTACCCCTGACAGCTCCAGCCCCAGGCTTCCCTTGTATGTCAAATGTCGAGAAATAAAGACCACACGGAACATCTTGTTGACATTAGTACGGAGGGGAAGCCAAGTTCAGTGCCTTACGGCAGTGGGAAATCCCCGTGAACAACACACAACCTATGAACTTTGGGGTTCGGCCTGCCCAAGCCTCTCCCCGCCCTGTGGTCACTAGGGAAGCCTGCGTGCCAACCACCAGTGCGCCACAGGAAATGCACACAAACGTTTAAAAAAATCCAGTGGGACCGGGGAGATTCCCAGCCTACAAACTTACTGAAGCGGGCCTCTGCCCCCCCAGCACATTTTACTGGAGAAATAATGTTGTGAGCAGCAGGGGGTCCCAGGCTGCCCATAGAAGTCTCCCCTGCCCGCACCCCTGGGGAGCTGAGCCAGGCCAGGGCGGCCCAGGACCATCCCCTTGGCTTCCCCTCTAGAATTCACACATTTGAAGACCAGTGCGTTGAATTAATGCGGGAGGGAGTCAGTGGTTTCCTTCTCTCCGTTACAGCTCTGAGGAGAACTTGCCGCCCTGCAAGGCCCTGCAAGGACTTAGTGATGGAACACTGATTCTTTGCACTGAAGGGGTGTGTGTGTGAGTGTGTGAGTGGCTTGCACCAAGGAGGTCCAGGATTTCCTCATAAGGCTGGCAGGTCCTACTTCCAGGGTAAGGTAGCCAGCTCCAGCAGAGGCGGAGGGCTGACGGGATGTGCTAGGTTCCTTGACAGGCATTTCCCGTACAAGCAGGCTGACTTAGCTTTGTGACACGGGCTGGAGCCCAGGAGCAGCCTCTGCTTTGTGGGCCCTACACACACACTAACTTTATTAGGCATCAACCACATTCCATCTTCCTTGGGAACTTCACTGGGGGAAATGTCAGGAGAACGAGGCACTTACAGGTGGGAATAGAAACTTTTTTTAAAGATTTTATTTATTCATGAGAGACACAGAGAGAGAGGCAGAGACACAGGCAGAGGGAGAAGCAGGCTCGATGAAGGGAGCCCGACGTGGGACCTGATCCCCGGGCCCCGGGATCACACCCTGAGCCAAAGGCAGGCGCCAAACCACTGAGCCACCCAGGCATCCTGGAATAGAAACTTCTAAAGCCAGCCTGGAAGGTCGAGGTGGTCTGACTCTACGTGTGCAGCCAAGAGTGTGCAGGCACAATGGATAGAGAAAACCACCCAAGCAAGGCCCCTCAATGAGCCTGTCCTGCCTGGTGAGACAGGCTCCAGGCAATCCAGGCTCCTGACAGAGGGGCCAGATAGCAGTGTGGCTGCTGGTCTTCCTGGAGAGCCTGGTGACCGTGGTGTGGAAGGATGGACCCTTCCTGCTTGCACCCCTGTGACGTTGGGCTTAGGCCTGGCCATGGTGGTTACAGGTGTCCTGAGTCTTGGCAGGAGGAGCCATGCTGCTTTCCATTCTGATATGCCCTATATTTGCTTCTGGATAAAAGAGTAGGGGTGGGAACCGCAGGCTGTGCTGATGGCGGAGCCCCAGGGTCCAGCTTTGAATTCCAAGCAGCTCCCAGCTGCAGTGTCTGTGTGGTGTAGTCTGCGATGCTGCAGCTCATAAGAGGTATCTATTTGGTCTTCCTGCTGCTGCTGGCACAGAGCTCCTAAAAACCTTGGAATTTTCAAGGAGAGGAGAACCATAAAAGCATCTTTTGTTATGTTAGTGATGTGACTTTTGGAAAGCCCCTAGGGCACCTAAGGAGGGGAACTGGTTACCAGTGGAGACAACCTTTCTTGTGATTTGTGTAGGACCTTCCACTGCCACCTCTCCTTCCCTCTGGGGGTGAGGAGGGGCCAGAGGTTGAATCAGTCACCAGTGGCCCAAGAGTTAATCACCAGGCCTCCACAGAATGAAATCACAAAATTCCTAAAGCACAGTTAGGACAACTATGGGTCGGTGAACAACATGGAAGTCCTAGGACAGGGGAGATCAAAGCTCTGGGCCCTTTCCCCACACCTAGCCCTGTCTTCTCATCCATCTGGCTGTTCCTGAATTATATCCTTTCATAATAAATTGGTGATCTAGGAGGTAAGAAGTTTATTTGGATTTTGTGAGCCTCTCCAGAAAATTAATGGAACCCAGGAGGGGGCTGTGGAACCCCCAATCCATAGCCAGTCCATCAGCACAGTTGACAACCTGGTCTTATGACTGGAGTCTGAAGTGGGGGGTCCGAGGGATGTAGGGGGGCCATCTTGTAAGACTGAGCCCTCGACCAGTGGGATCTGATATCATTTCCAGGTAGATAGGGGAGCTGAAGTATAGGACATCAGCTGGAGTCCAAGAATCGCTTGGTGGTATGGGAAAAGCCCCCCCACATAGGAACTGGGTACAGGATTTTAGGTCTATCCCATGACTGCTAAGGTACCCGAGTCCAGGTGGTTTAGATCCCCAGGCAGGTGCACGGAGTCCCTGCTTGGAGTCTCTGTTCCTTGCATCCCGGGGCGTGCGGCTTGCACAAGGCTACTTGGGTGCCTTTGCTCAGACTGGGAGGGACCTCGGTTGTGCCGAGCTGCCAGCTGGCGAGCAGCGTGGCCCTCGGCATGAGCTTACTCTGTTTCTTGGTGGCAGGTCTCATGCTGACCTGGCGAATCCCACCTGCAGCACAGGGGACTGATGTTTTAGGTTTTGTCTCGGTTTTACTGTGGTGTGAAGAGGAAGAATTAAATCCAAACTAAAATAGGGCACAAGGGAAATGTTCCAGGGTTCTCCTTAATTAAAAACAGGAAGCATTTCCAAGCATTTCCCAAGGATTTTAAAGCCTTCTCCAAATAAAAGCCTGGCTTTAAAAATACCACCTTTTGGGCAGCCCCGGTGGCGCAGCGGTTTAGCACTGCCTTCAGCCCAGGGCGTGATCCTGGAGACCCTGGATCGAGTCCCATGTCGGGCTCCCTGCATGGAGCCTGCTTCTCCCTCTGCCTCTCTCTGCCTCTCATTCTCTCTGTGTTTTTCATGAATAAATAAATAAAATCTTAAAAAAAAATACCACCTTTGTTGGCAGTCCTTACATCAAGGACTAGTGGGCCTCTGCTTGGAAGTGACACCCCTGCTCTTTCCTCCTCCCAGGCACACTCCGGAGGGCACAGCCCCTGACTCCCCAGGGCCTCTGGACCACCATTGGGTGCCAGCACCCCTGCCCAGGCTGTTCTGTGCACAGCCCAGGTCTTCCAGATTTACACATCGTTAAGGGGACTAGTTGTCCTGGTTTGTCCTGGACTGAAAGGTTCCCCAGGGTCTAAAACTAGGAAGGTCCCAGAAAACTGGGATATACTGGTCACCCTAATTTGAAACTGGGGCAGAAATGACTCTCCCCTGTGTGCACCTGTTCATCCCATCCCTGGATCCGCCTACACGAACCCCTGGAACACGAATGCCCTTTTTGACAGACTGATCTCTCAATGCTTTGGCTGACTCCACCCTAACCAGCAGTCTGGGATCCTCCTACACCGTATTTCCCCTGCTGTTTGGAGGATTTCTGGCCTAATAAGAACATAAAGTTCAAATTCTAATTTTACCTTGTTTAAAATAACTTTTTTTTTTTAATTACAACTCAAACGGAGGAATGAAATATTCAAGTCTTACATGTTTTAATTTATTAGGCTCCAGGCTTTCACTATCAGGCGTTTAACTGCCTTTTTATCACAAATCAACAGAGAAGGTACACAGAAGAGAGGAGCTGGCCGGCCTTCGCTGGGTTCCAGGATGTGAATGCACCTCATGTGTTGCTCCCAAGGCTTTGCTGTCCTGCGTGTTCTGGAATGTGTAGCTTGAGAGTCTTGTCTCTCTATTTCCTTCCAAGCTGTTGCTGTAATTTATGGATTAAAGGTTTTTCCTCTTGCAGGACATTGTTTGGTGTGCTGTGTACAAGTGCTCTGCTTGGTTTATGATGCAAGACTAACAAAGCCTGGCCTGTTTAGCTCACTTGAGGAAACGTGGCTGCGCAAGACACAGTGCAAAGGGAGGGAGACTTGAAGGCCGGCCTGACTCACAGCTGCTTCCACAAACTCGGACTTTGTTCTCTTCCTAACTCCTCCTCCAGAAAGCCCCAACTACTTATCTCAGGGTGAACAGATGCCAGGAGTGCCTTGTGTCCTGCCCCTGCACCCTGACTTTCCATCCCTTACCTCTGTCATTTTAAAGAATCTGCATTGATGGGGATCCCTGGGTGGCTCAGCAGTTTAGCGCCTGCCTTCAGATCAGGTCATGATCCTGGGGTCCTGGGATCGGGTCCCACATCAGGCTCCCTGCATAGAGCCTGCTCCTCCTTCTGCCTGTATCTCGGTCTCTCTTTCTCTCTGTGTCTCTTAAAAAAAAAAAAATCTTAAAAAAAAAAAAAAAAAAAGACTGTGCATTGATGAGTGAGAAGTGAGATATCATATCTGCCTGTGTTGTTGACGATAATGCTCTGACCTTGGAGTCTTCTAGATGACTTTCACCAAAACTGGGCCCTTCTCAGGGGAGGAGCAGATGCAGCCCAGGGGAATCTTGCTAAAATTCAGATTTTAGGTTGGTGGGGGTGGGCAGGGAGGCTGACATTCTTCATTTCTTTTTTTTTCATGCTGAAATATATTTTATTTAATTCCTTATTCATTGTAGATGTGCATGGACAGAACAGAAAGTCTAGGCCATGAAGGAAGTAACGAGAAGTCACAAGGTAATGAGAAGACTTAAGGTTAGTCTTCTTATTCTCTATAGGTTTCTCTGGTTATTTCTATGTCCATAGGTTTGCATGCTTTCATGTGCCAATGCAATCACAGGTCTTGAGCACAACTGCAATCCTAAATTCGTTTTCACCACATGGATCTTTAGATTGACCACTAAATTTTACACGTGCATCACACACGTTAAAAACAACATGGGGCTCATTACTTTTGGCTGAAAGGAGGAAAGAGTGGTTGAGTCGACAATCCAGGTAGGAAAGGACATTCTGCATTTCTTTTTTTTTTTTTTAATTTATTTTTTATTGGTGTTCAATTGACCAACATACAGAATAACCCCCAGTGCCCGTCACCCATTCACTCCCACCCCCCGCCCTCCTCCCCTTCTACCACCCCTAGTTCGTTTCCCAGAGTTAGCAGTCTTTACGTTCTGTCTCCCTTTCTGATATTTCCCACACATTTCTTCTCCCTTCCCTTATATTCCCTTTCACTATTATTTATATTCCCCAAATGAATGAGAACATACACTGTTTGTCCTTCTCCGATTGACTTACTTCATTCAGCATAATACCCTCCAGTTCCATCCACGTTGAAGCAAATGGTGGGTATTTGTCGTTTCTAATGGCTGAGGAATATTCCATTGTATACATAAGCCACATCTTCTTTATCCATTCATCTTTCAATGGACACTGAGGCTCCTTCCACAGTTTGGCTATCGTGGCCATTGCTGCTAGAAACATCGGGGTGCAGGTGTCCCGGCGTTTCATTGCATCTGTATCTTTGGGGTAAATCCCCAACAGTGCAATTGCTGGGTCGTAGGGCAGGTATATTTTTAACTGTTTGAGGAACCTCCCAATCATGAAATGGGCAAAAGACATGAACAGAAATCTCACAGAGGAAGACCTAGACATGGCCAACAAGCACGTGAGAAAATGCTCTGCATCACTTGCCATCAGGGAAATACAAATGAAAACCACAATGAGATACCACCTCACACCAGTGAGAATGGGGAAAATTAACAAGGCAGGAAACCACAAATGTTGGAGAGGATGTGGAGAAAAGGGAACCCTCCTGCACTGTTGGTGGGAATGTGAACTGGTGCAGACATTCTGCATTTCTAACCAGCAGCCCAGTGATGCTGATTCTGACCGCCCAGGGGCCACATCTCGGCAGTGATGGGAGTCCGGATGACAGATACCCAGGACCAAGGGGCCAGAATGAGGTTAGTCATCAAATTCTTCATAAGATGCCAGTAGAATGAAACACCCGTAACCATTCTTTAGACCACAGATTCTACACCTTGTGAACTTCTGTAATAGGATTAATTATACATGGTTATGAGGATTGAATAAAAATAATATTTGATTCCTTCCCCACATTCAGGGGTCCACACACACTTTGTGTGTGTGTGTGTTTAAATTATTTTAATAATTTATTTTTTTCTGAATCCATGCAGAGATGACCTTATTGATTTAATAAAGTAATAGTACTTACTTGTATGAATGCACCTTAGTTTATTCAACTGATCCTTTTGTTTGGTTTAGATTTATCTTAAGAGGGTTTCAGAATGCCTGGAATATTAGTATTATTAATGCCCAAAAAAGTGACAGGCCATTTGTGCGTATCTGGCAGCCTATGGAACATTTGAGTGTTGGCCTAGTTCACAAATCAACACTAATCTAGTCAGTTGGCCTAAACCATATATATCCCAAGAGGAAGTTAATGAAAAGGGAATTTAGAAAAAAAATGTTCTTAAAGTAACAGTGGTATCATTTTCTGAATAATCAATTGATCGCTTCAGCACTTTTTTTTAAAGGTTTTATTTACTTATTCATGAGAGACAGAGAGAGGCAGAGACGCAGGCAGAGGGAGAAGCAGGCTCCCTGGGGGGAGCCCTATGCGGGGACTGGATCCCCGACCCGGGGTCACGCCCTGAGCGGAGGCAAGCACTCAACCACTTAGCCTCCCAGGTGCCCCCTGCAGCCCTGTGTCTTCTTCACACACCCAGCACACTGGCTTCTTTTCTTAGCAAGAAAGCTTAAGTACCTCTGGCGTCAATGTTCTGGTGATGCTCTGACCTGGAGGTCCAGCCCAGGCTTTGCTCTTGAGTACCAGCCATTTAATTCCAGGATCTTCTCCCAGGCAATCATGGTCTCTGAACTCTGGCACAACCTGGATACACCAAAGACAACTTAGGCTGCCCCATGTGTTGCTTGTGCTTACGTCAATTCCACAGAGTCCTGATTCCTGGAATTTTATAGTATGTCTTGTTATTTGGCCTAGCTTTGTTGTTGTTCTTCAGGATTGCTTCAGCTTCTCATGGTCCTTTGCATTTCTACATGAATTTTAAAATCAGCTTGCCTATTTCCATAGAAAGCCCTTCTATGGGGCAGTCCAGGTGGCTCAGCGGTTTAGTGCTACCTTTGGCCCAGGTTGTGGTCCTGGAGGCCCAGGATCAAGTCCCACGTTGGGCTCCCTGCATGGAGCCTGCCTCTCCCTCTGCCTGTGTCTCTGACTCTCTCTTTCTCTCTTTCTCTTTCTCCATGTCTCTCATGAATAAATAAATAAAATCTTAAAAAACAAAAAAGCCCTTCTATATGGCTTTATTTAAGGTTGCATTAAATCTATAGATGAATTTAAGGAGAACTACATCTTTACAATACTGAGCTACCCTGTCTATGAGCATGGTATCTCCCTCCACTGTTTAGTACTTTTTAAATTTCTCAACAATATTTTGTAGTTTGTAGTGAAGAGGTTTTGCCCAACATGTGTCAGATTTTTCCTAGGTATTTTATTTTTTTAAATATCATTTGAAATAAGCCGGTTTTCTTTTATAAAGTGCCTTGGCTTCTACCCCTAAAAGCCTTGCTGTCGTGGTGTATTTATACTTACTTTTTAAAAAAGTTTTGACTCAAACTAAGCAATAGCTCCCTGTTTTAGGCATCTTCACCTGCCCAGGGGATAACACTGACAGAGAAGATGTCACGATAATAGACAATTCATTAGATGGACAATTAGAGTTGAATTAGGAATCAAAGTGCCTAAAGCGGGGGAAAAGTCACATAATCATGGGACAAGAAAACCCACTTGTGGAAGACAAAGCCAGGACATGAAGGTTATGATCAGGCTAATGGACATGCACAATGGTCAAGTCACCCCGGTCCCCTCAGCTTCTCAAATTTCTTAGAAGTTATTCTAGAGGAAAACATTCTTAGATTTGCCTGCTGTCCAAACTTGGAAGCACTTTAGAATGTGAGGTGCCAATGGGTAATCAGTAGTGTGGAACTGGAAATTCTTGTCTAGAGCTAGGACTTAATTTTTTTTTAAAGAGTTTATTTTTAAAGTTATCCCTGCACCCCATGTGGGGCTTGAACTTATGACCGCAAGATCAAGAGTCACATGCTCTACCCACTGAGCCGGCCTGGTGCTCCTGGAGCTAGTGTTTTAATAGCACTTTGCTCTACATCCAGCTCAGAACCCACTAGTTTCAATCACAAAGCAGAACCGATAGTAATTTTTGTTAGGTGAAGTGATAAAGACACCCACCTGCAGTGAGATCAGGCTAAGTGAGGAGCAGGTGCCGCCAAACTTCTCAACTGTGGAACCTCTTCCCAGGTCTCTGATTTAAAGATGAAAGCCATTAGGGTTGAGCTCTTTTTCTTGTAATTACTTAGCTTATCTTTCAGCTCTTTAAATGAAAGGGGAAGACTGCTATGCTCCCCAGCGAAGGACCAAATGCCATCTGTAGCCAATACTTGAACTTTTTTTTTTAATGTCATTTAAAAGTGAAGGGCATGGTTTCATGTTAAAATGGTGTATGGGACCTACTGCAAGGGATGGTATTTTCCATTTAGTGTTACAGATATTATCTTTTGTTTTAAAATCAATAAACCTATGCTTTCATTTTTCTGGCACCTGTGAAATGCCCTATAGCTCTATGAAAGTCTTCATTCAAACATGGCAGCATTGTAAGCAAGGATTTAAGAAGTGCAGCTTAATTGTCGAAGCAAGCAGTCTTGTCAACACAAATACACACTTTGAAGTTGGCACCATCATTAGAAACAACCTGTGCGGCAACGGTGCCCAGAATCAACATGCAAGAAGCAGCGGAAGCCCCCTGACATTTGGCAGTTTAAGGAGGTTTGCTCATGGGGTTTGTGTTAGGATGAGGACGGCCTGTGCACGTCCACCTCGGCAGAACGCAGCAGGTCCCAACTTCTTAGCTGGATGGTGGCTCCGAAGGAAACAGGGGTCATGAATAAAATTTCCTATACAAGTATGGGCGTGGAGGTAGCGGTGAGATTTCCAGGGTGCCCTGGGCCACAGAAACACCAAAGGCCCTAGAGTTCCCTTTCCAAGTAGCCAGAGGGAGGCCATACCCTTGCCAACCAAGTTTGAACTCGGCCCAAGGGAGCTGGCTTCTCTTCCCACCGAGAGAGTTCCTCCTGGTTTCGTGGCCCTGGGACAGGGCTGGGCTCCGGCCTGGGGCGGGGGTGGGTAGGGGTGCCCCGCAGGCCCTGAGGACCGAGCCCACCCGGGCTCCCTCTGCTGGAGGTGGCCAGGGCAGAGGTGGGCAGGGGCCCTGCAGGGAGCACCCCCGGGGTGGGGCGGCCTCCGGCTACGGAGCGGGGAGGGGAGAGTATTCCTGGGGCCCTGAGCCTGGCAGCTTGGACTTTCAGGTGTTCCCCAGGCCTGGGAAGCCTATCCTGGGGGCGCCTAGGCAGGTGGGGATGCTCCTGCCCAAACAGGAGGGCCAGGCCGGCTCTGCGGCTCTGCGCTGGCTGCCTGCGAGAAGGTCAAGGCTTTTTTGGTTTTTTGTTTTTTGGCTTTGGATTTGAAATAATTATAAATTCACAGAAAGTTGCAAAGATAGTGCTGGGAAGTCCCTTCTACCCTTCAGCTAGATTGGTCACATTTTAAGTAACTGTAGTGTGAGAGCAAACCCAGCAAACTGATTTGGTACAACGCAAGCGTTCAGTTCTCCGCTTCGGAGTCTGGCTTTTCCTCCCCCAGCGTCACTCCCTGGAGATCCTTCCAGACTGCCGCGCGGATCCATAGCTTGTTACTTGTGATTATTATGTCCGCGGCGCCGTGTGGACACACCAGTTGGCTCCGCCGCTCACCTGCGGGCCTGTGGCAGGACGAGGTAGTTGTTTCCAGTTTGGGGTCATTACAAATACAGGCGCTATGAACAACTGTGCTCAGGTTTACGTGTGGATGTCAGTTTTCGTTTCTCTGGAGTAAATGCCCAGGCGTATGGTTGCGGACTTAAATGGTAAGTTTCTTAAACTGTCCACCTGTTTTACAGAGTAACTATCATTTTATGTTCAAACGGCTACATATGAGTGATCCAGTTTCTCCTCCTCCTTGCCAGCATTTGGTGTTGATGTCATTTTTAGTTTTGGTTAACGGAAAGGGGGTCAGTGACATCTCCCTAGGGTCTCAAGTCTCAATTTGCTTTTCTCCAACAGCTAATGATGGGACACATCTTTCACATGATATTTTTCATCCATGAACCCTCTTTGGCTTTGGATTGTCGCACCATTTCTGGGAGCCAATGCCCTCAGGTTTGCATTAAAAAATAAAAATAAAAAACAAACAAAAACAAAAACAAAAATCAAACAAAACCCACCCCCCCAAACAGAAAGAAAATCCTTATTTTTAAAAAGCAGTCTTAGGGGCAGCCCGGGTGGCTCAGCCGTTTAACACCACCTTCGGCCCAGGACCTGATCCTGGAGACCCAGGATCAAGTCCCAAGTCGGGCTCCCTGCATGGAGCCTGCTTCTCCCTCTGCCTGTGTCTCTGCCTCTCTATCACACACTCTCTCTCTCTGTGTCATGAATAAATAAAATCTAAAAAAAAAGAGTCTCTTTAAACAAGATTAAAAAAAAAGCAGTCTTAGGCTCACAGCAAAATCGAGTATATAGTACAGAGATTTCTCATATACCCAAGCATGCACAGCCTCTCCACTGTTAATACCCACACCCCACTCCCCACCCCCCCCCGTGGTGGTGCATTTGTTACAATTAATGAGCCCACAGTGACACATCGTAATCATCCAAGGTCCATAGTCTGCATTATGGTTCGCACTTGGTGTTGTGCATTCTCTGGGTTTGGGCAAATGCATGATGACGTGTACCCCCAGTCACAATATCATACCTGGTACAGTTGACCTTTGAAGAGTGTGGGGTGCTGACACCTCCACAGTTGAAAACCCACGTGTAACTTTTGATTCCTCCAAAACTTATTAACAGCCTACTGCTAACCAGAGCCTTGCCAATAACAGGATCAACTAACACATATTTTGTATGTTATATGAATGATATACCATATTCTTTTTTTTTTTAATTTTTATTTATTTATGATAGTCACACAGAGAGAGGAGAGAGGCTGAGACACAGGCAGAGGGAGAAGCAGGCTCCATGCACCGGGAGCCCGACGTGGGATTCGATCCCGGGTCTCCAGGATCGTGCCCTGGGCCAAAGGCAGGCGCTAAACCGCTGCGCCACCCAGGGATCCCAATATACCATATTCTTAAAATAAAGCTAACGTTAAGAAAATCATAAGACAAAATATATTCACAGTCCTGTGCTGCACTTATTGAAAAGAAACCTGCATATAAGTGGACTCACGCAGTTCAAACCTGTGCTATTCAGGATCAGATGCATTCCCACCGCCCTGTAAATCCTCAGCTCTGCTTCTTCATCCCTGTCTCTCCTTTAGCCCCCAGCAAGTCACTGGCCTTTTTACTGGCTCCCAGAATTTTGCCTTTTCCAGAGCGTCATGGAGTTAGAATCATACGGTATGAGGTAAGCCTTTTCGTACCCACACCTCTCATTTAGTAATGTGCATTTACCTTTCCTCCGTGTCTTGCCTAGCACTCAGTAACCTTCCGTGGACTGGATGCAACGCAGCTGATGTGTCCCCTACCTACCGAAGGACATCTTGGCTGCTTCCAAGTTTTGCCAATTACGAATGAAGCTGCTCTAAAAATCTGCACGCAGGCTTTTGTGTGGACATGTTTTCAACTCCTTTGGGTAAATACTAAGGAACATGATTGCTGGATTTTATAGTGAGAATACGTTTAGTTTTGTGAGAACCTGCTAGATTGTCTTCCAGAGTGGCTGTTCAGCTTTGCAGTGCCACCAGCAATGAACATGAACTCCCACAGCTCCACAGCCTGTCCAGGACTTGCTGCTGTGGTAGACTCTAAGATGTGTGTCGTACTCGCATGTTGCCTCCTCTTCCCTCTCTCTGTGGCCTCTGAGGCACCCCTGCTCCAGAGGCTGGAATCTGTGTCCTCTGGCTTTTGGTGGGAATCAGCTTGAGAGCACCAGCAGGAAGCAGAGGGAGGAAGGATGACGAAGTACACCCCCCTGCTCCCTGCCTTGCTGTGGCACTGCCTCAGGGTGGCTGTTTCCATCCAAAAGGGGCCTCTACTCCTGTGAAGGATGCCCTCTCCACGGGAGGCACCAGTCCTCTCCTTGCCTGCTTCCTTTTTAATCCATCAACTTCTCCACCTTGAGTGACTTCTGTTCCCAAAAAGACCCTGATTGATGTATTTCCCCATCCCTTAACCCCAAGAATGTTATTTTATTTTTCTTACTATTCACTTGCTTGGCCAGCTGATGCATTCCTGTACATGCTCATTTCTAACTGTGGAATTCATTCATTCGTTCATCCAAAAAATGTGGAATGAATGTATTTCCTTAAGCAGCAGACATGTTGAGGCTTATGCGTATGAGGAACTAGATGCACTGAGTGGAGCAGACAGTGCTATTTTGAGGAATGAGGAAGCAGTTTCTTCTGCCCCCCAACCCCCAATCTTCCCTAGCTCTGTTGAGTTCCCTATGACCCCTCCAATGCCTGCCCCTCTGAGGCAATCCTGGCCTCCAGAAAGTCTCCCCTTCCCCGTCCTCTGTCCTCAAGACCTGGTGCCATCTTTCTGGGTGGCTGGCCTGAGGGTCTGCTGATTTCTGAGCAATTCTGTTTCTCCAACAGGATTATCAATCTCTGTCCTTCCATCCCATCTAGGTCAGAACCTCTTCCTCTTGCAGGCTACCTCCATGCAACCAAACTCTTGTTTGCTTATGGAGATTCTCATGTCCATGGATCACAGCCAGGGCCATGCCCAGGCGAAGAGAGTTTGGGGCCTTTCTCCCCACACCATGGACCCCCCTCTCCCTTAAGCTTCTCAGTCACCACTGTTCTGACACTTCATGAAGCCACCCTGTAGCTCTGTAGGATCCTTCTGAGTTTACCTGGGACAGTTTCCCATTGCAAGGTGTCTCCAGCTATGCTGTCCAATATAGGAACTATTGACATCTAAAATAACTAATATTAAACAAAAGTAAAATTCACCTCCTTAGTTGCATTAGCCACATTTCAAGTGCTCAGTAGCCATGCATGGTTAGTGGCTACTATCCTGGACAGTACAGATACAGAACATTTTCCATCATGGCAGAAAGCTCTTTTGGATGACCCTGATCTGGATAAAACTTGGTTGGGGCCTGTAGAGCCTACCGGATTGTTAGAAAGAAATGAACAGAGGATCCTTGGGTGGCTCAGTGGTTTAGCACCTGCCTTCAGCCCAGGGCATGATCCTGGAGTCCCAGGATCAAGTCCCGCGTCAGGCTTCCTGCATGGAGCCTACTTATGTCTCTGCTTCTCTTTCTCTGTATCTCTCATGAAATATTTTTTAAAAAAAGAAAGAAAGAAATGAACACTGACCATCTGTACAGGCTTCCTGCATCGACTCATTGAGCAGTTTGGAGTGTACAACACTGCAACTGACCAGGGCTGGCAAACACACGGTGTCCACACTTCACAATAAAAATGCAGAATCCTTTGCATGGGCTTTAAGGACATGGATTAAAGAAAAAAAACCTTCAGAGAACTCATAAATCTTGAACCCTGGACTTCTAAAGGCTGTTCCTTGGTTTTTCACCCTTCCAGTCTGTCAGGTACAAGCCCCACAGGAAGCAGAGGTTGTCCCAGAAGGGTTTGTAGGACACGCCTTGGCATTATGAGAGGGGATTACTTACTGCAAATAGACCGAGCATTCGGAAACAGTGATGGAGACAGGTCAGCTCCTTGCCCTCACAGAGCTGACCATCTGGAGTGAAACAAAGAAACAAAGCTTATCAGTTCAGGCAGGGAAGTGCAATGTGGGAAAGAACAGGGCCTAAGAGATTGAGAAGAGGCCATTCCTCGGTGTCAGGAAGGCTTGTCCCCAAAGGATACCTAACTCGACATTAGAGGATACAGAAGCAGTCACAACAAGATGGGGTGTCAGTGTGGGGGTGCAGAGGGCCCAGGCAGGGGCAGGATGGGTTAAAGAATAGAATTGTAAATAAGAAATGGCCAATGGAAGGAGAGACACTGGAGGAGGCAGATGTTTGGTCATTTCAAATTCCATCAGAATCGCACCCTCCTCTTGGCCTGCCTGCCCTTGTGGGAGTGATCCGAGGCCGCTGCCTGGAAACCCTGCTCCCCTTCCAAGGCCCAGGACATAGCTCTCTGCTGTTTCCTCACAACATGGAGCAGTTGGCTGCACTCCACCTTTGGGTCAGTTCTTGTCCCTTCTCTCCCCCAGATGCCTGAGGCTGGAGCAGCCGCACCCCTGCAGGCCTGATGCCCCTGCAGAGCTCTGCCCCTGGGCCCCTGCAGAGCTCTGCCCACCTCAGTGCTCTCTCCCCAAAGCCCACCAGTCCCCTGCACCTCTTGTCACATCTCCTCCCCTGGATATTCTGGACCAGGAGCAGGAGGCTCTTGTTGGTAGTTAAGTAAGACCTGAACCAGAAACAAGTCGGACTAGGCTGTGAAACGTGCCGACAGTCGGTGGTTGTGCAGTTCTTCCTTGGAAAGCTGGTAACATCAGTCACCTCTGAAAATAAGATAAAGCAGTTGTATCTGCTCAGGAGACCAGTGTCACATAATCCCAACACTGACAAATAAGGAGAGAAGCATGGACACTCCACTTCCGCTGCTGGGAGGCAATGGTGTAGAGACCTTTGCTCTGGTCTCCCAACCAAGTCCAACAGAGCCCCCCAGAGGCCGTGCGCAAGAACCTGAGAAGGCCGCAAGAGGCGGATGAAACAGCCCTGCTGGGGCCTCGGGCTGAGGAAGCACAGGTGGTGGGTTCTCTGGGATTTCTTTTTGCCTCATACATCCCAGTCTTAGCGCTGAAGCAGCCAGCAACCTGGAAATGTCAACAGATGCAAACAGTGGAAGTCTGGACAAGACCCTGCTCTCCATAGACAAAAAGTCAGCTCTGAAGATGGAAAACTTTTGTGGACAGTAGCTTCTCTCCTCTAGCCAGATAAGGTAGAAAACACCGGGGCCTCCACCCCGGCCCTACCCCAACGAAGACTGACGGGGCGGGGGAGCCTAGACTTTTGTCACTGCTGGGTGCTAACAAGAAGCCCTACTCCTTCGGCTAGCAGCAAGGATTATGTGGGGAGCCCACACTTCCACTCCACCCCTACCGAGCGATAACAAGGTCCCTGCCCTTCCCCGCTGGGGGTGTCTGAGGAGGCCTCATGCAGAGTCAGGACTTTTATCATCCTTGTAGCATCTGGGGAAGCCAGTGGAATTCAGACTCCTTACCTCCATTAATGAGGCAGCCCAGCACCCAGCCTTCTTCCTCTGCTGGGATGATGGCAGCGGAAGCTAGCTAGATCAGAAGGCTTCAGTGAGATCCAGAGTGTTATAACCTCATGCCTAAAACGCCCCCATTTCAGATGAAAGTCATTCATCATACCAACCAGGAAAATCTCAGCTGGCATGAGAAAAGAATAAGCAATAGAAATCAGCAATAAGATGGACGACAGGGATGTTAGAATTATCTGACAAAATTTAAAGCAGCAATGATAAAAACCCTTTGAAGAATAATTGTAAACATCCTTGAAATCATTTCTATGAGATCAAACACCTCAGCAAACAAATAGAAGATATAAAGAAAAACCAAATAAAATTTTAGAACTCAGAAATCTGCAACTGAAACAAACTCAGTGTATGTGTTCCAGCAGCTGGAGTGGACAGAGGAAAGACTGTGTGTCTGTGCATACAGAACAGGAGTGGCCCAATCTCTGCATAAAGAAAGTAGCTTAGGGCCAGGGTCAGGGTCTGCTGGGGATTCTGTGATGAGGAAACGGCGGCGATGGGACACCCCGCACCCTGACTGTATCAGTGTCAATATCCTGCGTGTGATAGGATGAGTTCCCTCAAAAACTTAGGGAACCAGAACAAAAATGTCACTAATGTCTTTGAAGAAGGAAAAAGAAGGCCTCTAAAACTACCTGATAAAATGACTGGAAACAAATTTGGCAAGGGACCTAAACATACAGATTTAAGAAACTGAGTGAGTCTCAGACAGAATAAACACAAATAAATGCAATGCGAAGACATTCTTAGTCAAACTTCTGAAAACTAAAGCAAAGAAAAAATCTTGAAAGTAAGAGAAAAACATCTTACAAGGAGACATTTTTAAAACAGATTTATTTATTTGAGAGAGACCATGTGCAAGCAGGAGGAGGGGCAGAGGGAGAGGGAGAGAATCTTAAGCAGATTCCCCCCTGAGCACAGAGCCTGATGTGGGGCTCAATCCCATGACCCTGTGATCATGACCTGAGCTGAAATCAAGTTGGAAGTTTAACCAGCTCAGCCACCCAGGCACCCCATAGGGGAAAAATTTGAATGACTAGAGATTTCTCATCAGAAACCATGAAGGTCTAAAGAAAGTGGCACAATGGTTTTCAAGTGCTGAAAGAAAAGAAGTGTCAACTCAGAATTCTAATCCGGGGAAAAATATCAGGAATGGCAAATTAAGGCATCTAAATTATGTTTGATGGGGGTGCCTGGGTGCTCAGTTGGTTAAGTGTCCCACTCTTGGTTTCAGCTCCGGTCATGATCTCAGGGTCATGAGATCGAGCCCTACATGGGGTTCTGTACTCAGAGTAGGCTTGAGGTTCTTGCCCTCCCCCACTTAGGCTGTCCCTAAAATAAGTAAATAAAATCTTTTAAAAAATAAATTACAGGGCAGCCCAGGTGGCTCAGCAGTTTAGTGCGGCCTTTGGCCCAGGGCATGATCCTGGAGACTTGGGATGGAGTCCCATGTCAGGCTCCCTGCATGGAGCCTGCTTCTTCCTCTGCCTGTGTCTCTGCCTCCCTGTGTCTCTCATGAATAAATAAAAAAAATAAAATCTTTTAAAAAGAATTATGTTTGATGGTTGAAGCAAAAATCACAATATTGTGTGATGTGATTCTAAATTTCAGAAGAGGAATATTTAAAACAATTGTAAACTAGAGAAGGTAACAAGACGTAAAGAGAAGTAAGGTGTTGGTATTTCACTCAAATTGGTAAAATGATGACACCAGCAGACTGTGAGGAGTTTACACACACACGCACTGTAATATCTAAAGCAACCACTAAAGTCAGACAAAGAGATATGTTTAAAATCAGTACAGATCAAAATGGGATTCTAAAAGTGTTCAAGCAACCCACAGGAAGGCAAGTAAAAGAAAACGGAAATGAAAACCAGAGAGGGGAACAGTAAACCAAAAAATGAACAGGCTAGGCCTTAACTTTATGAATACATTAAATCTAAATGATATAAATGCACTAGTTAAAGATAGAGATGGTGGGCACAGTGGATTAAAAAATATTACTCAACTGTATGCTATCGACAAAAAATCTACTTACCTATAAAGGTGTAAGTGTATTGACAGTTAAAGGATGGAAAAAGACATATGCAAACATTAATTAGAAAAAAAGAGTGGGGGGAACTACATTAATATCAGATAAAGTAGATGCCAGCGTAAAGAAAATTACTAGAGAGAATGGGATTAAAAAAATAAACCTTCAGGCCTGGTGGCGCAGCAGTTTAGTGCCGCCTGCAGCCCAGGGTGTGATCCTGGAGATCCTGGATCGAGTCCCACGTCAGGCTCTCTGCATGGTGCCTGCTTTTCCCTCTGCCTGTGTCTCTGCCTCTCTCTCTCTCTCTCTGCGTCTCTATGAATAAATAAATAAATAATCTTAAAAAAATAAAAAAAAAACCTTCAAAAATCAGTTTCAATTTCTATATAATAGCAATAAAATCATGGGCATCAAAATTAAAAGTATGATGCAATTTATAATCGCTTTAAAAAAGAAGAAATACTTGGGTATAATTCTAGCCACCATATATAAGAACTTGTAAAACTACAAAATGCTGATGAAAGAAATGAGATTTAAATAAATGGAGAACCATATTATATTGATTGGAGACTCAACAGAAGGTACAAATTCTCCCCAAATTGATAAACAAGCTTAATGCAACTCTTATAAAAATCTGAGTTAAGATATATTTAGATGTAGACAAGACTATTCTAAAATTTATATGGAAAGGCAAATGAACTAGAATAGCTAAAAATTTTTGAAAAAGAAAAATAAGGTGAGAGGAGCAGTGCCGTCTACCTGACTTCAAGACCTTGTGTACAGCTACGGTAATCAAGACAGTAGGATTGCTGGAGAAAGAGAATTAGATCACAGGGTAGAAAAACCCAGAAACAGAACCCAGAAATAGGGTTCTGTTTGGGTTCAGTTGGGCCTTCCATAAATAGGCCCAACTGATTTTTGACACAAGAGTAGCCTTTCCAACAAATGGCACTGAAAACACACACACACACACACACACACACACACACACACACACAAACTGGTCTTCTATCTGCAATATGTGAACAAAAACAAGAAGACAAAAAATGTCCTCAAAACCTTCAACCTAAATTTTATACCTTATACAAAAATTAACTTAAAATGGATCATGAAATTAAATGTAAAATATAAAGCTTAAAAATGTTTAGAAAAAAAAAAAAAAACAACCTTAGGTTAAAAAAGCTTCACTCTGGGGCTAGGTGAAAAAAAAAATGTTCTTAGAATTGACACCAAAAAGCTTGATCCACAGAGAATGAATAAATTGGACCTCATCAAAATTAAAATATCTTTCTCTGTGAAAGATCCCGTTAAGATGAAATGGGAGACGATGTTTGCAAGCCACATCTCTGACAAAGGACTAGTATCTGGAATGTATAAAGAACTCTTAAAACTTAATAAAAAACTCATCTAATGAGAAAATGAACAAAAGACATGAAGGGACATTTCATGGAACAGGATACAGATGGCAAATACGTACATGGAAAGATGAGCAAGATCATTAACCATGAGGGAAATAAACTTAAAACCACAATAACTTATGACTCTGCACTTGTTAGAATTGCTAAATTAAAAAAAAATAGTGACAACAGCAAACATTGGCTGATGTGAAGAAACTGGATTACTCAGATGCTGGTGGGAATGTAAAATGGGAGTCTGGAGAAGTTTGGCTACCCCTTAAACCAAATTTGTAACTGCCATGTGATCATTAAATTGTCTGGCATTTATTTCAAAGAAACAGAGACTTAGGTTCATACAAAAATCTGCACACAAATGTTCTTAGAAGCTTTATTTGTAACAGCTAAAAGCCAGAAAAAATCCAGACGTCCTTCCATGGGTGAACAGTTAAGCTATGGTACATCCATACCATGGAATACTCCTCAGGAATAAAAAGGAAAACTAATTTTTTTTTTTTTTTAAGATTGTGTTTATTTATCCATGAGAGACACACAGAAAGAGGCAGAGACACAGGGAGAGGGAGAAGCAGGCTCCTTGTGGGGAGCCTGATGTGGGACTGGGTTCCAGGACCCTGGGATCACGCCCTGAGCCCAAGGCAGATGCTTGACCACTGAGCCTCCCAGGCACCCGAAAGGAGAACTATGCACATATACAACAACCTGGATGAATTTCCGAGAACGAAGCTCAGCTGAAAAATCCATCTCAAAAATACACATACTAAGATTCCATGTATTTAATGTTCTCAAAGTGACAAAATTACCGACATGGAGCACAGATTAGTGGTTGACAGATTAAGGGAGGGTTAGGGGTGGGGGCTACAGAAGGGCTGTGGGGATCCCAGCGGCAATGGGACGCCCTGTACCTTGACTGTATCACAGTCACTATCCTGTGTGTGACAGGATATGCTTTCAAGACATTATCACATGGGAAAACAGAGTAAAGGGGACATTTCATACAACCGCACGTACATCTACTGTGATCGCACAATAACGTTTAGCTTGATTTTAAGAAGTACATTCTGTAGGATTCCACTTACATGAATTCAAAGGTAAACTGACCTAAGAATGATAGAAGTCAGAACAGTGGTCACCCCTGGCAGGGAAGGGGCATGAGGAATCTGGGGGATAATAGAACTATTGTGCTAAGTGCCTAAGTCACCTTTCACACCTGTCCAAATGCCCAGGACCCCGTGGCTCCCGTGTGGCTGTCCCTCAGCAGCCACTGGAAGGTCTCTGCAGGTGCAGCAACGTGGGTCTGCTCGTAACACTGATGCCTGAACCCAAGTGCTTCACGTTCTTGGGTCCATCTGGACGTTAAGCTTGCTTATCTGTGGCCGGGAGGCAACAGCTGCTCCCTTTGCTCCATGAGCTGCTGAAATGTGGTCTGTGCACCAGTGTCTTCGGAGTCTGGGTTCTGGGAACCAATCTGCAGGCACCTGACCAGCTCCCATTTCTGGCCACGTACAGCAGTTTTCCAGTCCGGAACATTCTCCCCTCCGACTCCCCGCCCAACCTAGGAGAGGCCAGTCTTCAATCTCCCTCGGTGAGGTCTCTCTTTTGGATTCTATAGTGACCAAATAAAAGGCCTAACACAAAAATCAGGCAAATATGTTTAATTTTTTAAAATAACTGATGGCAAAATAAAATATTTACATCACATCATACTGTGTAAACATGTAAGGTCTCTGTACAAAGAAATATACATGCAAAATAATGTAAAAATTTAACTGAAATAATAAAAGAAATACACAAATAAACGTGAGGTTACGAATACACATCCAGTTTTGAATCCAATTTCTTTTAAAAAGTTTCTGTACAATTTTACAAGAAACAAAAATCCAACAAAAGAATAAATAAAATACATTGGAAATGGCAAAGCTTAACTACGCCAGTTTATGGCTCAAGACCCGGGTGTCTGGCTGGCTGGGGAAGCAGGCTGGTCTCTCTTTTAGTGTATTTCACACAATGAAGGTAAAAAGACATCCAGAAAAAAGTCAAGCGTGCCCAGAAACCCCACGGCTTGTTCAAAGGCCTCCCCGCGCAGCGTGAATTCGGCCACAGTGACACAGACTTCGGACGCCAGCCTCAAGGCGGCTAGTGCTTTATTGGCTTTTATTTCTTACCAAAAGCTCAAAATCCAGCCAATTTTTGTACAGAAAGTTGAACATCAAAAAGTCTAAAAAGTAGTCAATGTCCAGACTGATTTTGGAAAAAAAAAAAAATACTTTGGCATTCTGAATAATAGCATAATAAATTTTAAAACATTACCCTATTATCCAGTTTTATATTCAGAGTATGAAATCACTTTTTACAGTCCTCAAAATGACAAATTTCACGAAGAGTTAAATCTCCTTGAACTGATGGCACAGGTCTACGACCCTCTACCCCCCGCCCCACCCCCGACACACACACAAAACCATAAAGTTCACTGTACGAAGTATGTGCTTTTTCTATATATTTATTACAGGTACAACAGAGGTCTTCATAAATAGTTGCATAAAATGTTAAAGCCACAACATTGCACATGATATGAAATAAAACCAAAAAAACCCAAACCCCCAATGAGTGCATTTACAGTATCTTCATCCGACTGTATACTGCTCAACAATCTGATTGACGGCTTGAGGGTGGGGGACATGGGGTGGCGACCACTGGGGTGTGTGTGGGGGAAACCGACCTGCTGTCCTGGGCAGATGGGCAGAGCCCTGTGACCTCCCCCAGGGGAAGCCCCCGGGCAGCAGGTGGGGAGTCAGAGGGAAGGCTGGAGGGGGAAGGACAGATGGGAGGCAGGACCAGGCTTATATACAAGTAAGGCCTACATTTCATCAGAGCAGAACGACTCATTCTATTTTTATGCAAAAGTCTGAGGTTGAACGTACATTTCAGGAGCCCCGTCTGGCGTCCCAGTGAGACGCACACGCTGACCTGGCGGCTGGAGAAGCTCAGAGCCAGGTGGACCCTGAGCTCTGGACGAGGCCATGCGGACCGGCCACTGTGAGGGTGAGTCCTCCCCAGAGGGGTCCAGTACCTCTGTTTTGTTCGTTAACACCAGTGGTTGAACAGAGGCATTTCGTTTCCTTGAATAAATCTTGGAAAAGGTTAAATTTGCAAAATTCTATTCATGTTCGTTTAAAAAAGTTTCTTTTTATTTTTTTTTGCAGAAACCTGAATAAAAGACTGTGATACAGCAATGCTGTCTCCGCTCATGAAGAGTGTATGAAAAGGTCCTCCACCCCAGCACAGCGTGCTCCGGGGTCCCGCACGCCACCGAGCACAGCTCACCCGGAGCGCGACGTCACACGATGAACAAACGGCAGCTGATCAGTTCTGTTGGTTTGTTTCTCTTCAAGGTTCAAATTAACAGCTGATTGGCAGGTGAAAGAGAATGAGAAAGAACTCCAAGACAGGTCAAACTCTAGGCAAAAGCCTGCTCTGTAAGAAGTTTTTAACGCTACGGATAGGTCGAACATCGTTCTGGTGTTTGCGCCGCTCAATGAAGGAAGTCAGTCTGGACGTGTCGAGGACGCCCGCGCCTTTGCCACCGCCGTGGCCCGCCTGCAGCCACTGCTCCTGCAGGGCCAGCGCAGCCGAGGGACGCCTGGCAGGGTCCTCCTGGAGAAGGAAACACACGAACTCCTTGGCCTTCTGGCTCACACCTTTAAAGCAGTCCTCCGGGAAACTAAAGTCTAGTCGGCAAATGTTCAGGCAGGTCTCCTCCACACTGTCGTCGAGGAAGGGGGACACGCCGCTGAGAAGCACGTAAGCGAGCACTCCGACACTCCACGTATCCGAGGTCAGGGAGATGGGGTTCCCAAGGATGATTTCGGGGGCTGCAAACTCGGGGTTCCCCAGTAACTGATGGATGTAGTAGGTCGTGTTGAGTTGGACAGCATCTCCAAAATCGGCCAGTTTGATCGTGGGCTTGGCCAGACTCTGATCCACCAGAATGTTTTCAGGCTGGAAGACAGGAAGATAACCGTCATTTCCACGGTCCCGATCTCAAGCTCACGGTGCGGCTCACCAGGAATCTAACGAGGTCAACTGAAGAAACTGCGTGCAGGGCAGGATGAAATTCTTGGCATGCAGGCCGCTGCGGAGGAAGCAGCCCCGGCCGAAGCAGCCCCGGCCGGGAGGGAGTGCTGCCCCTGCTCGGCAGACAGCGCCCCTGCCAGGTTGGCATGAAGCAGCCGTGTGGCAAAGTGCGGCCCAGGAAGCTGGGTGATTGTTCCACTCTTACCACTAACGGTGACATCTACCTTCCTTTCCCAGCCACCACAGAACCAGCCCCACACCAGCCTCGCAAACCTCACAGAACTCATGAACTGTGTGAAGACCTCGAATGTTTTACCTAGTACTCTACTGTTCATACCATTGCCCACCTCCTCCTACTTGTCCCCTGTGTGCAGTCAGACAGGCTGGCCTCGGCCCAGGAACCCCACTAACCTTTAGGTCCAGGTGTGCTATCCTGCAGTTGTGAAGGTATTGGACGGCTTCCAGAACCTCCCCCAGATACGCCCTGATCTTCCCTTCAGTGAGGTCTCCCCATCGCACCACACAGTCCAGGAGACGCCCCTGGTCAGCCCTGTGGAGGCAGGAACGTGTGCAATAGTCGTCACGGCGCTGGGTCACTGTAGAGACCTCTCCAGTGTAACAGGAAACACAGCTGTGTCTGCTTCCTAACATTCCTCACAGTTAATGTCCTATGAGCCTGGCGCGTCAGGATCCTGCCTCCACCTAAGGGCACAGCTCTAGCCAGAGGGGGATTTCTTTTCAGCCTCACTATGGATATAAGTGGGGACAAGGCCGCTCAGCCCTCAGAGGGAGTGGGAAAGGGGAAAGGAAGGCGAACTCCGGCCTCCTCGATGTGGAGGGCATGGCCTGGGCAAGCCGACAGCCACGCCAGGAGCGCCACAGACGCTCTGCAAGCATTTGCTGTAGGATGCAGTGGGGCCTTCGTTTTGTCACCCATAAGACGGGCAATGCAAAGGCCACATGAGATACTGGGAGTAAGGAGGCAGGCGTCAAGGACGTGATGAGAAGACAGCCCTGGGAGGTGCTGCTGGGGTGTTCCCCAGCACACCCGCTGCCCCCGAGTCTGGCTTCACACCAGTTCCTCACTCTGAGGGGAGTGGGGAGGACTTGCTGTGGTGACTGACCCCTGCCAGCCACCTTATAGGTAAGAGGTGCTACCTCTGCTCACTTGTGGCCTGGGCTGGAGGACCGCTCCCCCCCCCCCCCCCCCCCGCCCTAGCTCCCTGCCACCAGTCCCGCAGGCTGTGAAGTCCTAAGCCTTGCAACCAAGCACACCAATACCCGGCCTTCAGTTAGAATGACCCCAGCGCTCCCCTTCACCAAACGGAGAGCTGGGGGGCTGAGGGAACACCTGTTAACCGCGGCCTCTGATCTCATGCTGGACTCAGGAGGCTTCCTACTGTGAATTCCTGTCAATAGTTAAAAACCACTGAGAAGGCGCTGCCAGCGGGTCAGGGACTCCTGCCCAAGGTCCTCCAGCTGGGCTCAAGTGAAGGCCACAACTGCAGTGAGGCTCTCTGAACGTCTGGCTACCTGCTTGCTCTGTCTGCGAAACAGAAACTCAAATGAAAACCAGCCACTTGTCTGCTAACGAGGAGGAACAGAGGAGAATTTGGTAGCAAATTCTAGTAACAGTCCAGTGAGGCTTAACCATTCAGTTTTCCACTAAAAAGAAGGGACAGCTGAACACACTTAAATTTTAAGCCAGAAACAGAAGCTGTGGATTTTTAAGGACTTTAGGATTTCTTGTTAAAAACCCCCAGATGAGTAGTTGTTAGACAGCAGCATCTTTCTCCCAGATATTGAGAGGCCAGGTCTCCGCCTGGACATCTTGACCCCACAAGAACCCTCTCTATGGCAAGACTAAAGAATGCCAGGGGTGAGAAAGGAGCCCCAGGCCACGGAGCCACTGAAAGACACAGCATGGACTGAAGCCAGCCTGGGATGTGCCCAGGCCCCAAGTCCACCAATCTGCCCTTTGCCCATGATGCACAGTTTAGGCGGCAGCCTCCGGGGGGCCTGCCCTACTCCCTCTGCCATCTGATAGGTTTGCTATTCCAGATGGAGGGGGTGGAACAGGCCCATGACGTTGTGGCAGGAGCTGTTGGCAGTGCAGCCCTGGGTGCAGGTGCCCCTGAAACATGCCTGTCCCAACCTTGCCCCTTGAAGGCACTTCTAAGTTAAGAAAAAGAATACATCTAACAGAAAATCAGACACAGGGCCCTGATGGAGTCTGTGCGAGGAGGCCCCTGAAACCCGAGCCCGTTGTCATGTCATGGGGAAGGTGCCCCTAGAGGTGTGGGGGTGCTCCTCCCGCCTGTCCTACCCTTTCCATTTGAGAATGCATCAGGCACTACAACATGACACATGTTTGCTTTTGCCAGTGGAAAAGGAGTTGTAAATCCGGGAAAATATATGAAAGGACTCCCTGCTACAAAAGAAGGAACAGAGTTTAAACACAACTAAATGCTAAGATATTTCCTAGAGGCCCGAATGTTCTAGGGTGGGCTTCCCAACCCTGGTACTGCTAGCACTTTGGGACAGGTAACTCTGTGTGCAGGGCCATCCCAGGTCCTGCAGGATGCTGAGCAACATCCCTGGGCTTTCCCCTCTAGATGCTGGTGGCACCCCTCAACCCAAGTTGTGATTAGCAAAATAGTCTCCAGACATGGCCAGATGTCCCCTGGGGGGCAAAACTACGCTCAAAGGAGGACCACTGCTCTTGGGTCAGTTTTCAAACTCTTTCTTTAGGAGATCAAGCCATTTACTCAGGTATATGCAGAGCTCACTAAGCACCAAAGGGCCTGGGGGGCTGCTCTGGCTGAAGGCCCAGCCCTCTCCCAAGGACGTTCTCTGGGCAGGGTGTGTCTTCTCCTCCTCTCTGACCATCCTGCAGTGGGCTGGAGCTCTGAGGGGCAGGACTGGACATGAGCAAGGCCTCAAGGTCTCAGGGAGCCCACTCTGAGCACCCACAAGGTTCCCCTGGCTCCTCCGGGATCCTGAGAACCACGTGGCATCTTCAGGTTGGCCGAGACCCAGAAGCTACCAGGGTGGTGCTGAGGTGTTGTGATGTTAGGCTCGTTGCTCCCTCATTTGGACACGTGTGCTGAAGACTATACTTCTTTCTATTATTACCGGAATGCTCTAGAACTGTGGTCTCTGACAATAGGCACATATATATGTATTTTACGAGTTCTATGGATTCTGAAATCCTGATTTCTGTCCTTAGAGAACAAACAACAATAAAATCACTGAAAGTTGAGCCTGAGGCTTACAAACTGGGGAAGGAAATGGGTGTGTACACACATTTCTAACACCAGGACGTAGCTGGTGGGGGTCTCGAAGGTATCAAGGAGACCAATAAGCAGCGGGTGCTGGAGGTTCTGCAGGATTCCAAGTTCATGGGTGACCTGGTCACGCTTCATCAACTTCTTGTTCACAAATTTAGTGGCCACTGCTCGTTTGGTTCCTTTCTGATCACATTTCTTAACGACAGAGAATCTGCCCCTAGAAAATAGGTTGAGAAGATAATTTTCAGAGGACTCTGAGTACATCACAGAGAAAAGACTCTGGTAAGTCTTATGGGGCTGGAGGCAGGGTACCCCTGCTAGCTGGTGACCCAAGCCTTTCCACAGGCCTGGCTCTCCCTGGCCACTCATGGAGGAGGGGCGGCCCTCATGACCCCGAGGAAGCCTAACAGTATCTGGTTCTCTCAGCCATGCGGCTGTCTCCTCTCCTTCCTAGAGGCATGCCCCATTTCCTCACCCTGCATCTGGGCAGGCCACGTGACTTCCTGGCCTCTGAATAGGCAGAGGTGACGTTGTAGGACTCACCAGGCAGCTTCCACCTCTGCTTTCCTGGAAAATCTTCTTGACCAGGTCAAGAAGCTTGAGCTGTACCTGGTGGCTGTGGTCACCCGCACTCCCTTCTACTGAGGAGAAGGGTCGGCTGGCATCGCCATGCCTGCAGCCTGCCTCTGTGGGATGCATGTATGGGGCGGGTCACCCACCTGCAGCCCACAGCTTCTGAGGCTGTACCCAGTGAACCGCACCTTAGCAAGCCTCAGCAGCACGCTGACCTGACCTGGAGGCTCTTGGACCTCTCATCTGAGCCTGCTACTGTGTGATGGGAGGAGAGCACTGGGGAACATGAGGGATAGAAATAAACCTGCGAGGGCTGACATGGCCACACCACTTTGCTCCTCCTCCTCCACAGAGGTTTGTTTAGTCTATCTCCCCAGCCTTCAATCTTGCCTGGCCGGTGGGATTTCGGGCCCACAATGCACAGGAAGCATGGCTCTTGATTTCTGAGGCTGGGCCCTAAGAGGCCTTGCAGCTTCTGCTTTTGCATCTTGACATGCTTCTGCCATGACGTGAGGAAGCCCCGGGTGAAAGTCTATGTGGACAGAGGCCCAGCGTCCCAGCCACCTGAGCCCAGGAGAAACCAATAGAAGGCCTGCCTGATTATTCACATGTTGCCAGAAGTGACAGCGAGTGGTGTGCATCAGGCAGCAAGGGGTAAGTGATGGAGCCATCAGCCCGATCCATACAAGTATGCGAAGCTGAGCCACATGACCCAGTCGGGCCGCTGGATGGTAGGAGGCTGCTGCTGGCTGGGGGGGCTTCTTGGCAAGTCTCTTAAAAAGGGGACAATTGTGCTCAGCTGCTGTGCTCCTGACCTCCTCCTCGCCACATGGGTCATGACCCGAGAAGTGGAGAAGTGCTGTGTGGACAGGCAGCACAGCCAAGTCAGAGGAGCCTGCCTGGGGGCCTCGGGGCGCCGCTGAGCCACTGCCCCAGGCCTGGCTGCCCCTGTCTCTTTTTGGGCAGGAGTACCCCGCCGCTCCACATTCCCAACCTCAAGGACACATTCAGCCTCTCTCAGCTGGGACTCCACAGGAGAATGAAGTCCCACAGAGAAGGGTCTGAGTGACTTCCCTGTGACTTCTCAAGGATGGGACACAGCTGGTACGGTCCTAGATGCACAGCAGAGGACTTAAGTCTTTCCATTAATGGATGGCTTATAGTATTAGACCTTAACTCTCTCTTGGAACTCAAGCTGAAAACATCCTCTTTACTCCTTCAATGTTTAATACCAAAAGGCAATGACAGGTTATGTTTTAAACATAACTCAAATAACTCCCAACTATGGCAAAATACACTGCTTAATTTTACCAACCTGCTCTTATGGAGAGTTAGGTCATACACTCTGCTTTCTTGGAGGGGCTCTGGGTTTTATACTGTACCTGCCAAGCTCAGCCACTTCGCTGTAGAAGGAGTCAAAGTTGTCTTTCCAGGTCACCATGATCCCATCACTCCCTGGACCTGCAAGAAAAGCACCATCTCCCCTGAACTTGGTTTACATGGCACATCTTGGGGAAGAAGTCTAGAGGCCTGCACTGTCCAATATGGCAGCCACACATGGCTACTGAGCATCTCGACTGTGGCTCATCGGAATGAAGTCGTGCTAGAAGGGAAAATACATGCTGCAGATTGGGACTTAGGACAAAAAGAGATGGATTTACGTGAAAGAAATAAACATACACTTCCTTTTCCATGATTTTCTCACTCGCATCTCCAAGGTGGAATCTTCTATCTCCTTAAGCTCCTTTAGCTTTGCTGTTGATTTATTATCAAGCAAAAATCACCTGTGTGGTTTCTGGGACATCTCTTACAAATTAGAACGCTGGAGATTCTTCACTTTTAAATTCAAGATTTTCTTTCTTCCTTGTGTCATGATCCAAGAATCAGATCATTTTCTTTCTCTGGCTTAAGGAGGTTAAAATATCTGGGATGAAGATATATATAATAAAAATGCGAAGATAATTCTTTCATTGTCTACACACAGGGCGCTCCTGGACTCAGTTCACTTTTGTTCAGATTCTTATTTTTGCTCTTGGAAGCAGTTTCCTAGACCCTGTGCCGCTGAAGGATGCACAAGAAATGTCAGCAGCTGGGTACAGCACAGTTGGCCTTCTGAGAAGCTGTAGCTGCAAATCAACTGGTACATGTTGCCTACTGAGCATCTCTATGTGTCCAATGCAGCCAGAGGAAACGTAAAAGGGCCTACGATGTGGCTTCTGCCTCCAGTAGCTCACAGTCTGGCCAAGGGGAGAACAAGGACTTGCTGGGCTATGGAGAGAGCAAGGGCTTCAGACCAGAGTGACTTGGGCCCTACCGTGGCTGCCCTGCGCTCATGGAGGGACGCTGTTAGGGTGTCAGGGAAGCACAGAGCCTGCACAGGCCTCAACCACACTGCTTCCTTTCCCCTCCAGTCCATGCAAGACCAACTTCGAGAAGATTCTCTCAGAGCCAAAGTGTCAAATTAAATACGAGGATGTGCTTTGAGCACAGGGAACACAGAACATCCTATGTTCTGGCTCGGAGGCTGGCACCGGACACTCAGCTGCCCATGAACCTCTCCGAAGACCTGAGAGGTGCAAGAGGTCACTTGCCCCGGGATGCCCTAGACACCACGGTCTGCCACTCGAAGCTCTGGTTGGAAAGGCCCCACACGTGACTCAGTGCCCAGCATCTTAGACCACGGTGAGCTTGTCCGTGCGGGATGGGGTCCCCGGACCTGAGAGTCCCGGGAGAGGTGTGCCACCGGCTCAGGGATGCAGCTTACCCAGCACCCTCAGACTGGCCGAAGACGAGGCTGAACCCATATCGTTCACAGCGATGCATGTGTAGATGCCATCATCTTCTGTGGTCACGCCGACGATCTTCAAAGCGGCCTCTCCCAAGTCACTGCCACACAGATGACAACACACTGTGGGTCACGAATGCGCAGCTCCCCCAGTGACTGCCCCCACCCCATCTCCTTTGGGGTCACAGAAAATCACAGAGGAATTACTGGCAAGGAATTTCAAGTGGAATTTTAATTTTTATTGCACATCTTGGTATGAAATGCTCCCTTGTGGGCAGGTGTCAGGGTGCCCAGGGTAACCATGGGGTTGACTGTGTCGGTCACAGTGGGCAGTTTCTCTGCCAGTGAGCCTCATCCTCACCTGTAGGAGATGCTGTAGTGACCATCGTTGTTCAGGGTGTTGTGCTCAGGGCCCTTCCAGGTGATTGAGGCCTTGGGGCGGCCACAAACCCGACATCTAAAAACAACGGTCTCCCCTGTCTCACACGTGACCTCACTCAAGGGAATGACGAATTCTGGGGGAACTGCAGGAAAAAGGAGTGACACTGGTCATCCCTGGCTCCCCTCCTACACCCGCCAACCCTAACACGCAAATGAGACTGTCGCCCACACCCAGAGCTCCATAGAAAACCCGCTCCCCAGGTCACACCCCAATGTTCTACAGCAGGCCCCGGAGACCTGACACTGTGAGACTGAAGGAACAAGGTGACGCAACTCACCGTCATATATGTAGTTGGGATTGAGAAGCTGGAACGGAAAAAGCACACAGGTGTTACCCAGAAACATGAACTGTTTTGAAGTATACGACTTTTTTTCCCAAGACACAATTACCTCTGAGAGATGAAGAGAAATAACTTGGCTTTTATAGGTCTCAAAACAGCGTGTTTTCATTGCCTTTAAATGTACTCAAAAAGCCTCATGTCAGGCAGCCCAGGTGGCTCAGCGGTTTAGCGCCGCCTTCAGCCCAGAGCGTGATCCTGGAGACCCTGGATCGAGTCCCACGTTGGGCTCCCTGCATGGAGCCTGCTCCTCCCTCCCTCCCTCTCCCTCTCTCTCTCCCCCCATCTCTAATAAATAAATAAAACCTTAAAAAAAAAAAAAGCCTCACGTCATACGAATTTTGGTGAATTTTAGTCTTCCTACCCACAAACGCAGAAGAGCCTCTTGAACTCAGAAATACCCATTTTTCTCATCAAACAGGCTGGATCCAGCTGGTCCCCAAACCCCTTACTTCTGAAGGAGGGCCAGTGCCCTGGCTCAGAGCCCTTTAGAGGGTATTTTAGTGGTGCTGCAGGCAACCACTCCCGGGAGCCCCCGAAGCAATCCCAGGCCCCTCGGTGGTCCCCGGGGTCTGAGGCGGGCACAGAGGAAGTCTGCACCATACTGGCAGAGCAGCGCCAGCGCTCCTTGCCGGCTACCTGTGTGCCCGGTCAGGGTCAGGGTCAGGGTCAGGGTCAGGGTCAGGGTCAGGGGCCGCAGTACCGGTGCCCTGGAATGTGCATGTGCGCCTGCGGGCGCCCAGCCAAGCCCTGTGGGGTTGGCACATTGGGAGGCGGATGGCAGCCCCCCAGAGCCGCTCCACGTACCTTCACAGATACCTTGTTGCTGAGCCCCTCCCGTGACTTCCGATAACCATTCTCTAACTTGCCTTCCCGCTTGCCGTCTTTATCTTTTTTCTCAGATTTTTTCCTTAAACGGAGTGCTGTGTGCCAAGATGTTGACTTCCTAGGGGGAACATAACACAGTGGTAGTGTTACATCTTTCCAGTGTTCAGCAAGTGATTCCTGAAAGCCTTAGAGAAAAGCTGAGCAGCCCGCTTACATGATCTGGGGTGACTAGGGCTCCCCGGCACCAGTGAGCTCTGCTGATGGAAACCCTGGTCTCAACCACCAGAGGGGAAACCAAGAAGCTCTTCAATTTTGAGGATTAAAATACAAAAGTGCTCGTAATGGTCAATTTTATGTATCAACTTAACTGGGCTGCTAGGTGCCCAGAAATGTGATCAAACATTCTGGGTGCTTCTGAATGAGATTAACATTTAAGTAAGACACACTGCCCTCCACAACCTGGTAGGCCCCCTGCAATCAACTCAAGGCCTACGTAGAACAGAAAGACTGGCTTCCCTGAAGAGGGAGCACTCTAGGGGAAATGGGTCCCCCGCCTGCTCACCCACACCACACACTTGGACTTCCAAGTCTCCAGGACTCTGGGAGCCACTTCCTTACATTACTGGCCTCTTCCCTAGAACACACACACACTCCTTCCTACTGGTTCTATGATGCCTAAGATACTCTTCTATAAAACAGAATACAAAATAGGGTTCTTGAACAATGTACTAAAATAAAATATTTCTACATATCAAGGAGAAACAGGACAAGGGGATGATCATAGAGGAGAGGCTCTCTATAGCTTGAATGCAAGCTCAGTTTCCCTGGGGGGCTGCAGGCTCCAAGCCTAGAGCTGTGGGTTGGTGCTGGGATGCTGGCCAGCTGGTGCTGCGAACCCAGCCAAGGTCCTCCATCCTTGGAGGAGCACGACCACTGTTGCTGCCTTTGGAGGCTTCAGAAATTACAAAGTCTTACAATGCTTCCACTCTCAGAAGCCAGTGGGCTGATCTCTACCACAGCCAAATAGATTCAGGGAAGGGTGGAGTTTTAAACTAGTACCTGAATTCAGCTAAAAAAAAGAATACAGTAAAACTGATAATTTCTTAACTGAACTAACCTTCTAGTATATGTGAAGTGTGGTGGTAATGGCATCACACAGATGTTCATGTGCGGCTCACAGGGTGAGCATCTGCCTGGATGGACCCCCAGCACAGCCTACTAAGGAGTCCTTGGAGAGTCCTCACCTCCCACGAGAGATCTTTGGGGACTGTAATATCGTTGTGAATAACCTAGAGAACCTGTCAGGACAAGTCTGAGAGACAAAGGGCCACCCTATCTTTACTTTGGGGTTCCACACTGTGCTCAGAGATGTGCTCATGATGCTGCTCTGTCTCCCCGGGCCTTCTCCTCCCAGGGCCTCTAAGCCTCACTCACACTCAGGTCCTTCTCCCCCTTGCCTGGCCCACCGGGCACTCACTTGAGAGTCCCATCGGGGTTCTCCATGATGACTGCACTGGTATGCCCCAGGACGAAGCCTGGAATCCAGCCCTCGGCTGCGGGGCACTGGTCAGTGGCGGCTCGGAACACCAGAAACATGTTCTGTTGATTGCTGGCCAGAATTTGAACGACCTCTCCTTGATAGACGTTTATCTCATCCTCCTTCACTGCCGTGTAATCGTGTGTCACCAACATGGTGGAGATGTTGCTACTGCTGCTACTTTCACTCTGGAGCAGGAAAGATGGGGGAAAAAAAGGCAGAGGGGAACTGAAACGAGATCTGATGCGAGGAACTCACTTGTTGACGTGCGTCGCAGGGTGACAACCCAGAGCAGGGCTCACCAGACAGACACGGAGGCACCTGCATTCATTTGCCACTCTCTTTGGCTAACTTTGTGCTTCTTGTTGGATAATCAAAAATCAGGATTTCTCTAGAATGCAATGCAAGCAACAATCTAAAATAAATCACCACAATGATGACACTTCGCTTTTGGGAGCATGATTATTATTTTAATTCCATCTTCCTTGTACCCTCAAAGGAATGGCTCGGTCCTCCCATTGATGCCATGCTGCACCGTATCTATGTCACAGTGATATCACCGTGATGACATGCTCATTTGAAAAGGTATTATTAAATTAAAAAGCTACAGAGAGTAGCTCTTCAGCTCACAGGACACATTAGGTCAGGGGGTGGCCCCACAACTGCTAAGGAAAATGTTCACTAGAACGCATGTTCCAAGGATCATGACATGCTGCTGACATGCCTAAGCCTTTTCACCTCTTTTTCCTTTTAAAAGAATGAGGAAACCTGAAAGTCAATCAACTACTGTTCCGCTCTCATGAACTGTTACTCTGCCTCCCCTACGCAACCCTTAGTGGCCCTCTTGGGAGCCAGTGTAATTCAAGTGTCCCCAAGGTGCTGTTGCCACGGGAACACACAGCTTACCCAACATTGCAGAGCAGCTGTGGACACTACTGGTTCCACGATTCAAGCTCTGGGAACAGACCTTGGCACGAGAAAGCCTATTCTCCTCTTACCCTGGAGTCCTACTGGGACCCAGTGTCTTTGTTCACTGCGTGTACCTAATGTCCACCACAGTGACTGACGTGTAGCAGACATTCAATACATATTCAGGAACTCAATGAGGCAAGATTGCAAGAATAAAACAGAGATCGTTTCTTAAGGCCACCTACCTAAGCCCACAAGCTGAGTGGTGTTAGCTGCAGAGTAGAAGAAACACAAATGGCAGTATTTGTCCCAAGCCGTCATTTACCAAGTGACCCTTTTGTTCCAGGGGAGGAGGATGAGGAAGCTGACACCACTGCCAGATCCTGAGCTACATCTCGCTCAATCCCCTCTATCAACAGGTGGGATGTGGGAAGAGGTGTCAGGCACCCTGCTCCTGGTGGCTTGTTCTCAGAGGCTTCCACCAACGATGTTGTCTGGGTGTTCACAGATCCCCTGGACTCCGATGACACTAGCCTCTGCTGGGCTCTTGGGTGCCCAGGGCAGGTCCCGGGTGGTGTAGTTGCAACCGTCGGACAACCCTGCCACATGCCTGTCAGCCCTGGGCTACTGAGCTGGTGTTGGGTTACACTGAAGTGGATGGCTGGTTGCTGTTAACAAGCCAGTGTGCTGAGAATTCCGGGGTGCAGGGCTGGGACTCTCGACCCGCGCAGTGGGTATTTAAATTAAACACAGAGGAGTGCCAAACTTTGGTCCTATCTCAGCTGAGAGTCTGTTGTAGATTCCTGCCTCTTGCGGATCCCCATGCTGTCCATGTCATGTTCATTTATGCCATTTTATTCTTTTAGCATGTACTTTAGCATTCTTATATAACACACCCAATAATTTTGAGATTATGAAACCAAATTTGCTAGAAAATGCAAACAAAAAGCAACTTATGTGGCATAGCTGTTTTTGGCAATAGAGCATCCCAAGCTTGTCTTATAATTCTGCCACAATAATAATAGCATTAGTGTTTTCCGAACACCCCCTCTGCACCAGGCTAACTACCAGGCATTTAAAATCCATCTCATTTAGCGTTCGAAACTGCCTTCCCAGCTGGCACAATCATTACCCCCTTCCAGAGTGGGGGTTAGGGATGTGTACGGGCCACCCGGCCTCTGAGAATAAGGCAGGGTTGCTCTTCTATTGCCGCCAGGTGCAGAGAGATTGTACGTCCACATTTGGGGGCTGGTGCAGTCACTGTCTGGGTTGGTCCACATCCACTCCACTCCTGCTCTCAGAACTTTCCAGAAGGTGCCCATTAAAAGAGGAAGAAGGACCCAGGCCATGGGTTAGGCACAGCTGCTTGGCTGTGACTGCAGACAGCTCCGTGGAAGTAGTCAAGGAGGAAGGTGGCCACTGCTGACCTACCCGGAGGATTAGACGGCCCAAATGGGTAGAATGGGGCAGGGCGATGGTTCCTTTTAACCCAAATACTTAAGAATCTTACAGGATGTTTTCACATCCCTGTTTAAGCCTCTAGTGGTCTTCCCAGGCTTCCAGGGCATTTCTGTAAGGCACTTTGACTCATCTAAAAAACACTGGCAATTTCCCTTTCCAGGTTATCTACCACCTAAGAAAAAGTGAAAGGCGACTTTTGTAGCCTAAAGCTGGAACATATATGGCACATGTGACTCTGCCTTTGTCTCAGAACATCCTGGGAGGGAGCCAGGTGGTGCCTGTATTTGCATGCACTTGTGGGCGGCCTGGAGACCAGCATGGGTTCCCATATTGGAGCAGCTGAGGTTCATCCTGTTGCACGGACTCTGAGCGCTCCTTGGTTGCTTACGGGGAGTGTCCATGTGAGGATGAGCTCGACAGCTGCTCCCTGGCCCAATTCGTAGGGGTCTCAGCTGTAAGGCTGCGCCAGCATCCTGAGTATTCACCCAGATGTGGGCAGGTATGGCATCCCTGTGACCTCTGCCTCTTTTGCTCTAGTTGGAGCTACTCACCCAGATTCCTAGTATTTCAGACCCAACAGGGGACCAGACTACTCTGCAGGACACTGTAAGGCACCCACAACGAGGACAGCTGGTCATAGCCACTGCAGGATACCTGCCCCGACCACTTATTTTTTCGAATAAGAGTCAAGGGCAAATAAATGTACCAAGACCCATTTCCTAATTTCTTCCTCAATTAAATATAAAGATTGAGTTTTAACAAAATATGTAACAAATAGGAAGAAAAGGGAAGGCCACATTGACCCAAAGAAGGCATTAACAGAAGTCCAGAGAAGAGAGGAGAGACATGCAAAAGCTAGATTTGTTTTCATAAAGAGAGACACAGACCCTTTTAGGGAAATGTATTTAAAAATTTATAAAGCGATCAAACATACACTTGTTAGAACAGTTCTATTCCCTCACGCATGCCTTTAGGAAAGTGTTAAAGGTCAGGCCATCTGCTGTGTAGGAAAACAGCTGGGTAGGACAGTGAGGAAGCCACAAAACGGGGGAGAAACGCACCACAGCAACCTTTCTGCTTGAGGACACAACATAGGTGACAGGCAAGAGGAGGGCGAGGAAGCCCGAGCGCCTGCAGACGCTCCCAGCCGCTGGCAGGAGCCCGAGCTCCAGAGGCCCTACAGCAAGCAGTCTCTTCCAGAGTGACACTTGGGGGAAGCAAGTATTTCCACTGGAGAGATTCCTTTCCCCAAATTTTGTCTGCTTAATTTGCTGTGAGTTGCTGCTGGAAGTTTTCTTGAGGGATTTTTTTTTCAGCAGATGAGTCAAAAATGCTGCAAAGATCATTTAAGGCATAAAAGAGCACAACCAAGCGATGAGCAAAAAGCTTAAAGTATACAATTTAAATAGGAGGCAAACAGCAGGGACACTGACCCCTCTAAAAAAACCATGTGTGAGGAAGGCAGGGGTAAAAAGAAGTTCCACGGTATCCTGCTGGTCGGGGGGTGACAGGTGCACAGGTGCTGACGCTGAAGGGTATGATCTGGCTTCCCGGATTAAGGAGACACACACAGAGCAAGGAGCGAGTTAGTAGAGACGAGAGCAGAGGCAGCAGCGCCCGTCCTGGCAGGAGGGGTTAGAAGGCGCCACCGTGGAGAGCTGACCGACCGCAGGCGGCGGGCAGGCGGCGGGCCGAGCGAGTTAGTAGGGGCAGGCGGCCGCGGGCTTAGAAGAGCTGGCGGGACAGAGGCAGCGGGGCGGGCGGGCGCAGGCCGCCGGGCGTTCTTACCCCGTTGCTCTGGGTGGACTGTACCGACTGCTCGCTGGCCGACGAGCAGGTGCTCATGCGGTCTGTGTCCTTGCTGGGGGCCGCGTGGCGCTGGGCCTGCCGCTGGAGGGAGTCACTGTCCCCCGGGAAGGTGAAGGAGCCCGGCCGGCTGGCGGGGGAGGCGGGGATGGAGCTCCAGAAGGAGCCCCCCTTCTGCAGGGGGCTGCTGGGGGGACAGGGCTCCTTGCCGATTGGAGGAGGTAATGCGGCGGCCACGGGAGAGTTCAGAGGCGAGGTGGCCCCAGGCCTGGGCTTTGCCAGGGGCAGCGAGCCCGGGCTGCTCCGCGAGCGGCTGTCCTCCGGGGGGGCCCGCGCCTCCTTGGTGTCCGCATCGCGGCCGGCGCCCGCCGCGCCCCCCGAGCACCTCCGGGGGCTCTCAATCACCTTCATCCTGGGGATGAGCTCGGCTTCTCGCTCGGGGCCTCCGGGCTCGGGGGCGCGCCTGCCAGGCTGGCTGGGGCCGGGCTCCGGGGCGGGGCTGCTGCCGGGAGGGGCCAGTGCAGGGCCGGGAGTGGACGTACCTGACATCTTGTCTGCCTCTGCCTGGCCCGAGGCTGCAGAGGAGACCAGCACGGGGGAGTGGTGTCTGACAGGCTGGGGGATCCGGGAGGGTCGGCTTCTGCTCGAGCTGGGGAGGCCGCTGCAGCTGCCAGGGCCGCCGCTGGGGTTGCTGCCTCCGCCGCCGGGGGCCCCGCTGCCAGCCCCGCCGCCGCTGCCTCCGCTGCCGCCGCCCCCGCCACTGCCCCCGCCGCCGCCCCCACTGTGGTTCCTCTGATACTCGATTGGTGATGTCAAGGCTGCAAAACAAGGGAGACGCAGGGGACAGACTGTCAGGGCACGGAGAAAATAAAAAGGATGCGCTGGGCCTCAGTACCCCCCAACAGAGGGGGCTCACCCACGTGACTTCTAACCATCATGACCGGTAAGCTGCCACCCATCCTAGGAGCAGCAGAGCGACACCATCCGCCCGTAAAGGAATAGGCAAAGATCTTAAATGCTCCTCTCCTACTGAACTTACATGGACCCCATCATGGGAGGTGTGTCCGTGTGAGTGGCTGGAGGCCATGGAAGCACATGGTGCGGGCTTTAATGGCCTGGGAGCAGCAAGCAAAGCCTCTGCATCCCTGCCAAGTGAAAGAGGCCGACTGCCCATGTGCGAGAACCCCAGACAGCAGCTGGCTCCCAGGAGTGGGAAAGTTCAGTCCAGCTGCCACAAAGGTCCTCTTTAAACCAGAGAGCAGTCAGGCAAAGAAGAACCTGGCTGGGAGTTAAGGAATCCCTAGGTTACCCTGCACACAGGAAGGTAGTGTTAGGCACCAGCTCTGCTTTGCAGATTTGGCACAAGAGACAAAGGAAGGTAAAGAGCTATGCAAAGACCCTCCTCGTCAAGCAGCTGTCCCCTCTATTGACCTCCGTGATATAGTTGTTATGTAACCATCTGCAGGAAGCCGAAGGAAACATGCCAAGTAAGATACAGGGAAACATGAACACAAATTTTTAAAGTGTTTTAAAACCTTTGAGAAATACAACAATTAGGCAGAGTCCCTTCTTGCCTGGGAGGCGTCAAGGCAGGTGTGAACAAGCATTCTGGAACCAAATGACATTTTACTAAGCCTGTCTTGGTCATGGCCTCTTCCTGGAACAAGGGGTGAGAGGGAAGGGTGCCACGTGCCCAGAGCTCTCACACCATTCCCGATGTGCTCAATCCTCTGGAAGAGGTCCTTTATGTAGACTTATGTAATGTAAAGTGTATCTAGTAAGGCTTCACAGCACAGCCTCTTCAGACTTCTAGTTTGGGAGGTGAACGTTTACAGAGATTTCCCAACAGTTCCATGCTATGGATGGGCACTTAACGCATCACTTAAGAGCAGCACATTTAGAGAGGCCTGCACTGGCTCACTGTAATGGGAGTGAAACTTTTTCTTACATGTACAGGGACTGCTCCCCAACCCCATTAAGCCTCACGTATCCAATTCTAACTGCAGATGTAAACACTGATCAGTCTTGCTTGACACCCAGGCAGCTACCACTTGGTTCCAAATGCTTTGACCTTGACCTTTCACTCCATGCCTGGGTTCCTGGCTCTTGAATGTCACGTAAGATGTGAAGGTGTTTTATGGTGATAAAGAAATGACAACACTGTGTTGGACTGGGCCAGAGACAGAGAACACGGATCAGGAGAAAAGGATAAAGAGGAGGTATTAAATGAGTTATCTGACTTCTGGCTGAATTCTAGGAGCTCTTCAATGATCACCAAATTAGAACCCAATTAGAATTGCCATCACAAAGGGAAGCAAGTAGTTTTAGGTCACTGATATAAGTCAAAAGAATGATCTAAAATGTAAGTCAGTATGGTCATTCTCCTTGTGGAGAAGAAATGTCCCTAAACGTGCTTTGCAGCTCCCTGTAATCACTCATGTCATGGAAGCTGGGAAGGAAAAATATAGGTCTTATTTTCTAATGGAGGTGGGAGGCATGGATGAGCAATGCAAGTGAACACAAATTTCCAAGTTGCACTGAAGAATGTCTCTAACATCTTTGGCCACTTCCGTCTGCTGCCTCAGTTTTCCCTCAAGCATTCCCTTCCCAGGACAGGGCTCTAGGGCACAAATGGTGCAAGAGACCATGAGGGACACGTGCCTAGGGCCAGATCCTGACTCTGCCACAAAGAATTTGTGGGACTTGGCATAACTTACTTATCTACCCTGTGCCTGAGCTTCCTCATCTGTAAAATGGGATGGTAGTGGTACTTGCCACCAGGATTCGTTGTGAGAAGGAAATGAAGTAATATACAAGTGCTTACTAGAACAGGGCCTGCAACATAGACTCTGCTAAGGAAGTCTTGTCAGTATGAGCAGTATGCAATAGGAGAGAGAAGAGAAACAGAAATGTGTACTTCAGGCAAAGAAAATACACACCCAGTAACAGAACATACATTACCATTTAAAAAATTGCGCTGGTTTTCTAAAATTTGGTTGATTTCATGGATCCATGTTTGCCGGACACTTGGACTGGATGAATGCAAAATGAAGGTCTCCACCACACCACCCGTCCTCGACGTCAAAGCAAATTTACATGGATCATTTTCCACATTTTCCTCCAGGCAAAGGCAACTCACCTTAAAAAAATGAAAGCATTATTCACAATGACCCAAAAGTGAAAGCAACCCAAGTGTCCACTTGGTCATTGGTTTTGATGGATGGATAAACAAAATGTGGTCTGTGGAATGAGTAAATGGAATATTCCTCAACCTTAAAAAGGAAGGACAGGCTGACATATGCCCCAACACGGAATGACCATGAGGATATCATGCTAAGTGAAACAAGCCAGTCACAAGAAGACAGATACTGTCATGATTTCATGTAGATGAAAGAAGTACCCTGAGCGGTCATACTCACCGAGCCAGACAGTGGAATGGTGGGTGCCGGGGGCTGGCGGGGGGTGGAGGTGGGTGGGGTAAGGTGGGGTGGGTGGGGGATGCGGAGTGGTTGTTTCAAGAGCATAGAATTTTGGTTCTGCAAGATAAGGAGAGTCCTAGGTGGATGGGTGGTGATGGCTGCATGACAATGTGCATGTACTTAATGCTGCTGAGCTATACACAGAAAAATAGTCAAGATGGTTAATTTATGTGTATTTTACTATAACAAAAAACAATTAAAGCACATTCATTCCTCCTGGTCAGGTGCAATGTAAATGAAACTTTTCAATGACTTTTTAAACTCCAGGACAAGGGGATTACCAGGAATTGAACTAATAACTTGAATATTAACTAGAAACATGGGCCTGGGAATTAGCCAATTTTGAACTCCTTATGATCAGCCAGTGTTGTATATCCCTTACTTCCCTGCTCCAGGAATAAAATGACACTGTTTAAAAACCTTGACTATTAATATAGCACATGTGTTATGAAGTTACACCCGAGATCTCATTTTTACAGAAGCAGGATATGTGAAAGAACAGAGAGAATTTTTATGCTACTGGAATGTAGTGGATAAGTCTGTCAGGAGACTTCTGGAAGAACAGGTAAGATACCTCTGGATAGAAGGTGGTGGGTGCACAGTGACAACTGGAGGGGGAGGGGGGTCTCCACCGGCTTGAGCAGGAGGGCTGGAGAATGGTGGAAGACAGGAGAGGCCCGAAGCTTCATGCAGCCCAGCTTAGACACCTTCTGAGGTCCTGCTGGGCTGAAGAGCCTCCCCCAGGCCAGAGCAGGAGGAGGCAGGAAGGCTGCTGCGGGTGGCCAACGGAAGGCTGATGGGGAGCAGGAGGGTGTGGTGTCCCACCTGTGTGCTGAGACCTTAGGGCTCAGAGGGTCCCTGTCCCTGACAGGAGCCTAGCAGTCCAGGGTAGGGGCCCTAACACAGGGAAGCACATCTCCCTTCTGAGCTCAGGGCCTGCACAGCTGCAGAGGTGGGATGAGCAGAGGTGGAGAGGGGGGTGGGCAGGCTGCCTCTCCCAGGGCCCGTCTGCTAGGACCTCCAGCCCCGCCTCTGCTTTTTTTCTATCTGGCCCTTGGTTTGTCCCAGTTACAGGACTGAGGCCATTGGCAATTATTTTGTCTGTTTACTTGTTTCTCTTCTATCAGAGAACAAGCTCTTCCAGGGAATGGACTGCCTGCCTTGCGTGCCTCCACGGCCCACACCTAGCACTGAGCACTCAGCATGGCCTCAGAGATTGGGGAGAAGAATAAGACACAGGGGAAGCTTTCTGCTCTGGTCTCAGAATGATGCTCCAAATCTGTGTCTGTCAACCTCAGCTTGTACGTGTTTCCTAGGGAAGGTGGCATACGACATCTAGCCACGACAGTCTTCTCATCACAGTCAGGATGGCTATGGTCACGCAGAGATGTGTGCCAGACCTCAGCCACTTCAGGATGCCGAGAGTAGAGGGATGGAGTGAACTTTTAAAAGTTCTAAGATGTCTTAGGACCTTTTTAAAATATTTCATAAACAAAGGGTCAGGACACATCATCCTGAAAAGGAAACAGTTTATGAGCATGATGGGTACATTACCTTGATACTGTTCTTAAACAGGAATCCTGGCATCGAGAAGCCCTTTTTTTTATCAAGTGGTTCACTGAAAATGACGATTTGCTCAAAGAGGAAAACTCGCCTCTCTTTACAGCGAGGCAGAAGTCCCGAGTCCTGGTCTGTGACCAAGAATGTGTCCTGCAAGAGTAGCTTGCCCTGGGCAACAATTTTACCCTAAAAAGGAGGGGCAAAGGAAAAGGAGAGAACATTTCATTCTAAGTCAAGATATCTGAAGTTCTGTTTTCTTTTTTGTTCCCACAAAATGTGTTTTTCTTCTATTAATTTACAGAGCTTAAAAATTTGTTTGTAATGAGTTCTTAGCTTTGAATGGAATAATCATCTAGATGACATTCTAGCCAAACTCTGTGTAAGTCTCTGGCCTCGGCTACAATCAAAGACAAAGTGGGTTGAAAGTGGACAGCTCACACCGGAACAGGTTCTCTGGGTGTGGCTCCTGGGGCCCAGCAGCATGGGCACCCTGGCAGGACCCACTAGAAATCCACAGGGGCCTGTGTCCTCAGGAACCCTCCAGGAGAGTCTGTATGTGCTTTCTTGAGAACCACAGCACCAGAACTTTACATCCTAATTCTCTAGAAAAACAGAAGGCAAGGAAAGCAAAACTTTGTCCCCTTTCGTTACTCGGTAGTTGAATTTGGAAATATTCTGAGTATCTTTAAGACGCTAAGAGGTCGTGCTCGCTTCAGCAGCACGTATACTAAGATGCTAAGATGCAATGTGTAGTATGAAGAGCCTGGCAACTCACAGAAAAGTTTGTTAGACTAATAATGAACACAGTGTGCCTGCAGCCAGGCTCCCAGGGATGATGGAGATGGGCGAGGCCCCTTGCTTTCCACCACTTGCCAGGGAAGGAAACTGCTGTTGCAGCAGCAGAGGGCCCACAAGACAAAGCAGAATCCTGCCTACTTCAGCCATCAGGCGCTGGGCTGAGAGCAGAGGAAGGTCCTCAAAGAGCAAATCAAATGCACCAAAAAAAGTTGAAAGTATCAATCAGGTTCAAGTACAGTGAGAGGAGACAGAAAAACAGGCAAAAGGGATCAACTTTCTACGTGTGGAGATAAATAATCTAAGACCAAATGAAATGATAGAAGCCAGAGGAGCAAGTGTAAAGAGCAGCCGCATTACATCAAATCCTTGCAGCCGCCCCACGTTCATCATGTCGTTGCACCGCTTGGGGACTATGCACATGACTTCCACAGCTCTCTGCGGGTGGGAGAGAAAGCAGAGCCAGCGGTCAGCTCCCCCTCAGCTTCACCCCCAAGTCCGGTTCCCTCCTTCCTGCCCCCCAGGAAGCAGAGGGCACATCCAGGAAGGAGAGACCCTTCCCAGGGACAGGCTCCTCCAGGGGGCAGGCTGCTCAGGACATGCTGGAGACACAGGGGGTTTAAGTGAGGGGCCAGGGGAGAACAGGGCAGGTCCAGTGGGGGGATGTACCTCTAATTCTGATGTATCCAGGCTAGCTTTTTTGGAATACTTGAGGAAGTCCTGCAAGGAGCATTGAGAGGACACAGGTAAGGGTGATGATCACAACAGCCGCTAACCTTATTGTTCATTCTTGATGTGCCAGGCACCAGGCCAAGCATCTTAGCTGCATGTTCTCATTGCTTTCTCCCAGTAACATGAAAAAAATATACCCTTATGAGGATTTTGAGCTGTAGCAGAGCAACGTTACCAAATCTAAGCAGGTATTGGCTCCTCTTTGACTCCAAGACAGTTCTGGTCTCTGTGCATACTCAGCTTTTTAATTTTATAACTGAAGCAATCTCTCTATATATCTACATTCACTTTCATCATGGAAAACTGTGTGGCTTTGCCTTTAATTGTGCTTTGGAATTTAAACCAATTGAGGGCTTCTGAGCTCTGTCAGCAGGGCCAACAAAAAGCAACAGGCAGGGACTGAAATTTTAATTTTACCCAGGGCCCTAGGAAGATGAGAAAACTTACAAGGTCAACAGAGCCGAGGAAAAATCATTAGCTTTCAAAGATCTGTGGTGGGGCAAAAAGCTCACTTCAAGTGACATTTTGATTCAGAACTTGATGCAAATGAAAAAAATCAAGGGAACTGTGTAAGATGCCTTATTAGGTTTTAAGAAATTTACTCTGAAATATTTAAAATCAGCAGTGAGAAGACTGTTTTTGATTTTTTTAAAGGAAAGAGTCCAGTCACCTGCCCAACCCATCCTTCCCCTCCTCTTTTGGGTCTTCCCACTGAACTCCCAAAGCCAGAGTGCACCCACCACAGCCTCACCTTCAGGAGCAGCTGGTACTTCATAATCCGCTGCACTGGTTTGATCAACAGATCTGTGAGCTGCAACCTGTGGCCCAGACGCTGCTTTAAGTCCTATGGGTTTAAAGGAGGAAAAAAAAAAAAAAAAAAGATCCTAGGTGCGGTCTTTCAAAGGACCATTGCTTCCTTCCTGTAACTGTCAGAACGTCTAACTATGGGGATTCCTGTGTGGCTCAGTGGTTCAGCACCTGCCTTCAGCCCAGGGTGTGATCCTGGAGTCCTGGGACCGAGTCCCATGTCAGGCTCCCTGCATGGAGCCTGCTTCTCCCTCTGCCTGTGTCTCTGCCTCTCTCTCTCTCTCTCTGTGTGTGTCTGTCATGAATAAATAAAATCTTTAAGATAAAAAAAAAAAAAAAAAGAAAAAGAAAGGCTAACTACCTGGCAGGAAAGGTGTGGGGGTGGGGAGAGAGGCCTTGCTGCACAATAACCAGCCAGGGATCCCCAATTTCTCAGAATGGCCTCTTCAACCCTTTGGGGCAGTTTTCAAAATAGCCTTTTTTTTTTTTTTTTTTGCTTGTTTAAAGACTCTTTCAATTGCTTTCTTTTATTCATCTAAACACATGCTTTATTTTTAGGCTGAGAGTTTAGATCATGAGTTGTTCTGAATCTGTAAAGAACCTTGAGTTCAAAACTGTTTGAATAAAAAGCCCTTATTTTAACAATGACTCCAGTCTTCTGAAAGTTAAGGGATACACAATCATAGATTGAATTCATACTCATTTCTCTGATTTATAGGAAAGGATTGCTTAGTTCCTGGGAAACATGTTATTTTAATTTTTGGACATGGACTGTAACAAAAGATTCAGAAATACTTTGTTTCTATTTTGGGTCTTACCTCAAAAAAGGTATCAATGTATTCTGAGACAATGTGCTCAGACTTTGGTTTATTTTGACAATAAACTATGTACATGTGCAACCTTCTTTCCTAGGAACAGAAAAGGCAAACAGATTAAAACAATCAGAAGTAAAATGAATGCTTTTAGTGAAACAATGCTTCTAGTGAAACAATATAAGAGCACATGCACATTTCAGCACATTCATGAAGGAAATTTTCTTAGAACAAAATTGTGGTTTAGGCCTGTGGGAGCACATTCCAGATGCATGACTAGGTCAGAATGCTGTTCTGTAGCTCTAAAAGCAGTCCTTCCTCCTCACCCCCTCAGGTCTTTCAAAGGCCTCACTTCACCCGGCCAACACCAGGGGTAGTGAGAGGACATGGTTCTTCGAATTAAACGGAGAATTACTGCCATCCCTGCAAATGTCCCAGTGGTCTAGGAAGCCCAGCTGCTTTTAGTAGGGAAGAAAAAGCTCTTTAAGCTCAAATGCTGAAGGTAGGGGAAGGAGTACACAGTGAGCCACCTCTTAATCCTGTTGATCCTCAAAGTGTGGTGTGCACACCCCTGAGGGGGTCCCCATGGCCTTTGATCCAGTTGGTCAAAACTATTTTCAAACTAATACTAAGATCTAATTTGCCCCTTTCTTTGTGCTACCATCTCAAAGATGTGAAAAATAGCTGGCACCTGGGCAAATATTCACCCCTGCACACCTGCAGAAGACTTGCCAGCTTCACCTCAGAATGTCCTGGATGTAGTAATAAAAATCCATCTTACTAACATTCAACCAGGAGTATAGATCTTTTTTAATATTCTTGTGACAAAAACAGAGGTCCTCCTAACACTTCTGTTGCATATGATCTTTGTTTCGAGCAGAAGCACTCAGTGAGGCTGAGCTGTGGGCTAAACCAACTGCTGGTTGTTGCAGACTACTGTTTTTACTTGAAAGAAGGATAGACACAAATTGCAATTACTTATACTTGGGTATCTGACAGACATCTTCTTGAATATGAACAATGTCTGTCATTTCAAGGTAAACTGGCAACAACTGTTAATTATGAAACTCTGAGTTTCAAGGCAAAGATTAGAATTTTGGAAAACATGTTATCTGTCACTGTGAACTTGACAATACCTAAAGACTGGTCTAAAGATATTAACAAATCTGACTTTTTGACACTGTATAACAAAACACCTCCATATCTGGAAGATCTAAATTGGTGAACCAGTATTTTCAACTGACCGATGCACGATTTCACAGCTGGTGCATGGGTGAAAGTCTGGAGGTGAGAAGCACTTCAATACTTCTAGTGAAACAGCAAGGCTTAGAAGCCCACTAAGGGTTTTCCAGATTCCATGTGGCAGCTAACTTTTAAGATATTATCATGTGGTTGAATTTTGGTGTGGTATCTCAGAAAACTACCCATAATTATCTGAAAAGAGTATTAAAATACTTGATCCTTGCCAACTCTATATCTGTAAGAGGATGCAAATTTTTAAAAATATATATTTTAACCAAAACAACATTCCACAGTAGAATGAGTGCAGAAGCAGATATAATCCATCTGTCTTCTATTAAGGCAGACATTAAAGAGATTTGCAAAAATACAAGAACTCTCATCACTAGTCTTTTAAAAATATGGAAATTCCCCCCCCCAAAAAAAACCTTTAATGTTAACACATTTATTTCAGATATACACACGTATTTGGCTACTATGTTAAACCTATTGCATGCTGAGGTACACATCACCATTTTCACTAAACATTTGTTTGCCCACAGATATTTCCAAATGTTCCTGCTTCAAATCTGCCTCTGGTCTCTTTCTGACCACTCTGTACTGCGCTGAGCTCGACAGCTGGGTGGGGCTAGGTGACCAGGAAAGCAATCATTCATGTGCAAGAGTGGGGTTTAATTCCAATTCGCTGACTGCATGGTTTGGTTTGATTCATAACACAAGTGCTTTTGTAAACTACCAGTGAGTTCTCCTTTAATCTGAAAGACTAGTCACTAAGCATGACAATATCAGAACAGAATATAAATAACGTTATTGTACTGACGTGTTTAACAAAAAGGGATCCTAGTTTTTCTGGATCTTCAAGGCACTTCTCCAACTCTCCTAAAAAAAAGCTGAAATGAGAAGAGAAATATTAGAGCTATTTCCAATTTGGCCTTACTGATTTTAGTAAAAATAATCTGTTGTGACATGAGCAATTGGAAAGTGTCAAGTATATAATTAACAAATACGATATGCACAGAAAACATTTTGTTAGGACAGGGACCAAGAGAGATACACAGGTGAAAAAGACAAGGTGGATGAGACCAGCCCTTGAATGGCCGCAACCTTTCCTTCTCTCCGGCAATTAACCCTTTTTGTCTCTTCTTTCTTTCTTTCTTTCTTTCTTTCTTTCTTTCTTTCTTTCTTTCTTTCTTTCTTTCTTTCTTTTTTTTTTTTTGTCTCATCTTTCTTAGGGATGAAAGCAATAACAAACATATCATGGCTGAATACAGAAAAAAAAGAAAAGTTTCAATAAGATTGATCATTTTTATTTCTGGAAACTTGAGTTTCATGTATACTTTATGATAATTTTTAAGAGCCTCAAATTGGATAATAATTGATATAAAATACTGAATATGTTACCTGTGCTATTTTTATAACATTTTCCCAACTATTATCCAAGGTAACCTCTAGGTTATGCATATCAGCTCCCATTGAGACAGAAATCGGGTATAACCACAGCAACACAAGGGCTGCGGGCTCAAAGATGCATGCCTGCCTTAGCTATCACTTACCTATGCTGATCTCTATGTCTGGTATTTTGTTAACCCACAAACCAGCATATCCATTAATGCTATGTTGAATTTTCTAGCACTTGGGGTTTTATTACAGCTCTGCACACACTGTGGCGGGCCCCACCCCCAGGCACACCTTCTCTGTCTGGCCATCCGAGGAGCACTGTGTTTTCTCTTTCCCACTACGGCATCACCAGCAGACTCAGGGGTGGCAGGACTATATAGCAGCACCAAATACCCCTTTCTAAAACTAGGTTCACTGTAGATTCTTGGGAAGCCTACAGGCAATAGAACTATCAGTTATGCTGTGTCTGAAGTTGACTACTCATTTATCTACGAGTCCAACTGAATTAGACATTAAGGAGGATAAGAATGTGATGACCCTGTACCTGGGTTCAAGAGTTTTATGTTCTATCAGGATGGATAAATTTAGAAATAATAAAAAAACACTACCTGATGTGCACACCATGAAAACCCTACTGTATATCTGCATAGTATTTTAGAGTTTCAAAACCATGTTTACGTATGCTATCTGCGAGGAGGGAGCACATCTGATTGGAGTGACGAGGTCTAATGGGGAGTGATCATTTGACCTGGGCTTTGAAGGTGATAGGAGCACGCTCTTGGCCAAGGGACAGTGATGCACATAAAGACAGGAAAGCAGGCAGCCCATCCAGATCAGGGCAGCAGAACAGTGCAGCTGAACACTCCACAATGCTATCAATGGCTGGCACTAATCAATCCGCAGATGATTATGGATTTTTACAATTAGGAGTAATGTGACCTGAAGGGGCAGATGTGCTGTAGCACCAGCACCAGTGACGTGGATCTCCTCCGGTTAGGATGGGTGTGACAAGGTGCTGGGATCAAATTTGATTTTCATGTGTAGTCATGGCTACTTTCTCCACTAAAATTGTTAGAAAAAACAGTATCTTCAAAACTCTGTAATAGTAATTTGTATTTACTCAAGAGGTGGCTGCAATTCTAATTAGAAACATTTATTGAGGCTTACTTTACATAGACGATGTTCTAAGTGCTTTGGATGAATCAACTCAGTCTCTCTTCACTAAAACCACATGAGGTGGGTGGCTAAAACTCTGACCCATGTTGTATAGATGGACAATGGAGAGACAGGGGAGGGAAGCAAGGGGATCAAGGCCAGGACTGGGTCTGAACCCAGGCAGTCAGGCTTGCCACCTCCATGGGGGCTTCCTGGATGCACCAGCAGGCAGAAGGGACTTTTCCCTCTGCCGTGATATGCTACCACAAAACTCCTTGGCGTATCAAAATTTACCTCTTTTCTCTAAAGATTTATTTATTTTAGGGAGAGCACATGAGTGGGGTGAGTGGGGTGAGGGGGGCAGGGGGAGAGAGAGAATCTTGAGCAGAGCCTCCCCCCACCCCCGCTGAATGCAGAGCCCAACATGGGGCTTGATCCCATGACCCTGAGATCATGACCTGAGCTGGGATCAAGAGTTGTACACTTAACCAACTGTGTCACCTGGGCGCACCCTCAATACTTCCTCAGTGGCTACCTCCAGGACACTACAGAGGTAATAAAAGGAGATGAACCACTGCATATCCTTTACCATTTGCCTGACATGATGCAGTTTAGCGAGTGATAATGCTGTGTACACCATTAAGCACCGCATATATTGTACGTACTCTCTGTGCCAGTCATAAATCTGATGGATGTTGCCAAATACAATTTTGTCCTTTCCTTTCATGTCATCAGGAACACCATCTTCTTTCATGAGAGCCATGTAGCCCTATAATTGAATATTTAAAAATAAGTTTGCTTCACTGAACATATCTGGATTGAATAATGATATATGCATTAACAGTCATAAAGAACACATATAGGCACTGCCTCATAACCCATTGTTTATTCAAAAACAAATAACCCTGTATGAGAATTGTCTTGCCCTGGCACTTGAAATGTACTGACACACACACACTGCTGTGATTTTCTCTCCCTGAACTGTGTAGCATCACAGACCCAAAGACATTCAAACGTAAAGGGTTTCATAAGACAAATCATCTTATCAGCTTTTGTAAGCATTAAATATTTGGCTAAAATTATATTTTCTCTGTTCCTAGCATAATATAAACAAATTTCCTTTTTGTTTTTGGATTATTTACATAATCTCCTAAATAAGAATTTAAGAATATTCTTTTCATAAATTGATTTTTTATCAATAGTTGATTAAATATGTTGTTAAAATGTCATTTGTGACTTCTACTGAACTTGAGTAGGATTCAGCATGTACATATATCTCTCAAGTAATTGAAATTACTTAAATTGGCACTGGGTGTTATAGTATATGCTGGCAAATCGAATTCCGATAAAAAAATATACAAAAGAAAAAAAAAACAAAAAAACAAATTACTTAAATTGCAGATGCATCAAGCATGAGAAATCATTTGTTACACAATTAGCTGTAAAAGCTGTTACTTTTAGGGGAACGAATACCCCACAAGTATTGGCCTAGATAAATCTGTGATGCCAAAAGGATAAGTGGTAAAACCCCATACTATGAAAATAACTTTTTGATGAGTTGAGTTTATAAATAGGATCATGCCCTGAAGTTTAATGCCAGGGACACGCCTGGAGATGGCCCCTGGTGTGGTATGAAACGCAGTGGTTCTGTTTTGGCTACACTGCGTGTAACGACTTCCGGACCATGAAATTGGTGATGTACCTGCTCTGTGAAAAATATAAGCCAATGGTCTGCTGTAGCCACAGACAGAGTCTGCACTCAGGAGGATTCAGGTTGGGACTGAAGCCATAGCTGGCTATACTGACTTTTTCAACCAATGATGTTCTCATTTCCGTGATGATATTCAACATGTGTAAACAATCAAAGGCAAGATTCTCATGTAATAAATACAATGGTTGGATATAATAATTTAAAAATGTAATTGTAAAAAAAAAGTGATTATGTTAAAGATGTACTATGTGAAAAAGCATTTAAAAGTGAACATGGATGAAGATAATTGGCTAAATTTTATTTTCTGAAACTTAGCTTTCTTTTCTTTTGGTGGTGGTAGGGGGAGGTGTCAAAAATTTTTTAAAGCTTTTGAGAAGGCATCAGTGTTAAACTGTCAAACATGATACTCCCTTGACAACTCTTCGGGCTGATATGTTATTAAATCTCTGAAAACATATACCTCAACTACATAGCCGAGGTCTCGCACATAGTCACGTTCTGTCTCCACTAGTTCTTGCAAAACATAGCTGAAAGAGAGAGAAAAACGAGTGTTTACAATCCAAACTCTCTTCATTTTCTAAAAGAATACTTTAGCACTTTGCTATTGTCAGGTCAGATTCCCACTGGGACTGTATTGTATTATATCAAACTTGCACAGTTGGGACTCCCAACTCCTGGGTGTCCCAAATCCCTTACAGGTTCATGTAGGTAACCCACAAGAGCTGTGGACTCTGATTACATATGGACAATCAAGAGCAGCTTAGACAGAACTTTGCTATAAAGGCACGACATTAAAGGAACCAAGTTTTTTTTTTTTTTTTTTTTTTTTTTAAATGAGCTTTGCGCAGTGGCAGAATCGTAGCCAATGAGGTTTATCCGAGGCGCGATTATTGCTAATTGAAAACTTTTTTTTTTTAAATGATTACGTCATTTAAGCTTCACTGGATATAGAAGAAATTTTAACTCAGATATTTAAAGCTTTTGGTCTGATCACTCATCCAAAAGTGTTTCTGAAGGCTCATAACTGTTTGCAAGGCCTCTCTCATAATATAATTAGCTGATGAGAAGAGCAAACCACCTCAGCTGGCCTGAATAGGTCTGTTCATCCGTTCCATCAACCAGCACCGACTGGGCATCTCCTGTGAGCCTGCCACCACTCTAGGGTCCAGAGTGCTGGGAGACAGTAAGCAATAAAACCGAGTCGCTGCCCTCATGCAGCATTTCCTCTTCTCCAAAGGCAAGTATAAACCTGTAATATTTTTCAGGACTCTCTTTTTCACTCTAAGTGGCTTTACTGGAACTGAGAAACACTACCACTAAGATATATTCAAAAATATTCATGTTTTTGGGCCTGTATTTGATTTTATGTTGCTTTCTTTCCTTCACAAGTATGTATACAACAGAAAGCACAAGATTTCTCACTGAAAGGGACAGAAGATACTCTTGTATCATTTTTATTTATAGATAAAGTATAACATACAAATAACAAAAACTGCAGCTATGAAGGGGCATGTGGCTGGTTCAGGGCAGCAGGCAACTCTTGATCTTGGGGTTAGGAGTTTCAGCCCCACGTTGGGCGCTGACCTTATTAAAAAAACATCAATAATATAATGTTTTCCAAACTCTTAAAAAAGAAAACCCTGCAGCTATGGCTTCCTGCACCTTATGAGGCTCTGAGAGATTCTCACACACACAGACAAGTACTCCAGGAGTGACCCTGGACCTCCACGTTGCATGGATCCACAGATAGGTCCCAGTCACATTTGTGAAGGTGACAGAGACAGGAGCAAAGCTGACCAACACTGACATAGACACATCTCTTACTGCCGTCTCTTTAAAGAGCTGGATTTCCTTTCTTCCATCTCATCAATGGGCGAGGAGGAGGACAGGAGGGAGTTGTCTGAAGGGTTGAAGGAGGGGCTGCTGCTGTCTCCCTGGTCAACAAGGAGTGAGCTGGGACGGTCCTCCAAGGCCTGAAAGAAAACCAGACCACCAGTCATGTTCCCCCCCTTCCAGTCCAAGAGGCTGGATTAGGATTACGAAATGTCATGAAGTCCGAAAAGACAGAGCCCTGACTATAAAATCCAAAGATTTATGTTTGTGAGATTACACGGTATTTCGTATCAAAAACTCCCACTATTAACACAAATAATGAGCAAGAGAAGCTGGATAAAAGAGCTAAGTTAGAACAAAAAGGACAGTGAATTTATATACATTAATATATTCTATTTCTGGTTACCACATAATTAGAAGTAACTGGCTTCTTTACATTCCAGCACTGCACCCATTTCTGGATGTATCGGGTGTGCCACATGTAGCCATTTTTCAGTTATAGTACTGCCAAATGACAAGACGATTCCAGAAGCATGTGGCACCTCCTCTCTCAAGCTGACCATCACTGTCCCTTGCTGGTGGGCTACACAGACATTTTGGCATGGAGACTGTTTCTTGATTATCCATGAAGCCCTGACTTGTCTTTCTGTGCACACAGCCTGTCCAGCTGAATGGGCCTCTATATCTGGATACTTGTGACGTCCTTCCTCTCTTCCATAGGAAGCAGCTGTCCTGCTGCCCCAGTGGCGTATCCTGACCTCTCTCTCCCCCACTGGATTTCAGGGTCCATGAATGACTGTTTCCAGTGTTGTGGTCCTTGTAGAACCTTGAATGAAGCCCTGCAGGTGTTCAAAGCATCTGGGTTGAATATCGACTTCTGTCCCTGGACTAATGTGACAAGGATTTGTGCTGATTACTTTCTAGTTGGTACATATTAACTGTGTTTCTTAACCTGAATTCCCGAAGCTCCAAGAGGTGTGGGTGATAGCTCCTTCAAAATTTCCAGGGCAGCCCGGGTGGCTCAGCGGTTTAGTGCCGCCTTCAGCCCAGGACCTGATCCTGGAGACCCGGGATCGAGTCCCACATCAGGCTCCTGCATGGGGCCTGCTTTCTCCCTCTGCCTGTGTCTCTGCCTCTCTCTCTTCATCTCTGTGTCTCAAATAAATAAATAAATAGAATAGATAGATAGATAGATATCTTAAAAAAAAAATTTCCAAAGCACCCAGCTGGATATATGGAGGTGATCCTGAAGTATTTATCTACCGAACTGGGAAAATGTGTTTTAACTTACCTTCAAACAAAAAGGTCAATACAATCTGTAGGAACACTTAATATTTCCCATCAAATCAAAACTTCTAATGCTTGTCCAGTTTTGCCCCTTAAGAGAAACAGATCAATGCTGACAGCTCTGAGGACACAAAGCCTGTGCATGTACTTCTGTTCACCAAACCCAGGGAGCTGTGGAAGTATACCAACTACTGCACTTATCTGTGAGAAAAGAGTCAGGGAATGGGGTTTGATGAGAAAATAGCACCCTTACTTTGAAATAAATAACTATTGACCTTTACTGGAAGCAAGCACTTTGCAGGAAGCCACAGGGCTTGCGTTTGTGCTCGCTGATCGAGGAGCTCTGCGACGGGAGACGGGGTCTGAAGGAGGGGACTACTCTGCATTGTCTGCTGTCTCGATTTGCAAGGAAACGGCTGATGTTCATTAGAGTCAGTTCTGTCCATTTCGGTGGTGAAAAAGAAGAAAAAAAATGAAGAGGACGTCTGCAGATGTTCCCTTCACACAGAACAGTGAGTGAGAAGGCCAAGCAGTAGATTTCACTGGTGTGAGTGAAGCCCTGGTCTTCGGCTGGTGGGATGGCTGTTCACACCACACAGGGCAGATGTGCGAGGCACGGATCCAGCCAGGCAGCTGCAGAGGGTGCAGGCGGTGCGAGTGTGGAAAGCCTTCTACCGGACAAGGCCACACGGAACCGAATTCCTGGGACCTCATAGATTCGGGTGAATTACTTGTGAAGCTCTCTGGGTTTGGTGGTGTTCTGTGGGCAGGTTTTTGTCAACTTTCTATTCCTTGGATGAGGATAGGCATGCACAGATAATATATCTCTTCTAAGGTTAGTTATTGGTCAATTATATTTTCTTAGGAAACTGCTCATTTCATCCAGGCTCTCCAATTTACTTTCAAAGGGCTCAACAAAAGGTGTTATAATTATTGTAATTTCCTTAGTTTGCCTCTCCAATATAATTCGTTGTGAATTTGTGCTTCCTATTTCCTTGAGAAGGTTACCTGATGTTTATTACTTCATCAAAGTACACATTTTTCATTTTATTATTCCGTTTTTCTGTTTCCCAATTCATTAATTTGTTTTTTCTAGTATCTTGAGGTAAATGTGTATTTCATTTATTTTTATTTTCTCACATCTCCCTTTATATGCAGATCAATGAAGAAGGGAAAATCCCAATGAAAGTTTAAATGGTCCCTGTGGCTGTGGGCTGCTACTGCCCTACTACCAGTGCTGGGAAAGATGCATTATGTTTCCCATACTGGTTGGACTGGGATGTGGAGGTAAGGGGGAGGAGTGAACCCCAGGAAAGAGTTTCTGGGGTGGCTGTATTTTTCACATGGACGCTGCAGGTTTTAGGGTGAGGAGATTCAGTTCCCTGAGTATCATACTACGTAATAGCTGACCAACTTCTTCCCAGGCCAGTAAGTTAGTACGTGGCTTCTGAAGTACAACTATGTCCGGAGTTTGAATTCTATCATGAAGGCCCTATAGCCCAAGAGGTCACCTACAAGAAAATGAATGTGGGTGACCAGGGATCTACAGCACACGACAAATGTGCAGAGTAACTCAGGGTCACATGTCAAGGACAGGTGAAAGGATATTAAAATGATTCAGAGTTTTCACTGACGAAAAGCAGTTCTCCTCTGACATCAGAGGATTAGTGACAGGAAATCAACACGGAGCAATGTTTCTCTTGAGCCAGAAAAAGCAGAATCTAGATTATATTCTGCAGAGAATGAAGATGTGATGGGTCCATTGTGAATAGAATGTGGTCCCCCAACACTGAAGACAGGCATTAAGGACTGCCCACATGTAAAGAACCTCACTGGGAGCTAAGCAAACAGCATGGAAACTGAGTTTATGGCTGAAAAACAAGAGCTTTGGAGAGGCTGAGCCTGAGCCTAAGCAGCAGCGATTGAATATGTGTCTATCTGACTCTGAAACCTATGCTTTTTCCACGATGCTAAGAGCACCTCATAACCTTGCTTGGGAAAACTATTTCAATTATTAGACAAGAATGATTTAATGATCATACAATTGAGGAATATAAATAATTGCTTTAAAAATGTTTAAGGATGTTTGAAAGCTCACAGGGTACAAGTTAAGAACCCTTTATTTAGACTATCAATCTAGTTGTCTCAAGGAGACTGCCAGGATGTGGTCTAGCTCAGTTCAAACTGAAAGGATCTCAAACTCTCCACCACTGGAATCAAGTTCTTAGGTTTTCTACCAAGTACTAGCAACCTTCCTGTCTAAATTCCAAGCCCATCGTGTCACTTCCAGAACATGTCTATCTGGGAAGAAATTCCAGTTATGGCAGAGTGAAACAGTCTAAATTTTTCCTGATACAATTTCCATGTGACTGAGTCAATCATAGTTTCATTAGTTTCATAGCAAATGTGGTCAATGCCAATTTGTCTGGTGCACTCAGCATCAATACTACTCATAGGCAGGCTGTCAGTTTCTCTTGCAGTCTCTGATGGTTAGAATGATCAGACGATTAAAAAAAAAAAGGATCAGATAATTGATTAGAACCTGTCTAGGGGTAGAAAAAATGGAATGATATAATGTTGCCCAGTTAATACCCACTGGAAGGAAGATAAGTGTCCAACTTTAATAAGTATGCTCTTTGACCTGGCAACTCCAGTGCTGGCAATTTACCCTATAGGTAGATTTACAATAGTGCAAAACTGAAAACAACTTTATACACACACATGCACATATATATTATTATTAGGAATTTGTTTAAATAAATTGTATAGTATACTCAAGTCTCTGCTCCTTACTGGCTGGTTAAGTTTTTATACTCTATGGCTTCATTTCTGTCACCTGTAAAAATAAAATGATGGTAATGTGCATTTACCTCATTGGGCTCCAAATAAGTTAGCATATATGCTTAGAATAGTGCCTGGTTTGGTTTCGAGTAAGCCCTCAGTAAATCACTGCATCCATGCAATGCGATATTGTGCAGCTATTACAAAGAATGAGGTAAACCTTATATACTGAGGTGAGAAGCTCCTATTAAGTCTTAGAATCTTAAAAACCGAATGAATCCATTTTGAAAAACAGAGCATGCACCAGCACCCTCTCCCTCTCCATATATGTTTGCACCTGCAGAGAAAACGTCTGGAGGCAAGCATATCAAACTGATCAGAGTGGTTACTTATGGAAGACGGACTGGTGAGAGAGGCTGGGGGACTTTATTTTCAGAAGGGTGACTTTTCAAAGATGTTAAGCAACTTTATGGAGTTGTAGAGTATACCGATGTAAAGGTTGTTACCATTAATGGTTGTTACATCTCATAGTTAGGAAAACTGAAGAAACACAGAAATTAATTGATTTGAATCAGTTAGAAGCAATGCACACCTATCTAACTTCAAATCAATATTCTGATTTTGGGGCTTTATTTAAAGAATCCATGCTGACCAAATGGAAATACAGAGGTCACTAAGAAAATACAGCCCTTATATAACAATGCAAGCTCTTCTGTCTTAAACATTGTGAATCCAAATGAAAGATCTCAGAGACAGCAAAAGGAACTATCAACCTATGTTTGTGTGCTACTGGCCACATTGACCACACTTGCTATGACGGTGCTTGTCCTATATTTAGTGTAAGTGCAGGGGACTGATTAACCTTGGAAGGTACCTCTAATCCCCTGGGATGCTCTGCCTTATAGGAATGTCTTTTTACCCAGGGGCTGTGGGCTAAGAGAGATGGTCTATGCCAATAGTGAGACTCCTGGAGCAGGGGCAGGGGGGTACCCTCTGGGCCACGTGCTATCTTGATTTCTGGAGGGGCCATAAACAAGGGTGGGGGAACCATGCCAGTGGTCAATCTTGTGTATGTGCCTGAGCTCAAATAAAAACTCTGAATACCAGGCTCAGGTTAGTGTCCCTGGTTGGCCAGACTCTATATATGTGCTGCACTGTGGTGTCACACATCATTGTCAGCAGAAGTCAGTGCTCTGCATGACTACACGTCCTGGGAGAGGACAACTGGAAGCGTGGACCTGGAACCCTCCTGTGCCCCGTCCCATGCACCTCTTCCCTGGCTGATTTTCATCTGTCCTTTCACAGCATAAACCACAACTAGAGGTGTAATGCCTTTTCTGAGTTCTGTGGTCCTTCAGGCACATGTGAGCCTGAGGGGTGATGCTGGGTACCCCCAAATGTGCAGCTGGTCAGCAGTGCAGGTGGTCTCGGGGACTCCACCTGTGTCACCTGCCACAAGCACATTCTGCAGACTAGAGCACATCCATCTGTAAGCAGCCCTCGGGGTGGCTCCCGAACCTCAAGACTTTCTCTGCAAAGCCTTACCATCTTGCTTTTCACGAGTTCTTCAATTGCACTCACGAGCTCGGCTGCGCTTGGCGTTTCAGAGCTGGTGGGGCGAACTAATAGCCGAGAAGACGCCTGTGGAAGCAGTGGAGAGAGAGATAAGGGGGAGAGGAAGGCCTCATGTTAGTCATTGGATAGACCACACATTCTCCTGCAAGCTCAATCTCTTTTTCAAAGTAATTCCAGACAAGACCACAAGTTTGTATTTGTTTGCATTTATTTAAAGTCATCCTTTTAAATTTACAATATTCTGACATTAATTACTAAATAAAACCTGTCTGGGGTACATGTAGAAAGCAGACAAACTGTATTTAATCCTCAGTCATGTAACATAATCATGTTTTTCAGAGAGGTGACTGGGCACGGGAAGATGCTAACTGTAACTTTTGCAACTGCCGGCTAGGCTAGTGGCTAAGGAGAGAAAGTACAGAATCTGATCAATGGGAGAACAAAAGGCTTAGGATCTAAGGAGTGAATCCCTAAATAATCAGGAAACAAAACAGGATACTAAAAATGGCTCTCCTGTGTTTATGAGGTTAAAAGAAAGAAACTAGAAAGAAAAGGAAAGGAACCGGGGGTGCACTGACCAGACAGGGAAGAGGGGGGACAAGCTCACCATTTTCTGTGCCATCCACTTCCCCAATGATTAGTGCAGAGTACAGGAGATCTGTGGCCTCACAAGCTATGAGATGCCATTTACGGCTAGAATCAGGGTGTACAGGGGTTGACAGGAAAGGCATTTAAGGGAAGGGCTGCTGAATTCAAGTTTCAGTAATTAGCAAACACAGTGTTTGCAGATTACTTGTGCCATCAATTAACTGGAAACTAGAAGAGGGGCATAATATGAACCTTGCGTCATATTAGGGACAGCAGAGATGCATGCGACACACAGCTAGCTGTCCTAACGATGCATTTCTCACAGTAGACAGATACAGATTTATACATTCACAACAAGGCTTTTACACGTGTGGATCCATGTATGTGATTTGCAAAACCAATGTTGGTTTGGTCTAATGAAATCTGGAGTATGGGGTGAAGAAAACAAAGTAAAAAATTCAAATGGAGAGGTAAGGAAACTGAGCCAAAACAGACACAGAACACAAATCAACATAATGCTGCAGTGAAAGTTTACAAAAAGAGAAAACAGAACAAAACAAAATATTAGTCACAAGATAATATACTCTGTGGGAATATCACTACAGATTTTTTGTAAATGAAGAACTGCTACTGATAATACCCAATGAGGTAACATGATAACCAAATAACCAATAAATGATTTCAACACACCAAAGTACAGAGCGCAATCTACTCCTTAAATGGAGAAAAATACTCTTACTGGGGGAATAAGTCAACCAGGCCCAGTACCTCACTCTGCCTAATTATCCAGATTTAAGAAGCTTCAATTTTCTGCTTTCAAGGAAGGTACAGCTTGGAATGCCACAAAACAGTTTAGAAACTGTCTGAGAAAGGACACATGCCCATTTCTTGGCAAGTCTGCTCCGCGCGGGGGGTGAGGTCCTCTGTTCCCGCATCTCAGCTCCCACAGCACGTGGCCTGCACCTCAGATGCCCCCAAACTCCAGAGTCCAAGCCAAGCCACGTCTTTCAGGCGAGCCGAGCCCTGCAATGCCCTGACTGCCCTCGGCGCCACAAAGGGGCAAGGGGCAGCTTCCCAGGAGGCAGGATGTGGCTGGCCCATGTTAAGAGTAATGCGTGGTTTGCCTCGGCCTCCCAGAAGCCAGTCACTGGGCCAGGGCAGAGTCCAGACCTTGAAACACAGGTAGTCCAGCAAATGCACAGGTAATCCTGAGCACCGAGGAGGGGCTCAGGGAAAGAAAAAGAGGAAGAATGGGCAAAAACGATGAAAATATCTTTTATTCAGAAAGCTTAGTTACTGCCAGAAACAAACAAAAAAAACCCTCTAGTAATGACTTCATAGCACGGTTTTCAACACCTGCCAGTTTTGAGGAGTACACTGGGCCAGACGGCAAGAGGATGTGCAAGCCAGTTAGCATGTTTCTTTACGACAGTTGAGGGTTCTACAACTGGGATGCACAAAATAGTTTTAGAGATTAGGTAAAACTAAACACAAAAAACCAAGCTGATCACACCCTAGTTGATCCTAAGTGCTAATGTCAGGCAGGATGGACAGAGGGACGTCTCATCTGAAAACAGCGCCATGTGCCAAAACATCCAGCAGAGAGCAAGGTGGCCCAATGTCTACGCAAGGGTGCAATCACCAAGACTGTGTGTGATTCTCGGACTCCTCTCTCAGGGACCCCGGGTGGTACAGTAAACAGAAAATAAAATTACTTTAAAAGTAGCAGTTACTGAAGCATTATTAAAAATGCACTGAACGTATTTACACAAGTGTACATGTATGAGAAACTACACATGTTGGCCTACTGCCTGGTCTGAACTGACTTTGTTATTCATACTTTTGGGTGAAAACAGGCAGCACATTTTCCAGGTGCCTGCTCACAGCCCCGGAGCCACCAGCTGCTGCCGTGAGGCTGGGGTGCAGTGGCCCAGGCCCCTCACCTTGTCGTCCTGTGAATCCGGCTGGAGGAGGCTGTGCTGCTGGATGGCCATGGGCGGGGGGAGAGGCACGGCGTCGGCCCCCTCCTCCCCTTCTTCCTCTCCACAGCTTTGCATGCCCGACGATGACGACTTCGAGAGTGTGCCACTGCTCAGGCCTTCATTCCGGCCTCTCTGAAATCAAACCAATGTTTGCTTGTTATATTCCAGGCTCCATGGTCAAGGTGAGATCACAGGAAGGAACCCTAAGTGGCTGCCTGGGAAAGTATAGCCGGGACAGGAGAAGATGGAGATGACAAAAACCAGGAGCAAGCTCTTTCCACCCCTGATGGTAACTGCGACCTGCTCCCTTGTTGCCGCCTCGGATGACAAGGGCCACAGTGCATGTCCTCCTAAGAGGCCTGCTAACATGACCCGTCAGGCTTTGAACATGTCTCAACTTCAACTGCACCCCCGCCCCCTGATCAGTTCAAAGCTCTGATACATCAATAATTCTCATGTCTATTCAGTTCCTCTGGTCTACTTTCATTTCATTTTGGTACCTTCCTAAAATAAATTCACTGGAATTATAACGGCATAAAGAGTAATACAATTTTAAATGCATTGGGAGGCTCTGAATTTAGTCTCATCAGTTTTACTCTGCTTTTACTCTTAGAAAAATTGTCAGTTTTATTTCTACTAAGAGGACACAGATGTAGCAAACAGACGAGGATGTCATAAACCATATGCTCTAATGAAAACCCAGGGCAAAGCACGCCCAGGAAAAAAGCAGCAGAAAACCCATGTCTGCAAAATAAATTAAACAATACAAATCTTATCCTGTCTGCCTTTTTCTTTTCGAGGGGGCTGGTCTTAGTTAGAAACTCTGTGGGTCCCTCACTGACACCACCAGCCCAACAGGACAGCCTGGGGCTATGAAGGGATTCCCTTCCTTGTCTTGCCAGAGCGCGCCCCCACCCCACACAAGAGGGGGAACTCCTGGCTGACGGCTACACTAAAGGACATGGAAACAATCGGGCGCGTGTTGGTCTGAGAAGTGCCCTCCCCGGGGACTGGTCCTGAGGACAGACTACGTGCGTGGTGGGGAGGCAGCGCGAGGCCGCGTCCCTCTGGGCCGTGGGCACATGGAGCTGCGGCCGTACAGCTCGTCACCGCCGGCGGCCAGCCCCAGGGACGTCCGGGAAACACGGAACTGGGGTCTGCGGTACCATCCCTCGGACCCGGGAGACGGGCGGCCCCGGGGCGGGGGGCGCGCTAGGCGGCTCGAGCCCCGCCGGGCCTCACCTCCTCGACAGTCTCGTCCTGCGGGGTGGCCGCGCTGTCGTCCGAGTCCTTCTGCGAGCCCGCGTCGGTGCTCTTGCGGACCTCCCTGCTCTTCTTGTGCTTGTGCGCCAGCTTCTTCACGTGCCCGTCCGCCTTCCCGCTGCTCAGCCGCCGCACCGGGCTCGTCAGCCACTTGCGCAGAGTGTTCCCTGGGCGCTTGGGGCCTGGCGAGCTCTGGGCCCCCATCAGGTGGGGCTGGAGGGAGGCCACGGACGCCGGCGGGCTGGCGTCGTTACTGGAGACGGACAGCGAGTCTGCAGGACGAGAGACAGCGGGCTGACCGAAAGGCCTACGGAGAAATCCCCCCGCGTCCTGCCGCTGCCAGCCGGCGGCGCACGGAGGGCGCACGGAGGGCGCACGGAGGGCGCACGGAGGGCGGGTGGGCCCTGGGCTGCGCTCGGCCACCCGCGGGGGCTCTGCCGGAAGGGAAGGCCCAGCCTCCCGGGCCCACGCCCCTCGGAGCTTTGCCAGACTGGCCTGCTCCCAGGACGACTCTTCTCCCTCCCGAGGCGCCCCCCTGAAGTATCATTACCACACAGACAGAAAATGTCCTCCTCACTTAAAATACCCCAGGGGTCAGAAGACAGAATTTTTAAAATGTTTCATCCATTTTCTTGATAGACAAAAGCAATGCAAGATTTTAAAGGAAATTAAAAACCAGTCCTGTGAACACAGGTACAACCCCGTAGGCCAACACGTGTGTGTGCACCCCAGTCAGCATGGGTGGGAGTCGGTCGGGCCCTGGGGCAGGTGACGCCCATCCAGGATGCTGTGTCAGAGCACAGGCAGTGGCTGTGAAAGGGCTGGCTGGTTTGGGGGGACCCAGCCTGTGGCCAGACGCTGGGTCTACACTGTGGGGGAGGTCTTTGCTCTTAGCCTGAAGGGACTCTACGTCCAAGTAAATATCACCAGGAATGAACAAAAACAACACATTTTTAAAAGAAATGTGAGGGGAAGCCTTCCTCAAGTAACCAAAATGCTTCACAGAAAATATATCCTAATGAATCTTCTTACTCACTGGATCTCAAAAATATAGTCAACCCCAAATTAATGATTTTTCAGGAGAAAACAAGAGATAAAAAAGCTTAGGAAACAGTGACTCTAGCCAAATCCATGCAGTTATGAGGCATTACTTTACAAAGTGAAAATCGGTGACCTTGGACACTGCTTGGCCCTTTTCTGCACACTTGACTCTAGGGTGTCACCACAGTGGAATGGAGTAAATGCTTTATGCTTTAAAAAATGGAATGAGGGAGAAGATCACTGATTATGCTTGTTATTTTCCCAAATCTTTTGAAGCCTTGAAAATATAGGGATCCCTGGGTGGCGCAGCGGTTTGGCGCCTGCCTTTGGCCCAGGGCGCGATCCTGGAGACCCGGGATCGAATCCCACATCGGGCTCCCGGTGCATGGAGCCTGCTTCTCCCTCTGCCTGTGTCTCTGCGCCTCTCTCTCTCTGTGACTATCATAAATAAATAAAAATTAAAAAAAAAAGAAAATATATTAAAATTCACCTGTGAGAAGATCCTACTATACAGACACCTGTATTCACTTTATTTACCTCTGAGGCACTGCAGACATTTGGGCTGCAGTTACAAAGCTGGAGCACTAATCCCTCCCAATCCTGTGATTAGGTGCCAGAGAGTCCACAGCAGTTTCCCACTCATGCTCCAGACACTGGGACGAGACAGTGGATCCCTGTCTAGTTGCCATCCTGCTCCTGCCCTGGGCTATGCCTTGTACAGGCACAAGGGATAATCTTCCATAAACAGATGACACATTTGAAACAGGATCACTCATTCTTAAAAAGCTAGATTTTCCCAGAGCTAGACTTGGTTCAGAACTAATCAATACATAAATGTGTATATATGTATTCATTCATTTATTTTTAACTGTATTTAAAAATGAGAGTCACTACAACGCTTCCACATCATACCCTGTTTCCTCAGGTACCAACTGGAGAGAAAGAAGAGCAAGAAACCATTAAGGTGGCAAATGTGCCCTGGAACTACTATCCTAGCAACCTTCTCAGGTGCTGATTTAGGAGAAAGGGCAAACAGGGAAACAGTGCCAAGCCTCAGGAACTCTGGCGGAGGGACAAGACAGACAGAAGCAAGAGAAGGTCTGGAGAATCTACATGCCAAATGAAAATTTATTCAACTTAGTTTTTTTTTTTTTTTTTTGGTACGTCTGGGTGGCTCAGGGGTTGGAGTGTCTGCCTTCGGCCCAGGGCATGATCCTGGAAACCTGGGATCGAGTCCCATATCGGGCTCCCTGTAGGAGCCTGCTTCTCCCTCTGCCTGTGTCTCTCATGAGTGAATAAATAAAATCTTAAAAAAAAAAAAAAAGGAATTGCTTTAAAATTTTTATTTTTTTTAAGTTCCAACTATTAGCATGAATCTGTGCTACCCATAGCAGGTGATATTTTTCAGTCATTTACTGTTCTGAGACTTGGAGCTAAGCCCTGTACCTGACCCTGGACAGAGAGGAATAAAATCTTCCTTCACCCACAGGATCCACCATGTAGTACTTTCTAGGACCACATGGCTCTTAGGGCAGAATATGACACCTGCTTTAAGCAAGTACAAATCCTATTGGGAGGTTGAGAAGAAGGGGAATCAAGCGGAAGGATCATGGAAGGCCTCACAAAGGAGGCAGCACTGAAGCTGACTTTGAATGCACTAGGCTTGAATAACTCATGTAACCAGATCACAAGGATGTCCACTCCATGAAGGTCTCACCTACTCTTGGTACCTGAGGTACTCGCAGAACCCGCCCTGATGCTTAGCACACAGTAGGCACGTATTATGTATAGAATGGAAACATCAGAAATCTCCAGCCTCAAGAGGCAGAGCAAGTTGAATCATAGCCCACATATGAAGGACAATCACGTCTTTGACGTGTGTCCACTCAGCTGGATGAGTGTAGCAGACAAAGGCCTGTGGAGGTAGCACGTGGGGAGGCCGGATGTACGCGGGGCTGGCCAGCCTCTGATGAGCTGTCTCTGACGGAGCCCCCTGCATTTGTGTGAACTGAGGGAGGCAGGAAGACTGAGGCCCATATACGTTAGTAAAAACAGATCTTCATGTTCATAAGTGGAATACTCATGCATTATGAGTGATGGGGAGCACCAGCGAAGCCAACAAAGGAGCCTCACATATGTTCTTGTGCCTATAGATGAGAACTGGAGGGAACGTGGCACAAGAGTGGTGGGGCATATAACGTGAGTCGAAAGTGAATGGAGGATGCCCGCTGGCATTCGGGACAGTCCTTGTCTAGCAGCTTGCAGGTCACGGAGAAGTGGGAGAACGGTGGATGGGCGGGAGCCTGGGGCCTCCTCTGAGCACGAGGACCTCTCCTCCAGGCAGCAGAGCCAGCAGCAGGAGGGCATGAACTGCAGCCCCTCCCAGACGCTTTGTGGGCCCCAATTCCCAGGGCATTCTAGCCTTACTTGGAGAGGAGATGGTGGCTGTAGAAGGGGTTCCGAAGGAACAACTGGAGACTCATTCTCCAGCTTCTCTCTGTAGGCTCAACTGCACAGGGTTTGGTTCTTTGTACTTTGGGAAGTAAATTCAAAAGAGAGTTCCTCCTCAGCTGGCGGCTCAAACATTACAACCGTGGTGGTGGCCTGGACATCCCCTCCTGGGCCCTGGGAGGAGGCAGAGCTGCCAGAGGCTACAGCTCACCTGTATGAACTGCTTGCTGTTCAGTGCCCTCCCTGAGCCGCTGCTTACCAAATCACTTAATGACACTGTTTCACTTCCCTGGAATATTTAGGACTTAGAAAAATCTTGCAGCAATTACAAACTAAGGAAGAAAATTTTATTGAACCTTAAGTAGCCTCTACACCCAACGTGGGGCTTTAACTCCTGACCCTGTGAGCGAGAGTTGCCTGCTCTCAGACAGCCTGCTACCTCTCTACAGTGTTGATGAATTTTAAATTTTACCTCAAAAAACAATTTCATTTCAGAAGTCTGAAAAGGTAGAGGGAAAATTTCTTCACCTGTCTCTAGGATTAGCAGTTATTTTATGTAGTGCAGGTCTGATAATTAATTCTGGTGATGAGTGATAAAAAAAAAATAACCAAAACCAAAAGCAAAGTAGACGAATGCCTTCGTTTTCCACTTTGTCTTTAATAGTAATGCTAAATTCATCTTTTTGACACTGTAAAAAACAATAATTTGTTTTTTATAATACACAAATTTCTTTTGCCCAAATCAGTAGACTGTAACAGTTCATGTTCTGCTCTTCACTGGAATGTGACATAATGCATAAATCAGGAATTTACAAACTTAAAAATTATTTTTAAAAACTTATTAGTAAAAAAATAAAAAAATAAAAAAATAATAAAAAAAAATAAAAAACTTATTAGTAAAATGAAATAAAGAGCCTATTTATTTAGTTAAGTGAAGAAAAGACTCTAACCAGTAGACCAACTGCTCTGTTACAAAACCTGAAATTAAACATGCCCTAATGGTACCTAGTGAAACTAAAGTCTCTAATGTTATTGGGCACGAGGTGGTGCAAATCACAAAACACACGGAGCTTGGACTATCTCTTTGGGAAGACCTTAAATCACTGGTCAGCACACAGGTGCCTTTCCCACAAGAGTTCCTGGTGGCGGTGATGTGGGGGGTCTGAAGTGTCCTGCCCAGGTATAAATACTGCTTGGGAAGGCCCCCTTCCCCTAAACCCCCCCTCTTCTGCTCTGGACTAGACGGGAGTACGGAAGTACTGCCAGGCGGAGTGAGCTATGGCCCCGCCTCCAAGTAACTATTTCGTGTCGGTAATTTCCCAGCTGGGTAACTGTCAGGACAGGAAGCCAACTGTGACCTTAGGCTCCAGACTTCATGTGGGCGGGCGCTGGGTCTGGTTTGCTTACAACTACACGCCCAGCTGCCGGCAGGATGTATGGCACATCCCTGGAGCTTAGTAAGTATACACTGAATAAATGACAAACAGGGAGTGAACAAGTCTATTACCAGCTACAGGCCACCCCCTGTCTGAGCGCATTGCCGGATAACCGAAGGGGACCACGGTGAAGGGCAATGCCCTGATTGGGGGTATAGCCTCATCAGTTGTGAGAGGAGCTACAAGGAACAGCTAACTTTAGCCACGATCCTGAGTTTATAAGGTACTTCCAAGATGGTTATTCAAGGTGGACTGAGGCTATTCTTGCAATGACCTGCCTTAGGCGATGCTTTCTTGCAAGGGAGAGGCAGGCCCAGGAGCCCTGAGTGAGGGTGGAGTCACGCCTGCTGGGGGCCCGGGGACAGAAAGAGGATTGGGGGCCGAAATGATGTGAGAAATATGATGGAAACTCATCTGTTCAACTCAAAGAAACTGTATTTGTTCCTGTTTCCCATCTTCACTTACTGTCTCTTGCCTTCCCCTCAACTCCTAACTTCTGGGAAGAAAAAGACTCAACACTCAGTACTACTGCTTTCTCACCCCAAGAACAGCTGCAGACAACCACGTGTTGTTTGGGAATGTGCTTGGGGAAACCCCAGGGATTCAAGGTCCAGATGGAGATCAATTATGTGTGACAAAGAAAGCCTGGACTTGTCAAAGGGTCTCAGCCTGAGCCTGGTTCTCCCACTCAACTGCCATGGCCCCCGGCTGACATTCTGACATCTGGATTTCCTCCTCTCACAGGGCTACCATGGGATTGCATGAAATCACGGGATGAAAGAACTGTGAAGTGCCATCTACAAATGCAGGATGGCTGAGGCGAGCTTCTCCAGGACGCCTTGGTCATACCCGACTTCCTGCTACACTGTATTTATGCAACCGTGAGCACCCAGAAGACGGGGACTCGGGATAACCATCTTGGTATTCACAAGCCTCGTGTGGTGAGAAGGACATCCTCAAAATCATTTTGAGAAGAAGGATGAATGAAGGAACCCAGAGAGTTACTTCATTTCTTTCCATTTTTAAATGACGCGTCCCTTATTAAGAAGAGAAGCAGCAAGGTGATGCTATCAGTCCATCACAGTCGAGGCGCCCGAGTGTGGACATGAGAAAGCCATCTGTGGCCTACCTGAAGCCTGCAGAGAGGAAATCAGCTCAGGTTTATCTCCTCTTGTTTTGAGGGAACCCAGCCCCATGGACGGCTTCTTTGCCAAAGTCAGAGTTCACACAAAGTCCACACTAGATTTCTTAAAAAAAAGGGGGTGGGGGTGGGGAGAGAAGCTCAAGAAAGGAGGGAAAGCAGGAGTCCTGACCCCTGGCCCCTTGCAGGAAGGAGTTTCACTGTGTGAGTGCACAACACCGAGACTGCCCGGGGAGGGGAGATCACCCGCTTGGCCCAGTCACTGTGTGTGAGACATCTGTGATTAATAAAGCACTTTTTTTTTTAACGTAAGAAAAAAAAGGAGAAAGGACCATATCCTGCTAGTTGCAGGCTAAGAAGGATCACATTTCATTTCAACCCTCTCCCCAAGTCACAATGGCAGAGAGTCTCAGGATGTTTCTAAGTGCGGGAGAGCACAACTGCAGTATGTGCGCCCAGATGCAGAGTGGAGAACTCCAGCCCAACGTTGAAAACGGTTCACCAAAACCCCTGCATTCCCTCCAGGCACTTCTGCGGCCTTTCCTCCTTTTCTGCCTCCACAGCACAGGGATCCAGGAGGGCAGAGCTGTCTGCTGCTTTGTTCACATTGTTTCTACAGAGTTGATTTTATTTATTTATTTATTCAAGAGAGACACGGGGGTGGGGAGTGGGGGGGTGGCAGAGACCCAGGCAGAGAGAGAAGCAGGCTCCCTGTGGGGAGCCCCATGCGGGACTTGATCCTGATCCCCGGACCCCGGGGTCACGCCCTGGGCCGAAGGCCGGCGATCCCCCACTGAGCCAGCTGGGCGCCCCTCTCCAGAATTTAAAGCCTGCTTTACCTTCAAGTGAGCCCTTTACAGACTACTAGTCACTCAGATGCAAGGGGCTGGGCTCTAGCCCCATCCCACCCTCCCACTGGGTCCTGGGGGCCGTGCGGGTGCTTCAGTTTCCTGATCGTGGAGTGACAGTGAGTCCTCACCCGGCTGATGGCAGGAAAGGAACACACACGGTCTTTGTAAAATCAGAGTGTGACTCGAACAAGCGCAGAGGACGTGCAGCAGCCCCAGGCCAGGGACAGCAGGTGGGGCGGCGAGGGTGGCAGCGGCGGCTCCCCAGGTGGCCCGAGCTGCAGCGCCTCACCACGCGCTGCCCGGTGTCCCCACACCGTCCCTGGGCCGTGCCCGGCCGCACCTGCAGGGCTAGTGCGGACCCCGTGGCGCCTGATGAGGCACAGCCGCCACACAGCTGCCACACTCAAGGCTGGGAGGCTTTCGGCACGCGGCTCACTCCTGCTCAAATGCTCCTGCCGTCTCCCAGAAGGCCTCGGCTAGCTCGGAAGGAACCCGCTCTCTGCCCACTGCACATGCTCAACGTCGCGGGGTCCCGATGCGCGCTACTCCAGAGCAGCCCAGTTCGGCTGGCGGGCGCCCAGAGCAAACTGCTAACATAGAATTTCGGGCATAAGGACGGGAAGCAATGTTTACATCGCGGTTACTCCTAGAGAAAGATTATGCACTGAAGAAAGATAATCCAAGGACACTTGGGGCAGCTGCTTCTAATGTCTGAAAATAATTCATCAGATTATTTTAGAACAGACCGGTCAGGCTTTAATCAGGTGCACCTGGTCTTCGGCAGTTTCTCAAACCTCTTGTCAAGAATTCAATGCAGCAAATCACATTTTAATTTAGGAAATTCTCCTATCATACCAGGAAAATCACAATCTACAGAAAATCAGATCTAAAAATTACTTAATGGAGCAAAGAACAAGTTGCTAGCTTATGGCTTCTGACTGTGTTGGTTCAATATTCCAGAGAAAAATTTTCTGAGTAAATGACTATCCTCTCTATACTTTTCAACCTGGCTTTTAATTTCCTGCTTTTGGAATCAAGGTAACATCTTTTTGGAAGGGAGAAAAGGGCCATAATGCACTAGAAATCCTTGAAGATCACATAAAAAGTGAGCTAATCAGTGAATTATTCTCCCAGATGCATTTCTAGGGATCATATCTTCTTTTTGCATTACACAGAGATTACAATGCTCTCCACAGACTAAGCATATTAATTTATGGCAATGACTAGGGAGACGAAGCTGGGTGTCACCTGGGGGGATCTTTACGTGATGAAGAGGAAACTGACCTGCCCAATGATACAGTTATACTTTTGGCATTCAGAATACTGCAGCAAGTATTTTTATATTTTCCAAACTTAAGTCTATATTCTATTTGTGAATAAGCATCTGAAAACTTTTCTTGATTGACTTTTCATTCCAGTTACCCTACACTTACATATGTTCCACTCATCTTGTATGTGAATCAGCGATTCTTAATTTGTCCCTCAGCATTAATACAGGTGCATCAGGGGTTGAAACACAGACTCAGAGTGGACATACATCCCCAGCCAGCTATCTGCTTCCCTGCACAGACCTCTGCTCAAGTGTCCTGCGGTTCCAGGCTTCACTCTGACTGAAACTGTCACACAAATTCACATTAACACAGGAAATAATCTTTTTACAAAGTTAGAGACTGTATAGGAGTGAGCACTAGAATTTGTGGAATGGTAATAGACTGAAAAATGTGGCAAGTGCATTAGAAGCAAACTTGAAAGGTGAGTCCTTAACACAAAAATGTGAGCTCTATGTTTGCTTTCAAGTATGAAGTAAACACAGAAAACATGAAGAGAATGACTGAACTCCCGAGTTGTGTATGTTTTTTTACAATAATCATTAGATTCAACCAAAGGTCCAGCATAGCCTGGCCATGGTTTGTGCTATAATGAAGAACACATGGTCTTTGCTGCCTGAGAAAATGCACATAAATGACCAGCACACTAACTGTTCCCTGTGCAACCCCCTTCCACGCATTCACACTAGTGTTCACCAGCAGCCCACCTCAAGAGACCCCTGAGTAGAAGAACACAATGTCATCACTGGAATCAATTAAAACAGACTCAACCAGAAACAAATGGACTCAAATATAAACAATCTCTCTAACCTTTCTGTTGGTGGAGGTTGAAAGCAAGGGTGTGTGTGCTCAGAAAGAGCAGCTTCCCTGTTTTGTGCTTAGGGAGCCATGCCATGAAAAGAATGGCTCCTTGCCACCACATAGCACGAGGAGCAGTAGAGACACAAGGGTTGTAACCTCTATCTAACTAGACAAACACGAAAACAGAAGTTGCATGTGCAAACTTTGCTCTTTTGACTCTTCGAGAAATCGCTAAGTGCTATTTGTTCTTAGTATGGTTTCTGAAAACACTTAAAACATTACCTAATCTTTGGAAAAGGTGGCTATGTCAATAAATGCAGAGCTGCAAGCATCATATTCCCTCTTGAATTCATTCTTGGAAGGGGAATGCTAACCTGTCAGAATTTCTAGTCAGTAAAGCATCTCCTCTTAAAGATCTTTCTCCACGTGAATTTCAACACTTGGATTTCCAATAAGGAAAGTTGAAGAAACTAAATTAAAATGAAAGCAGATGGCATAATCCTTTGTGTGGCTAATCAGAGGAACAGAATATCACATATTGCTAAAGTGGAAATTTGAAAATGCCTCAGAAATGAAATAATAGGAGAGCCATTTTTGATAGTGGATAACAGAAAGGATGGGGGAGTCCGGATCAATGTAAGGAATTTAATACAAATCTAGAGAATGGAGTTATCTGTGCCCTGAACAAAACAGGCCCTGGCTCATTTGCTGGATCAGGAATGCTCTGGTACAAGTAGATCTGCAGCTGGTGACAGGTCATCACCAGACTGTTGGCTTTTAGGAAAAGGTACGTGTGGCAGCTGTCCTCTGTTGAGATCAGGACACTGCAAGAGGACAGCATAGTGAGGAGCGGTAGAGACCAGCCCCTGCTCAAGGGGCAGTGGCTGTGGTGGGCCTTGCTGACCTGACACTCCCAGGGTGTTGGGGGAGAACCTGACATCCACACTCTGAAAACCACGCCGCTATAAAACACAACTAACTATGGGGATGCCTGGGTGGCTCAGTGGTTAAGTGCCTGCCTTCGCCCAGGGCGTGATCCTGGAGTCCTGGATGGAGTCCCACACTGGGCTCCCTGCGTGGAGCCTGCTTCTCCCTCTGCCAGTGTCTCTGCCTCTCTTTCTGTGTCTCTCATGAATAAATAAAATCTTAAAAAAAAAAAAAAACACTAAAACCAAAAAAACAAACCCACAACTATGTTGTCAGAGTTCTTGTTTTCTTTTTAAACCCTGCTTTTATGTTGGGGCCTACTTCTTAATGTGAACCTCCTCTGCCCGGGACAAACACTGGCTTTGTCTGAGGAGAGCTTCTGGCCTGTGTTCCTGTTTTCTCTGGATAACAGGGACATTTTCTTTGCCTTTAACATGAGTTAGCCCTTGAAATATATTTCTGGGCAGAGATGAACAGCAGGCTTTTCTGCAACCAAAAGCCTAAGCTGTCACAGAGGGAAAAGAAATCCCCAAGAAGCTATCTTACCAGTGATGACAGGGAGGGGATTTGGGCCCACTCCTGACTTTTACACAGGACAAAAGCAGATGTTCAAAAATATTCTTGCTCGATGGAAGAAAGACATTTTTAAAAAAAAACTGCATAAAACCCAAAAAAACACACACAAATCCTGCAAGCTGCAGACATTTATGTCTATTAGTTTTCTGATACCCTGCAGCCTAGCCCCCACACTCCAAACACATGAACTCCATGGTTCTCCAGCACATGCTGGCTGGGAAATGAGAAGGAGAGGCAATGTGGCATCAGCACTCAGATGAAAAGTTCTCTAGCCATTGAGGGGCCCCACCGTGCCACTTTGTGTGAAGTCGTGGGCAGCAGAGGTGACCCATGCTTGTGTGGTACCCATGGACAGCAGAGGCCAAGGGGCAGAGGGCCTTTGGCCTCTTACCTGGTTCTACTACTCTCTCCTCCATGAACGAACAGAAGCTGTGGCCCCAAGCCAGGCTGCTCCCAGGCAGGCTCTGCAGGAGAGTGCCCTGCACGTGAGTGAGGAGCCCCTGGGCACCACCACACGGCGACGGCGACACCCCGCAGCAGGCCACTCTCAGCCCTACTCTACTGACAGCTCAGGAGCAGGGAAACTCTGAATACTCCTCTATTTGTTTGGCTTTTTCGGAAGCTAAGAACCTCTGTGTTTCCCAAAAGTCAAAAGGTTGTTCTTTTCACAAGCTTACTTAGGAGGAGTATCACTGCCACAAAGAAAGATTATCATAAAAACAAATCCTGTGTGTTTACTAGATTACTTAGTACTTGGTATACCTCTGACCATATCCATTATGGATAATGAGGTTCTTCTCTGCAATAAAATAATGGGTTCTTGATTCTTAATTTCTTCCTTTGGGAAGCTATTCCCAGGGCAATACAGCATTTATTATTACCCTGAATAGATAATCATCACTCAGGGGAACAGAAAGCTACTTTGGGGGGAAATAAGTAATCCTGTGATGCTCGCATAACATTCCCTTCGTGTGATTCCGCCTTTCAGAGATTCAAAGACTAAGAAATGTGAATGTTTAATCCACGGGCATAACCGTTCCTGATATTAAACACAAATTGTTAGCGGTGAAAGATCCAACAGCATCTGAAGGAGGCTTACATTTGAACTATAGTCTTCATGATGAATATTTATGCTTTTGGTTAATGTATTATCACTTGTCAGAAAAAAAAATGAAATAAATCAAGCTACCTTCTTACAGAAGAAACCAAAGATTTTCTTAGGGGGCAACCTGTAGATTTCCTTAAAGTTGAAATGGTCTCTAAATGAAGCAGGACATACACAAAGACACTCCCATGCAAAATGGTTAAAAAGAACATTCTGTAGTTAGTGGTTTGAACTGCATGACTGACTTGTTTCAGGTACTGACAGATGCCTCATTTATGTACAAATTTATCATATTTAATTAAGACTGGATCCAGAATGCCAGCAAGCAAAAGCCTTTTTCTGACACTCTAGCAAATGCATGAATCGCCTAAGAACACATCTAACTGAAATATGCTATCAACCATGCAATCTCCTGTTTTCATAGAGCCACATAACTCATTTCATATAACCATATACTAATTTTTACATAGCATTAAGAAGAAAAAAAAAACCGGCCCCGGAATGTTCTGCAGTGAGCCTGCCAAGCAGTTATCACTCTTCATGTCCTCTGCACAGCAGCTTAGCTGAAGCTCCGGTCTCAGGGGGTTGCAGGGTAAGTTTGGAAAGAGTTACAGCCCAGGTGAAGGAGGAAATGGATGGTTTCCCCCCACAAACCACAAAGCAATATCCAGTACATTTTATCTTAGGGTTGCTGGTTGTTTGGTTCAAAAATAAAGAAAAAAAAAAAAGCCCTAACCAGTTAGGAATCCCTTTCACAATTATATTTTAATAATACCTCTACCAAAGGGAAAACATTGCTCTAACTTACAAAGCTAAGCACTTGAGAACTGGAATGAAAACAGTAAACAATGTTCAGACAAAAAGCCCAAGGTGTGCATGTGCGGTCCTCACAGCTACAGCCCCCTTCATCTACACGAGGGGTGGAGGGGACACAAACCTCAATTTTTTGTTTGATTTTAGACACACCCCACCCCGCCCCACCCCCCCAAGAACACTGAATGGCACTGAATTTTAGTTTTCACAGGACCATTCTGCAATTTCTTGAAAACTGCCCACTCCTATCCTAGGATAGCACATAACAAGACAGTGACAAAAGTCAAAAAAACACAAAGAAAAGACGGTCCGGGCAACTGTATTTGGAATTGTTCGTGTATCCAACACTGGGGGCGATCTCTGTGCCGCTGGGCCCCCGAAGGAGCCCCGGAGCCCAGGCTGGGGCGGGCAGCTTGCTACGAGCCCCCTGTGCCCCGCGGCCACGGCCACGGCCCGCTCTCCAGGCGGCTGGGCACCACAGGGGAAGGGAGGCCTGGCATTGCTCCAGGAGGGAACAGACACAGGCTCAGAGACCAAGGGAAGGAAGAGAACACCTCTGCCACGAAGGCCAGCTAGTGGCGCAGACTGCGTCCTTGGCTTCCACTGGCGCCCCTGTGGCAGGACGGCGGTGCCCCCGGCCAGGAAGGAAGCAAGAGCAGGAGGTGCGCAACCAGTCTCAGTGTTGGGCTCGGCCTCCGTGTGGGCTCGGCCTCGTGTGGGCTCAGGCCTCCATGTGGGCTCAGCCTCCGTGTGGGCTCCGTGTGGGCCCCGTGTGGGCTTGGCCTCGTGTGGGCTTGGAGGCAGAGGCCAGCTGTGCTGTGCACTGTGTGCGGGCTCTCTCTGGGGCTGGGGCAATGTGGGGGGGACGCTCAGTTTTCAGTTCTAGGTCCCGATCACGACAGGCACATCCCCTTCTTGTCACCAAAGACTCCCTTGTTTACACACTTCTGGGCCCCTGGGCCACGTCTTAGGAGATCCTGGCAACTTTAAGAGATGAAAATGGGAGAGGGGTCACCTTCGAGTTTCACACTTGGTCCCCCGGGGCAGGTTTCCGTGGCTGCGACCCCGGACAGAAGGGTAACTCTAGTCTTTCCATCTTGCAAGACTGCAAGGTGGAAGTCCATCTTCAGGACTGTGTGGCTTGTTCTTAATTTTAACAAGAGGTAACAAGAGAAACTTTCCTCAACTACGCATTTGAGAAAATGGACAATGGCTAAGACTAGGACAGTTTCTTAGAGTTGAATTTTCAAAGTGTGAGTAAAATATACATCATTTCACACAGAAAAAGCCTAGAAAAAAATGGAAATGTGTCCACACATCATCTGTTTGTATTTTTTCCTTCTGCTTCTCCTTCTGTAAATTCTTTTTTTTTTTTAACCGTTAGTGTACAGTTTCACAGAAATGATATGTTTTGGGGCGATGCTGTGCTTCTGTGTACAGTTTGATGTGAGGACTGTAAAAGCTGACTGGGAGCATGTGGGCTGTGGCTCCTCTCTCATGTCCCCAGCCAGTCCTTAGGGAGTCTCCATGGGCTAATTCCCAGCCTCATTACCCCCACACCCCTAGGCAACCTACCCTGGGTTTATGGACTTGCTTGCTCACCAACAAGGCCAACTTCGAGCACCTGCAGGAAATTCTTTGGAATAAAAAGCCATAAATTTGTGTTCATCCTGAAGTCTGGCTGAAGAAATATGCTTAGAAAGAGTACATACCAAACACAGATCACAGCTGAAGAGCAGGGGCCTGCTCCTTATCTAGAGGAAGAAAGGATTCCAGAGCCAGAAAGGTCATTTCTACTGAAGGCTCATAACCTGGGACTTGGAGGGACCTTTTTAGTCTATTTTTAATATTAACTTCAAAATCTGAAAACTTTAAAACTTCATGTTTACTCTAAGTAAGGCTAAATAAGTTTACCTTTCTTTGCCTTTTGGCTGGACATAGATACAAATCCAGTGTGTTCACTGTTTTGATTTTTGTCTCCCAAAACTGTCACCTGAAGTTCAGAATGACAAATACATCTCTGATTAGTGAAAAGTGAGAAAACAAAATTATTTTAAAACTGCAGTTTGCTCACAAGGAAAAAATAACCTTTAATGTAGTTTTCAGAGAACACAACCGCAGCAGGACCGTGTGTGTGTGTGTGTGTGTGTGTGCATGTGTTGAGTATGCACACATGCGTGCAGGTGAAGAACCTGCAGTTGAGTGTGATTCACAAGGATTTACCCGAGGTCACATCCGCAGGGGTCAGTGAAGACGGAGACACTGGTGGCCGGACCTCTACAGTAACAACACTATTCCCATTACACTAGCATGCATAGCCTGTCTTTAACTCCTTTAAAAACACATAAAGAGCAAAAAAGGTATGAGATAGAATTTAGTTTGCACAGTAACTCATGTGAAAGGCTTTCAGAGCTGAAACAATACAGTGTTGTGCTAAGCACTTTGGTTCAGGTTTCCCTGAACACACAGGAAATGGAGTGTCCTGAGCACGGGGCATCCCTGAGCAGCGGTGGGCAGGGCTGTGAACCCACATGCATACTTTTAGAACAGGTGTGCACTGGAGATTTCAGCAGAGACATCTTCCGTACATTTAGTCTTTCAAATGTTTTCCTTTAATTTATAAAAACAAAAACTGCATTGGTGAGAATCCACATTCTTCAAGAAAGAAACAGGAGATTTGAAGAGGGTTCAGGAGAATGATAAGGCACACAGTTGGCTTTGCATGTGCATCTGCTTATTGTTAGGAGGGTCACTGCATTATGCTTTTCCTTAGGAGAATATGTACAGCACTGGAATTGATTCCATGTGTCCTATAAAAGAGTACACTTATTTCAGAATGCTAACAAATTCAACAGTTCCACTATCTTATCAGAGTAACTGGGCTCTCCCACAGGAACCGTCTTAAAAGATAATTTATAGTTCTTGACCTTACCTAAAACTTGAGTTCTTTTCCTAACAATTGCTTCATAGTAAAACTCTCCGGGCTTATGGCTGTGCAAGTTATTGGTAATGGCAAGGTCTGCACATAAAACGGGCTTTCAGGAAAATTATTCCAAGCAGGAGTAATTCACATTTGAAGGAGAATGCTTCAATGAATATGTCAGAAAAGCAGAAAAACAGCCTTTCCCCAAGGTACTCCAAAAAAATGAACCCCCAGATTGTCTAAAGAACGGTTCTGCAATCACTCTCTATGATTTGATTTGCTGCGTATTCTAAAGTTATTTTGGGATTTATTTCTTGGGTTACTCAAAATCATTTTTCTTTTTCAAACTGATGTACATCTATTTCCCCATAATCAATTTAATAAGTAGAATCACATGTATTAAAATACCATTCTGATATAATGTGGAATCTTGGAAACTGCCTTGGAATTGCGATGAAAGTTTGGGAAGAGATGGACAGTCGTATTTTTCAGGAAAAAAAAAATTAGAGTTTTGCTTTCTCTTATCTATCCTTTACTGTGAAGAGATTAGATTTTTTTCCCATGAAAATTCCAGTGGGTATCAATTTCTTTCCAAATTTGTGTTAGCTTAAAAATTTTGTGGTGACGGCTTGAATAACATCACTTGGACTTTCCGTTAAAATCTGAGAACTGCCAGAATGAGAGTATAGCTAGGGGAAATGAACAATATGATAGTGTAACTATCCTCTAGTATTTAAAAAGTTAAATAATGTCCCTTCAGAAGAATTTCTACAGAACTAAAATAACACTAGGATTCAAATTCTCTCTATAAAAATGCTATGAGAAAAAAAAGAGAATGGCATGTCTTCTAAAATTCATTATCTCTTGGCAAAATTGCTCATTAAAATATTTTGGTCTAAGCTTTGGGGATGTTTATACGACACTGGGAGTGGTGCTTGACTGTTACTCCCATTTTGCAGACAAAGAAATGAGGTTCAGAGACATACGGAGATTTTCTCAAGACCCCAAGCTACTGAGTGGCTTAGACTTTTAATGAGACTTTCTTAAAACTGTTCTTTATCTTTCACAGACGTTCTTATTATTTTCAGTGAAGAGATCTTATGGATCATCCACTTTCACCCACTTGGTACAGAATAATGCCTAGTGTGTGGTGTCACTGATGGACCTGCCCAGCCTGGACACCTCCAGAAGGAAGGCCGTTCTCAAACGATGAAACTACCATGTATATGATAAAAGTTACGGTCGATGACTCAGAAACGTTTTGATAGCTTTGTGAACAAAAATTACACAGAGTATTTATAAAAATAATGTTTACACCAACAAATTTGATATTCACGCAGCCAACACTTATCTCTCCCAGGGCCAAATAATTTCCTTGTCCTCTTCTAGTATTTCATGAACAAACACATGTGTAAACAGTGCCATGTCCCCCTCAGCCCCTTCTTGATGGGTCCCTCCACCTCATCTCTCCTCTCTTGAGCTCACCATAAACTGGAAGCGCCCAGAAGGTCTCACCAGATCTCCTCAGTGTCCCTCCTGCTGCCTGCTTCTGGAGCACAGATGTAAACAGCGGCTGGTCAGAGTGAGGGCAAGCCTCAGAAGTGCACCAGGGCCAGGCCCGAGATCCTGGCAGGAGTCATCCCCACTTGTAGACCAGAGGCAGCCTACTGAGAAACTCATTTATGGCCACGCAGTCTGGACAGATGTTGAAAGTGGCTGCTGAAAAGCCAGCCTCCTCTGGAGTGCTGCAGGGCAGCTGTTCCGTGGAGACCCACAGACCTCGTTTCTCCCCTCACTTCATTCTTTTGTATCCTGCTGCTTTTCCTCAACATGGACCTTACTGACTTCTCAAATGACCTTTACAGGAATCACATTTTCTTAACTCAGCTCTGTGTGTAAAGCCAAAGCCTGACACACTCACTCCCCTGAATATACACGGGGTGTTGCCGGAGCAAAACTTTACATTATCTTATTAGATGCCTGCAGTTCCTAAGAGGAGGGACCAGAGAATCTAAATATAAATGCAGGAAACTGCCATTTTTCTGGAATAGTCTGAGCTGCCTCCCTGCAATTAAACCTAAAACATACCTAAGACCAACTAAAATCATAAGTAGGCAATTTGTGGCAAAGATCAGACGGTTTACATGCCATTTACAAGAAAGAAAGGATAATCAAAAGCAGGCCCCAGATATTAAGAATGCCTTCCAGCCGAGCAATCAATCAGCTCCTCGACCGCTCCGAGAGCCCGCCAACAGCACAGCCCCACGCAGCCCCTTTCCCGGCTGGCAGCAGATACCACGCTTCGGCGTTAAAGCACAAACATTTCTGTTTCAAAGCATGCAGTGACCACGCCAGCGGCCACTCTGAGGATGGCGGACGCGTGTACCTAGGTCGAGGATCCAGTACTTGCAGGTGCCAGGCTGCGCGCCGCCACGGTGTGCTGAGCCGCCCCGGGACAGCTGGGTTCCGTTGGGCATGGTGGGGGCTGCTGCCCCGTCCGGCCTGGGAGCAGCCCAGGCTCCCGTCTGCAGCCGAGCAGGAAAGCAGGCTCCTGGCTCCTGGCTCCCGGGCTCCCGGGCGGCTGCTGGCGCTGTTCTCCAGCTGCCTCTCCGAGCGAGCGGGCTGGTGGGCGCCCGGATTACATCCTACCGCACTGACTCTAATTGGAGCTCACGGAAATTCTGAGGGCGCGCCGAGAGCCAGATGTTTCTCTTCTACACTGGCCAAAGCTGCGATTTCCTTACTCGCTCAAGTGTCAAGTGACGGATGCCCTCCCCACGCCGGGCTTTCTGACTTGGGCTTTGTGTAGGTTTGCGTGGGGGTCTTCCCTGAGACATACAACAAATAGTGCCTCCTGATGTGACTTGATAACAGAAAGAAACGCAACGCAATTCGGTCGACAGCCAACTGCTTACATCACTGTGCTAAAATGCCACTCCTCACTTATTAGAAACATCTTCCTCCTCTCTTACAAGCAGCAGCCATGCAAGTGAAAATAAAAATCTTTACTTGTGATTTGTAAAGGCGTTTTTACTAAAGCATCTTAAAAGCTCATTTTTGTCCATTTCAGAAATTGAAGATTTTCTCTAGCCTACAGTAACGCTTACTCTTTCCTTGAAAGTTTCCATGTGTTCTCTTCCTTGTCTCACACAGCACAATGACTTCATAGGCGATATTCCACTATTCAACAATCAAGAAATCTGACTTCTCCACTTCTAGGTAAGTGTGTGCACTCTCCTGTTTCTCATTAATTTGAGAAGCATTCACAGTGCTCTCCACACTGTACTGTGATGGCCCATCTCCTGCTCTAAGGCAGTCACCTGGAATGTTCTTCACATGTCTAAAACTGTAACGTGGCCCTCAGTTACTTAAACGTTTCCTAAAGGGGTGTTATTGGTTGAAGCTTGTACTTAACAAAATCACACACTGGCTTCCCAAGTTCTGAGTAGCAATTCTTCTATCTCTGTTTTATTTAACCTAAGAGCATAAGCGATTTTGAGTGCTTTTATTGTTTGCTAAGAAAAAATGTTGTCTTTTTAGTTCCTTAAAAGTTAAACTTGTATTCTCCCTCCCCAATGCCCATGTTAATTGCAAAGAAAAATTTAAAAATTCTCAAATTAAAAAAAAAATGTGAAAATAGCAAAGACTTCTGGTTTCTTTCTCAGTTTCATACAATCCACAACTACAAAAAAAAAAAAAAAAAAAAAAACACACAAAGAAATCCAAAGCACCCAAAGAAACCTGTCTTGAGCACCTGTAACAGTTCCCTAAAACAAAGTGCGACAAAGTAGGATATGTCTCATATTCTTCTCAAAAGACCAAAAAGCAAAGCTAAGGTTGTTTTTCCCCTGAGATAGATCCAGATGGTGTACTCCTGCCAGGACCAAGTAAGAGGCGGCATTCTGCACAGAGCACTTTTTATGCAAGAAAACTTTATTACTGAATAAATGCCCATCTCTCTTATTGGCAAAACAAAACAAAAACACAAGGTAGTAAAATTATGTCCTAAAGGAAATCAAGGTAACTGACATTCTAAGGCTTCATTTGCTATAATCTTTATTAAGTATTTTACTTCATCCCTTTCCAAAAATACAGACTGCCAAACAAGGGCTATTAATTAAAAACAAAAAAACGAACTATCTGGGAAATTAATTACTTTATGGGCAATGTATGTTCTTTACTACAGAACAAGGGACTGATGCTTAAAAAAGAATACAATTCTGGCTAAGATACCTGTGAAATTTCCCTAGTAACTGCCTTATTCAAGCGTCGAGTTCACACCTGTGAGAGAAATTTAACACAGAAGGAATACGGGAATAAAGGAAGGCAGGCTTCTATTTGTGCAAGTGTGAGGTTATTATACAGCGTTTACTACGTAATGTGGTCCATTATAAAGTGTGTAAAGATAAATTATGTTAGGTAAAGGCATTGCATGAGTGCTACCTGTGAGGAGTGATAATCTAACCCACCTGACTGACAGGCATGGAACCAGCCCATGAGCTGGTGTCAGTAAGTGGAAGGCGCCGAGGCAAAGTCGGTAGAAAACCCAAATCACGGGGCAGAAGCTTCCCTGAAGTAGGTTCATGACCTCTAAGGCTGACTTCTACTTTGGTGGTATGACCAGAATTCACTGCAAGAGTCTGCACCAAGTTCAGGCAAGAGAGACCCAGGGTGACTTTGGGAGCCCGCGGACAGAAAAGCTGGGTGGGCACTGTAGCCACAGCCGGGGAAGGGGAAGGCAGGGAGGGCAGCGGCTGGGACCTCAGTTTCCTGGAAGCGGCTGTGAAGAGGTGAATTCCTTGTGCCGGCAAGGAATTCAGAAGCAATGGAGAAGTTTGAGAATGGGTGTGATGGGGTCAAAGTTCTGAGCACAGAGTGTGCCAACCTGCAGGTGCGAGAACTTATCAGGTGGGAAAAGAAAGGTCTCAGTATGATGAAGTCCTGTTTCTTTACATAGGTGCAAACACTTCAGAGACAGAGAGACCGGGATCCCTGGGTGGCGCAGCGGTTTGGCGCCTGCCTTTGGCCCAGGGCGCAATCCTGGAGACCCGGAATCGAATCCCACGTTAGGCTCCCAGTGCATGGAGCCTGCTTCTCCCTCTGCCTGTGTCTCTGCCTCTCTCTCTTTCTCTCTCTCTGTGTGACTATCATAAATAAAAATTAAAAAACAAAAAACAGAGACAGAGAGACCATGAATTCAGACTTGTGTGTACACAGGAAAGTATGAATATGTGTCCACTGAGAAGACATAAAGGTCATGATAACACACAGCAATGAGCACACCTAGCACCCAGATCTTAGCTTTTCATTTCATTCTCCAATAAAAAGGAATGAGGGCTTCTTGGAGAAATGGCTGATCTAGGACTGCAGCAAGAAAAACCCAAGATGAGTTGGGAAAATCCTGTGGTGTGAGAAAGCAAGGAAGCACACAAAAAATGATGGGGTATGTCCAAATCCAAAACGCCAACCTAAAGGAGCTCTTAATGGCCAAAGCTGGAATAATTTCAGTAACAGAATAAATAATGATAGTATTGGATTATGATCCAGAGAATAAAATAAATACCCACGATTCCACACTGATGCAAAATAACTGAGGGAGAGGCAGGGCCAGATGGCGGAAGAGTGGGTCCTCACCTCACCTGGCCCCACCAACTCACCTGGATAACTTGCAAACCATCCTGAACACCTGTGAACTCGACCTGAGACTTAAAGAGAGGACAGCCAGACGCTACAGAGAGAAAGGTTTTCGCTTCTAGCAAGGTAGGAAGGTGGGAAAAAATAAAGAACCAAGTGGGGGAGGGGCCTGCAAGGAGCTGGGTTAAAGGGGGCAGGGAGACTCGGGAACTTTAAAAATCTGCACTGGATTCTTCCCAGATGAAAAAGTGCTCAGCAGGGAACTCGGGCAGTATCCCAGAAGGGGCAGGGATGCCTCCATTCCTGGGGTCGCTAGGAGAAGGAGGGGCGTCCGGGGTAAGTGCACCTACACCACAGCCAGTCTCGTAAAGGGCTGGAGCATGCCAGTGGGGCCTCAGGGAGAAGCCGGTGGGTCAGGAGGGGGCTCCGGGAGGGGGTTGGGGGCACTGAGCCCCCTGGAGTGCGGGTCCAGCAGCACAGGCCCTGGATCCCAGGGCGCTGGGGACACAGCCCCACATCCTACGCTCCCCCGGGGAGGGGCGGGGGTGGAGAGGGCTCAAGACAGTGAGGATGCTCCCCCCCTGCTGCCGGGTGCCCCCAGCTGTGCAGGTCAGCACCCCCCGCCCTGGGAGCACCTAGGCCAGTGCAGACTGGGAGCTGCAGTGGTTACTGGGGAGCTGACTCCAGGGCTGGGGAGCTGGCCACCACCAGTAGTGGTGTTCCTCCTGGTGTCAACCTATGCCTGGGGGATCAGGCCCCCAAGGGACAGAGAACTCAGAGTCAGCTTCCACTGAGCCGGCACCAGCACTGGCGGGGTGGAGGGAGGGTGGGGGCAGCTCCCACAGGTACATATACCTGAGAGTCAGCACAGCAGGCCCCTCCCCCAGAGACCAGCTGGAAGGACACGGTAAGAGCAAGTTCTGGACCGAGCAGCACTGGAAAGCTCCAGGACCAAAGGAAAATCAAGGGAAAATAATATATACAATTAGAGGGTCCCTTCTGTAAGTTTTTTTTTCCTTTTTCCATTAAACTCATTTTTATGTCAGACTAAAAATTTCCAATATTTTTTCTCTTTTCCCACCTTAACTACAATATTTTACCACCTCTTCATGTTTAAGTTTCTTCCTTTTTGACTTTCATATTTCTACAATTATATATCTTAAATATATTTTCCACCCCTAGATTCCCTTCAACGTATTCAAGTCAATTTTGGGAGATATACGTGATACGGGTTTTTGTTTTTTTGCTTTTCTCTGCCTCATTTTGCTTTACAATGTTGGAAGTTAGTACCTTCTAACACATGACCAGCATGCGCCCAGAACCAAGTGGCACACCGGGCTGGTTCATTCTGAGATTATATTCTCTCTTCATTCCCTATCTGCTCCCCTCTTTATCTCGTTTATGTTTTGGTGGTCAGGGTTGGGGCTCTCTACAAATATTGCTGGTGTATATAGATTTGGGACTGAGCATCTTCTAACATACAGAACAAAATACACTCAGAACCAAAAGGATCACCCTCTAGGACCCTCAGGTAGAGTACTTCTCCTTCCACTACCACTTCCTCACCACCATCATCTCCCAGTCCCCCTCTTTTTTCTTATTTACTTCTTTTCCTTTTTTTTCTTCTTCTTCTTTGGGGTTCTTGGCCTTTTATTTTTTACTACTTTGTTTTAAAATTTGTCTTTCACTTTAGTGGTCCTTTTGTTTTATTCTGTTCTGATCTTCATTTTCATTTTCTGGTCTCTGACCTCACTGGAATCATCTAGGGTGGATTTTACTTAGGTTGTGGTTCATATTCTTGACTCAGCCCACTCATAAAGCCACTCTGCACTGAACAAAATGACTAAAAGGAAGAATTCACCACAAAAGAAAGAACCAGAAACAGTACTCTGCCATAGAGTTATGGAAAGTGGATTTCAATACAATGTCAGAAACCCAATTCAAAAGCACAATTATACAGCTACTGGTGGCTCTGAAAAAAGCATAAAGGACTCTAGAGACACTTACTGCAGAACTGAGATCTAATCAGGCCAAAATTAAAAATCAATTAAATGAGATGCAATCCAAACTGGAGATCCTAATGACCAGGGTAAATGAGGTGGAGGAGAGAGTGACAACACAGAAGACAAGCTGATGGCAAGGAAGGAAGCTGAGGATAAAAGAGAAAAACAATTAAGAGCCCATGAGGAAAGGGTTAGGGAAATAAATGATAGCTTGAGAAGGAAGAATCTACATATAATTGGGGTTCCAGAAGAGACTGAGAGAGGGAGAGGGGACCACAAAGTATATCTGAACAAATCATAGCTGAGAACTTCCCTAACTTGGGGAGGGAAACAGGCATTCAGATCCAGGACAGAGAGAGCCCCCCCCCCCCAAAAAAAAAAAAACGTTCAACACACCTCGACATTTAATAGTGAAACTTGCAAATTCCAAAAGATAAAGAGAAAATCCTTAAAGCATCAAGAGACAAGAGATCCCTAACTTAGATGGGGAGAAATATCAGATTAACAGCAGACCTCTCCACAGAGACCTGGCAGGCCAGAAACAGCTGGCAGGATATATTCAGGGTCCTAAATGAGAAGAACATGCAACCAAGAGAATACTCTATCCAGCAAGGCTCTCATTCAGAATAGAAGGAGAGATAAAGAGCTTCCAAGATAAGTAGAAACTGAAAGAATATGAGACCACCAAACCAGCTCTGCAAGAAACATTAAGGGGGACCCTGTAAAAGAAAGAGGAAGTCCAAAGAAACAATCCACAAAAACAGGGACTGAATAGGTGATATGATGACACTAAATTTGTATCTTTCAGTAGTAACTCTGAACATGAATGGACTGAATGATCCCATCAAAAAATGCAGGGTTTCAGACTGGATAAAAAAGCAGGACCTACCTATTTGCTGTCTACAAGAGACTCATTTTAGACCTAAGGACACCTACAGCCTAAAAATGAAGGGGTATAGAACCATTTACCATTCAAATGGTCCTCAAAAGAAAGCTGGGGTAGCCATCCTCATATTAGATAAATTAAAGTTTATCCCAAAGACTGTTGTAAGAGACGAAGAGGGACACTATATCATATTTAAAGGTTCTATCCAACAAGAAGATCTAACAATCATGAATATTTATGCCACCTAATGTGGGAGCTGTCAAGTGTGTTAATCAATTAATAACCAAAGTAAAGACATACTTAGATAACAATACACTAACACTGGGAGACTTCTACATGGCGATTTCTACAAATGACACATCTTCTAAGCACAACATCAACAATGAAACAAGGGCTTTAAATGATACACTGGACCAGATGGATTTCACAGATATATACAGAACCTTGCATCCAAACGCAACTGAATACACATTTTACTCAAATGCACATGGAACTTTCTCCAGAACAGACCACATAGTGGGTCACAAATCAAGTCTTAACCGATACCAAAAGATTGGGATCATCCCCTACATATTTTCAGACCACAATGCTTTGAAACTAGAACTTGATCACAAGAAGAAATTGGGAAGAAATTCAAACACATGAAGGTTAAAAAGCATCCTACCAAAAGATGAATGTGTCAACCAGGAAAATAGAGAAGAATTAAAAAGATTCACGGAAACTAATGAAATGAAGATACAACCATTCAAAATTTTTGGGACACGGCAAAAGCAGTCCTAAGAGGGAAATACATCACAACACAAGCCTCCCTCAAAAAAATTGGAAACAACTCAAATACACAAGCTAACCTCCTACCTAAAGGAACTGGAGAAAGAACAGCAAATAAAACCTACGCCCAGCAGAAGAAGAGAGTTAATAAAGATCCGAGGAGAACTCACTGAACTAGAGACCAGAAGAACTGTGGAACAGATCAACAAAACCGGGAGTTGGCTCTTTGAAAGAATTAATAAGATAGATAAACCATTAGTCAGCCTTATTAAAAAAAAAGACTCAAATTAATAAAATCATCAATGAAAGAGGAGAGATCGCAACCAATACCAAGGAAATATAAACGATTTTAAAAACATGTCATGAGCACCTACATGCCAATAAATTAGGCAATCTAGAAGAAATGGACGCACTACTGGAAAACCACAAACTACCAAAACTGGAACAGGAAGAAATAGAAAACCTGAACAGGCCAATAACCAGGGAGGAAATTGAAGCAGTCATCAAAAACCTCCCAAGACACAAGAGTCCAGGGCCAGATGGCTTCCCGGGGGAATTCTATCAAATGTTTAAAGAAACAATACCTATTCTTCTAAAGCTGTTGTGAAGGATAGAAGGGAACAGAATACTTCCAAACTTGTTTTATGAGGCCAGCATCACCTTGATCTCAAAACCAGACAAAGACCTCATCAAAAAGGAGAATTATAGACCAATATCCCTGATGAACACAAGAGGCAAAAATTGTCAACAGGACACTAGCCAATAGGATCCAACAGTACATTAAGAAGATTATTCACCATGACCAAGTGGGATTTATCCCCGGGATGCAAGGCTGGTTCAACACTCGTAAAACAATCAACGTGATAGATCATATCAACGAGAAAAAACAAGAACCATAGGATCCTCTCATTGGATGCAGAGAAAGCATTTGAAAAAATACAGCATCCATTCCTGATCAAAACTCTTCAGAGTGTAGGGATAGAGGGAACATTCCTCAACATCTTAAAAGCCACGTATGAAAGCCCACAGCAAATATCATTCTCAATGGGGAAACACTAGGAGGCTTTCCCCTAAGATCAGGAACAAGACAGGGATGTCCACTCTCACCACTGCTGTTCAACATAGTACTGGAAGTCCTAGCCTCAGCAATCAGACAACAAAAAGAAATAAAAGGCATTCAAATTGGCAAAGAAGAAGTCAAACTCTCCCTCTTTGCCGATGACATGATACTCTACATAGAAAACCCAAAAGACTCCACCCCAACATTGTTAGAACTCATACAGCAATTTGGTAGCGTGGCAGGATACAAAATCAATGCCCAGAAGTCAGTGGCATTTCTATAAACTAACAATGAGACTGAAGAAAGAGAAATTAAAGAGTCAATCCCATTTACAATTGCACCCAAAAGCATAAGATACCTAGGAATAAACCTAACCAAAGAGGTAAAGCATCTATACCCTCAAAACTATAGAACACTTCTGAAAGAAATTGAGGAAGACACAAAGAGATGGAAAAATATTCCATGCTCATGGATTGGTAGAATTAATATTGTGAAAATGTCAATATTACCCAGGGCAATATACACGTTTAATGTAATCCCTATCAAAATACCACGATGGACTTTCTTCAGAGAGTTGGAACAAATTATTTTAAGCTTTGTGTGGAATCAGAAAAGACCCCGAATAGCTAGGGGAATATTAAAAAAGAAAACCATATCTGGGGGCATCACAATGCCAGATTTCAGGTTGTACTACAAAGCTGTGGTCATCAAGACAGTGTGGTACTGGCACAAAAACAGACACATAGATCAATGGAACAGAATAGAGAATCCAGAAGTGTAACCTCAACTTTATGGTCAACTAATATTCGATAAAGGAGGAAAGACTATCCACTGGAAGAAAGACAGTCTCTTCAATAAATGGTGCTGGGAAAATTGGACATCCACATGCAGAAGAATGAAACTAGACCACTCTCTTACACCATACACAAAGATAAACTCAAAATGGATGAAAGATCTAAGTGTGAGACAAGATTCCATCAAAATCCTAGAGGAGAACACAGGCAACACCCTTTTTGAACTTGGCTGCAGTAACTTCTTGCAAGATACATCCATGAAGGCAAGAGAAACAAAAGCAAAAATGAACTATTGGGATTTCATCAAGATAAGAAGCTTCTGCACAGCAAAAGAAACAGTTAACAAAACTAAAAGACAACCTACAGAATGGGAGAAGATATTTGCAAATGACGTATCAGATAAAGGGCTAGTTTCCAAGATCTATAAAGAACTTATTAAACTCAACACCAAAGAAACAAACAATCCAATCATGAACTGGGTAAAAGACATGAACAGAAATCTCACAGAGGAAGACATAGACATGGCCAACACGCATATGAGAAAATGCTCCGCATCACTTGCCATCAGGGAAATACAAATCAAAACCACAATGAGATCCCACCTCACACCAGTGAGAATGGGGAAAATTAACAAGACAGGAAACCACAAATGTTGGAGAGGATGCGGAGAAAAGGGAACCCTCTTGCACTGTTGGTGGGAATGTGAACTGGTGCAGCCACTCTGGAAAACTGTGTGGAGGTTCCTCAAAGAGTTAAAAATAAACTACTGTACGACCCAGCAATTGCACTGCTGGGGATGTACCCCAAAGATACAGATGCAGTGAAGTGGAAGGACACCTGCACCCCAAAGTTTATAGCAGCAATGTCTATGGTGGCCAAACTGTGGAAGGAGCCTCGGTGTCCATCGAAAGATGAATGGATAAAGAAGCTGTGGTCTATGTACGCAGTAGAATATTACTCAGCCATTAGAAACGACAAATACTCATCATTTGCTTCAAGGTGGATGGAACTGGAGGGTATTATGCTGAGTGAAGTAAGTCAATCAGAGGAGGACAATCATCATATGGTTTTACTCATATGGAGAATAGAAGAAATAGTGAAAGGGATTATAATGGAAAGGAGCGGAACTGAGTAGGAAAAATCAGAGAGGGAGACAAACCATGAGAGAGTCCTAACTCTGGGAAACAAATAAGGGGTGATGGAAGGGGCAGTGGGCGGGGGGATGGGATGACTGGTTGATGGGCACGGAGTGGGGCACTTGACGGGATGAGCATTGGGTGTTATATTATATGTAAGCAAATCAAACTCCAATAAAAAATATATATGAGTGAGGCAGAGGCACAGCTCTTTCTTTCAGAACTCTAATAAGTTTAAAATAAATGAGATGGGAATCACCAGTAGGCAAACAGTACAGTAACAATGGCTGTGGGCAAGAGCCACTGATGTTAAAATGAGGGGGAAAAGCAGGATGTGAAACAATATTTGCATTGTTTCAAAACATCTCCTACATGGTATTTTATATATTAATTGGAAAGAGAAAAACAGTCACTTTACAGTGGAGAAACAGTGCAGTAACTACCATAACCATGCGATCAAGGTCACCACCACCACCAGCAATGAGGCGTGTTGGGATCCTCTGGAGTCCCTGATTTGCACAGAGACGGACATAATGTCAGCTTGTGGTGTTCTTCCCAAAGATGCAGGAGCCCCATTTAGTCATGAGAAAACATCAGAGAAACCCAATTTGAGGGACTACTTATTAACAAAATAAAGGACTGGTAATATCTCAAAAGTGTCAAGGTCATTTAAAAAAAGCTTTCAAGGGCAGCGCCAGGGGCCCAGCAGTTTAGCCCAGGGTATGATCCTGGAGCCCCGGGATCTAGTCCCACGTCGGGCTCCCTGCATGGAGCCTGCTTTTCCCTCTGCCCATCTCTCTCTCTCTCTCTCTCTCTCTGTCATGAATAAATAAATAAAATCTTAAATAAATAAACAAATAAATAAATAAATAAAAAAGGTTTCAAAGTCTTGAAAGCAAAAAAGGTAGAGGAGCTACCATAGATTGGAAAAGACCAAATATGACATGGGCCCTAGACTGGATCCTGAGCCAGGAAACAAGATATTAAAGCAAAACCTGATAAAAGGCTGTGGCACAGTTAACAGAACTGCATCAGGTTCCTCTGGGTTGTGACCATGGAACCAGGGTCATGTGACATGTGGGGGAAGGGTGGCGGGGGGGGGGGGGGGGGGGAATGACACTAGGTAAAGGGGATCCAGGAAGTCCTTGTACTATTTCTGCAGTTTTTCTGTAAGTCTAAAATTACTTCAAAATAAGAATTTTTTAAAAAATAAATTGAGAGTTATGGGTACATAAATACAAATAGCTACAGAACTTGAGTGTAAAAAAAGAAAAATGGGCAAATTCAGAGATGAAATTTTCTGCAAAAGAAACATATTAGGCAAACTAATGACTTGTAAACAAAGGGATCTATGGTTTACTGGAAAAAAAATAGATGGAAGGAATATAAAATCATCGTTTGCCTGCATATATGTGGGGTAAAACTAATAATCTCATTCTCATGAAAATAAAGGTATTTGTATTTAAACCGGTTGAAAAGAAAAATTGTTTTGGTCAAAACAGTCCCCCCCAAAAAATCACTTTTCATGTAATCTTCTCCTGTAATAGTCATTCCTCAAATATTTAAAATTAGAATTCCAATGTTCAAGTGCCTAATATTAATTGATCCAAAAAAAAAAATGTAGGAAAGTCATTTTTGCCAAAGACGGTCTTAAGAAAAAAAAAACCAGGACCAAAAAAAAAAAAAAAAAAAAAGGTTCATATACAAACGGTGTTATTAAAACCAGGACTAAAAATAAACTTAATAGAAAGCTCTTTGTAAAACTAGAACTCAGATAAGCCAAAGGGCCTAAAGTCTTTCTAGTCTGAAGAGGAAACAAGCATTAATAACTAGGGAGCTAATACAGGATGAAAAGGTCTCCCCAATCTTCAATGCAACAGCAGCTATGTTTTGATGTTGAGACTCCAATGACATAACTCTGAGGAATAGTACCTACGATTTCCTCTAAAAATTACTAGTATCTTCCTGAGCCTTGAAATATTCTTCATGACCCTGCGGGGCTTCCAGTAGCCTGCCTCCAGCCAATCCTGAACCCCCAACTAACAGGAGCCCCAGGGGGGGCCCCCCCGCCTGCCCCAGCTCTGCATCCCTGGCGGTTCCCCACTGTGGGCAAGTCCTAGGGCTGGACTGGGTGCAGCTGTACCACCAGGGTCGAGCTTCTCAGGTTCCAGGCACAAAGATACTCCTGTTTAGGGGTCGTTTTGTCCCGCTCGGTAGCCCACAGATAACACCTCCTGCTCTGGAGGGAGCGGGTGGGATGACTCAATCCTGCTTCTTAGGGCTCCATTCAGCACATTATTTCCTGCTGCTTTCGAGCACAGTTGCCAATCCACAAAAGCACCTTTATTGAGGCATTCAAACACTCCGTTTGGGTGCCAAAAATTTGATAGGCTCCTTTTCATTGCTTTCCTTATTATCTTTTCACAAACTATGTGAGTTTTTCTCTTACATTAACAAAACACACATTCAAGCACTCCTTTTTTACATTTCACTTTAACTCACTGTGTGACATTCTCTGTTTGCACCAGCACTGGGGGTTATTTGCAGAATGGCAACATGAGAGGGGAACCTCACAAAAGTGTTCCCTAAAAAATAACAAAAAACAGCAGTGTTCAAAAAATTAGAGCGATGTCACCAAACCGATAGCCAATACATTCTCTGATGTCCCAATTCTGCTCAACTCGAGAGTGGGATGCTGGCCACAAAATCACTGGGGGAGAAAGACTGGGAAGACCCGACAGGAAGCTTACTTCCCCAGATTTGTCAAGAAAAACCACCAAGCGCCAGATTTTGATTGTTCTGGGGTGGAGGGGAGGAGGGAGAAAATGTTTACTCAGGGGAATGGTTTTTCCATTCATTTACTCACAGAAAGCTCATGGAGGATAAAACTATTTTCTTTCTTTCTAAGATTTTATTTATTTATTCATGAAAGACACAGAGAGAGACAGAGGCAGAGGGAGAAACGGGCTCACTAAGGGGAGCCCCATGTGGGACTTGATCCCAAGACCCCGGGATCACTCCCTGAGCTGAAGGCTGACACTCAACCACTGAGCCACCGGAGTGTCCCAAAGCTAGAGGAGGAGGAAAAGGAGAGAAGTGGCCCAAAGGAAAGAAAACAAGACAGATTCCCACAAAGAGGACTTCTTTGGGTGATGGAAGGCAACTGGAATTACCATAATTCAAATGAGAAAGTTAAAATGGAACCTTCTCAGACAAAGGGATTGCTGGAGGGGCTGTGGCCTCTTGGGAGGGTACAACATAGCTCCAGGAAGGCACATAGTCTCAGTCATAGTGGGCTTTGGAGGCCAGCTTCTGGGATAGCTCCTCCACAAACAATGGCTGGTCTGAGCAACGGAGTTTGTCTCAAGAGGCTATAGCCTGTCCCCTGGACCAAAGGCGCCTTCCAGCTTGTGTGGAAGCAGCACACACGGTGGGGAAGAGAGCTGTGGGGTCTGACTGCTGTTCTCAAATTTCCAGTTTCCAACACTAAGCGCGGTCAAATTAATTTCTCTGTGCCTCTATCTTCTCTTCCTACAATAGGAATGATATGGCATATAGTGCCCTTCGGTCCCTGAAGACTAAATGTAGAGACAAGAGGCGCAGTGCCAGGCAGCCCCGGTGGCTCAGTGGTTTAGTGCCATCTTCAGCCCAGGGCATGATCCTGGAGACCCAGGATCGAATCCCACATCAGGCTCCCTGCATGGAGCCTGCTTCTCCCTCTGCCTGTGTCTCTGCCTCTCTCTCTGTGTGTGTCTCTCATGAATAAATAAATAAAATCTTAAAAAAAAAAAAAAAAAACGCAGCGCAGTGCCAGGCACACTGCAAGCCATCACACATCCCATCTGCTATTACTGTGGGGGTTTTTTTTGGAGAGAGAGAGCACGCATGTGCAAGCACGTATGCAAGAGCATGGGGTGGGGGCAGAGGGAGAGAGAGAATCTCAAGCAAATGCGATGCTCAGCATGGAGCCTGACGCAGGGCTTGATCCCACGACCCTGCAATCATGACCCACCGAAATCAAATCAGATGCTCAACTGACTGAGCCCCCTAAGGGGCCCCTACTGTTAGTTGTTAAGGCTCCAACAGTACCCTTTGCTACAGGCTGGCGGTCCACCACCTCCAAATTTGTATGTTGAAGTCCTAAGTCACAGAAGGTCGGAACACCACCACAGCTGGAGATGGGGTCTTTAGTGAGGTCACTAGGTTAAAATGTCAGAGGCTTAAGAAGCAACCAACTCTGCTGATGCCTTGATCTTGGACTTGTAGCTTCCAGAACTAGGAAAAAATAAACTGCTGTTGTTGAAGCCATGAAGTCTGTGGTATTTTGGTAGCCCGAGCTGACTAATATGCTCCTCCTCCCTTGTCTGGTAACAATCTGCTCCATAACCCAGGACTGAAATGGTCTAATTACTTTTGAGACAGGACGAAACTAATCTCTAAGAACAGAACTTCAATGTTCTCTCCTTCTAGTAAATTCAAAGCTCTGCAGACTCACGAAAAGGGGTGGGAAGAGAAAAGATGCAGTTGAACACACAGGGCTACATTCCAATTAGAAATAATACAGAATCCCACAGCTGCCTCGCAATGTGGCCAAGGCAAAGGAGCCTGTTAATAATTCTCTTCAATGTATGCAAGGGCCCTTCAAATAATAAACACGTCGGGTCCCCTGTCCTGAGCTTGGCTAGGATAGTTTTGGGAAAATGACGACTTCCTTGAATTGTGAGCTTTGTGGAATGACTGAGCTGTCCAAAGCATCCCTATCACTGCTGGTCAGACCACAGTGAACCGCCCCTCGACGGCTCAGACACTAACACATCTTGGAAGATTCCAGGGTGACCCTGCTCTGGTCCACAGAGGATGCCACGAAGGGGAGCAGGAACCTCCTTCTGGATGGAGCTGGCTCTGGGGATGATAGCTCAAAGGTCAGCCACTTGACCCTCTGACTACATCCAGCCCCACAAACCCTTCTTCTAGGCTAAGACCCTTCTGTGGTGTCAGTCAAGAAGGAAGGAGATTAGACTGGGGGCAGTGGTATATAAAAACAGTATTTCTCAAAGTTCATTGTGAAGTTTCAGTGATAAACCGAATGCTTCAGAAAGTATGGAGGCTTCAGAGCCCATCTGAAATCCGTGGACAGCACTAGCTCATGAACATGACTCTTTGAGGTGAAGGTGCGACGGGGGGTTCATAAACAGCTCTGCAGAAATGGAAGGCAACGATGGCACTGCAGAATGTGGTTTATTCTCTGGATACTACTGCCCCTTAACATTGAGCGGCAAACTTCTAATTTGCAACCTTTTGGCTGAATTTCACAGAAACTGGTAAAGTGTCATTCACATTAATATTCCACTGTATGCTCCTGCACGGAGTTCTGTGGGAAAACATCCATCAAAGTCTCACCTCCTTGGAGTCAGATGGAAACTCGTGATTTAATTTATCTGAATGATTTTAAGAGTGACCTTATTCAAAGGGCACAGTTTAGTTTTCTAAGTGGGTAAAATGATATTAGAGAACTCAGGGTTTGGTAAAGATCACATGATCACGACTCCTACCAAAATTTAAAAAACAGATCAAAGCAAATGTCATAAAGCATGTTTACGAATTTTTCTGCTGTAGCTAATTTATGATTCGGGTGATTCTTCTTCAAAAATTTGCTTTCCAGAAATGCATGTGCCCTTCAACCCATCAACTGGAGTGGGAGCATTCCATTTCACAGCTAGACCTGCACAGCTGGGATGGCAGTGGGCTGCTAGCACTGCGGCGTGGCTCACACGTGCACCATCAGGGACCCTAGCTGTGTGCACAGGGATGTGAGCATGCCCATCAGAGGCCGAGACATGTCTCTATCTCCTGGTCTGGAGTCACTTCTACGAGGCCTGGCCAAGTGAAAAAAGCCAAACTATGTTATCTTTTATTTAAGAACATGGGGGCAGGAGTAATTATGTGTTTGTATTTGCCTAAGAAAACACCAGAAGTTAGAAACAAATAAACATGGTTAGTCATACATAGCAAAGGGGATTGTGGCACGAAGACGTCTCAGCTTACACCTTTCCACGATTTAACTTTTGATGTGAAATGCAACATGTTTTAAAGTAAGTTTTAAAATCTGGTTTTGCTTCTCTTTTTTAGAAAAAGTTCTGAACATGGGGTTGCTGGAATTGTGTGCAAATGTTTTGCCGCCCTGTTTTTCTGGGAACCGGTACCAAAGCCTTCATCACATGTTTGTGCTTCCACAGATCCCAGGGCCTGCTGTGCTCCACAACCAGCCGGGAGAGACGATGGATCTTCCCATGGCCCCGTAGTGGCAGCTTGGCTCTCAGGATCTAAGTCAAATGACCCAAATCTTCATTTATGGGAAGGCTAGCTCTGGAAACGTGATCACAAAATTGTCTCATGCTTCTCTGAGCACAGGAAGGAGCACGGAGGCAAAAGCCACACACCCCCTGGCTGGCGTGGCATTCACCTCTTAGGTGCAACCATACCAGGAGTTCTCAGAGCCGCGATCTGCTACATGAACCGTGAGGACCCGTGCAAACTCAGTCTGCCCGGGATCCGCTGTCGTTTCCCACCTTGGACAGCATTTCTTCATGGTCAAAACATGTAATGGAAACCAGCACATGATTTTTAAAATGTTTTTCACCAAACATAACAGCTCTGTAATTTTTCCCGGCTTCTGCAGGCCCTAATTAGAGTGAATACATAGATTTTTTAAATTTATTTTTTTAGAAGATTTTATTTATTTGAGAGAGAGGGAGTAAGTGAGAGAGAGCACCAGCAGGGAGAGGGGCAGAGGGAGCGGGAGAAGCAGACTCCTCAGGGATCAGGAAGCCCGACGTGGGGCTCCATCCTAGGGCCCTGGGATCATGACCTGACCTGAAGGCAGATGATTCACTGAATGGGCCACCCTGGTGCCCCAGAGTGAATACATTTAAAAGAGCAACCCCAGTTTGTTGAATAAATTGCCAAGTCGGCCATGTACCAATGTCAGACAGGAGGCAGCTGGCAAAGTCGAGGACACGGAGAAGCAGGATGTGGGATGCCTCTGTTGTCTACCTGCAGCCACCCCCTGCCCGGCCCATGAGTCATGGTGAGCAGAGCCCGTCTTCCCTTATACTTCTTTCCCTAAACACTGTGTCATGGCCATTTAAAAGCAAATGTGGGAAGATGGGTTTTCTCATTTGTTGTTTATGACTTTGCTACATATATAATTTTGTGATCATCTAGTATGGACAATCTTAATACCTGCTCATGGTTTTTTCCTGTTTTAATAAACACTTTAATGTAAAGTTGGAACATGAAAATACCTCCAACATGAAGCATTCATGGAGTAATGGCTCACTTGTGCGGCTCCGTAATTACATGCTGCACAGCAAATGATCCTTAATCACAGGTCTTGAATCCATCCCCGCATCTTGGCTACACAGTGCTCAGAAGGACCATGTCTTTGTACCCCGTGTGGCTGTGTTCCTCAGTCTGTCTCCCCAGGGATTTACATTAGCAGCTGTTTTCATAGGCTAAAAACTGCTCTTTTCCAAGCTAATTTTTTGAAAAAGTACACAGGTCTTCCATTATATATATATATTTTAAGGAATATGTGGGCTGATATGAGTTTGAAGGGTCTATACCTGGAGTGTGTTTTCTGATTAACAGTGGCAATCTGGCATTAAGTAAGTGTCTAAATATACCAGAGTCACAATATATTCAACTACAATTTTTCATGTCACTAAAGCCTTTTTAATTAATGCCCTACATCTTCCGAGAACTTATTAGGTCATTTAAAAGTCATAAGCAGTTATAAGAGGTATGAGATTTTGATTCACTCACCTTCAGCGCAGAGTGTTTCATGATCTGGGAAAGAGGATATGGGAGTTGAACAAATTTAAACTCAATCATCCCCAATATACTTGAGGAAATGAAAGAGGCCTTGGAGGGAAGCTGTGTTTTTGGTTGTAGAGATTTCCAGAGAAATCTCTAGACCTTACTTAGTCTATACAGAGCTGCTGTTTTTCTGGGTGGCAGTTGTGGGGGTGGAGAGCACAGGGCAAGGCCATGACTCCCGTCGGTAGAGGACAAGACATCTCTCTGTCAGGTGCACTGTGTAGGCTGATGCGGTCCTGGGAGTTGGGGAAGCAGTTTGGACGGGGGTGAGGAATCTTAGTGCCTGCTTGTATTCTGAGGAGGGACATGGCTTTGACATGTCCTCTGAGCTGGGGGCCACCTGACGATGGGCACAGGCTGGGAATGCAGGCGGTGGGGTTGGGGCGCCTGGGAGAGGACACACCTGGTGGCCTGTGGAGTCTGTCCTTCCCACGACAGTAAACCTCTGCGAAGGTCCTTCACCTGGTCTCATTTCCACAAAATGGAGACCGAGAGACATGGAAGCTGAGAGCATGGGGAAGACCTGGCCTCCTCCTGAAGCCAGGAAGTGGGTGGTGGGGCGGCCACCCACCAACAGGCAGAGCCACCAGCTCATAGCACCCAGGTGCTGAGGCAGGCAGGCAGAGGACAGGGGCTCAGATGCACTGCATTTTGGGCCTGAAGGGAAGCGTGGCCCAATTTTACACATAGTGGTTGCGGCCAGCAGTTCCCTGAGAATCAGATGTGGAGCTTTGACATCCAGGCATGGGCTCTGGGCACATTCACTCATTCATTTTAAGAAATTACCTGTGATTCTGAGGAGCAACTCCTGTTATACAAAGTAGGTCCATTTCTCTGAACTTTAAGAAATGGCCCCACAGAATGAATCTATCCTGGTAAAGTGCGTATCTTTAAAGTAAAAGTCATAAGGCAGAACTGGACACAGTGAATCACACTGACCTGCTGCAGAGAGAACCTCCCAGTGGAGCCCCTGCCCCCATGCGCACTACTCCCTGGGCCCTGCTCTCTGTTCTCCCTTCCTCTTGGGGCTGTGAAAAGGCTCTCTGCTGCCTCCCGCGTCAGTCCCGTTCTTTAGAACCTGTGCTGTGTGTACTTCCTCCAATGCATCTGTAAGTTTAGCACCTTATCTGCACCCGCCGCTCGTGCTGAAATGTTTTAAAGTACCCTCGGTGAGTTCCTCTGCACTTCCTCGTGGATCTCTGGTCCCTGACTACTTCTCATGGGGACTTCCTCAGGTTACCTTCAGGTCAGCCTTTGTGTTGAAATCCTCCATTAACCGTATCATGATTTATTTCCCTCCCTCCACCTCCACAGACTCAGGGGATACATTTATTGTTTTTCTCTTTAGGGCTTTTCATTTATATGGTAAAAAGGGACAGATGGTGTCAGGTAGAGAGTAAGACAACCCCCACCCATTATCTGATGTATCACACCAAGAAGAGGGTGTGTGTGCACCTGGGTGTGTGTGTGTGTGCGTGTGCACATGTGCACACGCGTGTGAGGCCCAACACCCTGGAGGACATGTCAGGAGACTGGGATTTTATTCCCTGAGCAACAACAAGTCCCTGAAGAACTCTGAGGGGTGCAGCATGATGGATCTGTGTTTCAGTGGCAGTGAGAGGAATGAATGGGGCGGGCCAGTGGCAAGGGTGGCAGAGGAGAAAAGAGAGTATGTTTGAAATATGTTATTTAGATCAAGGTCACCCAATGTGGTGGGCATGCTCAGAAAATTTTTAAAAAATTACTATAGGAGTTGGCAATTTCACTCCTGGGTACACTCCCCAAAGCAGTGACAGCAGGGATCTGAGTCATCTGAACGCTCCTGGGCACAGCAGCATTAAAGCTGGATGTAACCCTAATGTCTGCACACACAAGGGAGTATTACTCAGCCTTAGGACACGCTGAGCTGCCACAAACGGGTGAGAGGGCATCGTGTGAGGTGAGATAAGCCGGTCACAAAAGGAGAAATGCAGCATGAGGACCCAGGAGGAGTCAAACTCCAAGACACGGGAAGCAGGATGGTGGCTGCTGGTGGCTGGGGGAGGGAAACGGGGCATAGTGTCCACCGGGGACAGGGCTTCGGTTTGGGAAGAGGAGTGCCGTGGATGGATGGCGGTGATGGAACACGATGTGAAGGGATTTCATGCTCCTGAAGTGAACGCTTAAAAATGGTTAGGATGGTCAGTTTTATGCTCTGTGGATTTTACCACATAGAAAAATCTTGTGGTGTCACCACCAGCCCTGGGTTTCAGCATCCACCCCTGCTCACCCCCCCGCAGGTGCACCAGCTGCAGGCACCACCAGGCCGCGGGGAGAAACCCTCCAGCGCCACCACATACGGCCGCTTGGGTGGTGAAGAGAGAGAAAAGCTGAATCGCTCAGCTGGAGGAGCACAGGAAGGGAGAGGTTTTGCACTGGCCTCATCACGACAGTGAACACCACTGACATTCTTGTTTACTTTCTGTGACCTAGACTAAGCAAATGAACAGAGAAAAGTAACAAGTTTTGCAAGTTGAGATAGCAGGGAAGAAAAGCCCCTTGGATTTACAGAGAGCTTAAAGATGATTACGTGCTGTTTCAGCAGCAAAGCAGGTGATGTGTACTTGTCAGCCCGGGCTGTGCGTCCCACTTGCCGGCCGCAGGCACAGTCTCCATGCTTTGGATGTGACACGGACGGTACAAACTGCAAACACAGAGACTGCATGAGCAAGAGGATTGCTGAATCCTTACTCTGCCTTTTTGTGCTCCGTGTCCGTGCAACCTGTGCCGGAGATGCCATGAAGGTAGGACGGCAGCCAGAGCAAGACAGGAGTGAAACATCAGAAGCCCCTGCCGCCAGGCTACAAACACTGACCCACCAGCAACCTGCCTTGTTGGGCCCTTCCCCCAAAATGGAAAGAATTTTTCAACAGAATAATGTTCACGCTGGAAGCCAGGGTCAGACACAACACTAGCTCCTTGGAAAGCAAATTGAGCAATTACATTTCCTGTTCATTTTAAATAAGTCATATTTTTAACCTCTCCCTATATTCCTTCAGTTCACAGAAAGTAAGAGAGACCTAGTGCTCACAGATTCCAAGTATTCTCACTGTGCAATGGATTTCCAATGCTAGCAGTGCTGAAAAACTACCACAGGAATCTGGGCAGTGCTCACAGGGAGTACCGGGCCCTCCTTGGAAGGTGTATTGATACCACAGTCATAGCGCCATTTTTAAGATACCATTCACAACCAAATGGACATTTGACCTTAATAGGCATGATCTTTATATTTGAAATTTATGTAAATTTAAGTTGCTTGGACTGGGGAGTCATGAAAAATCACTGAAGCAATAAAGCTAAAAAAAAAAAAAATGAAGCAATAAAACTGAGAAAATTTTGGAATCAGAAATCAGTAAACGTGCCTCCTGTCTGGGAAGTCAGAGCAGTAAGGATCCAAGGCTTTTAGGAAACTATCTAGTGACTAGGGACAGATAAGTAATAACAACCCCCTACCTTTCATGAGTCTGGAAATATGTGAAAGAGGCAAGATGACCCACTTTCTGGGATAGTCAAGAGGAGACGCACCAGGGACGGGCAGCAAGTTCTGAGAGAAGAGGCCACATGGAACTCCTCACTGCAGTATCCTTCAAGTCCAGCCCGGGGCCCAAGATGACATGTTGGATAGCAAAAGCAGGTGCATGGGCACAGCAGGCGCCAACAGCCCTGCACATACCAATGTGTGAGCAATATAGTGGCACGCACTCCTTTCCACATAAGAGCAAGAAGAAGGGTTGTGGGTTGTGCTGGGCCAAATCCAGATCTCCTGCTTCCCAACGTGGCAGTGGCCTCTTGCTCCCCAAGTCTCTGTGTGTTTTTCTTGGACTTCATTCCCAGATCCTCATCCTAGTTGATAAAGGCCTGTTCTCCCCAGTGGAGCCCTGGTCACTGCTGCCTGATTTCCTGGACTTGAACATGGGCAGGACACCAGCAGAGGCCTATCTCACAGAGCCCAAAGGAAGAGGTTCCCTCCCCTAATCTAAAGCCCAGGTCCTAACACTGCAAGCAAACAGACAATCTTAGGAGTTTCTCTGCATTATTGGAAAAACAAAAATTCAGGAAACAAGTTAAAAATGGAGGAGGCTTCTGAGCCCTCACATACTGACTAGCTGTTGGTTTACATCAGGTTTTACTGAATGAAGACACACCTTCTCATTAAAGAAAGAGCATGAAAGGGCTTCTCAGAGGCAAGGGGTAACTTCTCAGGTGCTAAAGTGTCACCGAATAGCAGAGACAAAAGGCCCAGGGAACAAATTGGTACTTAACTTAAAACCCAACCTCCCTAAGAACTTTTTAGGACAAAGTGTGATAAATACATAGTTCTTTCCTCTTGGCTAGCCTGTAATTGTGAACACCAGGAAGCAAAGAACACACCATGGGAGAGGCACATATAAAAAAGAAATCTTTCAGAACAAGTGTTGTTTGTAGCATGCTTAAGCTCACCAGGGCTCCTGTGTGAGAAACTCAAGGGGAAAAGTTGTACTTAATTTTCAACTCAAATTTAAGGACTTAAATATATTATGTAACTTTGCAAGTACTCGGGCAGTGGGCTGGCCCAGCACAGACCCCTCCTGGGGCTGAAGGGTCAGGGCAGGGGGAATCCAATGCTGCTCCAAAATTCATGGACTGCCTCGTCAGGAACAAAAGCGGACACCTCAGCTTTGGGCCAAAATCAGAAGATTCTCTTTCTGGAAAAATGATCGCCGAATTCTTCTAGTTTCTTCCTCAAGTGACAATCAGGTCACATTTAGGCCCTGAGGAATCTGGACCCTGACTGTGCCTGTAATTAGTGCAGCGAGCTAACCAGTAACTATCCTGTGCAGCCACACTGAGTGTAATGCACCTCCGCAGCCAGCATATGGGCCCGGAGACAGGTCATGAGGAAAGCAAAGAGGACACAGAGGACACGTGGGGGAAGCGACCAGAATATTCCAAAATCAAGAGAAAAGAACTGGAATAAGGCAGAGTATGGTGATCTGCTCTCAGGAAAGCAAACTGCATCCCCCAGGTCTGGAAGTCCGCCACCTGCCAGCAGTACAGAGACATGAAGGCCACAACACAATACAGTTCAAAGCAGATAAAGTCTACACATTCCACACTTTTCCAGAAGCTACACATGACCAATGTTTCTCAAAAGGGCTTAAAGTCTCAAATTTGCTTTTCACTATGATGAAACCAGCACCGTCTAATAGAAATGTAGTGCAAGCTGCATATGCAATTTACAATTTTCTAGTAGCCAGTTTAAAAAAGTAAAGGGGATCAGGAAATGAAGACATTAATTAATTATAATAATACATTTTATTTAACTCTACAAAATACATTATCGTTTCAACCTATATTGACTCTAAAATAATTACGCACTGTTTTTTTCATGATAGGTCCTTAAAATCTAGCATGTATTTTTACACCTGCAGAAGATCTCGGTTCAGACTGGCCATGTCTGAAGTGCTCAGTGGCTGCAGTTGTCAAGCAGCTCCCACGCTAGACATCGTGGACAAACACGCTTTCATACCCTCACCAGGAGCCCATTTCTGACCCATGTAGACACACGTGAAAAGTAGTCTTGTCACAGTTACCTTTAAATAAAAGAATCACCAAGGAATGCCAAATGCGGTTTGGTTCAAATGCCCTGTCATTTCAGGGGAAAAGTGTTTCTTTCAAAAGTGCTTCTGGTCAGAGCCCTGCCCAACCTGCCACCCTCTCCCTCAAGGCCAGCTCCATTCCATTGCTGCGTGGGGAGCCTGGGCACAGGGGCATGTTCTGAGATACCTTATGTGGCAGAAAGGAGGTGTGGCTAAACTCAGGGCCTGCAGGCTTGATTTCCCAGGATTTAACACTAACCAAATAAAGAATCCACAATGTGAAAACCTCATTAAGGAGATGCTGAATATGATCCCACCTCCTCTACGTGCTTTCATCCCAGAGAGGAGAATGGTACCTTCTTTGTGTTCTCAACATATGAATAACACTGGCCCAAAGAGAGCAGCCTCCTTCTCGTTCTCTAAACCGGTATCATTTTGGGAAACAAGGCAATCATTATTTCTGAGCAACACATGAAATCCTCATTTCCATTCCAGCTCTTGAAGAGTTACAAAGGCTCAGAGGCAGAGTGATAACGGCCTGAAGCACGAGTGACAAGGAGGGATCATACCTATCATCAGACTGCAGAGAAACAGGGACAGAAGCACCAGGTTCATTTCCAGTGGGCACTAGCCAGCTGTGCCTCGTGATTCCTACCTTTGTGGTTGAAGATACCCTCCATTTCCATGCTACTTCTCGAGTGGGCGATACAGAGAGAGCCACAGGGAACCAGGCCTTCTGCAGCAGGGGACCGGTCGGTGGTCCGCACCAGACACCAGTCAGGCTTGTCGTGGGGCCGCTCCAAAACCTCCACGGTCTGGCCACGGCGGATGGTCAGCTCTGTGCTGTTGCAGGCGGTAAAGTCGTGGATCACCACTGTCAGCTCGCAGCCGCCAGAGAGCTGGGGAGGGAGAGGGACACGTCAGCGAGCCCCAGCCACTGCACCTGCCGCGGGTGAGGCTGACCTGGATCAGCTGCGTCCTGGGGCTGGGGCAGTGACTTGCCACCACCTGAATGAGGGGCTCTCCAGTTTGGTGGCTTCTTCATTTCTCTTTGGAATTACATGGGCAGTTATTGAGTTTTTTGTGTGTTTTAATGTGTGATTATGATTTTTGAGGGTTTCACTGTCAGAATTGGATACGATTCTTCAGATGAGTGTCCATATCATTTTGTGTCAGAGATAGTATTCTCTCCCTGCTCAAAATGTGCTACAATAATCATTTTTAAACATAGGGCAAACTAGTAAAACCCTTGTTGTAAGGCCATTTGGGAGATCATCACACCATATGGAGATAATGTGATAGATGATTTTATTCAAAAATTTTAGTTCCTACTTGGCGTTTGAGCATCCACACTGTTAGTGTGCAGACTCTCTGGCACCACTGGGGTCCGACGCGGAGCCCCACAGCAGGGAGGCCAAAGAGGCCGTAGATCCCTATGTGTGTGTAGAGCGTGCCTTATTCTCTCTTCAAAACCCTCCAGGAGGGATCCCTGGGTGGCGCAGCGGTTTGCCGCCTGCCTTTGGCCCAGGGCGCGATCCTGGAGACCCGGGATCAAATCCCACATCGGGCTCCCGGTGCATGGAGCCTGCTTCTCCCTCTGCCTGTGTCTCTGCCTCTCTCTCTCTCTCTCTCTCTCTCTCTCTCTCTGTGACTATCATAAATAAATAAAAATTAAAAAAAAAAACAAAAAAAACCAAAAAAAACCAAACAAACAAAAAACCCTCCAGGATACCTCCTAGTGGGCACTCTCACTCCCCATCCTTTCCAGGCCACCTGCCCATGCCGTGGTTTTCAGCACACCATTCCATATACTCTGTGGATGCTCGCTCTTTCCCATATGCTGTGTGCTTTCTGGCCTGAAACTCTCTTCCCTCCTTCTCTCCTCTCATTAAGCTCACTCCCATTTTCTGTCCATTAAAATTATACTAATGCTTAGGCCCTTTGGAGCATACCCATAAACTCTAGAATGGACATCAATGCCATGATCTCTGCTTATAAAACAGGTGTGTGGCCTTCTTGCGGCCACCTGCTTGCTGTGGCGTGCCTCGTATGTCTGCCCTTCAGACTTTTCACACCTGGGGGCAGCTCATATATACACGTGCTCATTAACATCCCTCTTACATGAGAATGTCATGAACCAGCTCCCTGTCTTTGGACTGGCCCCTCTGGCCTCTCAATCCAGGTAGCCCCAGGTAGTTCCAGCTCCACTGCCTGTCCACTGTGCCCCAACGTAGCTCTGTAAGCACATCCCCTGTGCTGATTACTTACTCCCCAAGCAGACATCCCAGATAACAGCCAGAGACCGTTTTCTGAGGACATTTCCCTCCAAAGCAGTGAGTCTAGGATAGGACTCATTAACCGCTTCCCCATTTTGTTTCTCTCCACTGGTGCCTTTTGGATAATGGTATCACCATCAAATCACCCACACTAAAAACTCGTGCTCTCCAAATGCTGTCAAATAGATCTAAGGCATCTCTTGTATCATTTCCTTCCTCTACCCAGCTATGCCACATTTCATCTGGATTTTGTGGTGTCCTCCCTGCCACATTCCAGGCTCACCTTCCAAGCCATGTGAGCACTTTGGCAGTTGCCTTTTTGAAACGTGAAGCCTCCCATTCAAGCACCTGAGACCCAAATTCCCGAGCATGGGATGAAAAGCCCCGATGGCCAGGTCCCAGCCCACCCTGCCAGGTCTGTTCTGTGGCTCCTCCTCAGGTGATTCCCAGCCCTGAGGGGAGTCCTGCCTGCACTGAGCCCATGAGATCCTGTCTGCTCAGAGCCCCCATGTCCTCGCTTTGTCCATTCCCCCATCAAAAGCCCTTGGAGAAGGTGCTCTTGCATTTATCTTAGCACTTAGCTTTTAAATAAATTGTGTCTTAATTCTGAAACGAGCCATATCTTGGGTTAATTCTGAAACGAGCCATATCTTGGGTTATGCATGTGTGTGGATGCCATCAGCACCAGCAAGGAGGTCTGTTATTTTCCTGTGAACTTTCCATGCCTGGCCGTGAGGGGAGAGAGGGGGGCCTGTCTGAGTCCCCGCTGAGCCCCAGTGTCAACAATGGCAGGTACAGGGTTGTACAGGGTTGTACAGGATGCACAGCTCATCCAATGCTTTGTATCCAGCAGCAATCATTTGCAGAAGTGAAAAAGGCAAAACAGGCTTGCTCTAAAAATGGAAGGCACTGCATTCGAAAAACCAAAATAAATCATGGGCTTTTCTTCTGTGACTTCAGGTGCTGACTCCACCTGTGTTCCATGGGCCACATGCCCGGGGTTCTGTCCCCCTGCAGGGCAGTGGCATAGGACAAGAGTAGGTGGGTTGGGCTATGGCTGGTGGGTGGAAGGATGGGCCTCCCTCTGGGAAACAGCCTGGCTCCAGAGGCCTCACGGCTCCCATGGACTCAGAGGGAACTGGGAATCCGTGCCTCTTACACGGGCTCATGGCCGGCCAGCGCCCTGGCATGCCCCATGCCCCATGCTATTCATCATCCTCCTGTTCTAACAGCTGATCTTTTGAGAGAAAGTTTAGATATTCACAATCAGAAACACATGTCCACAAGACAACCACAGAAAGCAAAACAGAACAAAACAAAACCCTTCCATAACAAAGTACAAATATCAACAAAATGAGAGGTCTCTGCTAGGCCACAAATGAGATTTCTCACAAAAGTTTAATGCCCTTCTAAAATTTATAAATTCCTTGGTGGGAAACCCATGCTCACCCTTAAATGCTTCTCTGTGAACAAAGATGATACCGTTAAAAAGTTAAAGGTAGAGGCCCAGGCAGGAGAATTTTCCTCATAAAACCCCACATTCTGGAAGTGGTTAATCCCTGTAACAACCAGGAGGAGGGGATCCCTGGTTGGCTCAGTGGTTTGGCGCCTGCCTTTGGCCCAGGGCGCGATCCTGGAGTCCCACGTCGGGCTCCTGGCATGGAGCCTGCTTCTCCCTCCTCCTGTGTCTCTGCCTCTCTCTCTCTCTATCATAAATAATAAATAAATATTAAAAAAAAAAAACAGGAGGAATGTTTCCTGTCCCAGGGAAGGCATGACGAGTGAAGAGGCCTCAATATGGAGTCCAGTGTGCTAAGGCCCCGTGGGGCCTATATTTCCTGTGGCCCCCTTCAGGTCTGCTGGAGCTCTCCCATGCCACCGGTGACCTGCCTGTGCCTGTGTGTGCACAGCGTGTTGCCCCCTACCCGGGGCCCCATGCTGCAAGCCCCTCACACCACCTGGACATGTCTCCACCCCCGGCCCTAGGAAGCACAACTTTAAGACACATTCTCATCATCAGTCCTCTGCTAGCTTTATTCTTGGGCGTTTTATTAATTTTTCAGACTGCTCAAAGCCATGTGGTGCATTGTGAGGGTGGGGGAAGGGTGGGAAGGGGAGAAGAGGGCTGCCTAAAGAGGAGTGTTAAGCTCGACTCTATTTCTGGCACCGACTCCTTAGCCCCTTACAGAGTCATCAAAAACTATTGGAAACATCTGTGGACTTGACCGAGCCTAAGAAAAATCAAGCTTATTCTGACAAAGAATCTCATATGGAGTTAAAATTCATTTTCAGTGACTTTGGAGAACTTACCAACAAAATCTAGTACAGGAATCTATTTTCAACAGTGCTAAAAATTATCGTCAGAAAACACTGTACCTGCTTGGCTTTTCCATAAGAATCTCCTGTACAAATCTTTATTTTTTTTTAAAAAATTTTTTTGTTTTTTTTTTCTGTACAAATCTTTAAATGGGAGGACTAATAGGATGTTCTCTAGGGCCCAGAAATCCTATGCATTGGTCTCAATGTTCTCATCTGAATATTTTAAACTTACTACAAAGCCAGTCTTCAAAACCAGTGTGCTAATTAAAAAAAAATTTTTTTTAAAAGTAAAAGTCTTAAGGTAACTACTTTGAGGAAGCAATGCAAATCATGATGGCCTTTTAAGAATTAATTTCCTAAGTAGAAAAGGTTCTGATAATAAACATCTTAAGTACAACTGAGAAAGTACCTGTTTTCAATGCTACTTCTACACCAGTGACCCAAATGCATTACTATGCTGAATTACCATTCCATTTATCTAGTTTAAAAACTCACTTTTCCCTTCCAACTGTACTTTGAGAACATTTTCAAACAGTATTTTGTTCACTTCTGTGTATTTTATGGACTTCTATCGGAGGCTCCTTACCACATGCATTGAGTTTAGGATCGCAATTTATGAAAGTCTGTTTCCATAACTGACATTAAATCTTGTGAAATTCATAGAAGACAGTCGTCCGTCCCCCACCCCCCACCGCCGCCATCTTTCTGTTTTTCTCCTTGAAAAAAACCACTGTGGTGACTAAAAAGCATGGCAGTGAACAGGACTTAGCACACGGACCATGGAAACCAGCCTGGAAACGTATCCTGCAGGACCACCTCATGTCCTTCAATGAGGGCTCCCGGGAGAATGCCAATGACCCAGACCCACAGACAATCAGCAGAATCAAATCAGGGTCTCTCTGCCTAAATTCTTTCCAGAAAGACTGGAAGTGAACATTAGCTGTGGGCTTTCACCCAGAAGAATGAAACACTCATCTCTGGTCACTGGCATGTGAATCTTCAACAATCACCACACAGAACAGAACTTTACTGTTTAGGTGTTCTAGAGAAACTACGTTCTATTGTTGCTTTGCCTGAACCCAGCTGACAAAAGTAACTAAAACAGATCCAGGGCTGGGGACTTCTCAGCCCACCACCTCAGTGCATCCCTGCCCTGGGGCACAAAAATGAGGCAGTCTCGCACAGAGGTCTGCAGAGATAACAGCAAACGCCTAGTTTGCATGATGAGCTCCAAGGTGAGTTCGGGGCAGGTTCTGTGGGAGGAAGAGCAGGCTCTTCACCACTGGCCTTGGACGATAGAGCCCTTGCTGCAAATCATTCCACTTCAAGAGCCTAAGATCAACTGCAGGTGGGTGTCTGGCCAATTTTCTGAGAGCAATCCAAAAGGAAAGCAGCACTGTGGTCTAATAAAAGCCATTTTCCCCCGAAGAACAGTGTGTTTCAACTCTGTGAACAGTCACAGCCTACAGCCCAGGACAGTTCGGTAACTCAGGAACCTCACAAGAGTCTTGTGGTTTTGTGGAGGTTTCACATGGAGCAGACTAAGGACTGGTTGCTTCGTTAAAGGGGACTAGAGAGTACAGCTCCCTTATTGGCAATGCTTACAAGAGACAGGCAGCCCCTAGCAGCCCTAAGGGTTCCCCAAGGAAATGCATCACCCCTCCAGGCCTACCCACCTGGGCTTCTCATGGGCTTTGGGCTGATTAGTGACAGGCTACATGACATAAGCAGCAGGCCCCACACTCACCCTAACCCCGAAACCAAGTCCACAGGAGAAACCTTCACTAAAATGTGCTGATGAGTTTCAGGGAGGACCTCTGTCATGGGCTCCTACACATAGAGAAAGAAAGCTGTACAGAAAGAAATCTGTAGGAACTGAAAAAATGATCAATAGGGTAAATTTTCTATGTTTTTTACAACACAGACACACAAAGAAATTGGTAAGAAAAAAGTTTTTTTTTTTTTCCCAAAAGCAGCAGCTTACCATATGAAACGTGTCATCCAGAAAAGAAACACCAAGTGTGGTATTCAGGGATATTAATTCTTTTTTTTTTTTTTTCTTTTTTTTAAATTTTTTATTTATTTATGATAGGCACACAGTGAGAGAGAGAGAGGCAGAGACACAGGCAGAGGGAGAAGCAGGCTCCATGCACCGGGAGCCTGACGTGGGATTCGATCCCGGGTCTCCAGGATCGCGCCCTGGGCCAAAGGCAGGCGCCAAACCGCTGCGCCACCCAGGGATCCCAGGGATATTAATTCTTTACTGACATGATCACACATTGGTTTTCTGACACCAAAATAATTTTTGGAACCAAGGCCTCCTTGACCTTGTGATATACTTGACGTACAATGGAAAATTAGATGTTAAAAAAAAAAAACAAAAACCAATTTAAAAGCCACAAGTGAGAAGGCAAGCATTAAATGTAAAAAGGCAGGCCAACTGGAGACAGGGCAGCGATTATATATCAGGCTTGAAAACTTCACAGAAGATGACCTGTAAATGTCAACTTTCCCCTTGCTCCACATACTAGAACGGGAGATGAATGGACCCTGGGGGTGTGTGGTGGCAAATTAATGAGAACCTTAGTTAGTTAACACAGAAAAAGGCCTAAGAGCCAGAAAGTAGACAGCCGACCACCACCTGCACTAACCCAAGTCATCTCTGTAAAACACTTTAGCCCAAAGAAACCTATCTACTGAGTAAGCAAAACCATCCTTCATCCAGAAAAGCTACTGTGAAATGACTCTTTTTGTCTTTGATGGAGAGTTAGCCAGCTGACTGGGCTTCTCACCAAAAGGAAGAGTGACTAGAATAAACCTCCAGCCTCAAGGCTGAATCCAAACACCTTCAATAGTAACTCTGATCCTTACTGTAAAATTTACGTTAAAAAGCACTTTTCAATGCAACACTTTTTGTAAACACTGTTGTTACATTTCTAGCCAAACTTTGTATTTAAAAAAACAAAACAAAACTGCCTTTTCTTAGAACTGAAGCTTTCTGGGGCACCTGGATGGTTCAATCAGCTTAGCATCTGACTCTGGATCCCAGCTCAGGGTCTTAATCTCAGGGTTGTGAGTCCAGGCCCTGAGTTGGGCTCTATGCTAGGCATGGAGCCTACTAAAAAACAGTAAGAAGGACAAGGAAAGAATAAAGAACTGAGGCTTTCTACTTCAGTGTGGGCGATTTTGTTTTTCTGATTAACTAAAATTATCAAAAACTACATTCCACTTTGTGGTTTTATGAGAACACTTAAAAAAGTGTTAAAAATTATAAAACCAAACCAGGGATCCCTGGGTGGCGCAGCGGTTTAGCGCCTGCCTTTGGCCCAGGGCGCGATCCTGGAGACCCGGGATCAAGTCCCACGTCGGGCTCCCAGTGCATGAAGCCTGCTTCTCCCTCTGCCTGTGTCTCTGCCTCTCTCTCTCTCTCTCTGTGTGTGTGACTATCATAAATAAATAAAAAAAATTATAAAACCAAACCAAACCAGAGTCACTTAGGAAAACAGAAAATCGAGATTAGCAAAAGGAAGCAAGAGATGCCAGGTGCACTCTGTCACACAGGCTGCTGGTGTGTGTGTGTGTGTGTGTGTGTGTGTGTGTGTGTGTCTGTGTCTCCCTGTGCATTTCTGCACCGAAGCACCTGTCCCGTGAGTGTGTGTGTCTGTGTGTGTGTCTCCCTGTGCATTACTGCACCGACGCACCTGTCCCGGGCCGGCAGCCCATGGTGGGCGATCCAGGTGTACCTGTCAATAGCTCGCAGTCATTTTATATGCACACAGCATGGCCACAGTGCAGCTAATCCCGAGGGTCAAAGTTGAGTGAGGCGGGGGGTGGGGGGGTGGGGGGGAGATGTTTTGAGGGAGAGTCCCCCTCTTCAAGTCAGCCCATTTGCTATGCAGTAATTTACTGCTGAGACACCACAATGCTTAACTCCAGGCACGAACACCGAGCAATTAATTCTTAGGGCAGCTTCCAGCTCCTAACAAACACAGCTCCAAATCCACTGCAATCAGGAGCGGGCAAATACAGAGACAGGGTGGCCAACACAGATAGCAATAACCTGCAACAGCTGGCAGTGAAGACCAACAGTCCCAGAAGGAGGGAGAGGCAGCATTTGTAACGATGAAGACACAGCCAGAGCTAATATTCATTACGTGCACAGTACAGGCGAGGCACAGCCCTATGGGGGAGGGGAAGTGCTGTTCCCAGTTACAGATGAGGGGCCAGAGGCATAGACAGGTGAGCTCGTTCCCCAAGGCTGCTGAAGAGCAGGGCCCAGAGGTCTGGCTGGCAGGCACCTCCTTGTTCTTAACCACCTGCTATTCCATGTAGCTGCTCGGCCACACTCTGAGCAGAGTCCAGAGTTTTCTGTCTGGGGGTACTAAAACTCCTGAAGAGAGGCTTCCGAGTGAAAGGACTAAGGTCACATCCACACAGGGGCAGACCTACGTGAGGTCCCGGGTGACTGAGAGCTCTGGCAAGGCTGGCAGCCTGAGCTCTCCCCCGAGCCATGGTGCCCTCCTGCTTCCAGCACTTTCAGCCAGGGGGAGAACCAGGCGCAAGCTGTGGGAGCTCAAAGGCAGCGCTCACCTGGCTCCTGAGAGGGCCGCTCTGTGCCAGGTATGCAAGGGAGGCGGGCCAGAAGGAAGCAGGTGGCATTTCTTGAGGAGGCTCAATGCAAGTTTCCTTTCTCAGGTGAATTCCGCCACATTTTAAAGCATACACTGTGATTTACATAAATCCCACCAAGTTCCTATCATTAGAACATCATTTCATAGAGAAAGTTGGGTGACTTTTAAAGTACATAAAATCTCATCTCCCCAACACAGAGCCATGCAGAACTTCATTAAGAGTAATTGAAACCATTTACTCTTTTAAATATGTGTCTCATATATTCATATTCTAACCTCAGGGCAATTCATGCCAAGTATCAGTATCAACTGAATTTCTCATTCATTAAAAATAAGAACTGCGTTACCTTCAACAATGTGAAAGTGCACACTGACCCCTGAAGGCCTGGGTCAGCTTTTCCACAGGCTCCCTCATCTGCCTTGGTGATAAATCTTGACCTCAGGATGCTTGTTCTACAGTAGCCTATATTTGAATCCCGTATTTTCTATTTTCCTTATAAATTTTTGTTATATAAAATAAACCACAGACTAATAAGGCAAATGGAAGGAAAAAAGGTCAAAAATGCTTCTTTAATACACTAAAAATATTTAGCTCCATATCCAGTGCTAATGTGAAATAATAAGTTCTAGACACTAGCAGGTAATTAAATCCACATTTCGTTCCTGGCTCTAGCTCTCTGCTGCTGGGTGGCCCTGTGAGGGTCATCCGATCTCCCTCATCTCCTAAGTGTCCTGAAGGCTGGCTCAGCATTCTCCTCCCTGCCTGAGGGGAGACAAACTCAGGATATATGAGATAAGAATCTGGCAACCATTTGATTTCTTTGGAATCCAAATTATATTTTCATAAGATCCTTTTATCTGTGCAAGTACCATGAGTATGGGCAAGAATCACTGCTAAGCTTACTTTTGGAACAAGGAGATGGCATATTTTAAAGCTGATGTTTTCAAAGAAAGAAATGTGCTCATGGGGCATGTGGTTTGTATCTGTGACTTGCCTACTCAAGCTCTGGGAACAGTGCTCCCTGGAAAGAGGGCGTCTTCAGGAGCCACTCCTTACAGACTCTTCCAAAACACATCCTGTGTGCCTCATCTGAGAATTACTACAGCACTGGGCTGATCGTGTTCCCTTACAAATTCTCCAAGAGGCCAAGTCAAAAGCATCTCCCCCACCAGTTTCTGAAATGGAACCAAAGCCCATGATAACAACTAACTCATAACAGACATCATAAATTAAGTCCAACAGAAAGAATATGGTTAAGTAGTTTCCCTCCCCAGATCTATCTGCCTGTGTCATCAGAGGCTGCTTAAACTTGAAATATGCAGGGTGGAAGGAACCCCGAGACAAGAAAAGTTACTGCCATCGGAGAGAGGGGGTTTTTTTGGCTAAGCCCAGTTCAAACAGTGCATTTTACAAGCTGACTCGATACAGTCTCCTAATTTTCAGAGTGTATTTTCCTGACTCCTCTACTGACCCTGAAGCATCTACCAGAAGTTTAAGATGGGGAGAGAGTAATAAGAAAACCCTCCGGAAGTAGAGAACACACAAATGCCGGCATTTGTGTGTTAGCGAAACACATTCCTTCTTTCTCCTGTGGCTGAATGGGAATGTCCTCTCCAAACTCCAGATTTTGAGTTATCATCATGAAGTCTCACATGCTATTTACTCTCATCCCAGATACAGACCCTAAGAATTGAAGAAAGTAACTCGCTACAGTTCTATGGTCTTAGGAAGATAGTTCATCCCTTCCTTTTTGGTACTTCGGAACCTATCAAGGACCTATGGTCTCAGTGAGGGGTATAAAAGGAAGTACATGCCAGGTCCACTTAAGAAACTAGTTCTGGAGTCTCATTACTTCCAGAGGTTAGGAATCACGAGGACGTTAGGCTGTGAGCTGCTGAGTGGGAGGCTGTTGCCATGGCTTCTCCAGGAGCACCAGGGAGAGCCTCTGCAATGCTCAGGCGGAGGGGCGGTGGCTGTATGAGCACAAGTGGTCCTTGGGGAGTTTGGAGCCACACCATGAAGTCTGAAGACAATGCATCAGATGAGGGAAGCAGAAAATGGTGAATTACCTCCACAGGGAGGAGATTTAATAGATTATTTAAAAAGCCTAACACCCTGATAGACTGCGAGGGTAAAATGGTTAATTCCTACAAACCCGTACTTTTCTGGTAGTGATTCATTCCCCTTCTCTCATTGGGCACAAACAGAATTTGCTGTCCTACTAGCAACAGCCTTAGGACAATGCCTCATTTTTCTGTAGGACTTGTATAGGCCTGAGTACAAGTTCACATAAGCCCTATTATACTGCAAAGGATCTGAAGCACAACTAGTTACACTCTTCCTAACCACAGGATAGAGCTTATTTTCTGTGACTGCAGTCAGCCACACAACAGAGCACCAGAGCTACAACGGAGGGCTAGCACAGGAATATTCTCCACAGGCCAGAAAGCACAGCATGCAGTGGACCAACTCCATCTCAGAGTGGGAATGAGAGCCAGAGCCCCTTGCCAGACACGAGGGGGGCATTTCCAAACTACCACTGCCATCCACCCATTTACACATATACCACCTGAAAAAAGTCACCCTTTCCAAACATGGACCAACCTCTGGAAAAGTCTTACCAAAAGTTTTTCCATTTATTGATCTCTTTGGCAATTTCATTCAAATACCTTATTCCTACAAAGTAACTTTAAAACTAATTTCTAGAGTAAACCCAGACCAGATCCATGAGAATCTATCTGGTAAGAATGTGAACTTGGGGTCTGAGGGCAGATCGATGGCTGGGGTGCTGATGTTTACCACGGCAAGTCTGGGAGCAGTCTGAATGAAGGTGAATGTTCCCCTCCACTTGAGCTACTGTTCTTTCCAACATTATTTATTATTTCCTTCAGGTGGAAGTCTTGTGTAAACAGACAAGTTAGAGAACTCAGTCACCTCAACTTTTTTAAAGAAAATAATCAGAATTATTCTAATGAAAGGTTTCCAAGTTCAAACTTTATTTTAACTAATTGGCTATGGAGTAGAGCCGCAGGAAACGAGCTATTACACACCAGATGCATGATGTGTCATTTATCTTCTTTCTCATTACCCAACACTGGCAAGACAAACTTGCCACTTGTCTCTAAGCAAAATAAACGGAGACTGTTTTTCTTCTCCATCCTATTACTCTCATCATTCTAGGTTCTAGGACTTAGAATTTAGTGAACTCAAAAAGTAGAATAGAAAAAAACAAATGACTCAAACCAGAAGGATCTTGAAAAAGAAATCATTGTAGGAGAGCAGTACTTTTAAACCCACTTACTTCCCTCCAGGAAAGTCATTACATACCATGAATCCACTGCAAAATCGAGTGAGACAAGCCCATTACCGGGGCCTCTGAGACTTGCCATCTAAAACAGTCCCTGATACTGGACCCTCTCCTATGTCAGCACTTGTTTCCAACGGACAGTGAAGTCAGGACACTTCCTGGCTACAAACAAGGGGCTGTGCAGGCACCAGGCACAGAACAGACTCCCACGTCCCCCCAGTTGGGACAAATGTCTCAATAAGAAAGTACAGCTTGCACCAGTAGTGGGAAACACAGGAATCCTGAACTGGTGGTGCATTAAATAAAACCCCTATTTGCTGTCAACCTTTTTGGAGAAATTGGTCTAGCAATTTAGAAACAGAACACGTGCTCATCTCAGTGGGAACAGAAGACTTATTTAGCAGACATGAATGTTGTTCCCCCCCACCCTGCCACTGGCTTTTACAGAGGACTCTGGTTAACTGTGCCTCAAGTCAGCCTGGATTCCAAATTCTCCTGTCGATTTATTTTGTTAGTTTGGGGATTGTATCAGGACAGACCATGAGACAGTTACTCTACACTCCTTTCGTAGAAGGCAGAGCTACACGGACGTTCCCTGATAGCGATCAGATCGTCTTCCTAATGGTCGGCACTGGTGCAGGCTCCTTCCAGGGCACATTTCCTGCGTTCTGTGGCACCTGTGTTCTGACAAGGAGCGTCAGGGCCAACCTGAGGATACCGGCACCCCTGCTTTAATCAGAGCAGTTCCACTTTTATCATCAGGGCTCTGCGTAGCATTTAAACGTAAAATAATAGGTCCTTCTGCATAATGTAAAATTATAAAGCTTAGACACCTGCCCTAGAACACTCTGATAGAAAAACCATGTAAGGACACTGGGAAGGGCAGGCAATTTTTCCTGAACCCTCAGACTTTACCCCTGACACTCCAACTTTGTGCCCCTGCTTCTGTGCCTGGCACCACTTAGCTCATAGTGACTGTTTGAAAATGTTGGTGATGAACTATCATATGTACAGAGAAACAGGCTGCTTCCTATCAGATTCAAGACTAGCTACCCCTCCCTCCATACCTGCCCCCTGCCCCACAAAGAAAGTGCTGGTTACAGCTCACCTTATCACTATCCAGTGTGTTCTGAGACGTCCTCGAGGCGATAGAGATTGTGTCAGGCTGGCTGCTCCCATCACCCTGGCTATCCAGATCCTCTCCATCCCTGAAGAAGCAAACAAACTTTTCATTACTGACACTGCTGGACTTCTCCAGTGTGGTGTGAGTGAAGCCAGGCTGCTCTTGGCTGTGCAGCTTTGTGCTGTGCACCAGGCCAAGTGTCCCGCACATGTCCTCTGTGTAATGCGCGCAACGGTAAGATGCGGTTGTGGTAATTTCCATCACAGAAGCGAGAAACACAAACATCTGAGACATGACAGAGCTTATCTGGGTCCCATGCATCCAGATTCACGCGTGCAGTGGGAAAGGGGCGCACAGGCATCTGCATACAGCCCTTCATTCACTTTAAGCTGAAGGAGGCTCTTGTCTTGACAAAGCAATTTCATTGTGAAGAGTGATGTGATACATACACTGTATTTAAAAAAATATTCCTCAAATATTTAAGAAAAATCATCTTTGAAAAAGAGTAAGTTAACATTGCCTTGCTCCCTCCCTACTAGAAAGACAAATGCACCCCAAATCGCCAGCACTGACCTCCTGCCCTTCTGTCTGGTGGCCGGCGCCGTTTTGGGAATGTGAATGGGCTCCTTCAGGGCTCCTTTCAGGTGAATGGTCCTTTCCTGTATGACCTCGCGGATGTGCTTTATCCAGTCCTGCTTGTTTTCTATACTGGAAGCCTTCGGAGGTGTGAGAGGCAGTCAGGATACAGAGTGGACCTTTCCAGAACCCATGCTAACTGCACTCCGGTCTCCCACATTCCTTGTTTCCCACTTTCAAGAAAACTTTATGGAAGAACAGCAACCACATCCCATGTTTAATTTGCCATTTGGAATATTTTCCAGTCAAAACCATTTTTCTTTTATTTTTTATTTTTATTTTTTTGAACCATTTTTCTTTTATAGCAGAGATCTTACTCCAGATCTCTGAATACTTTAAGAATCAATCATTCTCCAGCCCCAAAACCTTCTAAGCAGCTCTGGGTAAATATGAAAGTGCAGCCAACCCCAAAGCAAAGTGTCTCTGAAGCTATTTAGGCAAAGGTCGGTAGTTCACAGCCACAAGCGCTGGTGCCCACATGTCTTGCTGCCTCATCCTCTGTACTCACTAACAACAGCTGCAGATGCCCACCTGCACTGGGTCACTCCCACAGCCCCCTATGGAGCCAGGGTACAGGCACGTCAGAAATGTGCCCAGGGTCACACTGCCAGCAGATGAGGAAGCGGGATTCTCAGGCTCGCTCTGGATGGATGGCACCATGGATGACAGAGCCTGTGCCCCCAAGCTGTGCCTTCTCCTGCCTCTAGTTAGAGTAGTAGCATGAACCAGTTAAACTACTACCAATTACAGATGGTGCATTTACCTCAACCCCATTACAACTTTTAAGAAATATTTTCTGAAAATGACACGCAGTAGATACTCCATAAGCATTTGTTGAATGAACACATATGGCAGCACTCTTCCCAGATTTTTTTCCTTTAACTTAGTCTCAAGAGTCTTTTTTTTTTTTTTCTTTTTGCATGTTCTGGGCCTTAGTAACAGTTTTTAATTTCCTTGTGGAAAACATCAACTTCCTATGACATAAGCATAATTCCCTGTAAATGACTGAAACAGTCGTCAGAGGGATTATAGTTGAGATCCTGACTGAGAGGGAGTCTTTTCTCACGGCATACCTTGTCTTCAAAAACAGAAAGTCAAAGCCCATGTTGGGAAAGGAACTTAAAATTGAGAATCTTTTTCCTACATAAAACCTCTTAACTGGAGGATATGTCTTTAAAGTCACTTGGACTTAGAAAAGGGAACTAAATGAAGGATCACAGGAGGAGCCTCTTGCCCCCATTCCCAGACTTAAGACTGGGACAGTAGTAACCCATGTTCTTCTGGGGCCAGAGGCAGGGTGACCAGGGACTATGGGAGTCTGTGCAGGAAACAGAGGTGTCTCAGGGGGCAAAACTCTGAGAGCTACAGATCTACTGGCATTTAAATGTCCAATACAAACTTCAGGTTAAACCAAGAGAAGCACCTAAGAAAGAACATTTGGCAGAGATTAGAGAAAACTGAAGGAAACTGTTACTATGGTTCAGAAATAAATGAAACGCTTATGATTTAACAGAGTCAAATGATCATTACACTTATGGAGAGGAATTCTCCTGACCTGAAAAAATTAAACAAGGAAAACAGGTGCCAATTTTTCAGAAATAGTAAAAGAAAGGCAAGTCAGCTAAATACTAAATAAAAGTTCCCACTTGTCTAAGAGATGAGAATAGTTTGTTTCAGACTCTTGGTGGGTAGTCTCCATCTGTTTAAGGAAGGATTAAGAAACAAGGTTCTCCTTTCCAGAGGACGACATAAATAAGACCACAGTTTTGTTTTACAATACCAGGCCATCACTATCATTGTCATTACCACCAGTACCTCCTCCACTGCCACCATCAGCTCCAGAAGCACCGTTCTCTCTCCCACCACGATCACTTCCACCACCATCTCCATCTCAATCACCTCCACCACCACTACCCCCAACTCAACCACCCCCCAACCTCCATGTCAACCATCTCTACCGCCACTTCCAATACCACCACCTCTACCACCATCATCATCTCAACCAGCATCGTTTTCTCCTCCACCGCCTCTGTTACCACCTTCCACTGACATCTCCATCTCAACCATCTCCATCTCAACCACCCCCCTACTTCCATGTCAACCATCTCCACCACCATCACTCTTCCACCACCACCTCTGTTACCACCTCCATCATCATCTCCATCATACCCCCTCCATTTCCACCACCTCAGTCACCACCTGCATCATCATCTCCATCTTAGCTGGCACCTCCAGCTCCATTTCCATCACCACCACCACCTTGTCCTCCATCATCACATCAATCTCCTCCTCCTCTACCGCCACTTCCATCTCTCTACCACCTCTGTCTCCACCACCACCTCCATCACAAAGCAATCTCTAAAATGAATGAAGACATCATTTCTTTTAGTCTCTCCTTGGAAGGCAGAGAAATATTGCCCAAAATTCCCCTAAGAAAGCTTTTGTCTGATAAAGCCTGTAGGAAGTCTTACTCTTCAATTGTATCATGAGTATTTTATTATGTCCTAAATGAAAGTAGTCCATATCTGGCTAAAATATCTGGCACTATTTTTCAGATGCACTCTTTCACATCTTTCACTGTAGCTAATCTGGATAAATACTATGAGTTGGCAATTTTATGGTTTTGAGTATACTTTAAAATTTTACGGCTTAGAAAAGTTCAGTTATCTAATATTTAGCTATCAGTGCAATTTATGTTTTATAGGGCTTTATGCCAATACTAACAAGAACACACTGGCTTGGTAATCATATACTTGTTGCAAAACAATCCATCATTTCCATGGGAATAAAGACCTTAGAAACGCAATGGCTTTCACTGAAGCACAAATTCTGTAAGAGCAAGTTATCGATGAGTAACCCATAGTTGCTGGAAATACTGGTGAGAGATTAAAAGGAATATACGAGACAGCGTCATTGGCATGCAAGTTCATACACCAGAGTCACATTAAATTTTTGGCTCATCTCCCAATATTCTACAAATCTTCAGCAACATCTTCCACAAAACATCCTGAAATTACTTATGGCCTTTCCAGACAGCTAAAAAAGACAATTCCATCTGTATTTCCTCAAACACAGAAGGAGGGAGTGCTCAAGACACCCTGAAAGCTCTGTCTTTCCTAGGAGAGAGACTGGTATAACAAAAGTAGAGCTCAAATCAAATACCCAAACCCCTGCCTCTATATAGGTGGGGGTTTACGTATCTGTCTATCCATCTATCTAATCTCCAAAAAGCATCCTTAGTGGTTTTGAACACTTAAATCCTAACATTACCAACTCCTGTAACTGATCACATTATCCCCCTTTTCTCTCTGCCTCCTAACCAGAAAGCCAAAGAGTCTGGGACCCCATAAAGACTCTTCGCCCATTCAGCCCTGAAACTGCCTAGGGCTTCCACAAGTCCATCAGGTGCCTGTTGCCCTGTGGAAAAGGTGACATGTGTGGTGAGAGCTGCTGATCCACATCTCCTTCCTCCTGTACCTCAACTTCCTCCATCTCTGATTGAATTAACTAATTCTTCTTCAGACAGCAAGAATGGGACAGTTTAAAGAGATCTCTTTGCATCTGACCTTTAATAGACAAGCAAAAGTTTAGCTCAAGGCATTTTACCACCAAAATGCCACACTGAGTTTATTCTACGATTCTTTTTGTGGTAATCCCCAATCCCAACAAAAGACAGAGTAAATAAAATGATATGAAAACCAGTATGTTTCAATAACAGGAAAAAGAAGAGCACACACAGCCACGATAAACTTGTCCCACAGCACATTCCCAAGCTTCAAATGAACATACCTTAAGGACGATTTTATTATCTGAGGTTGGTGTCCTCCCCACCCACAGTGCAAATTTGCAAGGATCTCCTTCAACGTGTTCTGTGACACCCAACTCTGAGGTCTGGATAAAAAGGTAATTACATAATTAGATGACAGTAAAATGCCAGCAGGAGACAGAATAAAGGCCAAGAAAATGGGTTTTGGTGACCTGTAGTCATGCCAGGTTATAATATAGTTTACATTGACGGTAATCATCAGATCTTATTTTAGGTAAAATGAGAAAATTTTATTCTTAGGCTGCCATGATTGGTTGCATCCCTTTTACTTCATCTGTGCACCCCTACTGGACATCCTGATGAGGGTCAACCAGCAAATCCAGAGGAAGGAAATCAAAGTATTTAAAAATCCTGTTATCTGGAAAATCAAGAGTGGAGTATTTTCAGCTCATAAACAACAAAATGAATCTGTCCTAGTTGCAAAGGAGCTGCCATCATGCATTTTTAGCATGAGCGAAGTAGCTTCGCAGAAGGCAAATGTCTTCATGGTTCAGTTATTTTCCAACTTGTTCATCAAGAGCATTAACTTTGATCTCACCAAAAATTTTAAGGGCTAAGAGACAAAATTTCTCTCTGTCCCTGCCCCACGGTCAAGTGTACCCCTAGCATGTCCTCCCCTCTCCAGCAAAGGAAGTGATTCATAATTGTGGCCTCTGAGGGAAACTTAACTTTTTTAAAAGATAAATTAAATGAAGATGTATCAGCTTCTAAAACAGACTAGCTTGGTCTCTGAGGATAGATTAAAGCCAGCTAGTGAAATTACTAGCCAGCAATGCTGCATTTTTTCTTTCCAGTTACAATATGATCTAAAATGATGTAAGGTAGGCTGTGAGCCAAAAGACAATCTCAAACAGGATATAAGCCAAAGAAAATAGTATGAAAATTGTTAGTTTGAACTTGCCAATTCCAGATTACTATTAAGATGATTTCTACAATGGTAGTATTCTATTACTTTGGGAACTTGATTAATATGTGGATACCCAAAAATACATAATGTAGATGTTCAAATTCTAAATATCTACCAATATTTATAAGTGATCCATCATACCTTGTGTAAAGAAGAAACCAAGTTAGATTGCATTTTCTATTCTTTCTCTGATGGTGATTTTTAATTAGTTTTGCCCAATCCTCCCCCTACCTGACCCTGCCAAGCAGCTCTGTGTTGACAAGCCCTGAGATATTCCCACTAAGGGAACACAGAAATACAGCAGACCCAGAGGACAACACATGCTTGAGACTTCCCTGAGAGTCAACATGGGGTTTTATAAAGAGACTCTTTGGATTTGCTACTTGTGGGGGAAAAAGGTATCAGGTATGTTCTTTTGCCAGAAAGTACACTCACAAGTTAAAAAAGAATTCGAATGCAATACAGTATCCACACAGCACTCAAGGATAGTGAGTGCTTTTTCTACAGATGGGATTGTGGATCTTTAAAATCTGCTTATATATATTTTCTCTAATAACCATGTTTTGTTATTGTAAAAAACCATAAATTTAGTTATTTTTCACACATTCATCTTTATTGAAAAAATATCACACCTCATCATTAAGAACCCATAGCAAGCCACCCAGGAAGGCTGCTTAATGTATATTCCAATGTTGGTGAAAGAAAAATTAATTAGAATGTTATGAGAACTGGATCATAGTCTCATATGATCAAGTTATTTGTAAAGTTAGGACACACAAGAGATAAATTTAAATTCACTTAAAAAGTGTTTTTTCAACTTCAGAGTCAATGGAATTTAGAAAAAGCAGGTTTCCTATCTAGTGAAGCTAAAACCTATGAGCTCCCTCTAGTGGACTCAAGACCATCAGAGAATTTCTCTGTGGAAGATGAAAACCTCACAGTTCCAGAGCTCCACATTTCAGGACAGTCTGGGAGGTCAACCTGGAAGCAACAGTAATTTTTTTCTACCTGCAAGAAGATGGCAAAGTGTGTTACCTTTACATTTACAATTCTGAACGTCTATACTTACAAACAATTTGCTTTTATAAAGGTACTTGCTTCTGCCACTGGAATCTTTCACTTCTTTACTAAATACTAAGGACATTTCAAAAAGGAAGAGATGCCGTTCTCGACCCTTTCGAATTAAGGTTTTTGGGTCCCACACTTGGAAGGATTCTTGTAGAATGAGTTCTCCCTGAGACTCAATATTTTCATCAAACCCTACAACATAAAAACAAGGAGGCATAATTAATTTGAAGGAAAATTTAAAAAGATGCACAGGACAGCACTGTGATGGTGTGAACATTTGTTTGATGCCCATCCATTGAATCTCAGATTAGAGGTTCCTGTTTGGGTCCCCACTCTAGACTCCCAGCACCGACCCCATCTGACAAAGGATAATTCTTCCTACAACATGACTGCATATATTTTCCCTTGTTCAAAAAAAAAAAAAAAAAAAAAAAAAAAAGGGCAGCGATTCCTCATGTCTTTACTCTTTAAATTCTATCTCCCTAGGGGTGACATTCACACCATTTGAGATTGATTGAACTCTATTTCTCCTTGGCCTTCCATGACACAGACCTCCTCTCCTGTCCAGAATGGTCCACGGACCTTCCCCCCAGGCCACTGCCTACTCCTAGCCCGCACCCTAGCCCTCCACCTCTTTGGCCTAACACCATTCCTGGACATTCCACCACAATCCCAGCCCTTCCTCAAGGCTCTGGTCTGGCCTTCCTCAGTGAGTTCTCCCATCCTTGCAAAATTCTTCACATGAATCAGTCACACTGTGGCCATGGGGTGGCTTTCGGTCTGCTCATCTCTTCATGGAAGTGGCCCATGGTATGGACTTGTAGCTACCAGGACTTCACAGAGCAGTCTGATGCCTGGGACGGGGGCTGCTAGCTCTCTCTCTCTCAACTACCTCTCCCCTTCTTCTGTAGACAGAAACCCCTCTATAGTCAGGACAGCCGTGCACCCAAGCTCAGGCACATGGGGAGGCCTCGTACAACTTCCAGTTTCTGCCCTTATAGCAACTGTTCTTCCCCCTCGGTTTCCCTACTTTCTTCCTGCGAGATGTAATGTCAACATGGTCATGACACACCCTCAACCTAGCCACAACCAGACAACATTGGAGCTGTGGAGGGAAAGTAGACAGAACAGAGCCTGAGTCCCTGAGGATGCCCCAAGGGGCTGCCACCCCAGCTCAGGGGTTCCTTCAGAGTAAGAGACCCTCTGATTTTTGGGGTCTCTACTACAAACAGCAGCACCTCTGTCCCAACTAGATAAACAGGGGCTAGAAAAAGCATTTGGGGCAGGATTATTTCTTGTAAATAACTGTGTACCCTCATTCTAACAGTTAAGTTCTGTAACACAGGAATAGCCTTTGTAAACACAAGCTACACGGAAATTTCACTTGCAACCATAATTTTTATTTCTCTGACTCTCTCTTCTCCATATTACATGCTGCTGTGTTACACACTGCTGTGTTCAACACTCTTGCAAGTGATACAATGGATATAGACGTGAGGAAACAACAAGCATTTTAAAGGATTCTATAATTACAGGGGACTGATGGTGCCTGCCTGCCTTCCTTCCATCTAACTCAGACACCACATTGCCTAAAGCAAGTGACACAGGTGTTACTGGTGTTCTGAGGGTGGACAGCCATTCTCCAGTTAGTGGACAAGGACATGCTCTTAATGAGGTTGAAGTACTTTATGCGATTCTTAGGGGAAGCAATGAAACCAGTTCTTTTAAAAAAGAAGATACTTGGACTGTCTGAATGGCACAGCTGGTTAAGCATCTGACTCTTAATTTCAACTCAAGTTGTGATCTCAGAGTGGTAAGATCCAGTCCTGCACTGGGCTCCACACTCAGCAGGGAATCTGCTTGAGGATTCTCTCTCTCTCTCTCTCTCCCCCCCCTCCCTCCCTCCCTCTCTCCCTCCACCACACCTGTGTGCACTCACACTTCTGAGTGCACTCACACATATTTCTAAAATAAATAAATCTGCAAAAAATAAGAAAGAATTTCTTCACATCTAAACTCTTAATTCCTAACAAAACACAGAGGAATGAGGCCAAGTGTTTCGGGGCACAGGAAATCCACTCATAAACAGTGTGGGTAGAAAGGGTACAGATGCTTGTTAGGGACCTGCAGAGCCCATTACCTTCCAGCATGCTGAGGTGCATGGCATCATTGGCTCGTTTTGGCACACTGAGCATCACCTCCAGGCCATCTTTTATCTCTCCCTTTCCTTCCTCACAGCAAGTAAGTAGTTCCTGCAAGAGACCAACACCATGAACTAGCCAAAGATCAAAAGCTCTGCCAGCAAGAACTTTGCAGAAGAGAAGTCTATGAAGAATCCATGGTTTTCAAGATAACAACAGACTGCAGTCAACTGGTTACATATTCTCACAGAAAAGGGATTACTGTCTCTTTATGCAATAGATGGAAGGGTGTGTCCTGCTTAAATCAGGATGCTTCCTCAGATCAGAGCAAGCCAGATGCAGTCACAGTTTAAGATGAAATCAGTATACACATTAACTGCCAAGCCTCAAAAATGACAAATAAAAATACTTCATTAGCACAGCAAAACATAGTTAGCCATTGGTTTTATCTGAAGGTCCCAGCAGAGTCCGCGAGTACTGCTGCGGTTCCTGAGCAGCCCAGTGTGATTTCGAACTCTCTGGGGCAGTTAATGCCATGCCCCCTCTAACCTGGAACACCCAGGTCACGAGCAGGAGCAGCACCACTGAACCAGAACCTATAGTTAAATGCTGGGCCTTTCGTGTGCAGGATGTTTGGCAAGGCACTAATGACCTTAAGCACACCTCCCTCAGTGTGATTACATTTCAGGTCTACTTGGAGGAACATCTGCTATTAAATTAAAGGTAACAGAGACAATAAATGCACTTTCTGGCAGGGTCAGAGATATTTTATCACCTGCGTATGAATGGTTATAGTCAGTGAGTAACAGTAACCACAGCTTTCTGTGTCCTTATGGTCCACAAGAGGGCCAAGGCACCGCAGTCAGCTCTGATCTCCTACTGGACACTGGTACAGCAACTTGGCACCAAACAAGCACCTTCACTTATGTCCAGATGGTTTTTACCTATTATTCTAAGCAGCTTGGCAAAACGTGCTTAAAAATGCTCTGTACAGGAAATTAACTTCACTGGCAGAATCCTTCCTCATTGGGGATCTCAACAAAGCTTATTACTATTCTGTTGAAGAACCGCTGGGCAGAATAATGCGAGGTTTATAAATAAAGCCCGGCTTTAACAACGATTGACTAGATGTGAGGTCACTGACAAAGAGAGCTTTTGTGGAAACACATGCTAAAAACAAAATTCTTAAATCTTGAGGACACCAAGAGGTACACTGGCTTTGCAGAAGTAAAAAGCAAAGGGCTAACGTGAAAATAAATAACTTAACCTCCTGACTTCTATTTCGTGTTTGTGGCAACCTCATACTCCTATAGTGAGGGTCATCTAAGAACTTAATTGGATTTTGATACGAAAGTGCAGGAGAGCTTTCCCAACAGAATTGTCCCATGATGGTATCACTTTCACAAAAGAATATCACTATGTTTCTAGAGTTTTTTCAGTAAAAAAAAAGATAAAGAAGAGTCTCAGGATTTCGTAACTCCACCTCTGAACTTCTTTTCTATCTGGAAAAATTACATCCTCATCTCCTACTGCTGTGCTTGGGCAGCACCGGAGACAGATTCAAAAAATACTATTCCCAGGAGGTGTGGGCAGTTGGTACATTCTGATGCTTAATAACATTCTTCAGCCAAGGAAACAGTAGGGTAAACATCATTAGGTGGAGGTTGTAGATTAGGATTCTTTTAGTCAAGAAAATGTACATCAATTATTACGATGCATTCTGTGACAACCATCACAATGTCTAACTTTTCTTTGAATTTCTATACCACTGTTAAGTCCCTAGATTATTACAAATGTGTTTTTTGAGGTATAATTGACATACCATTATGTTACTTTCAAGGATTCATTATTTGTATATATTGCAAAATGATCACAGTAAGTCTAGTTAACATCTGCCACCAAACATAGTTACAAGATGATTTTAATTGTAATCTTTCATTACCAAGAAAGAGTAGAGGTCAGTTTGACTCAAATTCTTGGGATGTGCATGAACAACATGTTCCATAAATATGTGTGTGACACGTGACCAGACATAACAGGAATTTGCCTGAGGGTGAATTACCTGAGCACCAGCCCCACTTAGGTTTAGAGCTGAGCCCAGGTAACAGAAACCCAGAGATGACTGTGGACACAGCCCGCACCCTCATGGGCTCGCTTCCAGACCTGCAGACCAGCACTGTTAGAAGCTGGACTTAAATGCATGCAAAGCATATAGACAGTGCCTGTCCCATAGTCAGCAAGCCATCCTGGCACACAGGTACTAAGTGACCCAGATTTGACAATCTCTCTTTCCTTTCTCAGTTTATGTTATGTTAGGGACCAGGGTCAGTCAGCAAAGTTCAGGTGCATAATCAAGGAATACTCCCTTGTTTACCTGCTGTGCTGAGAAACTGCTGTGCTGAGGGTAACAAACACCAATGAATTAAAAAAAAACTAATTGTCTAGATATTAAAAATTCAGGGTAATTTACATAAACAGAAGTGTCAAAACCGTAATGCACAGTTCATAAAATTTTGCAGGCACAAAGATGCTTCATACATACTTTTAAAAGAAGTTGATACTTCGTTATTCGCTGAACTGGCTTAATAAGGTAGGAAGAGATGGAATTGGCTAATCCATGCCGTTGTTGTATTTCCTGAATTAAGAAAAAAATATATATATACTGATGAACATTAAAAATTAGATAGCATGTACTAAAAATGGACATTTTTTACCTCTAAAAGGAATATACACATATCACTATTGTCCTAGAAATAAAAGTAGAAATCACTACTTATTCTTTTAATATGCTAAACATAAAAATGAGTTACCAGTTTGAACCAGAAGGTAGCAGTGCTTTCATGTGTAGACGGCAAATAGGCACAGCCAACGGCTCCCAGCTCCTGGGCCTGCCCTGGTCTGGCAAACCCCCGGTGCCAGCCCTGGTCCCACTCAGACACAGGACCCTGAGCCACAGACTGGACACACCGTCTCTCCCCCAGTGCGGCCGGCTCCTGAAGCTTCGGCCATGGGCGCCCCCTCCCCCGGCCTGACTCCCCCTAACAGGGCCCCTCCCTCACGAACACACCCACGAACTGTGCAGGCAGTCCACCTGCCCTCACAATTCAACCACTTTCTAGCCCAGACTTGCCACACCAACCAGCTGTGCTTGCTCGATCTTGGCTCTTACCACTCTTCTCAAAAAAAAATAAAAAGGGGGGGTGTGTTATCTTCTAATATTCTATGCTTCAAATGGAATTTAAAAACCATCACATGTTTGTATTCTCAATCTGTTTGCCATTCTGATTAAGCTCGTCAGGAGCCCCGCACTGCACCGTGATTCACGGGGCAGCTCTCTCTACAGCATGCCGGCTGCAGAAATCACCAAATGGCTCATCACCTACACACCAAGCAGATTAGATTAAAACTCAACAATTCTTCCTCTGCCTTCCAGATTACAAATATAGTCTTAAGTTTCTCTTCAACTGCAGTTGTTTAAAAAAATGTGAGATTTATGATTTAATGATTACAATACACACATTCATAATTCCACATCTAACAGGTTTCTTTTTCATATACAGTATAATGCACAGACCCTGGGTATGGGGCACTGAGTTCTGACAAATGTCAACACACTTGCAACTGACTTCCAAAGCAAGGTACAGAATATTTCCAACAAAACAGAAAGTCCTCAGACCCCTTTCTAATCAATCCCCTTACCCACAACCCCATCACCACCAAGAGACAACCTGTTCTGGTTTCTATCATCAGATGAGTTTTTAGGTCTAGAATGCCACATAAAAGGAATCCTACAGAATGTATTTTTTCGTATCTAGCTGCTCTCAGCCCAGTTTTGGAGATTAATCTTTGCTACTTATGTATCAAGCATTTATCCCTTTATACAGCTGATTAAGTATTCCATTTCATGCATATCTCATAAACCATTTGAGTCTTTTTAATATCTTGTTTTAATAACATCCAGAAATGCAACTCTGATATTTCTAAACACCAATTTCACTATTTCTGTTGACATTTTTAATACCTTACCATAGGATTATACTATTCAAAAATGACAAGAGACAAATGAATATCCAATGGAAAAAAAGTCTCTTTAGCAAATGGCATTGAGAAAACTGGACAGCAACATGTGGAAGAATAAAATTAGACCACATTTTTTCACCATACACAAAAGTAAATTCAAAATGGATTAAAGGCACAAATGTTAAGACCTGAAATCATAAAAATCCCTGAAGAGAGCACAGGCAGTACTTTCTATGACATCTATGCCATGGCAATGTTTTTCTAGATATGTCTACCAAGGCAACAAAAATAAAAGCAAAAATAAACTACTGGAACATCATCAAAATAAAAAGCTTCTGCACAATAAAGAAAATAATCAACAAAACTAAGAGGCAACCTACTGAATGGGAGAAGGTATTTGCAAATGACATATGATACAGGATTAGTATAATAAAAATGGGAAAAATAAATGATTGAAAAAGATTCAAAGATTATTTTTGCATCATAGAGCATAAAAGAAGCTTAACAGTCTACACCTTTGCACATTACATTTAAAAATTGAGGATTATATATAAATAGTAAGTCATGTGACATATATATGTACATGTTAAAATCTTTGAAGGATCTTTTAAAAACAGAAAATAGAAAAACATCCCACCATACATGTGACAGATAAAAATAAATATACTGTACCACCCATTAGATGAAAGCTATCAGTAGAGTTGCATTTTTTTGTTTACCAAACACAATGTAAAAGATTCAACCACTTTACCAGGAATCTCTTACTTACATCAAAGTAGGATCCTGCATGCTCTAATATCAGCTGAGTAGAATCAGGCTTATTTTTGCAATATGTGACATACATCTGAAACTTGTCTGCCTATAAACAAGAAAAAATCAGAATATCTCTTTCAAATGGCAAGAAGTCAAAATACAATAGACTTTTATGTAGAAAAGAAGCTATGGGGATAAAGGAAATTTAAACTCCACATAAAAGAAACCCTATCGTATACAGAAAGTGCTTAAAAATAAGAAATATCCTACTGATACATGCGTCCAGAAGCTGCCCCTGGCCCAGTAAGTCAGGGCTGGGCACACCCTCCCTGTTCACACAGTGGCCAGTGCAAACCTGGGCATCATCTGTAGATGGCAGGGCACTGCCCCCAGGTGACTGTCTCTTCTCCTCCCTCCACCCCCCAGGCATGGCTGGGCACCTGTGTACCCGTGAATCCCCAGGGCCACACACGGGCCCAGCACACTAAATGTTCCATTTCGAACTATCACTACTACCAATAAAAAACTCATTCCACGTGAATAACTAGTTGGAGAATGTCATTCTTAGAGGCAAAATCTACTTCTCTATAAGCAGACACCATAGAAGATGGTGACATAAAAGATATGAACCATATTCCTTTTAACCTCCTGCAAAGCCACCAAACAACTGTGAGAACAAGTAGCTAAGGTGTCATTACCCAAGTAACAAAGCAATGTCCAACATCTTCTGGCAACTGCTCATATTTTTCCAGCTCTTTTAGGAATATGCTGCAAAGAGTAATAAAAATGGTATCGGATTATTAAGAGGTTTTAAAACACTGTACTAGTGAGATATGCCAGAAATCAGACCAAACATGCCAAGCATACCATTTCCATCAGGTGCAGTGAAACACTTGTGCCCTCTAGATTTTAACAAAATGTGTAGCTGTTAACTACTTAACTAGGCAACTTAAATGTTTTCTAATGCAAAGTTTAACCTAGCAGCTTACTTCTGGGTGAGTGTTTTGTTCAGGAGCTAAGGATGTTACTTAGGGATACAAATAAACAATCAGAGGAAGCCATTTCAGATTTCAGGGTGTTTTGCTGGGGTGGGGGCCGGGGAGTGAGGAAGACTCTGGCAGTCCTGCCCCAGCAATATCTTTTCACAGGCTACTGCGCAGCACACATTCTATCTAAAGGAACTTCTGCTTCTTAAAAAAAAAAAACAAAAAACCCAAAAACCTTAAAAATAAAACCATGTGCCTCTTGTGGCCAATGGACAGTACGTTTTGCATTGGTCAGAGTACACATCTGTTCTATTCTCAGTTCTTTCTTCCCTCTTGTTGGAAAAGACCACACATCAGCCAGCAGCCACGGAGACCTCTTCCTTCTTTTTAACTCTAAGAAGTAATTGATGTAGCAGCTGGTGACATAGTAGCTTCAAAGAAGTCAGGCTTCCTTCAAAAAAGAGTTTTCACACTTTCCCTAATCTTATTTCTGTGGCAGGAAAGTACAGAAAAAAAGTTGAGTCTCTATTAAAATAGTCTCTACTACGTCAGTTTTTTTGATGAAAGCCTGACAGGTGTCATTCAAATTTCAACAGAATCACTGAAATGGATGCTTAATTCATTTTGAAGCCTTCATTTCTTATTATGAAACTTCAGCATGGTATCTAGGTTTCGAGAGTAACCAGCTCCCCAAAGATAAAGCCACTCACTTATTATGAAACTCATAGATTTCCTGCATGTTCCCGAAGATAACAAGCTCTCTGTTTACGATGCCGGCCGGGATCTCCTCCACTCCGCTGGTCATTTCCCACAGGTATGTCTGACCAGAGGGAAGAAGAGGGATTACATAAAAACCAAGAGCACATGTCCAAGGAAGTATTCCTGACATCTGGAATACATACCCAGACTTCCCGAACCACTGAAAAATACATCTGAAGAATGCAACCTTTTACAAAACAACATCAAAGACTTTTTCTCAAAAAAGCCACCCCAGTTGCTATGAGCACTTGAGAGGTAGGTCCTATTCGTTCCAGCTCAAAACCTTCTATTCCTGGCTTTGAGTTTTCTTGTTAACCTACACTACAAGGTATGACACATATTCTTTAAATGCCTGAGTATGAGTTGCCAATCATAATTAGTAGGCACATTTCTCTGAAGCTGCTGTAAAATTCTCTACAAAGAGAATGTCAGCCAGGCTGTCATGTGATGAACAGAATGAGAGGATTAATGCTGTATCATCCCTGCAATGAGCAAAACACAAGCCTGGAACCCCACAGAAGGGCAAAAACAAGACACAGGCTGCTTAAGCATGCTTAAAATCTCGAAAACAACAACAAAAAGTGTGACTATTTTAAGAAGTACCCACAGGTAGGGGTGAATAGCACACTTAGATTGAATCTAAATAAATAAGCAAAAAAACTTACTTACATCCATACACTCCCGGAGGTCTCTCACGTAAGCCTTTTCAGTCTGAATCAGCTCAGCCATTATGAACCTTCAACGGAGGAAGACAGCCAGGGGCTCAGTTTACAATCAGGACACATGCTCATTTTAACTACTACTTTCATGGTTTATGAAATAATAAGCGGGATTTTAAAACCAACAGTCAGTGTTCCGGGGAATTAAATCAAGAACAGATAGCACAATAATAGTACTCAGCCACTGATTCAAAGGAAAAAACATCTTGGACAACATTTTGTTGAGGTGCCCGCAGGTCAGGGATTCTCCATCAGCACCACCAACACATGGGGGTGGATAACACTTTGCTGGAGGCTGTCCTGTGTAGTGGAGGGACCACCAGCAGCTTCGGTGTCCACACACTGGATGCCAGCAGCATTCCCCTCTCCCTACTGCATGACAGCCAAAAATGTCTGCACACGTTGCAGAATATCCCCTGGGGGACAGAACTGCCTCTGGCTGAGAACCCCTGGCTCAGGACAATCTCGTCTTCATGAACGTCTAGTACAGTTTACTAACTGGCAATTTTGAAACCCCTCCATGTATGCTGTTTTTCTTGTTAGTACAACTATTTACTCATGACCTACTGATGGCAATGGCACTAAAACAATTTGTCAGCCATGGAGGAGATGGAGGCACAGGAACAGAAACAAGACACGGTTTCTGAACCAGATGACAAGGGGACAGTGGTATCTGTGCTGCAAAAACCAAGCGTATTCGGAGCATCACAAAGCATTAATGCCATTTGGTTTCAAAGCACACACAGAAGCATGTTGGTCCAAGTGACATTTTCTTCAATTTTTCAATGAATCCCAGCAGGTTCTTAAAGACTGGCTTACTCTTTTCTGCGGGCCGACTTCCGTTTCTCTTCATTAAGTTCATGAGCAGCATCACGAAGCTTCACCTCTGACCCAGGGACACTGGCAGGGATTATGTCTAGCTGAAGACTTTTGCTCTGTGGAGGAAGACGGCCAATTAACTTCCGTTAATTACGTCCAGGGAGGACATGAGGAAGAACATGATTTATTCTGTTTGCACAAAGCAATTTACCGATTTGTTGGAATCTGAAGAAATCCCCAGGGCTTTCTCCAAAGAGGTCCTGTACTTCTCCATCCGCAGAGAGAAATCTCTGTACCTCTTATCCACTGCAGTGACACATTTTTTTATCTCTGCTGCATGGGCATGCCCTTTTTCACAAAAGCCATCAGCCAGCTGTATCAATAGCTTCACTCTCTCTTTGGTTTGCTGCAAAAACACAACAGGAAAGTATTGTGAGGCAAATGAACTCAACTGCCAGAAACCAGAAACACAGTGGCAACTTGCCTACAACTCTGAGCCTGAACAGGGAAAAATCGCTGGTGACAGAAACTTACACCAGAGCTCCAAGTCCAGGTGAATTCCTCCCTGATCCTAGTCGAGCTCCCTCCCCTCAGCTTTCCAAAAGAATGGCAGGTTTAGGACTGAGAAAACCACCAAACAAAAATCTAGACTTTCTTTCAACCATGTCTTCATCTGGTAGATGCTCAGGAGAAATGTGCAGAGGGAATAAGGAATGCTCAAGCAGGCTGTTCTCTCTGCAGCTCTGTGATTCTACACCATGGAATGCTAGCACGAACTGGCTACAAAGACACCATCCTGCTTCCTGCAGGTTTGTTCCCTATGCCCATTTAGGGCAGCAGTCATCTGAGATTCTGGCTCTCCTGCAGTATGTGGCAAAGGATCTCCCCAAGGCAGACACTCAACAAAATCCTTGAAGCAACTCCACGTTCGCACGTTCATTTCTTCAATTCTCAGTAGAAATGGAGGAAAAACTGCTCGTCAGGAAATTATCTTCAGAGAGGTGTTAAAAATGCCCTTCCCTGTTTTAGAACTCCCTCTCAAAAAAATTATTTACTTTGTATATGTACTTAGAAAAGACATTTAAAGTAAGTTAAACATAACTTCCTTATTTTTCGTAAAGTTAAGGATAACCATAGAACACTGGTTTACGCTGCATGGCAGTGACTTCGTTCAACTCTGATTTTTCAGCACATCCTTCACTATATCCTTCTCCTGTGTCACAATGACAAGGCTTCCTTCAGTGATCCCACTGGCATGTCCGATGAATACAGTTGCTCCTGTGGCAGGGAACCTGATTTTCTTCACTAACCTTCATCTAGAAAATCTTCATGCCTAACATTCAGGGAGCTGACTATAAAAATCCCAACAGGTGTACGTGAGAGCAGGGGCCTCAAAAAAAAAAAAAAAAAAAAAAAAAAAAAAAAAGGTCCCCAAAAGGATAAAGGTCAGAGCTCACAATTGGATAAATTATTTTAATTTGGGGATGCCTGGGTGGCTCAGTGGTTGAGCATCTGCCTTCGGCCCAAGGCGTGATCGAGTCCCACGTCAGGCTCCCTGCATGGAGCCTGCTCCTCCCTCTGCTTGTCTCTGCCTCTCTCTGCCTCTCTCTCTCTCTCTCTCTCTCTCTCTCTCTCTCTCTCTATATATATATATATATATATATATATCTCAGGAATAAATAAAATCTTTTAAAAAAATTATCTTAATTTGTATAGTAAGTTTGAGGCAGAATTCACTAGGCAACCTGTAAGACCAGCTGTAAAAATCCTCAGGTTCTGCACAAACACCCTGGTGACCTCGCTGTCACTGGGTGCCCGAATGAACACAGCTCCCAGCATGTGTGCTCCACACATGCACCCTGCCTCTGTTTCTTTGCATCAGTGGCTCTCCTGCCTGGAATGCTATTCCCCCAGATGTCTCCATGGCTCCTTTATGTCTTTGCTCAACTGAAGGCCACTTTCAACAGGTGCCCCCTGACTCCATTAGAATTGCAACTCCCCTTCCTGCCCCAGCTATCCTGACTAACCCTGTGTGCTCTACTATTTCCCATGGCATGGATCACCTTCCAACAAGGATGTGCTTTACCTATTACCATTACTGCCTGCCTCTTGTTTGAATGTAACCACTATGGGCCAGGGATATTTGTTTGTTTTGCCTACTAATATCTCATTCACCTTCCATATGCTTGGCTTGTAGTGGACATTTACCAAATATTTACTAAGAAAATAAATCAACATTAGGTTCTTTGTGCAAGTATGTATATGCCTATAACTTTAATAGGCACGGTAGTTACTCTTAACAGGCGTTAATATCATACTTTCTGAAAAGCAAATGAAAACAGAACTCAGATACAATTATCTCTGGAAAAAAATGATGATTGCAGACTCTATACAAGCTATTTATTGGAAAAAGCAAAACTTAAAACACACTGAAGTTTATGGGGGCTTTCATCTGGTGTGGAAATGAACTCAGGTTGAGTGACCTGAAAGGAAAAGATCGGTCGACCAAATCTTTTTTTTTTTTTTTTAAAGAGAGGTAGGGATGGAAAGGGGCAGAGGAGGGGGGGGGGGGGAGAGAGAGAGAGAGAATCTTAGACAGACTCCACGCCCAGCACAGAGCCCAATGCAGAGCTTGATCTCACAACCCTGAGATCATGACCTGAGCCAAAATCAAGGGATGCCTGACTAAGCCACCCAGACACCCCTCATCCAAATCTTTTCACTTATCAACATGACACCTTTCTGGACATATAATTAGACAAGATTAATTATAAATCAATGAAATAAGAAGTCAAAGTTTCAGACTTGGAAGCAGAAATTCCAAAAGGGACTTAACTTAGAACCATTATTAAATTTTAATATCAAAGAGAAATAACAGGAGTAAGGCAGGATTGCTAAAAAAATTGGGTTGCCTAAGTAAGGTTACATTGCTGTGTGGCCAGATACTAACATGCTGAAAAGCACAAAGAAGGTTCTGTTGTGCCACCGTATGAGCACTTCTTCTCTTCCCCTGTGTCACGGTGCCATCAGCAAAGGGTACTGCAAATTATGTGTATCTTTAACAAGTGAAGATCCCAGTTTCATGTTTTAAGCTCTGGGGTCACAAAAGTGAAGATAAAAAAGACAATGCAGCTTGTTTACCTTCAAAGAGAAAAACACAAAGAAAGGCCAGGGAGATTTCTGCATAACACACATCACAAAATAGATCAGTTGCGTGTGTATAACACCAACAGGCTGAAACTGAACATGACACTAGGATGCAGCAGAAGATGACCTAGAGGCATATAGCCTAGTGACTGGCAGGTAACTTTCATTTACACAAAAGACAGTGGAGGCTTCAACAAGAGGTGTGGCCGAGCCCCTCCCTCGGGGACATTCTCAGTCTCTTCCTTCTCCTCCCTCCCAGGTGGCTGTCTGCTCTCTTATTACTTTGCACGCAAAGGTATACATATCTATCCATCCATCTTGCTATTGCCTGTTTCTCTAGCTGGAAGCTAGAGCCATGAGCCCAGAACCCAGAGTATTTCTGTTAATAATGACTAAATGAATAAACATGATAAAAATGATAAATGATAAATGATTTTTTATTTTGATAAAATAAAATAAAATCAAATCATTTGATAAATGATTTTAAATGATAAATTTTTAAATGATAAAAATTAAATATGATGCCTCTGCTCATTCATGAACCTTTTGTACCTCGATACATTTTTATTTTAGTTGGTATTTTTCAAATGCATGCATAGAATTCAAGATTCAAAAGGTAAAAAAGGATACAAAGTGGAAAGTCTTTCCTTGCCCTGCCTTCCCACAACCTGTCCCAGGGGTCAGCTCCCTGTTATCATTTCCTAAGTGTTTTATTATAGTGCGGAGTGCATGTGTATTTTTCTCTCTCTTGTTTTGTACCCAAGTGCTTGCACACAATAAACCCTGCTCTGCATCTAGTACTTTACGTTTAACAGCTCGGTTATCCTTCACCATCAAAACAAACATTGCATCCTTGTTTTATGCTGAGAGCTGCATAATGCGCTGCCACTAATGGGCCTTCATGCTGCTCCTGCTCTTTTCCCAGGACAAGCACCAGGCAGGAGAAAATGCACAGGTCTGGGCATGTGCAGTGAGTCCACAATTCGAGATGTGGGACAGCTGGGGCACAGTAAGTGCATCTGTGATGCTGAGCAGTAATACCTCCATTCACCCCGAACACACACACGCACACCTAAGACACAGTCTCAAGCTTTTTGATCTCTGTCAAGCTCTTGGGTGAAAACAGAACACACTTGTAGTTCTGATGTATAATTTCATTTTAAACATCTTTTGTCCAATCTCTTATTTTGTCATATTGACTTATAAAAGCTCTTTACAATTGAGAAACTGACCCTTTGCCATATGAACTATGTATATACCTTTTCTGGTTTTTGTCCTTTAGTTACAATGGGCTGCCCTTTAGAAATTTTCACATTTTCTTTTTTTTTAATTTATAAATTTATTTTTTATTGGTGTTCAATTTGCCAACATATAGAATAACACCCAGTGCTCATCCCATCAAGTGCCCCTCTCAGTGCCCGTCACCCAGTCACCCCCACTCCCCGCCTACCTCCCTTTCTACCACCCTTAGTTCGTTTCCCAGAGTTAGGAGTCTCTCCTGTTCTGTCTCCCTCTCTGATATTTCCCACTCATTTTTTCTCCCTTCCCCTTTATTCCCTTTCACTATTTTTTATATTCCCCAAACGAATGAGAACATACACTGTCCTTCTCCGATTGACTTATTTCACTCAGCATAATACCCTCCAGTTCCATCCATGTCGAAGCAAATGGTAGGTATTTGTCATTTCTAATGGCTGAGGAATATTCCATTGTATACATAAACCACATCTTCTCTGTCCATTCATCTTTCGATGGACACCGAGGCTCCTTCCACAGTTTGGCTATTGTGGACATTGCTGCTAGAAACATCGGGGTGCAGGTGTCCCGGCGTTTCACTGCATCTGTATCTTTGGGGTAAATCCCCAGCAGTGCAATTGCTGGGTCGTAGGGCAGGTCTATTTTTAACTCTTTGAGGAACCTTCACGCAGTTTTCCAGAGTGGCTGCACCAGTTCACATTCCCACCAACAGTGCAAGAGGGTTCCCTTTTCTCCGCATCCTCTCCAACATTTGTGGTTTCCTGCCTTGTTAATTTTCCCCACTCTCACTGGTGTGAGGTGGGATCTCATTGTGGTTTTGATTTGTATTTCCCTGATGGCAAGTGATGCAGAGCATTTTCTCATGTGCATGTTGGCCATGTCTATGTCTTCCTCTGTGAGATTTCTGTTCATGTCTTTTACCCAGTTCATGATTGGATTGTTTGTTTCTTTGATGTTCAGTTTAATAAGTTCTTTATAGATCTTGGAAACTAGCCCTTTTTCTGATACGTCATTTGCAAATATCTTCTCCCATTCTGTAGGTTGTCTTTTAGTTTTGTCGACTGTTTCTTTTGCTGTGCAAAAGTTTCTTATCTTGATGAAATCCCAATAGTTCATTTTTTGCTTTTGTTTCTCTTGCCTTCGTGGATGTATCTTGCAAGAAGTTACTGCGGCCGAGTTCAAAAAGGGTGTTGCCTGTGTTCTCCTCTAGGATTTTGATGGAATCTTGTCTCACATTTAGATCTTTCATCCATTTTGAGTTTATCTTTGTGTGTGGTGCAAGAGAGTGGTCTAGTTTCATTCTTCTGCATGTGGATGTCCAATTTTCCCAGCACCATTTATTGAAGAGACTGTCTTTCTTCCAGTGGATAGTCTTTCCTCCTTTGTCGAATAGTAGTTGACCGTAAAGTTGAGGGAAATTTTCACATTTTCTGTGCATGTGATTTGTGTATGTGTGTGTGTAGGTGGTTTTTATCATTCTTTTATGGGCTTGGGTTTTGTGTCCTATTATTTCTTCTAGTTGTATCAGGTTTTCATTGCTGATACTTCAGTTTTTTTCTGACAGTTACCTTGGTATCTAGGGGGGATATGAATCCAACTCAGTTTTTTTTCCAGAAGGCTACTCAACACTATGAAAAAAACTTCCTACATCTTTTAAAATGAAGTATTATAAAGGGTTTTGTCCTTAGTGTTATTTCTAGAGATTATTACAAAACTAGATTTCTATTCTAAAAGTAGACAAATGTTACAATTTGAATGACCTCATCAGGAGCACAGCTGGGCTTGTAGAGAAATGAAAGCAAACTGACCTCCCAAGGTCCATGTGCTCAGAGGGTCTTAACTCCCCACGTTTGAGGCATCCAGAGGTCCATACAGGACACACACTCAATGGTCCCATGACACATTCTGGGGAATTAAGGCACTTGGTGGTGGGGACACTGGTGATCAAGAATGCAGGAAGTGTGTAGGAAGGAGGAGGCAGGGCTCTGTGGAGTCTCGGGCAGTGGGTTGCTGACTTCAGGGCATTTATGTAAACGTCACCTGGGAGCTTGTTTAAAAACGCTCATCTTCAGGCCTCACTCCAAAACAGTCTAAGTCTCAGGAAGTCTCGAGTAAGGACAAAACCTGGCTTTGAAGTAAACACTCATGACCTGACCTGGATGCAGAAGGTGCCTGCAAAGCACTTTGAGAAATTACTCCATTGAATTGCAAAGGAATGCAGTTGAGTCACGGGTCAGACAGTGACCGCAAGGCCTATTTCCATTTCACTAAATATGTTACAACAGTAGCCGCTCTAACAACTGAACTAGAAGACTGTCCTGTCACAGCCAAAGATTCTCCACATAACAGAAGAAAAACAGATTCTTAGAACAAACTAAGATGGGGGACAGAAGGCGAGCAACAAGATCTCCAAGCACCAGAGCAGGGGCTGTTTGATTACACAGAGGCAGCCAGGAGCCACGGGGGAAAATGCTAAGAAAAAAAGTGAGAGGTGATCTTTTTCAAAATCTACCAGTTCCTCTTGGCAGAACTGATTCAATATATTTGATGAATGAAAGAGCTCTGTATATCTGGGAAAGAGCAAGGTCAGATATTACCTATGATATTTAGATGCTTATTTTTATAAAATGCAAGGACAAAAACATGCCCGTTACTACTCATTCTTTAATAACGGCACCCCAAATCTGAGAAGGGAAATTCAGGAATAAAAAACATCCTTTTGTGTATACCCCACAGGTGGAACACAGCTGCCATGCTACTGCCCTGCAGACAGCGACATTTGTGTCCCATTCTGTAGGATGTGCCCCCTGGGGTTGAGCAGTAACCGGGCCGCCTGGCTGTGCGTCGTGACCTGCAGAGTGTGGCCTTCAAAGAGATTCAAGTTAGCGAAAAGGAACAAATCTTAAATCTACTTCTGAGTGGTATCTTAGGCATTTTCTCAATAGCTTTAGAATCGAAGGCTATTCAAAGAAACAAATCTAGATCACATAATGCACACAACCGTAATTTATTATCTCACTATTAACAAACACTAGAATTCCATAGCCAGAGGGGTACTGCATCTAGGAAGCAGAAGGTATGATGCTTACCTGCAGAGGCAGACAGGTCAGCTCTCCTCACATGAGCAGGGGGTACCCTTGTCTGGGTGCTCACGGCTCCCCCGAGAGTGACTGTCATTGCCTGACGGCCAGAGCCCTGTCCTCCCCCACGTGCTCAGGGTGCTGGCCCGCCCCACCAGCTCTCACCGAGCCCTGTGGTGGCCAGTCTGTCTGCAGCCTGTGTGCTCTTCCAGAGCTCAGACCAGGGGTTCCCAGGGCCCAGCACCCCAAGCATGAAGGGAAGAAAATAAACCAGCATCTTGTGGGCAGGCAGGAGCAGAGGGCAGTGCAGAATAGCAGGAGTCCGAAATGGTTACAGAAAACATAAAGTACAGATAAACACAATACAAAGCAGCTGTTGCCACTTTAGATGATTTAAAAATTTCCCACTGATGGTTTTCAAAGGTGCCTTAAGGGCTACACAAGAAGATCAGATTTTTTTTTTTTAACTTTGTACTAATACTTAGTTTTAACCAAATACACTATCCATCTTGATCATTTATTTCTACTATTAAATTTGAATTTCCAGTTTTAAGAGAAAACCCTCAAATCTATCATCAAAAACAGAGGCACTTCTGAAAATCTTACAAAGAATGTATATTCAAACACTTTGAAAAACAAAAACAAAAACACCACAGTTTGAGAAGGGAACTCTAAAAATCTCAAAGTTATTTTGAGGTAAAAGAATTTGCCTCCACAGGTATACGCTTTAAAGATTCACAGCAACATGCAGAGCCTTATGTATTTGCTTGAATATTCTTATTTACATATGCTACATATGCCACGTATGTAAGTCTATTTTGCTTTTTGGGAAGAAAGTGAAGGTAACTCCAGTTGTGTAAGCCTCCGAACAACTACTGCAAGAGAACGCGGAGTAAACTCTGTCAGCTGAGTCCCACAGCGCCTCACGGCTGGGCCGGGTGGCACTGGCAGGGCTACGGTATCAAGTGTGATGGCCTGCAGTTGAGGCAAGAAAACATCCACAGAACACACCCAAGCCACATTGGTAACACCAAACAGTGTTTCCAAAAAATAGCAAGTGCTCAGAAATGAGCTCAAAAAAGAAAACAGAAAAAAACAAAAAACAAACAAAAAAACCACCCGAATAATGAAATGGACAAAAGAGAAAACAAATGTATTTGCTGAAATCAGAGGACCCAAAGGAAACCACACATAAAGGAGGGACAGCTGAGGGAAGCACGAAAGGCAGACAGAAGTGTCACCTACGTTAATGTACAACGACCCACTAGGGTCCTCTGTTTCTCCAATTTGGGATAGATGTTTAAGTGAGTTTTTTCAGAACTGCCTTATTTACGTAATGTATCCTGTTCTAGGTTATTCTGGGAAAAACTGCCGTGTGTACTGGCACCTGAACAGATGCCTGGCACCAACCAGGACCTACCTTTGCCGTGATCTGAAACTCCTCGTGCTCTTTCAGTAGCTCCTGGGTGTGCTGTATACTGGAGCCCGTGGACGTGTGTGTGGAGAGGTAGAACTCGCCATTGTCATGGATCCATTCCAAAGCCTAGACAGTGAAGGAATGAAGATGTTCACGGCCGAGCACTGGTAAAGGAAGCCCTACTCCCCGCACTCAGATGTGAAATCACAAGCCAAGGCTGGCACACATCTAGAAGTCCTCCCTCAAGGAGACATGAGCTTCCGAAGTAAGTATCACAGTTCCAAAATTAAAAGAAAGAATACTGACATTCTAGAATGTTGTAACCACGTCACTTACATAGTAATGATTAAACAGTTCAAGAGGTTCTTATAGCCATGAAATAAAGTCACAAAAAAAGAAGCCATAACAGGGGATCCCTGGGTGGCTCAGTGGTTGAGCATCTGCCTTCGGCCCAGGGTGTGATCCTGGAGACCCCGGATCTAGTCCCGCATCAGGCTCCCTGCAAGGAGCCTGCTTCTCCTTCTGCCTATGTCTCTGCCTCTCTCTCCCAATCTCTCTCTCTCTCTCTGTCTCTCATGAATAAATAAATAAAACCTTAAAAAAAAAAAAAAAAAGCCACAACTAGGATGCCTTTCCAAGACGCTGAGAAGGTGGGAAGGTAGGGATGGTTTGAGCCCCTTGCATTGCTAAGTGCTTAGGCCTTTCTTCCTATTCCTCCTCTTAACGAGTACCACATGTGATCCACCACCCTTGCTTTTACGCGGCTTCTGTCCTACGACACACAAATGTGCCACCGGTGAGATGCCAGCAGAAGACGTGCCTTCACCCCTGGGGTTGCAGGGGACAGATGAGGGCCTGTGAAGGTAGGCAGCCAGCGAGGTTCAGACAGCAATGACATGCCTATAACTCACATGCTGTCTCACACCCTTTGATGAAAGCGGTTTCATTTCTTCTATTTCCATGTAACTGAAGTAAAATCAGAGCTACTCAAACATATGCATCTAAAAACACAACTCTATGGGAAGGAAGCATAAAAATGTAGTTGCTTTCATTATTTGCCGTTTGTAACGTCTGGATCATCCACTGTGATTTGCTGGTATTAGAGCAGAAACATCACTGTGTCTGTTAGATACATCAGAGCATTTGAGAAGAAAACGTGTGAAGGAAACCGGGACCCATACAGGTTACAGAGCACGCAGCTAACTGTGAGGCTCCGAAGCCACTGCACCCGAGCAAGGATGGCTGTGCCACCCCGGGACAAAGTAAACGGTGAGGCCAAATGGGGCAGAAAGAGATGTTTGCCCATTCACTGCAAAGGTCCCTGGGTTTCCCTGGTTTGCGGCACACCATCCCAGAGGTTCTGCTGCAGAGTCAGGTGCTACCTGAGTGCTGGGGAGTGGGAGACGCTTCAGCCCTGCTCCTGTAGACTGTGCAGATGAATAAAGAGGCACAAAGACCAATGAGAGCAGGGACACAAGGCTTAGAACAGGTCAGCAGAGGAGGTGTCTAGGAGAGCCCCGCTTGAAGCGATGGGCTCAGAAGAATGGGGAGAAGCTCGGCAGGCAGAGGGGCAGGGAGAGGCTGGAGGCAAGACTGGGGAGGGCAGGAGGGCCCTGGAGCTCACAGCCAGAGCTTGCACTTTTCTATGAAAGCTAACGGGGCTGCTGTGTGGAAAAGGAACCGCAGTGCACAGAAGGTGAAAGAAGCTACACTGGTCAGCAAACTGGTTCAAAGATCCAGGCAGGACATAGCTGGGCTTCCCAGAGCACGGTGGCTCTGGACCCCAAGGGGGAGGGCAGAGCTGACACACGCAGGAGGTCGGCACCTGCAGGACTCACGAGGGAGTGAAGGCAGGAAACTGGGGAAAGACAGAAGCAGGAGCTATACACCCTGTAAAGTGAGGGTGCACAGGGGACACAACCCATAAGAGGAGGGGGCCTGGGGGACTCCGTGTGGGATGAGGAGGGGGCCCAGGGGACACCTGTATGAGATGAGAAGGGGGTACAGGGCTTCATGAGTCCAGTCTGTTCTCAGTAAGGTCAAAGTGGAGACAGCCAGGAGGCAGCTGGGATTTCTGAGTCTAGAGACCTGAAGTGGAGATCAGGGCTGAGAGGCACCAGCAGAGGAGGTAGGAAGGTAGGAAAGAGAAACGAGAGCCAGCCCCATGCTGAGCCCGGGGAATGCCAAGGTTCAGCCACTGCAAGCCTGGGAAGAGCGTCCAGGAGGCCTGAGGCTGGAACCATCGCTCTGCCTTCCTGCCAAGTTCAGTGTGCCGTCCTGGGAACCGCACATCAGGACAGGTGTTACAAACCACCCACATTGCTGCAGGATGGTGAGCACTGGACAGCACAGAACCCACAGCATTGCAATGCCCACGTTTTCTCACTTCATTTCTGACAAATGAGCTGACTTTAGGAAAAAACAACAACACATTCTGTTGTTATTCTCCATTAATTATTTACAATTTTGTTCTCTGTATCTGAATGACTGCTTGTCTTCCAACAGAGAAACAATAAAGATATATGACAAAAGATTATGAAACAATTCCTAATTAGAAACAAAAATCAGGCCCCCATGAATCTGAAATATGGTTGAACTATCATTAAATAAAATGTTAAGAAAATGTAATTTTTACACTAAAAACACTGCTCACCACTTCTTTTTTTTAATATATTTTTTAAAGATTTTATTTATTTATTCATAGAGATGCAGAGAGAGAGAGAAAGAGAGGCAGAGACACAGGCAGAGGGAGAAGCAAGCTCCATGCAGAGAGCCTGATGTGGGCCTTGATCCAGGGTCTCCAGATCATGCCCTGGGCTGCAGGCGGCGCTAAACCACTGCGCCACAGGGGCTGCCCTGCTCACCACTTCTCCTGGGAATATGGTAACTACCTCTGGTAACATCAGCCAAGATGAAGGATGGCTGGCCAAGTTAGGGTGCCAGGTCCGCGGACCAGGAATTCCAGCTTATCAACCTCTGGGGAGCCGAGCCATTCTGAGCACCTGGCTGCCCACTCAAAACCAACTTTGACCAAATCAAAAGAAAATAATGCTCCCTAAGTGGGAAACTGTGCTGAGGAAAATTGATTGAACTGGATGCATCCTCTGGTAGGCTCAGGTGAAGTTAGCAAGACTGTCCATGTGTGATGTGGTCACCAGGGACCCACAGTGCTGAAGAGGTCCCAATGCCCCCCTGAAATGGAGGACACAAGATGGCTCATGCAGACATTCTGGGAACGAGCCTCTTGTTCTCCGTGTCCTCTAGAGTCTTCAAATTCTGAACAAATAGCCTATGGGTTCCTATACTACTGTTAAGGCCAGAGAGAAGTGACAGGAATCTTAGTTCAAGTGAAAGGGTCAGACAGACTACCCTAAAACGATCCTCCATGACTAACCATACTGAAAGCGTTTATTCCAAAATGACTTCAAAAGAAAGAAACTCTAAACGTATCCTTTTATTTAATTATTTTTTAAAGTAGGCTTCGTATCCAATGTGGGGCCTGAACTCACGACCCTGAGATGAGGAGTTCCATGCTCTACTGAGTCAATCCAGTGCCCCCTAAGCATACTCTCTTAACGTCTCTGCAGTAACCAACTGCATGAACTTTTTTTACACTGAATTCTTAGAAATTCTGTCACACTTCTTACTTAATTTTAGCTCAATTTATCTGAAGAACAAAATTTTATCTTGAAAACATAGTTATAACAAAATTAAAAAACCCTCACCCACTGTAGTATTATAAAGTACAGAACCTAGACTCCGCGATGATTTCTTAAATCATTGTCATAATTAGGATTTGTAGCTGGTGGCCTTAAACACGAGGTAATGGCAGCAGAGGCAGGCCGCATGGCACACTTGCTGAATCACACTTTCACGGGGCATGGATTTTCTTTTCACAACAAATTGATTTAAAAGACAGGACTGTTTTGATTATTTGAAAGTAGTTTTCAAAATGGCTAAAATGTCAAAAGCTGCCCAGTGGAGGATGGAGGTCTAAATTAGAAGGTGGAGAGCACAGGGGAGCACAGTGTAATAACCAACCTGCTTGGCACTTCGTTCAAAGACCACGTACTGCTGGCACTGGTCTAGTCGTCTCTTTCTCATGGTCCAATAATGCAGTACCCTGTTCTCCCGTTGGAAAAGTTCATTCAAGATATCTAAGAGAATAAAGAGAAAGATGTATGTTGGTGCTTGCAATCAGTGAAAACACTTGCAAAATCCCATACATTTTTATTTAAAAGCTTTATGCAAATGTCAATGCAAGACAGAGTATCAAATCAAGAGCCACATGGCTTGGTCGCCCAGTGTTCTCAGTGAGCATGTCCACCAGACCTCTCATTCTCTTACCCCAATCTGTTATCTTATGGTTGAGGTCACTGGAAACTTAAGCCTGGCCTCCAATATCTCCGTTAGCTGGATGAGTGGGATAAGCTATTGCATCCCCTGCTGGGGCAATTTGACAATTTGACAAAACTTTATTAAGTAATTTGTTCAACAACATTAAAACCTTCCTGTAGAAGGAATTTAGTATAAAGGATTTATGTCAAAATGGTGGAGTACTAGAAGAAAACACACTTTTGTGCTTTCTTCTTTTTTTTTTTTTTTTTACAAAAACAAAAACAAAAACATAAACCATTATTAGGAGAACCAGGGACATGAAGTAGAGAAGCATGGAGCCAGAAAGGCCAAAAACCCTGATTATATAAAAACTGTAAATGTTATAACCAAATAAAAACCACCATAAAAATACAGCACCAATAAAAAACTAGTTAAAGTTACTGGGAAAATATAAGACACAGACCTAATGTACCTGCTAAGTCAACAGAAAAAAGATTAACGGTCCATTAGAAAAATGAACAAAGCATATAAAGATTTATTTATTTGAGAGAGAGTGTGTGCATACAAGAGCGAAGGGAAGGGGCAGAGGGAGATGGAGAAACACACTCCCCAGTGAGCAGGGAGCCAGATGCAGGGCTGATCCCGAGATCATGACCTGAGCCAAAGGCAAACGCTTAACCAACTAAGCCACCCAGGCACTCTGAGCAAAGCATACAGACATGACGTTCATGATTTCTAAACACACAGAATAAAATACACACAATACTAAATACAGAGAAACATGTTTAACCTCAAACAATGAGACTAGCTTTCACCCTTTTCCTGGCAAGCAATGGTGCTATCCAGTGCTGACAGGGAGAAGAAACAGGCACAGGTGACCCCATATTATCAAAGGCAAAACAGACCCTAACTCCTGCAGCAGACACTTTGGCAAGAGGTAATGACATTAGAAATATGCATACCTTTGAACCAGGAATTTATCTTTCAGATATATGGTGCTTACACAAGTGATACGTACACAATTTGTGCTCAGGGAGGCGAATGCTAACGCACTGTTTGTAAAAATCGGCAGCAACAATGGAACCCAACTGGGGGACAGATTAAGTCAACTATAAAGTCATTATACTAGACACCTGGTGGCTCAGTGTTGAGTGGCTGCCTTTGGCTCAGGTCGCGACCCCGGGGTCCTAGGATCAAGACCCACGTTGGGCTCCCTGCATGGACCTGCTTCTCCCTCTGCCTGTGTCTCTGCTCCTCTCTCTGTGTCTCTCATGAATAAACAAAATAAAATCTTAAAAAAAAAATAAAGTCATTATACTGAAATTTAAAACGATAGAGCAGATCTTTAAATTCTGATATAGAAAGAGAAAATATATATATCTATATAGATATATAGATATGTATATATGTATTTTTTTTTAAGTAAGCTCAATACTCAGCATTGGAGCCCAACATGGGGCTTGAACTCACCACTCTGAGATCAAGACCTGAACTGAGATGAAGAGTCAGATGCTTAACTGAGCCACCCAGATGCTCCAAAAGAGGACTAAGATATATTATTAAGGAAAAGCAGCAAATTGCAACAAAATACAGTCCCATTTTGGTTAAAAAAAAAGTGAGATGGGTAAGTGGAGTAGGAATCCATGTGTGTTTTTCTATATATATTTATGTTTACATTCATAGACAGATGCATAAAAAAGTCTTGACAATGGTGACCAATGGCAAAAGAATTAGGTAGTTTTTTTTAAGATTTTATTTTATTTATTTATCCATGAGAGACACAGAGAGAGATGCAGAGACGGAGAGCCTGATGTGGGACTCGATCCCAGGACCCCAGGGTCACAACCTGACCCAAAAGCAGACATTCAACCACTGAGTCATCCAGGTGCCCCAGAATTAGGTAATTAATATACATCTGTACACTTAAAAAATTTTTTTTACAGTAAGTCTGTTTTAGTTTAGAAGTTTATAACACAAGAAAGTTGGAAGATGATTCTGGAGACTGAAACTGCAAATTAAATAAATGGTACTTAGATTATAACTTCATTAATACTGGGAATCCTAAAAAAATACTAAGGTTTCCAGAAATATTTACTGGGGTCCTGGTAGGCTGAGAAACACAAACCTGTGAGCAGCATTTAGGTAGCAGCTCAGTGGTCATGCTACGTCATCTTTACCGAAAAGGTAACTAATGTAGTGACACCAATCAAGACTTTGAAATTTGAGGCCAGTCAAAACAATAAGCTACCATGAATGAAAATATCATATGTGAAAATTAACATGAGCCAGTGGGTCTTTTCCGGTCTTTTCTTTCTACAGTCCTTGCCTGGGTCCTGACTGATGTGGGGTGAGTAAGCAGCCAGGACTGGGACGGGAAACCACCAGGGCTTCCTCACACCTGAAGGACTGCCTGGGGTCATGCTGTCTCTTCTGGCATCATCACCCTTACATGGATTTACTGCACTGTCCCACACATCAATCTTTCATCCCCAACTACTCAATGAGAGAAATAAGACATTTTGTTTTTAAGTCTTCATAGCCTCCAAAACAATGATAAACAGCACCAAGTGCACAGTGACTGTCGAGTAAGTGTGTACATGGAAAACACTCTCCCCTCACACACGCACACACCCATCGAACTGGTATAACCTAGTAAGGATCATACCACCTTTGATTAGAGAAAGCAGAGTACAACCAACAACCAAAGGCAATACTGAAGGATGAGAGAAAAGCAGTGATTTTTATATGAAATGAGCCAAATAAACTGATTACCAATGCGAGTAACTTGTTGGCAATGAAGACTTGCTCTTGCTGAGAAATGGTGTGTTAGTCACTCATTTTCTCAAGAGAGAAGCCCACCAAGTAATAAATACAAATCTCATCTGTGGAGAGTAGAGGACTACCAGTGTGGGAGAGAATTTTCCTGTGACACCTCTAACAGATGAATCTAGATGAACAGGGAGTAGAATGTAATGTACGTACAAAGTCTCTGCCAATCATAAGGGTTTCAAGAGTGAGACAAATCACCTGTTAATGGATTATGGCAACTTCTTCCCTCTGAAACCCAACTGAGAGTGGAGCCTGTGGGGCCCCAAGCTCCTCATCTGTTTATCACCGGCCTCTGAAGCTCATGGTGAGGATAGCAGGTGCCTCAGTGTCAAGACTGTTTCAAACTCTTCATTTTCTGAGGATCTATTTCCATATCATTTTAATTGAATTTGTAAAAAACAAAACAAAACAAAACAAAAAAACAAAAACAAAAACCTATGATTATATCTAAGGCTTAAGTGAGAGAACACCTGAATGTATTTTCACTGTAAAGTTTCAATCAGAATTATAGAGTAATTCCATCAGTCCCCTCACTTCTATATACACTAATCCTATTAACAGTATAACATTTTCCGGGATGAGTTTCTATGTATTTACATTATATAGATGTACCTGTAAAAACATGGTTTTACAGATTTTTACACTCAAATGACCCAAAATGTATGATATTTGGCAATGCTTTTTTTTTTTTAAGGGTTTTTATAGGTACTCATTTGACAGAGAGAGAGCAAGCGTGCATGCGTAGGAAAGCACGAGCAGAGGGGAGGGTCAGAGGGAGAGGGAGCAGCAGATTCCCTGCTGAGCAGGAGACCCGATGCAGGGCTCGATCCCAGGACCCTGAGATCATGACCTGAGCTAAAGGCAGACACTTAACCAAATGAGCCACCCACTCAAGGCTCCCCATGGCAATTTGCTTTCATTAGTGCTTTAAGTCTATAAAATTGGTAACACTTTCCAGCAATGATATTGGTGTATAATTTCTTGATTGAACTTTTAAAAATATTTTGATTCTAGACAAATTTTGGTTTTTCCTTTTTTTCCCCAATTTACAATATTTTTACTTATTTTAACCGAATAGTCCATGCTAATAAATATCAATGCTGCATTTTCTCCCTGCTTATCCTCTTCAACTTTATTCAACAAATAATCAATCTACATTTGTTTTATGTTCTATTATTAAACAAAGATAATTAATGAGAACTTTAATAATAATATGAGATGGACATTTAAAATGAAGCCCTAGACTTCAGGACTTTGGAACACATCTTGCCACACTCCCTGTATTGCTGGCCAGTAAAATGACTCCTAGCTGTACTCACTTTTCACTTGTTGTTCAGGGGCTTTGATATGTGTCACCATTCCCGGCATGTTCACACTATTCCTGTGCAGGTATTTCAGGAAGACATCTGCATTCCTTCTAGCAAGCGTGCAAGCCTAAGAGATACGTGGAGGGCAACGTGTTGTTAATTTGCCTTAGATAAACATGTATTTTGAGTACATATAGGTGACAACATCCTATGTCTCTAACATACGTCTTTACCTAAAACACTCATTGGGCCAACTTGTAGTTTGGAAAATAGAGAGTTTACATCCTATTTCAATTAAAAAAGAAAATCTGTCTTGGAGCTCTTGCTCAGATGAAGCCAGCTGCTGTGCTGAGCGCTGCCCTATGAGAGGCACGCAGGGCAGGGGAGTGAGAGAGGTGGCCAGCCTGCAGTGAGAGGAGGTGGAGCCCTCTTCCTGCTGAGCCTCAAGCTGACCACATTCCTCAGTCAACACCTTGACTGCGGCCTTGGGAGAAACCTCAAGTCTGAGCACCTGGCTAAGCTGTGCCCGATTTCTGGAAAGGGCAGACAGTATTTTCAGCTTTCCAAGTCATATAGTCTCCAACTTCCTGTGGTGAGCACTGTACCCAACCTTTTTCCTGTGGAGGAAAGCAGCCACTTGCAACATGCAGATGAGGGAGAGTGGATGGATTCAGCTCTTGAGTGCTTAGGTTGCCAACCCCTGGTTTGAGCTGCTGAGGTTTGGGGTGGTTTGTTTTGTGGTGCTATTGTGGTAATAGATAACTGATGGATTCCATGCTTATAAACCAAACCAGCAATTTCACTAATGTATTTAAAAAACAAAAGGAAAACTATCCTTAATTATATTTGGGTTAGAAATATCTTACACATTTCCTGTCTCAGCTCTGGAATTAATCTTTCTTCCAGGAGCCCTATCTCCTTCTTATGGTACTTGGTATTTAGACCACAATTTGGACAGATACAAGGGAGCTCATTATTACTGGTTGGTCACTGTTTCCAGGTCTTTTCAGTAGATAGAGCTAGGACACCTTTTAATTAAGAGAAGAATGTATCAAGTGTCTCCACAGATAAGCCTGAAATAGGCTGCATTCCAAACAGCAAGGAAGCAGCTACAAACAACTGGGGTTGTGTCAGGAAGTCAGAACCAACACAACTGGAAAGAGCTTCCTCAAATGGGACAAGTTGAGTATAAAAAGATAAATGACTGCAATTGATCAAAACACACCAAATATATTAAAATCCATGAGTATAGTAAAAAAAAATTGTTCCTATGTAGAGGTTGCTATGGCAACAGCTCATTATTCTGAAAATGATAAGCAAATGGAAAGACTCAAGCCCCTACCTGCCTTTTTTGGACAAACTCTATTTGAGAGTAACCAAATAGCTAAGGAGGGAATAATTCTAGTTAATCAAGACAGAAGGAATGACAGAATATCACCATTTTGCAACTCCTAATGAAGGATTATTACCACAGGATACTAAACCCATTAAGTAAAAGGCAGACAGAGAAGCACATAATGGATGAACTAGACTCACCATGTCTGAAGCACTAGTAAAATTCCTCGTATCACACAGACAAAAAGAGACACAGACCTCATCTGGCCATGTAATGCCAGGGGAAGTACACAGCACCACCTACCAGGTATGCTGACTGCATACACACACACTCACGCTCACACCTGAACCCAGCTGAGGTTCTCAACATAACACACATTTAAGGAATCCAGGATGGTGCAAAGTGACTCCACAGGATGTAACTATGGAAATCCAGAGTGACAGTAACCCCAGACTATGAGCAACTTATTTCTTCAGCTAATAAATAGTAATAAACGGAGGATGGTGTTTAGATTGAAAGAGATTCAAAAGACATATCAATAAAAATGTGTGGACCTTGTTTGAATCCTGATTAAAACCAAGACAATATGGGTCAATCAGAGAAATCTGAACACTGCTGGATTTTGTACAAAATAAGAGATACTGTTAATTTTCAGGCTCTGATAATGGTCTTGCAGTTATGTTTTAAAAGGGCAGAATTTAATGTTTAGATATGTACTGAAGTATTTACAAATAAAATGATGTAACATCTAGAATTTAAAGTAACTCAGTGAAGGTGGGCATATGCCCATGTGCTGATAATTACTGATGCTGCTAAGAGGTACATAGGAGTTCATCATCTCTTTTTTCGCATGCATCTTTAAACTCCCATAATCAAAAGTTTAAAGATATCCAGTATACAAACACTGCTGAATCCTAGTTGAATGAAGGAATCTGAACAGGTTGATGATTATTTTTGTTTTATAATTTTATCTAAGTATCTGTCTTAATTATACTAAGTAGTATTCAATTTTGCTTTATTCTAAATGGATTACAGAGAGAAAGAGAGCAAAATTATGCTGATTCCAATGGAAACATCCTCACAGTGGTGGGCATTTCATAAAAGTAACTAGCAATGACAAGTAGGGCCAGGGCTTTCAGGTCCTGTTTGAAATAGTTCAACTGGAGTCTGAAGAAGCCACCGTTTTCCCACCCTGATTTGCTAAAAAGAAAGTCATGTGATAAGCTACCAGATATAATTTTCAAAGAGTCACAAGACTCCTTGACTAAACAATAACTGTCAGGACAGACATCACCTTCAGAATGGAAACAAATTATTAAATGTAATAGGAAACGGTGTCAGAGGGGTCAGAATGCCAATGCAAAACTCAATAAAGTGACCACGAAAAGCAAACACCATGCCTATTCTTAACAGGTCTGAGTGGCAAAAGGCAGAGCCTTGGGAGATCTTTCTCAAGAGTGAAAGAAACAGGGAAATGTTGCCAAACATTTTGAGCACTTGTAGACCTTTTGGGTGATTTATATATGAATATACACACATACATACACAAACACACAACAAAGGCGGCTAGAGAAATTCCTCATTAAATCTTCTCAGAGTTCAAACTTCCAACTTGGCCTAAACGGGATTAAGTTTCTTCTGCAGGAAACACTTCCGGAGCAAGTGTGAGTAACTATCCTGAAACCACAAGCAGTGTCCTGCTTTGTGTCTGCTCTGCACTGGGTTCAGTCTTTCTACCTAAAAAGGCTTAATTTCCAAAAGATTATTTTAAGCTATAGGCATTTTTGTCTCACCAAATCAATCTCTTTCTCTGCTCAGAATCATTTGGAGTTATGACTTCCACCCATGATTTATTCACACAGGTTTCCAGCTCTTTGTGAAAACTAGAGAGTGTATGTAAATCACAAGTGAAAGATTTTAAGACTTTGTCTGACCAAGTAACCCAGCACTGATGCAATGTCACCACACTCCCTTTCCACACAAGGGAAGAGCTGTAGGCGTCAGGGGCCAGCCTGGCAAGCCAAGGTGGCTACATATGCCTGGCACACTGCAACATCTGTGGTTTTCTGACAGTCTAGACCTAGCCATCTTCAGGTGAACCCTCTTCATGTGCCCTGTTCAGGGAGGCCCCAGCACCCAAAGGGCCAGCTCCGTACCTTCAGGAATGCTTCTTTCTGCTCCAGATGCTTGCTGATCATTGGGGTGACATGGTCCGTCTCTGAGTTGGGCCCCAGTTTGTCGGCTCCTCCACACCAGTCCTCTTCTCTCTTGTACTCCTGCTCCAGGCTCTCGAGGACACTGCAGACCTGTGAGTGGAGAAGTGGTCAGTCATGCTCTGAGGATGAAAGTGCTGGCCTGGGGCTGGGGCCCAAGAGCATCAGAAAGAGCCCTGGGCTCCATCGTACTCAGGCAGGTCTTTCAGAACAAGAACCCAATACAAACTGAATTGCCCGTCTCTCTCTGGTTGTGGTTCAGGCTACATATTTAAATGAGAGGAAAACAGAGGTCCTCTCAGCTACTTTCCAACCTATTACTCTTTGGTTCCTAAGGTAAGCAATAATCCTTCTGCTTCTAGAATGCTTTTCTCTGCTTGACTTTGAACTGACTGGCTCAGTAATGACTGAAGAATTAAGGACTGAGTTGTCCAAGAAAATGGGAGTCCAAAGTAAAAGTTTGGCCAGGAGCCGAAGGAGCAGAACCTCCCTCCCTCACCTGCTCTGAGGTTTTGTAGAAGGCCACAGATGCATTCACAAGCTTGAGGCGGTCTTCCATCTTGAGCATGAGCTGCTGCCAGTGAGAGGCCACTTTCTCGGCGCAGTCCCTGATCATGTCCATGTCATAGTGATTGGCCTGCAGCATGGCTTCTGCCTTCTGCTGCACCTGCAAGGCGCTTTGATGTGTTTTCTAAGTAAGAGAAGGGAAGGGAATGCTTATTGAACAGGGGTGTCATGCGCTTACTGGAAAACTGGGAAGGCTGCCATTGTTCCACTCCACTTGCTTTTATAGAAACAACTTCATTTAAAATACTCACTAGGACACTTCTACAAACACAGCAGACAGTTCAGTTAAAAAAAAAAAAAAGTTTTCATGCCTAGCAAGAACTGTGTTTATATTTAAATTACTTGATGAAGAATGCAATGCATTAAGGCATTCCAGAATGGGTCTCAGTTGTGGGGTTCTTAGCTTGAGAAATAGCAGGGAAATACCTTAATAGCCAATATTCTGAAAAAGCTGTTGAAATGTTCCAAGTTCATTTTTCCTATTGATTCTCCTTGTAATAACCACTAGAGGCAAATGAACACATGTAGGAAAAGGTGCTACAGTGAATGCCTTTTTCACTTATATGTTAAAATTTAGACTTGACTGAAAAGTTTTCAAGCACTATTGACTTTAAAAGAGAGAGAGAGAAACATAATTAAAAGCTAAGAATGAGGGACGCCTGAATGACTCAGTGGTTGAGCATCTGCCTTCAGCTCAGGGTGTGATCCCAGGGTCCCGGGATCGAGTCTTGCATCGGGCTCCCCACAGGGAGCCTGCTTCTCCCTCTGCCTCTCTCTGTATCTCTCATGAATAAATAAATAAAATCTTAAAAAAAAAAAAAAAAAAAGCTAAGAATGAGCCAACTGTGTTCTCTGGAGGTTCATGCCATATTAAAATATCAAAATAATATCAGAAATCCAGTGGGAATTCTTGCTCATGAATGTTCACTAGAAGATTCCACAAGGGGCTGACAGGTTGGCTCTCTCCATGAAGAACACCAGACATCACAGCAGTTAGGGGAGTACATGGGTCTCTGTGGACACAGATACACAGATTTTTTTTCTTTTTTCTTTTTTTTTAACCATAGCAAAATTTTGCATTTCACCTGAAAAGGCACTAAATGACCCCATAAAGACTATACACAATATAATCAACCCTGTCCTTAACCCAAACACACTGACATGTATTAGCAATTTAATCATTAGAAATCACTAGGCACAGTGTACAATTTTCAAGAGCCCAGAGTCTGGGCTTCAGGAAGAAGTGTTAATATGTGTCTGTTGGCACCAAATAGTTGAAAACATGTCAATCTTGAGAATAAAGCAACAGTATTCCATGGCTTTCTTCTCCACCTATGTATGTAACTACAGCAGGAAATAAGTTTTCTGTAATCAAATGCTTTTTCCCTCGAATGTACCAAGACTACCTACCATCATTAACTCCCCTCTCCCCACAAAAATTCTAAGAATAACTAATTCATATGCTGTGAAAGTGAATCTGAGTGGACTTGGAACTGGCGCAAGCCATTCTGCTTAAGTCCCACCCTGGCACTGACACCCACCCAAGGTGAGGAACGTGGCTTTTAACCACGGCTGGGGAAGTTCTGTGGAGAGTGCTGTTTATTGGTGATTTGCACCTGGTCTGGCTGAGCCGCCCATGGTGCTCTGCTTTGTCCAGGAAAGCATAAAACCCCTGAGCCCAGACTCCAACTCAAATTCTCTGGCACCAGGTGTTCCTGACAGTGGGTGGTACATCCTGCCAGGGCTCTTAAGGCAGGAGGACAGCAGGAGCCACCTGGCCTCCAGAGCAGCACTGTGAAGTCCCCAGACTGGCACATACACACCCTCTCCTCACTGCAGTCACCAGCCTGTTTCTTCCCCTGAAATAAACTGTACATGTATAAGTGTCGTCACTTTGGGTCCTGCTGAACCCCCTCAGCTCAGGGTCAGTCCCACATGAGGGGGCTTAGCAGACATGTCCTGAGGTGGGAGGCAGGCCAGTGTCCCTACCTCGATGGCGTGCTGGAACTGCTCGTGCTCCCTCTGCAGCTGCTCCGCCTCCTGTAATGAGCTGGCCGTGATGAGTCCAGCATTCAGCATTGACTCTCCATTGCGGATCCAGCCCAGCACCTGAAACATGACACATGGACCTCCAAGCATCGGCCCTCCCCAGGGGGCCACTGTGGGCCAGGGGGACACGAGCCATGTGGACAAGGTTGTCAAGCTGCTCCCATCATCTGTGAAGCATAGGTTTCCTATGATCCCACTGCCAAAAGCCTGATGTCCTTACATGGCATGTGATCATAAGTGTTGCACTTTAAAATTAATTCACTTATCTTATAGCATCAAATAGGTGCTGATAAGGTAGGGAGTCCAGAGGATTGTTATTAGTCCACAGGTCAAAACAGATTAAGAATCGCCCATTAGAATACCTATTGCCATAAATAATTCCCTGGTAATCATGAAAAGTATTTTTCATTCCTTTTAGTCTTAATGAATACACAAAATTAGCAAACTGCTTGGTAAGGGAACTATTTTATTTCCCCACCGTATTTTCCGGTGTAATGTCAGTGTTAAATGGCACGCTAACCAAAGAACGGATTCAGCAGTGCTCCAACGCTCAGGGTCACATCCCGAGATTCTTAGCAGCACACACAAACAGAGCACTGCAACTGTGGAAGCCACAGAGGTTGTCGAAGGTCATCGTGGGTAGTTATTTATGGCACAGACTGCTGGTTACCTACCTAATACCTACTTTTCCTTATCTCCTTTACTCAGAAAACCTCGATTTTGCAGGGGGATGGAGGGGCACTTAAAACCACTTCACGGCCCCCATGTCACAGCTTCACTACCGTCAGGACACTCTCTCCAGCTACTGTGATCCACACTGTAGCCTTGGGGTGGCTGTGTGAACACATGTCTTTTCTGATATAAGTACTGCTTCTTCCTGGTTATGTTTTTCCCTGCCTGCTGCCTGGGAAGTGGAGGGCAGCTGAGGCTGTAAGAGCCACCTGACACCCATTCCCCACCTATCTGTCAGACCCATCACATGGCTGCTGAGCAAACACCAGCAACCTACCACATCCTGATGTGTAACGTACAGAAAGTAATTTCTGAGCACCATTTCTGGACTCTTACAGGCAATGCAATTCCTATTCTATTGTCTTGTTTTTAGCAAGAAGGAATATGTTAACAACTGCTCTGTAAAAGGCAGATCATAATACTTCATCTCATTACATTCAAGGCTCACAGGTACCCTTTAAAGGTTTCCAATTGGACAGTATATCTGTTTCAACGTGACTGCCACCCACTTACGCACCATATCTTATTCACACTACAGAGGTACCTCATCCCTCTGCTCAACCTACCACATGTTCTTCTGTACTTCCACCAGAATCCCAGAAAGATTCCCTTGCATCGAGGTGGTATCAAGAGTGGCTCATGATATAAAATGTCATGCACATGCTGAATATATGCATGGAATTCCACTGGCCATGAGCTGAAAGCAGTCTCTTTCAAATATTCCATTTTTATTTTGCCATGCTATCTGAGAGCAGTAGAGCATGCTGAAGAAAACCCCAACCCTCTATAGCCTGTGACACCATCCAGACTGATAACAGCCTATTTGGCAGAAAAATCAGTTATTTAGCCTGAGAATCAAAGTACTCAGAGCTTCAAGCAAGAGACCACCAGTAACAAAACAAGCCAAATGAATGTTACTGTCAAGTGATACACCTAAAGGCTTTTCCACTACAGAGTAAACACACAGCTGTCTGGACACAGGCTCCCTCCTTACACCAAGCTACGGGGGTATACATGTCACATCACAGATCACAACAGCTGTGACAATCTGCCCCAGCGCTTATATCCCAAATGACCAAGAGGTCACCCATCGAGCGCCACTTTGGTCTGGCTCTACATCCAGCAGCTTGTTTACCTGCTTCACTTCAGCCTGCAGATGGCGAAGCTGCACACACTGCTCCAAGTGCTTCCGATGCTGTTCTGCTGCTAAATCCAGTTCCTGCTGCTTTTCATGAAGGAACTCCAGGAGGTCCTGGACCCGAGTGGCCATGTCGACATCTCTATCGCAAAGCAGCTCCACACCTGTGGACATTGAAGGGAGAGCCCAGAGTTCAACTGGCATGTTGACCCGTTTCTTCAGCCGCACATGACACACACTGTGCTTTTGTGAATAATCTGGCCAGCTTGGCCAGGCCATTACCTTGGAGGCCAAATTCAAGGCAGGTGTAGCCAGCAGAGTGTTTACATGTGCTTCTGAGCATGCCCAGGGGATCTCCAAGAATATATCTAATATGTTCCAAAGCAAAATATGATGTATAGCTAATCAAACCAAACCCATCTCCTGTCGCTCTATTTCTACAGTGATAACTGGTGACATGTGCCTTGCCTTTATAAATGAGTGAACTTTGGCTTGTTTTACTGCACATCCGTGTGCCCAGCGTACTCTTCAGGAAGCATTTAATTTGATTTGTATACCAGGAGTAATGTAGTATGCAATTTGCTGCTAAGTTTTAAACACTATCAACTTCCTTTTACATTTTTGGACCTACAGTGACATCTGCTGGTAAAATATAAACTAAGAAAAATATTTTAAATGTGAAAAATTCCTTTGAGATTTACATTTCATTCATAGATATACAATTAAGAGTTCATGCTACGTGAAATGACATGTAAGAATATTAAGGATTAAGTACACTACATACTGTTAAATGTGATCATGGTATGTGAAAATCAAACAGCAAAATGTTTCTTTTGAAGAGCAGGTACCTAGAACACCTATGTCACATGAGCTAACAAATTGTCACACACACAAACATCACACAGACAGGATGAATTCCTGTGTGACCTGAAGACCCACAGCTGACGTAGAACGCAATGCACTCCTTACCAGAGGCCTGCACTTCATTGACATACTGCAAGAGGTCCTGCCCTTGGTGGATGACATCAAAGGTCAAGTTGTTCATGGTTAAAGCTTTGTCTGCATGGTGCTGGAGGCGCTGTTCTGCTATTGTGAGATCTTCTGTGTCAAAGTCGTTCATTTGCTGAGAAAGCTCATCGTTCCAAGACTCAAGGTCTGAGATGATCTGATAGAGGAGAGTATCTTCTTAGGACAGAGACTTACAAAATAAATACCTGCTGCGACATTTCACTGTGCCAAGTAAGGAAGGAAGGAACTAATGTGACTGTGTCTGAAGGACATGGAACCCAGCTGGAGGGGTTCCCACAGGCCAAAGAGGGAAGAGTTAGACACAAAAAACCTACCACAATTGAATAAAATGTACAAAATACATAAAAATACCTTAATTCCTAATGTTTTTTTAAAAAAGAACCTTAAAAAACTAAAATTAAATGGAAAAACTCTTCTGATTAAATGTTGACAAGAAACCAACCTTTACCTTGAAATTGGTAATTAAAAGACACAATTATTTAAGCCTAGAACAACGATGGAAGGTTCCCCTTTATAAATAAATCTAGTTAATAAATGTACATATAATAAGATTAGAAAGCTTTTTTTCTAATTTTGTTTTGAAATTCTAGTGAAATAACTCTTCAGGGAATGATCATCGACATGCAGTAAACTCTAATGGAAAAGACAGGGGATTTAATGGGAGGGTCAGACTGCCACCTCCTAATCCCACAGGCCAACCTCAGATCCCTAAAAAAGTGGAACCAGACAGGACCAGCCTTCCGACAGGAGAAGCTGTGGCCCCTGGGGAATATCTGGCACAGAAACTTAATTAGGAGCCCAAATCTTAATCAGGTCTTTACATTGAACTTCCAAGTTCACCGGAAATATGAGGAAAAGAAAAACAGAAAATCACTAAGTGAATTCAGAATGTGGGACCTGGTTTTCTTCCACTGATGTAGTCATTCCAGAAAGTCACAGCAGGAAAAGAAGGGTGGATGAAGAGACCATCCTGGATGGAAAGACTATCAATATCACCCTGTGAGCGGCGCCCACGGGCACCCTCTGCTGCCCGGGGCAGCTGCAGAGGTTCCAGCAGCAGCTGAGTGTTGGTGAGGGGTAGCAGACTGTGGTTACGAGGAGAAAGGCCTGATTTTGTAGACATGCATAAGGAAGTCTTTAGGAGGGAAATGATAAGCTGGCAAAGCTCTACTCTAACATACTACAGCAGAACGATTAACAAAAGAAGGGGTATTGGCAGGGAGAAGGCACAATCTTGCTACATTCGGGAGACAGGCATGTGGACTGTACCATCCTTGCTACTTTGGCACTAGTTTGAAAACTTCTGTAATCTATATATATGTTTTTTTAATTAAGGCTAAAAACAACAAAATCCAGAAAGGAGGAAAAACACTTTTAGTGAAAAAACACTGTATTCTCTACACTTAAGTAGAATAACCTTTCCCATGTGTCCTGATTTACTTTATGCAGATAAGCAATAACTACCTGAGTCTGAAAATCTGACAATGTGAGAGTTCACACAGAACCCAACCAGGAGATGAGAAGTAATAAAAACGGAAGGCTTCCCCAAACTCCTCCGGCACAAATCTTCCGGGTTTATTCTTTCATTATTGGGGTCTGCATACAGTGTGTGTATTTACAATAACTTAGTAAATTGGGCTAATTAATACATTTAAACAATGTTAAATTACACAGAAGCCGAAGACACACTGAGGGAAAATATTTTTAAAAAGGAAAAGAGAAAAAGCTTACCATAGCTTTAATCTTTATCTCTACTCTAAGGGTCATTTTCTCTCCTAACGTTCATTTCTGACACTAAAGCAGGAGAGGGTCAGGTGTACTAGTGAGACAAAGACTCACAAATAATGTCTCCTGGAGACACCGTCAGGCTCAGACAACACTCAAGAGTGGATAATAAAAGATGAACATTCTAGAACCAGTAGGATTCAAAAATACTCGCCAAGCTGAAAGAAACTCTGGCAATGGGCATGATCAAAGGACCATCAGGAAAAATCCTGCTCCAGGTTCACTATCACAGCATGTTACACACACAAGTGAAAACAAGAAATCAGTGGCAATAACAAAGTTCGTGAAAGTGGAAGTCATTTTTGAACGGGAATTCTTTGGAGAAGTAACTCTGAAACAATGATTTTTATTTTTATTTTTTTAAACTTTTGTTTTTTAAGATTTTATTTATTTATTCATAGACACACAGAGAGAGAGAGAGGCAGAGACACAGACACAGAGAGAAGCAGGCTCCATGCAGGGAGCCCAACATGGGACTCGATCCAGGGTCTCCAATATCATACCCCGGGCTGCAGGCAGCACTAAACCGCTGCGCCACCGGGGCTGCCCTGAAACAATGATTTTTAAAACATATCCCAGAATGTTTAGAAATTCTGTAAGTTCCTCTTCCTAAACACATATGTATCTGTTCCATAAGTAACTGTCACAGGATGCTACAGTAATGATTTTGTTGTTTTCAGATCAATAGAGCAGATTTTACCTGGAATATCAAGAGGCTGAAATTGCAATATTCTAAGCCATAGAAAACCTAGATCCACTTTTGAGAGATGGAAAGGCTATAAAATACAAGAAATATGAGGGATTTTTAAAAATTGGCCAGGGAACAGAGAAGTTTCTCCCATAAAGTTAATTCCATGCTTCTACGGGCAGTCGAATGGAGAATTTTCCCAGATAAGGGATAAAATCCCAGCTGAAGCCTCAACTGCTCAGGTTTTCATGTTTCAGGATTATTCTAGAGAAAAGAGGTTCTGGGCTATGACCTTTTAAAAGCTTTTAAACTGCATTTTTAAAATGGCCTGTGACTGAACTGCAGGTCTAACTTCCTTAGTTCAGGAAAGCACTTACCCCTGGCCTGGCACACTGGCTTTATTAAGGCCACCTGGAATTTTGTGGCTTTGGTGTGGGGAAAATGAGTATTTCCAGTTCCTGAGCTACATTTTAAAACACTAGTTTACTGAAAATGGAAATACAATTAAATTTTTTCCTTTAAAAAAGCAGCAATACAAATGAAGCTAAGACATTTTTTTAAAGTATCAAAATGTTCTGATGAAAAACTTGAAATAATGCCTGATTGCTCTATTTACTAATTGAAACTACTCAAAAAGCTAAGTTTATAAAAGCAATTCATGTGAAGTAGAGGTCAGAGAGGAAAACAGGCGTGCTGTTCATAAGATGTGCACACTGGAACCAGCAAACCACACCCAGGCAGGTCCTCAATGAGCTGAGTACAGTGTGCCTTGCTCTACATGGCTTCATATGGCTCTAAACGTCAAGACACCAAGAGCAGATTTTACTAGACAACATGCATGGCATCTAACTCCTTTCTTGTCATGAACCAATGATGAAAACGAAAACAGCCAAGAAGGCCTTTCTTTAAAGAAAGGAAATGAAAACATCAATGGATGTTCAGACAGGTGGCTGATCACAAAGATCCCCACGAAACGTCTTGCACAGGGCTGGCCTGGACCCTGTACCACACATCGAGCCTACCACTTGGACATGGGCCTACACACAGGCCCAAAAGAAGGAAGCAAAGGTCCACTTCTGGCAGAGGGTCCTCCCCTCAGCTGAGAAGTGATTGCCAGCCCTGCACAGCCTCGAGGCACTAGCCTGGGGAGGGCACGGCCTACAGACTCTGCTCCGCTGGCACAGGACCAATGGGTGGGCTCACAGGTACCCGGACAGGCACTCTGTCCCCCCACCAGCTGTATGAAATGGACAGGCACCAGGAAACTGGCCTCCCCCCCAGCTGAAGTGAGCTTTGGTCCCTTTCATCCTGTTCCACAGACAAGTTCAGCATCATCCAATTACACTCACTTCTGCTTGTACTTCATCAAGTCCAAAAATAAGATCTTCCCTGGCACAAAATTAAGAACCACCCTTTTGTTGAAGAAAAAGAAAAAAAACCTCACATTGAAGGTGTAATTTTTAGGTAAGAATGAAAGATCATTGGAGCACACTTCGGTGGAGGAAAAAAACTGGATTTCATACTCTCAAAAAAGCTACCAGCATAGGCTAGGCTTATTCTCACTGTCTGGGGAGGGGGCTGCAGAGGGGGAAAGGCAGGCAGCGGGGCAAGGAGGGGAAAGACAGAAGGAAGAAGAGAGGATAGTGGCTCCAGGGTGTGACTCTGCCCCACAGACCACCCCACAGGTCGGGGAGTGCTGCATGGACCTAGTGAGGGCTACGCTGCGAGGCAGCTGTACTTGTATGTGGCAGCTCTGCTTGGCTCTACCTGCCGTGCAGTGTGCCTTCCAGCACAATCCCCCCAGCTCCAGGGCAAGGCACTGTCCTTCCTCCCTCTGACTGTCCTGACCAGGGCCAGGAGAGGAGGCAGGAACCCACGGGGCAGAGGCGGGGCAGAGGCGGGGACAGAGGAGGGACTGACACTCACATCGATGGCATCCCTCTCGAATATGCGCAGCTGCAGGAAGAGCTCCAGCTTGATTTTGCGCTCCTGGAAGAGCTCCTCCATCTGGGCCTGGGCCTCGTCCAGCTGCTGAAGCACCGTCTCGATGTGACTGATGGAGCTGTTGTGGGGGGTCTTGTTGCTGGAGATGGCTGAGTCCCTGCGGAAGGCAGAGGGGGATGGACCGGCGGCATGAGAACGTCTTCCATTGTCAGAGACCAGATCCGGCCGGGTGGACTTCAGGGGGCAGGAGGCTGACAGGAAGCAGGGCTGCTGGTCTCAGAAAATGGAAACAGCGGCCCCTCCCGCCACACAATGCTGTACACAAAGCTTCCTCCTCCGAGGGAGCTGCCAGGTTTGAGGCCACCCTGAGGACTCCTCTGCACCGCCCACCCCCGCTCTCAAAAAAGCCTGTTACAGAAAGGCACTTCAGCCACCCGTCTCCTTGAGGAGAGAGAACAGAATAGGCGATATGACATCTGTTTGCTACAAATGATAGAGTCGTATCGGCAACAAGGGGTTAAACTAATGCGATCAATTCAGCCTTTATTAGGTCACTTTTGCCTGACTCTGGGCAAAGTGAGCATCACGTGAAATAACCAGTAATGATTCAAAAGCTGTCCTCTCAGTGATCTGTAAAATGAATCTGCTTCCAGGCCCAGCAGGGCCTCCTGCCTTCCTGCATGGAGGAGCACCTGAGGGACAGGTGACGCTCCCCACTAGGCCTGGCCTCCCTGAGCCTCCCTGTCCCTCCGAGGACAGGGAGGCCCAGCATCCTCTAGAGAGGCAGGTCAGTCAGGGCCTGAAGGACGCAGTCAGAGGAGCTTTAAATCAATCCAGTTCACAAAGACATTTCAGTAATTATTAGGTAGGTGTTAACAGGAAAGCAATAAAAGCTGAGTTCTGGGAAAGTTTATTAGTCAGTGCTGTAATGAGGGAAATCACCAAGTCAAAAAGACGGTCATAGTGGGGGAAAAAAAAAGAAAGGAATGTTACTCTCCTTTGTATGCAGAAATGTTATTTGTTCTCTACCTAGTTGGACAGAGAATCACAGCTAATTGTTCAAAAGTGGGAGCCCAGGGAAGGGGACATTCCTGGAAGGATTTCAAAGCATCTGCACTCCGGTGGGAGGGCAGGGATGGGCCCACCTCAGCTGCTGTATGAGGTCCTCCCCTTCCTTGATCACGTTGACCGTCACTTGCAGGGTCGTCTGCTGCTGTTGGCCAAAGCGCTTGATGAGGTCCTGCACGGCCTCCACCGACTCGGCGTACACATCGTCCAGCAGCTCCTTCTGCAGCTCCTCCAGCCATGTCCACAGCTGGGGAAGGACAGAGTGCAGTGAGGCCGGGCCCCCTGCCCCCCGGGAAGCCTGGTGTTGGACACTGAGAGCCCACACCGCCAGCCTGGGAGCCCAGCCCAAAGCCCACTGGCAGCAGCCTCTCCCGGAGATGGGAGGGAAGGGGGGAGCACCCAGAACAGGCACCAGTGTACAACCCCAGCGTGGGGCAGCACAAACAGAAGAGAGCCCAAGGGGACGGCCACAGAGAAAAGAGGGAAGGGAAGGGAAGGGAAGGGAAGTCACTCTTTTGGACTCTTCCTAGGCTCAATCATGGTGCAAGAGAGGTAAGAAAGGCCCCTTCTGCTTACGGCACATCTGCTAAGCATAAGATAAGCGTTCTTTTACACATCCTCTGACTCTTGTTTAGCAGATGGATGGTCTTATTTTATTTTTAGCAAGAGCACTACAACCCATTATTAATTATTAAGCTGCTGCTCAGATGTGGCTGCTTTACATCGCTCAGAAAAGGAGGCAGCATGTGATGCGGCGAAGAATCCACAGGCAGCAGCAGCGTTTGGGACCCCGGCCCGGCCCGGCCGCCGCTCACCCACACAGGTGGAAGGAGCGTGCGTGCTGAAGACACCTGCGACGCCACTGTACACCACTCACAATGGGTCAGGGGATGAGGCCACGTAAAGACAATCTGGAACAGCAGTGGCAAGAGGTAGTCCAGGCCTGGCGAGAGGAGCCCATGGTCCCTCCCCCACCCCCCACACCTGTGGGGGGCACTCGGTAGACAGGAGGAGACGGCCACTTATACCACACAGGCTCTGGCAGCTTAGAAGTGGTTTGTGTGAGGAGAAAATGCTTCCTGCTTCCTGGGGGATGTGAGAAGCAACCCCCCAACACTATCTTCCAAGCGCCCACTACAGCCAGGCCCTGTGGCTCCCACGGTGAGACCATGCTTGCCAGAGCAAATGCTTATTGGGTCTTTTGCTTCTGAGCTCATCTCCTTTGAAAACTGCTTTACTGAGCTATAAGTGACATGCAATAAACTGCACGAATTTCAGGATACAGTTTGCGAAGTTCTTAGCATGTGGTCAAGCCCATGAAAGGACCCCTGCTGTCCACAGGGAACAGCTCTGTCACCCTGTGCCCTCTGGAATCTCTCTGTTCCCCTCTGCCCTCCCTCCCCAGGCAACCACCCAGCTGCTGTCACTAGAGATTAGCTGGAGTTTTCTTGAAAAAGCCTAGAAAAGGAACCATATAGTATGAACTCTATTTCTGGTCTGCTTTCTTTCCTCCAACATAATTATTTCGAGCTCCATCCATACTACCGTCAGGTACCTTTTCTACTGTGAAACAGGATTCCAGCCTATGTATATGGCCCAGTTTAGCCCCTCACCTGGTGAGGACATCTGAGCTGTTTCCACTTTTTGGCCATTACAAACATTGCTCCTATGAACTTCTGTGCACGGTCTCTGCATGTACCTATGTTAACCCCCACCTTACTTTTTAATGATGAATAGTGGTGTAGAATGCTGGATCACATATAGGTCTATGTTTAAATTTTTTTACAAATCACCAAACTGCTCTTCCCAAGGGGCTGTACCAGGCACATTTCTGCAAGCAGCCTTTGAAAGTTCTAATTCTTCTTCATCCTCAACAATACCTGATATGGTCGGTCTTTTTAATTTTAGTCATTCCAGATGAGTGCCGTCTATCTTATATGGTTTTAATTAGTTAATTCCCTACTTACTAATGATGGCAAACCCAAGCTAACCTTCTAAGAATTCTTTTGTTGTTAAACGTAGCTTTAGTTAGAAATAAAATATCCATATGGCTCCTGTCAGGTCAGTAAGTATTTTCAATACAGCAGGTGAATTTAAAAACAAGGAAAGTGATGGCAAAGGACTTATTTTTCAGTTAAGCTACCTGGGACCCTAGGAGTTGATTTTACTAAAAATGTTCAATAAAACACCTGTTAACTTTTTTTTTTTTTTTACTATCCACCCATTTTTGTGTATTAAGTTACCAAACTGCATCCAATTCCAGAATTTTAATTTAAAGGAGTTTAAGAGGTAGGCTTGGGATCCCTGGGTGGCCCAGCGGTGTGGCGCCTGCCTTTGGCCCAGGGCGCGATCCTGGAGACCCGGGATCGAATCCCACGTCGGGCTTTCGGCGCATGGAGCCTGCTTCTCCCTCTGCCTATGTCTCTGCCTCTCTCTCTCTCTCTGTGTGTGACTATCATAAATAAATTAAAAAAAAAAAAAAGAGGTAGGCTGGTTCACCTCTTTGATCTTATAGATTAAGGAAAAGTAGCCTAGGTTATGTAGTCACCTTCACGACATGGACAAAATCAACTGCTGGTGCCGAGCTATTGACAAAGCCGGTATTGGAGAAGCGCCCTCTAGCTCCAGTCACACTTTGCACTGATACTGTAGGTCAACATCAAAAGTACCATTCTTCGAATCACCATATAAATATGGACTAATGCTCTGTACAATCTATAAAGGGCCCATAATCAAGAACATACTCTTTAGGGTTTGTTGTCTGCTTTCCTCTAAATTCTCATGAACACTGCTGCATTTGTAAATACCATCATGATCATTAGCATCTCCCAATCTGCTCCAATATTTCCTATGAAAAACCTCCCAAGTTCTACAGGTCATATTATACAGTAGGACTACTGTGGATTTAAGAGATGCTTTAAGAAAGTGCTGCTCATGTCCACAATAGCCAAACTGTGGAAGGAGCCTCGGTGTCCATTGAAAGATGAATGGATAAAGAAAATGTGGTCTATGTATACAATGGAATATTCCTCAGCCATTAGAAACGACAAATACCCACCATTTGCTTCAACGTGGATGGAACTGGAGGGTATTATGCTGAGTGAAGTAAGTCAATCGGAGAAGGACAAACAGTGTGTTCTCATTTATTTGGGGAATATAAATAATAGTGAAAGGGAATATAAGGGAATGGAGAAGAAATGTGTGAGAAATATCAGAAAGGGAGACAGAACATAAAGACTCCTAACTCTGGGAAATGAATTAGGGGTGGTGGAAGGGGAGGAGGGCGGGGGGTGGAGGTGAATGGGTGACGGGCACTGAGGGGGGCAGTTGATGGGATGAGCACTGGGTGTTATTCTGTATGTTGGCAAATTGAACACCAATAAAAAATAAATTTATTATTAAAAAATAACTTAAAAATAAATTAAAAAAAAAAAGAAAAGAAAAAGAAAGCGCTGCTCTGTGACCTAAGAGATCACTGAATTTCTCTGAGACGCGGTTCGCTACAGCAGGGACCCTCAGACCAATACTGGCCTCAGGAAGTCACTACGAGGGCCAGAAGACAGCACAGGAGAGCACTGAGTGATCAGCAGTACTCTGTACAAATTTAATTCCCAAAGCATAATGACCCACCCAAATTAACTCAAGAGGCAAGATTCACTAAAAGAAACCAAGAATGTGCCAGTGAGCAAAAAATTTTACCAAGACATTTTATTGAGTCAAAAACATTCAGGATATGTTATCTAATAGGTAGGCTTTTCCAGCTGAAATGGTTTCATCAACCTCCTCCCACTTGCTCCCTGTAGAGGAAAAAAAACCCTCAACCACACAAGGCCACAGCAGCCTTCCCACCCTGGGGACACTTGACTGAAAACAAACACTATGAAAAGGTCGACCCATTCAATTACACGGACTCCACCGTAAAAGAAAATTTAAAAAAACCACTTCAGTCCCTTTCTCTCAAAATCCCAACTATTATCTTCCACCTTACCATACACACTGCAGTGAAGCTGCTCGTGTCTGTGTAAGGGAACCCAGGAAGGGGGGGTGTCCTTTGAAGTACACTTGCCTGTGAGTCAGCCCTGGTTAACTAACAGGTGGCTAACGAATGGGTGGAAAGTGGAGCACACATAAGGAATGGATAGAGAGGCACTGCACTAATTATACTACTGGTTCTTTAGAAAGGGTAGCACTCATTCAGTGGCGTTCGGTGTACAAGCAAATGTACATCCAAAAAGGACTGCTCTATTACACTGTAATCTAAACAGAAGCAGCACTGATGAGAAGGTAAAGGAGCCAAGTCTACCCCAAATGTAGACTTGGCATCACGGAAGAGGGTGTGGGACTCATCAGAGAACAATCTGGCCCATGGAGAGTGAGAACCAATGGGGGCCTCCAATTTTAGTTGCACTACACTTTTAAGAGCTAGGTTCTCTTAACACTAGTAGAGACTAATATCTTTTTTTAAAATTTGTGGAGAAAACAGAAACACATTTTTTTTTCAAAGCCCACTCGAAAAAACACTACAATATCAGCAAAATACAACAACATGAATGAAGACAGCTGGTAGAGGATCTGCATGTACTAGATATGACACATCCAGCATCCAGGTGGCCCAACCCTCCTTCCCACCCTTGTTCACACAGACGGGTCAGGCCTCCCCAGGGACATCAGCTGGCTAGGCCCCTCCAGGAGCCCTGGCCCAGCATCTTTCTTGCACCAGTGCCCTAGATGCCACATTGGACCCAAGAGGTGTCTATCTGGTGCTCCTCCCTGACTCAGCTGTGAGGCCTAACTCACGACTCTGCTTGTGGTGAAGGATGGATGACAGGGTACAAAACTCTTCTTCTCTGGCAAACACTGCAAAAAATACATATATAATTAGGTTATGAAACCATGTTAATGAGCCTTGCTTCTAGACACTGTGAGGAGGAGGAGACCAAAACCAATGCTTGGAAGTGGCCTGAGGCACAATATGTAAGTGCTTCTACAGAACCTCATGGCCAGGGCCACAAATGATAGTTCAAACACTTCTCCTAAGAGGTAATGCAGAGTAACAATTAAGAGTGTAGCCTCTGAAGCTAGATTGCTTGACACCCTATCCTCCTAACATAACATCCTAGGCCATGGCCTCGAGCAAGGTACCTAGCAGAGTCCGGGCCTCCAGCTTCTCCTCTATAAAATGGGCCTGGTAACAGTACCTACAACTCAGGGAGCTGCTGGGAAGGGTAAACGGGATGGGAGGATACATGCAGAGTGAAGAAATAAGTAACTATTACCAGTTTTTGTTCTTCTGGAAAAAAATTTTCTAGTAAGAACCACAAAGTTTTAAAAGTCGTCTTTCTCTAGATATTTTTCAAAACATATCCAGGTTCCTACCCATTGTTCAAAATATGTCACTCAGTCTGGTAGACTTAACACCATCCCACGTTTCAATCTCTTTACATCTAAAAATAGTATGAGGAAAAGGTGCTAGAATTAGTGCACTGGAGTCCATAGAAATACTTCCCCTTGGTTGCAGGGGAAGTGCCACGAGGATCTGTGGGTCAAACCTCTTCCTTTCCTCAACATCGTGGACACTCGGACACGCAACCACAGTGGGACATGCTGGCCCAGCCCGGCCAGCCATGGAACCAGTGAAGGGCCATGGGTACCAGGGAAACCATAGACATGGATCTTGGGCCCGGGCAGTTGAAGAGGGAACAACAGTAAATGAGGTAGAAGGAGCAAGGTTATATTTAAACCCATAATGTCAAAAGGCCCCCAAATCCTTTGCCCCTTTGGATTTTCTTTTCTTCTGCTTCTACAGAAAATATTCTCTATTTGGAGAAAAAAAGGATTCTCAGATAAAGGTCATTTCTTTTCTTTTTTTTCAAATATTTTATTTATTTATTCATGAGAGACACAGAGAGAGTGAGTCAGAGACACAGGCAGAGGGAGAAGCAGGCTCTACGCAGGGAGCCCGACATGGGACTCGATCCAGGGATTCCAGGATCATGCCCTGGGCCAAAGGCAGGCGCCAAACCATTGAACCACCCAGGGATCCCCAGATAAAGGTCATTTCTGATGTCAGTTGGTGACAAACTGATACATAGCATAATGCAGTATGATTCCAATAAAGCCTATTTTTAAGCTTTTAAGTTATATGATGCCTAAAATACTTGAATAAAAGAATGAGAAAAAGTCTCTAAGATACCTGTGAAACTTTCTACCATAAATTTCCTGAGCGTGACAAAACCCTGAACTTCTGTCCATGCTGTTAATTTACAGTAAAGAGATACATCTCTGCCGACAGCAGGAGAGGAGCTGAACTTCATCTGGGTTCTCAGCACCTTGGATTTCACTAGGAGAACCGTGGCCCATGGCCAGAGCTGGGCAATGCTGCCCCCCTTAGAGGCCCTCTGAGCCATGGCCAGCAGCACTCCAAGGAAGAGGGCTTGAACCCAACCCACCACCAGGATGCAGCTGTATACAGACCTGGTTCACGGACCAGGATCCATCCACAGAGAAGGCTGGGAGACACACGAGCTTCTAGGGACAGAGGTCCTGTGACAAAGATGTGAGAGCTCTGGTCCTGGATCCAGCAGAGTCAGGCTGGGTGTGACCCAGGTGAACTTGCACTTGGGCCCCTCCCCCTTGTAAAGGAGCCTAAAGGAGGAAACTGCAGCAAGGGAGACTTTGCCAGAGAGCTCCCAGAGGAACTTGCTGGCCTCCAAGAATCCCAGGAAGGACTGAGCTCCCAGCCCTATTCTGCAGGTAGTAGGATGGTTAGCTCGGGTGGTGGGGGAATGCTGAGATCTGGGGATTGTTTTAGCTGCAACCTCTTTCAGATGTGAAGTCTGAGTGCAGTCCACCAGCCCACGCCATCTGAAGGAGAAGCACAACTCCTCAGATGTTGGCCCCTATTTGCATGTGGCCTTGGGAAAATCCTTGGCACTCTCTACCCTCGGATTTCTCATCCATGAAATGGGATCATTTTGTCTGTACGTCTTCCCTCACTGGCAAAGCCAGTCTGAAAATCAAATGAAGTGACCACAGGCCTGTGAAAGAAATAAACAGAAGCTACTACCACTGGGGTCTGCTTTCCTACTGTTATTTATGACAAGGACAATCATTTGGGTACCAATGGGGATGAGCAAGTGGTCAGGCCAGCCCTGGATGCATAAAAGCCAAACCCCCAGCGAAGCTGCAAGCCAGGTACAGGAATAGGTAGGTTTGGTGGCAGCTTATAGGCAGGACTTCAGAGGGCACCCGCTGTGCACACAGATCCTGATTCAGTTTCAGCTACAAGCAGTGCGGCTCAAAGAGGAACTGTTCCTGCCATGTGCAGCACCTCCTTCAGCCTGAAATGGTGCACATGCCTGGTGCCCGGATCAGCAAGGAGTAAGGGCTTGAGAAGTAACTCGTTATTCTGGGGTGGGTGATAAAATATGCCTTAATGTGACAAAAGGGAGTTGCTGAAGGATGTACTGGGCAAGGCCTGGGGGGGGGGGGGGGGCACAGAAATCAAAGTATCATGAAATAATATGTCTGCAAGTATGTGTAAGAGAACAGACAGAAGGAGAAGCAAGCAGAAGCGTGTCAGGGTAGCCCCCAGTCAGGAGGCAATGCCACATGGGTAGGCAATCAAGGACAAGGTGAGGTATAGGTGATGGCTGGGTGGAGGGACCACACAGAGGCCACGGTCAGAGTGGGAACTTCAAGCATTCAGGTGCTTACATGAAGTCAACTTTGTGAAAAACAGATTTTGAGATGAGAGATTTTTTTTCTTTTTATTCCCCAATATTGCCAAAGCATAAAACACTCTCCCCTGAGGTTTCAAATTTGGGAAGAGCTCCTCCACCCCCACGTCATTTTGACAGCAACTGTTTTCCCCCCTGAGTCACAATGTAATTCCTCCTTCACTCTACAAGTCTCTTGAGCATTGGTCCTCCAGATCCCAAGGACAGATAACACTTCATTCCTTGGGCTCTACCAGCGTGGCAGATTCTGAAACTCCTTCCACACCAGCTCACTCTTCTCTGAACACTCCCCCCTTGGAAAGTGGGGACTGGTGAGCAAAGGCAACACCACGTGTGATCCAACCAGCAGTGCACAGCAAGATGATTGCCTCCCAGTCGTGATTTTTTCTCATCCAGCCACAGGGCAGGACACTACTGTGTACTCTGTTCATGAACATGTGTATGGCTGTTGTTTTAACAAGTGTTGTGGCCATCTATGTGACCCTTACTCTACAACCTGCCTAGATGAGCATCTCTGATTCAAAAGGCTCATATTAAAACCCATGAATGCAATTTCTGTGATGGATGTTTTGACTTATTCCTGCTGACATGTTTTGGGATCCTACGTATTCTACAGACCCTGGCCTAGACTCTAATAAGCATGCCTCCCATGCCAATCCACCCACCCACAGGCTTTCTACATGGGGACGGATATGTATTGGGGAAACACCAACCCCAGCCTCACTGAGGTCATCCACTAACAATCTCAGTGATGACAGTCTCACTGGCAAGGCTTTTAAGGTCACCACAATTATTTCTGCTGCATCAAGTCTGCCCTTGCTTTGTGGCAATCTGCCCATTTTCAAGATAAACAGCTCTCCACACAACAAAGATGAGTTTTCAGGGTGCCAGCGTTCCACTGAGTAATGTTTCCAGGTGTTACATTGGGACATAAGAGTTCTGCTACATTAGCAGAGTCACTTCAAAGACATGACCACTGCACAGGCTGCCCTCCTACAGAAGGGGACACCAGGGATGAAACCCACCCATCTCCTAGGCCTCAGGTCCAACTGAGGTGAATGACCTACCATTTCCCATTGCCACCACTATCAGCAAGTCTGGTCCAACCATGGGTCTGGACTAGAAACTACTTCTTTACTCAACAAACTGATGAGTAATATCTTACTATCAGAAGCACTTTCTGGCTGGTACCTTCCACTTGGGGAGCAGCATGGTAAGGTAAGGACAGGGCTGGTCTTGTGATAATGGACTCCCTCAGTTGACAGTTTTTTCCCAGCCATTCAGCAGTTTGATTCTAGTGACTGTACTAAGGGATTACTCATACTTTCCTATTTTGTCTACAAATTAAATGTCAAATGCTCACTAATTCCACTGCAGGCCCTTCATCAAACCAGAAACCCAGTAAAGAATAAATTAAGTTAACAGGCTATAACTTGTTCACATCTTTCTCTACTGGTGGTTTATAAACTGCCTCTTCTAGAACTCTGCCTAGGGCTGACCTTGCCTGAGTGCTGTGTGACCTCTGCCTTCTGCATCTCCAGCCTCCTGGCTTTTCTCCTGTCACACTTCCATAAAGGTCAACAGACCCAATCATCAAGTTCTCTCACCACCCAGGGGTCTAATTTGTTTTGCAATAGAGACTTGAACTCACTTAGAAGAAATAAGTCCTTTCTTCTAAAATCTTCACTCATTTTGATCTTTTACTTCTTCTAAGGCAGTCTGAAAAGCAGCCTCCTTGAGGTGAACAAAAAAGCAAAGTGAAAGTGGATGAAGTCTACTTTCTACTTGCATCCATTGACTTCACTAGTGCCAGGCAGAAAGCCCAGCCCTTCCTTGATCTTGGGGTTCTGAATTTTGGGCTTCAAAGAAAGGAAAACAAACAACAAAACAAGAAGCTTTTTCTTATCTAGAGCTTTTAAGCTTTCCTGACAAAACCCTCATATGTTGCTGGCAATCAATGTACCACTTAATCAATAACAACAATAATCAGTAACAAACAATACATGCCAGAAATGCATATGGATGATGTACTTTTCGCAATTAACTGAAGATCTAACCCATTTAGTTTAGGAAGCCAAGTATCAAAATAAAAAATTAAGAATATTAAAAATGCTCTATTAAGTAACAGTCTAATAAGTAAACCAGATCACATATACATCCATTTTCAGGTGGGCATTTTAAGACCTATCATATTGCACTGGTTTGACATTCTGTTAAAGTGCCTCCCTCCTTTTTATTACATTAATTGAGGCCAATCTACAAACAACTTAAAGCAGACACTTCCAACTCTCCATCAAGGGCTGACACTTCAACAAGAAATTGTAAAATTCAGAATTGGTGCAGTTTAGATTTTCAATTCCTGCTGTAATACTGAATTACAAATAAAAATAATATACATTACTTATTAATTCATTTACTTAAAATCATCTAAGCAACCATTATGTGTCAGGTATGTTAGAGTTTCCTGTAATTCTCCACACTACCATCTAATTTCTCTGTTGACATAAAAATTTTCTCTACCTGAAAATATTGGACCAATATTAAGAGATAGAAAATTCATGAATTTAAACCAGTTTTAAACTACTCTACAGATAAAAAACTTGTTTTACATGAAATTATTTGGATAAACGGGACTTCCTTTTAGATAGTAACATCCCTCTGTCCCCCACAGGCTAACAAAAATATTTTATTTATTTTTTCATGAGAGACACAGAGAGAGGCAGAGACACAGGCTCCCTGCAGGGAGCCCGATGTGGGATTCGATCCCAGGACACCAGGATCATGATCTGAGCTGAAGGCAGATGCTCAACCAACCACTGAGCCACCCAGGCATCCCATAAAAATGTTTCATATGTATTTATTTGGTGGGGGGGGGGGGGTCACTTATTCTGTAGCTCTGGCTGGTAATAAAAGTATTTAGTGACGCGTACAAAGTAACACATGTCAGTATGGAATGACTCATGAGTAAAGATTCTTTATAAAAGAGCTGACCCTGTCCTGATAGAGTGGGGCTAGACATGGAGCTTCTAAGTCTAGAAGGATTTCAACCTTTGATCCTAAAGAACAGGACTAGAGCACGGTGCTTTTCAGACAGAGGGCACCAAAGTAGATCATACAGTTTTGGTTAAGCAAAGATAAGCCAGGAAAAGATCAGATTATACCTAGGTATTTATACCTTTGCATTTCACATTTAAATCTGCCTCATCCTGTGTTCAACAATTATAGACGGGTGAGGAGGCAAAAAGGATGCCCTGTACTGGCAGCTGCTACAAGACAGGCACTAGGGTAAGCTACTACATCTGGAGCTTTACTCAGCTGTTCCTCGCACCCCAGAGTTTTAGTATTCCTATTCTGGAGTTGCGAAAGCCAAGGTTCTCCGAAGCAATTTGTCTCAGATCACTCAGCCAGTTCAGGGGATATGTTACACTTTAATATACTTTGTGAGTTATTTTAATAAAGATGGTATTTTTACAGAAAAAAAGCTTGAATGACAAGTTTTTTTAAAATATATACGTATACTTCTACCTATGGGAAAATGACCTCTTTTAAAAAAAAAAAAAGATTATTAAAAAAAAGAGATGTATTTATTTATTTATTCATGAGAGACACAGAGAGAAACAAAGAGGCAGAGACACAGGCAGAGGGAGAAGCAGGCTCCACACAGGGAGCCTGATGTGGGACTTGATCCCGGGTCTCCAGGATCATGCCCTGGGCTGAAGGCAGTCGCTAAACCACTGAGCAACCCAGGGGTCCCTTTTTTTTTTTTTTTTAAATACCAGACACTGTGGGACCCAGGAAATTTAACAAAATCCCCTACCCCTGGACAAGCAGAGCAGGTCTGACTCTATTTTGGGCTGCACCCGCCTTGTGCTGACCTTCTTATTACTTAGGGCACTGCCCCACTGCCCAGCGCACAGAGCTAACCACACGAGTGCACACCTGCCCAGGGCACACCCTAATCGGAAATCAGGCTCAGTGATAGGCCAGTTCAAATGGATACTTTAGGGTAAAATATAATTCTTTAGGGTAAAATGTAATTCAATCGGCCACCTGCGAGTGGACCAGCATGACTGTGCAACTTTCTGCGTATCCCATGGGCCACTGGCCCCTATAAAGCTGCTGCGCCTCTTAGTGTCGGGGTCCAAGTCCCTGCTCCGCTGTGTCGGGTGCACTTGGACCCAGGCTCCAGCTTGTAAATAAACCCTCGTGTGTTTGCATCAGTGTCAGCTCCTTGGCGGTTTCTCGGATTCGTGATCTTGGGCACAACACCACCACAGAATATATGAAGACAAAGTGCTAAACCTGTTGATGGCAATCGAATGCCCAAAGCCAAATGTAACGTTCAGTCAGGCAAGGGCTGATGACACAGTAAATGGTCCTAAGCCCTTAGCTTCCCTTGTTTTCTCTGGCCTGGGGCTGCTTAATTGCTAATTTGTATCTACATCAGATTAGTAAATCAAAGGGATCAAATGCTTAAAAATGGAAGGAGAGAGCTATTAGGGAACTGAATATTAAGCATAAATTATTGAGATTTCATCATTTAAAGTAAACATCCTAAGATACTATGCATTGGCGCTTAACCTTTCCCACTGACAAATGTATCAAAGCGATCCTGGACTTTTGAGAAGTTACAAAGCTAGAGCTCACTCCCCCATTGTTAATGGGGATGTACATGCCATTCTGAAAAACAGTTTTTTGTTCTTTTGGAACAACAGGGGCTTATCAGAGGGCCCAGCAGTGACACTCTTCGGGCATTTACCCCAGAGAAATGAAAACTTCAGGCCACGTGTAAACCTGTGCATGATGGTCTGGTGTCTCCTTCTGTAATAGCCAAAGACTGAAAATAACCAAGCTGTCCTTTAATGTAATAACCAAAGACTGAAAATAACCAAAACTGCCAATAGTTAACACACGACATATCCATACCATGAAACACTACTCAGTAACGAAGAGGAAAGAACTACTGATGGATCTCAAGGGAATTAATTACTGTGGAGTAAAAAGCTTACATGATATTTGATCTTGTTATATAACATTTTTGGATATGCTGGTTGCCAGGGGTGAGAGATGCAGTCGAGGTTGGGCATGAACAGGAGGTATACCAATTCTGTAGGATTTTGCATGTCGAAAATGGTGGTAGTTACATGAATCTGCACATGGTAACAGCGCACAGAGCTAACCACACGAGTGCACACCTGCAACACCGGCATAAGCTCCACGGGGCATAGCAAAGTCACCTCAGTGCCTTCCTAGTGAACTGCTGTTAGACAAGGCGTGACACTGGGGGAGGCTGGGAGAGGGGGGCATGCACCTCCTTGTCCATTTCTTTTTTGCCCAACTTCCCACAAGCCTACAATTATTTCAGATTGAAAGCTAAACAAGAAACACAGGAATATGTCTGCAGTTATCACATACGTCCCTGGAGGCATAGAGGTAGGGGTAAAATAGCAAAGGAGGAATGAGTAATCATCTTAGACAATGCAGACACAGGAGTCATCAGCAAAAGTGCAGCTGAGAAGGCCAAAATGAAAGGCTTGAAAGTTGAGGATCAGCCTGTAGAGGACTTAGCATAGGACGGGTCGGGGAGCTGGAGGACTCAGAGAGCTGACCTGCCCCTCACCGGGGACTGTCCCCGCCCAGGGAATTGAAAGGGCGGGGGGCGGGGACAGAGACAGGCCCTCTCTGGGAGGCCAGGCGGAGGGAGGGAATGGGCTCTGCACTGTGACTGCCAATGATGCCAAGAGTCCAATCAGAGGGCAGCTGGGCTCCACAAGGAACAGCCACAGCATGTGACCACCAACCCTCTTCCAGGTGGGATTCTTAAGAATTCCCGAGCTAGCACTGAACCGAAATCACCTTGACCCAGCATCTTTAAAGATACTTGTTAGTGAGATCACCTTTGAATACGTGCTCATTTCCTGCAAAAAGGAAAGTGTAACTGCTGTGCTTCAGAAAGGGAGAAACAAGCACCGCTCAACACCTGGAATGAGCAGGCGAACGTGCGCACCGCCACCGCCACTGCCACTGCTGGGAGAGCCTTTGTAAGTGAACTTCCAGAAAGCTTCATGATTTGCCTAACTGAAAAAGACAAACTACTTTTTCTTTCTTCCTTATGTAATTTTAAATTGCATGATCTGCTTGAGAAAAATTAACTCGGATAGCAGAGATCTTTCAGCAATTTTCTATTCCTCTGATATGTTAAACTATTTAGTAACTTCATGCAAACATGTATTTAATTAGCATGGCTTCCTCTCCTTGGCCCTTCTGTCACTTTCAATCTTGTTTTCAACTAATTAAATTTATTCTAAATGAATCTAAGTTTTCTTTCAATAACAGTTTGAAACAGTTTCAGTTTCAAAACACAATGACTGAAGAAATCATTCCTTCCTACATAGAATCTACCAAATAGCCCTGTGGGTCTTGGGGCATGGCATGGCACAGAGGAAGCAGACAAAGGAAAATTCTGGAGCTGGTCAGTAAACAAATGAATGTACTCAGAAAGCGGTTGGGGCTCAAAACGATGTCCAAGCAAATCGCAGGGAAGAATCAGGCGGCACTCAGAGCCTGTATGTGGCCGGCTTCCCGGCGTCTGCACACCCAGCTGCCCGGGCCTGCCAGGGCCCCCTGCAACTGGCCACCAGAGGCATCCTTCCCTGGCCTCGGGTCACTGTAGGGACACACACTGAAGAAACAAGTCAGGAAAAACGTGCCAGTTTCTCTGCCACTGTGAAAGTTTCTCATAGACAAACGGAAGAATGAATGTGCTGAAAACTCTTGAACCACCTTTAAACCAGATTTAAGGTCTCCTTAGTCTATCCACTTCATAAATTCTGGTGGTTCCCATAGTGTTAGTCAATGAAAACAAAAGTGTTTTCACTTTTAAATCCATTTCCAGGTCTGGTGACAAGACAGGCCCCACCGTTGGCTAACTAGAACATTTATGTTCTAAGATATTTTTTTTTTCTTAAAAATGCTACCAATGTCGTAATAACCAATGAACACCAACTGAGTCTCTGGGGAGACAGCTTTTGTAAAACTAACTTCCTTGAGTGTCTGCTTTTTGAAAACCGTAACGAAGTTGAAAAGGTGACATAAACCATAAGTACTGCTTCATATAAAAGGTCCTCTCTGTCCTAAAAGCAAGCTTAATCTTTACAAATCCTGAAGATTATTTCTAGGCATGTCACAGAGATGAGTATCAGATGGCCACCACATGGCTCCAGACCCCTCTCCAACAGCACAGGCCAGCCCAGGCCACGGCAGCCCCCACCCCAGCTGCCACACCCTGTGCTTCTCTCCAAGCTCCTCGCTGCTGCTTGCCTGTCTGCCCAGCTTAGTGAGCAAAGGTGTCATCTGCTTTTTCCACACAGACCATCTTCTCCCCCTCAGCTTGGGTGTTCAAATGCATAAGATAAGGAGAAGCTAACATATCAATACTGAGGAGAAAGAAAGAAATGCCCAACTGTACTGCAACTCAGACAAGTGCTATAAGAGGTGCATGTAAAGTGCCAGGGAAATGAAGGGGAGCAGTGTGTCCAAGTTTCAGGGGTGTCAGAGTGCCACAGGTTTGGGGACACTGTCCTGAGTGTGAGGGGCTAGAGGAAAAGTAGAGACCAGGCCATGAGGCCGCTGCGAGCTTTCAGGACAGTGCCCCACATGTTCAGAGACTGAGGGTTCAAAACCAAGGCTACAGCCTGGTCAAATTTCTATTTCTGGCAGCAGTGCAGCAGGAGGCTGGAGCCAGAGCTGCCAGAGGCAGGGAGACTAGATGGTGGTTACGGCTTGAGTGGAGCTGAGTGAATTCAGAGCCCGCTACCCCAGTAACTAGAAACTGCTGTGGACAAGTGTAGCATTTGTAGGTCTCCTCACAATGACCATATATCTTCAGAAAAAAAAACAGTTTCTTTGTAAATGTTGCAAAGTCTTTTTCAGTGATGGCATTATTAAGAGCAGACAAAGCAGCTAGTGGTGTTGGGTTCTATTCGGATGGCAGTCCCAGGCTCACAAAGTTCCAGCTCTCTCAGAAAGGGCTATTCAGCAGACGGCAGTGCCTACCGCCAGCCTGGGTGAGGTGAAGCACAAGGCCATGGAGACTCCAGCTGGCACACGGGCTCATGGAGTTTCAGAGTAAGAGGGAAGTGTGGTTTTCCCAGACCCAAGCTTAAGTTACAAATGGCGTGGTTGAGGACTGACTGACTGCCCAAGATCCTAGAATTGGCAGTGAAGTTCTTTCCCCGTGAACATGTCTATTGGTTCCGAATCTCTGATGCCTCTCCCGTGTTTCTCTCCAGCAGCTTTACTCTTTCTAGATCCTTCCTAGCCTGTGGCCTATAAGCTTTCACATGTTCAATTCCAAATTATCTGGAAGGGCTCATTTCAAATTTATAAAGAGCCATGAAGTAGAATTTTTTCCTTAGAAGATACAGTAAAAGTTGAAACACTTACTGAATTTATAAGTCTTTTTTGCCTCAAAAGCTCCAGGAGTTTAATTGTAATTTTATAGGGTTTCTACTAAGAATAATACATATACAAAGTACAATTAGTACCAACTTATTTTCCATATACCAAATAACATTATCTCTACAATGAGGCCAGTGTATTAACAAGGGCATACCTACAACATCAGCATTAATATTATTATGGCTACGTTGGCTTTAGTACATTTAAATTTAATATTACATAAAATTCACTTTGATTGGAATCTGCACGCAATTACACAGTCTGATAAAATCAGAAGTCAACCATGATGTTGGCCACATGACAGACTAACACAGAAAGGAAACCCAGCTCTGACCACAATGTACATGCAGGCTGTTTACTGAGGCTGAAGTGGACATGCTCCAGCCTCTCTCCAATGTAAAAGCAGCCCCTTTGGCCCTACATTTCCCCACTCACCTACAGCCCCACACCTCTCCTTAGCCAGCCCAGCCCTCTCGGATCCACCCCTGCAGACACACTGGCTTCCACCACCCCCGGCAGAGGCACACCTATACTTGTGATGCTGGAGACTAGGAAGACCAGCAAGAAGCCCAGCACGGCCCTGTCCACGCCAAGCTGCTCAGTGCAAACAGGCCTGGTCTGCTTTCTCACACCACAAGCGGTCCACACTCTCCCCAAGGGGTTCTCAGAGCCTTTCAGACCCAGGCTCCTTTGTGCATCCTGACACCTTACCTCCTTGACGTGGCTATGAAACGACACTGACATGTCCAGCAGGATCTTGCGCTGCTCTACGCGCCGAACAAAATCTTGTATCCGGTCTTCAAGCTGATGCGCAGCCTGATAAATCTCTTCTGGGTCACATTCCCCGGTCTGAGCCAGCTGTTCTGCTGCTTCTAGTAATTTATCTGCGTTGGTATATGTGTTCTGCACGAAAGAAAATCCAGAGAAACAGAAGGTGAATTTTTTTTTTTTTTAAACCCCAGCTGGTCATCATAACAGACTGCAACTGAGTCAGTTTGGGACATTCCTGATCATTTCGGTAAATTCAATAGGAAAAAAAATGATGGGAAGAGATAATTCTAGGAGCTCAAATCAGCAGCTTTTCCCATTACTGCTCTAGACGGTTAAACTCTGAGCCCTCTGGCAAAGCCCTTCCATCTACAGCAATGGTGGGGTATCTGTAGGCAGCTTCTGGCTGTCCCATGACTCATAGAGGGCCTTCAGTTCCTTGCTGCTCCATGTCCAGAAGACAGCACAGAACACAAATGCCCACTTCACTTTCTCTTCCAGTTTTGTGACTGAGTGCAGAGTTCCAATTTTGTCTCTCAGTATGATGTACGATTTTATAATTCCCCAAGTGCAAGTGGAAAGGTTAGGTTGCAAATACAAGCTACTATCTTCTTACCATGTTTCTACTTATTGGTAATTCTGTGCTTATCTTTTTTCTACTTAAGAGCACATATTTTTTTGAGATAAAGAAAATAATCATAATGGTTTATATAAAGTAGCTGAAAGCAATGTGTAAATAGGTGTCAAAAATACTTTGAAAATTACTCCATTTTAATTCATGATACATGAAAGGCTGCAAATGGATTCCACGAATCAAGATGTCTGCTGGAGACCTGACTGTTCACGGAACTGCGGAAGAGAGAGCTGGCCGGCAGGGCCCGGGGCAGCTGAGACAGGAGGCAGGGCTTCGGTGCAGTGTGGGAACAGGGGGAAGGCCTTCTGGGAAGGCCGCAGAGCAGGCTGCGGGCCCTCTGAGAATGAGGGTGAGTCCTTCATCCTTCTCCAGCATGGCAGCCCTCGAGCTGAGCAGGGTGGGTGCCTCAGGAGTGGCCCAGAGTGTGGGGCGGTGTCCCCGCTGAGCACCTGAGGCTGAGGAAGGACCAGGGTACCCCTGAGTGGGCAGCTTCCCACTGGGCAGACTGGTGACAACCAGGGACATTCATCTACTAAGCAACAGGTTAAGGATAATAAGACACAGGGTCCTTACTTCAGAGAAGCGACTTAAAAATATGGAAAAGGAGAAGAGCTGAGCTAACCCTATGGCACTGGGCTCAAATGAGAGGTATGGGTATGAATATGTGGTTTTCACAGATGAATGAATATGCGTGTTTGTATACACGCACTCACACATCCTCTCTCCCTCTGTCCCCTGCGAAGACCCAGGAGCAGCAGCGGCCCCACAGCAATAAACCACGCTTAGCACCCAGATTTCCACCTGTAATCAGCCTTCTCCTCTTGCAGGCACCAGGGCTCCTGGAGATACAGCTGAGTCGAGGAGTAGGGGGTTGGAGTCTGAAACACCTTAGTGTATCCAAAAACACCTTAGTGTATCCAAAGTTAAGAACAACATGGGTAGGTCAGGACACAGAAGACAGCTTGAAGAGGCTCCCATGGCCAAATCAGGACAAAGTGAGAGCAAACAATGATGGTAACAGAGTATAACCCACCAGATACAACTCGTGGAAACCACGAGTCCATACGAGTCCATACAGATGTAATACATAAAATTGGATGAGGAATGGGCTCTTTATAGAATTTCAAAGTAGCTCCCCATGAAGTGCTTACTAATTACAAAAGGAAGGAGGAGACTCATCATACAATGAAGAAATCTGGCAGAAACCACTTTAACCCAGAGATCAAAGTGATACCACAGGTAACAGGACGAATTAAGATCAGGTGCCGATCGGGGCAGCGGGGGGAAGATACAAGACAGACATAGCAACACACACCCTTAATATGCCAGAGCAAAGATGTAGGTGTAACCGAATTTGTTCATGATGAAACGTCAGACAAACCCAGAGTGAGGAGCGTTCTCCAAAATAACAGGCTTGCCATCTTCCCAAGTGTCAGGTCACCAAAGCTGAGGAACAACCAAGGAGGTGCTACAGACTCCAGGACCCGGGAGGCAGGACAAGCCAGTGCCACAGGTGACTAAGCACTGGGGTCCGAGGGCTAGCGGGTAAGCCTGCTGCCGTGTTCATTTCCTGATCACGTAGCAGCATCATGAGCATGCAGCAGAATGCCCTGTCCTGGTAGGAAACACGTGCTAAAGTCAGTGGCTCCGGGGAGAGGTCAGATTTCTTTGCACTGTACTTCCAACTTGCCTGCAAGTTTAAAAAAAATAAAACAAAACACCAACTTCTAAACAAGTGTAAATACAGCATGATAGGCACGAGATGGCCTCAGTGAGGATGAACATGATGCACATTAGCAGCAGTGGGCAGCCCAGGCATCAGCACGGGGCAGAGGCAGTCCATCCCCCAGCTCCCTATAAGCGGGGGTACAGTATCTGCAGGGGATTGAAAGTGTCAATAAAAACCAACAAAGAGTCTGTCTATGGTTTTATCATCACCCTGCTCTCTGTGTGTCACAGCCATGAGCACTGCCTGGGCCTTGGGTCTAATCCTAACCACAGCCCCTTCCACAGGTGAGGAAACGGAGACATGGATGCTCAGAGGAGGGACTCACCCAGGTCTGAATGCAGAGCCTGTGCCTTTGACAACCCCCCCAGATTGCTCAGCTCCGGGGGCTCCTGCAAACGGGCTTTCAGACACTGGTCCACACGATGGTCTCCTTGCCAACCTCAAAAACCACTTCCAGGGGACTTTCCTTCTTGGTATTCTGCACTATTAACATAGGATCTTTCAGAAGTCTTTTAGAAACGAGTGAAGAGATGTCAAACAATCGCTTGAAATATTCTAACTATGGCCAGACTTGGAAAATGCACACATGTACATTTTACAGTCTTTGGGAACAATTACCTGAAATGATCTGGAAGTGCAGTTTCCAATCTGACTGCAGGACTTAACAGTGCAGTTAAAGAGCTGTCCGTATACTCGATGGGACATATTTGAAAGCTAAGTTATCACAATTCCTGCACGGACCAGAGACAGAGAATTGGCCCACTTCAGAAGAGTTTTGTGGCAACAGAAGTACGTTTGACACAAACGTCCACTCTTCATCCTTTGCAACTCCGGACCTCCACATCGCCTAGGCACAGCCTGGCAACCTACCAGGGAGGACGGGGACACCAAGGAGCCCTCCACACACGGGTATCAAACCACTCGGAGATTCCAGATGCTGGGCCCGAGTTCCAATACCAGTCACATCACTGACTTGGTACACCACCTCTGAGCTGCAGGCTGGAGAGCATCACCGCGTTATGGACAAATGATGGGGGAGTGAAGTACGAATGAGAAGTGTCCTGATGAGGGAAACAATTAGGATGCTATCAACACCAATAAAAATACATCAGTATCAGCTAACACACCCTAACAGTAATTGTAGGGGGAGCAGGGGGCGAGCTATGGGAACTCTCAGTATCATCTTAACAATTTTTCTGTAAATCTAAAACTTATCTAAAAAATAAAGTTGAAAAGTGTATGTGTTCAGGGGTGCCTGGGTGGTGGCTCAGTTAGTTAGGTGGCCAACTCTTGATGTGGGCTGAGGTCATGATCTCAGGGTCCTGGGCTCAGCAGGGAGTCTACTTGAGGATTTCTCTCCTCCTTCTGCCTCCCCCCACCCCCACCGCAACTTGCACTCGCTCTCTGTCTCTAATGAACGGACAAATCTTTTTTTAAAAAGTGTATATGCTTATACAGTTGACCCTTGAACATGTTGTAACTGTACAGTCCATATATATGTGGATTTTTTGATGATTATAGTATTGCAAATATACTTTCCTTATGATTTTATTAATATTTTTTCTCTAGCTTACTCTACTGTAGGAATACAGTACATTTTATACATTTTATACACACACACACACACACACACACACACACACACGGAATACGTTAATTGGCTACTTACGTGATCGGTAAGGCTTCCAGTCAGCAGTAGGCTATTAGATAAGCTTTGGGGGGAGTCAAAAGTTCAACATGGATTTCTGAAACTCCTGGCTGGCCCAATTGGTAGAACATGAGACTCTTGATCTTGTGGTTTTGGGTCTGGGCCGCAGGTTGGGTGTAGAGATCAATTTAAAAATCTTTAAAAAAAAATCTTTAAAAAAAATCATATGTGGACTTTCCACTGCATGGGGGCAGGGGAGGGAGGTCAGTCAGTCTCCCTAATCCACATGTTGTTCAAGGGTCAGCTATATGTGTGTGTGTATATAATACACATACATATAGCAGACTAAAAAAGAACAAAAAACAATAAACAACTTTCACCTGTGGATAATCCTTGGGCATTCCCACAATTCTCTCATCTAGACCTTCCCTCCAATGAGGCTGGCTTCTGGGCCCCTCGGTAAAGCCCCCACAGGCACAGAGAAAGCTCTCCTTGTGAAGCTCAGCTATTAGCATCAGGCTCCGGCCATGAAGGTTCTGCATACTTTGCCTACAAAGGATCTCTGACTCTCAGAGGCTCAATTTGGGGTGACTCTTCTGGGGGTGATGGCTTTATGGAGACCTGGCCTTCCCAACCCTACAGAGCCTCCCCGAGGAAGCATGCTCTGTATCTCTGGGGAGCACGATGGGGCCTCGGTGCTAAAAGAAGCTAACAGAGCATCACACTTTATGCTGCGCACACACATTTTCTTAAGAGCTAGATCCTTCTTTCTTATTGTCACCACAGCCATAAAGTCGCTTACCTCTCATATTTGATCAGTGGATCGATAGGTTACACTGCCTCCCAGCACTAAGCATTTTGTTTCTGAAAGCTTTTCTACCTCTTTATCAACAGATAAGGCTGAGACAATAATCGTCCCAAATGACAAGTGCATTTTTTTTAATTTTCAGAGACACTACACAACATAAACTTAGCCCCATTGCTCATTTTATACTTGGAGAAAATGAGCCCACATGACAATTCTTGGGCTTTCCCTGTGCCCCAAGGCTGGGCTGGTGGAGCCAGGGTCAGCATGCAGTGTTTCTGTAAACAGAGCCCATCCCGAATCCTTCTGCCACAGAAGATAATAGATTTCCATGTGCTAGTAAGCATACTGGTCATAAAAGCAGACTTTGGAGTCCCTGGCCTGTGCCCAGCAGCAGCCCTATCACAAGGATGGTGGGGAAAGAAGGCGCAAAGGGGAAGTGACTTGCCTGAGTCAGTCAGGAGAGCTGGGATTGTTCAAACCGCAAATGTCCAGGCCAGGGTTCCTCTTGCAAGGGGAAATGTAGTCCTTAAATTTCTACTCAAGGGGAGGTGGTGTCAGGAAACTGTTTCAGAGCCTGAAGAAAGCAGACTTCTGCCTTCAGCTGGCCTGCCACCCTATCCCCCAAAGACATCTCTCTTTGGCCCAGTTCCTCCTCTGAGAGGTGGGCCCAAATTCCTGTGAGGAAGATTAAAGGAGACACTAGAAGGGCTGGACCAGGACCAGAGTGGGGGTGGGGTGGTTTCCTCCTTTCTGGAGAAGTAAATTAAAGTTGCATAAGTGCTAGGATTCAGGAAATACTGCAGGGCAGATCAAACCTTCCTTTCTCTACAGATCCTTAGCTGCTAGGGTCTAGGACCAACAGAAGATGGTCAAAGGCTATATTTAGATAGAATCCAGGGGAAAAGATGGGTTTTCTTGATCTCAGAAAATACAGGAGAGGAGAAGAACCAAGTATTTCAAGGAATGATTACTTCTATTCTATTTGTTTTGTTTAAAAAAACAACAGACTGGGGATCCCTGGGTGGCGCAGCGGTTTGGCGCCTGCCTTTGGCCCAGGGCGCGATCCTGGAGACCCAGGATCGAATCCCACGTCGGGCTCCCAGTGCGTGGAGCCTGCTTCTCCCTCTGCCTGTGTCTCTGCCTCTCTCTCTCTCTCTCTCTCTCTGTGACTATCATAAATAAATAAATAAAAATTAAAAAAAAAAAAACCGGCCTGGAAGTCTGCATATAGAAAACTTTCAAGGTATTTTATACTAATGTAACAAAAAAAGAATGATGGGCCAGTACATCTACAATCTGTATTAAAATCCCTAGCATCCTGGGGCGCCTGGATGGCTCAGTCAGTTAAACATCTGCCTTTGGCTCAGGTCATGATCCCGGGGTCCTGGGATGACCCTCAAGTCAGGCTCCCTGCTCAGCGGGGAGTCTGCTTCTCCCTCTGCTGCTCCCCCTGCCCCCACTACTGCTCATGCTCTCTCAATTTTCAAATAAATAAATAAAATCCTTAATGGAAAAAAACAAAACAAACAAACAAGTGTCCTGAATCATTTAAAAGGCCCACAAGTTCCCAGTGATCATCTTTTCATCCACAAAGGGAAAGCACAGGACACAAGCCTGTCACCCCGCTCCCTAAAACACACACAGGTGAGACAGAGCTGAAATACGCTACAACATGATAAAACTCACAACACTAAGAGCAGAAGTGAAAAAGTCTGTACAGCACATATCTCAGTACAGTGGAATAGGGACTACTGACTGCTATCTGTGTGCGTTAGCATTTTACCAAAGAAATAATCCTGGGGAAGGAGAAGAGGGGAAGGTTCCAGGCAGGGAGTCTGCATATGAGCACCCGCTGGGAGCCAGGCAATTGTCTACATGGTGTCATCACAGCTACCTGGGGAAGGCAGGCGTTAGGTATCATTTTATAGCTAGAGACACTGAGACTTGCGGAGAAGGAGGAACCTGCCCATAATCAGAAAAGCAGTGAAGGCATTAGTAAATTTAAGAAGTGTCTATAATAAGAGCAATTTGATATCTTGTAAGCACACGTCAACCTAAAGGAAATCTTTGATAGTAAACATCAGGCCAAAATTGTCCACTACTAATTTATGTACAAAGACAAAACACCACACCTTGTATCAAAATAATGAACCTATTGTGAAATGGCAGCCTGTGGTATAGAAGCGAGGATCTATTAACTGCGGCAAATCAGAAATTTTGGGCACGCTAAAAATATGGAAGCATTCTGTATGTTCACATGCTGCACAGAGAGTATTCATAAAAGAAGACAATGAGTTTGGTAGGGACCAGGGAACCAGAGAAAAGGCCTGATTATCTTCTGCAAATCTTGCCCCAATGGAAAGTCTCCTGCTTTCCTAAATGCCACCCTTCTTTATCCTGGAAGACAAGATAATTGCATGGCACATATAAAAAGCTGTTGACAGAAACGGCTTCATGGAGAAGACTGTCACAATACGTCACATCTTTAGAAGGTGATTTGAATCTTAGAGAATAGGCAGACAGAAAAGAAGGCAGTCTAAGCACTCACAGGATACCTGCCCATGGGAAGATGCTATGCCACAGATTGACTAATCACATTCAAGAAATCTGTGCTCTCGAAATGGCTTCTTCCTTGAACCACAGTTTTCTGGGCTTTACTTTTACCAGCTACTGTAATCATAGTTTTTTAAAATCTAAAAAGGAACGTTAACTTGAATATCTACTTATAAGGTAAAAGAGAAAATGCCATCAAAGAGCATCTCCCTTTCCAACAGTTGTGTGCAGAAAGCTTCAAGGGGAAAGCTCGAATTTCTTCTCTAAAGCCCCTGCATGAAAATGCAACACGGTTGCCAATGCCACACCCTATAGATTCACCAGCACCTGCTCATGCAATAGGAAATAGCTACTCACAATCACTGTACAAAATAAAGTAGGGTTAGGTCTTCAGATTAGTAGAGAAGAGGTTCTCAGCTCTGCAACACTGCATGCAAAACTGATCCGAGTGCTTCCTGATGTAGCTACAGCAGCGCTGGAGATAAAGCCCCACACCAGCGGCTCCTGCAATGAAGTCTCGCATCCTGCAGAAGCTAGGCCAGGCTGCCCAACTGGCTCACACCAAAGTTAACCCGACTTGTTCTCAGGTTCCTCCTTCCCAGAACACCACAATTGTTCTACATAATAAATCTATATTTAGTACATTTTAAATGAATTCAACCATAAGACTTTCACCACTTCCTTCTTGTATCTGTTATTTCATCATATGCCACAACTCATTGTTTTGAAGAGACTATAAGAAAAGTATATCAAATAAATTGCTAATTCTAGATCTCAAATTTAGAACTGATTTTAGAAAGGACCCTTCAAATTGCAACCCTAAGAAACAAACTAACCAACTTTAAAGAACGGCGAAAAGCAATTTTCTTCTCCTTCAACCCCCAAATGTGTTTTACTTTTGTGAATATGTTTCAGAAAATGGAACAAGGCTCTTATGTACCTCTGCTCCCATACTTAAGAGGCCTCCAAAGGCCATCCTGTCCAAAAAATAACATAAATTTAAAATAGAAACTTAGATCTCTGCCATAAGCACTCCTATTGTGATTCATTTTGACAGACAGCAGTCAAGGACAGGGAAAAGGTAGGGAAGGTCACTGCCTCATTCACCTGTGCTGAAGCCACAGGGAGGCTGTGTTCCTTTCCAAGAGCCAAAGCACTCCCACAAAGGAAGCTACAAACAGGAGGCGCAATCTTGCATCGATACCAGGGCCATTTGTCCAGACCAAAGGTGCTGCACAAGATCTTAATAAAGCCAGACTCCTTATGGAGCTGTCTTGTGGCCAAGACCTCTTCTGGCTTAACATACAAGTAAAACGGTGCTGCTCAGCCTTTTTGGCTAACATCAAGTGTAAAATATGAGTGAAACACAACCTTTATGAAACGAGGCAGAGGGCCCAGGAGAAGTCCACCCTATGTCTTCAGGTCTTATGCACCCTCCCATCACTGTATTAGTGGCTAGTTTTCCTCCCACAGGGGGTCCGTCTATCTTCGCAACCTGATGGTGTACTCTGAGGCAGAGCTAAGTGCATCTAGAACGAGCTTGATGTGGTTCATGGGGCGTTCTCTGCATCTGTAATGTCTCCATGCACACAGGCGAGAGCTCCCCTACCAACTCCTTGGAGCCTAGCACCTAATAGGTGGTCACTACATATTTGTGGACGGGAAAGATGAGAGATTTTTCACTCCACAATGAGGGGATTATGGAATTGGCCGGATGACAGTCCACGGTCAACTACAACAGACTGCTGAACACCTCCTCTGAGCCATGGCAGGTGTGGCACTTGCTGTGTGCCAAGTGACTGGAGACGAGGAAAGCTGTACTGTGGGAGGCAGCGGGCCATGAGAGGCACTTTATGTGGCACAACAGCCTTCTGCAGCCAACAGGTAGCTCAGAAACAGAAGAATCAGATGACATTCTTCAAGAGAGGGGAAGGCCTATATATACGTAGGGATGGAAAGAAAAGAACTAAGAGAGGGAGAAACTGAAGATGCCAGGAATAGAGGTCATAACTGGAGGACCAAGGGAGGGCCAGGGGGTGGAGACACATGTGGGGGTGTGGCCACATTTAGGGCGGAGCTTGGTAGCCTCCAGCCTCACAGGCCACTTGTGGTCTGATGCCCCCCATGACGGCTTCTAAGATCTTCCTGTCACCAAGGGGAATTTTACTAACCGCTGGCCTTTGCTGAGACATCAACAACTGCCAGGGAAAGCCCTCTAACAGATGGCTATGCTTACTCAGAAGGACTCGGTCTGGCCTACTGCCTGCCCATCCTGTGTCATCTACCCTCCCAGGGCCCATCAGAATGCATCAGCACGTGGCTGGTATCCGAAAACCAGAGAGAGGGAAAGTGGGTGCAGATGTTTGCAAAGTGAACAAAGTGTTTTGTATTCAAGGCTTCTTTTGATGCACAGCTCAGATCTGGGGTTAAGTACTTTGGGTATAAGGGGAAAAGGGCTGAGCACCCCTTAGAGAATCCTAGAGTCAAAAAGCAGAGGTAAGAAAGGACTGGGACTCAGCTGGATAGGTAGAGGCAGGAGCAAACAAGCATCTGCCTTTCTCTGAACCAGGGGTGAAGAGCAGACCACAGATCAGGGTGCTGCATTAACCCACAGGTTGCCCTAGAAACCTGTGAGCAGAAATGTTTCCTGCAAAGAAAGTCTTCCCACTCTTGCTGCCCTCTGGGAACCTGTGTTGACAGCTTTGATGGCTGGCTTAGACCAGAGAAAATAAGATTACCATGAAAAGATAGGGCATTAGCCATAAAAGAGATTTCCTTAATTCAGAAGGGAAGGAACCATAGGAACTAGAGGGAGACAGGTTGATGGGGTGCTGGACACATGAGGACACTCAGTAGACCATTCTCCTCCCTATTGGAGCAAGCTCAGGAAGGCGTGGGAAGGGGTGAGGGGCAGCCCAGCCTATGTCATGGCTGACCATGCTACTCGAGGGGGCAACCTCTATCTCCAGAGCCTGATTGTTTGCAGCTCTGCCTCCTACTTTATTTGGAGCCTGAAGTCTTTGCTCATATGACACAAATTTCATATCCATCCCCAAACCGCATCGGCCACAGCAGTAGCTTATCACATGGAAAAACTGACGGTCAGATAAGAGCACCTTTTTCACATTGTTTCTATGAAAGAAAGACAAAATTATTTTCCAACAGGCATGAAGTAGGGACACCACACATAACACAGGCAAGAAAAATGCTCCAAAGATGCATTGGGATAAGGGTTGGGATAAGGCTGCTGAACACACAATCTTTTCCTGCTCCTTGAGAGCAAGAAAGCAGAAAGTCCGGGATTGTGAGTTTTCCTTTGTATGTGAAGACATGTAGAGAAGATATTTTCACTGAATAAGACTGAATAAGATTTAAATGCAGGCTGTTTTGTCATTCCCTAACTCTGTCCCAGATTCGATTTCCCAAACCTGTGTGCACCAGAACCCTCTGTTGTGCAAAACCCACCACATACACCTACAGTTTAGTCCTGCCTATGTTGACTTACAGATAAGAACCACATTGGTGGATATGTACTGACACTCCCCCTTTTATAAGGGAAGAACCTCTTGATTTCTAATGTTTTATATTTTCCAGCTTATTTGCTTAATGTTAATATTCCTAAATCAGTTTTATTTTTGTTAGTATCTGCCTGGTGGATCTTAATCTAGTAAGCCATATAGTTTCACCCTTCCTGGGTATTTATGTTTTAATTGTGCCCTCTGAAAGTTATAGCATGATTTTTAAGAGATAATCAGAGAATCTTTAGTCTCTTCACCAGTAAAATCTATTTTGCATTTACTGTAATTACTGATACTTACAAGCAAATTACTACACCTTATTCTGTGATTTCTGTCATTATTTTTGTTTTTCTTGTTTCTCTTGCTTCTACTAACAATTCCACGATTTGTTACTTGCCCAGTTTTCTGTATTTCTTTTCCTGCTATGCTTACAAGGAAGCGACACTTCTATCCCTAGACTGTAAGTGGTCACTCTAAAGTGTTAAGGTGCACCTGAGTTTACAAGTGTCAGGTAAGCATACCTCCTCCTCCTCAGAACCCACTTCCATCTCCCATGGACTTTAGTGTCATCCTGTTTTTACCTCCAAATCCACTGCCTATGGTTTAAATGGTTAATCCTTGAATTTACAGATATATTTACCAATTTCTGTGCTCTTTCTTGATCTCAGTCCTTTCTTCTCATACTTGCCTTTTTATTAACCAATTTTTATTAACTAATTCAAATGAATTAGTTTATCAAATGATAAATATCAGCTCATCACTTAAATATGCCAGGCACTGTTCTAGGTGTCAGTGATAGAGAAGCAAAAAAAAAAAAAAAAAAGAAAGAAAGAAAAGAAAAAAAAAAACATGTCACTGTGCTTGCAGCATTCATATTACAGGGGGGGGCTTCCGTTCATCTTACTTCTTGCTTTGGGGCACCTGGTGCAGTCGGTGGAGTGTCCTACTCTTGTTTTCAGCTAAGGTCATGATCTCAGGGTCACAAGCCTGACCTGTAGGGCTCCACGCTTAGTAGGGAGTCTGCTTGGGATTCTTCTCCCTCTGCCCCTTCCCCAACTCACATGCACGTGCACTTTCTCTTTCTCTGAAATCTTTTAAAAAAATAAACTACATGCTTTAGTTCTTCTGGTAAGTATCTGAGTAGTAAACTCTGTCTCGATCTACATTTTATCCTCATCACTGAACAACAGTTCAGCTGGAGCTGCAATTCCAGGTTCAGAGGTAATTTACCTTCAGATTACTCTACCAGCTTCCAGAATTTGGTTCCTGGTGGGCTGTCTTTTTTTTTTCATCCCTAAAGGTTTATTTTTTTATTTGCGAGAGAGAGAGAGAGAGAAAGAGAGAGAGAGAGGCAGGGAAGGGCAGAGGGAGAGAGTGAGTCCCAAGCAGACTCGCCACTGAGCGCATAGCCCGACGTGGGGGTCGACCTCATGACCCAAGATCAGGACCTGAGCTGAAACCAAGAGTCTGATGCTCAACTGACTACACCACTCCAGTGCCCCAAGAAGTCAGCTGTCTTTCTAATAGGCCTTCTCATGGGTTGTTTTGTCATTTCTCTTCTTGTTTTTAGGACTTTGTCTTTTGATGGTCCTCAGGTTTTACCACAATGTATTTGGATGCATCCTAACCAGACAACTTGTTTTTAAAGTAACTTTTCCCCTACCTTCCTTATAATTTCCACATACTATGGAATAGATACATGCACACACAACACTGTGTTACTGTAATTTCTCCCTGCTTCACTCCACTTTCTTTCAAAACACAAAACAAAAAGCACATTTACCAAATAATATGTTTAGAAAAGACCTGGTCTGATCATTACATGGGTGCTTTATATGATGCTGCCACATACTTACCTGAGTTCCTCTCTACAAGAATTTACTGTGCCTACTTTCCAGATAAGAAAGTTAATCTTAGAAATGACAAGACTTTTCCAAATGACACAGCTAGTGAACATTATAGCCAATGCACCAACTCCACAAATCCCGTGCCCTAAACACACTATGCACCCTGCATCCTGTTTCTAAGCACACACATTTAAAAGAACTAGAAAGGGACAAGAGAGGCTGGCCCATCATTACAGAAATGCAAGAAGAACCATTATTGTCTGATTATAAGTTGAAATCTCACAAATTAGTCAACAGGCATGGGTATAGTAAATAAGGCAAAACATCCAGGGCATTTTTTTTTTTTTTTTTTTTTTGGTATCAAGAACACCTTATTTTATGACACAGCCAACAGAAGAAATCATCTGTCTGCGCAAGCAAGGACAACCTCACTCTCAAATCTGAGCATTACCTCCTCTGAATCACCTTTAAACACATCTAGCCAAGGATCACTCATCTCAGATGTGGTTAAAATTAATTCAAAACCAACCACATGGGTATTGATGGGAGAAAATAGTGAAAGCCACGGTTTTACCTGTGCTACTTCTTCAAAATCTTCATGACGTTTCTGCAAAGCTCTGGCCCGGTGAAGAGATTTCCCCACACCTGTATGTTTGCTCAGAAATGCTTCTCCATGGTTCTCAATCCAGTCCAGCACCTACAATAAAATATGGGTTTATGTGTCATAAAAACATTGTTCTTCCTTGTTGAAAGGCCAGGGCTGCCCACTGATACATTTTGTTGTCAAAACTGTAACAAACAAGAAGGAAAGAAAAAAACTGGAAGCAACTGGACACTAATCTACACATCTGATCAGCCTCCCCAGTGTGCGTTTCAAGAGCTCCTACTGGAAAAGTGTTAAGTCTCTCTCTGTATAAACATTACCTGCAATAATGATTAAGTCTCACCTCACTTTATGAACAACAGAGCATCCAAAACTGAGTGGGTTTTGGATAAGATAGTGGTTACCAAGCCACAGACAACCCATTAACTAAACATTTTTATAAAGCTCAAAACTTCACAACTCAAGCAATTCCAGTTTAACTAAGAGTTAATGCTTTTGTCTCCTCTTTAGAACAAGCTGAAAACATAAATAAAACCTAAGAAAACAAAACATTTAAATGCCTCTGTCCTGGTCTTTGAGGATAATTTATTCTGCAAACTATGATGCTGTTGTGAAAGCTAAACATTCTATGAATTTAATTACTTAAAAGTTCTCATAAGTTGACATCCACCACATAAAAAAAGGGAGTAAAAACTAGTCAGTGTGGTCTATTGTTTCTAAGTTCAGAGTTGATACCAAATAGTTCACTGGCTCTCATACTTGAGAAACCACAAAAAACCGAAAACATCCAGCAAAATGTTTACACGACCATCAAATGTATACTTTGCCTCTTTCTGATGGGGAAAAGATAACCAGCAAAAAAGTCAGTGATATCTTTCTCTAAAAACTAAAACTTTAGGTACAAAGTATTTAAATATTTAAATACATTTGTTAATGTACTGCTGAAGGCCACCTCTCATGTTTAGCATTTAGTAACTATGGTAACCGTGCTTATGGATTGAAACAATCTTGGAGGGAAGAACCAACTAGGGCACTAGAGCAAGGACAGCCAGGCAGGACAAGGGTCTAGAGGAAAACCTGGAAGCAGACTCCTCACAGCAGTCCACTAATGGCAAAATTAAAGGGGCCTTAACTTGGGATTCATTGCTATGAAAAGGATCCCTTGCCCACTGTTACCTGCACTAGAGACAGATCAGCTGTGGTAAAAGAGAAAAAGAGAAAAAGAGAAAAAGAGAAAGAGAAAGAAAGAGAAAGAGAAAGAGAAAGAGAAAGAGAAAAGAAAAAGAAGCAAAATACCAAACTCCCAGAAGCTACACTAACGACCTCCCCAGCAATACGACGACCACACTACCCAACGCCACCCCCTACCACAGACCATCAAGAAGCCATAAAAAAAGCCCGAGGAGAAAAAGAAAAAAAAAAAGAAGAAGAAAAAGAAAAAGAGGCAGCTGTTAAGAGCCAGTTGTCCAGGGACAGCTAGACTTGTCATCCATTGCTCCAAACCAGTTACCTTCAGAAGCTAAAGGTCTGACCGAGGACCCTTTCTGCAGAGGGTTTAGTAGTAAATGTAAATAAAATAGCTTGCAAACCTGAATAAATTGCTGGTGGTCCTCTTACAGACCCTGCAGAATTAGCAGAAGTTCGGGAGGGGCAGGGGCACAGAGATTAAGCCTTGCAGCAGGTGCTCAACCAGAGTCACACATCCACCTTATTACTAGAACTTATTTCTGAACCTCCTTTGCCAACACCACCAATCCATGAGTCATTTCACTCCCAGTCCTCCTGAAGGCTCTCGTGTCCACCCTCCATCCCTAGCCCCTGCTATATACCCAGGGTCTAGCTGCGTATTCCTGGACGAGTTCTTCATCCCTCCTGGACTGCACCTTCCTAGGTGCTCAGTGATTGTGACGGTTATGAGATCTATGCTAAACCCGTTAATACCAGCATGATGGATATACAATGTGTGTACCGTCCCCATCCATAAATCATAGCCTGTGCCAGACTTCCATCTAATTTTGAGCTCTTTGGTGGCACAAGCTATAATTATCCATTGCTTTTCAGTTTAATTTTCTTAAGTACTCTCTACACCCAACGTGGAGCTCAAACTCATGACCCCAGGATCAAGAATCACACGTTCCTCTGACTGAGCCAGCCAGGTGCCCCATTCATTGCTTTTTAATTAATGTGCTTAGTATATTATTCCCTTTCTTGAGATGGGGGGTGGGGTGGGAAATGTGTTTTCACTACCATTAGTAAATAGTGCTACATTCATGCCAGACGTCAAGGCACACATAAAGCTGCTGAGTTGTTTACATGAGTCTCTTAATTCATATTATAAAACACAGATCCTGTTCCACTCCTAAGAAATGTCCACTGACAACTTCAAGAAGTTGCAACCTCAAAAGATGGATACAGTTAAATGGAATGTGCCTCTGGGCGTGAGGCCAATACCATAGGAGACAAGGATCAACCATTTTACACTTGAAAAGAACTTGAAAAGACTCTATGCTACAGTCTACCTGCCTATCAGATCTCTATGAATAGCTAAGTGACTTTTCTTTTTAACTATAATGTATTCTGTATTTCCTCAACTTTACTGTTAAAGGAAAAATTGGTAAGCAGCAAACCTAGTAATCACTGTTAATTCAAAACAGACTTGAAATAAGGACACAATTTCAAAAAGTAAAAGGTGAACAAACATTATTTGGTAGAAAGGGCTGAGGAAACAAAATACACTATTTTTAAAATAATAAAAATTTGGTTTTTAAGCCTAAGAAAAAGTCAAGAAGCATACGTTGAGGGCAGCCCCTGTGGCGTAGCAGTTTAGCGCCACCTGCAGCCCAGGGCGTGATTCTGGAGACCCAGGATCCAGTCCCGCATCGGGCTCCCTGCATGGGGCCTGCTTCTCCCTCTGCCTGTGTCTCTGCCTGCCTCTCTCTCTCTCTCTCTCTCTGAATGAATAAATAAATAAATCTTAAAAAAAAAAAAGAAGCATATGTTGGAAATTAAAGCTATTATGAGCCAACAACTCAGAGTTACAATTTTTCTTTTATTAGTGGTTCCTTTGGACAGAATTGTAAATACCAAGTGAGAATAAATTTCTAGCAACCGTGAAATTAATTCAAAGAAAATGTACAAACTGCAAAGTGCTTTAAAAAAATGTACATTTTTAAATTCAAATTCAAATTCAATTCAAAGAAAATGTACAAACTCCAAGCGCTTTAAAAAAAAAAAAAAACAGTGGTAGACAATTATGAAATCCAGCTCATAATTAAAACCAAATTCCCCATGAGGCTTTTGCTTCTTTTACAAGTCTGTGAACACTTCCCAGATTGCCAAGGAATCCTGAATCAATGTAGGTGTCCAAAGAGCATTTCAAAGACAGCTTGGGGGGGTGGGGGGGTCGGACCTTGCACCTCGCCCTCGCCCTCAAGCTGCAGGGCGCGCCCCTGGAGAATCTTTTCCATTTAAAACATAAAAATGCTTGCAAATGAGAGGCTTCATCAACCTAACCCAGCCAGTGGCTTCCCCAACCTCAGCTGTAGCCAGCAGCTGTCATTTGTCTTGTGACCTCCCAACCCCAGAAACAAGGCTGGCACGGGATTTGCTGCTCTGCTGCCAACTGGGGGTAAAAGACAAAAGGCCACCTGGTTCCTGGGCAGAAGAGCCAAGCGGTGGGGGCCCAATGCCACCTCTCTCTGTGCAGAGGATGTGAGAGCTCCTTCCTCTGTAAATCAGTGCCCCCTAATGTCCGGACACAGCAACAGCCCCAAGAACAAGTCACTCCAAAGCAAACCACCTGTTGGTGGCACAGCACAGATACCATCTCAGCATCTAAGTCAAAATGTCAGATGTGCAGGAAACCTCACATATTGTTTAGCTTAACTCCCTATTTGCAATTACAAAATAGATCATGAGGATGCTAAGTATGATTATGCTCATTTCTTACCTAATAATCCTACTGTTGTCTGAGAACCTGCTGTTGCACCAAGTACTAACCTGGCTATGTGTTCCCTGAGCCATCCATCCTCACAATGAGCTGGGATAGGGGAGGCACAGCATATTCCCACTTCTCAGATGAACACACAGGACCAAGGCCCCTCAACTTCCATGTGGAAGAGCCATACTAAGGACAAAGACCTAGAAAGTCTGGTCAGAGGGTACATTCTTTTAACCTCTGGTCTACCTGCCTCTTGAGCTGGCTCAGGTGCCATGCAGGTGACACAATGAGGCCTGGAAGGAAAGAGCTGTTATTGTTTGCAAACAGCTGGGGGCTCCTGGGCAAACAAACTCTGATGAAGTGACTATGTTACAACGAACAGTAAACACTACAAACTCTCTCAGTTAAAGGCCGTGGAAACCAGCTGGTGGTGTCTTTCCCCCAACTCACATGAGAGAGCTCTGGCCATCTTGTATGACCTGTGTAATCAGTGACAAACCCCTACAATCTAACACTCACTGTTTCTAGTAATGGCTTCTTTAAGAATTTGTGAATAAATACTACACCTCCATCAGAGGAAATGAATTCTCACAAACCTGGGTCTCAACAATAGACTATTTGAAGACCTATGTGAAGACATTTTTCCTTCAAAACTGCCTGGAATAGCCTTCTAACATCATCACGTATCACGTCACTGCAGGCAGCATCATCTATTGAAAGATTACTCCATGCTATGCTTGGGACGGCAACACACACAGGTCCATAATCTCTTATCCACAAGAAAGCTGAAACAGTTCTGAAATTCTAAGTATTTTTTTCAAAACTTGGTCCCCAAAATTCATTGGCAAGAAGATCTGACTCCCTTAGTATAGTGTAGAGTCCTTGTGCATTTGGCTGCAGAAAGCTCCATGTTTTCCTTTAGAGTGTGGCCGACGGCCCAGGCCCCACTAGAGCGTCCTGTATCACACAGCATATGCACTCTGTCATCTTCCTAAAGTTTGAAAAACCCTTAACCCCTCAACACACCCATCCCCAAGGGCTACAAAAGAGAAAGTGAACTCTGATTACTGTCCCTATTTGACAAGAAATGGAGGCTCCGGGAAGAGAAGTGATTTGCCCAAGAATGAAGATCAAGAAAAGAGATTCAGGGATCCCTGGGTGGCGCAGCAGTTTGGCACCTGCCTTTGGCCCAGGGCGCGATCCTGGAGACCCGGGATCGAATCCCACGTCGGGCTCCCTGCATGGAGCCTGCTTCTCCCTCTGCCTGTGTCTCTGCCTCTCTCTCTCTCTCTGTGACTATCATGAATAAAAATTAAAAAGAAAAAAAAAAAAAAGAGATTCATGTGCAGGTCTTCCCAGCCCTAAACTCACACTCTAGCTCATCATTACATTACATCATGGCTTGTAGATATTATATGCATGCTGTAAAAATATTTCTAAAATTAGAGTCCCAGCTCTAGGTTGGCTATTTGTACAAACTAGATAAGATCTCAGACTTAAACAACTGAGAACACACAAAGCCAGTTTGGTTTTACTGGGAACTCCAGATTCAAAGAGTATCTGGGAAAAGTATCCAAATACCTGTGAATTCCAGGTACCATTTTAAAGACACATAGTCAGTGAATAAATGTTTTTTGTCATAATGGGAACTCCTTCTAAGTTACATTTTTTCAGTTGATAAAACACAAACACACCAAGCGAGAAAAAACCAAGGTAATGCTAAAACATTCTAACTAGGTTTTTTTTTTTAATATAAAATCAGATTTTTCCAGTGGCAAAAATTAATTTCCTCCCTGCCCATTCTACATTCCCTATAAAACCAAAATGAATCCAGTTTCACTGAGTTACTTCCTTGTTTGACCTTGTTTGGCATACTGTGTTTCCAGGGCTTTTTCATTTTTTTTCCCAGTGCCATTTTTAAATAGGTGCTCTTGAAACAATCATTTAGATCAGAGGTTTCTTATCAAATCAATGGTATTTTAACGAATATAATAAAGAATGAGTGATTAAGCAACATCATTAGTTTAACGAATATAACAAAGAATGAGCAATTAAGCAACATCAGCAAACAAATCCGGTTTCCTTTAGATTCTTCTCATTCACATTTCATTCTTTTTTTCAAAACCTCTTACTTATCTGTGTGACCCTCAGAGATACCAAGGTAACTGTGTTATATACATCTCCTTTTCTCGAGGAACTGTAATCTTGTAAAAGCAGATCATTTGATAGTCTAATAAATGGTATAATATGCTCAGATTTAGTGTTTAATGTCTTTGGGTTATTGTCAGGTATAATTTTGCCAGGGCATGAATGTGAGTCATGTCTATGAAGGTGTTAGCTGGACTGAAGGAGTAAGTATAGCCAGCCACTCTCATCCTTGTCATCTGCCTACCTTGCACATGCGTTTTTAAGGGTGATTACACTATCTGTGCTCTAATGATTTGTGCAAATGCAGGGGTTACATAAAGCTTTGTCTGTATCAATCTCAAATATCAATGGTCTGGTATACAGGGAAAATGAAGAGTCCTGTAATAGAGGCAGGAATAACAATTGCCAGGGTGCCATGGACATCTTCACGGGAGTGGTAGGGCTTGAGCTGATTTTGAAGGATGGGTAGAAAGTCGGTAGATAAAGGACTGGGCCACAGGTACTGCAGTGATGAGCTCAAGACACAGAAGGGCAGGTGGTGGAGAGGTGACCTCGTGATGAAAGCTTGCGACTTGGTTCTGTAAGCTATGGGATGCCACTGAAGAGACACGATGGACCTTGACTGAGTGCTGTAAATTGGTGCCAGGGCCTGGAGCAACCTGTGAGTGGCTGTGAGGCTTAAGTGAGGAACACATGTGTGGCACCTGGCTCAGTTCACTGCCTTGTGAGCTTTCTAACATGAATGTTTCTTTGCTCTCTTACCTTCACAGCCAACCTGTTGAGCTCATGCTTTCCCCCACCTCACTACGGCGTTCATGCCATGCACTGCCTGTGTGGTGTGCATTTTGACTTAATGGGCAGTGAGGCAGTGAGGGGTGGATGGCGTGATCCTACATGTGTTAGGAAGCTTGCCCTGGTGGCAGTGCTGAGTGAACTGGAGGGAGTGAAACTCCAGTTGAGGAGACCGGGAAAGTCCTACTGTGGATGCCTGTGCATGTCAAGGGGGAGTCTTGGAGAGCAGAAGTGTGAGGACCATGGGGCAACAATCTGTATTTTAGTCACTGGTGTTTCCCAAGTGTCTGGGACTCAGTTCAGTATTTGTTGAATGAGTGAATGGACGAGTAGATGAAGAAATTTAAGGAATGACCCAATTTGGCACCTGGGTGGCTCAGTGGTTGAGCATCTGCCTTTGGCTCAGAGCATGATCCTGGAGTCCCAGGATCATGTCCCTTATTGGGCTCCCTGTGGAGAGCTGCTTCTCCCTCTGCCTCTCTCTCAGTGTCTCTCATGAATAAATAAATGAAATCTTTAAAAAAAGAAAAGAAAAAAGAAATGACCCAATTTGCTTATTAAAGATTCTTTTGGGTTACATGTATCTTCATTTATGCTGGAGTGGAGGCGAGTTGGCCTCATTGGAAACAAGTGATCTAACTGGGAGATCTGCTCAAAAGGACAGAAGCTTTGCTTGATGTTGGAGAATTAGGAGTGGCTGAGGAAGGAAGGGATTATTTCAGTGCTTGGGGATTTTGCAGATGTGGTAAGGTCTCTAGTAAAGATTTTTGCCACTTGAATGTAAAATGAGAGTCTGAAATGCAGCAGGGTTCTGAAGTCAGGATCTACCAGAAGGCAAAGGAACAGGTGTCAGGTGCATAGAAAAGCTATTTTATAGGTTTGCCTTGGGTCCTAGGCTGCTGTCCTTATGCTACTAAAAGCCATCTCATCGTAATGCTTGACTCAGGAGTTCTTGGTTGGCATCACTTACAGTAGACCTAGCATTTAAATGAAGGTTTCTCAACCTGATTGTCCTTTGCTCATTAATTTCAGTTAGGAGGGTTGATTTTTCTTGTCCCAATCACCAGAATCCTTATAGAGCTCTAGCTATTTAGCATTCTCTTCTGTTTACATTACCATGCTTGCAGTTTTGGTTGTGGCTGGTGATAAGAATGGTTAGAGGATTGCCATCTTTTCTGGGAGCTTCTCCGTTGGGATTAGGGAGTACTGGAGGGTAAAGTAAGTGTTTGGTTAGGGATCAGGAAACTGGGGGCCGATGGAGGCTGGTGCTCATCTTCCTGGTAGGTTAGAGCCAGCTTTATTAACCTTTTGTGAACATAGGGAGAGACTGGACGGTGAGGGTTATCTTAGTAACCAGGCTCAGAAGGAGCTGAAAGCCAACAGTGGGAGTTAGAAGGGTGGGAAATGGATGAATCTCTTCCCCCAAAGCAGATGGAATACAAGACTGCAGGACATGTGAGCTGGCAGGACAGGAAGCTGGAGCCCAGGGGCCTCCAGCCCTTGAGGACTCCTATGCTTCTTTGGGGAGGGCAGCCTACTTCAGGAAAGCAGCGTTCTGGGGTCCTTCCACCTTGGCCGACGTGTTGGAGTTAACTAAATGGCACCAATTTGAGAAGCAGGCAGACTGAACCAGTGAGTAGGAAATGGAGTTTGAGATCAAAGCACTATGGGCTACTTCCACAAGTATCACTCCACCTGAACAAGTGCAGCAGAAGTGATGTTGTTAGAGCAAACTTAAGCTTGCTCTAAGCTGAAGACTACTGCTCAGCAGTAACACAACCAAACATCCACTGAGGGTTGCTCTAACAGTGAACATAAGGTAATGGGAGTATGTCTATTACTAGATCATCAAGAAATGTGGTATTATTTTATTTTTCAGCTAATAATGACAAAGGTCTCTGCTCGCTAGCAGGTAGCACACACATCTGAGTAAGTCATTTCACCACACTCCTCCAGCCTTGGATTTGGACAAGAGGTAAGGGGCCATGCAATGGTAGCACCTGCCTCTCCACCTTGGCAGCTGGGTATCTGAAACACCCTCGGTATAGAAACTACAAAATTCCCTTTGCTTGTTTAAAAAAAAAAAAAAAATCAAACACTAAACTGAAATCATTCATGTTTCAAAGATCAAACTCCTCATGCCACCCTCCCACTGTCCCCTGCCCTTCCTTGAGAACATGCTGCTGATACTCTGGCTTCTATTCTTTCAAAGATTTTTCCACAGACAAGTATGTACTTTTTTGCAGGGTTGTTTCCATAAAAAATGTCATCATTCCACACCTATTGTGCAGGTGGTTGCTTTTCTTTTTTTCCAGCGGTATTTACAGACGCTTTCTCATCACTCAAAACAATCAAGCAAAAACCACTTAACCACTTGTGGTATCTAGTTGACTTATATTTTTGTGGATTTTGTGTTCATCTTACAAATTTACCATCTGCTAACAATGTTTTCTAAAGGACTACTATTTTTTTCCCATTTATTCTCAGTTTACCTCTCCTTGCCTATACTAAATACAGCAAAAATTTCCACGTGTTATAATTGCTTGAGTTTCAGAAACATGTTTTTGGTTCTGACATCCGACGGACTCCTTCGAGGTAAAGTGCTTGCTTTGCTTAATCTTAACAACTTCACTTCTTGCTCTACAAGTCTACACAGCAATTTCCTGTTTGCATAACAAGCCAGACCATTCCAGATCATTTAATCAAAAGAACGTTTCCCATAAAGAGCAATTATCTATTTTCTATGGAATGCTAATAGGACCATATATGCATTATGTGTATTGCAAGACACTTTCTCCTGCTCACATCCAACCCAACCTACTGATGCTTGAGGGGGGGAAAAAATCTAGCTTAAAGAACTGGGGTCATAATTATCATAATTATCTTTCTACATACAAAATCTAATGTTTATTGTTTTCAAACTCAAGGGTATTAAGTACTTGGTGCCAAATTAGATGGCTAGACTCCTCCACCTATCCCAAAAGGTGCCTCCCCCTGCCATAAACTGTCTGGTGGATTATTCTCATGTGCTTGGTGCCCCATGGAGCCATCAGAGCTGGGGTGATGGTGTTAAGAAGAGGCTTTGCTGCTGCTTTAGACACAAGTCCATGGATGTGTGATGAATACTTGATCCAAAGGACAGAGAGGTGAGCGGGAAAATTCTTTAATAATTACATTGAAACTTAAGATTTTATGGTTTGTGAAAGTTTTTAGACAATTAGGAGAAGCTAATATTCATGCTTTCAACTATGGCACCTCATTTCTCACAAATAACTCCCTGACATTGACTCCTGCCCTGTTCACTCCCGGCTCTATGTTCTTTCCCTGGCAATTATCCTCTTTGATTAAAATAGCATTGCAAAGAGGCATGAATAATATCAAAATGATCATTTCTGAGGCAACTGGTCTATGCAATCTTTAGAGAACTCAAAACCTGTAAGTACAACCAAAGTATTTTATGTGAAAATTAAAAATTATAGAGCAATTTAAAGTATTCTGAACTCACTAGACTCATGTGAAGAATGATCGTCAATAAAGTAGAGAATCTATGTGTTCATCAGAACACAGCACAGCTTTCTACTATCTCAGCCCCCTGAGCAGGAAAGCCCATTAGCCTTTGGTTGACACTTGGGGGTAGTGAAATCTGAACCTGTACATGTCTGAGCAACACTCTGGGGCTCTCAGGTGCTCAGGGAAGGACAGAGGTTTTCTTCCAGACCTACGCTGTGACAGCACGCCAACTCCTTTGGATGCCACAGACTTCTTGCATACAGACCCCAGAATCCCCTCAGCCCCAGTGTCCACACTTCGTCCACACCCTTGTTTCCCTCCACTTTGGGGCAAGGACACAACTATTATCTTGACTATCACTAAAGCTATATCATGTTTTATATGCTACCTCAGCCTTAGTCCTCCAAACCCTGGCAGCAGGCTGATCATTTTTACTCCATAATAGGGGCATAAACAGCATGGAAACTAGGCTTACTCTTATTTCTAACAATAATAACAAAAAAAGATGAAAACTGCTTAGAAATTAACAGTCATGAAACTGCACTTTTGTTAACTAGACTAATAACTGCTAAGCACCAGGGACGGTACTATCTACTCACGGCTGGTTGACTGCTTCAGTCAGCAGAGGACATGCAAATGCTAAATTGTAGACAAGGGGTAGAAGCACCTCCTGCATCAGTCTCATGGGTATAGGTAACTGGGGATGACCTGTTTCAAGAATACACGTCATAGCCTCCAGCTGAGGCCCTCCCTGCACCGCCTCACCAGCTCTGCGGACGTGAGCTGGGCCGATGGTGCCTGAGTGCACATTCTCAACACCACAGTCACTCACGAAAAGCAAAGTAGCTGTGTGTGCGGTGTCCTTCCATCTCCCCTGGCCTCCTCAGCTACTCGACCTGTGAGCACCAACACCCCCAAGCCCATCCCCCGTGGGAAAGCGGGCCCCAACACCGACCTGCTGAACGTCTTGCTGGAACACACACAGCTGCAGCCGCTGGTGGAGCCGGACCTTGCGGTGCTGCCAGATGTTCTCAAGCTGTCGCTGGTGGTGCAGCACCTCATGGATGACATCAAGGACATGGTGCACAGCCTTGGAGTAGTTGGCAGAGGCCGTGAGGGAGTCGGAGCTGCCAGGAGTCAAAGGCCGCTGGAGCTTGTCGAGGAGTGACTTCCCATCCTGGCTCACCTTCCGATAAGACAGAGGGTCGGTTACCCAGGGTCCGCAGCTTCGCCCCGGCTGCGATCCCAGCTCCATTCCCGGGTGCATGTGTGACACACTCACACACACTTACGCCACACAGGAACTGTAGTTTTACTCAATGTTTTATCAAGAACAAAATAAAATTTAAAACAAAGCCACATGACCAAACGTGGTAAAACACAGGAGTTAAAATGAAAGGATGTTCATTTTCACACATTATAGTAGAGGCCGTTCCTAATGCATAAAGATAGTATTTTGCCGTAAGCGGCATATGTCAGTTGATATAACTGCATTGCTGGGGCATCTGCAAATTAAAATGTAAATGTAATAATTTTCTCTTGAGACATTATGTTAGAATTAAATAATCACAGTGGAACAAAATTTTAACGTTGAATCTTGAAACCTCAGTTAAATAAATAATCAATATGTAGCCCTTGGCAAAGAATATATCCTTAAACTTTCTGATGTAGCTGGAGAGCATTTCTACTTCCAATAATAAAAAATTTTAAAGTGCTGTTTTACTTGATTCATGAACTTAAAGAAATTTTAATTAAAGTGCCATCATTTTTTAAGAGACTTCAATATTATTTCTATACTATGGCAGCTAACTACCAAATTATAATGAAATGAAAGCATTCAGACCAGCTAAATAAGTAAGCAAAGGTAAGAGTGGAATATGGAAAGAAAAACATTGTGTATTTTTCAAATGTAAGTGAATCTTAAGATTTATAAATGACTCTGCCGGATGCAGTAGGAAAAAATACTACCACATCAGACAATAAAGGTAGCGAGTCTTCGGAATAAGTCCTCAGCGCCATGATCTCTGTGCTCAGATACTTCTGAATCTGAAAGCCTCACAGGTATTCTACTGAAAGGAGAAGCAACTGAGAGTCTTGAGTACAGAACAAGGCAAACCCACAGGAGAGAGAGAAAGAGAAAGAAGAAAAAAAAAAGAGAGAGAGAGAGAGAGAGGTGAATGGGACAGACCCATGCAGAAAGCCCCTGCAGGCAGAAGCCTGTGGAATTTCCTTCCATGCTCTCACAACTTTAAAGTTGTGCTGGAATGGAACATATTTGATTAAAACTGATCCAACACGTCAAATTAGCAAAACTTCAGCAGAAACCACCAAAGACGGCAGGTGACAAAGAGCCAACTAACCCACTTAGCATCAGGAAGATATAAAAACAAAAATGGTGAAAACCTAAGTCTTGTAAAGCAGGGAGTCACCCCCAGGAGCCACTGAATCTCAGGTGGCATTTTCAACACAATGACTTTGGAAAGGGAGGCTCTGTAATGGATTTGGGCAGGAACTCATTGAGGAGGATCCAGAAAGGTAGGAGAGACCTCAAAATGACCACCTATCCTGCTCAATCATCTGAGCTAGGCTCTAACATACAGATGAAGGTTCTTCTTTTTTTTTTTTTTTTGCCTACTTTAACATACACCAATTTTTCCAGGAATGAATTTACCATGTTGATCAAAGCAAAACAGTGCCTGGTTTCCTTTGGAATTTTATAAGAGCTGCTTAGCATTTCAAAGCAACAGCACAATACTAACATTCTCTGTATTGGTGTCCCAATAGAACACATGTCTAGTCTGCATTTGCTGTATTCACAATACTTTTTTACCTATGGCCAACACAGATAAAAATCTGAATATCTAATTTTTTTTCATCTATTTGCACGTACTTAGGCATTTATAGGAACATATTTTATTATAAATCACCTTCGTCTCTAACCTATATAGTAGTATATGATTTACATACATGCACACATATAAATTTCTGTGAAGATAGATCATTCATACATTTTATTCTAGTACGCATCACAGAAAATGTTTTGTTAATCATTGGGGGTGCAGCTTCTCCGACTGAAAATCAGTGCCCCAAGCCATACATTCCACATTCTACAGAACTTAGCAAGAATTCTTATAAATATCTTCTCTAAGTTTTACTCCTTATAATAAACAGAAGTCGAGAAATGTAGAGAGCATGTGATTTAGTGAATATGTGTTAGAAGGCTAGAGATCAGAGTATGGCAGAAACTGATAGTTACCTCCTCGGTGTCCTCTGGCCCCTCTTTGACAGCCAAACCCCAACAGCCAGCAGTGGCAATTCCCTGGTTATAAAACTGCATTTTCCAACCTCACTTCCAAAAGGAGTGGCCAATGTACAGAAGCAAAAAAATGTTGAGGGGGCTTCCAGGAAAGACGTTTAGGAAGTAGAATATGTCATCTCCTGCCCCCCTTGCTTCTTTCTCTTCCCTGCTGCCAAGAACTTGGTGGAGATGGCTGGAGCTTTGGCAACTAATACTAACCTTGAGGCAGCCTTAAGGATGGCAGCCTACCTCCTAAAAGAGGCAAAAGACAAAAGGATCCAGAGATCTCTTACTAACAGAGCTACTGCACCAGCCCTGCACTGCCAGCCTTGGGACTTCTACACTGACAGAAAGCAAATTTTGTCAGTGGAAGACACTGTGGCAACAGAAGTGGTGGGGAAGATTCCAGGCAAGAGAACATCTCTTACAGCCACGGAGACCAGACAGCACATTCTCGTTTTGGAAACAATTCTATTTCAGTGCAGCTTTTATTTTAATTTTTTAATAAGATTTTGTTTATTTGAGAGGGAAAGAGCAAGTGCATGCAAGACAGAACACTGGGGTGGGCAGAGGCAAGGAGGGAGAAGAAGACTCCCCGCTGGGCTGGGAGCCTCACACAGGGCTCCATCCCAGGATCCTGGGATCATGACCTGGGCAGACGCTTAACCAATTGAGCCACCCAGGTGCCCCTCAGTGTAGCTTTTGTAGATTTATCAATTTAAAAGACGAGATATTCAAGCACATAAAGAATATCATTTCTATTTCAGTGACTTTCAGCAAAATGACTGTCTTCATAAGTAGAGTATTAAGTAGAAAAAAAATATATTCTACAAATTTATGAAGGCTACCATTCTATTGCATAGAAATAAAAATTTTTAAATGGTATAGAATAACCATAAGAGAAATAATGAGAGACACTTAAAAGTACAGAGCTGCCCAAATATTACTATATAGTTTACTGAAACAAATAGCCTATGTTTACAGTATGTGATGTAGTTTCTTAACCACAGAACCAGATGAATTTATTGAAGTTATGCGTTTTGTCTAAAAAAAATTTTTTTTTTAGCTCTCAGGCAGTCAAATCTTGTCCCACAAAGGGACAATAGTTGCAAAAAAGAAAATCAGCCTGTATTATCAAAAAGCAGGACTTCTGTAATTTTTGAAAAAAATCGAACTGGCTCATTTTTTTCAGGTTCTGCTCTCTGTTTTTCTTGGAATACAGTGCTCAGGGTCTTCACAGAGCAAATTACATTTTACAAAGACTAATGTTCCATAAATGTATTAACTAATAATATGTTCTAATAACTAAATCAGTTAGGAAAAATGAAAAAAAATTTTTTTTAAGATTTTATTTATTTATTCATGAGAGACAGAGAGAGAGAGAGAGAGGCAGAGACACAGGCAGAGGGAGAAGCAGGCCCCATGCAGGAGCCTGACATGGGACTCAATCCTGGGACTTCAGGATCACTCCCTGGGCTGAAGGCAGTGCTAAACCACTAAGCCACCCAGGGATCCCCTGAAAATTCTTAACTGTTAAAAATCTAGAATAACGATCTGGTTCTTGAATATTTACTTTTTTTATTATTTTATTTATTTATTCGAGAGAGAGAAAGAGCAAGCATGAGTGAGGGGTGGGGCGGAGGGAGCCGCACAAGCACACTCTCTGCTGAGCAAGGAACCTGACATGGGGCTTGATCCCATAATCCTGAGAAATCGTGATTTGAGCCAAAGGCAGATGCTTAACCAACTGAGCCACCACCGGATTCCCTGAATATTTACTTTTAATCAAACTGGACATAAGATTTATAAGACTGGTAAGATCTGGATTCCTGTGTTCTACCACAGCTCACAGAGACTTCCCTATTCTTATTTCTGATACTTGCACTCTACATTTCCCATAAATCAGGTTAGACCTAACCTGATTCCATCAGGAATCTTCTTCATGTACACAAAGAAGGTTCCTCTGATCTAAGGAAAGGGAACAATAGCTGGAGATTATTGCTTGTGGCTGCAAAAATCACCACAACCCAAAGACCACACGTGACCTACAATATGTCAATTAAGTCCAAATGTGGTGGTGTAGATCTCAAAGTGCTATGAAATGTTATTTTCCAGATATAACCCAAACAAGCAAAGTAGAGAAGATATATAAAGGCATGACCAGAAATGATGACACTTAGCACATAGTGAAGAAAAGCATCAGCTCAAACCAACACAATTTGTTTTGATTTTTTTTTGCAGGGCTTGGAGCTTGCCACGGCCTGCTGAGCACGCACCTTCAGGTTAAGCCTGGGAATGGCTTCACAGCCACCACTATCCTTTCCAACTCCTGCTGAAATGATTCTGAAGTCAAAGTTCTAATAAAGCAGGAAAGAGTGACAATGGGTCCGCATGTCCTGTCATTCTGGTCAATGGTCCTTGTCCAAACAGGTACACTTCCTCCCTGAACCAAGAGGTTAAACCTGTAAGATGACTACGCTAAGAAGCTCCTACCAATAACAGAGGCGAATGACCTGAAAGTCCTGTACTGGCAGAAGCATTTACCCATGTTTCAGGGAGGCGCCTGAGAGAGAAAAGGCAACGTTCTTGCCTTCAGATTTTTTGGCTCCCTGCTGATGATGGTGGTTCTTTCCCCAGGCAAAGTTCTTAGGATGGTCCTCTAAAGGCAGGTTTCTAGGGCTTTCAGCTATCAGGCTTCTTACTCAAAACCAGATCAATCTAACCACGTTTGACTCTCTGATACCTCTACAGAGGATCATCAGAAAGGAAGAACCAAAATAAGATGAAAACAGGAAGTTTTCAGATCTAAGTGAACTAAGTCAGATCTATGAGAACTAAGTCAGATCTATGAGAGAACGTGGATGTTCTGCAGATTCCAGTTGGACTTGACATTCTGTACTGCTTTATACTTTAAGCCATTGCAAGGCTTCAAGTCCTGAGGGCAGGGAGAGACTGCTCCAGGATCTGTCACCTCAGATGCTGTGCCAAACACCCACTCCACACCCTGCCTATCAACAGCAATGCTTCGATACTTAACGAGGCTTTGGAACAACCGTCTTACAGAAGCTCCTCTAGAGCAAGGTCTCAGAGCTTCCCCATATACCAAAGATGCAGGATTTTATAAGTTTACGATCAACGTGACTCATTCAGCTGTTTTTCTCATATGCTGTTAACACTAATCATGCCATCACCCACATATATAGTCCCTTAAAAAAGGAAGCCAATCGGCCTCACAGGCAGCAAACCGATCATTTCCATGAGGCCCCATTGAAGTGTGCATTATGTCAGCACATTTGCTTAATGGAGAAACTATTACAGAAATGAAACCTTGATATCACAGCAAATCAGAGCAGCCAAAGCCAACGTGCCATCTCTCTTCCTCCTGCCCCAAGAATGGCTACTCATGCGAAGACTTCAGCAGGTGCATGGATGCTCACTGCACAATTCATTCAGTGTTTAGGTTTGCATAACATCATGGGCATGCTGAGATAAAAGTCATCTGTATGAATTTAGTTTGTGGAGAAGTAGTTGATGAGTTTGCTTACTTAAAAATAAAATGTAAAAAATGAGTATGCTACATGCTGTTTCTTAAAGTATAGCTTACCCCAGACATGTCTATTGCTTCACTGTCCTCTGATCAACTACAACAGACAATATAAGCCCCAAATGTGGCAAGCTTCAGCAAGTGTGTGTTTACAAGGCACATGTATGCTCCTGCTGCTAAATCACAAATAGAAACACCACAGGATGGGTCTAATTAAAACACTGAAAAGCAGGTGTTTGTGTCTTGGAAAAAAAATGCTAGAAGATTTTCCACAGCAAATTTGTGTCATCAGAGACAAGAAACTGCAGGCACTGTTTAAAGAAAAAATGTATGGGAAGAAGAAGGGAAAATGAGAAAGGATGAACAAGTCCCATTCTCACATGTCCCTATTCCTCATGGACCCCGTGCCCCAGCAGTGGTTCACAGCCCTGGGAGGAGTGCCTCCTAGGCAGATCACAACCCTTTCAAACAGGGTAAGGACTAGCTCCCAGTATGTGCTCGGTGAAGCCTCTGCAGCAGAGTCATCAGATCAGTAAGTACGTCCATTAAAATGGATAGAGATTCTCGATCTCTAGGATACAGCATGAGCAGCTGCTCTAACCAGCACACCAAAGTTAGAAAACCACTAATTCAGGAAAGGAAAAATCACTTTGAAATCAAAAGCAGGCCTTCCCTTCCCATCTTCCTTCCCCGCCCCTCCTGGCAAAGAGGAAACGGTGCCTAGGGTCTGAGGCAGTGAGGGTGGGGGCGCCAGCACAGGTGTCCCCTGATGGGCTTTCTAAGGATCCGGGGAGTGGGGGAGAGAAGCATACAGAGAAGCCAAAGTGGTTAGGAGACTCAGCAGATTGAGAAAATTCACTCACTGAACAGTTAATAGATTTGAGGATAAGAGGAGCCAGGCTTCTTGTCATCTGAGAAGGATTTGTAAATACAGAAAGGGAAAAGCTGGAAAGAGCCCTAATTGGATTAGAACTGGAAGCACCAGTACGGACATGTGGATGTTTAAAACAGACACAGGGTGACACAGCAGCAGTTTCAGGTGGGTGTGTATGCGTGCATGGGTAGGTGGGTGGGTGGACAGGTACACAGCCGCCTACAAAGGTTTCCTGACTGTCTGCCTTGAGGGCCTAGAAGCACTGACACCCCACAAGCAAACAAGCACTCTTATGCGCCCCCATCTTAGTGTCTAAATACCACACCACAGAAGTAACTGAACTCTTCGGTGAGATGGCTGATCCCAGGGATGAGGCAGGAAAAGTACAAAATGTGCCTGGGAACATTACACAAGAAAGTAAGGAGTGCTCAGATAATGATAAGGACATTAAAACAAAAATAAAAACAAACAAACAAAAGAAAACCACACGCAAAAAGGGGCTTCTGCTGGCTAACTATGGACAGTTTAAGCATCAAAATAGAGTATTGGAGTTGAATATACCATAAATACATACTGAAATAATGAAAAGATAGGAAAGAGAGAAAATAAAGTTCTTCCTCACAGTAGCAAACCACGTAATAAATAGAGCAGGATTACTGGCCACAAGCCAGCCATCACAACAAGGGTAGCTGATTGGGGCAAGAACCATCTCCCACAAAATGCTCAAAACCAAATTTTTTTAATGGTGACTTTTCACTGGAGAAACCTTGCAGACACCAACTTCACCAAGTTGGCAGGAGGGGTCAGCATCCTGCGACCCTGCTGTGACACTCAGTTTTTAACAGCACAGGAGGAAAATTGGCTGGATGGGCAGGGATTGAGGGTCATCCTAGAGAATGAGCTATATTCTCTCTCACTGTCATGAAGACTAAAGAATGTTCCACTGTGAAGGAAGCTGAAGAGATGTGTCCACTGAGTGTAACACATGCTGTTGGACAGGGCCCCGGGCCAGGCATAGTGAGATCCATGGGAATTAGGGCTGGGTCTGGGGGCAGGATGGCTGTGCTGTAGCACAGCTGGTTCACTAACTGCAGAGACGGGGGGTGGGGAGAGCAAATGTGGAAAAATGTGGAAGAGAAGTCTATAGTTTCTATATATGGTTCTATAAATGGTTTCTATAGTCTGAAACCATTTCAAACTTTAATTAAAAAGGAAAAAAAGTTTGTTCTGTTCTATTGAAAGTCTTTCCTGTTCATTTCACTGTTAGGTTACTGTTTTCCTTAAGTTTATAGCTCAGTCACAACATGTTTTTAGGCTAAAAATTGTGGTTTAAGCCCTTAGCCTGAAAAGCAGTTTACTTGCCATCAAACTATTTAAGACTTTAATAGCAATATAAAATTTAATGAAACTGCACCACAGGTTAAGTTTCCATGTCAAGATGCCCCATTTCTACAGATTCTGTACTTGACTAGAAGTTCAAAGGCAAGAGGCAGACTGAACTGGTCATTGTAGCAGAGGATGCCACTGGTCAGGTCAGGCTGACTCGGACAAAAGTTGTGTCAGCAAAGGCTGTGGCCAAGCTGCTGCTGATCACCTTGTGAGTGAGCTATTCAACCCTAAAGAGGTCTGGAACCTATCCGGTAACCAAAATGCAGCTCCCAAGAAAATCATTAGTAAGTAGATGAGTGAAGGCCTACTTACACGGTAGACGATATCACTCACTTTCTTTATTACAGGTCAAAGTCAGACAATGCCTAGAGATGGTACTCTAGGGAGAAAGGACTTAATATTTTTTGGAACTCACAGTAATCCTCATGAACTAATGTGATGAAAAAATTACAGATCTGTTCAACTTTCACTTTTACTATTAAAAAGGCTATCACTAGGCACCTGGCTGGCTTGGTCGGGTGAGCATCCAACCCTTGATTTCAGCTCGCGTCATGACCTCAGGGAGGTGAGATCAGCCCCACATGCAGCTCAACGCTGGGCGTGAAGCCTCCTTCAGATTTTTGTTCTCCCTTCTCTCTCCCAACCCCCTCTAAAAATTAAATAATAAACAAATTAAAAACACTGTCACTAATACTTATATAGGTCCTAAATGAACCAGATAACCAAATTAGCTAAAAATATATTGGGTGCAAAATTAAGAATACAAAGTGGACTTTTGTAACACTCCATGGACAAAATAAAACAGTGCTGAAAAAAAAAGGGGGAGGGGGATCTTGTTGGATAAAAAGGTGTCCAGAGAACAATCATGTAGATTTCAACCTTCAGGGCAGGAGGTGTGACCAGATTCTGAAGTAAATATCGAGGCCTTGCGCACATCCACATATCCCTTCCATTCGCCCAAAGACACCAAAGGATCTGGAGGCCCGGGCCCAAGGACAGGAGAGTGGTAGCTGCTTGGTGAAGCAGGAAGTGCCAGACTGAAAAGCAAGCCACCAATTTCTTCCCTTTGACTCTGACAAGTGTTTTTGTAGTTCCAATCAAGGAAGATGTGGATATACTGAGCATCCACTCTGTGCCCTGCCCTCTGCCAGGGGTTTTGTACTATTTCTTACTCCAGTCTCTGGTGATCTTTCATCACCACATACACAACTGTAGACGCCAACAATGAAAGGAGAGTGGGGGAAACCTTGCTGAAAACAGGCATGCACCCCCACCCCCCTCTGGGAATTTAACCAGTATCACAAAGGCAGACTGGCCTGATGACCACGACGTGGATGAGGGAGACACAGCTCAAGCTCTCTGCACTCACTAGCATGTGAGAGCACCCAGAGGCAGCAGGATGGTGGCTGAGAGCATGCAACCTGCTTGCCTGGGTTCACGTCTCTGCTCCATCTCCTCCAGTGGCTGACCTGGCACAAGTCATCTCATCTCGGAGCCTTGGTCTCCTCATTTTAACAGCACAACCAACAAAGACATGTGCCCCAGAGTTGTGAACATTAAGTAAGTGATCACATAAAGTCCTCAAAAAAGGCCTGTGCCAAGGGCACTTGGGTGGCTCAGTCCATTAAGCATCCAACACTTGATTTAGGCTCAGGTCATGATCTCAGGGTGGTGGGATGGAGCCTACTTAAGATTCTCTCCCTCCCTCTCATGCACATGAGCGTGTGTGTCTGTCTCTCCCTCTAATAATAATAAATGAAATTTTAAAAATGTGGCCCAGAAAAAGGGGGCAATAAATAAGACAGAGATATAATAAATAAATAATTTACCTTAAAGTAATAAGGAAAATACAATACTTGGATTTCTAAAACAGCCAGTAGCTTCAAACAGTGTGTGTTTTTGTGCACCTGAGTGGCTCAGTCAGTTGAGCATCTGACTTTTGGTTTCGGCTCAGGTCATGATCTCAGGGTTGTGAGACTGAACCGCACATGGGCCCCACACTCAGTGGGAAGTCTGCTTGAGATTCTCTCCTCTTTTTCTGCCCCTCCCACTTGTATGCTCTCTCTCAAATAAATACATAAATCTTAAAAACAAAATAGTGCATGCTTTTTGATCCAAAACATGAGGCATTATCAAGTTTCCCTCCTTTCTAGAAAGCTTCATTCAGGAAAATTAAATTGAGTTCAGCTAGACTGAATAGCATGCAAAAATATGTATTTCCTAAGTACTTGCAAGATCAGAATGTTGAAATTTCACTTATTCTAGCAGATGAAAAAACATAAGCACTCTGGAGGAGATCCACAGAGGGCCAGGAGATTCGCTCAAGGCTCACCACCCTGTATTACACAAGCCCCACCCCCCACCCTAGCACACATACTTTAAAAGTCACAACAAAATTGCAGTGTAACAGGAAGTCTACGACTTTCTCTTTGCATCTAGAGTGAAATGCCCACTCACCTCGGAATAAGCAAGGGTGATGTGCTCATATATTCCCTGGTGGTGGTGAATGGCATCCTCCAGATCCTGCAGCTCCGAGGGAAGGTCTACCTCACCACAGGCTTTACACCACGAATCCACGTTGCTCATATACTTGGAAGATTAAAAAAAAAAGGGGGATAATTTCTATCAATGGCAATTTGTACTGAGAAGTAGATTATTTTTTTAACGTGGTTTTGCAATTACAGTAGTTGAGAGAGAGCCTAAGAACGCAGTGGGGCTGAGTGTCCACCTCAGATGGCACTACGTGAGCCCTCACACTAACGCGAGCCACTGCTGGATTCCATCTGAGCTCAAGTCCTCGCAGAAGTCTGGATGACGGCCCCTGGTGACAGGCTCACGGCTAGCAGTCTGTGTGCAGCAGCCGTCTGGCATTCCGGTTTGGGCCTCCCAGTTCACTCCGCAGCCCTCCTCCGAACCGCTGGGTGCAAGCGTGCTGCGCCCAGGCCTCAGCCAGGTGGCTGCTCCAGCCTTCCTGCTTTCTTCTAACACAGACGTGCTGATGGAAGCCCTAGTGTCTGAAATCCTTTACCTGAACACAGGAAGAGTAGCAGGCCCATTTTCCCAAAAAGACCAAATGAAGGCCACCCAAACTCTTCAGCTGTGCCCACTAAGCCTCCGGGAAGGCCAAGGGAGGTGGCACACTCACTCAGAGGTCTTTTTCACTTTGCATGCAGACAAAAAGGGAAGAGTCTCAGCTGTAGTCTGGGCTGAGAACTGCCATCCAACCTCCCCTCAGTTTTCTCCACTGCCACCCCCGCAGCCCCAGGATCCATCAATAGCAGAGAAATCACTGGCAGGCCTCCTAGGGAGATCCTATCAGCATTCATCACAAAGAAGTGTCAGAAGCCCAATTAAAGACACTAATTCAATTAAGCCAAATAGGCATGGACACATTTCCCGGACTTTACTTCTTCTACTCTAATTGCCTGGCATCTTTCTACATTTACCAGGGGATGCAAAGGGTGACTATTTAAAATTGGGTGACCTGCCAAACAGGAAACATGCTATGAGTCTCTAAAAATATATAGGAGAATGGCCTCCCAGTTACTTATGACATTTTTAGAAACTTAAAATAAGCAAGTCACCCAAGTAATAATGTTCATAAAAATCCTTTTATTATTAACATATTGGCTCAGAAAAATATCTGTATGCAAACCTTGGGGCTTGAAAGCAATTTGTAGGGCATTAATGTGTCATATGATAGCATCTGATGGCTTTAACTGACACCAATGCAGGGAACATCCTCTTGTAACGCATTCCTAACACCAACAGGGCAACAGAAGTAGTAATAAAGTTACTTTACACCTCTCCCCTCCACATGTGTACATGTGTGACTACACACACATATTTCTAAGGATTTCTTGTGTGGAATGTTCTATAAATGTCAAATAGGTCAGGCTGAATGATTCTAAGTATTCTTGATCTCGATTTTACTTTTTCCACTAATACATTTAACACTAATCACTGTAAACCTTTCTCAAATATGAATTGACTCAGGTTAACCATCATTCATAAATCATCAGGTCAAATCATCAGTTAATTGCTCCTGCATGATGGCCACTGTGGCACACCCAGAGTCACCATATATTCTTTAGAAGAGGCTAAAATGCTTCTGTTATAACAAGGTGGAAACAAGTTTCACTTATCAATACCACACAATAAACAGAAGTGTTGGGCTAATATATCACTGTACCAAAATGACTATTGAAATATATTCAACTCCAATTTCTGAAGCAACCAGTAAAGAGAAACTTTCAAGATGTTTTATATACACCTGTAGTAAGTTACAATTTTTTCAAGTCTATGGAAAGGGTATTGATTACACTTACTTGAAAAATATAGCCAGGTCCTAAATACAGAGGATGGCCTGCCATGTGGAAATCTCGTGGAGAAGGGATTCTGCACATCTAAATTCACTGGGTTAAGGTATGCCAGACAGAAATAAACCTGGCCATGGTTTCACAGGATTTTGTACAAGTGTAATTTGTCTTTTGTTTATGAGATGGCAACCCTAGACCCCAAAGGGCAAGCTCTAAGCCCTTAATGCTTTCTGAAATACCCACTGCCACCAGGGTAGCAATCTCCAATCAGAAAGTCAAAAAAGAGGGCACTAATAGGTTTTCCCCCAAGGAAAAGGCATTCTAGTGACAAAGTTCAACAGGTACCTATATGGAAGAGAACCTCTCAGAACCTTTTAATATGATAACATGCATTACAGATGGGCAATGGGGGCAGCCTGGTATGTACATTCCCGAACTTTTCTGACCATTCTTATGCATTCCACCCCCTCCAAACCACTCCCCCACAACATGTATCACCATCTTGAGAAACACGGTTTGGGATTACAACACCACGGGAATCTGTCTGGAACAGAGCCTGACCACCCTGTAAAGGACAATGCAGAAGGTGGCTACCATACTCTTGTGAGATCAGAGCAGCCTGTTTATAGTCTCTGACGCTTTAGATGCCCATTAGATCAAAACACGAAAACACATGGTATCCAGCTAGGCTGAGGGTAAAGACAGGAGAGGGAGAGAGAAACATTTCTCCATGAATTCAAATCAGGAGCTGCCTATAGAACTGAGACTTGTGATGCTCAGCAGAATGATGACTTTGTTAAAATGTAGCTGAATGCAGGATGATGGGTCTGGCTCAGCCAGTTTGCAAAACTGAGGCAAGCATATGAGGGCAGAGTAGTACCTACAGCTTTAACAGGAGAGCTTAATTAATTAATTAGATTTGTTTTCATAAACATTTATTCCACTACCCTCCATATGCTGAGAGGATGGAGGTTTCCAACTTGGGAGCTGCTCAGCTGTCTGGCTTGCTCTGCCTGCTGCCACTCGGACCTGGTGCCTTTCTCTGGCGCCTACCTCCCTCCACATGGGGACTCCCGACAGGGCACAGCTGAGCACAGGTGGTTAGCCCATTTAGGAAACAGAAACTGCCTAGAACAGGAATTTTTCAAATATTTCATTGACAAAATTAAAACCAGTTTAAAATGTCTATACACACACATACATATATAGTATACATAGGAACTCAACAACTCTTAATTTCATTTATGTTTTCATTTTTAGAAAGTATTACCCTAAAAGTTTTACATTTGCCTGTCATTTTTATATTTGCCTACTTCACCATTTTTCTTCATGAGTATTATTCAGCATGCACTCTTTCTGGTTCCTACAAGGAAGATGGGCTCCCTTCTCTCCCTGTGGAAAGCAGAGGAGGGGGGAGTTGGTTTCGTGTGCAAAGCTCTGACACCAGCACCACAGTAACTCAGAGGAGACAGGCTCAGTTTGAACCACAATATGCCAGTGATCATGTATCATGTACCTTAAACCTGTTCTCTTTAATAACTTTTTCTTTTTATGCATATTTATTCCAGTTTCTTTCTATTCCATGAGAATCTTGTTTTTGTCCACAAGCCAAGAATTAGGCCTATGCTTTTAATAAAGTAAAACATCATTAAAATGGGAATAATTACATGTGTATTATTTGCCTTAAAAAATCAAAAAGGAATAGTGAAGTATTATTTTCCTCTGAGTTCCAACCCAGACTTACGATAAAATAATCTGGATAACTATGGTAAGTCATGTTTACCATAAATGTTATTTCTAAAACTTTTTATGGAAACTGAAGTTTTATAAGGATTTTAATCTAAGTGCTTTGTTGGTGAAAACAGTGTTCTATTATGTCAGGAACTAAAAGACTGTCACAGACCTCAATGGAAGTCCCAACAAAACCAAATCACTCCCCAAATACAGTATAAGGACAATAATACCACCAGCCCCCTCTACGTCACTGGGCTGATTTAAGGATACAATGACATTTTGTGTTAGAGAGCTCTGTAAATTCTAAAGAACTATACAAGTACTGGCACTTTATTGTTGGCTATACCAAATTGTAGAGGTTCTCATACTCTTAGAGAAGATGCAGTAATCAGATTGATGGCTCATGGTAAAGGTAAATCTTTATCAGTATTAACAGAACTTTCTGCAGTGATAGAAATGCAGACCCGTGCTGTCTGGTATAGCAGCCAGTGGCCATGATGTGGACACTGTATGGAATTTTAATTTACTTTTACATTACCGGGGATCCCTGGGTGGCGCAGCGGTTTGGTGCCTGCCTTTGGCCCAGGGCGCGATCCTGGAGACCCGGGATCGAATCCCACATCGGGCTCCCGGTGCATGCAGCCTGCTTCTCCCTCTGCCTGCATCTCTGCCTCTCTCTCTCTATGTGTGACTATCATAAATAAATTAAAAAAAAAAAAGAAAAGAAAGGAAATAATACTTTTACATTACCTTATTAATAAACTTTAAGTAATTTCAGTAAGTGCATATGGTGACTGGCAACCATATTGGACAGCGCAGCTCTAGACTTTTTTTTTTTTTTTTTTCTTAAAGAAAGTCAGGCTGCCACAAGCAGCACCTCATTTGGATGTATTGGAAGTTTGACTACCCTCCTTTCCACAAATGGACCCTGAAGGTTTGTGGGAGGGGTTCTAGCAGGAGAGCACAGGTACCGCCATGCTCCTGACCAAAGAACATCCTCCTCTTTCAGGAAAAGTCACCATCCTGGGTGCAGTATGCAGCTCTGGGAGGGACACATGTGGAGTGGGGATGGAGGAGGGGGACACCCGCCTGGCCAGTCAGATCAACCCTGGCAATCGGTGGGGTGACAGATGTCACAGCCCGATCACCTTCACACTCTAGATCATTCTTTTTTAATAGTAAAAACTGGAGCTGGAAAGGTGAAATAAAATCAATCACTTTCTTTTGTTTTACAAAAATGTAATTCTAGTAACATTTGCTAGGAAAGCTTCCTAGTGTGAAGAGACTATCCAGTGGATATGCCACATGACCAAAAGACATGAAGGCTGGAGCCTCCGGACACCGTGTACTAGTAACACTGCTGGCCTTGTGGTCCTGTCTCCCTGCTTGCAAACGGAGATTCTGGTTCACACACAGCCTCCCTAGAGGTGAGGACATGAGAGTGAATGGATGGCTGAGATGTCTTCAGAATACATGCTGTCTATCCAGTGTTCTCATCTAGTCTACTTCTCAAGATTTAGGTTTGCAAAATCACCAGCAAACACCAACATAAAAACTACCCACCAAGATGGCAGAGGAGCATGGCGGGGCAGTGCCGGGCCCATGTTCCCCCCGGCTGGGAGCTGTAATCCTTACAGGGAAGGCTGCTTCCCTGGGTAAAACCATCAACAATGGGGTCAGGCCTCCCCAATCAGATTTAATTTCTTATAGATACATCTGGAAGGGTTCAGAGGTAGCTAAGCTGGAAACCTAATTTATGACATCCAAGTTTCTGGTCCTCTTCTAGGGGGGCTTATGCAAACAGCATACATGTAACTGGAAGACAAAGCACTCTAGAAAAGGACCAAAGCTGAGCTGTTTCTCTCCTGGAAAGAGGAAAAGTACTTAGTAGATGTGATCTCCCTTCACACATCAGAATTTCAAGGATGTTACTCTTTGTTCAGTGAAGGGGAAGATTCCCAATATGTTTCTACTTGAGAGTAGAGACACACTCTGAAGATGTTCTCATGTCTCATCTGCACATTTCAGTCGTGTGCGGGGCTCTGCCAAGATGCCAGGCCCTTTCTTCACCAGGCTTCTTCTCTGGCTACTCTATACTCACAGAGACCTCAAGCACTGTTACAGTTTACACAAGATCCCACAAAACTATGTTCAATAATGTATTCATCTAGTTTAGTTTCCTTCAAATCCATAAATTACAGTCATTCATCTTATCCAAGTGAAAACACCCCAGGCTCTCATGATGCTGCATATTTGAAATATGTGATAAAGTTTTTAGAGGAAAAAATGTCCCATGGCACCCACATTTCTAGATTATTTTCAAGCAGGTCAGAACAGCAATGAACTTTGGGGTTTATTTATAATTCTGAATCCTACCATGTTTATGAAAGAGATTTTCCTGTGTGTTACTATGCTTCAGACCATCTGCTATTCACCCATGTAGCTTGTCCCATCTCACATTTATTCATATTATCTTCATGGAACTTTCTGAGAGCTCACTATCAGTTTATACACTTCTAGTTACAAGGGGTTGCTGTATCCCATAATATGTTACCACTCCAGATGACATATGTACAGGGACCATACATATGGCATACATCCTCCCATCCATAGTAAGGTAAAGGGCACAATACACCCCTACTCTCTGGGCAATGATAGGGACCAAGGGTGAACATGGTGCTGTTTTCTACTGAAACAGCAGAGAAAGTAATGGGTTCCCATTACTTTTTTAAAAACCTCTTTTGTGTGTGTGGGCTTTTGTTTATTCTTTATTATAAAGATAATTAAATGCGTAAGTTTAGGAAGGTGATAAATCTTACTATTGGAATCTGGAAGTCTCTGTTCACAGCTTTCACGTGAAGCTACTAAGACTTTTTTCTCTTTATATTCCATTTAGTTTCCTCTCTTGCTTCATACTTGAAAGGTTTCTACAGTCAAGATCACTACTAATTAGGGTCTTGTGCAACATTCTCGCTGCCTTGCCAAAACCCTGGGCAAGCTGGGACCTCTATCTTACCTATACTGACTTCACTCCTCAACCGGGACTGTTTCTAGATTACAAAGAGATACTATTTTCCTTCTTAGCAGCATCAGTACAAATCCCTATGAATGTAGTCTCCCCCCAACGTCAAAAGATTACCCCTATCAATATTTCTCCCTGAAAATAAGGCTTCTTTCCCATGTGTCTTCCTAGTGGCTAAAAGTTCCTGTGTTCTTTCTCTACAACTTGAGAAGGTATCTCCCTGCCCAGCACACTTTCCACTACTAAAGTCTGAGTCACAAGCAAAGCACTTCCTTTGTGCTACTTTCAGAGTGTCTGCTTAAGCAAGCTCACTGGAGGAGGATTGTAGAGGTGTGGTGAGTGGTACGCATATTTATGTGTTACCTTTTTAAGTATTTTGACCAGCACATCTGCAAATGAAGCCAATGTGGAGCCTGGATCCATACACATGATTTCATAAATGTGAAAGAACTGTCAACTGCCTAGCCAAAAGCCACTTTTGAACCCTAGCCCTTGCTGGCAGAGCCTGCCTACTGCTGTGTAAGCTACAAAGCCACGTTCACCTTTTCCCACTCTCCCCTGTAGCTAGGGTAGGGCCTGCACCCTGCTCTTGGTCAATGGAAATGGAGGCGAGGTATTTTGGGATGGAGGAGCCTTCTGAAAATAAAGTTTCCCTGATAAAAGTGACAGGCTCCACAAAACCAGACTATAATGGGCACTGTGGTTGAGGCGCAGGAGCTGTGGCATCATCTCTGTGGTCAGGACAGGAAGGCCAAGGCAACCTAAGAGGAGCAGACCCCAGGCCTGCCATTGCTGTATAGCTAGAACTCCCTATACTTTACAACTTCCTGCTTTGTGTGAAAAGCAAACCCCTGATATTTAAACATAATAATCAGGCATTGTTACTTGCTGCCAAAGCATCCTAATTAGGGTTTGCGGGAGGAGTTCTAGCAGGACAGCACAGGTACCGGCATAATTAAAATATTAAAGTGATAGTAAGGGAAAAAGAGCAGTGGCTACCACTTATTAGTACTTACTTTATCCAGGTACTCTATGGGTTGCCTAATATGAATTATCTCATTTATATGATAAAATACTCCCCCCTAAGTAGATACTTTTATTTCCACTTTACAGATGAGAAAACCAAGGAACAGAAGGTGAAGTAACTTGCTAAAGACTGCACAGCACAGGGTAAGAGAGCTAGGGTTTTAACTCACAGCTGCCTGACCTTAGAGCTCATGTTCTTAAGCACTAGACATGCCATACAAAAGTCCTCCAAGGATCTGGCCGCAGGTTGGGAGGGTACTGGGGGAGGAAGTGTTCCAGCCACCACCTTGTGGGCTGTGGGTCCCAGGCACTGACCTTTTCAGCCTTCTGGTGGAAAATGGAGGACATGTCCAGCAAGGTACTCCGCTCATCCAGGGCTGCCGCAAATGCCTTCCACTCCTGCTCCAGCTGATTCGCAATCTGCTTAATCTGCTGAGAGGCGTAGTGGCCAGACTCTACCAAGCGATTTGCCACTGACATTATGCGATTTATATTAACATACACGTTCTGCAAAAGAGGGAGAGAAAGAGGGCTTGTCAGAGGAAGGCAAACAAGAGGCTTCCTTGTAAGAACCATGGATGATAGCACTTTGTGAAACACCACCCACTAACTTCAATTTTATTTGTCACAGCAGAATCACCTGGTATATAACAGTGTACATATTTGCTATCTGATTTCCATAAACTCTAAATATTGGTTTCAATTGCTATTTTTAAAACTGCAAAATTACAAATCAACTAGCTGAGAGGCAGCCTGGTAGGCACAAAGCAATTGAGTACACAAGTGGGTGCACACAAATACACTCTTACTCACTCGTTGGCTTCGAATCCTGAAAAGGGTCCAGATGGCAAGCCTACTGATAAGTAGTCACCCAGAACTGAGAAAATCCAACACTGCAGGTTTTAATTAGAGCCCAGGAACCACATGCTACCCACTGAGCGACCACAGGCTGCTCTCTGTAGAAACAAGCTCTCTTGTCTACACAATGAGCCCGAGTTGTCTGTGTGGGGCCAACAGAGAATCTTCTATAAACCGACCCACTTTCGCTACGGAAGGGGAATTGAGGCACAAAAGGAAGGAACAACACTATATGCAAACTTTTGATCAAGTGTTCTACTCTGTGGAAATGCCCATCTTTGAGCCTACCAGTCTACTGCAAAAATAATGGCATGAGGCTGAAAAACAGGACAACTTTGTCCCCCAAACCCATTCTCACTCTGCTATGCTCCTTTCCACCTTCAGTTGCCTTTGAGGTTCCTAGTCCAGCAGAGGCAGTGGTAGGAAACACACACCTTCAACAAACCCCAGGTGGTTGTTCTTCATTGCAACAGCATTCCTCTTGATGGGTCCCCCAACATCATAGACACCTTGTCAGCCTCTCCCAGTTTTGCCACTAAACCTAATTACCCAACCTGTCCAAATCTCTATTTTTCCTGCTTCCTCCCCACTTTGGCTGTGGTCCCTAGGGCCCCTCTCACAGGGACACACACCCCACACAGCCTACTCGTGGTCACCTCGTCTGCAGCCCACCCAGGAAGCCCCATGAAGAATGTGCTTATCCATCCATTCTTTGTACCATCCTCTCTACTCATTCTTTCCCTCCATTCTGACCCAAATCTAAACAAGGTGGAGTCACTCCAGGATTAGAGTCACAGCCTCTGAGTTCCTCTTCTGGGTGCATCTGCAGCCTGGAGTCAGCTAGTAGATGTCCGGTGTCTAAAGCAGCAGGAAGAGAGGGCATGTGTGAAGTTGTGATAGGCAATCAAGGCCACAGTCAGTGGGAAACAGACCTCATTGGCTCTTGTGGCAATAATGCTCTAACTAGTAGCCTTTAGTCAAAAATAATCCCTCCCCTGCCCAGATGTGTTCTCTCCCTCTAGTTGTAGGTGCCTAGAATACTAATTTTTATAATGTTTGTATCATTAAAGAAGAAAACCAACTCCAAGGGTCTTCTGGGAAGAGCATAAGCAGATGCCCTCTGTTAGAATCCAGAGCAGAGCCCTGCATTCAAGAAGGCTCCACCATGGGAACCACTGAGGCAGTCACTCCCACTGAAGTTGTTACGGTGTCCTGCATCACTTTCAGATCCTCAAACAGATTCCACTATGCGTAGAGGGTCTGTGGATTAGATCTTTCCCATCACTTCATCACTGCCTACACAGATAAAGGAACGTGATGGCATGCAACCCAACAAACCACCTGTACACCAATATGGCAATATAGGATTCCTTTTGTTAAAGTACCTACCTCTAGTTTTTATTGTTACAGCTTTTAAAAGTATCTGTGACAATGAGCAGAATTGTTGGCATCCCTTAACATGCTTTAGAGACTGTCAACTTTTCATAGTGATGTTTAGCATTTTCATTTTGCCAAAAAAGTTGAAAACACTGTAGGAAGCACAGGAAAGGGCTGAAGGTTAATAGGCCCTTGCTCTGCATAAAGCAATGTCCTAGATAGACACCTAGCTCTCATGGACGTTCAGCAGACTAGGGGTGGAAGCTCTTCTAGCAGCTGCCACCCACCATGGCATAGGGTTACCCCACTCTTTGGTTACCCCACTCTTTCATTCAAACTTCTAACTTAAAAAAATAATAGAAGTTTATTGCAAAGAATCAGAAAACAGACTTAAACCTTAAAAAAGGGGGAGACATCACCCATATTTTTAAGAATTTTAACAATGTTTTTAGTTGGTGATATCATGACTGCTAATACATTACCAAGCCTATGTGTTCAGCATTATCTTAGTGCTTTACATGTGCAGGGGAAAGACAATTATGGAATTCTATGGGAGACAGATATAACCCTCACTTTACAGATTAGGAAACTGAGGCTGGCAGAGACTGAACGGACTACGGACTGCCCAAAGTCACATGGAAACTGGAAGGCTCAGATTAGAAACCTCTGCATTCCTAACCCATTTTCTGAATCTACTAATAATGCTGGGGCAGGGAAGGTATTTTCTGTTCTAGATTTTCTAAAATGTATTTTAGTGTTTCCTGTTTCTATAGTATGTGATATAATGCACTGAACATCTTCCACCACTAGCTGCAGTTTCAGAGTAGCTTGATAAACTGAAAAAATTTCTCAGGAAAAAATTCTAAGAAGATTCCTCCAAAGGTAACATTTTGGCTCTTCTCATCTATGCCCAGGTTTGAACATTTAAACCAGAAATTCCCTTACCTCAAATTCCAGAGTAGATTACCAAACTTTTTTGATGGAGTCTATTACAAAAAATTTATTGTTAAATGTTACCTTTAAACTACCTAAACTGGAGCACTTAGTTGGCCAAACTTTATGAAATGACATCTTATTGAATTAATTTAAACAAAGACCCTGTCTTCGTACTACTTTGATGCTCTGTAACAAATGTTATAAGGCCCAAGGGTGGTTAATTCTCATAAGACTAGCTTAAAGTCCAAACCAAAACTCCTTGTCCCCAAAAAGGATATTTCTAGAAGGTTAACTGTCTACAGAAATAACATGTGTCCTGTAGAACAACACAGAGTTTTATTTTAGTTATATTAACTCCAAAAATGTAACAAAAGTACTATTCAGAATTCATTTTTTTTTTTTTGGGGGGTCATTTTGTTTAGTAGTCCTAAAACAACCCACCATTGGTCACAACAGGTCGAGGGAGTCAACCTCTACTGGAGCCAGGGAATTCCAGGCATGGCCAATGTCCAGACCCTAATAATACTTCAGTTCAACCTGGAGGGAAATCTCATGTTTTAGGAGAATTGGAGTATGCCCTTGAGGCAGATAGCAGGCAGGCTGGCTTACTTCTTCCTCATGAAGGGCAGCCCAACAAACTGACAGCAGCCCTGCTCAGGTCACTCACCTGGCCACTGAGCAGTTTTTCTGGGGCCCTAACAGGCTCCTAAAAGGTACAGCACAGGACATGGCATCAAAATCATCCATGTTGAACTGGCCAAGTAAGTGATTCAAGTTTCACTGGTGTGTTTGCTTGTTTTCACATTTTTGTTTGTGTAAAACTTAAAAGAAGCTGTAGATACTGCTACCAACCAAGAAGTGCACACACTTGGAGGTCAGCACCTACTACCACATCAGTAACTCTCCTGGCCCCGTGTGGCCTCCTGGCAGAGTGCTGGGACACCATCTGTGTAAATACCTCCCGTCTGCTGCAATACTCTCACATACAAGATACCTCTGTTCTGACAGTATCTTACCATACAGTTCATGGCAAAGTGATTGTGCTGTGTCTGGAGTTCCATTGCATGAGGATGGCTGGTCCCAATTTCAGTGTAGCTGTTCAGAAACAGGCCCTTGTTATGTGTGATCCAGTCAAACATCTACCAGAATGAAAAAAAGACAACCTGAAATCACTCCAGAAAAAGAAATGACAGGCACAGAAGCAGGGCCAAACCAATCAAGGGCATGGTCCTTGCTCTGACAGCCTCTCGGAAGATTCTTGAATTTTAAGTAAGCAGTTCTGAACTTGCATGACCTCCAAGAAAATCTTATCTAATGTGTCCCTTTGACTGATCAGGAATTAGGAAGCAGACAGGCAAAGAGAGGTATTCAAATCCCCCAGGCTAATTAAAACTAACCTTTTGACTCTCAACCCAGCCTCCCTGCTCTACTAAACTGCCTAATGGCCACACTGCTCTTTAACAAGAGGCCTGTTAGGTGAGATGAGGGACGTACAAATATCTGGATGGGTTCTGTTATGCTCACAATGGCTGAGGGTAAGTCCAATGACTATAAGATCATACATGCTTTTTTGCATGTGCAAACAGTATTTTAAAACTGTGTAAATGCAAACAATAAAATTTACTATCAAAAAATAGAAAGGACTGAGGAAAAAAATTTTAACAATGATATATCCTTCTCAAGGTTCAATACAGATGCTACCCAGAAAAAGAGGTCAATTATGTTGCTCATAAAGAAAACGTTTAAGCAAAAAGAAATAACTATCATTATTAGGACTGGTATCATGACTTGAACCATTATTCCAGAGATAGTCACCTGTTTTTTGAGTAATTGAAAGGAAGATTTTCCCAGTGTCTTTGATAAGGCACTTCTTTAAACGTAAGTACACTGACAGGTCAAAAGCTTGCCAAACAACAGTAGGGACTATCACTGTTTGAAACGTCCTTTTGTATCAAAGATTTGTGGTGTAGTTTTTTTTACTTTAGAGAATATTCTCCTGTCGGTGACAAGAATTCAATGAGCTCAAATTAAGAGTGATTAATTCACCCATGTTCATGGCTTGCAACACAGTCCTATAAATAAATGTCCTGTTCCCACCCTGCTAAGATAGTTAGCTGGAAACACAAGCATCCACTTGGACCAGCTCTTCTGTATGAAGCATGAGACCATCAGTAATCACTGCCCATATTTCCCAGAAACTATTCTTTGTAACACCTTATTCATCTTTTATTTTAAAAATATGGTCAATAATGATCTGAATGCTGTTCTGTCACTGGCTTTATAGGAATGGAGCAGCTAGGAGCAAAACACACACATACATAACGACTGCTTTTGATCCTATAATTCCATAAAACTTTCACTCTTTTAACTCAAGATATCCTCATCTCTCTTATCGGCATTCTAAACCAAACTGTCAGTAACCAATAACTGAAAGTTCCCCAAATGGCATTGGCTTGCACCCAGAGAAACTGGAAGGCAGATTTAGAGCAGATCTCTGGAGGGAACCAACGAGAGGGCATGGCTGGCTCTTCCTCGATCCTTCCTCCTGACCAAAGCTGGCCCCCCGGCTGCTGGGACCCAACGGTCCAGGGAGCCTTCTGTGTCTCATTTCAGCTCCCCTCTCCCTGCTCCTTTACCTTTTCAGCGTCCTGTTCAAACAGCCTTAGCTGAAAGCACTGGTCCAGCTTCAGTTTTCGTACATGCCACATCTGATGCAGATGCTGCCGTGTTGAGTGCAGCCTGTCCAACATGGCGGACACCTTGGGTAGGAGGCTCTGCAGGTCCGCATTGCCTGACCCAGAGTTCTTTTTGGGAAAGCTGTCACTGCTCTGAATCCTCTGGAGCAGCTTCTGTCCCTCTAAATCTAAGTCTTCTATAGGGGCCTTAATCACCTTCTTCTTTAGCTGGGAATGTTCCTCAATCATATTCCGAGCCCCCTCTAAATCCTGAGGCAATTCTTTCTTGGCTAGGATGTCCTGAAGTTCCTCCAGCCGAGAGAGCATGTGGGTTGCATTGCTAATGTAGTCTTCAAAAGCAACTCTGATTTCAATCCATTCTTCATGGTTGTATTCCAAGCAGCCATCAAACTCGGGAGTTAGCTGAGAAGGATCAACTACTTTGGTAAGGCCTTCTAAAGAGACCATATTTGTCTTAAGGGGGAAAAAAAATCATGTATGAGAAGATGAACCAATTTTCTGTGGTCTTATCATAATGCAATTTACAATACTTACTTACAGATTTTCAAACGTAAAGCAAGTACTCTCTATAGAAAACATGCCTTGTTCTGGCCCCAAAAAACAAATGTCGATGAAAGAAACATTACCAGTAATCGGTGAAAGAGAAGACCATTAGAGCAAAACGTTAGTTAGAATACCTAAAATTATAGGACATTGTATCTCATGAGAGCTAAAGAAATGAGATTTCTTTCCAAGAATGTGGAAACTAACCTGCTCTCTTAGGCACATTAGCTGGGAAATGTCTTAAATTGCAATACAGAGCAGCTGACTTAGAAATTTTACTTTCACCAATGTATTCTTTCTCGTCCGCACCACTCTAGCATCTCACAACAGAAAACCCTATGGAAGCCTCCTACTCTCTACAATCAATCCAATATCTTGTCTTACTCATGGGTTTCCAAAACCCTATGAAGTACCACCTCCCTCTAAGGACATGTGTTTGTAAGCTGTTTATTAAGTGATAAACACTTAGTAAGAACAATCAGAACACAAATCAGAACACTTAATAGGAACGATCAGAACACTCTCACGGCTCATCTTGTCCTACCCTACACCTCCACCTCCCCTCAAGTTGATGATAGGTTATGAACAACTTTTTAAAACTTTCTAAAATATACAAAAATTAGCCAGAAAGGGAGGCAGAAGCTTTTGTTATAAAGCTAAAGACAGAGGGTATGTTTCATGCATTGCAATCATCTGCCACAATTCTGAGCAGTACAGTGTTATACATTTCAGTTTGCACTACATTCCAACCTACCAGTTACGGAGTTTTAGTCCTTTATAATCTAAGCAAAAAATCTCAAACCTCACCCTAACTGTACCATGTGTTACAGGGTTACAATCCATACTGGTGCCTCAAGGAAAACACAGGGGGTGGGAGAGGGGTAATTAAATGCAAAGATGAAGTTAAAGGAAAAAGATTTATAGCCTAAGGACCAAAATATAAACAGAGAAAGGCTGGTATAGCCCCACCTCTGTCACCTCCAGCCTTAGAGTAACCTAGAATTGCATCACTCCACGCTGGCTGGCATGAGAACCTACGAAAAGCAACAAAGCTAGAAACAGAGGCTGTTCCTAGTCCTTGCATTTCTATTTGCAAGGTCGCTGTAGGTTCATTCCTACTCCATCTGTCCAAACTTTTAATAACCTCCATGGAACTAATCATTTCACAGAGAGAGGCTGGTGACAATGTAGAGACAGTAAGTTCAATAGAAAAAGCTGGTAAATTTAAAGGCCCAGAGGGAGGGATCAAAATTAGACTAGCAAAACCTTATGTGCATTGTATTACATAAACCACTTATTTCTGCTAAAAACATGTATAATTAAAAGCAACACACTTTAAATTCTCCATCAAAAAAAATAGTAAGACCCCCCCACCCAAAAAAAAAAATAGTAAGACCCAATAAATTACCCTCCAAACTCACTGCTTAGCTGTGACTTACTGATTTCATCTTTTACCTAAATCTCTTGAACACAGTTTCAAATTCAAATTAAAACGAAATTCAGATTTCAGATTGAAAATCAGTACCATGGAAAGAGATTTTAAAATATAAGTAAACAGACATGTAAAAACACTCTGAAATATAAACATGGAACATAAAACTTAAGAATTAAATATTGTGTGATGTGCTTATTACAACTGGTCTTGTTCCCCTCAACACACGTGAATCCACTCCCTGAATCCTACTGTGTACGCAAACTTGCTAGAAGCAGCACAATTTATTCAACCAAAACTTAGGAGATCTTTTTAGAGAACACTCTATTCCAGAACATGGCATGAATCAGGTTTCAAGCTGGCCAGAATACTTTCTTCCCATCATCATCTCATTATACTAACTGTATCAAAACCTGGCGAGAGCCTTGGTAGCTGAAGGAAGGTGACACTGGAAAAGGAAGTAAGTGAGGAGGTTGAGGCTGGTTTCATACAATGTCTGAGAAACAGCGACGTTACATGCTGCAGAACCCAGAACTCTATAGTTTTTAAAGGAGTATCTCCTTTTTCATAAACGAGATAACTGATGCACAAATACACAATAGATCATTCTCTCCATTACCAAGAACAAGGTGAAAATGTAGTTTCTTCCAGACACGTAAAGTTGGGTATCTCTCCCTAACTTTCCCTTATTTCCAAGGCTGAGGCAATGATAATAAATCTGAAGCCACATCAAGCCATCTGAGGGAACCTCCTTCTGTGGTACACATGTGCCTTACACCTCAGCAGCCCACCCTACAAAACCAAGAGATCTGAAACCTAAATCGCTCTGGGGTGAAATAATCCAGGAGGAAAATATAATCAAAGAACCTAGTTTTGTTATGAATTAGCTACTGCATAACTAATTTTACTTGCCATAGGTATATAAGATGTACAGTTCCCATTTAATATGTGATTTTAAAAATCTATTATCTAAAATGAGGAGGAAAAAAAAAATAAATAAATAAAATAAATGAGGAGGAAAAAGTCAACTTTTAATAAACCACACCTATTGGTTTAACTGGTCTAGCTACACATGGAAGTTACCTCAAATTCAAACTTAGAACTGCCAAAATTAGTCCTCTGTTTCTGCCAAAAGTTGTCTGGCTTGATTATCAGTGCAACATGAATGCAGCAGGGAAAGGACTCTTGCAATATCTTCAGCAGAGGCTTAATGGAGTCCCACTTGGACCCACGCATGTCCACGATCACCGTGAATCCTCGCTTGCAGACCTCTTCACTAGAGAAAAAGAAAAAAAAACAAAAAACAAAACAGGTTTAAACCTTGCAACTCTTTCTCTGGCCAGAGTCCCACTAGGTGAGACTGACTACGTCCCTCACTCTGATGCCTTGGAGGGGCAGGGGGTTTTCTCGTCTTCTGTGTATGAAATGATCACACACATTGTCTAGTAACTATTACAGTGAAGGTCCTTGGTGAGGACTGACAGGGACAGATTCCTCACCATGTGCGCAGAGCCCAGGTGGAGAGGGTCACAGACCAAGGAACAGCAGTCACAGGAGCCTCCTGGATCACAGGCGCTGTAACCACCTGCACCAGTGCCCTGGTGATGGCGGGAGCTTTTTGATGTTCCATTTTGTCCCCTTTTACAGGTTGAGGCCCCTGAGCTACCTCAGAGGTTCTGCAAGTGTGGTCCACTGATCCCTGGGGTCCTTGGCGCCCTTCTGGCAGGCTCTTTGGGGTAAAGAGATTTTCACAGTAATACTGAGACTTATTTGCCTTTTCAGCCTGGTTGCACTGGTTGATGCAAAGACCATGTGGAAGATGAGGCTAGCCCTCAGCACTGGCCAAGGCAGTACTAGAGCCTCTGTGTTCTCCCCCTCCATGTCCTGACAAATTTAAACAAACAAAAAAAAGCCAGTTTCTCTTAACAATGACCCTGATAAAGCAATAAAAATTATTAGTTTTATTAAATCTCAACCCCTGAGTACATAGGAAATATATGTAATGCACTTCTGCAATAAAGAAAGTCAAGAGTCAAGGTGTCCCTAAGCATAGTTTTAAGTTCAGTGTTCACATGGAAGCTCTGAGGAAGGCTTTGCACAACCTTACACTTAGGAACCAACCATGATCCTTTTTGTGCTGGACTCACAGTGCATGCAGGCTGCTGATTCCAGTGCCAGACATGAGCCAGGTCACAACTGTGTGCGAGATACATGGAAACACACCTAAGACCCCAAGTGCATAACGACAAGTTCAGATTTTCACCCCAGGTGAATGTGCTGCGCCTAGAGGAAAAACACTGAATATTTTTCTGCCCCAAGGAATCACTTGGGAAACTAAAAAGTATTTATAGTTATAAATTCAGAGTTATAGTTTATAAATTAAAAACTCCGAAAATTAATTATCATTAGTAATGTTAAAAAGCCAAAATAAATTAAGTCCAAATTAAAACCAATTTCATGCTCTCTTGCATAAGCTCACTCCTTCACCCTTCCCTCCCCATCCCCACGTGAACGCCATTCTCTTCCTCAATGCATACCGTCACAGTAACAGTCGCTCCAACTTTCACACATGTAAAGTTCCTATCACAGCTACATCCATGTAAGAGGCAGGTCACCAAAAAATTACAAAAAAAGGTCTGTAGGGATAGAACCTGAGTACTTGACAGCACAGGTGCTAGGAACATGGTGTGGAAAGCCACCAAGAGAACACAGACTGGTCAGCAGCCTAGCTTCTCACTCAAAGGCAGAAACTGCTAGGAATGGTTTGATGAACTTCTCTCTGGAACCCTTGTATGAATATGAACTTCAGATGGGTGAACACTTGGCTCACACATCCTTTGGGATATCACTTTTCTCTGTCTCCAGCAGGTCCTGGGCCATGAACAGCACAGCACAGACCTCCTTCACACGTCCTAGAAACAAACAAAGCTTTCAGAAAGGTCTCCTAAGATCTCCCAAGTCACTGAAATGAAGGATTCCGGGTCTCTTCAGGCTCTGATTGGGTTTCCAATCTGGCAAGACCAGCCACAGCAAAGGGAGCCTGCCCCAGCCGAGACATTCTACTCCGGATGCTCTACCTGGGGCCACACACACCCAAAGGCAGGAGACCGTACACTGCCGCGAGGCCCAACTGCCTTAGTGGGTGCTGTCTGCTGGACTGCATGTCAGACATCAGCCTTCACCAGATCAGGGTAAATTGTCAGGCAGCCTGTGTCTCTCCTCGCAAAGCCCTACACAGCCCCTCCACCTGAAAGGAGCTAAAATGAATCCTGAATAACTCCAGGCTCGACAATAGGAACAAGTTACATAATGCCACAACCAGAAGGTGCCTGAGCTTGCCAGTTTACAGCAGGCCTCACTATCCACCCTCCTCCACAATTGAACCCACCACCCAGTGACTTCTAGTTAAGGAAAGTCACAAGTGAACTGGGCTGGGAGTGCATATCCTTTCAATCAGTCTTTACCCAGTTAAAAGCCAGTCCTTGTTAAGAAAGCAGTGACTTGCAAAGATTCCCAAACTCAGTTCCATTCATGAGCAGCCAATGATCGTGGACAGCTCTCTGCAGAAGGGATCCATGTCACTCCTCTACCTGAAAGATACTGCTCATTGGAACAAGGGATTATCAAGCAGGTATTTCAGCAATTTTACCTAAAAATCTCATTTTATCTGTGAGGTAAAAAAAAATTTTAGGGGTGCCTGGATGGCTCGGTTGGTTAAGCATCTGCCTTCAGCTCAGGACATGACCTCAGAGTCCTAAGATAGAGCCACACATCAGACTCCATGCTCAACGGAGTCTTGCTTCTCCCTTTCCCTCTGTGATCTAAGCCCTCATTCTCAAATAAATAAATAAACAGAATCTTTAAAAAAAAAAAAAAAAAAAGAACCAATCAATTGCATGCCTCACATTATTTCACTAGTGACAAAAGAGAATTGAGGAGGTCTATCCACGTAGCTACTATAAATCATTCTAAAGAAAGCAAAATGCTCTAAAACATAATTAGTTTAAGTGTAATTCAAACACTAAGAGCGGGCAGCCCCAGTGGCGCAGCGGTTTAGCGCCGCCTGCAGCCCAGGGCGTGATCCTGGAGACCCTGGATCGAGTCCCACGTCAGGCTCTCTATATGATGCCTGCTTTTTCCTCTGCCTGTGTCTCTGCCTCTCCCTCTCTCTGTCTCTATGAATAAATAAATAAAATCTTAAAAAAAAAAAAAAGAAACAGTAAGAGCAATAAACACCTAGAGATGTACCAAGACTGATGTTATTTTCATCACTGTGTGGGAATCCCAACTATAGCAGCAAGTTCTACAATCACTTGCTTCTCCTACACATAGTTAATGGAAAGTTTCCTTGCAAATTAATTCTATGAACATCCTTCTATTACTCCAAATGCTTTTTAATTTTTTTTTAAGGAGGGAGGAAGGGAAGGGAAGGTGACCCAAGTAATAATACTCAAACTACTCACCACTGCTCAGATCACACTTATGCTTACCTCTGAGGGCCACATTTTAAGAGGCAGACTAGAGGCCATGCAAAAGAAAAACCAGATAACCGGCTTCTCGAGCACATGTCAAAAGGAAAAGTAAAAGAAGGAAAGCAGAAGAGCAAATAGGAAAGATGGAAATTACCATACTTAGAGAAAGCTACTATATGCATCAGGCACCACTAGGCACGTACATAAGAAATGATCCCAACAAGTACACATTACTATCATATTTCGTAGATCAGAAAACTGATAAAAACAGCTAAGTAACTGGTGGCAGGTCACAGCCAGTTTGATTCTGCTGCCTGTGCTTTCTGGATGGGGTGCTTCTCCACATCTGGGAATGCGGGAACTGCAACTGTACAGCTGAGGGGCGGCAAAAGGCTACCTTCGCATCACAGATATTGTCAGGAGTAATGGACAGGAAAAGAAATCTCTCGACCCCCAGGATGATCTTTACCACAGCAATAAAACGTCAGACTTAAATGCAAGCAAACCCACAAGTCAAAAAAAAAAAAAAAATTTACACACCATTAATTTGCTAACGATTTTCTTGACCATACTGTTCAGCTGTAACAAAACAATGTTCCTGCCACAAGCACACAGTGGGGCAGAGCAGCTCCTGTGTGGTCAGGGCAGACCCAGGAATTCTGTTGCCACTTCTCTCCATTCAGACCACTGTGAAATTTCCCCATTATCACTTGAGAAACATATCATTTACACACTAAATGATTAAGAAATCTCATTTCTCTTATCGTTAACCCAGGACAAGCAAAGTGACATCTCTTCTCACTTGGAATTATAAATACAAAAGCAAATCTAGGAGATGAAATGAAGCAGCTGTGGGGGGGTCACCAGCACAACAGCAGGGGGGGGGTCACCCCACACGCCTAAGTATTAATAAATGATAGGAGGCTTGAGATTTTTTTTTTTTTTTATGGGGGAAAATTCAGAGAAAAACAAGACTGGCAAAATCTGGTCATCACTAAAGCTGGATGACAGGTATGTGGATGTTTGCTACACTAGTCTCACTACTTTTGTGGATGCCCATCATAACGAAGTTTTGTGAGTTTAAGTGGGTCATCCAGATGATCCAAAATATACCTGCGTCAATTTCTTTTTACCATATCAACGAAACAAAAGAAATTTTTAACAGTTACAATCAACACAATTTTTTTTTTTTTTTTTTTTTTTTTATGATAGTCACACAGAGAGAGAGAGGCAGAGACACAGGCAGAGGGAGAAGCAGGCTCCATGCACCGGGAGCCCGACGTGGGATTCGATCCCGGGTCTCCAGGATCGCGCCCTGGGCCAAAGGCAGGCGCCAAACCGCTGCGCCACCCAGGGATCCCCAACACAAATTTTTAAACCAGAAAGCCAGTCGCCAAAATCATAGAGAATCATTCCATTATTCCACTACACAACACATATCACTTTGATTGGCAGATTTATTTTTTTACATTGTCCTCTGTATTTCTGTTTCTTCTTCCATCATTAGTACAGTACCTAATACACAGTAAGAACTCCATAAGTGGTTATTTATAAATATGCTATTATTTATAAATGATAGAGTAATCTAGAATTTCTAAAGCCCTTTCTAATTCTACAATTTCAACAGTTCAACAGCCCAAAAAATACCTAAGTAAGAGGAAAGAGTAAACTTTTCCATACATGTATGTAAGACTCTAGTGCTCTGTCACTGATGATGCAAAGTGATGGTTTTCTCATAAAAGATGCCCAAACAGGAAAACCCACTAACTTGCTCAGCTTGTTAGGCAGTCAAAAGCCAGAGCTGACTCTCCTCAGTCACAGAAAGGATAGGTTACCAACGGGCACTGCTGTCTTCCCTGGTTGGTGCCAACTGAAGTAGGTCAGCAGTATCCCAACTCATGTGCTGTTGCAGACATTATCACATTAACCTCTGAGAAGCCATTACCACTGCTACTTGACCATCTTTTATTATTTTCTTGCATAACATGTTCATTAATGTTACTGTCTATACCAGCCTAGTATATAATGACCAGGTTTTCTTCTATACGTTCTAGTTTGAACAATGTGCTAGAGCAAGGATGTTGCTTGCGCTAGCACATCAATTATGCCTTTAGTACGTGCCTTTCCTTTTCACCACAGGAAAGCACCCCTCCAGCCCAAACGCATACAATTTCTTATCGCAGGCATGTTTAAGTCCTTGGATTATATCACAGCAGTACACTCTTTTCCAAAAAATAATCCAGAAAATAAAGCCTTGCCTATTCTTGGCGTTCTTCAGCATCCACACTAAAGATCCCACTATCACTAATGGGGTCTCAGACTGAATGGGCGTTCCCGAACTTAGCATCTTAGCTAATAATGATTTTTAACGTCTCACAAACTTCATGCCACAAATCAAGAGGATGCTTTTCAGAAACCGAAGATCAGCATGAAGACAGAATTGGCATTCCATTGGTGGTCTTGCAGGGCATGACATCTTGGTATCATTCACAAGGACAGTGCACCTGAGGTACCACATCCTGATCCCAGCCCCACCGTCACCACACAAAGCTCTTTAAGCAAGACTCGTACCTTCTCATCCCCACACCCAGAAGTGTTGTAAACATCATACATTAGAGCTAAGTACAGGGATTATGATTTTAGTTCTGCCCTGTTTGGTTTGCTTAGAATTCCAGCCACTTGCAGCTGCTTCTAGAGAGCACAGGGCCCATTTTTTGGAACAGTCAAAAGAGCGACAAACCACAAACCACACAAAACTCACCTAGGGATACAGGCTAGATAGGAAATGAGTCTCCTGAGGTCCTCCTGTCGTATTCTATCATGATTGCTGCGAGCAGGAAATGTTAAAATGGGACCTCCACGTTTATCTCTGCCACCTGAAAAACAAGCATTTGGAGCATACTTAGACACAAACAAGAGAGGACAGGACTCTGCATGCCACTGGAGGTCACCCAGCCACTCATGTGATGCTAAACCTCCACCAACTGCATGGCCAGGAAGGACCGTGCAAACAGCAAGGGTCCCTGTTTCAGGGGAGGTGCAGCTGGGCTACTTCATCCCCTCCCCAGGACTCTGAAGAACGAGTCTGAGTGGAAGCCATTGGAGAAGGCCTCGTCTTTTGAACCTCCTATGTGTTTCCTCCTACTTCAGTTTCAGGTTTGGAAAATGTTTCCATGTATATGGGCATCATTGCCCTTAAATCACAGCCTCCTCATGTCTCCCCAGGCCCTCTTGTACTCCTCCACACTGGCCCCTCCTTCCACCCCAGCATTCTAAACTCTCTCTTTGCTATCAACCAAACTAAGTTGTAAGTCTTGAAGGCAAAGAGACAAGAATGGTCTCCACACTTGATGCTGATGAAGACTTTCTATTACCTGAGACCCAGGGCATCTTCCTCTCTCGAGGGCAGCACCTGACCCCAACAGTCAAGCCTCATCCATCTCTCACACAAAGCCACACATAAAAATAAAGAAAGTGGCATTTAAGAATTTTAAGACAGAATAAAATTAGCTTGAATTTAGGAAAATTACATTACATACTAAGTACAAATCTCAAGTGATTGCCTTGTCATAGGCATGATGTGACCCTCATGAACATACATAAAATCCCAGTGAGGTCTGTTGTATCACTGAACACTTTTAGTGAAATTTCCAGATATATGTTATCACTTCCATCAATGTTTTCTGAAAACAAAACAGAGAAGGAAAATCTAGCCTTCCCAAGTGAATCCTTCCTTAGCTTTACAGTTCTGGTCATCTAAGCAGTTCGACCTCAAAATTCAAGTCACAACATGAAGCTCTTCATTATGTTCTCATCTTATTTACTTCATCAACAGAGGTAAAATTAAAAAGCAAGCAAACATTAACAACAGAAAACCAGATTCTTTCCTTTTAGAAAAGCCAGAAAAGGATTCAGCACAAGATGTTGGGATTTTAAAACACATTTCACTACATACAGATTTTCACAATTTCCAAGAATGATTAATAGTCCCTCTGAACAATAATTTCAATTTTGATTCTGAACACTTAAAATGATCCACATGTACTTGAGGTCATGTAATCTAGAAAAGTGTCGAATTATTTATAAATCCAGTAATTCACATATTACATGGGAACACTAAATCATAGCCACTAAAAAATACTAGGTATAGTATCAAGTTTTTTGTTTTTTTCTTACATCTGTTCTGATTTCAACAGCACAATGACATTGTTTAGAGGTTTTATCATTCCGGCTTTATAATTAAAGACACTAATGCTCAAAGAGCTTAAATAAAGACGGGGAGGGGTGGGGGTGTGTGGGGGGCTGGCTCAGAAGAGCATGCAACTCTTGATCTCAGGGTCATGAGTTAGAGTCCTATATTGAGTATAAAGATTACTTGAAATAAATGATATTACAAAAAAAGAGAAAAAAAGGCAAAAGAACATAAGCTTCGCCCTGACAAAAACTTACAAAATTTAAAGCCACTAATGACTTTAAATCTCTCTAAAGTAGTAAAAATGTCAGAAGGACAACTGAATGACGGTTCCTAAACTTTTTAATGAATGAAAGGTACTGTTATAAATGCCATCACCAAATGATATTCTGAAATATTAGAAAGAATTTTTAGAGTAAAATCAATGGTCCTAGTTCTGGGGAATACCTCTTATCCCAAAGATAAGACAGGCAACAATTCAGAATTTTAAAAAATCTCCCCAACATCTTTGATACTTTCCCAAAAAGAACCCATCTCCTTGATCAACAACATTGCAGTTCAGGGCGCCTGGGTGGTTCAGTCAATTAAGCGTCCACCTTTGGCTCAGGTCATGATCTCCAGGTCCTGGGTTCGAGCTCCATGTGAGGCTCCCTGCTCAGCGGGGTGTCTGCTTCTCCCTTTGCCTGCTCGTGCTCTTTCTCTCTCTTTCTCAAATAAAATCTTATAAATATACTGCAGATCAACATATATTACAGAAATTTGAGTTCTTACAAATAAAGTATGATATTTGGGTTAAAACATTCACCCCACTTTTGATAAACAGAATAACCTCTAACATTTTCCTGGACCACCATTCTGAATTTAAAATGCAACATAACATTTGATTCAGTAGGGAGACTGGATAACAATGACCCATGTTTGACTCTCCTCCCTCTGGGGTCATTGGATCTCCTCAAGCAAGAAAGCTTGCTCCACCATGGGTGCGAAAAGTAAAATCCAAAGCCTGCCCATCAAAGACACTCACGTGGGCAATACACAGGTGTGCACACTGCATGCAGCCATCTGCTGACATAGAATTCAAGTGTGTACACAGGTCCTAAATGCCTATTGTACTGCTTCACCTTTTAACTAGAAATTTTCCCCAAGCTAGCACCAATGAGCAGAGCCCTGAGAGCTGCCAGCAAGCTCATCCACCAAATGGGCTCACTTATGTCCCCAAAAAACTTACTTAAACCCAAACTTGCCTTTTAAGAGGAAAAAAATTTTTCACTTTCTTTTTCCTTTTCCCAGAACAGAGCTTCAAAAAACGCACTAGTTTTAAAACTTCATCAAAAATCATTTATGGGGATCCCTGGGTGGTGCAGTGGTTTGGCGCCTGCCTTTGGCCCAGGGCGCGATCCTGGAGACCCGGGATCGAATCCCACGTCAGGCTCCCAGTGCATGGAGCCTGCTTCTCCCTCTGCCTGTGTCTCTGCCTCTCTCTCTCTCTCTGCGTGACTATCATAAATAAATAAAAAATTTAAAAAAACTGTTTAAAAAATCATTTATGAAGAATTGTGTATTCTCTATTTAAATAATTTAAAAATTTGCTTTCGCTTGCTAACCTCCGTGCATCAGGGTATATCGTCCCATCTGGGGTGTGTTGTACTCAGTGACAGGCAGGTGCCCATCATCTATCCGCTGACCACTCCCACTGCAGTTTAAAAAAAAAACAACCTGAGAATCAATGAAATATAGCATTTGTTCAGAGAATCATGGCCTCTGAACCTCGAGAAGCCTAAAGTCAATGCCACAGATGCATGTTTGGATTGTGTTCTCCAAGATTTAACATAGTGTCAATGTCACAAAACCCAGAAAGCACACAAATGAGAACACTGTCTGGTTATGAAGCAGGAAAGTTACAACTTTAAAGTTCTTCTTCCTGAACTAGTAACAAGAATGATACTTCAGCTCATCAAAGCTTCACCTGTTGGATATGTGGATGTAATGTCAACCTGCAGCCTCAGGGTGAGGCAGGTGGGACACACAGCAGTCCGATTTTATAGAGGAGAAATCCAGTGCCTTAGTTTCTACAATGAAAAGGGCAGGAAATCCATTTCCTGCATATATCAGGTCCAATATGTCTAAGTATGAGAGGACTCACATGACTGCTCCATGTCTGTAATCAACACTAGCAGCTCCTTAAGGAGTATCTGCCTGTCCAATGCTGTTTCAGTCAAACAAATGAAACAAAGTATAGTTTTTGTTCATAATACCACTTTTATTTTTAATTCTTACCATTGTCCCCATATCCCATTATATTTCTGTAAGATACCTTTCACCTTCTAATAAATTATATGATTTACACAGTCTTTTTCTTTCTCTGTCTTGCCTGCTAAATGGAAGCTCTATGGAGACAGGCACGTCTGCTCTTTCACTGACATCAGAATATACCTCCAAGGCCTAGTATGAAACTGGAACAAAAAGCATGCTCAGTATTTGCTGAATGAATGGATTCCTCATCTATACTCTACACAAAGTTAATTAAAAATACCTACTATCAGCATCAGGAAGTTAAAAACAGGCATGCCTAACAAACATTTGTATAGAAACATAGATGTAGGGGTGCCTGAGTGGCTAAATTGGTTAAAGCATTTGACTTGATTTTGGCTAGGTCCTGATCTCAGCGTGGAATGGAGGCCCAGGTCAAGAACTGTGCTTAGCGTGGAGCCTACTTGAGATTCTTCCTCCATCTCCCTCTGTCCCTTCTTCTCTCCCCCCCGCCCCCCGCTAAAATAAATCAATCTTTACACAAAACAAACACAAATGCTAAAAAGACTGAGGTTCTTGTCACCATGAGAAAGCAAGCTGAGAAAGTCTTCCATTATAGCTGTAGCTGTCTGTGTGACCCTTCCTTGAACCTAGTGATGCTTATTTTCTCTTCTAAAAGTTGAAAGTCCAGGAGACATGAGCTCTGGAGCATGGCCAAGAATGACCACAGAAACAGCTAGAATCAGAGTTGCCCCCTTTTCTTTAAATCAATTAAGAACTCCCCTTTCATCCATCTCTTCTAAGGAAGGCATACTTGCTTTGAGGAGTATAATATAAATCTCTGTGAACCAACTGTATTTTTCTTGTATGGCCCTTATTTGAATTTCTAGATTACAATACCAGTGAAAATGATTCTTTATGTCCCACTCCCCCAAGGAGCAGTCTAACTCAATGACCATGAAAAGCAGACTTTTACAAAGGAAGCTCTGAAGAAGGTATGGCTCGTAAAAGAGAAATTACAGCTATAGTCTATTAAGTCCGCTGTCAACTAAGATAACGGTTATAAAGGTGTCCAGTGGGCCCTGGAGTTCTAGGGGTAGCCAAGGCCAGCAGCTCCACAGCCCTGTACCCTCCTCACACGCTCGCCTCCTGCAGCATGGTCCTGAGAATGAGAAACCGGTTTGCAGAGCATTTTGAATGAAAGGGTGACAAAACATGAGAGACACCTAATTCTGGGAAATGATCAAAGAGTAGTGGAAGGGGAGGTGGGCGGGGCGGTGGGGGTGACTGGGTGACGGGCACTGAGGGGGACACTTGGCAGGATGAGCACTGAGTGTTATGCTATATGTTGGCAAATTGAACTCTAATAAAAAAAATAAAAAATAAAAAAAAAAAAAAAAAAGGAAACTCTAAGGGGTTCTTTGATGGGGCACTTGGAAAGCCTCTGGCGATACCTGGCCTTCCAGTCTGTCACTATGGCCTCAGACTGTGCCGGAGGCTAACAAGAATATCTCAGATGGATGGGAGGTGCCCCCTCCCTTTCCAGAAAATGTAGAACTCTGTAAAACTGGAATAAGAAGAACTATGGTCAGTAGCCCCAGTACAGCAAACCTCTGGGCAATCACACACTCCCAACAATATCCCCCTTGAAAAGGTGAATGATGTCCACATTGCTCTGCCCCAAAAACTCCTTCTAAAAAAAGCAACCCAAATGTCTAGCAATAGGCAACTGACTGAACCAACTATGGTACATACAGTTGAGTTTAAACAACTGTAAAAGGAATGTGGAATCTCTGTAAGTACTAATATTCTGTGCTCCAGAATACCGTTAAAATGAAATAGCAAGCAGAGGAAACAGTCCATGAATACATTACTGTTTACCTCAGGGAGCAGGGAGAGAGGAAGAGATGGACAGAGAGCACTCCTATTTTACAAGTAAAAGAAAAAAACAAAAAACTAAAGAAAACAAAAACAAAAAGTTTCCTTTGGTGGAAGAAAGGTACATGGTAGAAGACGCAGGGAAAAAGAACTACATTTCTTTGTACTTTTTTTTTTTTAAAGTCTTTAACCCTGGAATGATGTACACATTTTACTTAATATTGAACCAAGATTAGGTGGTTGGTTTTCTTAAGTTTTTTTTTTTTTTAAAGATTTTATTTATTTATTCATGAGAGACATAGAGAGAGAGTCACAGACACAGGCAGAGGGAGAAGCAGGCTCCCTAAAGGGAGCCCGACATGAGACTCAATCCCCAGTCTCCAAGATGGCACCCTGGGCTGAAGGTGGCGATAAACCACTGGGCCACCCGGGCTGCCGATAAGCTATAAAACAAAATGAAACACATTATCTGGAGTTTCATGTTGGCAGGAATTTGGCCCACACTGAGAGGAGCTATTCTATATGATTTTTAAAACACAGTAACCAGGGCAGCCTGGGTGGCTCAGCAGTTTAGCGCCGCCTTCGGCCCAGGGTATGATCCTGGAGACCCAGGATCGAGTCCCATGTCGGGCTCCCTGCATGGAGCCTGCTTGTGTCTCTGCCTCTCTCTCTGTCTCTCTCATGAATAAATAAATTAAATATTAAATAAATAAATAAATAAATAACCACCAAACAAACAAACAAACAAACCACAGTAACAGGACTGTATGCTCCTAGGGGAATATATCCTTCAGATGACAGAAGTATTAGCTTACATTAGTCACAGTGTGGCAATAACATCAGTGTTACAATGTAATAAGCAATATATTGATGAACTTAGATTTTTAGTATAAGGAAAAAAAGATACAAATATACAATCAAAGAAAAAATCTGTAAGCCTAAATCTGAATTAAAAACTTTAGTAAAAAGTCATGCATCTTATTTTTTTATTTTTTAAGATTTCATTTATTCATGAGAGACAGAGAGAGACACACACACAAACACACACACACACACACACACACACACAGAGGCAGAGACACAGGCAGAGGGAGAAGCAGGCTCCATCCAGGGAGCCCGATGTGGGACTCGATCCCAGGACTCCGGGATCACGCCCTGAGCGGAAGGCAGACGCTTAACCGCTGAGCCACCCAGGCGTGTCACATCTTATTTTTTAAAAAAATATCATACACGTATTTCCCAGATGTGTTCCCTGAAGAAACTGCTAGGAACAGCCAGCTTCTCTAGCACCCTGCACCTTTCTCCCATGCAAAGGAACCAGCACACTTTGAAGAAACAGCTGGTTCCAGATGAGGACAGGGACAAAGCTGGGTATGAAACACCTTGTCTCATTAGCAAAAAGAGAAGCTGTAGGATTGCAGTGCATGGATTCAGGAGCCAATCTGAAGACACTCCCATTTGGTCAAAGGTGAGAAAATTTTAACTTCTTAAGATAATAAAAAAAAAATTCTGCAACTAATTGTAACACATCAAACATTAAAAAGCAAAGTTGTTTTGGTTTTTTCTAAGATTTTATTCATTTATTCATGAGAGAGAGAGAGGCAGAGACACAGGCAGAGGGAGAAGCCCGACATGGGACTTGATCCTGGGACTCCAGGACCACACCCTGGCCTTCAAAGGCAGGCGCCAAACCAGAACCACCTAGGGATCCCATTGTGGTTGGCTGGTTGGTTGGTTGGTTGGTTGGTTGGTTGATTGATTGATTGATTGATTGATTTATCAGTCTGAAATGACTAAGGGTCATTTTTTGTTAGTCTGAAAACTGATAAAGGACAAGAATCAATCATTTATCCTTTTCTTGAAGTAATGGTGTTCTCGGGACCACCAAGAAACCGATGAGAGGACACTTCTTTTTATACAATATCCAAGCTAATAAAGAAGAAAGGATATAATTAGAATGTCACCATTTTGTAACTGTGATAAAATACTAGATCTAAATCATGATCATCGATGAATGCTTGACACCATAAAAAAAAGAGAGAGCCAGACTCCCCCCAACAAAACTCCCAAGTAGAACTACCCACCACCACCCATTTTTTTTGCCTTCTTCCTGCAAAATATAAGCTGGTCTGATCAAGCCTCATATGCAGCTCCTAGTTTACAGGAAACACAGGGGAAGGAGAACATACTAAATGGACACTCCTGGGTACAATCAGCAAAAGCTAAAATGTAGGGAAATCTGCAGGAAAACAGTTTCCTCACCTAATAACATAAGCAGATGAGATAAAAAGGAGGAGAAGGAGTTAAGAACCCACAGATTGAGAAATAGAGAGATCGACCAATTGCCACATATATCCTATGAAACAAATTATCAGACAAACAGGGAAGTTTGAATATCGATTGGCACTTTTATGTTAAAGAATTACTACTCATGTTTTAGGTCTGTTAATGGTATTGAAGTTTTTTTCCTAAAGCTTTTAAAGGAATACAGATGACAAAATTATTGAAGTGAAATTCACGGTTCATGGAAATTCACTGTACTATTCACTCTCCTTATGCTGAAATGTTTCATGATAAAAAGTTAAAGAGAAAAGAGTGTTCTTAATTCTGATGGTAGTCTGTGAGTTCTTTTGAGGGCCAAATTTTAGCCCCTAGTGGCAAAGGGTTGATATTATATACATACATACATACAAACATACATACATACGTGATATCCACACTAGGACTATATACATAACATATCAACATACACATTAAATGTCAAATATAAACTATAAAACATTTCTTTTACTGCTCCTCCTTCTGACCTGAAGCATGAAGTCAGGCTTGTCACCTCATTTAATTCACCTCCTGCAGGAGTTAGTAAATACTTTGCTGTCTTACCTACATGCGGTGAGGAATGCCTTCTACAGTACCTGGAGATGAGACTGAGGATCAGAAATATTCAACTTCAAAGAATCCCCACTGGGTTTTTAGAGTTTTTGACCTATAAGTATCTCATGGAATCACTGATCTTCTGGCCTGCATTTTCAAAGCCCTAGTTATTCCGCTTAGATTTACTAAAAGCTACTCACATGGAGAGTTTTTACAAATGTACCACAATAAATATCCCCTAATAGTCTTTAAAAAATGGGGTCAGAGCAGAAAAGTAGATTAGCAGTTGCCAGAGCCTGGCAGTAGAGGAAATGAGCATTGGGCATGGGGTTCATTTAGAGGTAATCAAAGTGCTCCGGGATTAGACCATGGTGATATTTACACAACCTTGTGAAAACCCTAAAATTCACCAAATAACACACTTTTAAAGGGCAGATTTTATGGTATATAGATTATATCTCAATAAAACAGATTTTAAAAAACAGGATCAGAGGTATATAAATTTTTCAAAAGTTTATTCCTTCATTGTAAACCTTTTGCAAACAAAGAAATCACTATGCAAGTAACGAATTTGTTTTTAATTTAGTGGGTTTTTCTTTTTCCTTCCTAAACAATATAACAGCAAGCCTAAGAAAATCAGCAAATGGTATCATGCTAACAAAACTTGCCAATTCTGGTCAGAAAGTAGGAAATACTATAAAGCCTTGGTGGCACCTACCAACTTCATTAACTAAGCCAGTTGGCGAAAGTCCTACCATCTCTAATATTTAAAAATGGTTCTGGGTCTCCAGGCCGTGCAGCTGCCGCTACCACCGACCGTCCGCCTGTCGGCCCGCTCATCCACCCGCAGCATGAGTGGCCTGCGCGTCTACGAGCACGTCGGTCACCGGCTCCTGTGAGATCAAGTCCTAGCAGAGCGAGGTGACCCGCATCCTGGATGGGAAGCGCATCCAGTACCAGCTAGTGGACATCTCCCAGGACAACGCCCTGCGGGATGAGATGCGAGCCTTGGCGGGCAACCCCAAGGCCACCCCACCCCAGATTGTCAACGGGGACCAGTACTGTGGGGACTATGAGCTCTTCGTGGAGGCTGTGGAACAAAACACACTGCAGGAGTTCCTGAAATTGGCCTGAGCCCACTGGGCTCCATCACCACATCCCCCAGCCACCGCCCGGCCATGAAGGACCTTATAACTCCCTGTTGTTCCTAGCCTTCTGACCTTGGAACCTCTCCCCTCAACCCAAGCCCCTTCTCCTCCTCTCTCCTCCATTCAAAGGTGACATTCCTTTCCCACTAGTCTCAGAAATTGTCTTAAGCAACAGCCCAAGTGCTGGCTGCCCTCAGCCAGGCCCTAAGGCTGCCACCCTGCCTGGCACTGGCTGATGGGCACCTTTGTTGGTTCCATTAACCAGGGCTCTGCCAAAGGCCCCACATTCCCCATCCTGGGAACACCCTAGAGACAATTAAATGTCCCATTCCATTGAAAAAAAAAAAAATGGTTCTGGACTAGTTTGGGGCAGTGCAGAACTTCTCTCCCGACTAAAGAGACTCAACTTTAATTAACCCTGCAGAATTTAGGGTTTGAGTAAAAAGTCATGATGCACTCCGAAAGACAAATGATTTTATTTCTTCAATTAGTTAAAAGGGAAATAGTTTTAGTTCGGATGGTAACTTAGACAAAAATGACATCAAATGAGATACGCTGTATTAAATGCCTGATAAAGAATGAATACAAATAAAAATCATCAACCTTAGCTTTCCCCTGCTCTTGACATGTGTCTCCAGGAGCTTAACCAAGGCAGCAAGTGTTCTCACTACAGACCCACACTTGAAACATAAAAATTGAAGAACATGTGAAATTGGCTTTTAGCCCTTCCACTGCTACCTCTATTGTTTATAAGCAGAGTCTTTTCATCATATTAACTTTAAAATCCATCTGTAAACTACGAAATCAGGAGCTGACAAAAAACAGCACGAGTCTACCTTATGGAGTTTGTCACTAAGTGCTTAGGAAAGAAAAGAGCAAGGATACTTTTAAAACTTGGCCTACTTAAAAGACATGAGGAGAAATCTCGCAGAGGAAGACACAGACATGGCCAACATGCACATGAGAAAATGCTCTGCATCACTTGCCGTCAGGGAAATACAAATCAAAACCACAATGAGATACCACCTCACACCAGTGAGAATGGGGAAAATTAACAAGGCAAGAAACAACAAATGTTGGAGAGGATGTGGAGGAAGGGGAACCCTCTTACACTGTTGGTGGGATGTGAACTGGTGCAGCCACTCTGGAAAACTGTGTGGAGGCTCCTCAAAGAGTTAAAAATAGACCTGCCCTACGACCCAGCAATTGCACTGCTGGGGATTTACCCCAAAGATACAGATGCAATGAAACGCCGGGACACCTGCACCCCGATGTTTCTAGCAGCAATGTCCACAATAGCCAAACTGTGGAAGGAGCCTCGGTGTCCATCGAAAGATGAATGGATAAAGAAGATGTGGTCTATGTATACAATGGAATATTACTCAGCCATTAGAAACAACAAATACTCACCATTTGCTTTGACGTGGATGGAACTGGAGGGTATTATGCTGAGTGAAGTAAGTCAATCGGAGAAGGACAAACACTGTATGTTCTCATTCATTTGGGGAATATAAATAATAGTGAAAGGGAATATAAGGGAAGGGAGAAGAAATGTGTGGGAAATATCAGAAAGGGAGACAGAACATAAAGACTCCTAACTCTGGGAAACGAACTAGGGGTGGTGGAAGGGGTGGGGGGTGGGGGTGAATGGGTGACGGGCACTGAGGGGGGCACTTGACGGGATGAGCACTGGGTGTTATTCTGTATGTTGGTAAATTGAACACCAATAAAAAATTAATTTATTAAAAAAATAAAAATAAAAAAAATAAAACTTGGCCTACTTGTAAGCAGGAGGGGCATTTTTTAAAACACATATTCCCAACTATCTAAAGCATTTCTTCTTCTCATGAACTTCTATTAGCATTTCAAATGAGTTTTGAATTAGATTCACTTGAGCCAAATCATCAAACAACGTTTCCAAGGGGTGCCAGGAAATACCACTGGCCATGGAGGTGAGAGTAGAAAAGCACCACAGGGAGTTGTACCCTAATATAGCCCCGTTCCACATGCCAAAAAGACACACCCAACATACAAAAGCAGCTGGCGGTGTTACACATTCAAAATAAAATGTGTTCAAAAAGAGACATCAGATCAGCATATTATGCCTGTTTGAGAAAGATAAAAAAATTCTCAAGGGAAACACATCCAGGAAGACTGTCTAAAAGCACATGACAGTCCACACATTTACTTCCTGCTACAACAGAGCAGAAAAATCTGCAAACCTTTGTTTTATAAAAAGTGAACTAGTGCCAAAAAGGTAAAATACCCAAAGGCTCTTCTGTTCATGGGGGCAGGAACCCCCAAAGAAACAGCCCCAAAAGCCCTAAAGCTGACCCTCTAATGTGCAGAAAAGAGGTCAAGTGCCCCAAAGCCTGAGAGGCTGGTCTAGACTGTCACCAACCTGCAGGAGGCCAGGCATTCCCCAGCACCAGGCTGTATAGGTAAGTGGAGGACCCAGTTGGTGGAGATCACTGGGGCTTTCATAGTCCATAACATGGGTTCTAGGAACTCCAAGATCAGGGAACAAGAAACCAAGGTAAAAAATTCAGGACTCATCCAAGTCAGGTCAATTCCCATCACTTTCAAAAGACGATGGACTTTTAAACAATCACTTGTTTTACTTCACTGAATAGGGAAAAACACCAAATGTTTGTTGAATGACAGATACAAACCTATTTTTACTCACCAGTGCTATCTGACTTATGATGTGCCTACTCGCTAGAAGAAAACGCACTGAGCACTAATTTCTCAGGAGAATGCTACAAGAATAAGGCAATTAAAAATCCACTGAAACACCAGTGCTTTTCTATGTGTGACAGGTGAGTTAGTTTAGTATTTCAGACTCTAACACTGTATCAGAAGCAATCAGAAGAAGTAGTACCACAGATTAGAAAAGTTTAACTTTACCTGAAAGGTATGCAACTTTTTCCTTTAAAATTGGCAAAACATCCATAGCTTTCATTTCATCGTTTTTTCGAAACCCTGAAATATATAAAGAAAAATTCAAATTACTAGGTTACTTGAGTGACATTTAACTTCTTACCCACCATATCCAATGCCAATAGAGTACCTTTACTCACACCCATTAAACCAGTTTTAGAAATATCATTTCAAATCATGTGAATTCTATGAAGAAAAGACTGTGATCACAGAATTATCTTCTATTTTTAATGTCAATGATTTGCACACAGACCCAAAGGCTCCTGTACTAAGCAGGCTCAAGGCCATTTGTAGCAATAAAAATCTGCTCCCAAAAACACAGGACATGAAACCAGTCCAGATCATTTCAAACATCTTCATCTGAATCCTGTAGATGAATGCAAACAAAGCAGCAATATCAGGTTTTTAAACACGGTGATTGGTGGCACACTGAAGCCCCTAGGGGGAGCTCCAAGCCTCCTCCTTGGGAGTCCAGAGTGGTTAAAAATAAACAGTGGCAGTGAGGAGAACAGGAATTATAAATAGCTGGGGACCGGCCACAGCTCCCTTCATGCCCTAACCTTCCAGGCTTTCTGGGTCATGCCCCCCTAGAAGAATGTCCCTAGTTAGTGGGTAAGATGTCCCAGTGCCACCTGATTCAGAAGGCGGCTGAGTGCATCTTCTCACTGTGAACCAACTCTCCCCACGTCCAATACCGTCAAACGCAAGTGGAGAGATCATGGAAAAGAAGCATGAAGCAAGCAATTCAGGGCAAGCCGATATCCATCTTGCAGCCTAAACGCGTGTGGCCCAGCTCACCAGGGCGAATGCCCACAGGGGAGTCTGGGGCCCCGAATGTTCATGCTCATAACAATTCTTCAGGGGCAGTCCCGGTGGCGCAGCAGTTTAGCGCTGCCTGCAGCCCAGGGCGTGATCCTGAAGACCCTGGATGAGTCCCATGTCAGGCTCTCTGCATGGGGCCTGCTTCTCTCTCTGCCTGTGTCTCTGCTACTCTCTCTCTGCATCTCTACAAATAAATAAATAAAATCTTAAAAAAAAAAAAATTTCCTCGGGATAGTTCTCCTGGAGGAAATTTTGGTCCAGGATACTGGTTATCCTCATCAAAACTAGAAACTATCATTATTGGCTCAACAATCTCTAGGAAAAATAAAACACCACTGCCCCATCACTTATTTCGTTTGTTTTTGCCCAAAACCATACCAAGAACGCTCCAGAATGGTAGCTCGGTAACACAATAGTGCAAGATGCAGATCTGGATTTAGAGAGCAAGGAAAGCACTCTCTCACTGACCTGGGGCTTCCACTTGTGACAGGTCTGAGTAGCCCCTGGGGGACTAGCCCTGCCACAGAAAAAGCCTACAAAAACAAAAAACAACTGTCTCAAGGCTGCAGAGTAACCCAAAGCAGGGAGACACGACTTGGAAAAAAGGGACTGTCACTGGGAACACGGAGACTGGGGCTGTCGCCTGAGGACAGGATGCCAGCGGAGCAGGACAGGGCGCCAGCGGAGCCACGTGGAGCTGTCAACACAAGAACCAGCCACATCTGGGGGCAACCTCAGTAGCAGACGAGAGAAGGGAAGGAGCCGGGAGCTCCAGGTTCTGTGTATAATCTTGGCTCCAGTCTCCGGCTCTACCCTGAGCCTCACTGGTACAAGGCAAGCTCCAAGCTAAAGACAAAGTATCTGACCAAGATTCCTGTTGCAGCCCAGGGCAGAGGAGCTGAGAGTCATAGCTTGAGTCCAGCCACGTTAGCACCCTGCCAAAGCAAGCAAGCAACAAACATCAGCACTTTGGGGAGGAATAGAACAGAACCCAGCCTCCTCAATATATCATTCATAGAGGCAAAGAATGACTAAATTACTGGTATGATTTGATTAATTAAGTCTCTCCTGCCTGCAGAATACTTCTATATATATCAAGAACCCTGTTTAACAGGATTAACCATGATATTGACAGTCACTAGAGACCCTGCCCAAGGACAGCAGCAAATGCATCCTGAGGAGGACCCCAAGGTCCAGGAGATGCAGCAGCATTACCTCTCTGGGCCATGAAAGGGCTCAACACGGAACCCACACTTCTACATCATCAGACCATTTTGCTTTTCAGTGTACCAACCTCTGTGCTGGCAACCCACCAAGCTTTTAAAAACAGTAGCTATTTATAAAAGGCAAAACAAGAGCCAAGAGTTCTGCAATTTCATCCTTAAGGTTCCTTCAAAACTCTTGAATGGATGCAATCTCGTTTGAGCAATTCATTGCCAGTCATTAGGTAATTCACTGGACACATCTAAAAAGAAAAAGATTCCACCTCAATTCCATCTGTGGTGGACAGACACATCAGTAGGGCCAACATCAAGGGGAACCAGGCAGCACAGGGGCCCTCAGGAAGACAAGGTTATAAATACCTATGGCCAGGCACTGTGTGAAAAGTTCCACCAGCAGCACAGAGTGCTAGGGAACCCAGACAAATGGGGAGGCAAATCGAATGACAGACAGGTACAGTAGGAAGGAGTGAGAGTTAGCTGTGGGTCCCAATCTACAGGGATTTGAAAAGATGATCCCCCTTCTATTGCTACCAGGTAAGAAAACACATGCTTCTACCACCGGCACATCGCCTCTGCCCCAACAGATGCCCTGGCCAGACAGAGGAGAGCCCTCAAAAGGACCACCACTGGCTGCAGTCCTGGATCCCCACACGACAGAAGACAGAAACAAGGGCCCCCACTGGAGGGCCAGCCTGCCTCACACAACCCTCAACAAGTAGAATGTCCTAATCCCGGTGCTGGCATCTCACAAGAGGACTACGTGACTTACATGAGCATTCCAAAGCATTCTTAACAATTCCTGCTGACTTTCTGCAGCAACCTATTTATTACTACCCTTTCGGGAGCGGCCAATGGAAGTGAGAGCTGCCGTGTTCCAGCCCACCCCACAGGAAGAACAGCACACTGACAGGAAAACAAGGTGGGAAGTAAACAAAACTTTACGACAAAAAAAATCTCGATTTCCTATGCCACTGGAAGCCAGAGACTCACTTCCTCTCGTGTTTTAGTTTCCAGGAACTATACTTTAAGTTTATTGGTTCCTGAAGTTCTCCCCTAAGTTAGGTTAAGACTCACCATCTCGTCAGAAGAGAAAAGGGACATGAATCCAGGACTAAGCTGATGTTGAAGTATGTTACACTTCGATTGTGATACACATACATGTACAATATAAATTCTTCACACTTTCACTACAGTATTTTTGTTAAATATGTCACAGGAAAAGATGTGAATTTCGTGAAAATAGTCAATTAAAATTTTTAAAATAAAAAATTCTTAAAAGCAGAAATATAAAACTAACCACAAAGAAACTGAGTTGGTGTGACTATTATGGCAATCACCTAAGTATTACCTTAATCTCATTTCCATTTTAAAAAACACACCCAATAAGCAAAAGGTTAAGGAAGCATGTATACTTACCATAAAGCTAGATTAAATACATCATATAAATTTTAATAAAAAGCAGGAAGAACTCAGCCATGAAACATCTTTAGATCAAAAAGGCAGATTCTGATCCATGCCCTGAAGAGCTATTTATGAAAAGAGTGTGCAACTATTAAAAAAAAAATTCCAAATACATGGCTTCTGTGCTATTCCACTGATTCTACATTACACCGCAGATAAAACAACTCCTACTGTGTTCCTTCCTTGTGCATTAAAGGAGCTAGCTGTGGTTTCTAAACTTTTGGATCAAAAGGATATGCTCCGTGACTATCTCTATAACACACAGCTCCCCCGCCCCCCATGCTCATGGGGAGAGAAAGGGATAGCAAATACCATCTTGGAGTGATGCTTCTGAGATCTCAGGACACATCTTTGTGTCACAAACCACGAGTCAGCAGTGCTTTTACTTCTAAGTGCCACCAAGAGAGTTTGAAAATGCCACTAATAGGTGGAGGAAGGGGGTGCCAAAGACTTGTAGTAAAATTAGATGAAAAGAAAAGCAGCCTGAAAAGTAGTAACACCGGGTCAAAGTCAGAGGACATTTAGTTATACCCATTTCTTAAAATAGATACTTTTTAAATTACACAGAGCCTAACTGAACAGTGCAGAAAGACAATATTCTTGATACAATTTAAAGTAAGCTTCCCCATCTGAGAAAAAGAAGCCAATGTGAATTAAATCAAATGCTAGCTTCAGGAGACAGTGACCATAGCATAAGGATGCAGTCTGCCCAGGCTCATTTGTAGGTAGAGAGAGTGTTTCCCAAGGGGAGCCCAAAAACGCATGCAACAACCACTCTTTTTTTTTTTTTTTTTAACAACCACTCTTTTGAATCAAGTCTAGAAGGAACCTGATTGGAATGTTCACGTGGTAACACCTGTCATTACACTAAGATCTTAATATTAATATTTGTTGAATGATACTGAGGAGAAAGGAGTGTGGGTTAAAAATCAGATGTTACCATTGTTGAACATGCAGTTAGTGCTCTTTTCTGGTTCAACACAAATAATACCTAAAACAATAAAATCTGAATATTTAGAGGGTTTAATATATTCATTTAAAAACATCTCAACCCCAAGGTTCACATATTACTTGCTAAAACTGATGGTTATCACCTTGTATTTTACAAAAGATTTTACTTATTTATTTCTATCTATCTGAGAGAGACAGACAGACAGAGACAGCCAGAGTAGAAGGGGTAGAGGAAGGAGAAAGAAAATCCCAAGTAGACTCCACGATGAGCATGGAGCCCAATGTAGGGCTTGATTCCCAGGACCCTGAAATCATGACTTAAGCTGAAATCAAGAGTCTGATGCTTAACCCAGATGCCCCTCTGTTATCACCTTTTAAATTGCTATTTGGTTCAAGAGCATGTCAATCTGAGGTACATTTTACACCCCTGCTTCCAAACTGCTCATATTTCTTAAAATTATAAGCATTATGTTGCTCATCAAGAGATTAGTTTTTCTCTCTATTCCTCTAAATTGGCCTGCTAGCTAGAAGACGGATTTCTTTTGTTTCCTGCTATATACCAGATGCCTAAGACAGGACCAGGCACAGGGTGGTCAACAAACACATGATGGATTGATGGCTGAATGAATGAGTGAATAAATGAATGAGTGAATGAATGAATGAATGAACAAACATACTTCTCCAGCTTCTTGACCCCGAGTTCCTACTCAAGCACTTTAATGTTCCTTAGTACTTTGCATTTTAAGTTTACGAAATATAAGCTCAGTGTTTTCAAATGGCCACTCCTATTCTATGTGTTATATTTATAACAAGGAAATTAAACACATTGCCCTGAGAGGAAATATTCCACAAGTCAGCATTTAACAATGGAAAATCTTTTACTTGAATCAATGGTCTGAAACTTCAACTATCTAATACTCCACTGGCCAAATCAATCTCTCATTTTTCACCCTGAGTCTCTGTGAGTAGGTGCTGTATTGTTGTTATCAAATGCCTTTTGGAGTGAGTCACTGCTGACCACCATGTTTACTCATTTGGTCTCTTCTCAGTATTAGATTTTTTAAAACAACAACAAACAGAAAAGGAATGACAACCCACAAGTTCTCTTACTTTAAGAAGAAAAAGCACCACAGAAATATTTTTACAATGAGCAAGAAGCACATTATTCCAACAGTATTTTTAATATAAGGGTCAAAAAAAAATAAGATGAAATAAACCAAATGAGGTCAAAGGTAAATAAAATTTAAACTTTTAAAGCCAGGATACAGGGTGATTTCTTTTTTAAATCCCTATTTCTCCTAGGCCTACTGGCAGATATTAGTAATTTCAGATTTTATGTCATCTTCAAATTAAACAAGTCGGTTTTTTTGTTTGTTTTTGAAGTAAAAACAGAGTTAGAAAAACACCAGAGCTACCTCTTGATCATCCGGCTGAAGGAAATGAACTGCTGCCGTGTTCCTAACCATCTGCCTCACCTCCTGCCCTTGGTCTTTCAAAGACCATCCACCGGGGATCCCTGGGTGGCTCCGCGGTCTAGCGCCTGCCTTTGGCCCCGGCGCGATCCGATCCGGGACTGCGGGGCTGCGGGGCTGCGGGATCCAGGGCGGGATCCAGTCCTCGGGCTCCCTGCAGGGGGCCCGCTTCCCCCCCTCGGGTCTCTGCCTCTCTCTGTGAGCATCATGAATAAATAAATCTTAAAAAAAATTAAAATAATAAAAGCCAACCCACAGGACAAACTGTGCTCTTCATCCATTTCCAAAGGCCTCATTTGCCGGTCAGTCCTACTACTTTAGTACTCGATGGGGAGGCCGCAAGTGGGAGTGGCTGAAAAAATCCTACACCCTCAGAGACACAGGTCTGTGCGCAGAATTAAGAACGTGCTCATAAACAAAGCAGCATCTTGAGACAACAGCAGAAAGGAACACTAACCAGGAAGCTGGAGGGCTACTCTTAGCACCAAGCCTTGGCGGTAATTACCTAGTTTTACTCATTAGTTCACTCAGGGGCATGGGGCATGGCGCACGCGCACCTGGAGCACAAGGAGCCGGAGGAGGAATCCGCAGCGGCCGCCGGCGGAGGTGACGTCACCCGGGCAGCCAGCCGCAGCCCCGACCCCGACCCCGACCCCGCAGCATCGCTCACAGGCACGGGGCGGCGGTGCGGGGCCCACCGTGGGTGTGCTCTCAGGGGCTTTAACCACGCACGCAGTGAGGCTAGTGGTGTGTAGGAAGGAAGCATTTCTAACTAGCCTGGATCCTCTATGAAAATGTTGAGGGGGAAAGGTGGCCATAAAATCAAATTATATAAATGTCATTTTTACTAAGGCATAAAGACATCAAAATATAATGTACTGCTTATATTTTTATGTAAATATATAACTGCCATTCAAACATATAAAATGCATGTCAAGTGAATTAAATACCAAGAATATGGGCATGCTCACAGACCACCACACGGAATACAGATGGGGTTTCATAGTGCAGTACTGTAATTTTTACCTAAACCTTTATGGCTATAATAACTGTCAGACTGGTTAATTTATCCCTTCACATAATTTTAGAAGCAAGAGTCCGTAATGTAACATCATACTCTTAAGGAAGAAAAAGCAGCATAAGTTTGATTGATCCAAGGAAGTAAAGGGCATTTCAACTTAAAATAGCTCTGGCTTTTTAATGTCCTGAGCACAAAACACAGAGGACAAACCAAAATAACCAAAAGACCATTAACAAAAAATATTTTTAAACTATCACATATATTTTAATGTAAATGAAATAATGAATTTTTAATTTTGATGATCTTAAGTATGTCTTAGCTACGTATTCAAGTTTAATTAAAAACTATAACAGACCAATGGAAGGGAATATTCTAATAGTCAAAAAAGTAGTATTATTATTAAAGGGGATTTTACTGTCCTACAATCTCATACACCAAAAAGAACCATGTACCAGATGTGCTGTTCATCTTTGTACCCCCAAGGACCGGCCATGGCTAAGCATAGAGAAACTTCATCCTCATGTTGGCCTAACACCAAAAGAAAGAACACATACATCTGTGCCTCTAAGAGTATCAGGAGATGCCTGTGGGGAAAGCGTCCACACTGTACTCTGGGACTCCAGTCACCCATCCTAAGCCACATGTATCCACACAGATATAGACATGTGCCTACTTATTCTGTGATACCTACTCCAAGGAAGGCTTGCTGTATGTAAAGAAGCAGCCTCTCTGAAAAGCTAGTTAGAAACTTAGTTTGTATCAAATGATCCACAGAGATACAACTGATAGAAATTGATCACTGTCAAATGAAATGATTTAGATCAAATCATCCAAGATTGACTGCTAAAAGAAACCACGTTTAATCATTACAACATTTCATACATGGTAGACCCTTGCCCTCTACCAAAATAGAAAAGAAAAAAATCCTTAGGCCTTCATATTTTTTTTAGTTTTTATTTATTTATGATAGTCACAGAGAGAGAGAGAGAGAGAGAGAGAGAGGCAGAGACACAGGCAGAGGGAGAAGCAGGCTCCATGCACCGGGAGCCTGATGTGGGACTCGATCCCGGGTCTCCAGGATCGCACCCTGGGCCAAAGGCAGGCGCCAAACCGCTGCACCACCCAGGGATCCCCATATTTTTTTCATGCAGATCAAAAGCATTCTTACAAAAGGCTTTGAAAAATAAAGCTATATGTAATTCTCCTTTTCCTTTATGTAGAGATCTTTTTGATTATTGTAAGCAATTACAGAGATGTCATATAAATTAGTGATATTAAAACTCTGTTCAGTGGACACTGATTTGGGGGGACAGGGAGGGACTTGTACACTCAGTGTGTTTGCAAAAGCAACACAGGAGTGTTCAGACACTTGGTATGGAAAAACCAGGGCCAGAGGGATCACAATAGGAGAAGACATCCTGTAAGATGTAGGATATATGGGGTGGAGGTGATTACGGTGGGTCTTGATGACCAAGCAGAAGACTCCCAGCACTGGCACAAAAAAGGTGTCAAGAAAAATGGGGCTCCTGCATGCCTATGGTACAACCATCTCCACCTGTGCTCATCATGGTCTCCACAAACCTGTTCCCTGCTATTAGGTCCCAGCACAGTACCTGGCCCCATGAACCATCTATCTATCCAACAGCCAAACCAGGAACCCGGGCTTCCCCCTGCCCCCCACCCTTTCATGCACTCTTGTAGGCTCTATGCTTAAATGGAGCACTGCGTCTCCCTGCCCCACTGGCCAGTAGTCTCCTAAAGGAGGTGCAGGATTCCCTTTGATCCACTCTTCCACTCTCCCCAAACCCCTATCTCATCATTTTCCTCCCTAAAATTCATCAGTGGCTCCTCAGAGCCCTCAGATAAAACCCAAACTCCTGGGCATGCCCCCAAAGTCCTTCACAATCCAAGCCTGCTGACATTTGCAGCCTCACAACCCCATTCATTACCCTCTCCCTCACCTACCCCTGCAGGTACCACAGATCCCTGCTTTCCAATGAGCTCCCACACAGCCTCAAGCACTCCCTCCCCTCCCCATGCACAAGCCCACACATCCTTCACATTCCTGAACACTCAGACCAGAACCACTCCTTCTGTACAGTCTTGCCGTGTGTCCCCACTGCTGGATCTGATCCCCCATCCGGCACTCTAACTGCACCCAAAACCTCATCATGTTGCATGGTAATTATCTAAAGAAATACCTGTTGGGGGCCCTGCCCCCACCCCCATTAGAAGGCAGGCCATTGCCTGTCATCTCCCAGCCTGGCTTCACTGCAGCAGAGTGCCACAGGACATGTAAGAGCCTCATGCCTAGCTGGTTCAACCCTGGGATTCATACCACTTCGAGCAGCTAGACATTTTAAGGGGCAGTCCACAATCTGGAGTTCTGAGCAAGGTATCCATGTTATCACATAAAGCAACGAGTCCAAAGCAGTCAACTTGCCACACACACTCAATTTTGAGAAGGCTTAGGTGACTGCGTTACTTCTTTGTCTAGTATATTCAGTGACTAATACATAAAATCACATTTGTATATTTTTGGTCTACATTTTAAAGTAGGGAAAGTTTTACTTTGGAATTGTTTACAATGTACTTAAAAAGGTATTTTCTGCCCTAACCACCAAAATTGTAACCGATTATAAAAAGCTTCTCTGGTGGGAAGACCAGGCTGTGATTTGAGAAAAGATCACTCAGTGGCTTTTCACTCTACCTCCTCAACAACCAACAGAATGCAGGCCTTCAGGGAAGTGGTTTCCAAGCAGAAGACACAGGCCTCAGGGCCCTGCCTTTGCGGTGGGTTGAGTGGGTTCTGGTCGCGGTCACATCTTCACCCAAGAATTCCAAGTTACCCGGAAGTGCTCTCATCATGAGAGTCTGTAAACAAAATAAGCATAAGGGAACCAGCAAGGCAAATATATGCCTGGCAACTCAAAACTGAACACCTTTTTCTTTCGTACTGTTGTTATGACAACAGGTCCCTCTGCACTAGGCCAAGTACTCAGATGGCAATGTCTTTTGCCACATTACTTAAACACAAGCTAACCCTCTGTAAGTGTTATGTATCACAAATAGTAACATCCCAGAACACCTGCATTGTGCCACTGACATCTTCCCTTGTTACTGACCACGAATATGAAGGAACAGAAACCGCATCAAGCAAACAGGGAGAGCCAAACCTTTCTAGCTAGTCTATAAATTTAAGATAAAGGGATATAATTCTATCAATGAATCAAGATTTGGGTTTAAAATTTGGTTTCAGCTTCTCTCCAAATCAGTATTCCCCAAGCCAGCCTTCCTTCTGTCCACCCTACGATGCTAAGGTTCTCCTTTGGAATATCTCCCCTTGCCCAGATAGCTAAAGAAAGGCTGTAAGCCTGGGGTAAGCACTGAGAGCACATTACTCACCCAGAGGTCCTCCTCCAGGGTCATCAGCAAATGCCTATCAATCCTGTCTACCCTTCAAGATATTTGTTGATAAGTTTTCCATTCATGGAGAAAAAATAAACCAAGGTTGAGTGTCTTAATCTAGCAATTAACTTCATTGAGCAGTGATTATATTCAAATGGAAATACTGTATTAAGGGACATTAAATTACATACACACATATACGAAATATCAAAATGTCTCCTAAAGTTAAGTAGTCAGCAAAGTTATTGTATGTACAATTCTGTTTCAAAACCCTTCAGTTAATTAATTTACCCTTGTATTAATGTATCATGCAAGGCAAATGCCACAAAGAAACAATTTTTAATATAAGGACTGAAAAGTAAAAAAAAAAAAAAAAAAAAAAAGGACTGAAAAGTTACTTCCATTTGGGTTTAATTTCAACATAAACTCACTAGAAAGATATAGCTTTAATAACACAAAGAATTTGGCAGAACTTTCTACCAGCCAGGCCTTTGATGAAGCTTAGCATTGTGTTTTTTAATCCCTCGGCATTCATATTTACACACAGTGCTCTCTTAAGTCCTAGAGATTTTCCCCCTAAATGGTATGTTCTGATTTTAAGAAGCTTATAATCTAAAACAAAATAAAACGCACATTTAGAATAACAGTGGCCTTAACAATGTGTACGTGACACATTGATGGAGACAAATGTCTTGCAGATACACGTAACTGTTATTTCTAAGAGAGATGTAGATACTGTTGTGATTAGACTAACCCACCTAGAAGTATTACTTCTGTCACTGAAATTTTGTATCAATCACAAGCACTAAAAACTAGGTCCCTGACATAAAAAATGGTGTTCCGGACCATTCTGAAAGGGTCAGAAACCCTCGCTCCAGGGACAAAACCACAGCATCGGAGTGAATAATACAAATAACATGTTCAAAGATTAACACGGTGATGTTTTAATCATTAGAAACCCACTCAACAGTTAACACGTGGCTACTCTGCCTAAGGTGTTCAGCTACCCTACTCTGCTTTGATAACGGTTTTCATCTTTTTCTGAACATATCAGAAATACATTGTGCTACATCTGGTACTTGAGAAGACAAATCGGAACAAGTTAAGTCCTGATATTCAGATGTCTACTGACCAACAAACAGTACAAGAACCCTAGAGAAGCAACTCTTGTCATCACTAAGTAAGGACAACTCAAAAAAGCAAAACAACAACAAAAACCCCAATGCTTTGTAACTTGTTTTCAGGCTGAATTTGGAGTACAACCTAAAGTTTGGATTTTTCTTCCCGATCCTTCTGTTTGCCATAATGAGATTTGATGCCTTGACAAGTATGCTAGCTCTGAGGACACGTGGAGAGAAGGACCAGGCCAACACTGGGCACAGACCTGCTTTACACCTAGACCACAGAGGGCAAGTTCAGCCTTTAGGACTCACCAGCTCTTAAGATTATAAAGTGCCTTCTCATTCAGGTTCTGGTGTCCTTACTCGCCCTCGTTTCCAAGCAGAGGGAAAAAAAACCATTCCAGTGAAAAGGTTCCTACCATTTACCTCCCTGTTAGATTCCTAACAAGAAATTGAAGAAATTACCGGAATTGAGAAAAGAAATGCCATCTGTGAATGTAAAAAGAAAACGCAAAGTGAAAGTCACTTCCGCTCTCTAACAAACTACCTCTCCTCCCACCTTCTCCAGCTCAAATCCCCTTTGCATATCCATACAAAGGGAGGTTTTCTAAAATTCTGGTTTTAAAATGTGTTTAATTAAATCAAATTATTTAGATATACAGATAAGAAAACAAATTTTGACATAAAAATGTATTTAATGTGAACTGGCTCATCTCCACTTACATTTTTATGCATATTCACTGAGGAGGAGAAGAAGGTATAAATTCACAAGGTAGAGGGACAGAAGTGTCCAAGGGGCATGACCGCTCACGGAATGGGTACAGGGCAGCTTGCTGGAAGGAGTCACTGTCAGGCACTCACCACATTTCAGGTTACCAGCTCATGCTTAGTGGTGCCTCCTCTGATTCACTGGAAGACGAGATGGGAATTCAGCAAGCAGAAGCCAAGCACAGACTCAGGGGAATGTGCCACCACCACTCCAGCAGGACTACAACCCACACAAAAGGTGAAGAAGCTCCACCTATGTGCGGGTAACTCACATCCTACCTGGGCTCCTGTTGAAGCGCTACAGGAAAAACTGACAGGTATCACCTGGGCCTGTGCCACAGGGCACCCTCCTCCTGCCTGCCAAAGGGTCCCACAGTCCAGAATGGGGCGGGGGGGTGGGGCACAACCTCATGGCAGGTTTTATTTCCTTACACCCTTATCCTGCAGTACCCAACCTGAGTGGGGTAAAACACAAAGGTGTATGCCTTGTAGGCTGGGGAACCTGCTGTTCCTTTTCCAATTCCCTAATTGCTACGTTCCCACAGAGAAACAATATGTATCTGCCAAGGAGCATTTTTTCCCAAATTAACTCAGGATAGAAATGCAAATAGCAATGCAATAAGGACATTTAAAATGAGATGTGTAGTACTCATTCTCCAGCTCATGCACTGCAAGACCTCTGCAGTGCTCTGCACAGAGAGCTACGTGACACCTGCTGCCCAGGTGCCCGTGACCGAGGACAGGACAGCACAGGGTTACAAACAACTTCCTTCCAAGGGAAAATGACAGGCACGAAGGTGTGTGGAAGAGATTATACTGCTCACTTCTGTTAGCAGCACATTTTGTGGACATCACCTGAAAGCAACAGTGCCACAACTCAAAAGAAAACTGTCAAGGTACTAGTAACGTCTAGTACAGACCCAGGGCTGGACCCTGGCTGCCTGGTCTGCCAACTCCCAGGAGGAATCCAGTGGACGCATGGCTCAGTCCCTCTGCACCTTGGTTTCCATATCTGTGAAATGAGATCCCAATTAACACACCACATCACAGAACAAACAGTGCCAACAACATTAACTATGATTACCACTGACATTTGAGAAAGCCACTTATTCTTAGGTGTATACATTTGGTAAGTGCTTTAAGTAAATGGATTTGAGGAAATGCCTGCCGTTTCTGCATTCTATAAGGAGGTGCATCTTACTCAAAAAAAAAAAAAAAAAAAAAAAGTAAGACTGAGATGTCCGGTTACTGTCAAAAGTCAGCAAAAAGAAACCACTTACTTTTAAAAATCAACAGCCATGACAGATGAACATTGGCAATGTCCTCCTCCTGAACTGACTGTAAAGAACTGGAAGGTGATTCAAAAGTCAGAACGCTCTCTGATCTAAGAGCTTTCAGCAGTTCATGCCGACCCTCATTCCCCCCACACAGCAACACCCACCGGCACCTGAGTGTTCTCAGGATGCTGCTGATTAGCCTGTTCCCATTGTGGGAAGGGCAAATCAGAGTACAAATGAAATGAAAGCAGATGAGCCAGTAAAGTCACTTGAAGGGAAAAAATTTTTAAACGATCACCTCCTCTCACTAAAATAGTGGCAACAAAAACTTAAATAACCCACAAAGTGCTCCCCCGTTCCAACACCTCCTCACTTCACGCCCCTCTACAGCCAAAGACCTGTCCATTGTTGCAATGATTCCTTTCCTTCTGCTTTGAAAGTGGGAAAGGCAGGGATTACAGCAAGAGCTCTTACCTCTGGCCTTGCCAGCTGGAGCCCTGAGCTTGCTAGTGACCATTGGAGCCGCAGGGATGCCAGGCGGCAGGGCTCTGGCTCCCACATCCAGGCCCTCTACCTGCACTGGCCCGCCTCTGGGACATCAGTAACCAATAGGAGGTCACTCTCTCACGCTACAGGGCTACTTGAGGCCAGAAGGCATAGACAGACCATACTTTCCCCTCCATCCTCACCTTCCACCTTTCTTTTTTATTTATAATTTTACTGAAATTCAATTTGCCAACATATAGTAACACACCCAGCGCTCATCCCATCATATGCCCTCCTTAATGCCTGTCACCCAGCTACCCCATCGCCCCCGCCACCCACCTCCTCTCCAGCAACCCTTTGTTTGTTTTCCAGAGTTAAGAGTCTCTCATTGTTTGTCTCCCTCTTATTTCTTCCATTCAATTTCCCTCCTTCACTTATGGTCTTTTGCACTATTTTTTATATTCCACGTATGAGTGAAACCATACGATGACTGTCTTTCCCTGACTTATTTCATTCAGCACATGGATGGAACTGGAGGGTATCCTGCTCTGTTTTTAATAGACGATCAAGAACAAACAGGGTTTTCCCATTCTGCCTAGAACTGTGGGTAACAGTGCAATGAACAGCTGGCTGTGCACACAGAAAAATGCTGGCCTTTGTACACATACTGTCTGTGGCTGCCACACCCTCAGCCCATTCTGGTGAAGACAGAACTCATTCAAAATTAAGGTTTTAAAGTGATGAGAAACCACTCTAAGCTCTCCTCCTCTGTTCCTTGCAGAAACCACCCCAGGTGGATGCTGCCAGCACGACATCAGCCAACTCTGCAATGGTATCACCTCAAAACAGGAGCAGGACGGTAGGTGGTATTATAGTAAATAAAATCTAAGAGCCCCGATGCCTTTAAATATTCAATTACTCACTTTATGGTAAAGCAAAAAGGCTTTCAAATCAATTTTTCTAATTCTTTCAGCTACTAAAATGAAAGCCTAGGCAACACAGGCCCCACTTAGAAGACAGTACCAGTCTGGTGTGCACAAAGGTGTGTGTATGTTTGAAACCGCCATCCTGTTTAAGAACCAGGACATGAAGAAAAAAAAAAAGAACCAGGACATGCCAAGACCTTAGAAGGCTCCCTGCCCCGGCCTGAGGATACCCACCTCCTGATAACCACTGTGCTGACATTTCGGGTAACCATGCCCTTGCTCTTCTTGATAGCCTTCACATTATTAATCTATTGCTACATGATATATTGCTTCATTTCCTTGTTTTTGAGCTTTGTGTAAATGCAATCATACTATATGAATCCTCCTGTGATTTGCCTTTGGTTTGTATGGTTAATCTACATTGATGTGCACACAGAGCTTTATTTAATGCTCTGTTCTATGACTATACCACAAATTTACTTATGCAATCTTATTAATGGACATTTGCTCTGTCTCCCATGTGTACCATTATAAATGATGCTGCCATGAATGGCCTTGTCCATATATCCCAGAACACACTTCCACACTTCTTCCGCTAGGCCTAGCGGGGAAACTGCTAAGAACTGACATGCCCATCCTTTAAGAGGGGATGCCTAATTGCTTTCCCAAACAGCTGTGTATCACATCTTCTCTAAAGCCTGCATGGTCTGTCAGATGAATCTATGTATTTTTTTAAGGATGCCACCATTTGATACTTTCTACCAAAAGGAGTTGAAGGAAAAAAAAAAGCACATTGACAAGAAATCAGTTTGAAACTAATTTGGGGTTCTAATCGCCCTATACCAATAGAACAATAAACTAGATTTTTCACATTTCATCCTGCAAGTCTGAGACTGAAAGAACAGGATACTCCAGATGTTTCCCTTTCTGTTTCCATCTCAACTGAATTCCTCTAATAGTTCCTCCCATTTAAGAGTTCTTCAGAGTAACTGCCAAAAAGGAACTGCTGTGGAGACCTGCACAGAAACTCAGTCTCTAACCTCCAAATGGCCTGTGTTCCAAAACTTTGTCAAGTCCACCAATACTCGATTACAGGAATGGATTTTTCCCACAGAAATAATGCTATGGATTGGTCTTAGGGCCTCAGGGGCTCCCATAAAAGCCTATTTCATACACAATAACACATCTAAGCTGCGGCATAGATTACAGCAGGCACAGGATGTGTGGGCAAGATGGGACTCGGGCAAAGGGAAAAAGATGGCCCTGGCCTTCACAACGCCCCCACCCCCTACCCACCTGCTGAGTGATCCTCCCCAGACTCCTATGCTGCCATCCTCCTACACCACAGTACCTGGACCAGTCCACCAGACCTCCACCACAGCAAGCAGTGCCTCAAAGGCTTTGGTCTCAAGGCCTCTTTGTGTGCTTAAAAACTACTGAGGATGCCAAAAAGCTTTGGTTTATGTGGGGCTTCTTGTCATCTATTCCATCCAGAGAATATCTAGATATCTGGTTATCTAAGTATGGATACTTACCATGTTAAAAATTAAAACTGAGAAAAAGTTTTAAAAGGTCTTTAAGAAACCACCACAGGTTAACATAAATAATACTTTCTATTACACTATCTGTATTTAAAAAAAGAAATAAGAAGGCTGGCATTGAAGAAATAAGAAGGCATACTTTTGAGCCTGGCTTAGTTGAACACATCTAGATTCTCATACCTGCTTCTGCCTCTGACTTGTGATGTTACACCCCATGCAGACCCTAGAAAACATCACTATACACTTTGGAAAGAATGAGTGTGAAAAATATCTTAGACTATAATTTGCCTATTGTGAAAACACCTTTTACAGATCCCCTGAAAAGTTTGTGGAAAGCCCAAGGGACCCTAAAACCACACTCTGAGAACCACTGCCCTAAAGCAATGCTCTTCAAATCTTTTGCTCAAGAATCCTATCACCAGAGAATTTTACCATCTGCCCTCAATTTTAAGTTATAAATGTTGTAATAGTATATTACATACCCACAAATAGATGTCTGAGATAAGCTTTAAATAAATATCTTTAAGAGGCTTTTGATATTTTCTCCCCACACTCAGGAAATCCCAGGGCACTTCCCCTCTCGGCAAACATGGAGCTCCTGTGCTCCTTGGAACCAGCATTTCCTTTTCTTCAGCAAAGCTCCTCTGAATTACCACTGGATGTGACAAGGTTCATCTACATCAGTGACTAACTGCAGTGCTGACATAGAGGGTGTTTCCTTGATCAAATGCATGGCTGCTCATCATCTGAGCAGCAGCCTCCTCCAGGGACAGAAAATGATGTCAGCGTGCACAGCTGAACCCCGAGTCCAAGAGCCCTGAGAGTGCGGGCCAGTTCTTGCTGGGAGTCTGTCTATGGCTCAGCTCCCCTCTGATGTACCTGTCCCCTCACCCCACCATGAGCTTCGCCGAAGCTTGTCTTGCACACTTGTCTAGGCGGCAGAACCTTGTCCCTCTGCTCCTCTGGCTATGAATTGCAGGGACCATGCCCTCTAGTTTCCAAATAAAGCAAAAATCAACACTGGTTCATACACAGGCAACCTAGCCTAAGGGAAGTAATTCAGACATGGAAAGTGCAGTTTTAAAGAAATATTCAAGGAATGGTTTGTGTCTCTGACTCTCCTGCCATCTTTTGTTCTTTCTACCGGAAGTGGCAACAGAAACCAGAGGGTGCCCCCTTGAAAGCTGGCCTTACAACAAGCTCCCCACACATCAAGATAGATGGGAGACCCTCAGTGACACAGATGAGGCCACCTGAAGAATTCAAGTTCAGCCCTGCAGAGGATTCCTGACACCCTGTGTGGGCTAATGATGGGACCTGGTCCTCAGCAGATACAAAACAACAAATACATTTAAGTCAATGAGAAGAGGTTGCCTGGGGCAGGCAGGCTAGCAAGGTGGCCAGATTAGGCTGCAGCAGAACAGTGTCTAACAAAGGACTAGAAGTACAATGATCACGAATGGAAAAAGAATTGAATCTGTCAAAAGACATGATGAGGGAACAACGGACCTAACATGCTGTGTCTCTGCCCTTCTCTCTCTCTCTCTGTGTCTCTCTCATAAATAAATAAAATATATTTTTTAAACAGTCTCCAAAGGGGGATCCCTGGGTGGTGCAGCAGTTTGGCGCCTGCCTTTGGCCCAGGGCGCGATCCTGGAGACCTGGGATCGAATCCCACGCCGGGCTCCCAGTGCATGGAGTCTGCTTCTCCCTCTGCCTGTGTCTCTGCCTCTCTCTCTCTCTCTCTCTCTCTGTGACTATCAAAAAATAAGTAAAAATTTTAAAAAAAAAGTCTCCAAAAGGTCTTGCACAAGATACTTCTTTTGTAATGAGAGAAAAATCTTAAACAAGACAAAAAAAAAAGTCACAACTAAGTATACAGTAACAAAGTGAACTTTTCCTTCATCAAACAGATATAACAAAGACAAACTTGTATTTTTATTTCAACCTCTGATTGTACAGGATCTGGTTAAAGATACCATAAGCCAGGGAGGGACTTGTGTTAAAGGCTGTCCTCTTATAGGTTGGCCAAGCAGGGTCAACTACCTGGATCCACCATCCTCGTGAATAAAAATCCCCACACCTGATGAACAGATAGTCACCACAGACAATCTGTCCCCAGGGCGCCTGGACTGCTGTGCTGTGCTGCTCTTCTCACTCCCTGGTCTCAAGTCCTTGACCTCAACTCACCCATTCCCCTGGTATCACTCCTTATTTCACCAAGTAAAGCAAGATTTTAAAATACTAACTAACTTGATACTCCTCCCTTCTGATTTTTGACTCTATCTTTTCACGGACCTCTTCCTCCGATCCATGGCTTCTGTTGGCACTTGCTTGGTCTATCAATTCGGCCACTCCCCCCACCCCCCCCCCCCCTTGCCCCTGGCAGACAGACTCCAGGCCTCAGCCATCCTCTGCAGGGAGCTGACACCTCCTCGTGCACTGCACTGCAAAGATTCAATGAGGTGATACATGTAAAGCACCAAAAGTGGCTCGGCATTGGTGCTCTGTGTCAGCTCTAGAAACAGACACCACACCTCTTGTCTGCCACCACCCAGGCCTGAGCCTCCACCATCAAGCGAGGCATTTTCCAACGGCCATCTCAGCCTGAGGTGCGGCCAACAGAACAGCCGCAGAGAGGGAGAAGACAAGCCTGCGTCGCAGGCATGAGCCCTGGCACAGGCTCCTGTCTCCCATCCACTCCATCTCCAAATTCTCCAGATAATATGGCACTTTCAGAACTGGGATTACAGTGCAACAATTTTTAATTATACAGGAGTTATGCTCCATCATCTTATGTATAGACCAAAAATGCTGATCAAAATTAATGCTCACACGGTGTAACAATAAGGTCCCCAAGGCATCAGGCCCCCAAGTTGAGGAAATGCCCTAATTCCTTAAACATCACAGGTCCCACTGCACTAACATCACCCATATAACCAGGCCCATCAGTGTAAATCTGGCCTGGTGTAATTAACATTCAGTGGCTGGGGGCTCACACACCCAGAGGGTTCTTCATAACTGGCAAGAGAACACTAAGGTCACTTGAGGAGAAGGAAGATTCCAAACCTAATCTTTCATTTACAGAAAAAAAAAATCACGAGTATTAAATGCAAAGTGCTGGGCAGGCCCGGTGGCTCAGTGGTTTAGCGCCGCCTACAGCTCAGGGTGTGATCCTGGGGACCCAGAATCGAGTCCCACATCAGGCTCCCTGCATGGAGCCTGCTTCTCCCTCTGCCTGTGTCTCTGCCTCTCTCCTCTGTGTATTCTCATGAATAAATAATCTTTAAAAAAAATAAATAAATGCAAAGTGCTCCCCTTGCCCAACTCAGTCTGTGCAGCAAAGCATCCCACCTCCCCCAGCTGCAGTTCCTCCCCTGCCGTCCTGAGCGTCAGAAGCTGGAGGCAGATGTGAATGAGCAAATATGCAGGGGAGCGTTTAACCCAGAGCAAAATAAATAAGGGCACACTCTGCAGCAGCAAGGACGTAGCTGTAATTGCCCTAAATCAACAGGATGGTGTGATGACCACAGAGGAAGGACAACTTAAAAGGCAGGGCATGCAGTAGGATTCATTCAATTGGAAAGGCCGTGCCTCTCTGTCCATGCAGCTGAACACAGGAGTCTTCCGGTTCACCCCTCTCAAGTGCACAGGCGCAGGGGAGCTACTATCGAAACTCACGAAAAAGGAGTGGAAGAAAGAGGGAAAGCCTGAGCTCTGAGCATTTCACCCCCTAATAAATAGGCAAGTGGTTGCTAATGGCAACACAGCATCCCTTCCAATTTTACATCTGCGCACCCACATGGCCTCTATGGCTCCCTACCACACACTACTCTGGTCAGCTTCTGCAGAAAGTCACCCATGCTATCCAAAAGCACAAAGGCGCGCGCAAGGACACACAAGTGAAGGACAGCCTTGGCAGGACGGCAAGGCCCTGGGAGAGGAATGCAGTTGAATTCCAAAGGCACAGTCCTTCCGAGCTGATGAAGCGCTGGCAGCGCAGAGGTAACCGTGTGAAGACAGTGGCGGCATGCTGGCCACGTGGCTGACAGTGAAAAAGATTACATCATCTCCTTTGTGCAAAGCTGAACTGCGGGAGAAGCAAATGCTCGCTAGTTTCAGCACCACACGGAGCTGTGCTACAGACGGCTACAGATTTTTTAAGGTGAAAACCAGCCTTATTTCTACTCTGTGTCAAAAATAAAACATGCCCCCAAAGACAATAAAATCAAGCAGTGTGGATTCTCTAAAAAAAAAAAAAAAAAAAAATCACACTCATCATTTCCCTGTGCCTTCTCAAGCATGCAGTTTCACAGGTTAATTCCTAAAACTACAAAGAAAAGAAAACATACAGGTCTTTTCATACAGAAAATTCCCAGAATATTCATTCTTACTCCAGATCTACTTCAGCTTTCCATTCCATGCAAGGCGGCGCATGTACCGATTTACACCTGGAGCCCATGTTCTCTCCCACCAGAAGACAAAGCAGCTCTGGGCAGCACGGAGCCAAGCCCAGAATGTACTTAACCAAGCCCTGGGGCAGGGCTGTCCCTGGACTGAACACTGCTCTGCTCATTTCAAATGATTCTATTAAACAGGCAAGTCAGGAGTCAGCTCGGAATGACGTTATTACCAAGAACCCTGCTCACAAAATGTGTCCTGCAAGCAAGCACACCTGTCCCTCAGTTCCCACTAGACCTCACCCTCCAGCCTTGGCAACACAGTAGCCGTGCTGAGGGTCTGTCCAGCTGCTGGACCAGGACACATGCAAATGCAACTAACACAAAGGAACAAATGAAGCCTGAACCACATGGACACATTTCCCATCAGTAACTCCCTCCTCAAAAGCCCGGAAAGTTCAGCTGTTTTTCAAGCCAAAGTTCTAAAGAGGTGTCTGCCTCAGCGTGAGTGACAGGCAGCCAGCAAATGGGTAAGCCTAGCCAAGGGCTGTCATCAGCTTCATAATGACATCTCTCACCCCAGTTGCAAAATGGCCTTGAAACCCAGAAATCAACTAAATCAGTAACTGTCAACTATTCCAGATCCTCTGTACCAGCAAGGTTCCATTTCTACTTTACTAGTACATTTCCACTGCTTCAACAGAGGAACAACATGTCCACCTCAGAGAAATCACAAGTCAAGCCTGTGCTCTGTGGCCCTCAAGGTTAGCAGTTCCAAGATTCCCCACGTGTCTATTTTCCCAGCCCGTGAGCACCTCAGACCAGGAACTGGGTCTCACGCACCTTGGTCCACCTGCGTTGAACCAGAGGTTCAGTAGTTTTTTGAGGGGGTTTAGAATAGTGGGGAAAATCATCACTATCAGACAGTCAGGCTTGGAATCAAACCTCAGAAGCATCATCTCCATGTTGGTCAACTCCTCAAAGCATCAGAGTTGTATACTAACTGGGAGCAAAAATTTATGTGCAGACTTGCTCTGAGGATTTAAAGGAAAATTCTGGAAGCACCGAGCACAGTGCCTGGAACCCCAATAGCGTCCAACAAATGTCAACTCTAGTGAGGCTTATTTGTTCCAAATGAGAGCCCAATAGAGCGGTTCCTGGCCACTACAGAAGATGGACAAGAGATGTACCCAGTGGCCTGGGCAGCCATTCTGGACAGGGGCAGTGCTAACTAGGGGCTTACCTCTCAGGGGGGGACTGACTTTAACCACGGAGTGGCCCCCTTATTTCAGGCAGGACTTAGGGGTTCCTCTGTTCTCCTCACCTAAGGCACTGGGTACACAAGGACACAGCCTGGGGCCCTGGCCCCAACATTTCTGTGTGTATGTATTCTATCCAGTTAACATAAAACTACCATTTAGGTAATTAACAGTTCAAATCAATGTATTTTGCTTTCCTAATCTACTCAATGTCACTTTGAATTGGCAGTGGATAGTTACTAAATGCATTCAACACATTTTTCAACAGTAACTGTTTTAACAAAAGGGTACAACATAGGCTTTGTTACCTAATACCTAAGGTTTGACATTCTATTTCTTTCCAAAAAAATTTTTAAAGACTTTATTTATTCATGAGAGACACACAGAGAGAGGCAGAGACACAGGCAGAGGGAGAAGTAGGTTCCATGCAGGGAGCCCGATGTGGGACTCGATCCCAGGACTCCACGATCATGCCCTGAACCGAAGGCAGATGCTTAACTGCTGAGCCACCCAGGCATCCCTCCAAATTTTTTTTTTAAATGTTGGAGGCCGTAACATAAGGGTGCCTGAATGGCTCAGTGGGTTAAGTGTCTGACTTCGGCTCAGGTCATGATCCCAGGGTCCTGGGATGGAGCCCCATCCTTGGTGGGCTCCCCACTCAGTAAGGAGTCTGCTTGTCCCTCTGCTTCTCTATTCCCCTCCCCTCCCCCCAACTCATATTGTCTCTCTCAAATAAAATCTTTTTTTAAAAAAGGCTAAAACATAATTTTATGATTCCTTAAAAAGCTATTCTGATCATTTTAACTTCATATATTACCAATCTCTATGATTTCCTAATTCACCATGAAGTACAGATCTATTTAGATTTCCCACACTCGTAAGCTAAAAAAGCAAAAAACAAAAGCAAAAAAGCAGTAGTCTTTTTTATTAACATGTCACAAATTCTAACTTGTGAACTTCATTGTCAAAACGGTGTGCTAGCTCAATATGAACTGTAAAGTCTTAAAACAAAATTAAGATGTATTTTAATTTCCATAATGGAAACTCATATACAAATCAAGACTGAATATATATGTGCATGTGTGTGTACTGTAAGAAATCTATAAAATTCAGTGAATTTTCCAAAATGAGGTTCAAATGATCAAGAATTCCTTTGATATATAACTTCAATTTCTGAATTAACCTGTAAGAATAGATTCCTTCGAAGACTTATTTTTTTATAAGATACAAGAATACAAGTGTTCACATAAGGGTATATCTAGCTGTACTTGAAAATATGCTAGCTGCACATTAAAAATTTTCATAATTCAGACTGATCTTCCCTATATTCTGAGGTTTACATCCATAAGTTAAAACAGGAGATTACAGCAGCGAAGTCCAAATCCCCAATTGTGACAGGAGCAGTCCTGTTGTCTTGAACTTGGCACGGGCAGGAAGCCAAGGGAAGAAGGGGCAGTGCCCAGGCACTCTAACGGCAGGCCTCAGGCCCATCCTTCCGGAGCTCCCTAGGGGGCACTTAGCCTAGCAGCCCCTGATGCCGCCCCTGGCTCTGGGGGCTGAGGAGGAGAGAGGCACTGGAGGGCAGCTATACAAGGTTACCTAGAGCTTCACCAAGGCCTGGGAACATGCCAAGAGCGAATGTCTCTGAAGAACTGAGAGACGGATGCAGAGACAGGGCAGCAAAGCACAAGAGAATGGAAGACAACAGCCCAGGTCCAAAGAGGTATCCTTTCCTGGGTCTCCTGCCCTGCACCACCTGGAGGGGCTAAGAGAAGGCGGGGGAGGGTGATGAGTGGAGGAGAGAGAGCTGAAGAATAAACGGACAGGGCCCCCTCCCTGTGGCTGCCCCACAGGAGGGTACAGACCTGAACTGGAGAAGAAAGGGCTCTGAGTTGGCTAAGAGAAGAATGTTTGGGTTTAACGCCCAGAGCAAGAAAGATCTTTCTAACACCCTGAAGAGAACTGACAGCTCTAGGGCCTACCTCAGAAGCTACCAAGATGTGGAGACCAGTGGGGCAAAGCCAGCCCAGCCCTGTCCTGCCTTCCCACAGTCTCACAGTTCAGTAAACTAGTGATGTGACTTCACAGGCAGACTTGCTATTTTAAAATACTGGCAAAGATATTAGGTCCCAGGAGCACATGAACCTCCCAGCCCTGAATGAAACTGCACCTGAGAACTGCCACTGAGTTTAACGCCTAGTAAATCAAGTTTCAAACACAGAGAAATGAGGAGTTGAAACTTTAATACCACTGATCCTGTAATTAAGTTGTTTTATTTTTCTATCCTTAAAAAGGGATTGTTTATGTTGAACTTTCACCTTCTGATTTAAATGGTTTCAAAGGGTACAGTGAAAAAATGTTTATAACGGCTTATCAGATAAAAAAGAAATGGTTTGGGGGGGGTGGAGTAAAACTTGCAGGGATTTCAGTAAATTCAGGGGCGGGAGGAGTGTTTTCTCATTAATCATTAAGAGTTACTCTGCAGAACACTCAGGCGGTATTTAATACGCATTCTATCCCTAAGTACTGACAATCTTTTCCTGCTTGAAATGGATACTAAATACATTTAGTACTCAAAATAGCTAATTCCATAGCATGCATCACTTAACTGGAATGGGAATCATCTGGCGAACTAGGCTCAGAAGGCCAACCCTGGCCTAGCAGTGCTGACAACAAACCACAGGCCACCAGTTACCCTGGATTCTGAAGTTGGGCCAAAATATCAACCCCTTGGCACATTCTTCACCCACTTGTTCTTCCCAGTGACCTCTGTGAGCACAGGCGGACACAGCCCAACAACCAGCTCCAGGTACAGAAAGGGTCTGTTGCAAAGGCCACTGATCTGCAGAGAGAAGCGCTTCCATGCTGAGGCATCACCATTCATGGTGGTACAATTGTCACCAGCTTAGTCAGACATACACTATCCTTAAGCAATGACAAGCGCTGCCCTTAAGAAAACAAGATTTTTGTTAGCAGCTGCCTCAAAAATAATCTAAGCCTTTCTGTTCTTAATCCCACTAGTGGAGGAGGGGAGCAAAAGCAGTGAAGCACCCCCTGAATAAGAAACTTTGTTCCCGAGAAAGACTGAACCATCTGAAAGCTGTACACTGATCCTATCACACACATTCAACAAGAATGTTCCAGTTGAAACAAGAATCTTCAGTGAAAGAACGGCTCAGATTTCTGGGGTTTACTAATGTAGAAATTATGCCAGCATTTTCAACAGGTGCAAACGAGCTCTCACAATAACCTAATTTAAATACCACGGACAAATAGATACTTCGCACAACGGGAGTGCGTGTTAAAAGCTGAAAAGTGAAAAAATAAAAAAATAAAAATAAGCTGAAAAGTGTTACAGCTCAGGGGAAGGGAGTTCGAGATGCTTAACACAACAAAACTATCTCTTCTCTGACCCAAAAGGTTCACCATCCTGTTTCAAACTTCATGTCCTAATATGTCAGTGCTTGCTGGAGAGAATTCTGTACATGTAAGCCCCCAACGTGCACACCAAAACTCTAAATCTCATTCTGAAGCCAACAGGAGCCCGCCGCACCCCAAGTGATGACAAGGCACAGAGCGTGCAGTTCCCTGGCGGCTGCCAACTGTGCTGCCTCCTGCTACCTGCCCTTCGCTTGGACACACGTGTGGTCTCACTGGCTCATCAGAACTTCAGACCTATTTTGGTGATTACTGTTTATTTTCTCTAATATTCTTAATACTATAGTTCAGCAAATTACAAAGTAGGTCTATTTCTTGGGCCTGGCCTGAGAGCTTAGCCCCTAGCAACAATTCTACAGGAAAACACATTCAAGAATGTAGATAACTAACTCAGAAAAGCTGGCCTTAAGTTATTTGTAAGTATTCTAGATCTAACTGTGAAAACCCAGTGTTGCTGATGCCTTTAGAGCAGCTGCAAGTTACCTTCTCTACAACTTCAGGGAGGTAGTTCAGCCTTTTCTGTGACGTTCGCCCCACTTATGCAGACGTGTCCGAACCATCAATCAGAAAGCGTATGCATTTCTACACTGAATGCTGTAAATTAAAAAGGAAATCAGAAATTCAAAGTGCCTTCCCAAAAATGGCAACTTCTGATAGAAAACAGCCATCTTCGTGGAAAGTAGGCTATATTTCCTAACATTTCAGTATCTCTCACATGAAAAGAAAATCGACCCCTAGGTTAAAGTATTCTATCCAAAGACCTGAAAATTCTGCCATTTTTTATCTCCCGCCTTTACCTAATGAAACTAAAGGACAGAATGCTAAATCGCCGTCCCTCTGTTAGGCGGTGGCTGAGGTACGGCCAGGCGGGCCCCGGGCAGGATCTGAGGACACTTCCCCCTAGGCGCCCACGGCACATGGCAAGCTCGGTGTACAAATTACTGGCTGGACAGCATGTGGAAAGCATGGACCTGGCCTTTAAGATTTTCCTAGCAAATATTCTCTAATGAATTAGGAAGCTCTAGGCTACTGGCATGCCTATACTGAAAACTGATCATACAAGACAAAAACTAATGAAAAATGTACATGATTAAGAGGGGAAAACTACCAGCATATATGGTCTTTTAATGCACCTACTTCTTTTCCTTACAAATGTATGAGAAACGCAAATGCTGGAGAAAGCCCTAGTTTGGCTTAGCTACTCCTGAAGACATTTTTTTAAACCCAGAACACTACCATCCATTATAAGACACACTATTTTGTCATTATCAACTCTGTTTGCAATGTATCTTTCTAAAAGCCATTTTCTAATTCATGGCACGCATTAAAGTGGTCATGCTAACATGTACATGGAAACTTTAACCAAGCCCCACAAAACATAAAGAGAAACAAAAGGGTGGGGGGACAAAGTTAACTCATTAAGGAATATCATCTCAAATCAAACTTCTTAAAAACCCACCTGATTTCTAAGGTATGGGCTGAGCATTAAGGGAAGAGGGGTAAAAGTAAATGAGGGGAGAGAGCAGTAGAGGAGGGACAAACACACCCACACCTAAAACCCAGTAGGAAACACTGAGAGAAGCTGGAAGCAGAGCAAAGACCAAGGTGTGGTGGCCAAGTGCTCTGAAGTCTTTGCTCCCAGAGCTCATTCTGAGCTGCTCACCAGGACTGAAAAGACCCTCTTGGCCCAACACCCGCCCACTGGCTGATGTGGCCCAGGGGCCCACCACAGGGCCCACATGGCTGTTCTGGAGTCCCCTCTACTGGAACTCACTGACTGCCCAGGCATTGGGAGGTTCACCCATCATTTACCTTCTCCTCCCACCCCCCAGTGCGGATGGAGTTTACAGACAGTGGGGACAGTGTTTCTCATTTCTATTCATTCTCTAACAATGCAGACTACGGCAGGAATTTAAGGACTGTCTGACTTTAAGCAAGCAAAGAGTAGATTTAAAAAAAAAAAAAGCTCCCATGTTATTATCTTTTCCTTATAACATTCACTTGTGAAAGTGTGAAGTAGAAACTTCCCTATGCTGGCAGAAAACATTTATTTTCTTCTAGTGAGAATTCCTCAAGGGAAAAACCGCATTAAATTCAATAATAGTCATGAAAACGGACCAGACTTCACACTTGTACTGGTTTGGTCTCTGTGTTCTATGTTAACAAGCTTTACTCTATGAACAGATGAGCAGGTTGAGAAAAGATAAAGATTTAGCATATCTTCATTATACACATAGAGATATTAACATGGCTTTAGAATCTTAATACACATAAGAGAGAAAAGAACTTTCTATGAGTCAGCTAAGAACATCAAGTAGAACAGGTAGCATGTGACGAAGAGCACAGGAGCAGGAGGATCGTTGCTTGAGTTCCAAGTGTGGCTTTGCCACTTAGGAGTTGTGTGGTCTTGATAAGACACTTCACTTCTCTGTTTCTTAATTTCCACACCTGTAAAACAGTACGTCCATCTGGTAGCGCTGTAGTGAAGTCAAGAGTTAAAGACTCTACACCACTGCCTGGCACAGGGTAAGTATCATAAGTGACTCTGGTTCTCATCATCATCACAATCAAGAAGCTGCTGAATATAACCTACTTGTAATTTTAGTAAAAATTGTAGCACTCAAATGTACTGAACTGCCACAAAAAGTATTCCAAGCTTCACATGGAATATAATTTATCCCACATTTGGCATTTGAGAGGCTCTGCTACTGATATAAATGGCATACCCTAATAAGTAAAACTAGAGGGAAATACAATCACAGAAAGTGTCTGGGGCAAGAGAAAGCAAACGAGAACATAAAATGAGCAAATACACACTTCAGTTCTTAACTGCTTTGCCTTCTCCAAATTATGCTACTTAAAATGATGAAATAAAATACAAAGAATGCTAAAATCAGAGATTTAGAGCTGAAAATTTCTCTGGATCCACAATATAAAAATCAGCTTCTAATATGAATCAAGTTTCAATCCAAAAAAAAAAAACTTTAATTAAAAACTTTTTTAAAGTACATAGTCTTAAGTAGGGATCAACAGCTGATTCTGTCTGCTTCCTCTCAACCTGCTCCCATGGCATCAGAAAACCCTGAGTACCTTTCTGCTATGTACAGAGTTTTATGATCATACTGAATGACTACTAAAAGATTTTAAAAATTGTCTACCAACCTCATAATTTCCACCTGGTTTCCCCTAAGTCAGTATTATTTAATTCCCAATTATGATACAAGGCAAATTTATGACGTTCAAAGAATAACTATCTACTATGGATCTGAATACATGTAACAGGCCCAAAACAAGGCCTATTATATTTCAATTAATATAATAGAAAGGTATTTAGAAAATATTCTTTGAATAAACCCTTAAACTCTTTTGGCAGTCTTCACCAAAAACAAGCTGGAGTGGGAGGGGGAGCCTTCATTCTAACACTAATAAAGAAAGAGAATCCAAGGGACATTTTTGTTTCTTTCAATCTGAAATGCACTGCTTTGTTCCTAAAAAATTATAACCAGTACTTGAATCACATACTCTAGAAATCCAAGAACTACTCTTAAAAACTTGTTCCACAATTCATGATAACATAATGTAAATTTCAAACTTTTATATTACATTCTAAAATGGGTTTTGCCAATAGCTTTGATGAAGAAATCCCATCTTGATTGTAAAAGAAAAAAATAGGGAGAAAAATTTACATTTAATATCCTTTTAAATTTAAACCAATTAGATTTACAGAATCTTATCAGATATTGATAACAGGAGGCTTGTTTTCCACAACTTCAGTGAAAAGTTAGCATTCTCTCTTGTCTGAAAGTCTAAACAGGAAAGGCCACCCCACACATGCACACCCCGGAATGCATGCATGTCCGAAGCACACAGCATGCAGCTGAAAGAGTTTTGGAAAATGTCTGGTTGGTTAACAGATGCTTGGCTTGGATTTCCTCCCAAATATGTTTTTAATGCTGATAATGCTTAAATGCAACTGTTCAGAGCAAGGGAAGGAGTGAGGAGAATGGAAATCTGCTGTCACGTAAAAAGGGATGAGGGATAGCCTCATATTAACAGCTTAGCTAAAATTTTACAGTGATTTTTGCACAAATACATCAGCTGTTCCCAATCTTCTTGCCACCAAGAACACTTTTTTCTTCATTTATCCCCAATGCAAAGCTCATGATTAGAGTCTCCCTACCGAACTGCATTTAGTAGGTAATAACTGATCCCATTTTCAGAAATCATTTATCTGTTAGAATAAACCAATGTAACCACACTGCATTCATAAGAGCAAACAAACTTCAAGCTTCACTTAGTTTCTAAAGCCTTATTCCAGAAATTTGTAGGATTCCTAATTAACTGTTTTATCATTTTAAAACTTATTACTCACAGACCAAAGAAAAATCCTGAAAAACAGCAAAATTTAGGTTTCAAAGAAATGCAAAGAGTTTGCAAAGGAACTGCTGAAGAGGGGAAAACCTTGGTAACATTCTAACTGGAATGATGGAATACTGTCAACTTACAAATTACGTTAATTACTTAAAAATCGAGAAAAAATTCCTTCTGTCCTATCACTCTCCCCTCTCCCCAAAAGCATCCTTCTTCAAAGGCCAGTCTCAAACTTTATGAAGCTTTTTCTAATGATCTTGGGGGCGGGGGATGCTCTCACAGGGCACCCTATGCAGTACTCTACCCACTGCATCTGTTGAACTGAATTTGGTACTCTGGTTATGAATTTCGTAGTCATTTATCTTCCCGTATTATCCCCTCCACAAAACAGGAAGGCAGACCAATGGTGGAAAGAAGGTGGATTTTTTTAGTTTGCTCAACCTAATCAGAATTCTTTTCTGCAACTGGTGGCCTTGGGTCTCTGAGCCCCATATGTGAAATGGGATGGAGCATCTGATAAGGTCAGTGAGGATTAAATAAGGAAATCAGTTCCCAATCAAGCACCTAGGATTCAAAAAGAAGTCAGTTATGCGCTTATTCACCGCAGGAAAGAGGTCTCCACATCTCCAAGCATTTGGGAGAATCAGATAGGAACCAGCTCCCACATTGCTGTTCTTGATTGATCTTTTCAGGAAGGAGACCAACAACTCAAACTTTTGGATGCATAAAAGCTGTCACTGCAGACCAATTTACTGCATAGAATTCTTATTCTGTACATTTCAACTAAGTATCGGAGGAGGAAAACCAGCTGCATATTAAAGAACACTCACAAGCACCCAGCATCTGGGGTGGGGGGTAGAGATGGGAAGAGGTCTGTATCACTAACCAGAACATTACAAAACTGCTAGATTTTCTATCTAAAACAAACATATAAAGTGTCAGAATACCATTTATATACCGGTGACCCTAAAACAACACAGGAGTTAGGGATACCGATTCTTGCACAGTCAAAAGCTCATGTATAGTAACTTTTGGTTCTCCAAAAATGTACTAATAATCTACTGTTGACTGGAAACTAAGAACACAAACAGGTGATTAACACTTATTTTATATATGTATCATATACTATATTCTTACAATAAAGCTACAGAAAAAAAAATCATGAGGAACAGAAAATACACTTACAGTACTGTGCTGTATTTATTGGGGGGAAAAAGCCTGCATATAAGTGGATCTGCACAGTTCAAACCCATGTTGCTCAAGAGTTAACTGTATACTGGAATTATTCCTGGCAGTTTAATATTTGGATTTTCAGTATTTTTACTCTATTGACTATATAAAACATCCTGGACATTATGCACACTATCTTCTCTATGGCCAACAATTTCAGATGATGCATAACCTACCACCATCCTATGTGAAAATACAGCCAACCACAAAACATCATTATCATCAGCATCATGAGCAGGTAACTCTACTGATCCCACAAAGTGCTTGTTTTTATACCTACCTTCCATTTGCAGATGGAGATTTACAGGGTTAAATTCACTTGCAAAGGTGCCCAAGAGCTAGGACCTAAAACCAGAGAACTAGGACTTCTCAATTCTCCACAACACCGTTTAATCAAGACCAAGCAGAAAACACTGCAGTTGCACTCCTTGGCACTTTATAAACTACACTGTGAGATTTTAACATAAAGGACCACATTCATAAAGTGGTCTATAAATCAAAGAGGAGCAGAAAAAGTTACATTAAATAGGATGGGGCAGTACAGGGGTGGCTCAGCGGTTTAGCGCCACCTTCAGCCTGGGGCGTGATCCTGGGACCCAGAATCAAGTCTCACTCAGGCTCCCTGCATAGAGCCTGCTTCTCCTTCTGCCTGTGTCTCTGCCTCTGTGTGTGTCATGAATAAATAAATTAAAAATCTTTTATAAATAAATAAATAAATAAATAAATAAATAAATAAATAAATAAATAAATAGGATGAACGCTGAATTCTCCTGACTATAGTCCTGAATTACATGCACAGGGGACATAAAGGGAAAAGAGTCTCAACCACAGCAAGAGACAGTGCACCTCTCTCTCCTGCCCCACAAGGGGCTGTGGGAGGCAACACGCCCACACTCGAGCCCACGTGGGGTGACAGTGGGAGGACGTAAACAATGGGAATCAGGGTCACAAACATGGTATGACACATACCTGGCTTTGAGTGTACCTACCACTGCATCATGCAATAGGGACGAGACTGTGTCACTGCCATTATTATAAATGTTTTAAAATAAAGAGCAAATTAATGAAAAATTCTGAATTTTTCTAATTACCTTTTTACAAAAAGTTCTCCCCAGGACGCAGGTAATCAGTTCACCTCCAGCACTGGCCATACTCCTCCATTAACAGCATCACTATGCATTTTTCTAATTTTTACTCCTATTAAAATCTACTACATGCTCACTATGGAAAGAAATCTGACCCAAACTCTACTTTCCCACGAAAGTAGATATTTCTACAGAAATATCATTCTGTATCTGACTTCATCTGAACATTATGATCAACTTTAAAAGTTCACCAAAGATAAAAAGGAAAACATCTTGTTAGCCTTTCCCAAATGTTCAGTTGATCACAGTGAGACGGGACCAGGTTAGCAGCTATTAACAACTCACAGCAACAGTTTAAAAGGCAATTTTGTTCAATAAATACTAATAGCACTAATGCTAAGAAAGGAGAAAAATCACTGGCCCATAAATTCTACTTCAAAGAGTAGCCACCTCTATGTTCAAACTAGGCAAACAAGTTTTGGCTCAACTTATTACCAGTCTCCCTTTTTAATACCTAGCTATCAAGACCTGGCCGGTACTATACTGGCCAAGCCATATCTCTCAATCAACAGGTCTACTGAGATGAAATGAGGTTGCTAAGTTGAAACATCGGGCATTTTCAGCAGCACGCTGGTCAGTGGAGTTGGTGACTGTACAGAGGGTTTTATGTCTTGTGCTTAAATGTGTCAGGTTCAACATCCATCTGTGTCAAGACTACAACAGCTGATTTCCACTCAACTGCTGGTAGCAGCAGGTGCATGTGTGCACCATGTGTGCATTCACATCTCCAGCATACTGCGTCCACCTGCCTCCACAGATTCTGAGTCTCTGGATGTTCAAAGCAACATGCTAGCCTTCCCCTACCAACCCCACGTCATACCACATTACAATAGCACCATAGCATCACTGAGCCTAGTCCTTCTTAAACCACTGTATCAACAACCACATTAGTAGGAAAGGAAAGGGAGCTAACTCCCAGATACTATCGGAGGAGAAAATGAGTGTAATGTTGACAAGCAGGCTGGTAGGAGGCCCCATTCCTCTCCCAGATGTTTATAAAAGATACATGAAATTACCACATAGGGCAAAAAAGCAGACAGGCCTAGAAAGAGTGTGAATATTTTTCTCAAATTATGAAAACAGGTTGTTTTATAGGCAAATCTGTAGAGGAAAAAAAATAGCTCAGGACTGGATAAAATGAGAAGTTTGGAAGGATGAAGGTTAAGGGGTGTGGGGTTCTTACTAGTGTTGAAGACATTCTAAAACTGGCTGTACTACTTTCTGAACGTACTAACAAGCCACTGAATCATACGCTACAAATGGGTGATTTTTACACTCTATTCATCATTATACTTCAATAAAGCTGACCCCCAAAAAAGGTGTTGAGAAATGTTTCAAAAACATTCTACATAAAACATGCCATTAACTGTTCATTAAAAATATTTATATGGAATGGAGGAGAGGTCATTTTGGATAGAGGAGGTATGATCATTTCTTCTCTCCTAAACGGACACAAGGTTTGGGTGTATTCAGTAATTTTAATAGTACTAATGTTTAATACCTTTATCAAATACTCCTCTGAGAAATAAATGCATACATTCTAAGTTAATCCATTCCTGATCCCAACAGTTTGGTCTGGTGTACAGAACAGAGAGAGAGCTAAGTATTCATCACCTCTGTTTCAGCAAACAGCTTACTATAAGACTAAGGCTTGAAGAATAAACACACAGATTTTATAATTAAGACAAAAATATTTGTTCACAAAAAGTCTTTTGTCATTGTATAAAAAATGCAAGCACTTTAAGATTTTGAATATAATTAAAGAAAATACCTTCAGTCACCATAAGTTTTTAGTTTGGGGGACTTTTGATGCTCTGGGGAATAAAAGCTGTATTAAACTGCCTTGTGAAGGACCAAACCACCATAATTTCATATCACTGGGCCTTCTACCCTGAGGTATCAACAATTCAATAAAAGCAGGTTGGTCCCTCTCATAAGTAAATAACCTGTTAAATAGGTCATCCATCTAACCAACCAGGTCAGCTGCGTGAAAATACAGTTGTAAGTTTTAGGTTTCATCAAAAATGCATAGTTTTATCAGTAAGAAGCACAAAAATATTTACATCTCTACACAAAAGCTGTTGATGCCTTGCCAGTGAACTCATTCTACAAATACATGTTTACTGATTAGAATGAATATACATAAGAGCTAAATTTCACTCATAGTTTTTACATTTTGGCTTTGGAAAAAAAGCTTTCATTGTTTTAGATTTCCAGTTTACATATATTAAACCACCTGTGGACCTAGCAGAACCATCACTGGGCCAACATCTCACCTTTAAACTGTTAAAACTATTGACATTTTATATTATTCTTTACAGTTTTCAAAGCATTTTCTAAACCTAATTAGTTTACCCAATGACTAAACACAGCCTGTTAAGATAGATACATTTATTTTTTATACATTTATTGTCTATACTTTAGAAACTAGGGACCCCGGGTCAAGATACGAAATTCCTATTTACTAGAGATAATACAGCCAGGAAACCATAATCAAATCCAGGTCTGTGGTTTGGGAGCATTTTTTGTTTCTTTTTTGCTGTACTCAACTCAGAGCCTGATTTTTTTGTTTTTTATGTCTGTATTTCTAGAATGTGTTAGCTTGTACAAATGAATTAGACTCTTTTCAAGATGCTTAAAATATACTTTTAAAGTGTCAAAAAAATTATCTGAAATGTTTTACAACTAGCAAACACACATTCTAGGTCTCCTTTATATTCTTTATATTCTGAACATATTATGTAAGAATGGATAATATTTTGTCTCGGTTTTTCAGAGATACCATTTTTCCCCTTTATTCTTTAATAGATTAGTTTCCTCAGAAAGAAATGTTTTTAAAGTCTTCATTGATATGTTACTCAGAGCAAATCTTCCAAATATATAATTTAGACCAAAGTCAAATCCCTTTTTATACTTATTAAAATAATTTTTAAAAAGAAAAACAGTGCATTTTAACCTAAAACAAATCTTTTATTATCAACATTCAGCATCACAAACATTCCTTGGAAACCATCTAGCTTTGTATATTAGATCAAAAAAATTTTAGTCATTTCATTTCTTTTTACAAATCAAGCACTTTTTTAAATGCCCCACACCTCTATTAAATGACCACGTGACAATTTATACTTCCCTCTTAACAGACTGAGGGATGTTCATATCTGCTTCTATGAAATAGGCTAAAATGCTTTCTGCATCATCATAATCTGCAATCATACAACAAAACCCCTTTTACTTATAGATACATGTCACAGTTACGAACAGAAACAATTTTCACTATCTCACCTCCTACCGTACAGCAAACATGATTTTTAAATATCGATTCTCTATGTACAGATCTCGTAACATTTTCTGTCTACTCAATTGTGGTGTAAACTCTCCTCCAGACAGACAGACAGACAGACAGACACTGAGATTACAGAGCTGGCTCCTGGGGGCCATCTGCCCCGACAAGCTATTCCCCAGCATCCCTGGCAGTCTTAAGCAGACAGAATGTGAAACCTGCCAACGCAGCTACCTACCACCCTACCCAGATTAGCAAAAGAATAAGCATCTCCCATCCACTGGTCTGGCCACCAGCTTCAAAGGTCACATCTGCCCGGACCCCTGTCTATCACCCAGCGCATCTGTAGAATTGTACTACTTTATCCTCTGTCATTCATTCTGCCTCTGAAACCACCAGTATTTCTCAATGAGTGTAAAGTAGTCCATGCCATCATGCTGTCTGTACATTCTTCATATAGGAACCTCATCAATATTTTCAGTGATAATGACAGAGTAAATCTTTAGGTGCATGTGGTGCAGAGGGGGAAAAAATAAACCAAGAGCTTAAGAAGGGATAGAATAAATGGTACATTATGTCTACTACATTCAGAGATAAGAAAGAGGAGGAAGTTTACTAAAGCTTGAGAGGGGCCAGTTACTCACTTCTTCCAGAACTCAATAAGCTGTCATTTCCAATAGTTACGTCTTAACACACTGATCATCAGACCATAATCCTAGGCAAGCCTCAGTCTTTCCAATGAATTTTATTTTCCATGTTCCCCCATAGTCCTGTAGCATCACACTTCATGCTCAACTGCTTGCCATTGCCCCCTGAGCCCAGCACTTCCCACTCAAGACCACACACTCTGATCAGTCCATGAGCTAATCCCACCAGGTACTGAGGCTTACTTAGTGGCTGCTTACCACCACAAAGTGTCCCCGCTGCCCTCAGCTGTAAATGCTAGGGTAGGTCCCCTACACCAGGTGATCCTTTGTATACAGAAAAAAATATACTAGAAACTCCAGGTTTTTAAAACTTTTTCATCCTTTCTTTTTAAAGTTCCAATTTTATGACTTTTTATAATACACAGTATTAACACACATGTTGAAAATATTTAATCAATTTTTTTTAGGATTTTATTTATTCATTTGACAGAGAAAACACAAGCAGGGGAGCAAGCAGGCAGAGGGAGTTAGAGAATCAGGCTCCCCGCTGAGCAGGTAGCCCAATGTGGGGCTTGATCCCAAGATCATGACCTGGGACCCTGGGATCATGACCTGAGCTGAAGGCAGGCGTTTAAATGACTGAGCCTTACTCAATTTTTAAAACTGATTTAGTATGCTTAAAAAAAAAAAAAAAAAAAAGTCTGTTTCCCACAAAAGACGCAGAGTTGGGATGCCTGGGTGAGCATCTGCCTTCAGCCCAGGGCATGATCCTGGGGTCCCGGGATCCAGTCCCACCATCAGGCTCCCTGCAGGGAGCCTGCTTCTTTCTTGGCCTGTGTCTCTGCTCCTCTCTATCTCTCTCTCTTATGAATAAATAAATAAAATCTTTTAAAAAAATAAAAGATGCAGAGTCTCTCACAGCATCTCTCACTTTCTACTCTTTGTGGTATATAGTGAACAAAAGTTTGTATATCCATTTAATAAATATTTCTTGGGTATCCACCATGTCTCATGCCATGCTAGGCAATGACGACAGACATTTCCTGCCTTTATGGAGCTAAGAATGGACCTGTTCATGGAGCTAAGTATATTGCAAGAGTCCATAAAATCAAAACCATAAATGCAATCAAGTGTGAAGCTGAGGCTACAGGAAGCTAAGGGGCCAGACTGCAAAAAGGGGTGGGGTTGGTGTAGGGAGCAGGAACTGTCTGTAGGTAGGCTGTATGGAGGTGGGGGTTAGGAAGAACACAGTCACTGAAGCCAGGAACCAGTGGGCATGTCTCACTCAAGGAACTGACAGCAGCCTCGTAGGGCAGAAACATCCAGTGGAGAAGAACGGTGGCAGCAGACACACATCCCTGGCCCTACTAGCCATGTGACTCTGACAACCACTTAGCATCTGTCATCTTTAGCCTCTACCACTACCACATGTGAATAACAAGATCTACTGCAGCAGGACTGTCAGGAGGATTGGAGGAGGTAACTCATGCAGTGCTCATCACAGGAACTGGTAGTTGCTGCTGCCACTGCTGTTATATATAAGTCCTTATGTTCTCAACTAGACTTGAACACCCCTAACACCAGAATCTTTACCTGAACGAACTTTTACATGTAGATTCTCAACAAGTATTTGCTTCCTCCCAATTCCTTCAATGACCTATGTCAGCATAAGAAAATACAGTGGCCCCCCCTCAGCTGCAGTGTCAGTTACCCACAGTCATCCATGGTCCAGAATCCAAAGATGCTCCTCTGACACACTGCCAGGTTAACAGTAGCCAGGGCTCTATCACAGCATCTGCGTCACTCACCTCACGTTGCAGCCCCGTGCAGGCATTACACCATCTCACAGCAAGGAGGCTGGGCACAGCACAGGGAGGTATTTTGAGAGAGACTACATTCACGTAACTTGTATTACAAGATATTGTTTTAATTGTTCTACTCTAGTATTAATCTTTTACTGTGCCTAATTTATGAATTAAACTTCATCATAGGTATATGTGTACAGGAAAAATACAGTATATATAAAAACATACAATATATATAGGGAGTTCAGTCCTATCCATGGTTTCCAGTCAATAAAGGTCTTGCTTGTTGTATTCCTTGCAGATTAGGGGGGACTACTGTTATAAAAAAAAAAAATGAGAGGCTCCTGGGTGGCTCAGTTGGTTAAGTGTCAGCTGATTTCAGCTCAGATCATGATCTCAGGGTTTTGAGATGGAGTTGTGCGCTGGGGGCATGGACTCTGCTTGGGAGTTGTCAGTCTGTCTCTCTCCCTCCCTCCCTCCCCTTCTCTTAAAAAAGAAATTGGTCACTATTTTATGTCTGTAAATGGAATTCAAGTCCTCAAGATCAGAAAAGATCCTAGTATGACTCTACAATATAGAACTTCTATAACTTTGCATAATACAAGTTCTAAATAACTGATCATAACAGATTTTGTTCTTGCATACTTTATGTTCTAACCATATAATTATATTAAACTCATAAGAGCAGAGAATGATGCTGGTATATAGCTCTCTCTGTCCTGCAGAAAGGACAGGAAGAAGAAGCATTTAGAAAGAGATCTGCTCTGGAGAGTAAGGTAAGGTCCAGGAACAGGCATTAAGAGACTTTCAACTTAACCTCAAGGAAGGTTTTCTCTCCCTAACTTACAGCCTGGAGGGTCTAAGAACAAAATGCATCTACTCTCTGGTTTGAGAAAATTAAATAATGATTATGACTCATTACCGCTCAACTGTGAATTTTTAAAAATCAACTGAAAATAGTCAAAGTTGGTTCACAAGTTATAATCTTAACTCTTTCTTAGTTCAGACATAACACTATTAATAGCAGTCCTTCCAATATGTGCTTTCTGGCACCCACAGGTCATCCAAGGGTTCCCCCCCACCCCTGCCACAGATGGGGGGATGGGAAGGACAGGGGTCCATCACTGAAAAATGGGCCTGTTAAGCTTGTTGGATCCAAGTGTACTGGTATCAAAAAGTGAGAGACAGAGAACAAATTTGCTATTGGTGCGTAGCAAATTTCTGCACTTTGGACTGTTAAAATACCACACAACAGTAAACATGACAAACTTGTTCTTCCCTTCTTTGTAACATCCTCCACTAAACGCATTTGATGGGCACTTGGCAAGTAACTTGAAAGTAAGGTCTTGCAAATTTAATCCTCAAGCAACCTCACATGAAAGTACTGATTAGACCATTTGTAGAATTATGATATCCGTGGGCCTTACCTTTACCATTTTCTCTCTAGCCCCAGGAGAAAACAAAAAACAGCCAAGTGATATTAGAAAAAGCATACTGCAAATTTCAGTGTTTTAATTATTATGGTAATAGAGGATTCTCACAACACATTATAAGTGATTATGACTCAGTAGTTTGTTGGAACATCAAGATAAGAAACTACCCTAGAGAATCATACCAAGAGAAATGACCAAATAAGAGAGGGAGTAGGGGGTAAGGAAAAGATAGAAAAGGAGAATGTAAGAAATAAAGAAGAGAGTCAAGAAAAACCACTCAGAAGTTTTGAGAAAGCTGAGGTGGACAATGAAACTGCTTCGATCACCCCCTGCAGGCCATCTGCATGATCAGAGTACAGCCAAGTGTTGATCTGCACATTCAACCATGTGTGTAACACTTTCCACGGATCCTCACTTCCATACTCCTTTGTTCTATTTTATATTTGGAAATCTGTGGGGGCATTTGTAATTGTCACAATGATTGGAGGGAACATTACTGGCATTCGAAGGATGAGAGCCAGGAATGCTGGACAGACCTCACATGTGACCAGCCCTAACACACACGTTTAATTAAACATCTTGCCTGACTTTCCGATGTCTTGCCAGATATTCAAAGAATTCAAACTCCTGTGCTTCTTAGAACCTAACTCCATTTTATGCATAAACAGAAACAAATTTTTGGCACAGTTTTCATACATTACATTTTCCAGGAGAGAAACTATCTTGTAAGTGGAGGAAATCCCTACTTTGCCTCGGAAATATACCAAGAACTGTTCACTTGAGAAAAATCTCATCGCCAGCAGCAATTTGGCTCACGGCATCTGTGTCACCAACACAACACCCTGGTAGCAGTCAGCCTCCATGGACATTCTGTCCATAGAGATGCTACATCTTCTAGAGTGATACTGCTGAAGTGTGATCCAAGTCCACAAGTTCATGAGCACCTCTCTGCACTTAGACAAGGAGGTCATACATCTTCTGCTGACCCATCTTTTCCACAGCAAGACGTCAATGAAGGAAGTTACCAGGTGATGGACAGATTTACACTCTCAAAGCAGATCAGCACTTCCAGTACCATCATTCTAGTATATAGTCAAACTTCAGCATTACATACTTAAACGTTTGTTTGTAGACTTTCTTGTTAAAGCACTATTTTGATTTCACTGGTGTTGATTACATTTTAGGGATAGTATAAGGAGCATTAGATATTTTATACAGTGGAGCACCGGCTGGTGGAGTTAAGAACCACTGCTGTAAAAAAGAGAAGAACCACCTAAATCCAGCTTTGAATGGCTTCCTAAATGTACAGGGAAAGATCAAAAGGGGGCATGATTATCCGGGCTGTTGCAAGGTGGTCAAAACTATGTCACTCCCCAAACCTTAATTAAACTCCTAAAACAGGTTCTAGAGATGGTCTGCAGATGTTTTACAGTTTCACTTTATTCAAATAGTAGAGAAAACAGACCGCCTCTCCTCCCACGCCTTAAACAATGCTGCAGGAAGGGCCTGACCAACAGCGCCTGCAGGCCAAATCCAAGCAGCCCTCAGCTACTTTTGCAAGTACTGTCTCACCGGAATGCAGACAACCAAGCCCATTCTCTACAAATGCTGCCTCATGTTCCAGCTGCAGGGCTGAGGAGCCGCATGGGAGACCCAGCGTGAGCCCACAAAGCCTAACATACTTACTATCTGGCCATTCATTTTTTTAAAAAGTGCCAATTCATGTTTAAGATCAAATGTACCTTGATAGGTTTTATTTTTTGAAAATATGTATTTGAAATATATAAAAATCTATACATCCTTGATATTATAAATTTAAATATTACAGAGAATATCTGAGATCAACAGGATGCTCTGTACTCCCTCCAATACATTTTAATTTTATGCTTTCATTTTATCAACATATATCTAAAGTTTCCTGTCCAGATTTTGGTTGGTCACAGCCTACAAGTAGAATGGTTTGAACCACCTATTATAATTGGTATGTTCAAACAACCTTAACAGAACTTTTCTAATCAAATAAATTCCTCTAAAGTCAAACAGTTCTAGGACTATGAGTGATGATAAGGTAGATATAAATCTCATCCTAAGTTTATCCAAAATGATGTGACTTCTACCCATGCAGATTACCTATACTTAAAATCCACAAGCAACCTCCTGAAAGCTCCCGTGATTGTAAGAAACGAGCTGGGATACACGTGGGTCCTTTTTTGTCTCCACCAGCGTTGGAGGCAGGCTGTCCATGCTGCTGTAGAGACATGATATACTTGCTGACATTCCTGGGCCATACGTCTGGTTCCCATACACACATTGACACTCCTGACACACTGTCAATCACAGGCTCCCACGTTCACAGCAGCAGATCACCTGTCTACTTCAAAGCCAGCTTCAGCTCATCAATGCCATATGGACTACAGGAAAACCAAGCAGAAAATAAAGGCTCAAGCTGTGGGCAGGGCTCTCCTCCTAACAGCTATCAAGAAGGGATTTCTATCCCTGACCTGCCCACACAAAACACCTCAGAACTAAAGATCCAGGTGCAGAAAACCTGCATTAAAACACATAAACAAGGCAGCCTGGGTGCCTTCGCGGTTTAGCGCCGCCTTCAGCCCAGGGCATGATCCTGGAGACCCGAGATCGAATCCCACGTCGGGTTCCCTGCATGGAGCCTGCTTCTCCCTCTGCCTGTGTCTCTGCCTCTCTCTCTCTCTCTCTCATGAATAAATAAATAAAATCTTTTTTTAAAAATTAAAAAAAAAAACACATAAACATGATTTTCCCCCAAACCTAACCAGAAAGTAATGAAAGCAAATCTGTTTTTCCTTTTTCCTTCACTGGAGGTGGACATGGAGGATGGGGTTCATCCACTGGGAAAATGGCCATCAGAAACCCTGAGAGCACCAAGCTCTCCCTGGCCCTACATACCAGCCCTGACACCTCCCCTCTGAACTCAGAGAGAGCTCAGGTATCAACCCTCAGTGGTTGTGGGGTTTTTTTAAAAGCGATTTTATTTATCATTATTTAAACCACTACCAGGGCTGCCCACTAACTTTACTCTTATACTGTAACCTCTTCGTTGAGATTGAAGAACAAAGCTAAGTGTATCTCTAAATTTCATACCAGAGGTAAACAATTTAAGTGTTGGAATCCTTACCTTAGTCCGTAAAACAAGCCCTCCCGATACAACTTCAGCATATTCAGTGTAGCATAATTCGCTTACTTGTATTTGGTGGAAAACCATGCAGGGCTCTAGGTCCCTCTTGCACACAGGTCACCCTTCCCAACCCCATTCCTCAGCGGCTCCTACTTTCCACCTGCTATTTCCTCCAGAGCTTGAAGGGACACAGTGCTGAGAACACAAGGTTCCTGATAAAGTGCTCCCTGACAGACTGCATTAAACATGAAAGCCCAAGCTTGGTAAAATAAATCTTCCACTGGAGAACTGTGACCTACTTGAGGATTTAGTTTCAATGGCACACAAGGATGAACACCCCTGTCCTGTATCACACAGGTCCAAAGTGTGCTGTTTCTGTGCTGTCTTCTCTGGCCAAGATTTATTTTTAAAAATCCTCATTTTAACCCTCCAAGTGGCCATCTGGGTCAGCTCCGTTCACTTTCATGACACAGCAGGAGCTGCTGACAGCAACACAGTTCCTGAAGGTCCTAAAGCAGTTGACCAAAATGCCTGAAATTCCTCCCGGCCTGAGGGCTGGGAACAAAACACACCTGGCCTGTAAGCTGAGTGCTTAAAACAGTACTTATTTCCGCCTGTTTTCCCCAAAGTGCTCTCATGTGCCTCAACTCCTGACATCACAGAGCTATGGGTTTACTACAAGTTCCACATTCTGGGGACACCTAGCCTTCCTTGCTAGTGCTCCTCCTGACACACACCCTTAAGCATGGAGCTAAGGAAATGCAAGGGAGGAGCTCAGAGGACCACTTTCTTCCACGTCAGCTTGACTTCCCAGCCACGGACTCACTCTGCTTGCTCCTGGGGAAGATCTGGAAACACTCCCCACGGAGCCTTTACTGCGAGTGAAGGCCTTTCAAAATACTGGATTACCCAGGCAACTGACTAAACAGGTTGTTTAAATGAAGACAAGGACGGGTCTTTCGGGGACTGTGATGCTAGACCGAGGATGTCGGAGCTTCCTGCCCTCCTCCCCTCCCACCTTTACCCTGAAGTCCCTCAATAAAATGGTTTGATCCAAAAAAAAAAAAAAGAAGACAACAAGGACGTCAGCTTGTGCCAAGCTTCAGGGACAACGTGAACCTATAAGGTTCATGATTATCAGAAATTCCTCCATATGTTACATACATTTTCTCTTATAAATACATAATCCGGAATAAAATAATATTACAAAAAAGAAAACTACTTCTGTAGACCTTTCCATCTGGATACACTCGGCCTCAGAAATAATGTCCTGGTTTACAGTAAAATTCTACTCACCCACCCTGAGCCACCCAGGTGAATCTTATCATGACAAGAAAGCTGCATGCAGCTGGCACTAGCCTATTCCCAAACTCCGCAAGTTCTTTTTTTTTTTTTTTTAAGATGTTATTCATTTATTAATGAGAGAGACAGAGAGAGAGAGGCAGAGACACAGGCAGAGGGAGAAGCAGGCTCCACGCAGGGAGCCCGATGTGGGACTCGATCCCAGGACCTCCCCCCGCATCACACCCCAGGCCAAAGGCAGATGCTCAACCACTGAGCCACCCAGGCGTCCCCCACAAGGTCTTCTTAAAACATAACTAGGGACACCTGGGTGGCTCAGTAGGTTAGCGTACAACTCTTGACCTCAGCGCAGTGTTTGATCTCAAGGTTGTGAGTTCAGGCTCTGTGTTGGGCTCTGTGCTGGGTGTGGAGTGTACTTAAAAAAACAAAACAGAACACCACCCTGTATCAGCATGCTGGAAAGGCTGGGAGTTTACAGGCAAAAGGACCAATCCGAAAAAATCCTCACTATCATCAAATAACCTGGGGACCACAAGGACTAGCCTTTGGAACTTCCCATGCTGGTTCCCACTGAAGACCCTCCCAGCAGGAGGAGTCCTCTCCAATCTGCACCACATCTGCCTGAAGTCCAAGGCTCATTCCCCTCCTGCAGGCTTCTGGAGTCGCCCCGGGACTGCCTCACCTTCCCTCTGATGGCTGGGTTCCCATTCACTCACACGCCGCTGGCCCAGCCATGCAGGAACTCAAAGTTGACTTTTCCCTTCCTTAATCTCTTCTTTCTTTTCTTTCTTTCCTTTTTCTTTCTTTCTTTCTTTTTCTTTTCTGCTTCTTCTTTTTTGGCGGGCGGGAGTTGGGGGGCGGGATTGTGGATGATTATGGCATTCCTTCATCCCCCTTCCTTGCTTTTCCTTCCGTCTAACTTCCTTTTCCTTCCTTCCTTCCTTCCTTTCCTTCCTTCCAGCTGTTGGTCCGGCCACTATTTCTTGAGCACTGTGGTAGGCACAACCTGAGATGCCCCACGGCATCACCTGGTAGATGCCCCTCACAAAATCCCCTTCGGAGTGTTGAGTGTGTGTCAAGTGTCAGGGGAGCAACTGCACATGACAGGGTAGTAGGACCCCTGCCAACAGGCTACCAAAGAGCTGGTTCTCAGCTAACCAATCAGAGGAGACCCGTAGAAGAAGGTAAAACATCCAAGAGGTTGTCCTGCTGGCCTCAACAGAGCAGAATGCCACTGGGTGTAGAGGGCACCGACCTGAGAGCGACCCCCGCAGGGCACCGACCTGAGAGCGACCCCCATCAGCCAACAACAAGCAAGGAAACGGGGGCCTCGATCCTTCAAGCAGCATGAAGTGTATCCTGCCAACAGCATGCATGAACACGAAAAGGACCCTGAGTTTCGGGGGAGATGGCAGCCCAGCCCTGAGCTCACCCAAGAGACACTGAGCAGAGAACTCAGCCACCCTGTGGCCAGGTGCCTGGCCTATCCAGAGTGGGAGAGAACAAGTGCTGAGTTTGTGGTGACCTGCTAACACGGCAACAGACATACAGGCACCTAAGTTAGTTCTGGGTTCCACAGACCTAATTCCACCTGCTTTTTATTCTTTTCTCAGAGAAGTGTGCCCAATCTCCTCCCTCCCATCTGCCCAACCAATCTCACCCCATCCACACAATAGCCAGCTAAATGTTTTTGATGAGTCGACAACTCCACACCAATTCTGTACAATTCACGCAAAACTTAAGGAAACACTCCATGCTTTCAGTAACCTGTGGCTTTTACAAATAATGAAAACTGCTTCATACCTCTATGTTCGATATGATGATAGAGCACAAGCCCTTAACTCTTAGAAATGAGGACACAGGCTCAGAGTTTAAAGACCAATTTTTAATTCACAGACTTTAGTTTTTACACATATCAAAAATACACATTTATACTTAACATAATGTTACAAATCTTAACCTATATACATGCTTAACATTCTGGTATTCTATTTTCTCTTTCATTTAAAAATTGATGGCAAGTCCTATTTCCTGAGTCTTTATTATTCTTCCACAGTTACCACTTCCATATCTGGATGCATTAGGGTCAAGCCCCCAGAAAATAGCTCAAAGGCAATCAGTTTTGTCTGCTGAGATGTATTTTACTTATGGATTCCTTCCATTCTGTTTTTTCCATAAATCTCACTTATTTTTTGTTTGGTATTGCCTGCCAGTGACTTGTAGCTCATCCATAAAAGCATGCAGCCAGCCATCCTTCAAAGGTACCCTCTATCCTTTAAAAATAGGATAAAAGCAAACTTTTAGGATGGTGCTAACATTATAGACATCATCTTCGGCATCGCTTTTAGCATGTACTTCACTTTATTCTGTCTTCACCAAAAGATCAGAGGTTAACATAGCTGTACCTCCTGTTACTCCAGGAGCAGCCTAAGTTCTGAAGCAGCTTGTAACTCATCAGCTCTGCTCCATTATAAATTCTATAAGAAAGACAAATGAAAAAAAAATAATAAAATAAATAAATAAATAAATAAATAAATAAATAAATAAATAAATAAAAAAGAAAGACAAATGCTGGAATTTCTACTTAAAATAAGCAATGGTGATATGGTTAACCTGAGGTTGAAATAGGATACTGGCCTCACATACTTTCTGAAAATCAATATATGATAATTACTGTTTCTTCTTGCATAAAAAAAAAATCAAGAAGTAGACAAACATTAACATTAAACATGTAAATTTTCAAAGCAAAAATGTGATTTAGTGGGAAATCAAAGAATATGGCTGCAAGGTATGCCTGAAAAACATTTACCTTTGTAAATACGATGTTCAGGCCAAATGCGGGTTCCGTCTCTCTTACTCTCCAGGATAGCAAATGTAATCACTTGCAGATCCAAGTCAAGGGTTTGGGTATATTAAGCACTGAATGATTGTAAAGTTGTATTTTAGGAGGATATGTATCTCTATAATTCAACTTAGATTAAGACTAAAATTATTTGAGAATTTGAGCATAAAATGTCACACATTTAAAAAGAGAAGGAAGTCCATATGCCAGAGACAGTGAGGGAAATGATAACCTTCAAGTTAAAAATAAAGCGCCTTTTTAGGGCTACAAAATGCACAGCCACACAGTACCAGCCCTGCTTCCTGGAAACGTGACCATTTCCCTGGTTCTCACAAAGCCAAGTGGAGAGAACTTCCCACTCACACCCTATCAGAAGCAGCTGCCTCCTCTTGAAAGATAACCATCCTCCCTCTCTTTACATAAGGGGATGAAGTTGCAGCTGTGCGGTGCTAGAGGGTGCAGCCTTGAGCCGAGCACCGGTGCAGCGCTGGCATGATGGACAGGAGACCAAGGGCGGGCTGTAAGGCGGTGGAGCCTCGCACCGTGAAGCAGAGCCGTCCCCCAGGAGGGGCTGCCCCGGGAGGGGGCCGCCGGGAGGGGGCCGCCAGGAGGGGCTTCCCGGGGAGAGGCTCCGCTAGGAGGGGTCCGCCAGGAAGGTCCACCAGGAGGGGCTTCCCGGGGAGGGGGTCCGCCGGGAGGGGCTCCCTCGGGAGGGCTCGCTGTGTCTCACAGCCGGAACTGAACTGGGCGTCAGTTTTCCAGTGGGTGACTCCCCGCGGGGCTCAGAACACTTCTTTACATTTTGTTTAGCCACGCAGTATCTCTGGCAGGGTAGGAGACAGGAAATAATACCTTTCCAAAGATAAAGCCACAGGATTTGCAATCTGGAAGCACGCTCAGGCATGGATGCTGTCCTACAACCCTCCGGTTTTATGAAGGAAGCAGAGAGCCCAAAAAGCGAAGACACCACCTAAGCGCCCAGAGCTGGCGCTCTCCTGCAGGGGCGTCCTGCACCACCGGGACGGCCCACCCATCTGTGCTCTGGCCTCTCCTAGCCTGGGTCCACTCACAGAAGACAGGGGTCTACAAGCTGCCCTGGAAGCAGCAGTAACAAGATCTCCTTCCAAGACAAAATGCTTCATGCCCACTCTTCTTTCTAAAACTGTCAATAAATAAATAAATAAATAAATAAATAAATAAATAAATAAATAAATAAATAAATAAATAAATAAAATTAAAATAAAATAAAATAAAATAAAATAAAATAAAATAAAATAAAATAAAATAAAATAATAAAATAAAATAAAATAAAATAAAATAAAATAAAATAAAATAAAACTGTCATTATTTTAAACAGCTTTTATCCCATAAGATCAATCCCCCAATTACATCTCATGCCACTTGATTCCCTCCAAAAAGGGAGGGCTGACCTGGGCCCTTAGCATCTCTGGGACATCATACAAATCACCATATCAAATCAATGTGGCTGCAATGTCCTTATTTGTAAAAAAAAAAAAAGTGGGGGGGCACCTCACAGATTTGTTACAAGGTTTAAAACATAACACATAAAGTGCCTGCACAGGCCCATCCATACTTCTTAAACGGTGGTTCCAGTTCCACAGACACCAGCCTCAGAATCATATGGGACACACTTAACTTAAAATGCAGAATCCTACGCCCTGCCTCATAGATTCTGAGACAGAAGGTCTGGAACAGTGGCTGCATTTTACTCATTTCCCTAGGATATTCAAATGTGCACTGAAATTTGAGACCCACTGCCAAGGATGGATTAAAAGCTTCTTCCCCACATCTTTTATTTTTGATGTTCCTCACAAAGTAGCTCATTTCCTGGCTGTGGCATAGACAACCGGCTGCAAACAATACAGAAGGATGCTGGGAGGAGTGGGAACCCAGAGCCAACATCTACTCTACTGGCTTTCAAACTTCACTGACCTTGACCCACAGTAAAAAAAAATACATTCTACAATGTAACCAAACTGGAGCACATGTCATACATACAGATTTTTCAGTCTCACAAAATAACCCTGGGTATGTGCAATGAACTTTGATATTTCCTGTACTATTTTATTTTAATCTACTCTTATTTTTTTTTTTTTAGAAATGTCAGTAACAATCTGCTGAAAAAATACCAGTCTATTTTATTTCCTCCAGAAGTGGTTCTTCAGTATTAGTTTGGTTTTCACACAGAGATCCCAGCACACGGCAGAGTCCTGAGCCCCAACCCAAAGATTCTGTGGGCTTCGGATGCTGCTCATGTCTATGATCCATCACTGCAGGCTCGCAGCCACCCCAGGGTACTCTGCAGGACAGTACCACCCAAGGATGGTGAAGAGACTTGCAGAATCAGAATCCTCAAACCAGGAGGGTCTGCTCGTATCGACCAAAACTGTGCCAGAAGCATCCAAACCTAAGGGGACAGCACACCCACGGGCACTGGTGGGGATGGGGTGGAAACAAGCAAATCTCTTCCAGGCCCTGAAAAGGACAGAAGACCCCCAGCAGAACATTCTGAATAACAAAGCACTAGCTCACAGAAGCCAAAGCAAGGCTCCAGAAGGAGCTTTCCTACTCTCTGGGGCACTGTGGCCTGACACACAGCTCCCACCCCAACAGTGCCAGTCCTTCTTGTAGGATTCTACTCATCTCCGAAAGTTCATCAGCTTTTGAAATCACCATTTCCCATGGCTCGCCAGCACTCACGATGCCCAGGGCGAGGCCCAGGAAAAGGACAGTAGCTCAGGCTGGAGCCCCGGCTGGGTGCTGGGCTAGACGTGGCCTCCATTGGGCAGGCTGTGAAGACCACTGGGCCCAAGCCAGCAGGGGCCGCCAGGAGGCTGCAGCCGCTGGGAGCACCTTCAGCACAGCCCTGGCCACAGGACACTCCCCACACTTCAAGGTGGGCAGAGACGTTATTTTCCCCTACCAACTACTCTGCTCAGTTTCTGTATTTCACCATCACTTCTGTGGTATACCTGATTCTCAGAGAGTCGGTCAGCTCAGGTCCTTGGGTGCCAATCACTGAAAAGGTTATTTTTCTTTTTCAAATTAAATAATGTCACAGCATTGGAACATTTCTTTTTAGGGTCTTAATATCAACCTTCTTATGTGTGTCACTGTGGTTTTATAATAAAATAATGAACATTACTTTAGCAATAATTGGACACTTACCAGGCACCAACCGTCCTAACTTCTTTACATGACAACTTCATCAAATCATCCCAATTATCTATCGCAGTGGGTCAGTGACACAAGGAAGGGCAAGCGCTCCCCAGAGACCACACAGCAGGAGGCTGAAAGCACAGGGCCAGACCCATGCTCCACATACTGAACACCAGGAGGGGGTGCACATCTTTACTTACATAATCTATTAAGGAAGAAGATACCAAATACTCTTTATTAAAACAGTAAGCTTGTGTTCCATGTAATTTCCTACCGAAGCTAGTGACTGAATGTGATAAACTGAAAACATGTCCCCATGGATGACTCTTATTTACTTTTCAAGTTAGATTTAAAAATCCGACCTGTTTGGAGAAGGTAAATGAGAATCTTCCTCTTCCCCCAAGAGACACAGATAATAGTTATATTAAGAATCAACAGATTGGATCCCTGGGTGGCTCAGCGGTTTAGCACCTGCCTTTGGCCCACCTGGATCGAGTCCCACATAGGGTTCCCTGCATGGAGCCTGCTTCTCCCTCTGCCTGCCTCTCTCTCTCTCTCTCTCAGTGTGTGTGTGTGTGTCTTTCATGAATAAATAAATAAAATCTTTAAAAAATTAAATAAATAAAATAAAAATCAACAGATTAAAAATACCTTTGTTCATTTAAGAAATACCTTTGTTCGGAATAAGAACTGTTCTTGTTCCTAGAAGTTACTGAATGTTTTAGGAATGTTTGATTTCAAATTCATAAATGTCATTCATTCATTTCATATTTTCCCAAACCTGAGACTATCTCACATTATTAGCATTAGTAATACAGAAAAAGAAGCTATTTTTAGACTGCCTTTCACAATAGGAGATTCTCAATGAGAAAGGGACCTGTTGTGACCACGTATCCTGTGGACATGCCCTGCTGGGGTTGTGGCCACCATGGGCCCCAGAACTTCTGAAATGTTACTCATATTTGAAATAGCTGCACATGGTTTACCTTTACCATGTTCTAATGAATGTGGTCAAGTATGCCCTTGTCATCTTTGAGAGAAGACAATTTTCCTATAAATCAGAAATCTAGGGCAGTCCGGGTGGCTCAGCGGTTTGGCGTTGCCTTCAGCCCAGGGCGTGATCCTGGAGACCTGGGATCGAGCCCCACGTCAGGCTCCCTGTATGGAGCCTGCTTCTCCTCTGCCTGTGTCTCTGCCTCTCTCTCTCTCTCCCTCTCTCTCTTGTTCTGTGTCTCTCATGAATAAATAAATAAAATCTTTAAACAAAAAAAAGAAATCTAATTTGAACAACTGAGCGCATCTATGGCTGAGCAAACTACATTTGAGGTCAGGTGGCTGAAGAAAGCAATGCACTGGAACCCTAATTCCCAACCTGTGCACACTGTACACCTGGGGATGTGTGTGCTGGGGAGAGACAATAATGATGATATGTGTATATGTAAATAAAACACTCTCACCCCTCCTAAGAAGGAGAGAGAGAAGGGTGGTGGGAAGGGTCATGACTGATGGTAAGAGAGGGACCCACAGAGATTACAAATGAGGGATCATCTTTCCTACCCGTGAACCCTTCTGGCAGTCATGTAACAAGACAGAGTTAGGATGTCTGAAAGAGTGGACACTGAATGGCCAGGGTTTAACCACTGCACACCCGATACTGGCAGGCATCTAGGGTTCTGTTTTGTTTTTTTAATTCCTGGCAATCTTAATAATGAACATCCTTAAGTCAAAAATAAGAGGAATGATGTATGTAAAATACACCAAAACAGAGGCACCATGAAGACCCTATATGTCTATCCCATTTAACACCCTGGTGTCCAATACTGGAAAAAGGATGCACAATCTGGTCCTCTAGCCAAATGTCCAAGGCAGTTCACCCCACTGGCCCCATGAACCCAGGTGGCCCCAACAATCCTCTGCATCCCACAGGGGATTTCTGATTGCTTCCGCCATCTCAAGAGAGGTGGCCCAACAGGTAAGAGCCTGGCTCCAGGTCACGATGCTTGACTAGAATGCTACTTCACCTCTCCAGCCATGGGACCTGGGGCAAGACTACCCCAGGATTTGTGTAAGTAAGACAAATGGGCCCATGATGAGAAGAGAGGAGAAACAAATGTACTAACCCATTTAGGGCACGTTCAGGTAGTTTCCGGCAATTCACTGAATCATGTTAAAAGATAAACATGCTGGGAGTGCCTGTTTGGCTCAGTTGGTAGAGCATGCAACTCTTGGTCTCAGGGTTGTGAGTTCGAATCTCACATTGGGCACAGAGATTACTTAAAAAATAAAATCTTAAAAGAAAAGCAAACCTTTATACTGTTCCTGTACTAGTACATGCCAAATGGAATTACACAATTAACCGTATGCCATACGATAGACAGGGTCTTTAAAATCAAGCGGTATGGCTAACGCCCACCTTACAGAAGTTCACGCGATGCACTGGAAGAAAAGCCCATTCGTGAAAAAGATACCTCGGTGTTGGCAATATGATAATCTGGGTCACGAGTTATTTCTAAGAGATCATCCACACTCCAATGCCCATTCAGCTCTGAGTGAGCTGGGTGGCTCAGCTGGTTAAGCATCTGCCTTCAGCTCAGGTCATGATCCTGGGGTCCTGAGATCGAGCCCCGCATTGGGCTCCCTGCTCAACAGGGAGCCTGCTTTTCCCTCTTCCCCCTGCTCGTGCTCTATTCTCTCTCTCAAATGAGTAAAATCTTAAAAAAAAGAAAGAAAGAAAATCTTGTTTGAAATATCACCTCTTTTCAAATAACCATACAAATAAGTGAGCGGGCAAAACTAATAATGATTAGCCAAGTGTGAATCTATGGATGGCCCTGGACAGGCTCAGTCTAGGGTGTCACGACCATCTGTAACTGGAGAACAGCATCTGCAGTATTTCCACCATCAAACCAGAACATGGGGCAAGGTGCAGAGGGCAGGCTGAGAGAACTCTGACAAACTCATGGAAGGAAAAGCTGCATGCTGCCCACAACCACGACAAAGAGAAAGTCACTGTCATAACCCGAAGAGCCAACCTTTGTGATGCTGCTGCTACAAGCCAAGCTCTGCATGGCTTCTCTCGCTGAGTCCTCATTAACACCAAGAAGCAGATACAATTGCTGCTCCTGGTTCAGTGAAGAAAAGGAAAGTTACATGCCTCCAATCAAACAGCTATAGACCAGAGGGGATGGGATTAAAAGCTGACCCCAGAACACAAGTTCTTAATCACTAAATTACAAATTAAGAAAATAACCAAATCAGCATAAATCAATGACCAGTTCTCAAAACTATCTTCTATCAAAACTCCATTGCCGGGGTACCTGAGTGGCTCATTTGGTTAAGCGTTAACTCTTGATATAGGCTCAGGTTTTAATCTCAGGGTCATGAGTTCAAGCCCCACGTTGGGCTCTGCATTGGATGTGCAGCCTACTTAAAAAAATTAAATAAGAAAAAAAAAAAAAAACTCCGTTGCCTATTTAGAAGGAACAAGACTGGGACACCTGGGTGGCTCAGTGGTTAAGTGCCTGCCTTCGACCCAGGGCATGATCCCATGTCCCGGGATCCAGTCCCACGTCAGGCTCCCTGCATGGAGCCTGCTGCTCCCTCTGCCTGTGTCTCTTGCCTCTCTCTCTCTCTGTCTCTCATGAATAAATAAATAAAATCTTTAATTAAAAAAAAGATATAATTAAGATCTGGGATCCCCAAATTAAAAGCTAGTAAGACAAACTCCAAGTCATCTTTTTTAATGTATACATGCAGAAAATCTAGGCTATTATGTAAATTAATTTCTCCATTCTGAGCATTGTAGCTTCCTTTTCAAATTATACATGGTAAAAACCAAATATATAAGATTAATTCTCATCAAAAATAAATGTCTCATCATTTTACTTTCTTCCTCCCAAGGTTTTAAAATCACTATAAATAATGTATTTTTTTAATGTAAAAGGGAAAAAAATCACCATACTGCTGACTTGAAATCAGTGAGTAAGGCATAATGATTTGACATAGGATATGTCTCATTACCTCCTTCACTTTGGTCAGAAACAAATAGGATACACCCTTAACTATACACTAGCACTGGCTGATGATATAGACAAATCAGTGAGGCCCTCAACCAAACTGAAACATACCCCTCAGTTTAATCCATCTATTAAAAAATAACCAGGGGATCCCTGGGTGGCGCAGCGGTTTGGCGCCTGCCTTTGGCCCAGGGCGCGATCCTGGAGACCCGGGATCGAATCCCACATCAGGCTCCCGGTGCATGGAGCCTGCTTCTCCCTCTGCCTATGTCTCTGCCTCTCTCTCTCTCTCTGTGACTATCATAAATAAATAAAAATTAAAAATAAAAAAATAAAAATAAATAAAAATAAAAAATAACCAGGTAAAATAAGGGGACAAGAAGATTGATTTCTGGTTTTTAGCACAGCCAAACACACCTGTAAGACTTGGACAAACAGCCTCAGTTTCCCCACCCATGAAAGGACCACACAATCTCTAGTCATTCTTCTTAGGTAACCAATGGAATCCTTTTTGATTAGGCCTGGAAATTCATGTGGTCATGAACACCTGAAGCTTACTGGTCTGCCCTGTTAGCCAGAGGACAAGTGACACTAAAGTCATTTTCAGCCTTCATGATGGCCAGTCCACCCAGTCCTCCTCTAGTTCTCTACGTGTGTGATTCAAGCAGGGAAACGGACGGCCTTCTAACAGGAGCTCACTGCTGATGCTCCCCACACCATGAGAGTCTCCATCAGGGGCAGAAGCCCTCTTTTCTCAATAAATCACTAGTCTTTGGTCAGCTGATTTTTAAACGAAGTCAGTTAAAGCAGAAAGCCTTTAAAAAGATGCAAGTTAAGTCTCTAAATGCAAGTTAAGTCTCTGTTTCTTTCCTCCTCCTGTTCAATAGGGACACTTTACGCACTATACCAGGTCCACTCAGAGGGCACTGCCTCCTGCAGTCATCTTCAGACCTGGGCTAAGGTCTTTCCTTTGAGTATGAATCTCAAAAGGATGGGATGTTCTTACTATCTCACCAGCACACACTCTCATATGCCAATTCTAGTATTCACCCTGAAATGGTGTTAAACTACAGAGACCCCCTAAGGAAATGTTAACGGTGGAATGCTTATATTTATAGTGGTCTCTTCCACACTTGACAGTTTATTTTAAATGGACTGCCTTTATCAATCTTCCCAAATCATTCAAATTAGCTTTTACAGCAATATTTTCTTTTCCCACTCATGTCTGAAACACTCAGATAACATTTAATTGCATTATATGCAGACTGTAAAAAGCACACCCGGAATAAACCAGTTTGAAAGAAACGCAACTAACTTTTGTAAGTGAATTATTCAAGTGGGGAGAACACAGCGCCCAAGCCTCCTAGGATAGTATGCTCTCCTCTGCTAGCAGATAGAGTTCGTTATAAGGTTAATGTTTATTTTTAAAAGGGAGGGAGGAAGAGGAAGGAGGGAAAAAGAGGAGGGAGGAAGGAACAGGAGAGAGAAAGGAGGGGGAAAAGTGCATCTTCCTTCCTCTTCATTCCACTCACAGGAATCCTTCTGCCTCAATTTAAAGTACGATCTTCACAAGAACAAAGCCAACTGGTTTCCCTTGCATCCGTACCAGTGCTTGTTGGGTTATTTGCACAAAACACACAACCTCCAGGAGGAAGAACTTCTCCCCTGCTCTGAATTCCCCTAACACACACTGTTACCACTGCTCAGTAGCATGCAAACCTTTCTTGGGTTGGAAGCAAGGGATTCTAAATGAGAAGATCAGGCTGTTAGGCTAAACTGTGTCACTAAACTAATCGAGCACTGAAAATACAGCTCGCCTATTTGGTATTTGGTTGCTAGAAAATAAATGAATGAGTACTGCACACATAAAAGTCATCAGAATCACCTTCTCAAAACATCTGACCCAAATCAACATTAAATACAATCTGTAAATTTAAAAATGAAGCAAACCCCATCTTCCCAGCTACAGTCAACAGATGCAGTGTACCCTGCTCGTGAGGCATTTGCTATGTCTCTCAGGAGTTCAGGGAGAATGAGCTTTCTTTTTTCTTCAGTAATGCCAACAATTCTTACCTGCCTGCTCCAGCCCTTCCACTGGCACCCCTGCTATTCAGCTTGCATTTAAACTTCAGAAAGGCTTTGTATAACACCCCCCCACCCAGTGCCTGACACATGAATTCATGGACAGCAGCACATGTGTGTATCTGAGTGTGTGTATGTGTCTGAACATGTGTGCACGTATCTGAGAGCGTTCACACCTCTAAGCATGTGTGTGCGTGCACATCTGAGCGTGTGTCTGAGCATGTGTGTGCGCATGTCTGAGTGTGTGCACATCTGTGCGCATGCCTAAGCGGTGAGCGTGTCTGCATGTATGAGTGCATGTGTGCACTTGTGTGAGCGTGCCTGTGTCTGAGCGTTTACACGTGTCTGTGCATGTGTGTGCACTCGTCTGGGTGGGAAAGGAAGTTGCCATGCCAGGGCCTTCTGAGAGTCAGTGTTGAATGTCTTCAGAGACTAACGACTATGACATAAGCTCTCACAAAGAGCAGTCGCTTTCCTTTCAAGATGAAGGTAGGAGGCGGCCAAACCAAGAAACAAGATTAAGATTTTTTTAATAGTAATTTTAAGAACAGATGTCACTTTTACATTTGTATTTAAAGTGGTATTATGAGCAAATGAAGAGTACACGCAGCAAAACATCGTTTAAAACAAACCATTCAAACTGATGGTTTAAAATACTTAAAACTTGAGTATCAATCTTTTACCTAAAAAAAAAAAAAATCAGGTCATTCCTCTCCTATATACTGATTTCTGTACAGTCCACATTCAAATAATGGATGTCAGAGAGAATACATCCAAAGAATAAAGATTGTAGCCAATTAGGGGAGAAGTCGGGGGTTTGGTTTTTCCTTTGTTTTCCATTTTTCCTGGTCACAGATTAAGGACTATACTAATAATATCAAGCTGCTTCTTTAGTACATTATTAATAATCCTTTTGACAGCAGAGAATAAAATATCAAAAGCACCTTCTTGTGTTTCATGAGAATTCTATCCCGTCACAAGGAATCACCAAGTAGGCTTCTCTGCACACGTCACTCCCTCACACCACATACTGAGCATTCAACAGATACATGTACTGACCGAGAGCCTTTTATATAAGAAAGACATCTAAGGATACAGTCAGTACTTGCACCCTCTATTCAGTCCATCAGGCACAGTGAGGCTGGTCCGCTGTGCCCCCTGGGACTCCACACAACAGGGGCCTGGACCCATCCGATGGGCAGAGAGGCCTTCCTGGCCCCCAGAACCCTGCCAGTTCCATCTGCCCATGTTAACTATTTCTGATTTTTTTTTTTTTTTTAATTGGGAGAGAGAGAAGAGCGCATGCATAAGCAGGAGGGGCAAAGAGAGGAAGAGAATCTCAGGCAGGCTGTGTGCTCAGCACAGAGTCTGACTAGGGGCTGGATATCACACCCTGAGATCACAACCTGAGCTGAAACCAAGAGTTGAATGCCTAACTGTGCCACCCAGGTGCCCTAACTATTTCTGATTCTTCCATTCTGAGAACTCCACATGAGCATAACCAATCCACTTAAACCACTATTTTACCTTCAGCTGTTATATTTCTCCTTATACCTTTTATCCCATTGGGAAAAATTTGCCCTTACAGTACTGATTTGATCAGAAAATTAAAAAAAAAAAAAAAGATTTTCACATCGTTCCTTAAACATCTATCTATTAAAAAAATCTGTTTAAAATCACATCTGCATTCCAATTTAGCCAAGGGCAGACATATGTCACAAAAAGATTGTTCTTACCAGATGCTAAAGAGCATATCTTAAATTTGCATAATAAAAATGAATATAAGAGGCTCTGCACAGGAAAGTCCTATATATGCTTCACGTGGAAAATGCTGGTTCTAGTATACTGAATACCTTCAGACAGGGCAAAATATTCCACTGTTTCACATTTTATTATTTTTAAAAGATTTTTAAGTAATCCCTACACCCAATGTGGGGCTCGAACTTACAACCTGAAGATCAAGTGTAGCATTCTCTGTGGACTGAGCCAGGCAAGCGCACGTTTCACGGTTTAGATTCATGTATGAGTGAGTACATTCTACCACAGGTGAGTTCACAGCAGGAGCAAGTCCACAATAATCACAACTGCTTATGTTGTTGGTACATTTAAAGTCAGTAATAGTCAACCTTTTCAGACCATGTGCTTCAAGCCAGGTAGGTTTACAGATAGGTCCTAGAGTACTCACAATTCACATTAAGCATTTTGTAGGTCCTTTAGCATTACCCGTTCATCTTTACATACAGCCAATCTTTGAGATGATGGTTCTTTCTGAGACAGTAAACATCCATCTCCTGGATTCCTCCCAGGGATCATTCTGAGGAAATGATTCTCATAGCTGTTACAACTATCAGGCACTGGTCTAACCACAACCAATAGTTCTCATTGGAAAGTCAAAGGAAAATGAAGTCAAAAAATCAGAAAATTAGTTAACATGAATTTTTTCTTCGGGCACAGGGAATCCTCAAAAGCTCTGATTCCCTTAGTGGTATGGCTACCAGTGGCCACCATCCCCAAAATGTCAAGGGAACAGACCCCAGCTTTGGCCTGAGAGCTCATGACAGAGTCCTAGGCAGGACTGCGGAGAGCAGCCAGAAAGGAAAGCACTGATGAGCGGCAGGCAAAGGGTTAGGAGCACAGAACACAGCGATAAGTAGAGAGCACTCCTGGATATCCACTTCATGTTTGCTGACTTCAATTTTTAATTATAATCTAATTCAGAACTACTGGACCACAAACAAAGCTGAAGAGAGTCGGCTGGCACTTTAGAATTATACTGTTATAATTGAAGAAAAAATAAGGGTGATAATATATATGATTCATGTTGAAATAAAAATTTGGCTATTTCCTTCTTCTTCCATGGTTTTCCCCTCAAATAATTACAAAGCAAGAAAGCACTGTTTCCAAAATGCTTGAAAGAGATTTAGAAGAAACAAATACTGCAAAAAGACCTCTCAATGGTCTCAACAGGTCTGGGAAAACGAGACCAGCAGTGGCCCTGATAAACGTGTGCTAAGTTAAAGGAGTCCAGACAGCAGTGTCAGAGGCTAAGTACAGGTGGCCAAACAACAGGCTCCAAATGGGGTCAATGAGGAGGCCTACAACAGGGGTGGGGGGGGGTTGGGGAACGCATGGGGACAGCAGGACACACATACCACCATCTGGTAGGAGTTCACTCAACAATGACCTATGTGGCCTCAGAGGAGCCACGGCCTCGCTAGACTCAGTTTCTCCTTACACTCAAGAAGTTACACAAAATACCTTACTCAGAATGGAGATGTGGTTTCTTTAAACAATCTTGCCCATTTCATGCTTCCAACCTTCTACACAGAGCCCACCCCATCACCTAACCTGCAATCTTCCTGCAACACTCAACCAGAGGGTCCTCCAGCTGCTCCTCCCTTGGGTGCCCTGTCAGGGCCTGAGATCACCTGCCCCTTCGCCCCTCCAGGCTCCTCCCCACCTGGGGCTCGCAGGCCCAATGCTCCCCTGGCACCCCCCACACAGGGTGTCCCACCAGGGGAAGATAGGCTAAGCAGCACCCTAGGGCCCCGGTCTCTGGGGGCACCGCAAGGCTCCTCTCTACCCAGGTCCCTCTCACCAAAGAGCAGAGACTGAGTGGGTTTCCTGACAACTGAAGAACTAACAACTGCCAAGGTATTCTTTCATAAAGACCTTCAGTACAAAACTTACGGCTTTGTTCATAAGCCAATCACAAATGTGACCAAAAAAGGTGTGTGTGTGTGGGGGGGGGGGGGGGAATGAACACCAATAATAATAATAATAATAATAATAATAATACCTTTGTTTCCAAACAAAAGCAAGTGAACCAGTTGGGCTATTTCACTATGTCCTGAAACAAGCAAAACTACCTAAGGCCTACTTTTACTGTGAATCTTGTTAACATTTTAAGTCAGAGTATACTTTAAAGCACTAAATAAAAAAGGGTTCTTGGGTACCTCCAGCAGGAGTCATTGAGTTCAACAGCTAGATGGCTGCTCTGAGAACAGACACAAAGATTTACCCCACGGGGTGTCTGCGCAGCATCCTTTACCAAAGCAGTGTGCAGGAATCACCCCAAATGTCCAACAATCAAACACCAGTTTAACGTCTTACTGTACAAGCAATGGAATGGTAGGTCATCGCGTCCAAATAAGGATACTAAAGTGTCTATGGGAGAAGAGACGATGACTGGGGCCTGCTTCCACATAATCCAGGCAGTAAGAAACAGACGCACCAAGACAGGCCAAGGGATGATCACAGAAGCCAAGTGCTGAGCGCTGGGTGGTCACGACCAATTCTATTTTTATGAATGTCTCAATGTTCCAATTTTAAGAAATGATGGCAAATAAAGTTCCATGCATAGAAAGATATTCATGATATGTTCTTTAAAATGTGTCATGAGGCATTTTCATGAAGAAAAAATTTACATACCATAAAATTCACTCATTTTATCAGATGGGGCGCTATGGTCCGAAGGCTGGGATGTGGTCACCTAGTCTGCCAGTTATTGGCTCTGAAACCTGAAAATCATTTACCATCACTGGTGCTTGATGTCCTCTTCTGGAAAACAGGTACATCATCTACCTCGTAGAATCAAATGAAACAAATAGCAAAGGGCTTTTGTAAACTGCAATTTGTTAAATTTTGATTTCGCTATTTTTTAAAATAGTCACCCATTTTAAGTGAACTGTTCGGTGAGTCTTAGTCAATTGATAGGTGTGCAGTCACCACCACAATCAGTTCTTGAATACTTGTATCACTCCATATTTCATATAAATGGAATCAAACATTATTGATATTTTGTGTTTGGATTGACTTAGCATAATGTTGTTGAGGTTCAACCTTTTTTGTGTTAAATAACAAAACAAATGTCAGAAGTTTTTTCCGTATTGCTGAATCTCACTGTATGGATAGGATCTATCACATCCTGTTGGACTTTTAGACTTTCATTTTTGGCTATCAAGAGTAATGTGGCTGGATATGAAAGCCTGTGCGGGACCATATGTTTTTACTTCTCTTGAGGCAGATATCTAGGAGTGGAAGAGCTGGTTCATACAGGCACATAAATTAAAGAAACTACAAAGTTTTTTCCAAAGTGGCTGCACAATTTAATATTCCTACCAGCAATTCATGAGGGCTCTAGGTCCTCCATAGCTTCATCCACACCTGGTGCATCCACCTTTTCCGTTACAGCATTCTAGTAGGCCAGTGGTCAGGGTGGTTCAAATTTGCACTTTCCTAGTGATTAATGATACTGAACATGTGCCTATGTGTTTATTCGCCCCTCCTCTATCTTCTTTGTTGAAGTATCTATTGAAATCTTGTGCTAATTTTTTTTTATTGGTTGTTTGTCTTCTTGAGCCGTATAAGTTCTTATAATCAGGTCCTTTATGGGATACATGATTTACGTGTATTTTGTCCTGGCCTGTGGCTTGTATTTTCATTTCTTAATGGCATATCTTAAAAGGCAAAATTTGTAATTTGACATTCATCAAATTTTTATTGTGTTGTTCACACTTTTTGTATATTACCTAAGACATCTTTTATTAACCCAAAATCATAAAGATGGTCTCTTATGCTTCCTTCTAGAAGTTTTATAGTTTTACATTTAGTTTTGTGATCTATTTCCGTAATTTGTTCCTTGCTGGAGAAAACCAGTGATAAAACTGTACTGCAAAATAACCCCTTTACAATATATGTAAAATATGATTATATATGCTTCTATGTAATTACACACAAACATACAAACATAAATAGAAAGAGAGAAGTCTAAACGGATATATACCAAAACAGCAGATAGGTACTTCTATTTTAGAGAGCTTTATTTTCTTCTTTTTTGGTGGTACTCAGTAATAACATATAATAAACTGGTTTCAAAATGCTACACTCCAAATCGTAGCCTCCAGACGAGAAGCAGCAGCCGGAGACATCCTGGAGGTTAGGACAGGAGGGAAGGGGGGCCCCTGAGACTCCGGAGAGCCTGAGGGTTAGACAAAGAGTTGATGGAGCTCAGCTTCTGACGATGAGGAACATCTGGAGAGCCTGGCCGCAAGCTCAGTGCACAGAATGCAAAGTACTCAGGGCTGCAGCCAGAATCTGGATGAAGCGAACAACATGTTTAAGTTTTTAGAAAGTGCCTTCTTCTGCAGAGTACATTTTAAAAGGAAAAACTGGTATGTTCTAGAACACCAGGAATTCTCAGATGCTGTGCTTTTAACAACACAGTGTTCAGATAATAAAAATTAATGGGTTACAGAGTGTGGTACACAGTTCCTTGTAAGTTAGATTTAATTACAACTACCACTGAAGTCTCCTATTTTTGCCAGAAGCTTTTATCCTTCTATCCTTGGCCAATGAACTTCAGATACAAGATAGATCTTCATATTGAACCAACTGTAACAAACAGCATATTTAATTGTAAGGTTACTTCAAATGCTGAGGAACTGGGCTCTACTGCTGTGAGCACCTCCAAATGAAACCATTAGCTGCTTCATTATGCTGGTGAATTTCTAATTCTTGTTTCTCTTGTTTCTCACACGTTCTATTTTCCAAAGAATTTCCAATCCACAAAAGAAACAGCAAAGGAGGCATGTGATGGATGTTCAGTCCACTCCACCTACTCAGAGCTCAGACCCCCAAGCAGACACTTCCTGCAGCTGCAGCTTACAAAGGATGCTCTTTGGATTTTTCTGGCAATAGCTGGTAGTTTAAGAGAACAAAATCCTGTACCCTCCTTAATCCACAGGCACTTCCCTTTACACCACAAATACTGACATTTGTCTCTCCTACAGTCATGTGATAATATAGAGAGCAGGAAAAAAAGCTTGGAAATGAACATTTTAAGGACAGGCAAAACCGTGTCCACTATGCTTCTAACAAGCGTGATGAATACTCCTGACGAATGTCATTAATAAGACATACACTGCATTTAGGTGGCATCACAGCTTGATCTAGGCACTACATGATACTAAGTGAATTAATCACTTAGAAATCTGAGTGGGTACTACGATTATCCCCACTGTGGGGTGGGGGAACTGAGGCAGGGTGAGGTGAAATAAGTTGCCACGTCAGGGTCACTACTCTACACACTGCTCCCTGAGAATCACTCGAAGGCTAACCTGCACCCGTTGGCTTACCTCTGCTCTCACACATCCAAAAGGCATTCTGAGGGAAGACAGGGCTCATCACAACAGTCTTCATTCAGACATCCTCTTCCACAAATCTCATTTGAAAGGATGCTCCATTTCTCCAAATCTCTACCTCATTAGACGTGTTTCACTGTCCTTGAGACATTCCCATACAACACGCCACCCTACACTGACCTTATGATGGCCATCTTCATACAGTAGCCCAGAGGCATCAGGACGTTGCTCACGCCTAAGGTGTCAGCAATCATAAAGACAGAGGAAGGGGACACACTGCTGTGCCCCTCAACAGAGAGCAGCTCCTCTTCCTCTTGTGCACCCCACATGCTAGCAAACCAGAACTCCATCCCCGCCCTCCTTCACAATTGGCTCCAAACCACCCAGTGCAGTAAAAAATTAGCCTGGAACCTTCAAAACTAGGATTTTATTGTGTGAGATCAAGACAAAATCTAGTAGTAGCACAATCACAGATGACACTTTTTTGGCTCCAAACAAGACATAAAATTCCAAACAAGCATTTCCTGAGGAATAAAAAGCATAATCAGCTTTTAGAGTCTATAGCTATTGGCAGGTTCTGGTACTTTCACCAAGGTCTAAAAACATTCAAGGCATCCATAAAGACCCTAGAAAAAGAGCTGCAGTTCTTTTACTTAAAGCACCAGATTGATTTCTGAGGCACATCTAATGTAACACTAATGAAATAACAAAAAGGAAAAAATTGACAGTTTTAGTGTACAGTCAACTAGAATGCACTGTCCTCCTTCAACTGTGTTTCCTGTCCTTGTGCTTCCCCAACAGCCAGCAGCCTGCACCCTCCCCACCACCACCAGCGTCAGCCCAGTGCAGAGCTGGCACCTGTGTCCAGGAAGAGCGACGTTCCCTGGCCCAGAGCCCCAGGCACACAGAGGACAGGGCCATGCTGCTCCTGCACCTGGCTCTCTTAGAGAGGGTGGGTCACAACATCCCAACATGACTCATCCACGTTCTTGAGAATTTGGAGAGCCATACCAGATGGTTAACAAAATTTTTAACAAGATTGTTTCTTAGAATTTATTACTTGTTATACTAAGAACATAAAAAGGTAATTTTAATATAAGACCTTGTCCTCATATCGTTCCATTATTAAGTACAAAGCCAGAAATATCTGACCAGGAAACATGTTCTGAAAAATGTCACCTCCGTGAACTGATTCTGAAGAATGCTGTCAGAATTAAGATAACGTCTGCAAAGCTTTTGCAGTCCTTGGAAGGGAAATGTTTCTGGAAATTAAGGATGGAGCTTGTTCTTTTCCTTTTATTTTTATTTTTAACAAAGATCACAAAATGAAGACTTTAGCATGGTTACCTTCTAAGTAATCACCTTGGAAGCTACAGACTTATTCCAACACATGCTACAGAAATGCTGCCAGTGCCCAAAGCCATCTGGAAACCCTTTCTTCAAATTGCCTATTATAGCCTATGGCGCATTCTCTAATGTAGTAAACTGTTATTCTTTCAAAACCTATTAGAATTTGGGAAATACGTAAATTATTCTATGCCAAGTATAGGTGAATAGAGTAAGGAAACTTGGTTACTCTGTTCAAAAAAAAAGTTACAAATGTACTTGGTATATCAGATATCAAATTATTGTGTAATAAACCATCCCAAAACTTAGAGACTCAAAACAATGACTTTTTATTTCTTATGACCCTGTGGGTTGACTAGGTAGTTCCTAAAAATTACAAATAAAATCATTAATAAAAATTATAAAATGACCAGAATGGAAAACATATTCACAACACTAGCCATGGTATTTTAAATTACTTCAGCTTGGTATAGGGCTTTCAAATTGCCTGGAAATGTTGGGCTGGCCATGTGCTACTTTTCACAAGATGATTAACCGGGCTTTTATTTTTGTCTTCTTTTTTCCTGAAAATTTGAGGGCCAGGTAGGTCCTCTGGGTCCAGACCTCCAATCACTTCTGTGTTTTTTCTTTTATTAGTGTAGATCTTGTGATTTGCAGACAATCTATATTTTAAGAAAATGAGCTATTCCGAGTTAACAAATGAACAGGACTAATTCATTAATATTTTCAAGGTAGGGATCCCTTGGCGCAGCGGTTGGGCGCCTGCCTTTGGCCCAGGGCGCGATCCCGGAGACCCGGGATCGAGTCCCACATCGGGCTCCCGGTGCATGGAGCCTGCTTCTCCCTCTGCCTGTGTCTCTGCCTCTCTCTCTCTCTGTGACTATCATAAATAAATAAATAATTAAAAAGAAAAGAAAAGAAAGCTTTAAAAAATATATAGATTTTCAAGGTAAATCTAAGTGAAGCAATGAAAATGGACCTCTCCCTTTCTCCAAGGCATCACCTCAGACCACAGCTCCTCTTACCCTCCAGGAAAAGGTTCTGTTATCAGAGTAGTAATGCTTAATCCTCAAAGATAACAAATAATGCAGCCAAACACAGCAGTCTAAAGACTACAGGACATGACCTGAGCAAAGTATGACACTCAAAATGCAATGTATTTCTTTGTAATCAAATCAGTATTAAAATTCCTATTTGAAAACAGGTTTTAATCTTTAAAAACTGCTACAGCTTAGGTACAGTTTCAACTTTTACTATACTTTTGTGGTGTGGTAAATAGAAGCAAAATCTTAAGTTTCTCTAAAATAAACGGCAGATCAGAAGTAAGTTTTCCTTCTTGATACAGTTATCCCTGAAAGAATACGGATTTTTAAAACATCCTTTAAATGTAGAAAATGAGTTTTCAGCTAACTTTGAAAAAGCCAAACCTCAGTCACTTAACAATAAAGAGGAAAACTTAACTCAGTAAACAGGGGATTTGTTCAGCCGCCTTAACTGAATGTGTAACCTGCCATCAGGAACCACAGCAGAGCAGAAGCTGAGAAGAATGCCCTTAAAGGACCATAGCTTGGGATCCCTGGGTGGCGCAGCGGTTTGGCGCCTGCCTTTGGCCCAGGGCGCGATCCTGGAGACCCGGGATCGAATCCCACATCGGGCTCCCGGTGCATGGAGCCTGCTTCTCCCTCTGCCTATGTCTCTGCCTCTCTCCCTCCCTCTCTCTCTCTCTCTCTCTCTGTGTGTGTGTGTGACTATCATAAATAAATAAAAATTTTTAAAAAAGGACCATAGCTTTATTCCGTGTCCTGAACCCCAAAACCCAGTAGCTTTCAGTCACGGCCTCTGCTGACTGCACTTATGTCTGCCTCCCCCACAACTCCACAGTTGGAAGCTTCTTCGACCTCTACTTGCAGATCCTGTCCACCAAATCCGAGGTCGACCCACGATGCTCAGTCCTCAGACAGGCACTGGGCGCTTACAGTGTGCCATCATGTCTCAGGCCCCAGGAGTCTAGACCTGAAGAATGATGCATACCCCCTGACCGGCATCTGCACCCACAGGGGAGCCGGAAACTAAAACACAGACCGGACACGGCAGGTATTGAATTCAAGTGAGAAGTGCAATGAAAGACTAAGGTCCTGTCAAGCGGTCAGAGAAACCCCTCAGCAAGTGACTCTCAAGCTGAGAGGGCCAAGGGTGGGAAGGAATGCACCAGAGGAGCAGGGTCCTGACCGAGGCAGGAGCGTCCTCGGAACACAGTGAGGAATCGTGAGGGCAGGGACACCTGGCACAATGACACAATACACACTGCCCCTAGGACACCGTATCTGGCTCCCAGAAGACACTATGCCATGGCTACTTCTCCTGCCCTATGGTAGGACGGGGTGGGGACAGAAGCCAGATTTCTGAGTCAATAGCTAGTGGCCGCGGTGCTGCTTTTATGACAGACCCTGCTCTAGTCAGTCAGCGGAGAACTGAGCTCTCACCCCTGGGCAACACTACCTCAGGCGACCTCTCAATCACAGCCATTTACTTTGGGAACCTCAATGCTGGCCCTGTTCTCTCCTTCCAGGAGGTCTGGACTTGACCCCAAGCCCTTCTCTACAACTCCCTGTCTGGACAATAGTACAGCATGACATCTAACTTAAGAAACCAAAACGTAGCAAGGGAAGTGATCGGACCAGAGGTAAAATATGCTTCAAGATGCCAAATGGCAAGAGGTTCTATTCAAGGCCAGCACAGCCCTGGGAGTGAATTGGCCATCACTGCACAAATCTCTGGCTCTCAGATACAGGGAAGGGGGCAGTGGCAGAAATAAAGAGATGGTGATGAGAATAATGCCACAGCCTCAGCAAGCTTCTCAAACATCCTCTCCATAAAGTCCAGCCAATAGAATGACATCAAGAGCAAAAATAATCCTTAGTAGCAATAGCCTCTTCTTAGTGAAAGAAGTTGGAACTTGTTCTACTGTTTGAAGGCAACACATCATTATAATTTTCCAAGAACTAATAGGATTAAACCATTCAACAAAGAATAATATTTTTTGAAAGAAGATAAGATGGCTTTGTGCCTTTCAAAAGACACCATTCAAAGACTATTTAGTAATTCCGCCTTAATAATCTAAAATCTAATTGTATGAATTATTTTAATCATGGGAAATTTATTTAACTAACTTAACTGTTTTTAATGGAACCTAGAAATAATGAATATTTAATACCTCGAGTAATCGTTTCGGAGGGTACTTTTCAAGAAAAGATTTTTCCACAGTTTTTAATAAATTTAAAAAAGTACATGTCTGGGAATGAACTATCTTGCCACTATTCACAAAGACTTGAGTTTGATTGGAAGACTAACCCGTTTGGGCAAACACATCCAAGGCTCTGTGCCACTTAGTCCCACAATGACCCATCTGATTCCAGAGGGGTTCTGAGCTTAGAGGTATTAGCAAAAGTGGGTTTTGGAGTTCAGTCCATAGTAGTCGGCTGTGGGCTTGACTGAGCAAGATGAAGAGGGTCAAGAGGTTCTAAGTACAGAACCTAGTTAGCCTAATGCAAAGGTGTTCTTACGGTACAATATCAAGAGTAGAATCACCCAAGCAATTCAGCTAATCCACACTTGTTACAGTGCCCCAAACTCCCACCATTATAGTTCTATATTAAAGTTGTGCTGTGGCTTCCAGAAGGTCTCAGTGAAATGTTAAATGAGAGTTAACACCTTAAATGAAAGGATTGGAACAAATGACCTTGAAATCTCTTTAAATCTCTAAAACTCTGATTCTATACATACAATTAAGTGCTAGGCAGAGAGTAGGGTCTAAAGGACCAGAAGATCAGGCAAAGATGAATCTAGGCAGCCAGGAGAGGGAAATGGGCATAATAGAGTGTTAGCTAAAAAATCAAGTCAGAATGTATTAACTTTTATGAAATACATGCCATATACAAACATCCATATTTATGGAGATAAAACACTAAAGGTATGTATTTCAAAACTTTAACCATTATCTTAAAATGGCAGGATTGCAGGGATTTTTTTTTTCATTTCTTTTCTAAATTTCCACAATGCATATTGCTGGTAGACCCCCTAGTAGAGACCTAGTAGAGGTCTCTTGCAATTCTATACGTCATGTAAGCAGAGACACGATCTTTGCTCCAAACTATCATTACAAGGGTATTTTTACAGCAAATATATTTGGAAGGGAGAAACAGTGTTTCCTCCAGACCAAAGAGCAGGTTTGCTTATGATCCTGGAAGGCAATGAGTGTCTCTCTTCAGAGCCAAGAACAGCCATGCTTACAATCCAGTACAAAAGACTCAGACACCCTAAACTCAGGGTTCCTCTCCTGTAACACAATCCCTGTGTATACAAGTGTCAGTTGGCCTTCCTTGTGTCACCCTGTGGGAATCAAGTCTTAGAGTACTAGTGCAAAAAAATGCTGATATCATGACAACTAGTACTACCATGAATAATAAACGTCCTTTGTCTCTGACCCAGAAGTTTCACATGTGTCAAACTGTGTCAGACCAATCTTTTAGCTTGCAAGTAGGGTAAAAAAGCTCAGATCCTTCAAAACTCTTGACAAATATTATCCTGTTGTTACCATCTGAGATGCTCAGAATTAGTGAGACAGTTTCTACTGCTTGCAACCAAAAGCCATACAAATGCTTTAAGAATCAGGTCTTTACATGTTCAGGTAGGAAGGAAAGGAGGGAGGGAAGGAAGATGGGAGGAAGGGAAGAAGAAAAGAGAAAGCAAGGAAGGCAGGCAGGGAGTCGAGAGAAGAAAAAAGAAAGGGAGAAGGATCCAGAAGACCCTCACCTCTACAAGATAGCACTAGACAGGGAAAAGGACATTCTCATTTTTACTGCACCCCTGCTGTGTGAAAGGTGCTATGCCTGGAGCTAAGGACAGAGATGGGGACAAGACAGACAGGAAGTATCTCAACACATACATGTGTGTGCCTACCACCACAGTAACTGAATGAACCCAAACAAGGTACTTTGAGAGGGTAGGAGAGTGGAGTCAGAGCAAGTCTGAGTCGGGATAGGGAAGGCATTCTTGACATTCTATAGGTGTCATTTAACAGTGTACAAGGAGACTTTTTCTCCTGGTAGGCCCGTCTTCATCCCAGAGAAATTTTACAAATTTAAATAATCACAAATATACCAGCCCTCCATTCTTTCAATCCAATTATGTTTTTGTAATATACAAAATAACAGTATAATTACAAGATTAGTGCCAAGCAGTAGACTGATAAGCATTTCATGACTATGGTCTAACATGAAGCCAATTCAGAGTCACTTAAAGTTGTTAATCATTAACCACAGCCAAATGGACTTTGATAACCTTTGCATATAAAGTGTTTAGATTACCCAATGAATGACACATGCAAGTTTAAGCTTAAGGCACTTCATATGGTACCCTGCAGCTAGAAGGTGGTTAAAAAATGAAAACAATAATTAGGATTATCTAAAAATACTGGACTCAGCAAGAATGTTTGTTCTCAATTCACTCTCTGTGACTTGGGCAAGTCACTTAACCTCCCAGGCACCAAATGCCTCATGTATCATAAGAAAGGATTATACCTTATAGGTTATCACCTCTTCTAAAGGTAGAAAAATTATTTCAACTCACTAATCCAGCATTTAGTGGCAATGTTCCATTTTACATATAATGTATCCTGAAAAACATGAATGTTCTAAAAAAAAAGGTATAAAATGCACAATAATTTCAGCGACATTCAGAAGTACATGATTTCCAATCATAACTAATTTTTGCTATTAAAAAAGGCCTTTCCCCCCAGTGAAAGTAATATTTACATGCAAAACGGCCATTTTTGGTGAGGAGGAAGAAAATACTGTAATCCCATAACCCAAAGGTAACCATCACTAACATTTAAATAAGGCTCAGAGTTTTTAAAATTTATGTAAACACAAATACATAGATAAATTTAGGTAAAATCCAGTAAATTCCACATCCACACACACCACCACCAACTAAAATAGAATAAACAAAAAAAGGAAGTGCTCAGAAAAACCTAGGGAATGCTCAATGAGTGCTCAGGAGGAGTCAAAACTTGAACAGGCTCCCACTGGCTAACCTGGAAACCATCTGAATGTAAACAATAATGATAATAAGCAATAAAAATAACATAGAATCCATGTGCCTATTCTGAAATAAATAAATAAATATATAAATAAATAAATAGATAAATAAATAAGAGGGCTCTTACAGTAGGATTCCAACTAATAAAAGTAAAATAAGTGAAGGAATTAGAACATTATCATTTGGCAAACACCAGAGTAATATTTTACACAAAAATCATCAAAAGATATAAAATTAATGAGTGAAAGTACAATGAGAAATGAGACGGAGAGATTTATAGTTTCAAAGAACATCCCCACAAGATCCTCATTCGTTACAAAAAGAAACATTATTACTTCTACAAAGAAGATAGTAGGAACCATTCTAAGTGATGACCTGACAGAGCTTGTGCCTCCTGATAAACTGCACAGAAAAGAACAAAGCTTCACTTCCACAGCATTCCCTTTTTTTTTTAAGATTTTTATTTATTTATTTATTCATGATAGACACAGAGAGAGGGTGGAGGGGCAGAGACACAGGGAGAGGGAGAAGCAGGCTCCATGCCGGGAGCCGGACGCGGGACTCGATCCCAGGACTCCAGGATCGCGCCCTGGGCCAAAGGCAGGTGCCAAACCACTGAGCCACCCAGGGATCCCTTCCACAGCATTCCTAGTAGAAATGAATACTGTTCACTAGATGTGACTAACACATCTAGTCATGGGGAAAGAGCACACGAATCCGAATTGAGGAACCTTCAATCAATTAGCTAGAATGAATTAGGCTTGAATCTTTCAGGACTGTCAAGGTCCTGACAGATAAGGAAAAACCAAGCAACTCTTCGAGATTAAAGACTGAGGAGCTATGCAACAAAACTCTTATGTGACCGGGGAATGAACCCTGCACCAGGTAAAGCACTTTACAGAGACAACTGACAAGATGTGCACAAGGTGTGGAAATTAGATAATACACTGCATCAATACAATTTTCCTGATTCTGATCATTGTACTGTGGTATGTAAGAGAATGTCCTTGGTTTTAGGAAATATACACTGAGGTATCTGGAGGTAAAAAAGGCACTGTGTACAACTTAATCACATATGTGTCAGGAAAACAAATTTAGATGATAATAGATATAAAATATAGAAGGAAGGGGACATGAATAACTAGTACAGTAAATATTAATTGAATAAGTAAAGTAAGTGTAGTAAACTAAATAAGTAAAATGAGTAAACTAAGTAAAATAAGTGTAGTAAAATATTAACATTTGGGAAATCTGGGTGAAAGGTGTATGGGATTTTTTGTACAATTTTTCCAACTTTTTTGGATATCTAACATTATTTTTTTTAAGATTTTATTTATTTATTCATTAGAATACACAGAGAGGAGAAAGAGAGAGAGGCAGAGACACAGGCAGAGGGAGAAGCAAGCCCCATGCAGGGAGCCTGACGTGGGACTCGATCCTGGGTCTCCAGGCTCATGCCCTGGGCTGAAGGCGGCGCTAAATCGCTGAGCCACCAGGGCTGCCCTCTAACATTATTTAAATATATTTTCCATACATATGCATATATGCACTTAGTGGTGAAGATCTTTTTGTAAAAAACAGATACATCTCGGGACGCCTGGGTGGCTCAGTGGTCAAGCACCTGCCTTCGGCCCAGAGCGTGGTCCTAGAGTCCCGAGATCAAGTCCCACAATGGGGGACTGCAGGGAGCCTGCTTCTCCCTCTGCATGTGTCTCTGCCTCTCTATCTCTCATGAATAAATAAATAAAATATTAAAAAAAAAAAAAAGATACCTCTCTAAATCATTGTCTGTAGAGGCTATACAGTATTTCCCTGTTGAATATACCAGAAGTTATTTAACACTGCCAACTCTGCCACCGGCAATGCCTAAATATTCCAGCATATGCCCGTGCGTACTGTTTACCACAGCAGAATTCCCAGAATAAAATAAGTCTCTTGAAACAGGGATTTTACTTGAATTTGAATCAAGTTACTATCAAGATATCTAGAGATAGCAGACAACCTAAAAGGTAAGTTAAAAATAAATCAAGTCTTTAAATGTCTCACCCTTACCCACCTGTCCAGCTGTGGGGCACCAATAGAACAATGAAGAAAATGATGATTATAAACCTTTAGATTGCCACCGAGACATCACACATGTGCCTTATTTACTTTACTTCCATTTACAGACCTTAAAGAGAAAACGAAGGGCGCCTAGTTGGCTCAGTCGGTAGAGCACACAATTCTGGATCTCAGGGTTGTGAGTTCAAGCCCCAAGTAAGGCTTAGAGATTACTTTAAAAAACAGAGAGATCTTTTAAAAAGAAGAAAATGAAAGTGAGAGCAGAAAAACAAAGGGAAAATAAACTACCCCCTCCTGCTTATACAGAGACAAGCAAATTGAATGACAGAAACAACAGAAGTCATGTTTATTTATAAAATCACACACATGCCATGAAGTAAAAAAGGCAAGTACTGTTTCAAGGAACTTCAGAGGGAAGGGGTGAAAAGGATAATGTATGCAATAATGCAGGGATGCTCCACACTTGAGTGGACAGAGCCATAGCACCTGAACCTGCAGATGGCTTACTGGGCCTGGGGCAAGCCACAACTGCCCATGGAACAAATGTTCTTGTTTGGTAATACCAAGAAAGCACAGGGAAGGTAAGACAGGCCGGTCAGAGAGGGTGAGGCTCTGGGCATGGAGTCTATACAAGTGCATCAAAGAACACACAGTTGGAGTGTCTGGGTGGCTCAGTCAGTTAAGCGGCCAGCTCTTGATTTTGGCTCCATCCCATGACCGTGGGATAGAGCCCCCGGTCACGCTTCTCGCTTAGCAGGGAGTCTGCTCAGGATTTTTCCTCTCTCTCTCTCTTCCTCTGCCTCCCACCCCCACTCACTTTGTGTGTGTGAACACACACGCGTGCACGTGCTCTCTCTCTCTCAAAAGTCTTTTTATAAAAAGAAGCACCCAGTCAATGGTCACTATGACTTCCCAAGTTCAGCATCCTCCTCTGCGTTACCATTAAGTATTGGTAGTATTGGTGGAGCCTCTAAGAATGTAGGTATAGTCTTATTCCCCAGTTTCACATACATTAGCCACACAGATGTACATGGAAATAATAAAAAAGAAGCCCTTGTCAGATAAGATGCTCTGAAGGCTGAGGTTAGAAAACCTGAAGGTCAATGATGTGCCATCAGTATTACACTTGCCAAGCACATGACTGCCTAACCGGCTACAGAGCATTTTTGAATGACATATAGTAACATCTCTTGTTTTAGACCATGAAAATGAGGTAACAGTGAATGAGTCCATCATCTGAAAATACTGTCTTAAACATGAAAGAGCTAAAGCAGCCTCAGAAGTCCACCACTTTTATAAAAGGAAATGGGTTTTTTTTAATGTTTTCATATTTTCAAAGTATATATAAACAGAAAATCTGGCCAATTTATCATCAGTTAGAAGTAAATTTAAATTCCACTAACCCTCAAATAAGCAGTTAAATTTAGTAATTTATCCTTGCACTTTTTAATCTGTGTATGTGTGCCCACTGTATACTTTATCCTAAAACAAAAATGGAAGCAAATAATACTGTTTTGTTGCTCAGTGAACTTTATAGTGAACTGTGTCATGATTATTACAGTATTTATTTTAATGACTGTATAAAATATTTTTAATCAAAAATGTGCCAATCAATATTAATTCAAAATCGTTATTCCAATAGAAGCTGCACAGAAACGCAACTTACACAAAATCTCCAAGTCTGCACTCTTGTAATTAGAGCAACTACTGACAAAGATTTCTGAGTTATTTCCCAGCATTTCATTCCTATCACCAGTGGAAAACTTTCTAAAATACCCAGAATTCTCCAAATCTCATAAGCTGCTAGGAATGATGACATACATGGCATCTGTCCTTAACCAGGATCACTCTTTCACCTTTGGAATAAACTATGCTTTGCAAACCATTCATACACTGAAAGGGTGTAAAGCAAAGAAGCAATTACCATCTTGTAAAAGCCAAAATCCTCTTCAGATTTCTTAGTGAAAACTGGTACTAAAGCAAGTCTTTCATAAAAAAAAAACACGTGGTGTGACACGAACTTTCTGAGGAAAAGGGAAAGCTGTGTCAAGAACCTCAAGAATTCTCCACTAGTAAATGTCCTTTCCAGACTACAACTTCCCTGACGTGGCTGACTTCTCTAAGTCCTGAGTTTGGTCTACTTCATCAGAATGGACTTCTCTGCTCATTCCATGATTTACTCATTTCTGAGAATATTGTAAATTATACTCTATGTGTTAATGATGAAAATAAGTGGACAATTTGCTAGGCCCATTTTCAAAATGGTGGCAGAAGAATTCCAAGTGCACACCACCGGGCCAGAAAGTGGTTTGTGGACAATTACTTCTAATTTCTAGAAAAGTCATTTTAAAGTCTGTGGATGCCAGTGCAACATACATATTTGCCAATTAGCTCAAATTGGCAATAAAGGATATGACAACTTTAATATATGGACCCTGCCCCATGGGGTTGGACCCAGATGCAGACATGCATGATGAGACTGAGGGTCAACGCAGCATCATGGTCAACACACCATGGAAGCAGCGCTTCCCAGGTCCTGCACCTTTCTTGAGGCAGGGGAGCAGTCCTGCAGAAGCTGGGGTATTCTCTCTGCCACAACCCACCTTTCCAGGAGAGCTGACTGGCCTAGTTCATTATAGATGTGTCAATCTCAGGAAAGGGGCATTGTTACCTAATTCACCAGGGAAATCCTAGAAGCACTTGTGTGGATACAAACTGATTGAATTACTATGCAGTGTTATCTGGCTTTCTTTCTAAAAGCCATAGGTGTCAAATGGAGAGGTGTATATGTAAGTTTGTCCTGAGATACTTCAGAGCAGACCAGGCCAACCATTCACTTTTATTTGAGGAGGATTTTTTAAAATTTAGTCAGTTCTTCCAAGACAGGGGAACTAGGTATTCATAAAAGATCGGAAGTTCCATAAATCATTGCCCCAGGCATCTGGGTGGGTCTTCAAATGAATAAAGAAGGGACAGAGAAGGCAAATTAAAGAAATGTTTACGCTGAAATTTCATGTGCCCGAAACATTTAAACAGACAGGACCTGAGTAAATGCAAATACCCCACCCTACAAAAAGCATGTGTGTCTATAGGAAGGCGCCAAGAATGAAGCTTCAAGGGAGGGATCACCAAGCTCTCCTCTGGCTTGAATCTCCTTTAGGAACAGACATTCTGCACACACTTTTTAAAAATAATCTCTTAAAAACAAAGATATACACCAATTTTTCAAATATTTGTGTAATTGCTGACTTTATTTTTTTCATTTCAGATTGCCTAAACTTGATATTGTGTCTGTCACTAGGCTTCCTTACACAACTGAGTGGGTTTTCCCACTGGCTGGATGGGCCTGCCTAGTGCACTCCCCACTCTTACCAAGTAACCCATCAGGGCCATGTGTTAGCAAAGACCCCTGGAGATAAAGGAAGGAATCTCTTTAAATAGATCATCCTCCCTCTAATTCAAAATTAGCAGCCTATATTAGATCGAACCCGTAACTTTCCTTTTCATAGATTCATTCACTAACTACTATGTAAACTAGCTTCTGTTGACCAAAAAAGGCCAATCGTCTGTGCCAGATATGAACTGCTGAACATAGTCAGAATGGCAGCACCTCAGCTCTCTGCAATCCCAAATGAACTACAGACCTCTTAAAAGCCTAGGATGGCAGAAAAAGCACCAAATACATTCCTGAGAGCATGAAAACGAACAGTACTCACACGTAAGTCTACCCAGTGCCTTGGTCACGTGTCAAGCAAAGACGGGAATTATCCAACATTGTCCAAGATCACATACCTTACTTAGGATAAAAAGGAACTGCTATTCTGGGATTTTTCGGGATTAACCCTTTAGCAGTCCTCTCCAATCCAATTCGACAGAAATACCGGATGCTTGGGAACAGATAAAAATTTCAACTACATTCCACTCGCAGTTGGGCTAGTGATTTTAGTCCAGATTTGATAATAAAGATAACACTGAATATTAGGCGCTTCATTAAACTGTAGGAGAAGTCCCAATCTTTTAGATGATGGTCAAATGTAGACAAAGACTGTAAGTCATAGGCCAATATACTCACTAGAGAATAACTTCACAGAGACACATTTTTACAGTACTACTGCGATAGAGAAAAATACTAAAAATAGAAATAAAAATAATTCAAAAGTAATGTGATTCCATAACTCTCACACCAAACTGGCAATTTGTATGAGTTTTTCAAAGGGAGAAACAGAGCCAATCTTGTAACATCTGTAGTAAAAGCCCAAGACCAACATTAAAGAATTATTCATGGAAAAACATTTTCACTACAATGAGCCAAAGCTCAACTGCTAAAAATACATGTAATGTGCACACAAGTGCATGGGTGTGCTAAAGTATTCATTTCACAGTATTTCAGCTTGAGCTACATCACTGGATTCTCCCCACTCAAACATTCCAGGCTAAAAAGCAACATAGGATTGAATCCACAAGACAGACCTGTTACTGGTGAGGAATTGCAGCAGAAAGGCTGAAAAGCACTGATAGGTGGAGGTGGAGCTAGAAGTAGTTACTGATGGGACAGCCTCCTTCCTCTTCTTCACAAACTCTATTTATGGGCTATCAGCTACAGTGCAGCGGAAAAGGATAAAAATGAAGGCAGAAAGAGCATTCAAAAATAGGAAACACCTTTCAAAACATTATAGTCTGAGTAAGGAATGGAAAATAAATAAATCATATTAACTTATATCTACTGAATTGTTTAATTGAAAAGTTCCAGCTGAGCAGGGGCACCTGGGTGACTCAGTCGGTGAAGCCTCCAAATCTCAATTTCAGCTCAGATCATGATCTCGGGATCATGAGGTCAAGCCCTAATATGGGGTTCCATGCTGAGTTCCTAATATGGGCCTGCTTGAGATCCTCTCCCCCTCTGCCCCTACCCTCACACAGGTGCTCTCTCTCACACACACACATACAAATTTTAAAATATATATTTAAAGTTTTGGCTGAGCAGTTATGAGCAGGGACCAGGAACTAGGTTCAAATCACCCCACCCTTAACCAATTCTCACCTTGGGGTTCTTAATGACTCTGTGCCTCAGTTTCCTCATCTGTGGAGTGAGAATAATAGTACACTTATTAAATAAGTGATAGAGACAAGGAGAACAGCAGGTAGCACAACATCCTTGGCCATGAAGGTTAAGCTGGTACCCTGATGGCTCTAAAACGACCAGAAACTGCATCACAAAGATTTACTAAACACCAACAAGTGCACACTTTGTCCTCTTAACAAAAATGTTTTTTAAACTTTTTATTTTGGATCAGCTAGCAGAAGCCAGGAATAAAGCATTTTTTAAGTAAAATTTGTATTTACATCTCAGAAATTATAGTCCATCCTGATGTTTCAGTCTAACTTCTCAGCTGGTGAGGAGAAAAGTGAGGCTATAATTATGAAAAAAGCAAAGATGGATTCAAGCTTCCCAGCACCAAACTAAAAGGACGGGGTCTGCTCCCAGCCCAACCAGGATCCCGCTCAGCAGCAGAATAAAAATTTCAATGACAAAATGCACTTATCCCCATAAGAAAGGCAATGCCTCTTTTTACTATTTTAATTATTCCTCCCTCCTCCCCTTCCCCTATGTCTCTTTCTCTCATTGTTTCACAAGAAAATACATCATTTTAATAATCAGGAAACCCCACAAAATGTAACACATTTCTAAATAACAATAATTCCTTGAAGTATTCCTTATAAAGCATTCATATCCCCTTTTACTCAATCGGAATTCTATGTGGAATCTATTTTAAATAAAAATTCAAATGCAAATCCTGATGCCCATTTTTTTCTTCATAAATTCAAAAATTCTAACAACGAAAGAAACACAATTTGCTTGGATTAAATAGCATTGACTGTGCTATATACACTCTTGGGTACAATGTTTTTAAAAACAGATTCAAAGGTACACCACAACCAAGAGCCAGTTACATGCCAGATATAGTGCCAAGGACTGCAGGCAATAAAAGTGAATTAAACAAAGTTCATGACACAAATATTTACAATCTCACAGTAACACAGCAAGAATGGCAATTCTCTTTGCACCTAGGGCCTCAACCACCAACAAAAACCACCTGGTAACTTTTACTTTTTCTTAAAACTCCTTCCTGCTCCTACTAATTGTTGGACAGCATGTCTGCAGTCCTTGCTAAATACTATACACTGCATTTTGAAATGGTGGGGTAGAAACAGGGGTATAATACATTCCGGGACTTACCAACTTCTTGTATTTTGACATTGTAATTAGACACATAAGAAAGACCAAAACTGGCATCCCATAAAATACTATGGAGTTCCCATTCATCAAGTTAGGTTGCTCTGGCCAAGTAACTTTCATCTCATGACTTCCCCACATCTTGGTAGACATCTTGCTACTACCAAGCACTCATGCTCCAATTTGCTCAAATATTATTAAACATTCATATACAACTTTAACCATAGATTTTACCCAGCATGAAAGCAGTATTGGCTCACACTGGCATAACAAAGCTGGGAGTCTCTAGGTCCAAGAGTCTCAGACAGCAGACGCTGGTTACTGACATACAGATGATAGGCCACCACTTTATAACTAAATGCAAGTAAACCCAAGTGCCTCCGTCCAGGTGAGGGTGACCCTGCCCGCTACACGGCAATACAGAGAACCACCAACCAGAATGTTCCACCAGGACACCAAGGATACAACCTTTTACTTCAATTTCAAAGGAGTCCAAATTTAGACTGTGCTCTGGAACAACATGAAAAACTTATCTTGAAGCATGTTTTTAGAGTTCTCTAATATCCACTGGATGACTCACCATTATGTATCATAGAGGCCAGGTACTTTTATTTCTAAAAAAGGAATATGTTTGAGTGTTGAGGGGGCCAGCCTGGTGCTCTAAAGCTTGGTGACTAGGCAAGAAAAACAAGAGAGAAGCTGGTTCATCTCCAGCTCAGGAAAAGTGATTTTTAAGGACCAAAGGCGTATTTAAAATGTCACACTTAACTCAAGTTTGCAATTTATTTTCCAGCATAGTCTCATGAATCTAGTCAACATTTAAACCCTACTCAGTAGTGCTAATTGGTTCTACCTCTTAAAAATCTGTTTAACAAGCTATTCAACACTCCCTGGTCCCAAGCTGCCTAAAAAAATATTTTGAAAGCATTTACTAGGGCACAACTAGGAATCAGTTTTTCCAGCAGTTCTTCCCAGGCTGAAATACCCTGAACAGCAAAACAGTCTCCTCTGATTGAAAGAAGAAAAAATTCACACTCCCCATGTCTACCACCTAATAAGGGGTCTATTCATCAGTGAAGGTTACAGAAGTTTCAAGGAATCACCAAGGAAGTAACCGTTGTCTAACTTTATAAATGACAGAAATGAACCCATTTGTAAGAGGAACAAGACAGATCTGCATGTTGCAGTCAGATTATCTACAGATGTATACTCAAGACTATGAAATTATTCCCCAACTATCCATAATTTCGTTTAATCCTGTCAAAGCATTCCAAATACAATATGTCAAATATAAGTGAAACACCAATGTACCCTTCACTAACTCAAATCACCAGTAGGAAAAAAACAATTTAAAGAACTATGAACAGGGCAGCCCTGAGCAATGTGGCTCAGCGGTTTAGCGCCGCCTTCGGCCCAGGACGTGATCCTGGGGACCTGGGATCAAGTCCCATGTCGGGCTCCCTGCACAGAGCCTGCTTCTCCCTCTGCCTGTCTCTCTCTCCCTCTCTCTCTCTCTGTCTCTCATGAATAAATAAATAAAATCTTAAAAAAAAAAAAAGAACTATGAACAATCCTTATAAGCCATCAAATAAACACTGGAGACAATTATATCTCCTGTTAAAAATTCTATTACTAGCCATAAAGTGCTTAATATACATTCATAATTTTAGACAAGGCAACATAAAATGTTAGTGATATTAAAAGCAAGGATTAAAAACTTACCTGGCAAAAGTTAAGGCTACATCTTATTTGCAACTGGCCATAAGAAAATGCTTCATTTAAATTTGTTATGAAAATAACATGTCATGAATTAGCAAATTCAGGCAAGTTTACTTCTAATGAAATCATCTTTCAAATATTTTTTAAAATTTCCCCATAATAAATTAAATAAAAATAAATAAATAAATAAAATTTCCCCATGGAGCTTAGAGGTCACCTTCCCATCAGTTTGGTCCTTCCCCCCATGTTCTCCCAATCATTATTTCCATGTATCTCTTAGCACCTCTTCACCCTTTCCTAGGCGCTTCAGAACAGTAATACCAAATCCTTTCGGCTCCTCAGTCTGGAGGCTGTCTCTGCAGCCATGAGCTCAGCAGGCAAGTAGGCATGGGGGCAGGTGCATGTGTCAGGGGGTATGCACAGGGGCAGGTGTGCAAGGGAGTCAGGAGCAGCAAGTACACACAGGAGGGGGCCGGCACACACGAGGGCAGGTGCACATGCAAGGCAAGTATGCACCTGGACAGGTGCACATGAGGGGGACGTAAGGCACAGGGTGGAAGGCAGGTGCCCATGGAAGGCAGGTAGCACAGAGCCAGGTGTGCACAGTACTCCACCAGGGTGTGGTGGCCCATCTGGGCCGATGAGCTTGCTCAGAGCCCAGCACACCTGTTCTCACTGCATGTTTAGTAATTTTATACTGACCATGTCTTTCAGTTGTTCACAAGAGCTGGTCCGCCAAGAACAGAACATCTATCCCACTTAGGACTTGGAAGGGCGTGCACTGTCAATGTTTTTATGTAATTATTTTTCAGTTGATGTCATTAGTCTTCAGGATTCAATTTGGAAGGAAACAACAGGATCAAGCTCTCCCATAATCCTCCATAACTTTGTTTTGCTTTGGCTTAAAGTTTGAGAACACTCATTATTATTAGTCCTTTTAGGGGGAAGGACAGAGAGAAAAGATGGATAAGATGGCAGAGAGAGGAGAGCCCTTATTTTATGGGGAAAAGGCGGGAAGATCCATGTGCTCTGAATGCAGTCTCTCAAAATGACTACCATGCCCCTTTGAGATCTGGCAGTCCACTTGTACTCTAGGAAATCCAGTCACCCCAGTTACCCATACAAACACACACAGTCCCCTCCACTCCAGGGTCTACTGATCATCTGCCTGAGAATCATCTCCAGGGCTGGGTTACACAGATTGCTTCATTCTTCTTTCCAGCACAATCATTTCAACAAATCAATTTTTTATCTCTTTGACTAAGAATGCTATAGAATGTAGGATACACTAAATCTTTAATAATAGCTTTTTATTGGGAGAGAAGAGAATACTAATGCATTAGATAAACATCTCTATTGAAAGATACAAAGATTTCAGTTACGGTACACAGCTACTCATCATCACCTCAGATACAGGATACAGATAGATACTGGGCAGATAAAAGCATTGATAAATGTTTACAATAAGTTTTATAAACATTGGAATTCACAACAATGACCCAATGATTAGAGCCATGAAAGTCTCAACTATAGGAATCGAAAGTGAAAAAACCCTATGTACTGAAACACTGGTAAGATCTTTTAAGTATATGGGCCAAAAGCAGCTCATAATTTTTAAATCATGATGAAAATCACCACAACTTCTACAAATAATTATCACTACTGGCTTTAAACAAATGATCTTTCCCTCTTCCAAGTCTGTATTTGTCATTTCACTAAAGCTCATCAACATCTATGACCCCTTAGGTGTTTTTGCAATCATACACTCAAAACCCAAGACCCAACAGTCAGAAAAAAACTTACAATATTTTAAATTCCAAAGAAGCCTTATGAAATAAAAATGCTGAACATAGGCTACAGGGTACACTGCCACAAACAGATTGTAATGCACATTACTCAGTACTGGGGTCCATGTCTGTGAGCCACTGGGGGCTGGAATGGATCCTGCACATGGAGGCACCAGCAAACCCCGCCACCCAGGTCCGGTGCAGGTGCCACACTTAATAGGCTGCCCAATGAAAGCAGGCTACTCACAGGATGAGTCTGATCTTTGGTCAGGAGTCAGAACAGCAAAAGTGATTAATAACCAGGAAGATGACAAGTGATGCAGAAAAACCTAGAAATCACAGGTACAGCACAGTACTGCTTGAAAAGTGTCAAAATGCAGGATGAAAACTGACCCACAAAGTGTCCACTGTCACTCCCACTAACCGAACTTAAGTATTTTCCTGAAACACCAAGAAACTTTCCACATACAACAGGGACTGAAAAGAACCATGAGAGGATGTGTTTTACAACAGAAGTTTATTTCAGGAGTATTTACGCGATACTAAGATGGAATCTTCCTCTAACACCCATGTGTTAATCGTAGGAGGACATAAACAGCAAGGGAAGGAAGACTCCTCCAAAGCAATGAATTCCTGAATAATAGAGAGCTAATATTAAGCAAATTACAACATGTTTCAGGACACTGATACATAACAGTTTTCTCAACGTGACAAAAATCATAAGTTCAAAGCCTCAACAACAAGCGCCTTGAGATCAGACGACAGTGAAAGGCACCTTGCAGCATCGAAGCTCTGTGATCCAAAGACTGGACAGAGGCCATGGAGCAGGGGACAGCCTCACAGCCATAGGGCACAGCATCTCCAGTAGCTGCTAGTTGTCTTTCTGCTGAGGGGACAGTGTGCAGTATTCTTTTCAACTCCCCAAACACTGTTACTGCTGCTAAGGTGAGCAGCAAAGCTCTTTTAACAAAAACATCTCAAAATTCCCAAAGGATGAAGTCTGTGAAGCATTCAGTTAGCAACTGGCTGGATTTTTAGTATACCTGGAACCCAGCTACCCGAATGAACGGTATGCTCTGGGACGACCGCCCGTCTGGCTTAAGGACTCTGAAGTCAAGGTCAATGAGCAGTCCTCACTAACAAACCACAGAGCACACAGAAAGCTGGATGAAGAACTGTGTATTTTTTAATTTGGGGGCTCCATCTTTCCGTTACAAGCCATATCCTCTTGGGTAGTATTTTTTTTAAAACAAATGTATTCAAAGTGAAACAGCCACCGTTTGTCTAAGATGAAGTTGCAGCGTCCCCAAGGACCCGGTTCTCCAACAACCCTCCAAAGACACTGAACGGTGCAGCCGGGAGTGGCCACAGTTATAACTGTGTGTCCTGGTGGTGCCATCAGCAAACGAGAAGGGGAGTTCTGCTCCACCAAGTTTGAAACTGATGCCATTGTGGAGGGAAAAAAGAGGGAAAAAAAGACTAGTAGTTAAGTAGATGTGATGAATTGAGGTGTTTTTTTTTTTTCTCTTTTTAATTATTTAGGGTCAGGGTTGGGGAGTTTTGTTCAAATAAAGGAATATTTAATCATAGAGAAAAGGACATAAAGTTTAATATTTAATACTGTCCTTTCTAATTGGTGCTATTTTCTCACAAACCAAGCTCCTACATGTAAATTTCTCACTAATTTTTATACTTCAATCTTTATCAGAATTAAGGCAAAGAATTTATACTACCATTTAATCATATCCTATTACAAGGGAGCTTTTTATTAGCCCTCCCTAGGGGCAAGTGAGAAGGAACTGCATTGTACCTGACACACCAATCACCTCTAGAACAATGACTGTCTCCTCACTTTGAAAATTTCACTATTCCATCCAAGCTCTACAAGGTTTTCTATCAGATATAAATTTGCCCCAAAGCTAAAAGCATCTCCATCAGGCAATCTCAGGACTGATAACAAGATCCACAGGATCAAAATCCTGTTTTGGTCAAAGATGGTACGGCAGGAGTCAAAGGGGTCAGCTGATGGATGTCCCACTGCTCACAGACCCTGATGCAGGGAGAGAGAACAGCAAACAGCAGGTGCCTATACATGTCACGGACGGCCCCTCTGGGGCTCTCTCCCTGGAACATGCTGGCAGTGACAGATATCAAGATAGAAGAGTCCCAGTTCTCAGGGAAATCACAGCTCCATCGGGCAAAAAAAAATACTATCCAATGATCTGTACAGGAATAACTGAAAGAAGATGAAATTCAATGATATGTGCGAAGTTACATTTACATTCAAGATACATATTTCTTACATACAAAGTCAGGAAGGACCTGGGTGGAAAAGAAGGAAATGTAGAGACAGAAAACACTGGGCATTCTGGAGAGTTCCATGAGCCAGAGCTCCGACAGGAACTAATGGGAGCAGTCCGACCTGGGATCCTGTGACCCACCTCGGTGCAAAGTGTGGGAGCTTCTGGGATACAGTGCAGGACAGTGTGGGTGTTTACACAAAGAGCATGAGGCCAGGACCTGCTCACTATCTTCACACGCTTCAAAGGCTCAGCAAAAGAGCTCTCACGGCTCCAAACCCTTGGGTATCACTGGCCAGAACTAGAATCAAGAGAAGTTGTGGAGAAAGAGATTCCAACTTCCAATGAGTGTTGAGTTGGAGGGACAAGGGGACTGAAAAGAAAAGGTTATGCTTCTGTTTAGGGGTGTCTTCCCTTGCAAGCTGGAAGGCATCTCTCTGGTCTGCGGCGGGAATTCTGAGTACTGAGCTCCAGACCTTGGGTCCACAGAAAGGATGAGGCTGCCCCACGTCATGGGGGTGCTCCCTGCTTGGGGATCAAGAAACCTGCTCCACATACTGCACTTTACCAACTCTGAGTCCAGCATTTCTATTCACTGTCTCCATTGCCCCACGCCACAAGAAACCTCTCAAGGCCCCTTTCCGTGAAAATTCAGCTCACGTGTTAATCTTTAAACTGCATGACCATCATGCACCCTTGAAAACCATTAAAAATACAACCGAAAAGAGAAAACCAGATTTTTTTAAAACGAAGCCAAAACTGGATAACTTTCCCTAAAAGGCTGTAATTATAAAAATGCACACACAGTCCAGAGTTCAAGAACCAAAAGACATTTCTGGCAAAACTAGACACCCCTGATATATATCATGAATAAGGTAAATCCCCAAAAAGAATTTCCCCTTCCATGTTCTTCTCCTGTGCTGTGGAGTGTCCCAAATGTGCTCTGTGACGCTGGCTGTCAGTTCCCTCTGCTTCCCCTCACCGTGAGCACCACGCTATGCCTGTGTCCCCACCTGGCACACACCTGCCTCCAGCGATCACACCTGCCAGCCAGTCCCCGCCAGGAAGGATGTTCAGCTCCAGGGCCAGGTGCTGGTGAAGTAAAGTCACGGGGGGGAGGGATCTGCCTTGCTAGGCCCGCTTCCACTCCCCAGCCCCAGCAGTTCCACTGCTCCCTTCAACCCCATCTGCTCTACACTCAGAATCTTCTCCTCTCTGCACCACCTTACCCAGGCTGGAAACTCCAGGTATGTATCCTTTACCCATAAACTTTGGTTGAACCTCTTCACACACATCCCACAATCAATAGGTTAGCAGGAAGAAAACACTAAAATTTGAGGAAGGCAACACAGTACCAGAAAAAGAACACAGTAAAGCTTCTGGAGTCAGACTGAGCCAGTTCTAGATCCCAACATGTCCACACTTCCTTGCGTCACGGCCTTTGGCAAATTCAGCATGTTAATGTCTCTGAGCCTTGCGTTATACGACTTCTTACCAATAAAATGAAGAGAAGGACAGTATCCATACAGGAGAGGAAGATGGGAGGCACGAATGACATAATGTACATAAAAGGCTCATCAGGGGCTCCACACAGATGTGAAACACAGCCGCAGAACCTGGTCCCTCACCCTACACAGAGCACGTGCTCGGGAAACAGCAGTGACCATGCCAATATGCCTGGTCCCGCAGAGCCAGAACACAACAGCCTCTCTTCCCACTCCCTGTTCTTGCCCTGTGCCCACCTACTACGCCTGCTATCTATCCACTCAGACTCACGGCTAAAATCCTCTAACTTGTCTTTACTCCCAACATTGGTCTAAAGCAAAGTAAGGAAGAGGGAGCCGAAGTGTTTCTAGTGTGCTGAAATGGCCCTCAAGAGGGGATTTCTGGCAACTATTGATCTGTGCCCCATGGGAGCGGTCCTATGCTCCATCTCAAGGACCACCTGGCCCAGAAACTCTCCACGCCTGATCACAGGCCTGCCCACAGCCCTTCACAAGTTCATCTGAGATGCTCAGGCTGGACTGATCACAGGATGAATGTGGTGTGCTAAGGCCAGTACCAGGATCCCTGGGAGCTAAGGACAGTAAACGGGGACGGCTAATGAGCTCCCAGGCTCGCACGACACATCTCATTGTCCCGCAGGGTCCATAAAGCCTGGAGTGGCGCTCCACACCTTCAGTTTCAACAAATGCCTAAACCAACCTTTAGGGAAGCACTAACACAATCTCACCTGGGCCAGTGTCTGAGAGGCTGTCTCCTTTCCAGTCCTCTCACACTTTTCAAGGCATCTAAGAATAAACTGGTATCTACAGAAATATCAACATTCATTCTATGCCTTTATTACTCAGTAAAAGGCTGTAATGTTAGCTGCACATCCTACAAACAGAAAGAGACTGAGACATGATAGAAGAATCTAACTAAAATATGCATTGTAAGGTTCCACTATCAATTTTTTTCCATAATTCATATAATGGAACCAAGGAAGATTCTAAAAGAGAGTGCATATCAATGCTATTTTCTTGCATTTTTTTTACACCTTAGTTTTTTTTTCTGAATATTTCACTGGACAAAAGTATTTATTTTAGCATAGGCAGAAAGATTAGCCAACTCAATAGATTTTAGAAGAAAATGAAAACTATCTGGATTCTTACATTTAAAGATCAGACAGGTCCAACATGTCCTACCTCTGAGATTTTTCTTTAAGCTAAAAATGAGATTCTTAACAAAGTCCAATTTAGGGATTTTTTTGTTTTTTTAAAGCAAACAAGCCTTATTTAGGTAAAAGTACTAACGGATTTCATGTAACTGAATACTCTTAGCACAGTTAAAGAAAACAGAGTGGCAAACTCAAGTTATCTTCTTTGCCCCATTCCTTTCAAAATAATCTTTTTTAATCCAATGAGAATAGAAAGCTCCAGGCAGTATGTAATCATCAGTTTGGAAATTCAGGCCACACAGACTGAAAATATCAGCATGTAACTAGCTTTTTATCTAGGTTATTTCAAGAGGCTGCACCAGAAAACCAGGGACTATACAGGCTTGACTACAACTATATTACAGTTAATGGTTATTTTAACATTAATATACCTCCCAAAATCAAGTGCAAAATTCCAGATTTTAAGAAGATATGTTTTAACACATATTACTACTTCTGATTTACATAAGTGCTTATATTAGAGCACAGAAAAAGTAGAAAGAATATATTTTTATTTTAAGGCGGTTAAAAAGGCATTTAACCTAACATTACAGAACTTAAAATTAAGATCCAGTACAGAGCAAGTGCTCTAACGTTCAGTGAAGCAGTTGTGGGGGGTTCTACTCAGGGAATCTAGCTGCTGAAGAGGATTTTCCCCTCATCCTGGGACACCAGAGTCACTTGGGGGGGGGTGGGGATCTCGAGGGCCGCTGGCCAGGAGGGGGCTCTCTGCCTCTGACAAGAATAACTTCACTCATTCAAAACAAGAATGCAATCAAAAAGCCTTTTTCACCACCCTTCTGTGATTAGGGAGAGAGAGGGTAGCACAAAGACCCCCTTCTGAGTTCATGTAAAGAAGGGTAGGATGCATGCCAGGTCCTGAGTGTTGACAAATCCTGATTCACTGCTCAAGTCACACTTAGCTCACATATAAAATGGGCAATTCAACCACTCGAGCTGGGGGCTGGGGCGTGGCAGGGGGCGGAGGGAGGATCTCAGAATGTACTCTACGTCTGTTTAAAAACAGACCACTATTGACAGGAGTTCTGACTCAGCATCATCTCTTCTGACTATTCTGCTTGGCCAATTGTCAATGCCTTTATGTGTCCAATACTGAATCAAATATCATTTTATCTAAGTTAGGAATGAGCCACGAAACACTTATCATTGGGAGTCATGACTATCTTAACAAGACTCTTAGCCTCTGTATACAGAAATTACAAAACTGTGGTCACTAAGTGAGCATATATTCTGGTTCTACAGGGATAGTTCCAGTTGACACCTATTGTTCCAAAATAATTATCAGTAACACCCTTATTCAGTCTCAGAAGCATCTCTATTTAGACCATAAGGTCAACCTACCAAATAAAAAATGTCGAGCTAAGAAAGCATCAACATTTGATGACAACACCTGTCCCCTTTTAAACATCAAGCAGGACCATGGGATTTTAACCACACCACAGAGCACAAGGTGATCACCTTAGGGTTTCTAAAGTTGAATCTTAGCAATAACATTAGTCAATATGAATATTATTCATTTTCTCTATACTTTTAAGTGGCAGCATTGTTGTGCCGAAGTATCACCTGTAATGACCTACCTCCCTTTCGATCTCTGGCAGCACAAGAAAGCCTTCGCTGTGTGGTCTTAGCACCACCACACATACAACTCACTGCTCCTGTTGGCAAATATAGAGCAATAAAGGACAGATTAAATCTCTGCCCTAAAAGCAGCAGTTTCAGGGAACAATGGTTTAGAAAAAGTAGGGAAATGAAGAATTCCTTCATGTACTAGGAAAATCAAAGGGTAGGAGTGTTTGTAAAAAATGAAAATAAAAACAAGCCACACACAGTAAGAGGCAATCTACAATATTACATGTATATTAAATACTATAAACAGAATGGAAAAAAGAAGACAACATTGATAAAATCCTCACAGTGGGTTAGAAACAGAGCCAAGCCATGGTACAGCCAGGGCTGATTTGAGTTTTCACTTTTAATCTGCAATAATGGGCCTGTGGAAACTCCAGGGAAAGACTTACATTTACATACAGATGCAAAGCAGCTCCTCCTTCATGCCGCCAAAATACTCAAGAGGTAATAAAGTGCAATCAAGAGGAAGAAAAACTCCTACGTGCCCAACCCCAGTGACTTGAGTCATAGGAGGGCTCTCAGTGGAGACAGGAGCAATTCTGTTCTCCAGGGAGTGGCGGGTCCCAGCCAAGAGAGGGAAGCCAGTTAGTCCCGCAATATTCACCTTCTTTCTCTTCTTTTTTCCTATCTCTTCCTCTCCTGCTCCATTAGCTGTATTCCACTTTTTAATTTTCCTTTTGCTAGTAAACCAGAGGTAGTAGCATGCTGAAAAATGTCAGAATCCTAGGATGTTCAAATCTCCAGGTTCTAGGCAGCAGCTCGTAAGGAAGGTGCAATGCTAGTGTTTGCATATTTCAGGGCAGTCAAATACCAAGAATTAACATGAAATTCACACAAATACCTGAAATGCATGGCATTAAAAAGATCTATGTTTTTCATAATAAAAATGTTTTTATTCCAGTTACTAACAAAAAAATTAAAATGTAGTGACCACACTTTCCATGGTAAGTACCGAGTAATGTACAAAATTAAGTCAGTATATCATACATATAAAACTGATATAACATTGTACGTCTACTTCAATTAAAAAATGACATTTACCAAAAAATTAAAATGTGACCTTTAAACTTTGAGACCTTTGAACTTGTGAAGTATAAGCCACTGAAAACAAAATGTAAACATGGCAATTTATTGATAAAAGTTGTTTCATCATGCAAATGAGTTCCAGAATAAATTATCTGCCTCACAGATCTCTCCAATCTCAGGGCACAGTCATGGTACAGAAAGTGGTACACAGAAACAAAGCACCCTGAATGGGCTGGTTGTGCCTATCTAAAAATACTCTTATGAAAACTAAACTTTTTTAAAAAGATTTTATTTTTAAATAATCTCTGCACTCAACGTGGGGCTCAGACTCACAACCCTGAAATCAAAAATCCTATACTCCAGAGATTGACCAAGCCGGGCACCCTTGTGAAAACTACATTTTTTTTTTTTTTAAGATTTTATTTATTTAATGAGAGACACAGAGAGAGAGAGAGAGAGAGGCAAAGGCACAGGAAGAGGGAGAAGCAGGCTCCATGCAGGGAGCCCGATGTTGTACTGGATCCCGGGACTTCAGGATCAGGCCCTGGTCTGAAGGCGGTGCTAAACCGCTGAGCCACCTGGGCTGCCCCAAAAACTAAATTTAATGGTCAGTGTCTCAGGTAACCACTGCATTCATAAAGTGAATATATCTAATATCAACCCTGTAAAAATGGGCATAAACTGTCCAATCGCCATAAAGATGAGACTTAAAACTCAAATTTCAAGTGACTATACTTTTTTTTGAGAGTGAGAGCAAGAGCAGTGGCAGGGAGAGGATCAGGCTCCTTTCTCAGCCCAGGGCCAGACTCAAGCCTCGATCTTAAGACCCTGAGACCATGATCCGAGCCAAAATCAAGATTTGGCCACCTAACTGACTGAGCCACCCTGGCACCCCATCAAGTGATTACACTTTAAAGAAGAATTAAATGTTTTGGCTCTCTCTGCTTACTTGGCACTAAGTAAAAAATGTTATTTTTGAAAGGTTCAACATCACTAAACCTTAAAACCATCTCTAAAAGCATGAAGGGGAACTTTTAATCCGTATTTTATAACAAGTTATATTTCTAAGTAAGAACTATGCTTGATATTTATTATCCTAAAATGCATGAACCTCCAGAGAGTCTTCACAATCAGTATTTTTTTTAAGATTTTATTTATTTATTCATGAAAGACACAGAGAGAGAAAGGCAGAGACCTAGGCAGAGGGAGAAGCAGGCTCCAGGCAGGGAGGCCTGATGTGGGACTCGATCCTGAGACAAGGGATCACACCCTGAGCCAGGGGCAGCTGCTCAACCACTGAGCCACCCAGGCGTCCCACAATCAGTATTTCTGATGCAAAAAGAGACTTTTACCATAAGGTGACATTCTGTGAACTTTTCCTTCATGAGCTTTTTCTCCCCCAATCTAGCACACTGTTAGACCACTAAGTATCCTCTATATTATCATGACTCTAAATTATGCTAAGCTCATGCTACAAGGATTGATAGCACACTACATGACAGACAGGCTACATTATCCTTAGGGGGGAGTTTTTTAAATATTCATGTACTTTTCATTGTGATAAAATTAGTTTTATTTAAAATGCCTGGAACAAAAAAATAAAATAATAAATAAAATAAATAAATAGAATAAATAATAAATAAATAAAATAAATAAAATAAAATAAAATAAAATAAAATAAAATAAAATACCTGGAACAGTTAAGTAAACTCTCTTCATCATACCTAATCTTGAGACACACAGGCTTGTAAAACAGATCTTGCCACAATACCGTGAGGTAGTGTTCCAAGATCTAGTTTTATCCTGGTCTATCTCTGAACTTTATTAATCCAAGGCACCTGGCTGGCTCAGTGGAGCATGTAGCTCTTGATCTCGTCGTGGTGAGTTCAAGCCCTGTGTGGACATGGAGCCTACTAAATAAAGTTAAATAAAATGTTTAGAAAGAAATACTGGGGATGCCCGGGTGGCTCAGTGTTTGAGTGTCTGCCTTTGGCTCAGGGCATGATCCTGAAGTCCCAGGATGAAGTCCCGCATCAGGCTCCCTGCATGGAGCCCGCTTCTCTCTCTGCCTGTCTCTGACTCTCTCTCTCTGTCTCTCATGAATAAATAAAATCTTAAAAAAAAAAAAAAAGGAAAAAGAAATACTGTAATTTTCTAGAATCCTCAGCTCCAAAGAATATACAACTTCTGCAAAGGACAAACAAGAAATGTAATCTATTACTAGATCTTAAAAGATCAAAGGAACTAATAAGAATTGTGAAAAGGGAAAAAGGACTCTTAAGAACAGGGAAAATTGGAAAGAAATTGGAGAACTCTTTCTAGAAAACATCTGAATCTTTTTTTTTAATAATAAATTTATTTTTTATTGGTGTTCAATTAAACATCTGAATCTTGACAGCCATCAGAAGAACACTGTAGTCTCAATTACAGCTAGCAATTTTTTAGGAGTACCGTATTTCTAACTAGTGGCAGCTGGAGAAACTTAATGGACCTCTTCTCAGAATATTCTTTTTAGGGGATCCCTGGGTGGCGCAGCGGTTTGGCGCCTGCCTTTGGCCCAGGGCACGATCCTGGAGGCCTGGGATCGAGTCCCACGTCGGGCTCCCGGTGCATGGAGCCTGCTTCTCCCTCTGCCTGTGTCTCTGCCTCTCTCTCTCTGTGTGACTATCATGAATAAATAAATAAAATCTTTAAAAAAAAAAAAAAAAAAAGAATATTCTTTTTAAATGCATAAAGAAACTTACACAGAAAAACCATTTTTTAAAGTTATCAAAAAGATTTTAAAGTATTTGTTTCTTTACATTAAGTAAAAAGACCTAGCAGTCTAGTAACTACTATTAATTTTGAAGTAGTGATGAGCATAACAATACTTTGAAATATGCAGTATCTAGAACAGAATTTGAAAACATCCATGATATCCACTGGAGACATGTCACAGGTACTGCCAGAAGTACCGCATTACATTCATTATGGAAGAAAATATGCTGTATTTAGTTGGAGAGCTTTGAAAATAGAGATGGGATGAATTTTTTTCCCCAACCAAGTTCATGGGTCTGCAGCCTACTCTTACTCTAAGCACTCTGTTACTTATTTGGCTTTCTGATCTCCCCGTTTGGAGGGTATCTTTAGAAAGTCACCTACAAACAGGCTCTTAATGAGGGGACGCTATGCTTCACAGCAGAACCTTCTCTTGGGCACGGGCTCAGGTGGCAGCCCCCTGTACGCCCCTGACCATAGATACCAACTGCTTCGAGCTGCTAGTCCAGCTCCTTCCACAGAGTGACGGTGAAGTCGGCTGGGTGGACAGAGAAAGCAGGAAGAAACAGGAAGCAGACAAACTCAGAGTAGCTATTCCAGTTTCCACTGCCAGCTCCTCCAGAGGAGGGCGAAGCCACTGCCTCCACCAGCTTGACTGAGGGGCTCCCATACAATAAACTCCCCATGTTGCTCCAGCAACCAAATGAGCCTTAACCACATCAGGCCCTGAATATACATGCCAAGCTGTACATGTAACTGCTCATATGCAACCCACTAAACCCACGGCCACCAGGGTATTAGGTCAAGATTGACCAAGAACAACAGGACCTGATTTTCCCATAAATCAGCAGCATCATAAAATGCATCTTTCTTTTTTTTTTTAATTTTTATTTATTTATGATAGTCACAGAGAGAGAGAGAGAGAGAGAGGCAGAAACACAGGCAGAGGGAGAAGCAGGCTCCATGCACCGGGAGCCCGATGTGGGATTCAATCCCATGTCTCCAGGATCGCGCCCTGGGCCAAAGGCAGGCGCTAAACCGCTGCGCCACTCAGGGATCCCAAAGTGCATCTTTCTAAAAAGTACATGATATTATCTATACCTTAGTGATGCTGGAGTTATTAGCAGAAACACTTCTTTGTTTCACTTTCCTGCAGGGACCCTACCTAAGCTTTATCAGAGCTACTGGTGTTTGCTGCTGGTTATATTGGCAGCATTATACTGTATTCTCAGAAGACAGCCAAAATGTACAGATAGTTTTTGGCTTTCTATTTATACTGACCACCAGAGAAGGGCAGGAGTCACAGAGACACACACTTCTCATTTATATGTGGAAAACAAAGCAAAACTAAAACCCTGTGCTTTGATATTCGGTATTTTCCCTTTTAATTAGCAACATGCTAATTTCTTTCCTGTTTTTCTAATCTTTAAAGGAGGGAAGAAGTCTCAGACTAAGGAATATCCAGGAACAGCAATTAACTAGACCTTAAACCTCAATCAGGTTTGAGACACACTGAAGGTCTACTTAAAGTGTTTTCTAGGGGCACCTGGATGGCTCTTGGTTTTGGCTCAGGTCTGATCTTAGGGCTGTGAGACTGAGCCTCCATCAGGCCCCACGCTCAGCACACAGTCTGCTTGGGATTCTCTCTTCTCTCTCTCTCTCTCTCTCTCTCTCTCTCTCCCCCCCCCCCACCCCTCCCACTCATGCTCGCTCTCTCTTGCCCTAACAATAAACAAATAAATCTTTTTAAAAATTATTCTGGAAAAAAATTATTGGAGCGTGGGGCACCTGACAGGCTCAATCAGTAGAGCCTGAGACTCTTGATCTCAGGGTTATGAGTTCCAGCCCCTCACTGGATATAAAGATTATTTAAATAAATAAATAAATAAAATTTTTAAAAACAAAATATTCTGGAGCAACCTATCTGTACCTTTGTGGGTGACTGCAATCTGTCCTCAACCAAGTGATAAGACAGACTTCAGAACAGCTACTGCCTTTGTCTTCTGTTATCCTAAATAATTTAGATAGATGTCTAATTTTGACCTCAGGCTTCTTGGCTTATGGTCTACATTCAAATGTTACAAAGTCTAGCTAGCCAGCATTACCTTAAATGGTGCAATCTTAGTCTTTCAAATACTGAAAACTTTAGATTAGCATTCCAATAGTTTTACTCAAAAGTATGATTACTTACAGTGACCAATGAGAGGCTTAGCCAACAGCCTTTTCTTATAATGGCATTATATTTCTGGCAAACTATTATAAAATATTTTGTTTCTTTTAGAAGGGTATAATTTGCTGAGTGTAGTTTTTGCTGAATGCCAGTCAGTTCTTTCTTTGTGGTCATACAAACTGAAGCAGTAACAAACCAAATGTTTCATTTACTTATTTTCTTCAACAAGTCAGGCTTGGTTGGTTCTGGACAGTCTTTGTAGCTTTAATACTCTACGACTCTAAGAATTTCCAACTCTTCTCCAAAATATCTTCATGATTTTGATTTTAGGATAACACTGGATACAATCTAATAATTAGAATGCTGAAATAGGGTCAAGTTCCAATAATTCTTCATTACTATAAACTACTAATATTTCATCTCCCATTTCATCAAATGTTGAAATTGTATGTCAAGCTGAAACAGATATGTAAATATTTAGTATTTTTAATGCAAAGGGTTAGAAAGTGACAAAATATATTTCTACATATATAGTATTCTCTTTCTAGAACTTTATATCAACTCCAAGAAAAATTTTAGTTTTAGTGACTGCATGCCATAGGAGCTCAATAAATGTCTGATGCATGAATGAACAAGCAAACATTAAAGACTGTATCAAATAATGGTTAAGGTAAAGGGTGGAGTTAGCAACCAGCTAAAGATTACCAAAAGCAGGGGATCCCTGGGTGGCGCAGCGGTTTAGCGCCTGCCTTTGGCCCAGGGCACGATCCTGGAGACCCGGGATCGAATCCCACGTCGGGCTCCCGGTGCATGGAGCCTGCTTCTCCCTCTGCCTGTGTGTCTGCCTCTCTCTCTCTCTCTGTGTGACTATCATAAATAAACAAAAAGAATTAAAAAAAAACACATCTCAAATTTTTAAATAAAACCAAAACTTCAAAACTTTCTAACCACAGTATATACGAACTACCACACTCTCTGCACTGAATGTAGTTTAATTTTTAAAAGTTCATAAATTTATATACTTCATAAAGCTATCACAACTTTTCTATTATCACCTCCCTTGTATATGGCTCATATGAAACTTAAACTTCCAAGCATGTTACAACAACAGGAATCTCTGGTTTGGGTAAAATACAGAAAACGCAGCCAATAGTGTAAATGAATTCTATAAAATATTTCCTCAAGTCCCTAACACATGGCCTGATTTCCCTTCCTACTTCCTTCTCTCCCTCTCCTCAATTTCATCTGCTTTTCTCAACTGTTTTTTCTTTTGCCCATAAAAACTTGCTACCATTTGCTTTTAATAAGCCCTTTCTAAAATGCTTTGTCTAATTACCAAATCATTCTACAGCTGGTGATAACACAATTGTATGATCCAAGCACTATCAACTTACAGATATGTCCAAGCTAATCCTACAATACCAGTAAATACTTTTCACTTTTAATTTTTCAAAAGTAGATTTGAATCTACTAATGGGCAATCCTTTTTTTAAGAACTCATTGCAAAATCCAACATGAAAAATCATAATTAAGTTTAGATAACAATTTTATTACCACCACAGAATAAACACAAAGTTACAATGCATTTTGCTGATATTAATTTTATGATAGTACCTCAAGCACTCCAGTTGGATAAAATAAGAACATCACACACTTGATAATTACCCACAACAGAAGCCAATGTACAAATAATTTATTAAACAAGTAAGGTTATTTCCTGGGAGTTAGTGGTAAAGCCAGAGCAGTAACCCAAAACTTCCACCTTTGAAACAAAACCTCTCATTTGAATCACTATTAATACCTATAATCAAAAGGGAAATATTCAAACATACCAAATAGTGATCATCAAAAATGACATTTTCCTACAAAAGTAAAGAAAATGGAAATGTGAAAAAAAAAAAAAGAAAATGGAAATGCGTTAACACTTTATTAAAAATATTACTGTTGTAATGTCAAATAAAACTGTGTAAGGGAAGAACATGATGTAAAAATTAAAATGGGGACCTTCCCAACTATAAAAGAAAAAAAGAATGAAAGAAGGCAGTCTTGATACCCATTAACAATGTTAACAGAGGTGATGAACAAAAGCAGACCAGGATTTCTTCAATTTCCCTTTAATTGTGTCCTACACAAAGAACAAGAAACTTAATCCATACATTCACCTCAACTTAAGTCTCACCGTCTATGTAGTGGGTCTGAAGACACTGACTGCAGAGGTCACCTAGTGACCACCAGCACTGGCTGTCAGATCTGGATGGGAAAGCTGGCAAAGCCTCCCTGCCAAGACTCTTTCCACCCCACAGCCCAAGGGTGAATGGGGGAGCAAGGCCTGACCCAGTAAAGAAACACCAGATGGACTCAACTCTTAGTGACACTTCCAATGATAAATTTGCATTTCAACACGTTATTCCAAAAATCAGCCTTAAGGGTAGATCAGTAATTAAAATGAAAAAGATGGAAATAGAGGAACATGAACCTAAATATGTCTACAGCAAATGGTAGCATGAACTCAAAAGCCCTGGCATCCACCAACAAGTCAAAAAAGCCCAATAAATCAGACAAACTGAAGGCTAGTTCAAAGGGCAGCATTGCAAATCTGAAGGATGAGACAATGTACACACACACACACACACACACACACACACACACACACACTTGGAGAGCTAGAGAACAGTACCCAAAACAACACAAAAGTTTTTCTACTATGGGGAAACAATAAATTGGAAACTAACCCTCTTCAAAATCAACTACAAGGGAAAAATGAACAGACTCATACCAGGCTGAATAAGCCACATTGTTGCCAAATAATTCATCAGATTCAATGGAGAGTTTCCTATTTTATTTTATTAAAGATTTTATTAAGAGCACAAGCAGACAGAGCAGCAGGCAGAAGAGGGAGCCCAATGTGGGGCTCGATCCCAGGACCCTGAGATCATGACCTGAGCTGAAGGCAGCCACCTAACTGAGTCATCCAGGTGCCCCGGAGAGTCTTTTTTTTTTTTTTTTTTTTTTTGAGAGTCTCTTATTTTAAAAATACGATAAAAATGTATTTGTGGAGGGTCTCTGCTTATTCACCTATGTAGGATTTCCCTATTCAGGGGGCTTTATGTAAACTTAAAGCGAATGTCTTACATTAGGCTATGTTAACAGTACAGAAAACTTGGTCATGAATTAAACACATGGCACTCTTCATGGACGATCAAGCCCATGAAATCAGTGATGAAGCATCTCACTGACTCGGGATGGCATGCTTGGGTGCGATGCTGTCAGTGTTTACACCTGTACAGAGCCAGTTTTCACAGCTATTCAGGGTTCATTCCAATTTTACAAACCTAAGAGAGTCCTAGAAACTTCTCCAAGGATCTTGCCAAACATAATTACTATTACTGAAGGATATCTACTCTCAGATAAATGTGAAGAACCATCTTGCAAATACCTCCATAGTTTTTCCTTTCCTGATTTGCTATGCTTTCCAGCATCACACAATTAGTAGTAGATTCTGATACGTAGGCAAAAAGCACGATCATCAATAAAAAGAACTTACAGGAGAGATTTAACTCATTCTCTATAAGCAAGAAGTGAATGTTTGGTAATTACGTAAAGCAAGAGTACTCATCTGACTGGAAAAAAAAAAAAAGGTCTCTGTTACCCTCCTAGGGCAGAAGGCTGCCTCCTGCCAGTGGCTCCTCACAGCACACACTCAGCACCCAGCTGCTTCTCAAGGACCTGGAGCTCCTTACAGGTCTGCACCTGGCTTTCTCTCTCACACCACACCTGGCCCCCAGTAGCCGCACCCTCAACAATGTCTGTGGCACCTGGCAGTTCATCCAAGGTAGGTTCCTGAAATCAGCATCCTCTAGTGCTACAATCCTGAGCCCTGTCCCCCAACCACTAAGTTTGAACACTGATACCCTATCTTTAAGGGATAGAGTATTTCTGAATCCCTTACTTTGTAGAAACATGTTGACCTATTTATGAAGAACTGGGTTGGCCTCATATTTTGTGTATAATTTTAAAAGGCCCTGCGGCCTTTCAGATTCATGTAAATAAAGCCTTAAAGGGCTTGGGGGCAGAGTCCCAGAAATGGAAGTGAAGTATGGAAAAGGGAAGAAACACCCTTACCAGGCTTATGGAAAGCTCACCTATAAAAACAATCCCAAGAGAAAATCTTACCCATGCACTTTCCCCAATGTAACCTTTCCACAACGCACTCAGCAAGAAATCAACTCATCAAAGTTGAAAACATCAGAGGCGAATGGATATTAAATCTCAAGGGAAACCTGATAAAAGATGTCCCTTCACCCTCCACTGTGACTGGTCAAGCCCAGAAATCATCCAGCAGATACCGATGAGGACTCGCAGTGAGTGCAGTCTGGACACAGGGATGCCAAAGGAGGACTAGTCCAGGCGCGAGGACCCTGGGTCCTGAGGATGAGCTAGTTCCTAGCGGTCAACAGCGGGGAGCAAACCAACCTGAGATCAGCACCAGGAACACGGCTGCCTCCGTGGCTGCCTGTGGCCACACTCCGCCAGCACACAAGCACACCCCAACTGCAGGAACACGTGGGCTCTCTTCCTCCTCTCCCCTCCCCTCACCCCAAGATTTTCTCCCGGAGAGGATGCTATACCCTAAGAATGCCTCTAGCCCATGTTTGCTGACTTAAGAGTTACCACTTCACGGCAGCCTCCTGCCACTGGATATGAGGATGCAGCATTCACCTCGTTCATTCAGCAAACATTTAGTAAGCACTGACTGTGTGCTGGGTACTGGGGATTCACATCTCAGTGAGATTCAGCCTCAATGTAAATTACAGTTTAGAAATAAAATCTCAAGAGGAAATTATATGAAGCTGGAGCCACTGTAACTCAATGGAATTCTGAGGAATGAGATACCCCAGTTTAGGGAAAGGAATTAAATCACACCAAAATAAGAACCATCAGGTTTATCTGCTAAAGCAAGTTTATTAGAATCACCATAAAATGCAAATTCTCCATTAGATAAAATTGCGGCACAGAAGCAGACAGGATGGGACCTGTGCCTGGGGGCAGAGGAGGAAAGGAGGTCCCCAGGGCAACACTCTCCTCCCAGCTTCAGACTGAATTTAGGTGCCAGTGCATAATCCTGACTCTCCACAGGCAGCATCCTGCCCCAGAAATCAAACTCTTCTCTCAGGGTGCCTCCAGCCTCCACCCTAGCAACGGCCGTGAGTGGCACTGTTACCTCTCAAGTGGTCAGAGAAGAGAAAGGAGAGAAATGCAAGATAAAAGAAATGAGAAAAAGAGAGATGAAAAAAAAGACAAGGAGCCCACCTAGTAAAGAAAGGCATTTTTTCATTTAACAAGTCCGGAACCTGCATGTGCCCCTCGCAGCCACCAACCATCCTGCTCCAGCTGACTTTACCAGCTCTGGAGGCTAGAAAACCAGAGACTCATGAGGAGAGTTCACACAATCTGAACGAGGGCATCTGACAGCTATTTATAGGATCCAGGGGCCTTTGTGGAAAAGCTCACTTCTGGGCAGGTGGGGCTGTGTCTGGGAATGGCTGAGGCTGAAGAATGACCTCTGGGTGAATCACTTGGAAAGAGAGGAAAGTCCCTGAGAAGGGCACTCAGAGACACACAGCCTCAGAAAGAAAGATGGATGGTCAACAGGAAGAATAAAAAACAAATACAGCTCCTGGGAAGTTCAGGAGCTCACTTTTCTTGAGTGGTCCTTCCCACGCTGAGAGATGGCTCGCTCCGCAAACACTCCACATCCCAGCACCAACTGAAAAGGCCCAATCTCTTCCACTGCCCATGTGCCCTTAGTGCATTTAATAAAGCAACTCCACAGGCAAAATGACAGTGACACTTTAGGGCATGGGTCCTACGTGTGAAAAGCTGAGTCTGACTTAACCATGCAGACACTCCAATAAGGAAATACCTCCTGCAGAGGCAACAGACAAGGGAATAATTTTAGAAGATGATTAAGAGGAAAAAGACAATCACACCAACACCAGTGGACTAGGTGAGACAAAACAAGATTTATTCCAACTCTGATCAAAGACAAGTAGATCCCCTACTAATGAGAAATAGGTTCATGGAGAGCCACCCATTGACTCTCCAAATCCAGCTGGCTTCGAGGTCATGGTCCAAACCCTCTGAAGCTATCTCAGGAAAACAAGATCCCGGGCTTTGACCCAAGAGCCTTTCTGCTCTTGAGGTAAATTGTATCCCTGGCAGATTCTACTGTCAGTCTTGTCTCACCACGTGGCAGGTGGTTTTACAGAGCCAATCACCTCCCCTTAAGCCACACATTGTGATAACTGGGTAATTTCATCCCAATTGACTCAAGCCAGTGCCAAGAGACAGTGTTGCAGGATACTTCCCAGGAGGCTGAGCCAACCTTGCTGCATGGTGTGCTGTGGTTTTCAAGGAAAGTCAGGCTTCATCCCATATTTTTTTCCTCACTCCAACAAAAGCCCTGAGTCCTCTGATAAGACAGTATTTCTGATGTTTTTGATATAATTACCAGGCACTTGTTTTTGTGTTGTTGTTGTTTTTTCTTAACTCTGTAGTACTGACTTGGCAGTGGTCAAAGGACTTAAGTCAGTCATCTGATGATTCATCCTAAAGGGGGGCACCTGGGTGGCTCAGTGGTTGAGCATCTGTCTTCGGTTCATGTGGTGATCTCAGGGTCCTAGGATCAAGTCCCGTGTCAGGGTCCCTGTTCAGCAGGGAGTCTGCTTCTCCCTTTCCCTCTGCCCCTCTACCCTGGTTGTTACTTAAGAGAGAGAGACAGCATTTATTTTCTCTTAAATAAAGAAGAAGGATCCCTGGGTGGCTCAGCAGTTTAGTGCCTGCCTTCAGCCCAGGGTGTGATCCTGGAGTCCCGGGATCAAGTCCCACATCAGGCTCCCTGCACAGAGCCTGCTTCTCCCTCTGCCTATGTCTCTGCCTCTCTCCGTCTGTTGTCTCTCATGGATAAATGAATAAAATCTTTAAAAAAGAAGGGCAGCCCCGGTGGCGCAGCAGTTTGGCGCCGCCTGCAGCCCAGGGGTGTGATGCTGGAGACCTGGGATGGAGTCCCACATCGGGCTCCCTGCATGGAGCCTGCCTCTCTCTGTGTGTCTATGAATAAATAAAATCTTTTAAAAAAATAAAACCTCTAGATTTAAAAAATAAATAAATAAATAAAAAAGAAGAAGAAGAAGAAATTACTGCATCTAGTGTGGAGTCAGGTTAACAAGTGGCCTATGTGTCCCACTGTCGGGTGGCATCACAAACTGCCATCAATACGAACTTCAGACGCTGGTGAAAAGTGCACTCAGAGGAAAAGTCAAAGAAGTGCCCTGTACTACTCACATCTGGACTCAGTGTAAAACACAATTTACACACAAAGCAAGTCAGGAATTGTCTGGAAGCTGGAAAACTTGTTAATTTCCTTTGCAAGTTACTATTAATGTATGGCACATAAAAAATGAGACTCATGAAAATGTATGTAGGGACAGACTGTTAAGATTCCTGAATACTTTAAGAATGTGAGAATAAAGAAATGTAAAAATTATGTTAGCATATGTATAACTACAAGAACCTAAAAAACGAGGTTAAGTTTTACTGAATCTTTAAACTACCCTAATAGGTTTATCATTCAATTAATTTGAAGTAGTTTAGGTATATATATCCACTCCAGCCACTTACACAATGTAAACGATAGGCAACTGTGTATGCATGTGTGTGCACACACACACATGTATAATGACAAAACGCCGGTCTGGCTGCAGTTTCCCCCAAGAGACAAAGAGTAATTGTCCTTAATGAGGGATACAGTCTTAAGAGTTGCACATCAATCCACAGACTAAAGCAGGAAAAGAAACAAATTTCAAAAAAAAAAAAAATGTCTTACAGAAAATACCCTTTATGCGATCATACATAAAACACCTTGGAAGTCAATATGGTTCTGAACCTACATGATCTTGTAATATCCCTTTGTGAGCAAAGCTCTGAAACCACAGCTCAATTACCATCAACCCAGGAGATAAAAATTATCCCTGACTGGTACTATCAAAATAATAAGGCAGAGTATGAAATCTATAACTGGAACTGAAAAAAACAGCAAATTACACATGGGTTCTAAAAGCAGAGGTAGAGAGGCCAGTCCTACAATGCTTTAAATATTCTCCCCACCGTCCATCACTGCCATCGTGTCCTGCGTGTGTGTGACATATATAACACCCATTTTAAATCTTGGTATGAAGTCTGCCATTTTTACAGAGTAAAAGTAAGAACTGATATTTTTAAATGTTCTCAAGTGTCAGTACAAAGAATATGGGCTAGAAGAGTGTTAGATTACAAGCCATCTGTTCTGATAATTTACGAGGGGATTTCTCTAATCTCCTTCAACACTACACAACATCTCTATGGCAACACAGTAACTTCAAATTCAAGTTTGGAGGGCTAATTGTGCCTTTAGTCTGTTCACATAGCAGAAAGGCAGACTGGTTGGCAAGCTCCTCAATGAACCAGGATCCTCTCCCTCAGGAAGGATGTCCTAGTCATAAACGAGCTATGCTCACTCTGTTACCTCCAGATACATAAATGAGATGATTCTGCAAACTGCACAGATCATATCTTACACAAAACTCACCATGGCCCAATAACCTACAACCAATACATGTGCCTTGGCATAGCTGAGTGGTTCCTACATCAATTATGCACCTGAATTACCAGGAGGACTTTTTCCAAGTATGGATTCCAGGGACCTATTCTAGAACTACTAAATCAGAATCTCCAGGGATTCTGGAATTCAAAAAAAACTTTCTAGGTGGGGCACCTAGCTGGTTCAGTAGGAAGAGCATGGGACTCTTGATCTCAGAGTTGTGAGTTCAAGCCCCATGCTGGGTGTAGAGATTACTAAAAATAAAAAAATTAAAAGCTTAAAAAAAAAGTTTTCCAGACGATTCTGATATAGTCCAGGTTGAAGAACCACAGGTGTAAATCAAAAGCATTTGCCATGCCTCTACTTGGGGCCCGCCCTGACAGCCCAGCAGTTCACACTCACAAGGAATAATCACAACCCAAAGACACCCAAACCAGAACACAGTTTGCACAATGTGCCAGCCAACGCTGACAGCCACTGAGGCCGGGAGAGGTGGGACAAGGGCAGTTTCCCAAAGAAGTGACCCTTGAGCTGGGCCAGTTAAGACAGCGGAAAAGAAAGGGGCACACCCAACACAGAAGCAGGCACAAGAGCACGGACACGGAATGGAGGGCAATGGGGACCAGAGAGGGGCTGACAGGGGCAAGACATCCCAAAGCTTCCTTTGAGGCTGGCCCAGCTAGCCTGGATGGACTGACAGGGTCTGTGACTCACGCGTGGCCTTGGTTACAGAGTGAAGAAAAAGAGAAGCGTGGGTCATGGAGAATCGAGAATGTTTCTGCCCTAGTCTACCAAATCCTCACCTGTCACACAGGGAAGAAAACACCCGGTACATCAATAAATGAGAGCTAGTATGCTGTCTTTTTAAGAGCATCTCAAATTTCATTTTCACCTTGAGAGCAATTCCAATTATGTAGACTTGAGCTAGTTGATCACCTCTTAGAATTTTAATTTCTACATTATTCCCCAGCACATTTTTAAAAGAGGCCAAAAAAGAGAATGTGCCTAATCATCTTGCCTCTTTGGAATATAAACTCCCACTGGCCAGAATATTATTTTTGTCTCCTCCAGCTGTATGGCACCTGGCATGTTGATGCTGCTCAAAGGATAAGCAGCTCATTCATGACACAGTGCCACGTATATTGAATAATGCCCATAAAGTCCTTTGAAGATGAAAGCCACTTCAAGTGCTAAGTAATTCTGAGCAAGGCATTTGAGACCGGGAAACAAAGATGACAGAGCAAACACCATAAAAAGGTCACCACCCAGCAGGAAGGCCCTTGCTGGGCCAGACCTCTGGTCCCTCTGCAGGCATGCCACCCAGCAACCCAAACCCCAACCTGCTCTACATGTTCTTACTGCGTACAGTCAGGGGGAAACGCCTCAAAATGCTAAAAGGAACACAAGTCTGCAGTGGTTCGGGGTGGAAGGCTATTTTCTAATCCCTTTATACATTTGGAACAGTGACAACAAATGAGCTCTCTTCAAAGTCTTCAGGGGTTTCTTTCTTTCAGTGAACATCCCCTCAAGAAATTTCAAAGCCCCACAAATTCTTCTTTCTGAGAAGTCTCCTTTTAAGTGAAGCTAAAATACTCTGGATGAAGCATCAACTCAGTTCTAAAACAGGCACAATGAAAATTGCAGCAGAGTATATGTGATTTTATGCAAATTCATAGTTTCTGTCTTGGAGTCTAACACGAACTCCGTGTCTCAGCCGTGCACGCAAGTGAGCAGAGCGGACGCCAGTGTTCATAAATACAGAACACACACTAGCAAGAGCACCTGACTGCAAGTTTTAATGTGAAAATCATTTTTAATAGCACAGGAGAAGGTTGCCTCTCCCTTCAACATCCCCAGAATGTTTATTTGAAAGACTGAAGTACTACCAGCTTGAACTATGTCTGGTGTGCCCTCTGCTATCCCAAAATACACCACCCATGAGGAAGCAAAAGATGCCCTTTCCTTTTTGACTGAAACTCCCCTAAAACTTTCATCCTGAAAATTACCAAATATACCATCAAACCACAATGGAAGTCCAATTAAATCTTATCCACAATGCTCTCTTTCAAAAGTGACTTACTTGTTTTCCCTTCCTGACACCAAATCCACCCCCTCCCAAAACAAAAATATGAAGTAGAAAGGTCCCTAACGGGGGGAGGGGAGGTGGACATCAGCAGGCCAACCCTGTGTTCACCCAGATGCCCACTTTGGAAAGAACGTCACTCTGCACTCTGCATCCTCCTGCCTGTCCCTAAGAGCTACTTGATTTGCATGCAGCAAGTTAAAGAACCTCTCTGAGCTCCCTTCCTCAGGGATCAAATGGATATCACTGTCTACCCTGCAGGGGGCTAGGAAAATTAAATAGCTGGTGCATAGTAAGCACCCCATAAATGGAGCTGTTTAAGGATATGATATGTGTTACCAGTTTAGCAATAAACTTTTTTCTTTTCTTATTGATATACGATGTGCATACTATAAAATTCACCATTTAAAGTATACCAGTCAGTGGTTTTAATATATTCACGATGCTGTACAAACCATCACTACCCCCTAATTCTAGAATGTCTTCATTACCCCAGGACTTTCCCCAGAATGCCTGACCCATTAGCTGTCATTCCCACTCTCCCTTGGTATGACCTTTTATTCTCCAAATTTTGAATATCAAAAGCCTTTCCTCCTTAAAATATTAATAAGCAAATTATGATTCTACTTTCATGCTAAAATGTCTAGTTGTAGGGCTTCTAGAAGTACAGCGGCCAAATTTCCCAGAACATGATCAAACAAGCATGAAGACATTTATAGGAAATACAGAACTCGAGACTATGTCCCAAAATAAGGGCCTATGTTCTGTCATCATTTAATGGAGAAAAACACCAAGCAGCAAATACTTTGCCTGTAACATAAGATCTGCACCCGCCATTCTGAGATTTCTAGAACTGAGTACACACAGACCCACTTCCCAGAAACCCACACCAAAGCAGAAACCATGCAGCCACATTCCATTTGCTGCAGGTGGTTTCTGGGAAGAAACATTTGGTCAATGAAGGGCAGCAAGCAACAGTCTCCCAAGTCATGACTCATGACTCATTCCAGCACAGCTCCTCCCCCTACTCACAGAGTATGCTGGATTCTGAAGATCCCACCCACCTTGGCCTCTCATCCTCTCTCGCTCCCACTCCCCCTCTTACGGCTCAACATTCATTCTTTTCATCTCAGCATGCTTTCCTTTCTCTTTCTCTGTTCCGTCAATTAGTACATAGAGATGAAGATGATAAACTGTCTTTCCCACAACAGGTGTCATCTTCACAAACTGTGCTTATCAGAAATTAATCTCCCTTTCTTTTTTGGCAACTCCTTATTTTTCAATTTTGTGCTCACCATCACCAGAAAGTGAGCCGTTGATGGAGTGTGGCAGCCCTTTCCTTAAACACACCTCTGGGGAGTTCCAGCGTGTGACTTCATCTGTTTTCTTTGGATGATTAACTGACAAATCTCTGAGCTGAAAAGCTGACCACTAACTGCCGATTTGAACAGTTTGAAATTGAAGATGTAGATTCGCTTATCACAGTGATGTGGGTTAGCATCTGAAACTACTTTCTGCATATCCTTGGATTGGGTGAATCAGTAAAGACAGTGAGGATTGGGTGAGCCTTCACTGTCAGAGAAGGGAATTATGAATTTGGAAAAGGGAAGACTTGGGGCACTGGATGGCTCGGTGGTTGAGCGTCAGCCTTCGGCCCAGGGCCTGATCCCAGGGTCCCGGGATCAAGTCCCCATCGGGGTCAAGTTCCCCCAGAGGGAGCCTGCTTCTCCCTCTACCTGTGTCTCTGCCTCTCTCTGTATCTCTAGTGAATAAAGAAAGGAAGGAAGGGAAGGAAGGAAAGGAAAGAAAGGAAAGAAAGAAAAGGGAAGACTTAAATGCACCCTGGAGCTGTGGGCTAGAGTTGAAAGCATGAGTACAAAGCCATGGTTCTTGTTTTAGATCAGTGCAGAAAGAGCAATAGGTGTACGTACGTGACATATGCGTGTGAACATGTACGCTTGTATACACACACTTTCTTGCTCTGTCCAAAGGTTCTAGAAGCAATGACAGCCTGTAACAATGAACACACAGAGGCCCAGTCTGTGTTTCTAAATACCATTTCTCGGGCAGCCCCGGTGGCGCAGCGGTTTAGCGCCGCCTGCAGCTCAGGGCGTGATCCTGGAGACTCTGGATGAGTCCCACGTCGGGCTCCCTGCATGGAGCCTGCTCCTCCCTCTGCCTGTGTCTCTGCCTCTCTCTCTCTAGCTGTGTCTCTATGAATAAATAAATAAAATCTTTGAAAAAATAAATAAATAAATACCATTTCTCTGCTAAAATGAGAAACGGAGTAAAAATCTTAAAAAAAGAAGAAAAGGGGGGGCACCTGAGTGGCTCAGCGGTTGAGTGTCTGCCTTCAGCCCAGGGCATGATCCCAGGGTCCTGGGATTGAGTCCTACATCGGGCCCCCCACAGGGAGCCTGCTTCTCCCTCTGCCTGTGTCTCTGCCTCTCTCTGTGTCTCTCTCATGAATAAAAATATTTTTAAAAAATAAAAATAAATGAGAAACGCCTGGTCACACAACTACAGTAAGAAAAGTCAAACATAAGCCTGGAACATCTTACTGTGTCAGAAAATAACAAAGTGCTCGGGACAAATCACAAAAGATAAAGGAGCCAGTTTGATAGGACTGCCACTGGCCAAATCCTGGAAAATTTGAGCAAACAAAATAATGATAGCCAAGGATTATAACCCATTGAATAAAACAGGAATCCATGAGGACACAGTTACATAAATGAGTAAAGTAGGGCAGAACAGAGAGCTCTTCCTTACGGTAGAAAGCCAGGGACACACAAGAGGAATAAGGAAGTTAGACAAATCACCCATTTCATAACAGAGTAATCACTGATTCCAGCAAAAATATCAACAGACGCTACAACCAGCAAATGAAAGTCAAGAAAGAAACAGGATTTTAAATGGTCTCAAATTATCTCCAAACAAAACACTAATTATAAGGAAAAAATACAGGGGAGAAACCTGGTAGTCTCCACCTGAACCAAATGACCCATGTGGGGTCACCAACAGCTGCGTCCCTGAGGGGGCGCTCCGGGAGCTTCTGCCAGAAATACACGCCTTGGATCTAGTCACGAGGAACCCTACAACCCACACTGAGGGATGGCCACCTGAACAACTGACTAGAATCTTCAAAATACCAAGGTAACAAGAGAGACTGGGGCAATGTTCCAAATTAAAGAAAACCTACGAGACGCAACAACTAAATGCAATCTGTGGTCCTAGATGGAGCGCCAGACCAGCAACATCTTTTAGTAGCCAAAAAGGACATCTCTGGAACAACTGGCAAAATTTTACTAAAATCAGTAGATTTACATAATATAATTGTATTAAAAATAATTTCCTGATTTGGATCATCATGTAGGACAACACTCACTGCTCTTAGAAAATACATAGCAAACCACATATAGAGGTAAAGGCATCATCACCTGTGCAAGGTCCTCTCAATTGGTTTGGAAACAAAACACCATGTAAGTTGTATATGCACAGAACACGCACACGAAGGGCAGGTTAGCCTGAGCATGCACGCACTTGTGGGCAAGCAGTAACAGCAGGGGAATCTGAGTCTGAGTGCCTGCTCTGTGGAAAGCAGTTCAAAAATGAAACAGACTTACCTGCCTCCCCCAAAAAGACCAACAAACTTTAAATGTAATCAACAATGAAGACAGGAACCAACTAAATAGCCAAAAATAATACAGCGAAATCCCAATTTAAGTTGATAATGGATTTGAGTTTGGTACCTCTCCTGTTGGTTTAAAAATCAAAGATAAACTATAACAGCCTGTCAAAAGTAACCCACAATCTCACAGTAAACAGCAAACCAATCCTATTTTTTAATTCTAGAATTTTTAAAGACAAGGATTAAATATGGGTACCTGGTGGCTCAGGGCATGATGGGGGGGGCAGTCTGGGCTCCACGTGCCCCCCTCCCCCCAGCTTAGCAGGGAGTTTGCTTCTAACCTCTCCCTCTGCCCCTTATCCTGCTCATGGGCACTCTATCCTCAAATAAATTATCTTTAAAAAAAAAAAACAACACAAGGCTTTGGGGCCCCTGGGGGCTCAGTCAGTTAAGCGTCTGCCTGCCGTGGGCTCAGGTCGTGATCCTGGGGTCCTGGGATGTCCCCCCATCCCTCCCCATCGGCTCCCTGCTCAACGGGGAGTTCGCTTTCTCTCCCTCTCACCCTGCCCCTCCCCCACCTCGTGCAGGCTCTGTCTCAAATAAATAAAATCTTTAAAAAAAAAAAGAAATAAAAATGAACAAACTTATAACTTTTAGAAACTCTGAGCAAACCAGGAGGAAATGAAGTGTAGATTTTCAGAGTGCAACACACCTTCTGGTTATATAATGTCTACATGCAAGACACCAGTGTTTTAATCACCCCCCGCTGAACTATTAAAAAATCTAAGGGAGGGCAGCCCAGGTGGCTCGGCAGTTTACCGCTGCCTTCAGTCCAGGGCATGAACCTGGAGACCCAGGATCGAGTCCCAGTATGGAGCCTGCTTCTCCCTCTGCCTGTGTCTCTGCCTCTCATGAGTAAATAAATAAAATCTCTTTAAAAAAAAAAAAAAATCTAAGGGAGACATGGAGTTACTGAGACACACACAAAAACAGAACGTGCTGTGTGGAAATTATGCTGGGAGTTCCCTGTGGGGATAAACCTGACCACACATCCCGTATGCTCGGGCTACAGTGGGGAGGGGGCCAGACTCTTCTATTCCCCAGGACCACAACACATCAATATCTACAGGCACATTTCCACAAATAGCAGCAAACGAGTAAGAGGCTGCAAAACAAATAGCTACACAAAGGGAACCCAGGAGTCACCACACCCACCTTATGAAACTGTCCCCAAAAGAGCAGCTGAGCAGCTTCTGGATCCTCTCCACTTCTCCACCCCAGTTCCCTTCCTCAGACAGAAAGGAAGCCCCAGTCATCTTTATAATGTGTCAGACACAGCAACCGGCTGACAAACTCCCCCTCCCTGGCCAGCCTCTGCGCACCCTTCCCACACTTCACTCTGCCAACCCTAACAGCCACAGAGGAGATTTCCCACCCAGACCTCAGTCCAAGTCCACACAGCCAGGGAACAGAGGACCAGCATTTCTAACAGGATTCCTCCCAAGACTGAGACAGGTGAGAGCCAGTGAAACTCATAGAGCCAACACGCCTCAAATGAAAAGCTAGGTTACTAGGATTATTTATGTAAAAAGAAACAGCACTTTTAATTAGGTGAGAAGAGGAACGGCATAGAAACCAAATCATAGGGCCCAGAACAACATGAAAAAAAAAAAATGCTTCCTATATCCTAAAATCTTTCTCTCAACTTCGCTTGATGTGTGACTTGTAAATTATAGCTTCGATCATCAACACACAAGGACATACATATTCAATGTTAAAGATTTGCAAATTACAACATAAGACCCTAGGGAAGGTGTAACTGGGTGAGGGTCATTTCACTCTCTCCCTCCATGAGGGAGAGCAAGGGCATGCAGGGGAGGGGGGCGGGTTGTGGTCTGGCAGCCCAGGGCTTAAAGTCCAGCTCAGGCCCTTACACTCTGCACAAACTGAGGCAGGTCATTCAACCTCATCAGAGGCTGAAATCCTGACCCTAACACAGAAGCATCCACCTGCTGGAAGTGGGGGGTTTGGAGGGAGGCAAGAGGATGTGATTTTATTTTTTAATATTTTCTTTATTTATTAATGAGAGACACGCAGAGAGAGAAGCGGGCAGAGACACAGGCAGAGGGAGAAGCAGGCTCCACGCAGGGAGCCCGACATGGGACTCGATCCCGGATCTCCAGGATCAGGCCCCGGGCCGAAGGCAGCGCTAAACCGCTAAGCCACCCAGGCTGCCCAAGGATGTGATTTTAAACAAGAAAACACTTTGCATGGTATCTAGAATTAGACACTCAGATGGCAGTCAGTGCTAGCAGTAATAGAGATAACAGAAAGACTTTACCAGGTTTTCTTAAAGGACAGGATTGGCACTAACAGTATTTGGAGAAAAAAATAAACATGATATTTAAAATATCATCCTCTGACCTTACAAGCAAGTTACTGCTTTCGGAATGCACTTATTTTACTATCTCATGAAGCATAATTCTAAAGGTGCTATCTGACCCCCTGATGACCAGGGGTCCTGGCCCTCAACCCACTATGGCAACTGCTGCTAAAGAATCACATTACGGCAAAAGCAAGGAGAGCACAAAGAGGCAGGGGACAATTTCAGGTCTGCCATCTTCCCAGTTTCCAAACAATGGCCCCAAGTGCACAAGAAAGCTGTCACAGGACATTTACAGTGATCCCGCCTCAATCCTGCGTAGGGCTTCCAGTCAAAGGGTCCCAGCAATCTGGCTCAGGAGACAGGTGCCATCGTGCAACGGGGCTGATTCCTTCTGTGAATTCGGCAACCAGGAGAGTTCACAGGCACTGCCATGAGCAAGGAGAGAAATGCCTAACGACGAATCCTGCAAAGTTTGAATCTCAAGCACTGTAGTTAAACATTGGGAAACAGACAAATTGTGCAATGCTGAAAAAAAAAATTTTTAAGACTTTGTTTATTCATGAGAGACACAGACAGAAAGAGAGGCAGAGACACAGGCAGAGAGAGAAGCAGGCTCCACACAGGGAGCCCAATGTGGGACTCGATCCTGGGACCCCAGGATCACGCCCTGAGCCAAGGCAGACGCTCAACCGCTGAGCCCCCCAGGCATCCCCAAAATGCTGAAATTTAATGACTCTGCCATGAAGCCTCTTTCATGAGGAGCTGCTCTCACACAGACAACCTACCAGGAGCCATGTACACTCAAATGTCATATGAAGAAAATGTTTAGCCTGGAAACCATCAAATTAAATTAGCACCAGTTCTCATGGCTCCTGAACCCAAGATATAGTAGGACGGGCAACAACATTTAGATGGAGGTGAAATAACTCTAAAATAAATGTGTAGGGATCCCTGGGTGGCTCAGCGGTTTGGCACCTGCCTTCAGTCCAGGGCATGATCCTGGAGACCCAGGATCAAGTCCTGCATCAGACTCCCTGCATGGAGCCTGCTTCTCCCTCTGCCTGTGTGTGTCACATGAATAAATGGGTGAAATCTTTTAAAAATATATTTTATTTTAAAATAAATACATAATGTGTGAACTATATCCTGCCCCCGTGCACTCCGATTTTTCAGTTAGTCACAGTCCCAAGCAGGCTACCTATCATCACTGTGGTACTGCAAGGGCAGCAAGGGCTGGAAATAATTTCTCAAAATCAAAGAGAGGTAAAAAAGCTACCTACAAACAAGGAACACCTAATAATAATAATAATCAGCACCAAAGCCAAAATACAAAACAGTTCCATCATCCTCATACTGTCTGTAGTCACACCCTCCCAAACCCTAATTTCCGGCAACCAACCAGTCTGTTCCCTGTCACTGTTCTATCTTTCCTAGAATGTCACATAAGTGGCATCATGCAGTGTGCAGCCTTTTGAGACTGCCTTCCTTTACTCAGCATTAGCTGCATGGACCATTTTATCTGTTCACAACTACACTGTTTTAATGCTAACAGTCAATCCAATTGCCAAGGGCCTACAGCCCTTCCCAGCAGCAGGACAATAACAAAGCAGCATACCATATATTTCTTTTCTGGACCTGCAGAGAAGAGGAAAGGGCTCACAGAACTCACAGGATTCTGTAGAAACCCTTCCTAAAGAAAAACCAAGTGCAATTCGTCACTGTCCATACCAAGACTACAGATGGTAAGAAAATAAGCCTGATTAACTCACATGAACACCACTAACCCAAAGTACTCTAGACCTAGAATCTATTCTTCACTTCAACTAATGTCTTCATTAAAGCTTTCTCTGTCAGTATAACCACTAAAAGGTACTAATATATGACAAAGCCCAAATAGAGTAATGCTTACAAAATACAAGATTTGCTCTACAGATTTCTCCACACTCCTCACCAACCAGACAAAAGTAGACATGTGGCTAATTATAATAGTCGGTAATCTAAAAGTCAAGTATATTATCACAAACGAAGTTCTTTATTTCCACAGTACATCTGGCATTAGACAAATATTACAGAGTCACACTGAAAAAAACCCCAGAAGCTACACACTTTCTCCAGCTCAACAATCTATGGCTCATACTTGGAAAGTCTGCACACACTTGCTCTCCCGCCCCGGTCATATCACCTTTCCCAAGAAGACAGGTGGCTAATAATTTGTTTTGAGGGGCTTCCTCACATGGAAAGGAACAAAAACAGAGGAAATTAAAGTAACAACTATTCAGTTAGCAAACCAAATGTCCCCATGAGTGAATGAGAAATAAAAATGAGTACTTAACACACTTGCCAACCATTGAACAGGAGAGCAAGAATTTCCCATAAACAAGAAGGTCTGCAAGCAAGGCTCAATGAGGTCAAAAAATTGGGAGACAACAGTAGAAATTCTAGCCAGAGGCCTCCTTTTCCTCTTAAATAAATTGGCAAAGGTGGAGTGAAATCAGGGCCCTGCAGGGGCTGGGCTGAGTGTGGAGGCAAAGGTCCCAAGAGCAAAAGCCTCCACTATAGGCAAGCAGGCCCAGACATGGTGGGGAGAGGGCAGATGGGAAGGCGGCAGCAAACCAATGCCGCACAGGCCTGGTCTCAGTCTCTAGCTTCTTTTCCTGTTTAGCCCTTTCCCCTCAGTTAAGAGGTACTGCGACAGGAATCCCGAGGGTGGCTCCAGCTGAATGACGCATCAGCCAGAAATCCTAAGTGCCAGGGTCACTGAGCAGACTCTGCATCCATGCTCATTTCCTTGCATGCCACTCTGCTAAACAGCTCATCAGCAGAATCTGCAGCAGGACGAGAGAGAGAACTCTGTCTAGCTATCCAATCCCTCCTACCTCTCTCCAACTGTGGGCCCATCCAGATCACTGCCTGCAATCAGCTTCAACGGGGCTGAGAAGCAAAGAGAAGATATAAGAGACCACATTCTTCATCCACAAGGCAAATAACACAGTCACCCCTGGTAGCTCACCCAAGTCCACTCAGCTCAACACTTGGGGGAGGAAGGAGTGAGAAAGGACATCAGAGCAAGCCACCACCTTCCACCAGAATGCACTGGGATTCTCCCCCAAATCCATTTCTTCATGGACCAGGAAGCAGCTACTGTTCCTGCCAGTGGCACTACTCAAATCTGTCAAGACAATGCACTTAAGGAAATAAAACCAATTCATTATAAAATTGAGGAAGAATGAAGGGGGTTGTTAAGACTGCTTTGTATAGTAAACTCATCCCTACCAACAGAAGTGATTTTTATTTAGGCAGTGAAGTGTGACTATTGATTAAGAATTTGACTTTTCTCTGGAAATATGCCATGGATAGGAGATGAAATTTTATTTTCTCAGTAGAGGAATCAAGTAAATAAACTTACAGACCTCAGATACAGCTGATTTACATTATGACAGCTTCAAATACATCTTGAACTTTCAGTTAGAAACAAATCCCAAATTTATCATAACATTTAAAAGGTCTAGAAAGACCAACCTAAACACTTATTTTTAATATACATTTGAGAAACATATTTAAACACACAGGCTTCGTTTTGAACAGAACCACTTGTGTCTCTTAATCTTGGTTAATCGTTTAAGTCATTAAATGGCTTCATTTAAATCCTCATTTGAATTTCAGATAAACTGCAAAGGGAAAAATACAATATCCCTCATCAATAAGTCAATTTACAAGGTCTCAATGAAAAGTTTCTTTCAATGATTGTTTTACTGCTCTTTGACTTCTTGAAAGTCACTTACAGGATCATTTTTATCTCTTTACTTTCTTCTGAAACTGAGCTTCACTGCCGCAGAAAAAGGAGAAACTGACATTCACTCTCAAATTACATTTTTTTCAATTCCCTTTTTCAAAATATTGAGGGTAACAAGGACCAAATTCATAAAACAGTAATTATTACTGGTGCTCACAAAGACCAAAGCTGCCAGATTTCTAAACACACAGATGTAGCATGGAAAACTCACAGGCCAGCTTTGGGCCTCCACTTAGGTTTTGTCAGAAGCATATATACCAAGAAAAGCTTCCCTCAGTGCCCCATGAGGAAATCATCATATCCAAACACAAAAAGACATGCACACTGCTCTGTCACTAAGTAACAGACTCAATTTTCTTCACATATTCCACAGGAAGAAAGTCTATAGCCAGGAGCCCAGAATAAGATCTAATAATGAAAGAAACCCAACACAATGGGCCATGACGCTTCAGAATAACCACAAACCTTTATCCTCTGCACATTCATCTAATGCCAATGTAAAACATGCCAGGCAGGTTAAAAATAATGCATTTATGTAAGTAACGACCACCACCACCACACCCCCCCACACACACACACACACTCTTGCAAGGTTAAATAGAGAGCTCTGAAAGAATGATTTACTGCCATAAGAATAGAACCCCAAAATAGATTGGCAATAAAAGTGATTGGTCCCAGTGGGGTTGAGAACTAATGTAAGCAAAGTCCTGGCCATGAGAGGCCTCCAGGAAGAGTACAGGAGTTGGGGGTGGGGGAGGGGTGGACTTCCTGACCCTGACCCCACCTCTACCAGAGTTCCACTCTGAGCAAGGCACCCAACCTCCTTAGAAGCCTGATTCCTTTTTTGTAAAATAAAAAAGTAAAAAATAAAAAAACTGAACTGGCTCATATCTGTGATTCTCCACCCCCTTCTTTTTTCCTGTTGAAATCTGCTTTATCTTTTCTGGAGCTGAGGTCTGTACAAAGGGGAAAAGTAAAGCTGGAACTTCACAAACGCAGAAAAATCTTAGTTCCCCTTTAAAACGCCATCACCATGTATTTCTCTTCAATCCACTTTGACACTAATTGACCTGCCTGCTGGAGCCAGGTTTGTAACAGGGAGAATCAGGACTGTCAAAAATGGATAGGTAGTTTTCCATACCAAGGACCTGAGTGGGGAATGGAATGACAACACACCAGCTAAGTCCTTGGGTGAGGTGGATGCTGGGTGCTACCAAGCCGAGGGAAAGGGGGATCACTGCTCTGGAGCCATGAACTACCCAAAGAAAAGTGGAGAGTAACCATTAGGCGCTGGGGGCTCAGGGGAAGCCACAGAATCTGAGCCGTTTCCCCACTGACCCCTCTCGAAATGCAAGTCCTAACCCCAGCACCCAACTCAACTCTGGCAGGTGGCAGCGCCCCTGCTTGAGCACTTCCAGTAATGGAAAAATCACATGGCAGCCCATTCTATTCCTGAACTGCTCTAATTGTTTAAAAAGCCCTAATAGGCTGAAGACTTTCTCTTTCTTTCATCCAACCATGGGTACCAGTTTTCAATCCAGGACTACAAAGTTAAAATTTAATGCAGGACTAAGAAGGAATAAAAAGAAGGAAAGAAAATAAGGTAGCCAAGCAAACAGTCCCAGGGTTGAGAAATGAAAGGCAACCAACAGAAATGCTTTATCTAGGGCACCTTGATAATCTTGTACCAGGCTCTTTTTGAAAAAATGTTCATAGCCTAATCTGTCCAATGTGCACAATGAGAATCTTTTTTTTCCTGTGTTTCTACGCCTTAGAAAAGAATAGCAGATTTTACTGATGGACTTGGCCTCTCCTTTCAGCCATCCATACTCAATCAAAGTCAGGTGGAGGCTGCCTCCCCCGCCTGAGCCACTCTACCAGGTGAGAACCCTACCCACACTCCTGCTTCATCTGTCCGGTCCAAACCCCCCACCCAACCCCCACGAAACCAACTGAATGGTCCCCCCTCGACCCTCTGCTAGACATCACTGTCCTAGATGCTGCAGCCAAGATCTAGGTCAGGGATTCAGAGTTGCCCAAAGGAGGGAAACACTTTAAAAAGATGTTCCAGACTGCCCTTGGGATGGGACAGGGCAACTGCTACTACTTAAAATCTGTTCTGGCTCCTGATTCCAAATGAAACAACTAAAAGTATGGCTCATCAAATCATTTTAGGGGGTGAAAGAAAGGAACAAACCAGTGAGAGCACTGCCTGGTTTTGCCCAAGACTGAGCCTGACCAGGAGCTGGGGCGTGGAAGCAAGCGCAGGCATAGGGGTTAGGCATGGCCACCAACAGACTTCTCTCCTCAGATAAATCCTGGTTAGGGCTCCAGTGACAGGGAGCAAGTTTTCTGTGGGCATCCAGTCCGACCTGATGTCTTTTGGGCTCTTCTGAGCCAAAGAAGTAAGTTCTCTTACTGTTCATAATAAAGATGTAAGAAAGTCCGGTCTCAAAAGCACCAAAAATTCCATCTCCAGGGCACAGGAGGCTTTCTAACAAGAGAGGAGCTGAATTCTGCACAGAATCTATTATTCTGTGACAGGTGGTAGAGACCGAGAAAAGACGGGCTGGACTAGCTTCAGGGCATGAAGGGAAGACGTCCCAGCTCTGCTATTAAGAGGTAAGACGATACACCCCACCCTCTCCCCCCAGAAAAGCTTTCCTTTCGAGGAGTTCATGATTTCCGAAACCTTTGCTTTCTGCAAGGACCTCACGCAGGGAGGGAGCACTGGGAAGTATATTAACCCGCAGTGACGCTGTACCGTCATTCCCAGCCACATCCAATCTGTTAAAATGACTCAAAAATATCCCCGCTTGGCAAAGATCAAGCCAGCCAGGGGAAGACAATACTCAAGCAGGATCTCCCGGCGCTGCCAACTTGCGTGTGTGACCACCGGCCTCCGGCAGCAAGCGGCTCCTGCTGACCCGGATCACCGGATCCCAGAGGCCCCGAGCGCACGCGCCCCCCGCCCGCCCCCTCCGCCCCCTCCGCCCCCTCCGCCCCGCAGCGCCGCGGCTGCGTCCTCCGGCCCGGGCCCCGCATCCGCCGCCGCCCGCACGCGCGAGCCGAGCCGAGCCGAGCCGAGCCGGGCCGGCTGGGCGGGGGGCGGGGGGACCGGCGCGGGCGCGGACCGCGGGGGGCCCGGGGACGCCCGGGGACGCCCCGTCCCGTCCCGTCCCGCCCGGCCCCGCCCCGCCCCGCACGCCGCCTCCCCGCCCGACCCGGGCCGCCCAGGCCGCGCCCCGCGGGAGCTCGCGGCGCGCAGTCCGCGGGGGCCGCCCCCGGAGACAATGGCTCCCGCGCCTCCCGGCCCGCCGCGCTTCACCTCCCCGGGCGGCGGCTGCCGGGGCTGCGCCGCTTCCCAGAAGCCGACAGAGGCCGGGGGGGCGGGCGGGACTCCGGGGTCGAGCCGCCGTCCCGGCCGACGCCGCCCCCCCGAGCCGCGGCCTCCGCCCTCGCCGTCCCCGCAGCCCTTCCGCGGCCCCCCCGCGGCCGAGACAAAGAGCCGGCGCCCCCCCCGCGGAGCGGTGGCCGCCGGGGCCGGGGCGGGCGGGGCCGGGGTCGGGGCCGAGGCCCGGCCGGGGCGCAGCGGCCCCGGGCGGGCGGGCGGGGGGGGCGGGGGGCGCCGGCGCCGCAGTCGCACTCACCGGAGCGGAAGAAGGCCGCTATGTCGGCCAGGTCCTTGGCCGCCTCCTCGGCCCCCTCGCCCGCGCCGCCCCCCGCAGCCCGAGCCCCCCGCGCTGGCCGTGGCGGCGGGGCCGGACGACGCGGCGGGGGCGGCGGCGCCACCGCTGCTGCCGCTCATGGCTGCGGCCGCGCCCGGCTCGGGCCCCGCGCCCCTAGCGCCGCGTGCCGCCCGCTCCCCGCGGGGCCTGGCGGCGCCGAGCGCCCAGCTGCCCGCACCCGGCGCGCGGACGCGGAGCTCCGGGGCGGCGGCGGGCGGCGGCGGCGGCGGCGGCGGCTCGGCCGGGGAGCGCGCCCACATAGACCGGGACGCCGCCCGGGAGCCGCGAGCCGGCCGCGGGGCGGGGACGCGGAGCCACGGCCTCGGCGGCGCGGGCCGAGCGCGGGACACGCAGTCGCAAGGGCGGGGGCCCGCGGCCGGCAGGAGCTCCGGGATCACGGGCGCCGGCGGCAGCCGCGAGCCTCCATCTTGATTTCAAACGGGGAAGGAAGGAGGGGGAGGGGGGAAATCACGGCCGAGGGAACCCGGGTGAAAGGAAAAGGGAGAGCGGGGAAAGGAGCCGAAGGAGAAAAAATAAAAAGAGAGGGGCTTCGGGAATTTCCGGTGAACATCGTCAGGGTCCGAGCGTGGGCTCGGCGTGGGGCGGGGCCGCGCGGGGGGCGGGGGCGGGGCCTGGCGGGGCGGGGCCTGGCGGGCGGGGGCGGGGCCGCGCAGGGAACCCGGGCGCTCCGGGCCGTCCGCCGCGGCGGCTGCAGGCCCTGCCGGAGCTGGAGCGCGCGCGGCCGCCGGGGCGAGTCCTTCCCGCGGCGAGCTCGCCCTCCCCGCCCGCGGGACCGCGTGCCTCGGCTCGGGCCGCACTGGCCGAGAGGCGGCCTCCATGGGAGTCGCTGAGGGAACCCAGGGCCCGTGCACAGCCGGGGGCGAGCGCGGCGGGCCCGCAGCTCCCGGGGACGCGAGGCTCTCTCGTCTGAGAAACGAGATTCCAGACTCACGGCGCCTCTGTCCCTGATCCGCCGAAACGCTGAGAACGGGGAAGGCGCTGGTTGCCGGGAAAACCGAAGGGAATGGGGAATGGGTGGCACCCGGCCTTATGGACGTTCCGCGTCGAACCAGAACTTGACGAATACTCAAGCGCAGAACGTTTCTGTCGTGGCTGCAAGAGGAGTGAACGCAAGGGATGGGTGCGAGGGGCTCAAGGAGCCAATGCTCGGGAAAACAGGAGAGACAGAAACAAGACCGATTAAACCACCGCAGTGGTAACCGGAAAGAAACCACTAAATAAAGGAAGGGTGGACGGGGAGACCAGGTTTATCACGGTGGGACATGAACAGGAAGAGGGCCCTCGCATGAGCCCTGGGGCCCTGGGTCAGCTTGGAGACGCCGGTAGGAACCCACGACGAGCTGGATACAAGCGTCCAGCGGACGTGGGGGGAGAAAAAGCGTTAGAGACGCGTATGCACGCGAGCTTCCTTGCTGTGTCCGCTTAGTAGACTTAGGAGCGACGCTCCGGGATCAAGGAGGAGGCCCGGCGCTGACGCCATTCTCCCGTAGACGGGGGTCTCCTGGGGGAAGTAGGCTGCAGTATAGGAATATACAGGACGCGCCTGGAGCATCTTGTTGTGCCAGAAGGTAAGGAAGCGGTCAAAAAAATTTTTTTGGATCGAAAATAACAAAGAAAGAGTCTGTCAAAGGGACAAAGGAGCCGGTTGAAAAAGCTCCCAATGGCCAAAGTTGGAAAAATTTGAGCAACAAATAAAACAATACTTGATTATAACCCAGAGTTACAAGATAAACATCCATGAGTCCCTACTGTCACAAATGAATGATTAAGACAACTCTCCTGTGAAGAATTTCAAACCATTTATGTATATACTCCGCCCTCAATGAAATTAGTAATAGAACTCTCCTGTCCTTACCTATGGGCTCCAAAGAGTGACTTCCTTCCCAAGAGTAAAACGTGGAAGTGGGGGGGGGATCCCTGGATGGCGCAGCGGTTTGGCGCCTGCCTTTGGCCCAGGGCGCGATCCTGGAGACCCGGGATCGAGTCCCACGTCGGGCTCCCGGTGCATGGAGCCTGCTTCTCCCTCTGCCTGTGTCTCTGCGTCTCTCTGGGACTATCATAAATAAATAAATAATAAATAAATAAATAAATAAATACATACATACATACATACATAAATAAATAACCTGGAAGGGGGGGAGACTGACTGTACAATGGAGAAACCTGACAAACACTAATTTAGCCAGTGATCAAGGTTAACATCAATAATAAGAAACCGGGACGCCCCGGGTGGCTCAGCGGTTGTGCCTCTGATTTGGCTCAGGTGGTGATCCTGGAGTCCCGGGCTCGAGTCCCACATCAGGCTTCTTGTGAGGAGCCTGCTTCTCCCTCTGTCTATGTCTCTGCCTCTCTCTGTGTCTCTCATGAATAAATAAATAAATAAAATCTTAAAAAAATATATATATATATAGTAAGAAACCATGTGGATGGTAGTATGTATTACCCTTGAAATGCTGTGAAGAAAATGGCCCTTTTACCTCTGTGGTCTAACTTTCAAGAATACATAATCCAAGTCTAGTCATGAGAAAAACACCAAAGAAATCCGATTTTTTTAAGATTTTATATTATTTTATTTATTTTTTGTTTATTTATGATAGGCACACAGAGAGAGAGAGAGAGAGAGGCAGAGACACAGGCAGAGGGAGAAGCAGGCTCCATGCACCGGGAGCCCGACGCGGGACTTGATCCCGGGTCTCCAGGATCGCGCCCTGGGCCAAAGGCAGGCGCCAAACCGCTGCGCCACCCAGGGATCCCTAAAGATTTTATTTATTCATTCATGAGAGACACAGAGAGGAGAGGCAGAGACACAGGCAGAGGGAGAAGTAGGCTCCATGCAGGGAGCCCGACACGGGACTCAATCCAGGGTCTCCAGGATCACACCCCGAGCTGAAGGCAGGCACTAAACCGCTGAGCCACCCAGGGATCCCCAACAAATCCGAATTAAGGAACATTCTACAAACTGGCTGACCAGTACTTGCCCAAACTGTCAAGGTCATCAAAAATAAGAGAAAAACCATCACAGTAAAGAGGAGCCCAAGGAAACATGACAACTAACTCTAATATAGTATTCATGATGGGATCCTGGAGCTGAAAAGAAAGAAAGAAAGAAAGAAAGAAAGAAAGAAAGAAAGAAAGAAAGAAAGAAAGAAAGAAAGAAAGAAAGAAAGAAAGAAAGAAAGAAAGAAAGAAAGAAAGAAAGAAAGAAAGGAAATTAGGTAAAAAATAAGAAAATTTTAATAACAAATAATATATGAACTTTAGGTAATAATAACAAGTCAATACTGATTTATTAATATAGGAAAACTCAGTGTCGGGTATAGGGAAACTCTACTATACTTACAACTTTTCCGTAAATTTAAATCTACTTTAAAGTAAAAGCTTATTTCTCAAAAATTTAATTATCTGTACAGTATCTCAAAAAGAAAAAATGCAATAGGTCCAAATTTCACAGGCCATCATGTCAGGTGTGATGACAATGTTTCTTTTCCACATTTTTCTGTGGGGTAATTTCTGTCTCCATCTACTACTCCTCATGGCAGAAGCTTAATCTTACTTCAAGTAAAACTCAGATCTCTGGAAATATTCCCTGTCAGTTGAGTGCTTTCTCCTGAAGGCCATAGCCAAGCACCCAGAGTTCTTGGTGCTAGCACAGGGTGGAGATAGGGAGGTTGCACCTGGTCCTTGGTCATCATGGGTTCATAGTGGCACCAGGGCAGAAGCATGTCCCATTTCTGTCCCTCTCTTTGACACTCGTGCCCAGATTGCTGGCCATTGCTATGACCTTGCTGCCTTCTGCTGTTGTATTCTCCTCACCTAACCATGGGGCCTCTCAAGGTTTGCTGGCAATCGGTGCCCTCCTGAGCTACTGCCAACAACTCAGGAAAACATTCAGGTGCTCACTGGGGAGCTCAGGCCCACCACTATCACCCACCCTGCCCCAGAAAATGAGGCCAAGTTCTCTCTGTTCCCAGGTCCCTCAAACCCCCCTGAGCACAGACTTCCTTTCCCAGAGACATCAGGATTTAATGCTATCCATCTCCTTTACCCTAAACTGCAGAATCATTTTCTCTGAAGGAGTAAATCTCACTCCAGTTTCATCATGTTTTCTTCCAAATCTATTGTTTTTGGCATAACCTTTGTGTTCTTAAGGAAACTCAGTTTTGGGACGCCTGGGTGGCTCAGCAGTTGAGCATCTGCCTTTGGCTCAGAGAGTGATGCTGGGATCCAGAATCAAGTTCCATATCAGGCTTCTTGCATGGAGCCTGCTTCTCCCTCTGCCTGTGTCTCTGCCTCTCTCTGTCTCTATGAATAAATAAATAAGATCTTAAATAAATAAATAAATAAATAAATAAATACGACCTTTAAAATAAAAAAAAAAAAGGAAACTCAGTTTCCTTTCTTTTATTTTATTTGAGAAAGAAAGAGAGAGAGAGAGCATGAGCAGATGAGCAGGATGAGGGGCAGAGGAAGAAGGAATCTCCACTGAGCAGGGAGCCTGATGTGGAATTCCAGGATCATGACCTAAACTGAAGGCAGACACCCAACCAACTGAGCCACCCAGGTGCCTGGAAACTCAGTTTTAGTATTCAAAAACCCTTTACCTCCAATTATTCCTCCCGTCATGGGTTCCAGAAGTATATCTAGAAATTCAGAAGTCAAATGCTGATTTATTTCTTTTTTTTTTCTTTGCCTCCCACTCATAGTAACCCTACCCACCCAAGGTAGTGAATACAGAGCCACCACTCCTCTAATTCCCGCCTAAATGGTGGAAAAAGGTCAAAAATTGAAAAAAAAAAAAAAAAACACCACTGGGGTAGGGAGCCGGGGGGCCGGGGGATGCATTAGAAATCTCGCAGCCACAGAAAGGTCAGCAATACCTCAGTGCTGGTACCTGGAAAGGGACATCTGGAAAAGGCTAATTCTGTTGGAGGGTTCTTGGGTGGAGTCAAGCAATGGATGTTGGGAGTTGGCCTAACAGGAAATGTGCCTACATGGCAATGACTACTACGGGTGTAGGGGATCAGGGTGGAAAGAGAATGTATTTGGCCAAGACGTATGTGTTTGGGCAAAAAGATCTCTCTAGGGTTGAACTCCAGGTATTGACCAATTCCATCTCAGGTAGAGACATTTCCAAGAGAATGATACAGAAGACCTGTGACTAAGTATTGGACATGTATGAAGCCTCACCCAGACTGCAATTAGAAAAAGAGACTGCGCACAGGTTTTTCCCTTCTGCCATCTGAGTGTGTGTAGGGGGATCTAAACAGGGTTTCGTGACAGCTGCTGTTGATCCTACCCAACCTTCAAAATTCAACTCAAATTTTACCTCCTTTCACGAAGCTCCTACATCACTCAAATTCCTCTCTCCCTTCTCCGTATCCTGTGGCACCAATCATCCTGGCATTTGATCACGAGCTGCATTATATTATTTACATGTTCGTGTTTAATGTCTTGCCTACACTTGGAGAGATCCTTTGCCATCAGCATGCAAGTGTCAGCGTGTCTCCTGTGTACCTAGAACTGAGGCACAAGGGTATGAAGCAGAAGAAATGGAGAAAGCCAGCTGGGGAGACCTTGCAAGTTGTCTACTCACCGTCCTTTCTCTCTTTCTTACCAGAACCCATGGCCTGCTGAGAAACCTCACTTCCCAGCTGTGGTTATTATGTGACATTGGGCTCCCTGCATGGAGCCTGCTTCTCCCTCTGCCTGTGTCTCTGCCTTCTCTCTGTGTCTCTCATGAATAAATAAATAAAATCTTTTTTTAAAAAATAGCCATATGAGGACATATGGGGAGGATGGCACATGGAGACAGAAGACAAGAATGGTGCATCTATGAGCCAGGGAACGCCAAAGATCACCAGCAAACCACCAGTAGCTAAGAGAAAGGCAAGTAAGGATTTCCCTACCAGTTTCAGAAGGAGCAGGGCCCCAATGGCATCCAGAGTTCAGACTTTTAACCTCCAGAACTCAGGTAATACATTTCTATTTTTTTAAGACACCCCGTTTGTGAGACTTAAAGTTTTGGTGGCCCTAGGAAACATACAAACTAATCGAGTCCTCCAAATGTGCTAATCAAGTCCTCCAAATGTTTGAGTGAAGTTCTGGAGAGAAATTTATACTTTTTTTTTTAAGATTTTATTTATCTATTCATGAGAGAGGCAGAGACATAGGCAGAGGGAGAAGCAGGCTCCATACAGGGAGCCCGATGTGGGATTCAATCCCAGGACTCCAGGATCATGCCCTGGGCCAAAGGCAGACACCCAACCGCTGAGCAACCCAGGTGTCCCTATACATTGATCTTATAGATAATGTTTGATAGATGCTTAAGATAAAGGAAAAGAATCCAGAGAGATGTGGAGAGTTTCAGCTTGATTAGCTATGGGGGTAAATTCATGTTAATGAGGACATACTATGGAAATATCCAGATGATAACTCAAGGTACAATGCCCGACCTCTGGCCAGAGTTGGAACTTGAACTCTAAATTTGAGCTATCAAATTTGAGCTAAAGAGCATAAATTTACCTAGAGTCTGCAGTTTGTTCTGAGGCAGATTAAGAAACATATAGAAGGGGAAAGCAGATTCACCAGAGTCAGGGCATCTAATTTAGCCCAGGCTGTGCTAAGTTGTCTCACAAATGATTGCAGATGAACTCAGCTTCTTGGATTTCTTTGATTTGGAGTGACCTCCACTAAGCCAGAAAGGTCCAAGCCAGAGCCTGCTTTGAACTCATATTCACAGGCATGGGGCTCCAGGAACTGCTAAGTGACCTTGAAGATTGATTGGTAAGAGTCTCTTGAGCCCCTTCACTCCAGTATTTTTTCCAGTCATTGAGATAGCTCTGAGTAGCCAGTGGGAGGTGGAAGAGGAAATTCAATGGAATGAGCCTGAGAAAGAAACAAAATAGAATTTGGGAAGATTTGAGGTAGATAGGGGGCAAAAGGTGTGTGTGTGTGTGTGTGTGTGTGTGTGCGCGCGCGCGCGCGCATGTGTGCGTGCACATCTGTGTGTACATACATGCCTTTGCCTGCCTGTGTTTGGGATAGATGTTGATGAAGATGTTGGTCCTGCTAGCAAGGAAGCCCGATAATACAGGAAGGAAAGTTAAAGGAAGATTCAACTTTGAGAAGAGCCGAGGGTTGAGAGTTGCAAGGTTTTCGTATTACTGACCCATAAAGGAGAAGGGTGCATAGAATAACTGGTAATGACTCTATTGCTGCCTTGGCTTCAAGCTGATCAACATTACGAGCTCATTCCTTAGGGACTGCTGTCTTTCTGTTCCCGGCCACTAACTCCAGGAGTTCTAAATTGAACCCCCTGCCCAAAATATACAGAATCAGAAATTCTACAGGTGAGATTCAGCCGATTCTGATCCCAGTCAACTTCTGAAGATTTCTCTTTAAAGTGTTAGTACTCCTGGGAGTACTAACACCTTAAACCTTTATCACCTAATGCCTTATAGAGAGGATTAGTGGATTAGCCGAGGGTTGTCCCAGAGTAATGAGGGATAAAAGAAGAAAAACAGCAATGGAAGGCACCAGAAGGGGCACCTTGCTGGCCCAGTAGGAAGATCATGTGACTCTTGATCTCAGGGTCATGAGTTTGAGCCCCACATTAGGTGCAGCGGTTACTAAAAAAAAATAAACTTTTTTTTAAAAGAAGGCACCAATAAAAGAGCAAGTACTTTGCTTTTTCCTAGAGCTAGTCTTTTTGTTTCTGTCTAGTGTAGACCCTGAGAAAATTCTAGCCTTGTTCATTTTTGTAGAGGTTGTGAAGATCTAGATTTTAGGGTCATCAGTATTCACGGAAGGCCTCCCATTGCACACAGGAAGCAATACATGTAAAAATTTCGTTTCTAGTTTGGCACTTTTCTAGAAGTCTCAATTTATTCATGCGGTAAATATTTATTGAGCCCCTACGAGATGGCAGACAATAGTGGTCCAATGACAAGAAGCACAATGGAGAGGAGTTAGATAGGAAATGGGGAGAAGGTTGGGGCAAGAGACAGTGAGCCATATTAGATGTGACATTTGAGCAAAGAATCAGAACAAGGGAATGAATTGAGTGGATATCTGGGGGATGGCGATCTAAAGGAGAGGCAAGAGCAAGGGCAAAGGCCCTGAGGCAACCCAGTATTCTCTGCTTCATGAGGCATACAGGGGAGGGCACTGTAGTCAAGTGTGGGGGAAAGTAGGAGACCTAGTCAGTGAAGTATGAGAGCCTCATCATGTAAAATCTCATAGGGGCTTTGTAAGGACTCTGCTTCCTAATGAATGAGATAACATGGGGAGAATTATTGTATGAGAACATTCTGTGATGTCAGGTTGAAAGTGGGAGATTCTGTGAACTCATCAGAAGGTTTGAAATAAAGTAGAAGTTTATAAAACGCTTTATAGAAGACAGTGGTGGAGAGAACCTAGGAACCAGAGACTGTCATCTCCCAGGGAGAAGGCTCCAGAAGATGCACAAGTGTGTGGGACCCCCACCAAGCACAAAGATGTCCAGAAAGGGAAAGTGGGGGACCCTTGGGTGACAGGCCTTAGCTGGCGCTGATCCCTATGTTCTGGAGCCACCGTTAGAGAAATTTTTTCCCTCACAAGCCAAGGGGCCTGCGTGCACTTCCCTCCTTCTCCCACCCACTCACCTGCTCTTAGGGACCTAGTGATGAGAAGAGACACAAGGGAACCATTTCTTAGAACCTTGGGCCTCTTTTTCCTTCCTGTTCTTTTTCTCTGGCCTCAGAGTAAAACCAAGGGCATCACAAAGCAACAAGGGACCCCAATTAGCAGATTGGGTTTCTTTTCAAAACCAGTAGAGCTGAATAACTTCTGTAGTAGATGTCATCATAGAGGGAAAGGATCACCAGCAGGAACTGGTTTTCAGTGGCAGCTCCAACACCCACAAGCTGTGTGATCCTGGGCAACTGAAATGGAGAAAGAAATACTGTCTGCTTGGCCTTCAGGAGCTGCTCTTCCCCAGGAAGACCCCATATGTAGTCATTGCTTATACCAGGTAGCTGTTTGCTCCCTCCTCCATCCCTACCTCTCTTCATCAGAGGGGTAAGAAAACATCTGGTGACAAGCCAGACTGAACTCATTCCTACTGCAGTTAGAAAACATGGAGACAGGAGATGAGGAATGGCATCTGGGCAGCAGGGGAAGTGCAGGGAGTGATAGGGGAGGGTCAGGCCCAGAGCGCTGCCTTATTCTGGCCTAGGTGCCTGTCCCCTTCCCTGAGCTCCTACAATAAACCCTTTTCCTGCGATCACCTGGTGGGTCTCTAGCTAGAAGCACCTCTTTGTAGTGAGACATGGCATTTACAAGCCATGTTTTTCATCCACTTCCCTACTTCCCAGTTCCCACATCTCCTGGGGTCCCTGGTCTTCTCGCATTCCTGTCTCTTCCACTCTCTCTCTGATATTATCTGATTGGTGCCCCCATATCTTTACTTTTCCTGAGACAGAATGAAGGAGAAGCCAATGATAAGGTGAAGGCAAGAGTATATTGAATTATAGAGAAGCAATAAGTCACATATCCTTGGACCTCCCCAGTGCAGAACTCCAAACCACTCTAGACAATATGTCCAGATAATTTTACCCTAGAGTCCTATAGAAATAAAAAAGATTCAACATGACGGGCTCTGCCTTTATTGGGACTCATCTGCATTTGAAGATGCTAGCCTTATGTTATTTAATTTTCCTTTAATAAATAAAGACCCATGTGTTAGCTGTTTTAGGATTTGGTAGTAGGAAAGTTTGTCTCTGCTGACAGATGGTTGTGCTTCCTTTTATGAGCTAATGCAAACTATGGAGCTCACTGTGTTTCTTTTTATTCCTTGGAAATCAAGATGCTCAAAATTAAGTGACATGCTTATTTGCATCAGTTTTACAATAATCTCCTTGTTAGGTGGCTTTTATTCTCTCATCTTTTTAAAGTTTTTACTTCTCTATTTCTTCAAGTTCTTTTCTGAAGAAGGTTGGATGGATGGATGGATGGATGGATGGTTAGATAAGTAGGTGGTTAGATGATGTATAGTTAGATAGATAGACAAACGAATCAGACTGAATTGTGAGTAAGACACAGACTCCAGAACAGTTCCTCTCCTTCCTGATCTTCCTTTATGCCATGGGCCTACCTTCTCTCTCAAGATTCCAGTGCTTTCTATATTTATCAAAACCTTCTTGAGAGGCTGTGTAGCATGGTAACTAAGAGTATGTTTCTATGATCAGAGTTAGTTTCAAATTCCAAATTAGCTGCTGTATTTGTGTAAATATAAGAAACTTACCTTCAGTTTTCTCAGCTATAAAATGGGGATAATAGCATTTCCTACATCATTGCAGGTGTTCAGAGGTTTCAATTAGATAATACATGTAAATTGCTGAATATGGTCTAGCTAGCACATTGTAAAGACTCAGTGAATTTTGGTCATTGTTATCATTATTATTAGTCATTACTATTATTATTCAATTATGTGACCTCCTTGTCATCTTCAACGATTCTCTTTCCATGCATTCATCATCGTATGTTCAGACTATTGCAGTAGCCTTCTAACATAACTTAAAATTAAGAATCTTACAGCCAAAAAGGATTACCTAAACCAACACCCCCATTTTACAAATATAAACTAAAGAGGTTTGACAGGAGAAATGTTGTGTCCATGTGACATAGTCACATGACATGGATTTCGGCAGATAGGGGTGCTTAGCCATGTCTAGGTATAACTGGTGAACCTTTGGGAATCATATTTCTAAAGAACCACCTGCAGGGCAGCCCCGGTGGCGCAGCGGTTTAGCGCCGCCTGCAGCCCAGGGTGTGATCCTGGAGACCGGCGATCGAGTCCCACGTCAGGCTCCCTGCATGGAGCCTGCTTCTCCCTCTGCCTGTGTCTCTGCCCCTCTCTCTCTCTGTGTCTCTCATGAATAAATAAGTAAAATCTTAAAAAAAAAAAAAAAAAAGAACCGCCTGCAAAGGGAGCTAGCCATACCCACAGCTTGAGTATCTCTACATGCAGGTGGAGTGGTCCATTGGTAGAGTTTGTCTAAGGAGCCTCTGGTGCCAGAACTCATCTACAGGGGAGAAGGATCCAGGCGTGAGGAGCTTGAACCAGGAGCAAAACTGTGGGCAGAGAGTGAAAATCCAAAGAAGAGAATGGGCTTTGGTCCAGCCTCCTGGATGCAAGTCTGGGTCACAAGTCTGGCCAGAAGGGAAAACTGAAAGTGCTTGTAACCAAATCTATTACATAGTAGAGTTCAAGACATAGGTAGCTACAAGACCCCTTCATGCCAGAGAACCATGGCTGTCTCTTTTCATTCGCCTGCAACCCACATTCTGTCTTTGGCCTCCCAAGGCTCCGGCTGGTCATTTCAGAGGTGGAGCTTCAGGAGGGATCATGGCAGCCAGTGGGGTATACGGGGGAGAGCCAGGACCTGCTGAACCCAGTCGAGGGGACATACATCTGTGAGATGTCCTGGAACTCCTCCAAGTGCTTAGGGCAGGGAGCTTTGCTGCTTTGTAAGACCTTGAGACTCTGTATTATAGTGGTGAGTTTAGCAAGCCAGTGAAAGTTGAACATACACAATAATGGAACATGATTTGTCTCTCTAAGTGCTTAAGGCTAGGGAAAGGCGGGGCACGTCACAAAGGGGTACAGTGCCTTGTGGGGGAAAGAAGGCATCTATCTCTGTGACAGGCCCTTCCCCTGGACCTCCCCACACTTCAGTGTTGTCCCCAACTATTGCTCCTTTGACCAAAATCCCAGTGAGCTTTCTCAAAAACCTTTGATTCATTCTCTGCCTTTTAGAACACTCTTCAGACTCTTTGCATGACACTAAAGATCCACCCTGTTAGTGTCTGAATCTCCTGGAGCCTTTATTTCAAACTCACATTTTTGGGAGCCTGCTCCAAGAAGAAGGTCTGAGGGTGTCTCAGGGACCCTACAGTTCCAAGATCCTGATACCCATACCTGGTGTAGGGTCTGGGCAGGAAGCCCCCTTAGAGTGCTGTGACTCAGACCAGACCTCAGTCACTTAACTATACAGATCTAGAGGAGTACATCCAGAGAGCACCCACCATTCCAGAGTCTTCCACTAAACCTTCACTCACCGCAGGGCCTTTGCTCTTGATGCTCTGATGTGAGCATCTCTCACCAACTCTATGAGCACCTCTCACCAACTCTATATTAACTTCTTCATCATTCTATCTATAGGCACTTCTCCTTATAATCCAATGAGACATCTTTTTTCCAATGAGGCATTTAAATGTCTATCTTTCCCACTAGCTCCTCGAGCTCAGAGCAGTCCATTTGTTCTTTGCACCCTTCACCATATCTGATACACCCTTCACAGATTCAGTAAATGTTCAAAAAATGCCTGTTGAAATAATGAATTGCAAAATCTAATTTTTGTCACTTACTTTTTAAGCAGGAATCTTAGAAAAGCTCTTGCCTCCCACAAGACCATTTAAACCTTTTCTCCAATTATGCAATTGAATGTTTCAAAGAGGTTCCCCACATTAGCAGGCCCTGAGGTTTTAGGAGTCCTACAGGCCCTCTCCAGGACCACAGGAGCCACACCAGTGTGGATAAGCATCCCCTGGAAGCCATATCCCCTTGGAAAATAAAGGAAAGAGCAAAGTAAAATCTACCAAAGCAAGGTTGTTTTAGTGGCTAGTTTTCACCCAGCCCAACCACTCTGCTTTCTAAGCTTCTCTCTTTACCTTGCCCTTGATTATGGCCTCCAAACCAGCAGCCAAAAATATAGGGTGTGGGGGCAACTTGAGTAAGAGAGCAAAACCAGAATGTTTTCAGCATTTGAGGGGAAAGCCTTTGGTTGTTGCTAGTGTTTTCTGTATCTCTTCAACTTCAAAATTTAGCAGGCACTCACTGAATTGATCCATAGATATTTATTGAGCCCCACTCTGCTAGGTATTGTGCCACTAATGATTTTATGCCATGGATCATGATTTCCATTTCAGTGGTATTTATTTCTTTAATTTAAACATTTATGCCTTTCCTCAAGGTTACTGAGGAAGCCCTGTATTTATGTGAGGTTCTCATTCTGTGAGGTAGTCTGCTGGAGCTCCCCAGTATCCATTTTTCTCTGCTTCAAGGGCCTAGAGACTATAATTCCCAAACTCCTTTGCTGTTAGATGGGGCCATATGACTATATTCTGTCCAGTGAGATAAGGACACTCCCGTTTGTGAATTTCTATTGTCCATTCCCTATTCACATCAGTGCTGTGGGCCACATGTCCTAGATGGTGAGGAGACAGATGGAGAGAGCTACCTAACCCGTGCTGGAACAGGCAGGACATGAGAGGGTCATACTTGTACTTTTGTTGAGCCCACTGAAGATTGAAGATCTATTTAGGAACACAAGTTTTCGAGTAATATATATTCTTAATTGAGTTCAGTGGTGCTTTTCTGGTTTGTCTGGTTGGTTTAAATTCTTTCTGAAAAAGGGGCACCTGGCTGGCTAGGTTGGTAGAACATGTAACTCTTGATCTCAGTGTTGAGTTCAAGCCCCATGTTGGATGTAGAGATTATTTTTTAAAAAACATCTTTTAGGGGCAGCCCGGATGGCTCAGTGGTTTAGCGCTGCCTTCAGTCCAGGGCGTGATCCTGGGGTCCCGGAATAGAGTCCCTCGTCGGGCTCCCTGCATGAAGCCTGCTTCTCCCTCTGCCTGTGTCTCTGCCTCTTTCTCTCTCTGTGTGTGTCTCTCATGAATAAATAAATAAAATCTTAAAAAAAAATCTTTTAGTGGCATCTGGGTGGCTCAGTCAGTTAAGCATCTGCCTTTGGCCCAGATCATGATCCCGGGTCCTGGGATCAAGTCCTGCATCAGGCTCCCTGCTCCTCGGGGAATCTGCTTCTTACTCCGACCCTCCTCTCTGTCTCTCATGAATAAATAAATAAAATCTTAACAAAAATCTTTTTTAAAAATGACTTCCGAAAAGCTCTGTATCCTTTTTCTCCATTTTGTGACTCTGGCTCAATGAATAATCTTGAGAAAAAAGGCACATACCCTGGACACCAACAATTTTTCCCAGCTTTTCATTGGCTTTCCATGATCTTGACCCGGTAGTCTCCTTGTTCATCTATTGGTTAGAAACTTCACAAAACATATTTCATGGCTTTATTTCTTGTATCTTTCCCTAGGAAGTTAATTAAGACCTTTTTTTAAAAAATATCTTTTAGGGGCAGCCCAGCTCCTCAAACTTGGGTTATCCTAAAATACACTAATGCAATGAAACTAAACTCTGTCAACACTAGCCCTACCCTATAGGAGTAGCCATTGTAACAAAACTTGAGTCACATAGGGCACCTAGGTGGCTCAGTTGGTTAAGCAACTGCCTTTGGCTCAGGTCATGATCCCAGAGTCCTTGGATCAAGTCCTGCTCAGCAAGAAGCCTGCTTCTCCCTCTCCCTCTGCCTGCTGCTCCCCCTTCTTGTGCACACACTCTCTGTCAAATAAATAAATAAAATCTTAAAAAAAAAAAAAAAAACAGTCATGTAGTCTGGTTGTCATCTTCCTCACCTGCTGTTCCACCCTAGCCTACTGCAGTTTGCTTTTCTTCCCCACACCCCACAGAGCCCACTGTCACCAGTATAACTCAATGGATATTTTCCTATCCTCAACTGTGTGGGTGTGAATGGGAGGAGCACAGGGATATTTGTTCACAATCCCAGTGTTTCCTTCCATGTGGGTGGACCTACCTGACAGGTGACTTTGAGAAGGGATCTGGGCAGGTCCAGTCCTGCTGCTCTCTGTTTTTCTCGGGAGCAGTTGCTGCCAGAGGCCAGCATGGCGCCCTGTTCCTTGTCCATGCCTGTGTGAGGAGGCCTACGGGGGTTCAGTACTGCTGGGCCTGGGCCAGTTAGGGGTCCAAGTTTCAGTTCTCGGTAGTTCATTACTGCCATACACCAAGGCCACGGTGCTGGTTGTCAGCTTGATCCATAAGGAAGGGGGTAGTCTTCAAGTTCCTACTTCCTTATTTATCTTATCAGCTCAGAATGCATTTAGGGAAAACTAGACACATTTGTTGAGCACCCCGTTATAGTTTACCAATCTTCCTTTATTATCCCTCGCTCCTCTTGGTTTGTGTTGCCCCATATTTTCTTGGTTTCCCTGCTAACATTTCAAGTCTTCTAGGCTCTTCTGTGAGGCATGTCTCCATACAATCATTCCTTAGACTTCAATGGGGCTTGTGGTTCTGCTAAGTCCAGGCTCCTGTCTCTTCTCACATAAATCTGCAGGAGGCTCCATCTGCTCCTAGAAACTCTCTTTTCCATAGATGAACAGATGACTCCTCTTTTGTGCATTTTTAGTGCAGTGGTCACTCCTGAGCCTTAGACCCACATGGCAGCCACTTGGTGGATGTCTCCTCCTGGACATCAACTCAATATGTCCAGAACTAAAGCCATCATGCTTCCCTATTTCTTTCCCCAAAACCTACTCCATCTCAGAAAGTGCCATGGTCATCCGTCCAGGAATCTGGTCATCACCCTGACTTGTTTCTTCATCTACACTTCCTACTTCCAGTTCATCATCTGATTCTTCTGATTTTGCCACCTGAATATCTCTTGAGTCTGTGCACATCTTTCCATCTCCAGCAGTCACTATCTTCTCTTACCTGGGTGACTACAACATTCAACATTGTTAGGCTTCCCCTAGAGCTCTAGGCTTCCCCCTTCCACTTTATTCACCATCATGCATCTATCACAATCTGTTGAAATGCACTTCTTTCTAATCACACCACTGCCTTGCTGAGAATCCTTCCATGGCTCCCTACTGCTATTCTTAATCTTCTTCGATAAGGTCAATGAAATCTGGCCCATATTTCTCCTTTATCCTTATCTTTCCTCGTCACCCTCAGCTATTTGTACTCTGGTTCTTTGCATGTGTGCTTCCCTCTTCTTATGTCACTGCAGCCATCACACCTGTCACAGCTCAGCATCATGAGATTTTCCCCCAGAGGAGCTTCTGTCATCCCCAAACATGTACAATGTCAATTAGATGCCCACAGAGGCCCTATAGCTGACCTTATGCCATTCCCATCACAGTGCATTATGATTTCCTATGTATTTGTGAGTATCTCTTGATTCGATGGTGTATTTGTGGTGCGCTCTATGTGGGCCATCCAGATCCCCTTCAATGACAGATTGGTTGCCTCAGCTGCTGGGAATAGTGTCAGCAGGTGGCCTTCAGCTGTCACCCTCTTCAGAGGGTGTCTCCATTGCCAGAAGCAGTCATGCCCCCTTCCTGGGAAGCCTGCATCCATGTTGATTCAGGGGTACAAGGGCCTGGCCATTAGAGTTAAGACAACTCTTAGGGACAACTTCTTGAAGTTGGCTCAGACTGTCATGGGGCCTGCCTTGCAGCTGGCAAGTAGGACAATGTTTCATGTAACTAGTAGATGCACAGGGTAATTCACTCACATGTAAAAGGTCATTCTGTCTGGATGTAAGATATGAAGGTAGAGGGGCACCTAGCTGGCTCTGTCAGTAGAGCATGTGACTCTTGATCTTGGGGTCCTGAGTTCCAGCTCCACATTAGGCATAAAGCTTACATAGTTTTAAAAAATGTTTTTTTAAAAAAAGAAGGCACATCAGGGAGATACAAATCAAAACCACAATGAGATAGCACCTCACCCCAGTGAGAATTGTGAGAATTAGCAAGACAGGAAAACAACAAATATTGAAGAGGATGTGGAGAAAGGGGAACCCTCTTGCACTGTTTGTGGGAATGTGAACTGGTGCAGCCACTCTGGAAAACTGTGTGGAGGTTCCTCAAAGAGTTAAAAATAGATCTGCCCTACCACCCAGCAATTGCACGGCTGGGGATTTACCCCAAAGATATAGATGCAAAGAAACGCCGGAACAGCTGCACCCCGTGTTCCTAGCAGCAATGTCCACAATAGCCAAACTGTGGAAGGAGACTCGGTGTCCATCGAAAGATGAATGGATAAAGGAGATGTGGTCTATGTATACAATGGAATATTCCTCAGCCATTAGAAACGACAAATACCCACCATTTGCTTTAACGTGGATGGAGCTGGAGGGGATTATGCTGAGTGAAGTAAATCAATTGGAGAAGGACAAACATATGGTCTCATCCATTTGGGGAATATAAAAAAATAGTGAAAGGGAACAAAGGGGAAAGGAGAGAAAATGAGTGGAAAATATCAGTGAGGGAGACAGAACATGAGAGACACCTAACTCTGGGAAACGAACAAGGGGTGGTGGAAAGGGAGGAGGGAGGGGAATTGGGGTGACTGGGTAATGGGCACTGAGGGTGGCATTTGACGAGATGAGCACTGGGTGATATGCTCTATGTTGGCAAATTGAACTCCAATAAATAAATAAATAAATAAATAAATAAATGGCATGACAGGTGTCTGGGTGGCTCATTTGGTTAAGCGTCGGAATCTTGGGTTTGGCTGGGGTCATGATCTCAGGGTTGTGAGATCAAGCCCTGCATCAGACTGCTCAGCATGAGGTCTTCTCATGACTCTCTCTCTCTCTCTCTCTCTCCTTCCTGCCCTGTGCTCCTCCCCCTGCTCACATGCACTCTCTCTCTTAAATAAATAAATATCTCCTTTTAAAAAAAGGCATGAAGGTAGAAATGAATAAACTACTGTTGCAATAACCATCATATAATTCTCAAATTAGGTAAAATTAACTCTGCATTAAGTAATGCTCTTATGAAATAAAACATATCTGTTCTCCTGTCTTGTAGCAAGCTAGTTTCAAGGTAAGAGTGTCTGCTCTGAGTTCTATATTTTGACATGTGTCTCTGTGACTGGTGTAGGGCCAACTAACATCCATTTGACCTAAATATTGTAAGTGATTTGGTAAACTTTATTTTTCAAATATCCATGGGTGAGGACTGTGTGCAGAGGGACTCACTTAATGAAGTAGTAGATGTTGCCATATTAAGAGTGATCATTTGAGGGAGGGAAGCAAATCATGAGACTCTTTTTTAAAAGATTTACTTACTGGGCAGCCCTGGTGGCACAGCGGTTTAGCGCCGCCTGCAGCCCAGGGCATGATCCTGGAGATCCTGGATCAAGTCTCACGTCAGGCTCTCTGCATGGAGCCTGCTTCTCCCTCTGCCTGTGTCTCTGCCTCTCATTCTCTCTCTGTGTTTCTATGAATAAATAAATAAAATCTTAAAAAAAAAAGATTTACTTATTTTATTTTTAAAAAAGATTTATTTATTCATTCATTCATGAGACAAAGAGAGATAGAGAGGCAGAGACACAGGCAGAGGGAGAAGCAGGCTCTACAGGGAGCCCGATGAGGGACTCAATCCCAGGACTCCAGGATCACGCCCTGGGCTGAAGGCAGACCCCCCAACCACTGAGCCACCCGGGAGTCCCATACTTACTTATTTTAGAGAGAGAGAGAGAGAGAGAGAGAGAGAGAGCAGGGGGAAGGGCAGAGAGAGAGGGAAAGAGAGAATCTCTAGCAAACTCCCCATGGAGTACAGAGCCCTAAGGGGGCCTGATTCTACACCCGAGATCATGATCTGAGCTGAAGCAAAGAGACAGAGGCTTAATTGATGGAGCCACCCAGGCGCCCCACACCCTGAGACTCCTAACAATAGAGAACAAACTGAAGGCTGATGGAGGGAGGACGGTGGTGGGATGGTCTAAACGGGTGATGGGAATTAAGGAGGGCACTTGTGAGGAGCACTGGGTGTTGTGTGTAAGTGATGAGTCACTAAATTCTACTCCTGAAACTAATATTACACTATATGTTAACTAACTAGAATTTAAATAAGAATTTGAGGAGGGAAAAAAGTGATCATTTGATTTGAATTTGGTCCTTCTTAAAGAAGTTCTGGGGGACTCTGGTGGCTCAGTCGTTAATGGTCCCACTCTTGGTTTTCAGCTCAGGCCAGGATATTGAGCCCCCATGGAGCTCCTTGCTCAGCACAAAGCCTGCTTGAGATTCTTTCTCCTCCCCCTCTCCCTCCCCTCTGCTCCTCTCCCACCACTCCTGTTCTCACACATTTGTACACACACTCTCTCTCTCAAATAAATAAATAAATAAAACCTCAAAAAAGAAATAAAGACATATTCTGAGAACTTGGTATCTGAGGTAAATACTTCAGGTGGCAGTATATCTGATTATGTCAGAAGAACACAAATAATGATGGAAATGCAGGACTTTCAAGAAAGGCTCATCACAATCTGATGCGGTGTGTAGAGGCCCATCTAGGTCTTACCGATCACCATCACTTGGTGATGTAGGGTGTAAAGTGGGGCCTGCTTTACGAAAAGTCAGCATAGAATCAGAAAGATACTCCTTCCAGGTTAGGCTTCCAAATAAAATTTGGCCAGGGCTTTTCTCTGGCTGTAACCATGTCTTATGTGTCTACGTGTGTTGTTTTCTTAGCTACATCCCTACTTGCACTACCTTTTTATGTGAATCCCTGCAGGCCAAGAACCAGTTCTGCATCCCCACACTCATGTACTCCTCCATCCAACTGCTTTTTTGGCATCTCCTGTGTTGTGCTGGGTGCAACTTGCATAGCATGCCAGAGGGAAAGAGAAGGTCATCTCCCACACTCATTCATTCATTCAGCTGATATGAATGTTGTGTGAAACATGGATGGGATGTGCAGAAAAAAAGGAAAGAGATTATTCAAGAATTCTGATTTGAATGAGGTTAGTGTCTAGCAGAGGAAAAATACCTAAGTACATAGCAGTAATTGTCTATACAGAGAAAGTGATGTTTGACAAGCAGCTTAGAGGAGATGGAGTCTGCTTGGCCAGTGGAGATGACACCTCTTCTGAGGCAGGTGAATGGGGTGTGGCCAGATGGCACCTGAAAAAGGAGCCTCCCTGAAGCTTGTGGACACCTATTTCTCTCTGGAGGCTAATAGCTGACTTCCTCCTCAAAGCTCATGCTCTTTTTGACATCACACTTCTCACAAGCTTTTTTTTTTCCTTTTTCAAACCTAATAACTATGTAACCTCGTGATACAGGAATAGCATGAGCAAATACTATATGCTAGTCATTGAAGAGACAGTAGTAGGTGGACAGTGGTTCAGGTGGGGTTTTTCAATGACACAGACCTGGCTTCCAAATTTATGTTTGCCACCTTCCAGCTTCTAGGACTCTGAGTAAATGAGTTAATTTTTCTAAGCCTCAGTTTCTTTATCCATAAAAGGGGTCATTAATTCAGTGTCAGGGCCCATGAGGATTGCATGGAAAGCATGTAGCATCAAGCCTGGCCCATCTGTATGGACACATTTTTTCTCCCATACTGTCTATGATTAAAAACTCCAACTTAGTGAGGAGATTTAATACTGATTGGAGACAGCTTAACAGAGGAAGGGAAATTTTCTAACTGGCCCCTTCATGGAAGACCTAGTTCCCGATGAGTTTGAAGGATCTCAGAGTCTTGGTTCCACATTGGCTAATATTTAGCCTACCATTTCTTAATTATTTGAATGTCCTCTGTCCTAGACTTTTCTTTACACAATAAAAAGTGTAATATAATTACTTGTACTTTGGTGACTTCAAGGTTTGAGGAAGCCTTAAATGGGAAAAGTCCTGCCATTAAGGACCGGTGTAAACATACGGATGATACATGAAAATATCTGTGTGGTACTTTGTGGGGTTGCATTTCCTGAGGGTGCCTTGGGAGAAGGCTATTTCTGGCCCCTTGCCATTGGGCATGTTCCCAGAGCTATTGTCCCGGCCCTCTGTGGCTGGAGGGACACACAGGGGGTGGGGTTTGTATGTGGCAATGGCAATTACTGTGAACTGGCTGGTGCGTCTCTAGGCTGGCAGGTGCCGGGTTGGCCCCTGCAGACACCCGCTCTTGATTTTCAGCTCTGGGATGGTTGGGGGAGGGTGAGGTGGGGGTAGAAAAGAGGTAGCACTAGGAGGTTTTGGATCAGCAGCCTTTTGTCAACCACTGTAAAAATATGTCACTATTTTAATAACACATAAAGCTTCACCAGAGCATGCTTTCCATATATCAGCCCTATATATCAAGACATTTGCCAAGACTCTTCCATGGCTAAATGTCCTAATTTACTACATTCTAGATAGCCAGCTCTGCCCCTTACCTCTCACAGCGCACACCAGCCTACAGCCATGGCCTCAGGGAAACCAGCATTAGCGACATTCTTTCCCCCATGGATCTTAGGCCTGCAAATTAGACCCGTATTATAATGTCCTTCAGGCCTGTCTTTGACTGAAGAACTGTTAAGGTGTGTTAGCCCTAGAATTCCAGCTGTGGTGGTAGAGCAAAGGTCTGTGTGTTAGCTTGGTCTTAACTCAGTTTCCCTGGACTCTTCTTAGGATTTGTTTTTTTCTCTTTTTCTTTCTTTTCCTCCCTCCCTCCCCTCCCTCCCTCCCTCCCTTTTTCTTTCTCTCTCTCTTTCTTTTTCTTTCTTTCTTTCTTTCTTTCTTTTTCTTTATTTCTTTCTTTTCTTTCTTTCTTTTTCTTTCTTTCTTTTCTTTCTTTCTTAACCTTCCCCTCCCCCAGCCCTGAGTGAAATAAAAAGCATCAGGCTGAGCCCATGCAGCGTGAAGTCATTCCCCGGTTCAATGCTGGCGAGCGCTAACTGGACGTCTGTCCGTGCCACCATCTAGGCCTGACCCTTCGCCCCCAGTGGCCCACTTCAGGGACCGGACCACCTGTCGTGCGCCTGTCAGGTGCAGGTTTCTGATGAGCGGCGGAAACTGTTAGGAGAAAGCTGCAGGCGGCTGCGGCTGCTGCGTGGGAGGAGCGTCCAGGCGCGGCTGCCCCCGGTCTCCTGGGCCGAGCGGCCGAGCGCTCGCGGGGCGTCTCCCACCCGCCCAGGCAGTGACAGGGCGCTGGGCCAGGAAAGCGCGCACCCGTTTTTTGTTTTTTTTTTTAACAAGTTTATTTATTTTTTTTTAAGATTTTATTTATTTATTCATAGAGACACAGAGAGAGAGAGAGGCAGAGACACAGGCAGAGGGAGAAGCAGGCTCCATGCCGGGAGCCCAATGTGGGACTCGATCCCTGGTCTCCAGGATCACGCCCTGGGCTGCAGGCGGCGCTAAACCGCTGCGCCACCGGGGCTGCCCCGCACCCGGTTTTAAACAGTTCATATACTTTAATTTTTTGATTTTTATTTTGTAAAGGATTTTGTTTATTTACTCATGAGAGACCCTGAGACAGGCCGAGATCCAGGCAGAGGGAGAGGCAGGCTCCCCGCTGGGAGCCCGACGCGGGACTTGATCCCCGGGCCCGGGGTCACGCCCTGGGCCCAAGGCAGATGCTCACCGGCTGAGCACCGCCCCCCCGGGGGCCCCAAGTCCTGTACTTGGAATCTCCTTCTCTGGGCCTTGCAGCGTGGTGATGGGGGTGGCGATGGATAAAAACAGCCAGACTTTGCGCTTACTCATCCAGCCGGGGACCGCGTGCGTGTGCGGTGGCTGCTGCAGCCCTCCCCGCGCTTTCCTGGTCGCGGCGGGGTGAACGCGACCCTGGGGGGAGGAGCTGCCGGAGCGAGCGCCGCCGTCACGCCTGCCGCGGCCGCCTGCGGCCCACCCCCTCCCGGACAGAGCCCCGGCCCGGCCCCCCCCCCCCCCCCCCCCCCCCCCGGCAGCAAGCTCGCTGCTCCCCCCGCTGCCCCCCGCGCTGCCCCCCGCGCTGCTCCCCCCGCTGCTCCCCCGCTGCTCCCCCCGCTGCTCCCCGCGCTGCTCCCCCGCTGCTCCCCGCGCTGCTCCCCCCGCTGCTCCCCGCGCTGCTCCCCGCGCTGCTCCCCGCGCTGCTCCCCCGCGCCCCGCGCTGCTCCCCGCTGCTCTCCCGCGCTGCTCTCCCCGCTGCTCCCCCCGCTGCTCCCCGCCGTGCTCCCCCCGCTGCTTCCCCCCCGCTGCTCCCCCGCGCTGCCCCCCCGCGCTGCCCCCGCGCTGCTCCCCCCCGCCTGCCTCCCCGCGCTGCCCCCGCGCTGCCCCCCCGCTGCTCCCCGCTCTGCTCCCCCCGGCTGCTCCCCCCGCTGCTCCCCGCCGCTGCTCCCCCGCTGCTCCCCGCGCTGCTCCCCCGCGCCTGCCCCCCGCGCTGCCCCCCGCGCTGCTCCCCCGTGCCTCCCCGCGTGCTACCGCCTTGCTCCCGCTGCCTCCCCCCGCTGCTCCCCCGCTGCTGCTCCCCCGCCTGCCTTCCCCGCGCTGCTCCCCACGGCTCCCCCGCTCCCCCGCTGCTCCCCCCGCTGCTCCCCGCTGCTCCCCGCGCTGCTCCCCCCGCTGCTCCCCGCGCTGCTCCCCCCGCTGCTCCCCGCGCTGCTCCCCCGCTGCTCCCCGCGCTGCTCCCCGCGCTGCTCCCCCCGCTGCTCCCCGCGCTGCTCCCCGCGCTGCTCCCCCCGCTGCTCCCCGCGCTGCTCCCCCCGCTGCTCCCCCCGCTGCTCCCCCCGCTGCTCCCCGCGCTGCTCCCCGGGCTGCTCCCCCCGCTGCTCCCCGCGCTGCTCCCCGGGCTGCTCCCCCCGCTGCTCCCCGCGCTGCTCCCCGCGCTGCTCCCCCCGCTGCTCCCCGCGCTGCTCCCCGCGCTGCTCCCCGCTCCCTCGGCCCGGCAGCCCCCCGCGGGGACAAGGCCTTCTGTGTGCCTCCCCCAGAGCTCCGCCACGGGCCCAGACCGAGCCCCATCAGCAGCGTGAGCCCTTTGTCCCGAACAATGGCCAACTCTGGCTCTCGGAGGACCCGGAGGCAGCTCCTTTCGCAGTGGGCTTTCCTTCCTTGTGGGCTTTCCCAGCTGTCCTTGCCTCCGGTGGTGTCTAACAGATGTCTGCGGCCTTGAAGGGCTTCTGAAAAGCCAGTAGCAACCAGGCCTGGGGCCTCTCCGGGGTCGGCGGAGGCCTCGGCGGGGCGCGCGGAACGGCAGGGCGCGGCCGCAGCCCGGTCCCGGTCCCGGTCCCCCGAGCCGCGGAGCGCCCGCCCGCCCGCCCGAGACGGAGGACGAAGGTGTGGGCCGGTCGGACGGAGGTGAAGATCAAATTCCGAGAATTCTTCCTCTGGAGGCCTCCTGTAAATGTATTCAGGGCTCCTCAAGTATGTGGAATACGAAACTGCGGGGGGTGATGACTTTTTTTAACCAACGTGATAAACCTCTTACATTCAAATCCTAGGGATCCTCAGAAGCGCTCCCTGGGAATCCCAGAACTCGTGTCACACATAGTTGAAACTACCCTTTTGGAACTGCTTTTCAAATTAATTGACTCAATACTTAGGAGTGGAAGCAATGCAAACAACCCAAAGAGCTAATAACGGGAATGAAAAGGTAAAGAGTAGCACGTTATATGGTCATTAAAATACTGTTTATATAGACTGTGGGACTGCGCTTATGGTAAAGTATGAAATAAGAGAGGAATATAGGAGTATATACTGGTAATTACAAGTTCATAAAAAAGTGAAGTAGGGTTGGCTGTCTCAGTCGGGAGAACATGCGACTCTTGATCTCAGCGTCATGAATTCGAGCCCCACACTGGGGATAAAGTTTACTTAAAAAAAAAAAAAAAGAGGACACAAAGAAAAGACAGAAAGAAAATCCCCCCCCCCAAATGCTCACAGTAGTTCTATGAAGCCAGTAGAATTATAGATGTGTGATCAATTTACTTTTTTCTATTTTTCTAAGTTTTTGGCTGCACAATTATGTTCCTACGTAATAAAAAATGCATAACTTTTAAAAGTCCTATGAAAATTATTGTCTGGGGATGCCTCAGTGGCCCGGTTAGGCATCTGCCTTTGGCTCAGGTCATGATCCCAGGGTCCTGGAATCAAATTCTGCATTGGCCTCCCTGCTCACTGGGGAGTCTGCTTTGGCCTCTTCCTCTGCCTCTCTCCCTGCTTGTGTGCTCTCTGTCTCTGTGTCAAATAAATAAAATAAAATCTTAAAAAAATATATTATTTGCGAAAGATTAGTACAGACTTAGGAGAAAAATCTATATTGTTAATTTAAAATTGTAACTTACTTGAGGTAAAAATTGCTATCATTGCATCTTTTCTGACTTTTGGTTATTTCTAAAAATCAGATTTACTTTAAGAAACGGTACCATTTGCTACCACTGGATAATTCCTTGGATTTTTGCCGATTTTGTTCAGTAATGTATTCCCAGGTCCTTGCCCGGTGCTTGGCATATAGCAGGGCTTAGTAAGTGTTTGATGAATGAATTAACAGGCTGTAGTTTGTGGAAGGAGCTAGAATGAGAAAGAGCTAGAATGAAAGAAAGGGAATGGGGATTGTAGAATGAGAAGACCAATAAAGAGAAGGGTGACAGGAAATGTCTTGCAAAGGACAAGTGTGGCGCACACTGCAGGACTCACCCAGCTCCCCCACAGGACCCTCCAGACTCCTGCTTGCTCCCCACAGTCCCCTGTGCTCCCAGTTTCTCAAGGCCCACACCTGCTGCTCTTCTTGGAGGGCTGCCCTTGGGCTGCTGATTTGCCTGACAATGAAGAGAGCCCGCAGTGCCAGGGAATTCTTCCCCCAGGAAGCCCAGTGCCTACGCTCCCAATTCCTCTGCAGGATGAGGCTGAAGCTGCCCTCCTCACAACTTTGCCTGAAATCCGATCCTTCCTTGTCCCAGAGTCTCCTTCTGAGATGTGTGTGACCCAAGGTAACAATGATTCAACAAAGAAAGCTTAACTTTTACGGGATGCTTATTCTGTACTCGGCACAGTGCATGATCTCGTTGAAATAGAGATTATTCTCCCCATTTTCACTTGAGGAAAGGGATATACTGAGTGGCTAAAGAACTCACTTTTGTGCATTTGAAGACTCAGTCCCACCTTGAAATGGATGTTTCTGTTTTCAGGGAGGGCTTGGCAGTCCTTTTGCTGTCCTTTCTCCTGGTGTAAACACTGACCTGCAAGAAAGCTGAAACTAACATGGGGAGTGGGGCAGGTTAGGAGCATGGGGAGCTAGACAGGGCGCCCTAGCCCCCGGGTGGATGAATCAGGAAGGGTCAGCAATGAAGCGTCCACATCTGTGAACATGATCAGAAGAGGTAACGTTGGAGAGCCAGTGCCAGGTGTAGCTGCTGAGGACATGCTGGCAAGATGATGGAAAGCAGGGTCCTCCTGCAGAAGCTACACTCAGGTCTTCTTGGACAGTCCTTGGTCTAGCTCCAAGACACATCTCTTTTGGTCTTCAGGGAGCTGAAATTGGGGCAAATGTGTGACATGCGATGCTGGCTTTCTTTGGTAAGATAATTTTGCTTATGGACATGGGGTGATTTATTATTAATCCAGAGTTATGTTAAAACATTATTTTGTTTTAGCATGGGGACTATACCCAGTCAATATTTGTCGGATTAATGAATGGTTGAATGAATGGATATGCCTAAACACATTTCCCTGAAGGCAGGTAGGCCCTTTTAGAGGCCTAGGCCATTAGAGACAATGACAGTCTAATGAAAATGACATTCCTGGAGATTCAATCTGATTTGACACATGTCAACACAGGAACACCTGTGAAGTGTTTGTGCTGAGTTGTGCAGGGAATGGATGCAAAGGTAAGGGGAGGGAAGTAGACAAGCCCAAACAGGACTGTGATTCCAAGGAGACAGGGCAAGAGTCAGGGAGGTTCAAAGAGGAGCAGGGTTACACACAATTGGCAGGGAAATTAGGAAAGCCATGCTAAAGGAAGTGGCACTTGGGCAGCCCCGGTGGCGCAGTGGTTTGGCGCGCCTGCAGCCTGGGGTGTGATACTGGAGACCTGGGATCGAGTCCCGCATCGGGCTCCCTGCATGGAGCCTGCTTCTCCCTCTGCCTCTCTCTCTCTCTCTGTCTCTATGAATAAATAAATAAATAATCTTAAAAACAAAACAAAACAAAACAAAAAACAAAAGGCTGATGTAGAAGTGAATCAACTTCTTAAAAAAAAATAAATAAAGGAAGTGGCCCTTGAATTTGCCATGAAAGAAGTCATGTTTCAGTAAATGGGGATATGGAAGTGGTATCTGAGCTGGGGTGGGAGGAAACAGGAGTGGAGAAGAATAGACCAGACTGAGAAGCATAAGATGACAAGTCTAGTTTGACTGGAACATGGGTGGTGGTGGCAAATATTGGAAAATAAGATTTGAAAGACAAGTCGATGGTGAACTTAATAAAAAAAGAGTTTTATTATTGTGATGGATTTGAACTCGTGTAATTGACATGTTCTTGCCTAGTCCTCCTTGAGAGGCTGGGGACACATACATACACGGGACTACTGCAAACATAAATCAAACAGTGGTGGCTTCCTCCATGCCCTGGACCCCTTGAGTACTCTTATCATTGGGCCTAAATATGTGTTTGAATTAGACTTGCTTTAGGAGGTATAAAAGGATACAAACTCTTAATAGCTAAGCACCCCCCCCCCCAAAATAGCTAAGGCCCAAAACCTAACCTTGGCAACAGTTAAAAAAATAAATTGGATATTACTCTGTGCCCAATTAAACACAGAAGCACAGTGTGGAAATGGAAATTTATCTGTAGCTGGATAGCTTCGTTGCAGGTAAGTGACAAAGCTGAGTGTAGTGGATCATATTTTCCAAAAATGGCTGCAACAACATCTCCCATTCCACATGCTTTTCAGCAATGTGACCTTCCCGCTCCCCAGGAGGAGGGGCACTTTATTTCTCCACACCCTGGAATCTGGGTGAGCCCCACTGTTGCTTTCATCAATACTGTGGAAATAGTCACAGTTCTGAGCAAAGCCCTTCTACTGATCCAGCAGTGAAGCTTCAGTTTCCTACCCTCTGAAACGCTCACTCCTGGAATGCTCCTCTGGAAACCCAGGCACCATGCTGTGAGAAGCTCAAGTCACAAAGAGAGGCTCACACAGGTCAACAGCCCCAACCAGGCCATCATGGCTGTGGGCCCTTGTGCGCCATGACAGGACCTTCCTTACATGATGGCCAGCTCAGTTGAGTTTCCAGGTGACTGCAGCTGCCATGATATCAGGCTGGAGGCTTTGAGCAAGAACCACTTGGCTGAGCCCAAACTCACAGAATCACAAGGGATAATAATAGATTGTTATTTAAGCTGTTGTATTTTGGAGTAGTTTATTACTCAACAATAGATACCCCAAACACCAAGGTTAGGGACGATACCGTGGGCCAAGGATAGCAGTAGATTCAGGAATGTAAGTGGTCAGGGAACATCTGACCTCACAAAGGGCAAGACACCCCAGGGTAAATGCCTGTGATGGGTGTGAGTGAGAGGACAGGAGAGGATTCTGGGTCTTACCTTAAGCCTAAGCTTTGTCACCTAAGTGGAAACAAATCCTACAGGGTGTTAGGATTAAACAAAAAGGCGTAAATGAAGGTATTATACACTCTATGAGCCTTCCCCAGAAGGTACCATTACAATTTCCTACAGATGGTTGGATGCTAACGACTTGCTAGTATCTGAAGGTGGAACATCCCACATGGCTCTATCGTGAATGGGTTTCTTCTTGGAATGGTCTGCTCATAGCAACCCCAAGAAGCAATTCTTAAATCATAATCATACACCCCCCCCCAGGGGTCTGTCACATTCTCCACATTCATTCAGTCATTCCTTCCTTCGTTTACCAATTGCTTGAGGGCCATACCATGTTGGGGCACTGGGCATAGAGCAGTGAGCAAAACAAAACACCCGATCCCTGGGGGAGCCTGCTGTCTAGCATCAGTGTTTATGGTGATGCGGTGCCAACAGTTTTACATGACTGGGGGCAGTACGGTGTGGTACTTAATTGTATGTGTTCGGCGGACAGATGGAACTGGGTTCGTGTCCTGATTCCACCACTTACCAATTGTGAGACTTTGGGCAACTCCCTTCAGCTTTCTGTGCCTCAGTCTCTTCATCTGTAAAGTAAACGTGATGATGCTGATGCTGATGACTACTTCACAGGATCAGATGAGTAAATGTATGTAAAGGATGTGGACCAGTGACTGACACAGTGAGCTGGGTTGCAATAAATGATATTCATTATTAGCATCACTTTTTTTTTCTGTTGGAAAATAGTTTTCCTATTGCTCTTATTGTTTTATGATCAATAGTACGCTCTTTTTTTCCATTCCACATGGCAATCCTTCCTTCCTTTCCATGTCTGCTGTGGAAAGGATGATAGATGGTTCATGATATCATTTGCCTCTCAAAGTCATACACAGCTTTCAAGTTTGAGAGCTATGATTTAAATTAGTCCCTCATAAGATTATAGAGCCACTAATTGCATTAATAATTGTTTGGTTAATATTTGAATCCAAAATCAACTTTTACTTATCTCCCTGAGGATATAACCCTAAAAAGATAAAGAGGGAAGCAAGAAATGTTTTCTCTTTTCATTTTTAAATTTTTAAAAAAGGGATCCCTGGGTGGCTTAGCGGTTTAGCGCCACCTTCAGCCCAGGGCCTGATCCTGGAGACCTGGGATCGAGTCCCACGTCAGGCTCCCTGCCTGGAGCCTGCTTCTCCCTCTGCCTGTGTCTCTGCCTCTCTCTCTGTGCCTCTCATGAATAAATAAATAAATAAAATAAAAAAGATTAAAATAAATAAATAAAAAATACATAAAATAAAATAAGATAATAAAATAAAAAATAATAAATAAGTAATAAATAAAAAATAAAATAAAATTTTTTTAAGATTTTATTTATTTATTTATTGTATCTCACTGGCCATTTTAGCATGGAGTCCTTATCCCTCAGGGGTCCTGCTCTATTGAGGACTGCTGAGCCGTCTCTGAGGAGGCTGAATGTTCTGGGGGCTGCAGTGAAAGCCCTGTGTTGGCTGAGACCTTACTCTCAAAGTTCCTTTGAAGTCAAAACCTACCAGATACAACAGAAAATATCTGAAGTACTTAATTTTCATGACACTTTAAGTTTTGAAAATAGGGAAGCTTTCTCTGATTTCAAATAAAAATCATAAATATTTAAACAGTCTTTGTCTGCTTCTCCTCCTTCCTAATACCCTCCTACCCATCCTCCACTTCATCCCCAAAGCTGAATTCCTGGATTAATTTTTTATAACGATCATTGAGGGAAGAATTTTCTGTAGTTTTTTTCTAAGTTACTATATAGTTCTTCATGCATTTCACCCCTGGAATTTCAGATGATGCTTTATGAGGGTTTCTGGTCTGAATTTTGTATCACAAAGCCAGAAAAGTTAGTGTTTCCTCTGAATGAGCACAGGACTTTCAAGTTCTGACCCAAATGAAATCAATCACTTTATTTATTGAATTAGAACTTATATGAACTTATTCCTGATAGGCCTGTAGATAATTTGCTAAGTTAGGCATAATTAAAAATGAAAGTTAGCACTAAAACGAAAACAGATTTTAAAAGGCAATTACCTTTGTTTTCTCTGAATTGTAAAAAGGAAATTACATGATGCTTCTTCAGCATAATACTGTGTTGAAATGTAATGAATATTTGCCAAGTGCTTTGAGATCCACTCTGAAAGGTGTTATAAGCTTCAAGTGCCATTATTATAAAGCACCATCATTTTTACACAGCTGTTAGCATTTAGATCCTACCTCTGATGTCACGAGCTGTAGGCATCATCTTTAGATTCAAAGGACAAATAACTTCCTAATAACACATCCTGGCTCTTCCCTGACCTGATAAGTAATTACAGGAAAAATGAATAGAATGTGCTCTGGCACATGCAATAGCCACCACGGATGGGCTTTGCTTTCTTCCTTCATGATCCCCTCATAAGCACTTTTTAAAGGTGCCAGTGTGACAGCCTCAAGAAGCCCAAAGGCTGGCCAGCTCCTTAGACAGGCATTATTGAAGCCAACCTGGTGTTTGCATTGCCTTTTTAGCCTATCTCTAGAGGACCTGGATCCTTTTAAGATATCATCTCTTGCTGACAGTGCAAGAAGAGCAGTAAATGGTGTTTATAGATGAGCAGCATCCTAGAGGAAACAGGTCCAAAGGTTTGGAGTTTAGTCTCTTTTTTCACCAGCTGGCTGTGGTCTCTTGAAAAACTTACTGTGATCTTAATGTTCTCATCTATGAAATACAATGATCTCTTCCAGCTTTATTAATTTATGCACTTTTCAAACACTGAACTATGTTAATTCTCTGAGAGATCCATCTGCCCCAGTGTGAGAATGGGTGAGGCAAGCTTCTCCCTTTGATGTGTCAGGGTTTGTGTATTCCATGACTGTTCATTTCTGGTTTGTGATCAGTGCGAATCAGTGATTAATGCTTGAGTCAAGCTGAATCCTGTGGTATCTTAAATCAAATACTTAAAAAATAACTGCCATTTGGTAAGCAGTTACAAAACTTTTTTTTTTTTTTATGCTAAAAGAAGGGAAGAAGTGGGTGGAGATGGGAAAAAAGTGGGCAGGACAGATTTTACTTTTCTCATTTTTACTAATGCAGCGTTAACTTAGGAAAGGCAAGGCCTTGCATGTGCATTCCTGGCTGCTGCTGCAACAACACAGATTCGACGCTCAATCTGTGAGTCACTCATACCGCTTTTTTAAAAATGAGGGTGCAAATGGAATGAGGTCCTTCAGATGAAACCTTTATAATGAACTGGCGGGCCGCCTGGGGGCTCAGCGGTGGAGCACCTGCCTTCAGCTCAGGCTGTGACCCCGGGGTCTTGGGATGGAGTCCTGCATCGGGCTCCCCGCATGGAGCCTGCGTCTCCCTCTGCCTGTGTCTCTGTCTCTCAATGTGTCTCTTATGAATGAATAAATAAAATCTTTAAAAATTAATAAAAATGAATTGGTTGGTTGTGTTTTAAGCCCAAGAGATTAAACATGGTTGAGTGGTTTTGTCTTTCTTATTAGAGCCTACGTTCCTGTGCTTTGGTCAGTGGGAGTTTTACTCCGAGTAAGTGAGTGATCTGCAGAAAGACAGGTGAACTGTTTATATTTCTTGATCCATGTGAGGCCTCCGTAAACACATCGCTCCTTTAAAAGTCTCCAGGGCTGCGGAGGATGCCCTGGACCCAGCGGAGCGCACGGGCACACGCCCGCCCTGGCCCGGCCGCATTGGCCCACTCGCTTGGCGGCGGGGCTGCGGGCGCCGGCGGGCCCCCCTGGGAGCAAGCCCTGGATTCCCGAGAGTCCAGCAGAAGTGCGCGGGCGCCGCTCGCTCGGGCCAGGCCGCGCCCCGGTCGCGGGGTCGCGGGGTCGAGTCTGGGTCTGCCGCTGGGAACTGGCTGCTCAGTCAGAGGGGAGCAACGGACTTCCCATCTGGGGTCGTGAGTTTCAGCCCCGTACTGTGTGTAGAGATTACTAATAAACAAGCTGAAAAACCCTTAGGAGATGGTAAGGCATAGACCTTACTATGGTCAGCAGGGTACTTAACTTGTAATTGGTCATCTCTAAACTGTGTTAATTGGGAGTTGGCATGTAATGTAATAAAGTAAATGAACTCGTTTTAATAAAGAATTGTGCCTGTATTCAAAACAAAACAAAAAGAGACATGGTGGCAGGAATCATTCTCACACATTCCCTGATGGGGTAAATAGAAGGGAGTAAAGAGAATATTCAGAGAAATGATGATTAGAAAAATTTCCCAAACTGGTGAAAGACATGAATCTAAAGAAAGCATGGCATACACCGAGTATGGATAAGTGAAAATGCTCATCTCCGCTCATAGATTTAATCTACCCCAGGAAAAGAAGGATTTTAGTGGAAATAAAAATAAAAACTGACAAAATCTGAGGGATGGAGACCACAGAGTAATAATAAGGAGGTATATAAAGGCTGATCATTTCTCCAGTCAAACCTTTCAAATGCTTCCTACATCTGCCCAATTTTTCATTATTCTTGCTACTTTTATTTGAAAACCAAAGTCAAATCTTCTCTGGTCTCTAAAAAAGTCACTTTTTCAAATGATGCTCGAAAAAGGACTATGAAATTGTAAAGGGAGTTACCACGGGTCTGAAGAGCAGTTTGATTTGCCATTTCATTGAAAGTTGAAAGAAAATTCCTTTGAAAGGCAAAATTTCCCATAAAATCTTGCTTATAGAAATGAGTATAGCAAAATTTTTTCCCCTTCTGTATTCAGGCAAGCTTCCTATAAACTAGGAAAAATTTTGTAAAAATGAAATTGAGAGAAAAGACCACAAGTAGACTTGAAGCTGCTTAAAAATTGAATTCAGAGGGATCCCTGGGTGGCGCAGCGGTTTAGCACCTGCCTTTGGCCCAGGGCGCGATCCTGGAGACCCAGGATCGAATCCCACGTCAGGCTCCTGGTGCATGAAGCCTGCTTCTCCCTCTGCCTATGTCTCTGCCTCTCTCTCTCACTGTGTGCCTATCATAAATAAATAAAATTTAAAAAAAAAAAAAAATTGAATTCAGAGCCTTGTCATGGTTAGTGGTAATGGAAATCATTTACTCTGGCCATCTGATTTTATTATTCTATAATCATTTACATAACTATTTGCTTAAGCCATGCATTTGTACATGTTCCTCTCACGCATTTAGACCTAAGGAATAATTTTGTTTTCTATAAATAGAAAAGAAGGGTGAGGAGACAGATGAAAAAAGGTAGCAGTGAATTCAGGCACAGGGTACCTTCCCTCAGCCCTGCCTGTGTCCATAGCCCTGTCCTTATTTATCCCGCCGTTGGCAGAGAGCCCAGAGACCACAGGTTTGGTTATTAAGCAAATTCCTTACCGATGACTCTAAGAAGGGATTTGGGTTATGTCTAATCTGGAAGAAATGTGGTAATTTCCATTCATCTGTTCAAAAGCTCTACGGAGGTTCGTGCCTATCAAGGTTATTCAGCATTCTAAAAAAGGAGTCACTTGCCCCCTTTTCTCTAAAACGATTAAGCTTCAGGGCACTTCCTGCCTTTGAACAGATTGATCTTTCCATAAAAGTGGATGAGGATCATTTCTCTTTCCTGAAAATTGGATCATGTTCCCAGACATGTGATGTGAGCCAAATGGAGAAGTTTTGAATCCTATGTGAATTAGCTCACATAGCCGCAGTTCCATCGCAGATCTTGAGTCAGTTTTATTTCCTTCCTATTCAAGAATTCCTCTTTCATTACTCATGAGTCCGTGCGGGCGTTGTGAGAAATTTACATAATTCTATTATCCCCCTGTTGGCGAGAAAGAAGCGAATAAACAGTTGATTCTCCTCTTGAGAATAAACCCTTACAAAACTGTACTTTTCTTACTACTGTACAAAGATCTCTGCAGGTATTGATACTTTGGACCAACTTTTTAGAGAGCATTTTGTCGTTTTTCACTTTTTTAGTGTTTGGGTTGTCCAGTGCACATTTGCATTAGTGACTATCTTTTTTTACACATTAAGTGAATTGCTCTTTAGTATAATATTTTAATTTCTTTAGTGATTTTTTTCACTATATTTCTTGAGACTTTTTGGGTAGTTTCTCCAGAGTTTGCCTTATGCATCTTAATTTAGAATCAATCAGATTTATACTAACTTCATTCCAGTTAGGTATGGAAATGTTACTCTTAAAGAGCTCTATTCCCAATTACTTCTTTTTGGGGCTGTTACTGACATATATATATGATGTATATATATATATATATATGATATTTATATTATGTGTACTATATTAAGTAAATGTATGTATGTATGTATTTTACATAATTTTATGTCTTTTAAAGAAACAAAGAGAAGGAAGGCAGCATATATTTATAGCCTTCGTTATATTTACCTTGGGTTTTTTTTAAAGATTTTATTTATTTCTTCATTCATGAGAGACACAGAGAGAGAGAGGCAGAGACACAGGCAGAGGGAGAAGCAGGCTCCATGCATGGAGCCTGATGTGGGACTCCATCCCGGGGCTCCAGGATCACGCCCTGGGCCGAATGCAGCACTAAACTGCTGAGCCACCCGGGCTGCCCTATATTTACCTTCTTTATCATTTATGGTTCTCTTCAGTTTTTCCCAAGTGTTCTTTTTTTCTTTTAAGATTTTATTTATTTATTCATGAGAGACACACAGAGAGAGGCAGAGACACAGGCAAAAGGAGAAGCAGGCTTCCCACAGGGAGTCTGATGTGGGACTTGATCCCAGGACCCCAGGATCACTACCTGAGCCAAAGGCAGACACAACCACTGAGCCACCCAGGTGCCCCTGGGGGTTCACATTATCATCAAGTGTAATTTCTTTTCTCCAGTAAAACTTTGCTCCCACCCACTTCCTTTGTGTTATTATTGTCACAAATATTACATTCCTATATGTTATAACCCAACAATGCAATTATATAATTGTTTTTTATTGTAAGTAATAAGGAGATGAAATATGCATTTATACAATTTTTTATTACTGTTACCTATATTATGTGTATGTGTGCATGTGCATGTGTTGGAATTACCATCAGGAGTCACTTGCTTTTAACCCGAAGAATTTCCTTTAGTATTTCTTGTAAGGTGCTTCTACTATCAACAGATTCTTTCAGTTTCTGTTTGTCTTTATTTTGCTTTCATTTTTGTGAGATGGTTTTGCTGAATATTACATATTTGGTTGACAGATTTTTTTGTGCAGCAGTTTGAATACATCACCATCTAGATTCCCTTGTTTCTAATAAGAAATCAGTTATTATTGAGGTTCTTGTACATGGTAAGTTGTTTTTCAACCAGTACTTTCAAGATTTTTCTCTTTACCTTGAACATTTTCTCTTTCAAAAAAAGACTTCTAGAGCACCTGGGTGGCTCGGTCAGTTAAGCATCTGTGTTAGGCTCAGGTCATGATCCCAGGGTCCTGGAATCCAACCCCACATTGGGCTCCCTGCACAGCAAGGAGCCTGCTTCTCTCTCTCTCTCTCTCTCTGCCCCAGCCCCCCTGCTTGTGTTTGCTCTATCTCTTTGTGTCAAATAAATAAGTAAAATCTTTTTTAAAAAAGTCTTCTAACACATTTTTACTACTATCTCTTCTGTGTATCCGACTTAAAGTTGGTTGAACTTCTTGGATGTGTAGGTTAATGTTTTTTTTTAATTAAAAATTAAAATTAAATTAAAATTAAAAATTAAAAATATGGGAAGTTTTCAGTCATTATTTCTTCATGTATTTTTTCTGCTTCTCTTTTTTCTTCCCATCTGATTCTCCAGTTATATGTGTGTTGGTGTCCCACATTTCCTGAGATTCTGTTAGTTTTATAATCATTCTTTTTTCTCTCTGTTCTTCAGATTGTACAATCTCTATTGATTTATCTCCAAATTCATAGACTTTTTTTCTTATGCCAGTTCAAAACTGCTGTAATAAATTTTTTGTTTAAGTTATTGTGCTTTTTAACTCCAGAATCTGGATGTTTCTTTTCTTGTGATTTCTCCTTATTTTCTCTATTTGTCAAACATTGTCATCATACCATCCTTTACTATTTTTTTTAAAGATTTTTTTTAGGGCAGCCAGGGTTGCTCAGCGGTTTAGTGCTGCCTTCAGCCCGGGGCATGATCCTGGAGATCTGGGATTGAGTCCTACATCAGGCTCCCTGCATGGAGCCTGCTTCTCCCTCTGCTTGTGTCTCTACTCTCTCTCTCTATGTCTCTCATGAATAAAAAAATAAAATCTTAAAAAAAATTTTTTTTAAAGAAAGTAATGTCTATACCCAACATGGGGCTCAAATTCACAACCCTGAGATTATGAGTCCGTACTCTACCAACTGAGCCAGGCAGGTCCTCCTCTCCCTCACTTTACTTCTTTCAGCACAGTTTTCTTTATCTTCTTAAGGATATTTGTAATGACTGTTTCGAAGTCTCTGTTATGTGTAACATCCAGGCAGTTTCCATCGCCTGCTTTTTTTCTTGCGTATGGGTCACTTTTTGTTTCTTTGCATGTTTCAAATTTCTGGTTAAAACCTGGAAATTTTAGTTAATGTTTCGCAGCAACTCTGGATATTGGTTTCCCCCACACCCAGGGCATCTTGTTGTTTGCAAGTTTATTTGTTTAGTGTCTTGGCTGGACTTTTTTAGTGAAATCTACTTTCTCTGCAGTATGAAGCCTCTGATGTCAGAGAGTACAGCCTTAGGTATGTACACAGTCACGTTGGCATGGTGGTAGTTTTATCAGAGCTCTTTTTTTTAAATTTTTATTTATTTATGATAGTCACACACAGAGAGAGAGAGAGAGAGAGAGAGAGGCAGACACACAGGCAGAGGGAGAAGCAGGCTCCATGCACCGGGAGCCCGACGTGGGATTCGATCCCGGGTCTCCAGGATCGCGCCCTGGGCCAAAGGCAGGTGCTAAGCCGCTGCGCCACCCAGGGATCCCTATCAGAGCTCTTTTAGACTTTTTTCTCCCTAATATCAGTTAAGCTGTCTGCTCCTGTTGGTATCACACCCAGCTGTTAGATTATACTAATTGCCAGACTAAGTGCTCTTTTGTTTTTGACAATGTCTTGGGGGGCATAAATTGCCTTATGGTCTGAAAATTCAGTCCTCTTTCCAGGGAAAGTTTTTGAGGCCAGTCTTAGAAATTTGTTCCAACTCCAGGAGTGCTCTATTAACTGTATCTTTCCCTGGTTTTCCCAGGGAAACTAGAGTCTGTGATGTAGGTTTATGTCTCATGAAGCTATCTATCAACCTCCTCTTAATTGCTTACCACCAAAACTCTCTATTTTTTTCCAGGATGCTCTTATGCTTTTACTTTCCCACATTCTGTTTCAAATAAAGTCAGTTCTTTGGGGAGAACTTCAGAGCTCTATTTTATAACCTGCATCTGTTCCTTGGCAAAATTTCTGAGCTATGGCTTCAGAGCTGAAGACAGGGACAGTGTCATGCTTCTCTCCGAAGGACACCTGCTTTAGGAGCTGGGGGTTGGGTGGGGGAAGGATCCTCTGATTTTCTCAGTTTACGTTTCTTGATGTAGAACCTCTGACCCATGAATGAAGTGGGATGAGGGCAGTCAGAGCTCCTATAATCTCAGTCTGTCACCCTTGAGGTAGATCCTTTGCCCTACGAGTGGAGCCTTGATAGAGGAAGGAAGCATCTGACTTTTCAGCTATGCTTGCCTGGAATTTGGCCTCTCTAATATAGACATGGTGCTGGAATGAGAGCCGCTTGTTGCCAGCCCCTCCCAGAGAGATACTGTAGTCATTGATCGGGAGCTGGAGGGAGATGGCCTCATTTTCTTGATCACATTCACTTGGGATAGAGCTTCCATCATGCCACACTGGATGGGATGGGGGAGGAGCAGATTATAGCTTAAATCCCCTAGAGTTTTGCTGTTCTTACCAAGATTTAGTATAATTTCTTGATACATGTTTCCTAATTTCTTTAGTACATTTCCTTAGGAGAATTTCTTGAGACTTTAAATGGTTGTTTTGTTTTTCTTTTTTTTTTTTTTAAAGGTTTTATTTATTCATGAGAGAGAGAGAGAGAGAGAGAGGCAGAGACACAGGCAGAGGGAGAAGCAGGCTCCATGCAGGGAGCCTGACATGGGACTTGATCCCAGGTTTCCAGGATCACATCCTGGGCTGAAGGCGACACTAAACCGCTGAGCCACCCCGGCTGCCCCCGCCCCCCTTTTTAAAAAATATTTTATTTGTGGTTGTTTGGTTTTTCAAAAACATTTTTTACCACTTATGGTTGTGGCACTGATGAGTGGGTACATGGAGATTACATCACTATTCTGCAAGTGGATTGCCCAATTGTCTTTTTAGCACAAAATTTGAATAAAAAAACCCAACAGTTACATCTGCCTCTGTGCATTAGTTCTTTTTTTTTTTTTTTTTTGTGGCATTAGTTCTATCACAAAATAAGATTTGAGATTGTCTCAATATTTCATAGCTAAATTTTGCATTGATATAGGTCAAATTGTATTGCTTAGAGCAATTATACATATATAAAGAATTAGATCACAATTATGAGACAAGTGTAAATCCCACTCTTACAGATTTATAAAGAGATTCCATTATGGCATTAACAGTTGTAGATATTTTCACACATTTCCTGGCTTCTATTAAGATAAACAATTTAAAGAAGAGCAATGGTATTTTTTTCAGAATTATTAAGATGCCTGCTTTTCATGGTTTATTTCTTGTTCACTTCTAAAATAATTTATAAAATTTTCTTAAATGATGACTATTAAGATATTGTTCAGGGATCCCTGCCTTTGGCCCAGGGCACAATCCTGGAGACCAGGGATCGAGTCCCACATCGGGCTCCCTGCAGGGAGCCTGCTTCTCCCTCTGCCTGTGTCTCTGCCTCTCTCTCTCTCTCTCTGTCTATCATGAATAAATAAATAAAACTTAAAAAAAGATATTGTTCAAATTTTCATAAAGAATTAGATGAAACCAATTAAGAGCTGGCTTCTGATTGTTAGTTTGAGCCCAAGCTAACAAAGTTATAAAATACTAAGATATTTGGAAGCAGAGCTGCTTGATTTCATCTTCTGTATGAAAATGGGTCTGTGATTATAGAAGTTTTCATGTGAGAATTAAGAAACATAGAATGTAGAATTTTATGAACACTAATCTAGGCCTTAGAGGATGTCTGTTAAAATTTTTGACAGTTGCTCCTTAGGAGCACCTTTGCTTCCTAACAAAGGCCGACCAATACTCTGATCCATTTCATGAAGGTCATTTCTCCTATTAAGCACAATGCTCCTTTCCTTTGCCCTCGCTGACCATTGGTAAGCCCATCTTCAGAAAAAAATCTAGGTCAGTTTTGTCTCATCATTTAAACAAGAACACTGATGTAGAACTGATAATGTAATTTTGTGCAAAATCACAAATAAGCTCACTTAAGATAAAATCTATCAATCAGCAGGCTTGAAGTCACATTTAACAGCATATCTGACAGAATGTAGTTTAAACAAATAGGGCTTGTAAACAAATTTTATGAGAACTCTGGAGATATGTAGTTCCAGAGATGGTTAACTGAGCAGCTCTGAGGCAGCTTCTCTGTCTGTCTCATGATTGTGCACCACATGTGTCATTTCCTTACTAACTAAAATCAGAAAGCAGGGAATGGGGAGATATTGGCTTTCATCCAGGACTTTTTTTTTCTTTTAAGATTTTATTTATTTATTCATGAGAGACACAGAAAGAGAGAAAGAGGCAGGGACAGAGGCAGAGGGAGAAGCAGGCTCCATCCAGGGAGCCTGATGTGGGACTCAATCCCGGGTCTCCAGGACCAGGCCCTGGGCTGAAGGTGGCGCTAAACTGCTGAGCCACCCGGGCTGCCGTCATCCAGGACTTTTTATTCCATTAAGACTCTTAGCAGAAGATTCCCATTTTATGTCAACAGCCAGGGCTGGGTCACTTGCTGCCTTTGAACCAATCACTGTCACTGGTGAATAGGATCCCATGACTGACTAGGAGTTATGTCAGTCAATAATACTACTCACCTGGGGGAGGCACATTGCTGCCTCTGACTTGGATCAAATTGGGATTCAACCCCCAGAAACAAGAATGGTTGTTGGGTAGTCAACTCAGTGTCTACAAAAGTATCTTAACCCAAACTTGAAAATTAAACCCTATGATAGGGTGATATGTTTTTTTTCCTTAATAGATCCTATGCCACAGCACATTTCAAAAAATTATTTATTTATTTATTTATTTCATTCATTCATTCATTCATTTATTCATGAGAGACACAGAGAGAAAGAGAGAGAGGCAGAGACACAGGCAGAGGGAGAAGCAGGGTCTATGCAGGGAGCCCGATGTGGGACTCGATCCTGGGACCCTGGGATCACACCGTGAGCCAAAGGCAGATGCTCAACTGCTGAGCCACCCAGGCATCCCCCAAAACACATTTTTTTTTTTTAAGATTTGAGATGTATTTGACACATCATAAAATTCACCCACTTAAAGTGTACAATGGTTTTCAGTATATTCACAGGTGTGCAACAATCTCAATTTTATAACATTTTCCTCACCCTAAAAAGAAACCCCATACATATTAGCAGCAATTTTCTACTCTTTCTTTCCTGCCTTAGATCTGGGCACCCCCTATCTCTTTTCTGTCTCTATGGATTTGTCAATTTTGGATATTTCATATAACAGGAATCATATAATTTGTGATCATTGGTAACAGGCTTTTTGCATTTAGTATAATGTTTTCAAGGTCCATTCATATTGTAACATGTATCAGTACTTCATCCTTTTTTATTGCCAAATAATATTCCATTTTATTTTATTTTTTTAAAGATTTTATTTATTTATTCACGAGAGAGAGAGAGAGAGAGAGGCAGAGACACAGGCAGAGGGAGAAGCAGGCTCCCTGCAGGGAGCCCGATGTGGGACTCAATCCCATAACTCCAGGATCACACCCTAGGCTGAAGGCAGGTGCTCAACCACTGAGCCACCCAGGTGTCCCAATAATACTCCATTTTAAACAAATGTACTTTTTTTTTTTTTTTTTTTTTAGTAATCTCTACATCCAATGTGGTGCTCAAACTTACAACCCAAGATCAAGAGTTTCATGCTTATAGACTGATCCAGTCAGGTGCCCCCAAACTTACATTTTTTATCCATTCATCAGTAGAAGGTCATTTATAACCACTTTTTGGCTATTATGAATAATCCTGATATAAGCATTTGTGTATACATTTGTGTGAAGATGTTTTCAATGCCCTTGAGTATATACGTAGGAAGGAAATTGCTGAATCATATGGTAACTCTATATTTAGCATTTTGAGGGATCGCCAAACTATTTTCCAAGGCAGCTGCACCATTTTACATTCCTACCAGCAATGAATGAGGGTTCCAATTTTTCCACAGATTCATGAACACTTGTTATTCTCATCTTTTTTTTTTTTAATTTTAGCCATCCCAGTGGGTACGGCACGTATCTCATTGTGGTGTGTTTGTAGTGCTCATATATCTAATGACATTGGGCACCTTTTTGTGTACTTGTTGGCCATTTGTATCTTTTCTCTAAAGAAATGCCTATTCAAATCTTTGCCCATTTTTAAATTGATTTATATGTCTGTTTATCATTAATTTGTAAGAGTCCTTTATGTATTCTGGATAGAAATCCCTGGTCAGATATATGATTTCCAAATATTTTTTCCCATTCTGTAGGTTGCCTTTACACTTTCCTGATGATGTCCATTGAAGCACAAAAATTTTTAATTTTCATGCAGTACAATTTGTCTATATTTTCTTTAAGTGCTTGTGCTTTGGGTTTGTATTTAAGAAATCATGTTTAGGGATCCCTGGGTGGCGCAGCGGTTTGGCGCCTGCCTTTGGCCCAGGGTGCAATCCTGGAGACCCGGGATTGAATCCCACATTGGGCTCCCAGTGCATGGAGCCTGCTTCTCCCTCTGCCTGTGTCTCTGCCTCTCTCTCTCTCTCTCTCTCTCTCTCTCTCTCTGTGACTATCATAAATCAATAAAAATTAAAAAAAATTAAAAAAAAGAAATCATGTTTAATCCAAGGTCACAGAGATTTATTTCTATATTTTATTTTAGGAGTTTCATAGTTTGAGCTCTTACATTTAGGTAAAGATTAGTTTTGATTTAATATTTGTGTGTAGTGTGAGATGGAGTACGACTTAATTTTTTTTTATATGTGAATATCCAGTTGTCTCAGAACCATTTGTTGAATAAATTCTTTTCCTGTTGAATTGTCTTGGCATCCTTGTTGAAAACCACTTGAGCATAAATGTAAGATTTTATTACTGGACTTCATTTCTGTTTCATTGAGTCATAAGCCAATCCTTTTGTCAGCACCACAGTGTCTTAATTACTGTAACTTTGTTGTAAGTCTTCAACAACTTGTATGCCCTTCAACTTTGTTCTTCTTTTTCAGAATTGTTTGTCTATTCTGAATCCCTTGCATTTCCATATGAATTTTATAATTAGTTTGTCAATATCTGAAAAAACCTGGGATTTTGACAGGGGTTGTATTAAATCTGTAGATCAATTGGGGAAATATTGCCGTCTTAACTGTATTAAGTCTTCTTGGTTCATGAACGTAGAATGACTTTCCATTATTTAGATCTTGTAAAATGTATTTCAACAATGTATTGTAGTTTTCTAAGTGCAAGTTTTGCACATCTTTTGTTAAATTTATTCCTAAATATTCTTTATACTATTGTAAATAGAATTGTTTTCTTTATTTTGGGGTTATTCCTTGTTAGTGTACGGAAGATACAGTTGATTTTTGTGTACTGATTTTGTATACTGACACTTTGCTGAACTAGTTTATTCATTGGTTTTAATCAGTTTTAGTGGATTCTTCTGGACTTTGCACAGACAAGATCATACCACCTGTAAATAGAAATTGTTTTACTTCTTCCTTTCTGATCTTTTCTTTTTCTCACCTGAGTGCTCTGAGTAGGACCTCTACTACAATGAAATGGAAATGGTGAGGTTGGGGATCTTTGTCTCATTCTTGGCCTTAAGGGGAAAGCTTTTAGTTTGTCTCCATTAAACATGATGCTAGCTGTGGTTTTTCATAGATTTCCTTTTTCAGCTGGAGGAAATTCCCTTTTATCACTTTCTAGCTTGGTTGTCAAAGTACTATTTAACTACCCTTTATAAAGGAAAGAAGTAAAATCAGTTTCCATTTTCAAAAATTTCTCTTTGTCCCTTATCCTCTTCCATTTTTTCATTTATTCAGAAAATGCTTATTGGGCCTATATTGAGTAATAGAGTAATTTTAAAGAAGTTACTCAAGAAACTAATTATCTAATGGAATATTCTCTTTCCCTATCCTCTTGAGGCACTAGAATTTCTCTCTCCTTTTCCTTCTTCCTCAGGATAAGCTGCTAATTTACCTACTGTGGAGCTAAATGACGTAGCATTGACAAGGGAGATTGCATTCGAAAGCCTTTGTCTAATTGATACATGAAAGGTATTTTCCAGGTAAGGAACCTCAGGCATCAGTCATGGTCATGGGGGCCGCCACGTGAACTGGTACTCGATACGAAGTCATCTTTAGCAAAATGGGAATACAGAAGCTCTTTCAGAGTGGCGGAGAGTAACTTAGTTACATCAATCTGACATTCTGTTCCTGATCTGTTCATGTCAGCTAGTTTTTGAAACTAACCTCTTGAACTCTGAGTTTGGGTGATGTTCAGTCTGGTAATGAAGTAGATAGTGGCATGAATGAGATGGGCACACCAGCTCTGCTGCCTAAGACAAGAACTTTATTTATTCACATCCAACCCTTTTTCAGAAAGGATTAATGCCACTTAAGTGATGAAGGAATTGGGAGGCTGGGAAGTGAGAACAGAAAGGTCTGTTTGGGGTTTGAACCCTGCCTCACCTCCTGGAAAACGCTGCCCCTTCCAGAAATAGCTTCTCCTACCCTTCTACCAGAGTTGTAGCAGGTGATAGAGCATCCCCTCTTCCACTGGCCCAGATGAAGTGAAGCCGTTAGAACCTCTTGGCACAGTGACAGTGGCTTCTCTCCTAAGTCCTACACATGAGTGAGAGCTAGCAGACACACCACTCCAGAACCCCCAGGAGGAAAGACGTGAAATAGAAGACCAATACAGCCCGTCCTCCAGTCCTGTTCCTCCTCCCTCACCCCAGGCATCTATTAGTATCTTAGGGTACAGATATAATGAGAGACTTCAAAGTCACTATCAGCTAGAGTCAACAAGAGTAAGGGAGACCCTAGGGGGGTAAAGCAGTGAAATCACTTTCCAAATATGTGTTTGGGCAGTTTAGTGAACTCATTCACTTATGAAGTAAGGTTACTGAGTTCAGAGTCTATGCTCAGGAAGCAGCACCTGTTCTTGGAATGGAGATGGCCTCTTTAAAGAAGTAAAGTGTAATGTTTCAGCACTTTAAATCCTAACTCAAAAGGAAAATAAACCAGAAAAATGTTAAGGATAGATCCTTAACCTACATATATCACTAGTATATAGTAAATGTAACATAACTGCAGTGCTAAAATGTCTACCAACTGGTATTTCATGTACACCTTTTTCCAGATTAACTACATTTTAGCATAATGAGAGTATGATATATGGAGGTCTGGGTTCTGTATTACATATGTGACTACTATTTCATATTTTATTATTTATCAACCATAACAGATTATTCTTAATAAAAAGACTAATCCATGCTACCAACTGGTTTGGAGCTAGAAATATGAATTCCAGATGGCATAATGAATTCTTCCCCTTAGACATGTTTTTCTGACTTCTTTGATGTCAATGGACACTGCCATTATTATATATATAACACTATGGGGGATCCCTGGGTGGCTCAGAGGTTTAGCGCCTGCCTTTGGCCCAGGGCGCAATCCTGGAGTCCCGGCATTGAGTCTCTTGTCAGGCTCCTGGCATGGAGCCTGCTTCTCCCTCCTCCTGTGTCTCTGCCTCTCTCTCTCTCTCTCTCTCTTTCTATGTCTATCATAAATCAATCAATCAATCAATCAATCAATAAATAAATCTTAAATATATATATATATCACTATGTTTGTTGATGCATTTCTTTCTAATACATTTTACATAATTGTGGGATAACATGTATTTTCTGAGGTTTTTTTTTTTTTAAAGATTTTATTTATTTATTAATGAGAGAGAGAGGGACAGAGAGAGAGAGGCTGGCTCCATGCAGGGGAGCCTGATGTGGGACTCGATCCCGGGTCTCCAGGATTAGGCCCTGGGCTGAAGGCGGTGCTAAACTGCTGAGCCACCCCCAGGCTGCCCTGAAGTTTTTTATTTTAGTTATTTATTTTTAAAGATTTTTTTTTATTTACTCCTGAGACAGAGAGAGAAGAGAGAGAGAGAGAGAGAGAGGCAGAGACACAGGCAGAGGGAGAAGCAGGCTCCCTGTGGGGAGCCCGATACGGGACTGGACCCTCGGACTCCAGGATCATGCCCTGGGCCGAAGGCAGACTCGCAACCTCTGAGCCACCCAGGCGTCCCTATTTTCTGAGTTTTTAGTGAGACTCCCATCTTGCTTCATGAAACAGTCTACAGATGCACATTTGCTGCCTCGCCACTTCTGATATGGCTTACATCTCATTTAAAGTTTCAACTTTTATTAAACACCATTCTACTGCAAAGGTTGTAAAATGAAGTGCTCACTTCCTTTCTTACTAAACTGAAACTAAAACTAAAAATAACCTTGTGTCTTACTAGAAAAAAACTAGAAGACATCAAATAGGGTCAGAGCTTTGTTATTAAGTCAAAATTGCCATTATTCCTGTTTGTTTCTTATCTAAGAGGCTTCTTGCACATGCTGCATGGACAGATTAAGGAGAAGCAGTGGAACCCCCTGCCTCTTTGGAGTTTCTTCAGACCTTTTGTGAGCAGTGGTTTGGCTTCAATCTTTCAAGCATAGGGTCCCTTTCGCCAGCGAAGATGGCAGAAGTACAATGACTTTTCATGAGAATCTAAGAGGAGACAAGGCCATCTACCCCCTAAAAAGAAATGACATCTATTTACTCACTTACTGAAGCTCCATTCTTGGGAAATTAGCTCAGATTTTTAAAAAAAGATTTTATTTATTTATTCATGAGAGACACACAGAGAGAGAGAGAGAGAGAGAGAGAGAGAGAGGCAGAGACCCAGGCAGAGGGAGAAGCAGGCTCCATGCAGGGAGCCCGATGTGGGACTCCATCCCGGGACCTCTGGATCATAACCTGAGCTGAAGGCAGACGGCCAACCACCGAGCCATCCAGGCGTTCCCCCCCCTTTTTTCCTTAAAGATTTTATGAAGTTAGCTCAAATTTTGATCTGACTTTTGATGCCAGTGGGAGAGTTCTTTACATTTTGTTCTAGAGAGTTTGTTCTCGCTATTTCACACCGCCTTTGCTTCTCTTGTTAACCAGAACAGGAAACAAAAAAGCATTTTTCAGCTTCGTGTACAGTGTTACCAAAGCTATTCTAAACTACAGTTTCTGCAAATAATCTGCCTTTTTTTTTTTTTTGGTACAGGAGGGAGAAAAGTCAATCTTTCATATTAAAAAATAAAGTTGTGCTTTAGGGAGTTCATCTTTGTGTGCGTTTACTAGAGCTTCTGGAGGAGACAAAACTCCAGTTCTCACATCATTCTTATATTTCCCACACCATGCATGTTTGGAATAGAGTATGAGTGAGCATTAACTTTACAGTTTTCTTCTTTCTACTTTTCTTCCTCCCCCTCCTTCCTTTCCCTCTCCCCTCCCCCCTTCCTCTTCATCTCATTTGAATGGATGCTGACAGCATTGTCCCAGAAGAATTAGCAGTGGCTATTTCTTTCACCAGAAATGTATGATTCTGCTTACCTCAGAGTCAATTCGCTGGAAGACTCTGTGGCAAAAACGTAGGAATATTTTTTAGTAATTCAGGAAAACTAACAAATCCAGCATATCTTTAGATTTAAGTGGGAAATTTACTTTGGATCCAAAATTTAAGAACAGGTGTAATTTTGCATCTTGCATTCTGAGGAACACTAAAACCAGAGAAACAAAAGCATCTAAAGAAATCTATTCTCTTCTGATTTAGGACAAAAAAATGAGTAAAACACCTTTGCAAGAAAATTCACTCCAGTTTTTACAGAATTGATTTTTCCATCTGGCATTAGAGACTAGTGATTATTCAACTTCATAGCACTTGAAATCTATGTTTATTGAATATTTCTGATGGTTATTAAAGTTGAAAAATGGTAGCACCATTTAGCCAAGCTGGTAAACAGGAAGGTTAATTAAATATGCCATGATCATCAATTAGTAAAACATGAAGATAAAACAGCCTTGCAGTTTTTGCTATAATCATTTTTTATTTTATGATTCAGAAAGTACCTTACTTAGGAGTTTCCAGGTCATGAATTATCATTATGAATAACAAGGCTATTCCTATTTGGAAATGCTCTTTTTAAAAATTTTTATATTTTTTAAGAGAGAACATGAGTTGAGGGGTGGGGGAGAGAGAAGGAGAGAGACCCAATCTAAGCAGGCTCCATCCTGAGGTTCAATCCCAGGACCCTGAAATCATGACCTGAGCTGAAATCAAGAGTTGGACGCTCCCCCAACTGAGCCACCCGGGCACCCCTGGAAGTGCTCTTGGGTAAAGGAGTAGTGTTAGACACCACAATACTACCAAGTATTGAGCACCTTGGCTCCAACTTTTATTATATGTGTGTTATGTGACAGATGACCATAAACCCCAGTCACATCTAATAACAGGCGTCCATAGGTTTGTTGGTATTGGCTGACCTAGTCTGGGCTCAGCTGGGCTTGTCTTCAATCTGTGAGCTAGGTTCGGGCCAGCAACACCTACCCAAGACTCGTTTTTCCCCTAGTGAGGGCAGAAGCCTGGAAGTGCAGCTCAATCATGCAATTCTCATTTTAAGCTTCTACCCATGTCTTATCTACGAAAATCCCTTTCCCAGAATAAGTCCCATGGTGCTAGCCCAACAAATATGGGATGGGGAAAGTATGCTTTCCTCATGGCAGTTGGGTGTATATGTGTGAATTTTCACTGAGTCATGTAACCTAACATATCATTTCAGCTTTCTAAAACTTCATTTTCCTCATCAGTAAAATTGGGACAATGTAAGCACCTCTGGATTGTGATGAAAATTCCATGAGGCATTTTAATGTAGAGAGCAGAGAGGATGACCACTAGAATTTTCTGGGATGCAACTGTCGTCACCATGGAAAGGTATATTATAGACTCACAGAACCACACGACAGGAGGAGATGTTCAAGCACCATTTAATAACTTCAAATATACAGAAGACTTGCAAAAATACTAGAAAGATTTTTTTTAAGAGAGAGAATGAGTTGGTAGAGGAACAGAGAGAGAAGGGGAGAGAAGCTCAAGCAAAGTACAGCAGAAGCTCTGCCCAGTGCAGAGCCCAGTGGAGGGTTAGATCCCAGGACCCTGAGATCATGACCTGAGCCAAAATCAAGAGATGGACGCTTAACCCACTGAGCCACCCAGGAAGTCTAATACAAAGAACTTTTGTCCTTCACCCAGATTCACAATTGTTCACATCTTGCCACATTTGCTGTTCCTGAGCCATTTGAGACTTAGTTGCAGACATCACGGCCTTTGATCCCTAACCGCTGCCAGTGTCTATTTCCTCAGAGCAAACCAGTCTGTTATAGCCGCAGCACAAATATCAAATGCAGACAATTTAACACTGATTCAACATTATTATCTACTATATGTCCATATTCAGATGTCACCAGTTGTTTCGGTGATATTCCCTCTTCCCCCACCTTCCTTTCTCCAATCCACAGCCTTCTCCAAAATCACATCCTGTGTTTAGTCTTCAAGGTTTTTGTACTTGCCTTTAAACCTGAAACAGTACTTCAACTTCTCTCTCACCCACGTCATCGCTTTTAAAAAGGTCAATTATTTGGTAGACTGTTCCTCGGTTTGCTTTTGTTATGCTGTTTTTTCGTGATTATTACAGTAGGTTATGCAGTCGGGGCAAAATACATCATGAGTGGTATCGTGTGCCTCCAGCACATCTCATCATCAGGATGATGATGTCCCATTATTGGAGATATTAGCTTTGATCCTGACTGAGGTGCTGTCTGTCAGGTGTCTTCACTGGAAATCACTATTTTCCTTTGTAATTTACGAGAAATCTTTTGTAAAATGCTTTGGGACTGGGACACCTGGGTGGCTCAGTGGTTGAGCATCTGCCTTTGGCTCAGGTCGTGATCCCAGGGACCCGGGATCAAGTCCCACGTCGGGCTCCCTGCAGGGAGCCTGTTTCTCCCTCTGCCTGTGTCTGTGCCTCTCTCTGTGTGTCTCTCATGGATAAATAAATAAAATGGAAAAAAAAATGCTTTGGGACTATGTACATATCCTATTGTTCTTCATACATTCCCCTACTTTTCGCAGCCATTGATAATTCTTCCCTGAATCTGTTATTACTCTGACAGTTTTGAAAGGGTGATTTTCTTACTCCATTGTCTCTTCTACTTTTATTAATTTGCATTTTGCTAGGAGGAATCACTGTCCTTTCATCTTCATTTATTTATTTAATCAGTATGGACTTGTGGATTTTTAGACAATTCCATGGCTTATAAGATATAATACACAACTTTTATTATATTTTGGTGTTCAAATTGTCCCATATTTGGCCAGTTTGAGCTGGCTCCCATGTCCTTTTGATTACATCCTTATTTATTGGCATAAAAGTCATTCGGCGCTCATGTTGTACTTTTTTTTTTTCTCTCCAGTTCTGGAATTAGACATTTCTCCAAGGAACCCTAGTTTAATATGTTCTTTTGCCTTTAGGCTGAGTCATATTAATTCAGATGAAAACTCAAACCATAAGCTCAGTAACACAGGTTTAATAACATGGTCATGAGCACTCCGAGGAACTGCACACTCAAACACGTTTTACTGACTTTTACAGAACTGCAAGTTTATTATATTATAAAAATATTAGAATTTGGCAAATTGACTAATGCACAAGAATTGCATTTTTCATTAGTTGGCCACACCAAGTACATTAAAAAATTATTATTGTTGTTGTGTGTGTGTGTTTTAAGATTTTATTTATTTATTTGAGAAAGTGAGAGAGAATAAGTAGTGGGGAGGGGCAGAGGGAGAGGGAGAAGCAGATGCCCTGCTGCGCAGGAAGCCTGACAGCTGGACAGGGCTCCTGACACGAGATCATGACCTGAGCATAAGGCAGATGCTTCACGGACTGAGCCATCCAGGCGCCCCAATGCGTGTGTGTGTGTGTGTGTGTGTGTGTGTGTGTTTAATTGAAGTCCTTTACTGGCCCTGCTTCCATGAGTGGCCCCCTCAGGGGCACAGAGGAGGGAGTCGGGCAGCTCAAAGAGGAATTGTCTTCACAACATTCCATTTATACACAGAACTAAATAGACAAGCACAGAGTCGCTATTATGGTTAGAAGTCAGCAGCATGGGAAAAAAGAAGAACAGGTGGGGAATTGGGGTGTCATTAAAAAAATACAGCCCCCCCCCCAAGAGATGCCTGGGGGGAACTTGGTCTGCTTCAATTCAAGAGGAATCATAAGATCAAAGTGGTTTGGGAAAGCTAGAACCCTGAGGGATGGAGGGAGGAGGAAGATCAGAGGGAGAATGGGAATGCCCAGCATGGGGCTCGATCTCATGACCCTGAAATCATGACCTGTAGCTGAAATCAGGAGCTGGAAACTCAACCGACTGAGCCACCCAAGTGTCCCATCTGTTCTCTTTTTATAAGTTTATTTGTTTACTTTTTATTAATCTCTACACCCAACATGGGACTCAGACTCACTATCCAAGATCAAGAGTTCCATGCTCCTCTGACTGAGCCAGCAGATGCCCCTCTTTCCTTTCTTAAAAATCACAGTCAAATGCAATGAAGAATCTGGACATTGTTTTGACTGTTGGAAGAGAAAGACGTCATCTGTCTGAATGTAACACGGAAACTTTAGTGTCCATATTAGCAGCAATAATTCATACAATGGCATTAACGGGGAACTCAGTGGGCATGCCTATTTTTTAAACCTTCCTACTAACCAAACAGCCTTTTTTGTCATGAAATCCATACAACCTGGTGGGTTACTCATTTACGAATTGATTCTTTTCTGCTCCTACTACTTGTCCTCCTTTCCAATTTTCCATTTATATTCCCATGGATGTCAAACACAGCACCCTCTCTTCGTCTCACATTCCTGAGGATGCCGAATTGTCTAAGAGGTTGGGTTTCCTTCAGCCTCTGCAAGGAGCAAAACACTTCGGGTAGCAACCTGTACCCTCTCATGTGACTCTAGAGCTACCCAGAAAGTACAAGTGTTTGGACGGAGCCAGGAGCAGAAGCAGAGAATTCCAGGTCTGGCCCAGCTGAGGGGCGACCTGCTGGCATCATTCTACCAGCCTCCAGTGAGGGTGAGGGTGGGGACTTGAACCTGCCCTCAGGCTGGGCAGTGTGAAGAGGGTGAGAGAGAGTGCACAGGGCCCACAGAAGTCTCTACAACACCATCTCTTAGTGGAAAACTGCATGAGACTTCTCCTTACTGGCGAATCCTAGGCACATTTTTAGTGCTTTGTCTGAAATTGACATAATATGATTAATCTAATTTGTATTATTGGTATGTGTGTGCTTATCTGTCTGCTTCCCAAATTTTTATGCAAGCACCTTGAGATCAGGGACGTCTCTAGCTGATCTTCACACACTTCATACAGTTGGTAAACAATGAAAATGCTCAATAACTGTTGGTTGACCTGAAATTTGATGATCTCCTCTATTCTCAATATCCAACTATACAATATATTCACCTGCAGGGTTACCCCCCAATTATTTCCCCTTAAACAGGCAACAACACTTAGACCAACACTTTGGCAACATTCAGGTCCAACTTGGACCCTCATCACTTGTGACAAATCACATTGTTTAAAATCAGCTATCAGGGTGGAGTTTGTTTTAATAAGGGAGCACATCCAGACTCAAGAGGGTATGATGGTGTCAGGGTGCTCTGCTGTGCAGGTCTGAGCCACCATTCACTATTCATCATCTGTTTTGTGGGAGTGGGAAGGGTCCACAGAGGTCCACAAACAAACATCACCGTTCAGAATTAACTGTCTCGTTTGTGGTTCTAGAATAATAGCATATTTATTTCAATCTGTTTGATTAACTTCCCTAAATCTTTAATCTCCAAAGCATAAGTGTTTAACATGTTTAATCATTTACATGAATGATTAAAATAAGAATTGGGGCTTTTCTCTTTTCCTTAAAGATTTATTTATTTAATTAAAAAATCTTTTATTTATTTATTCATGAGAGACGCAGAGAGAGGCAGAGACACAGGCAGAGGGAGAAGCAGGCTCCATGCAGGGAGCCCAATGTGGGACTCGATCTTGGGACTCCAGGATCAGGCCCTGGGCCGAAGGCAGATGCTTAACCACTGAACCATCCAGGGGTCCCCCTTATTTATTTGTTTTTAGACAGGTGGAGGAGGGGCAGAGAGAGAAGAGAAGCAGACTTCCTGGTGGGCAGGGACTCTGATGTGGGGCTCAAACCTATGATCCTGAGATCATGACTTGAGCCAAAATCAAGAGTAGGTTGCTTAACTGACAGAGCCACCCAAGTGTTCCAAGAATTGGACCTTTTCTTAAAAAAGAAATAATAATTGACTATAAACAAGGAATATGAACTCTGTTCTCTCACCTCATCATCCTTGAATCTGGGCCAGCTCAAGTACCAGGCTCTGGAGACTGACCACCCTGCTGGGACTCTCAGGTCTGCTGCTACCTTCTGATTGTGCCATTTGGATGAGTTCCTGAACCTTTCTGTGCTTCTATTTCCTCATCTTAAAAATGAGCATTATAACTGTTCATCTAATCCTAACAACATTGTTGTGAGACTTAAGTAAGTCAACCTGTATTAAAAGCTCCCCATGGACCCTGGCACGTGGTGCACCAGTGACTGTGAGCCATTTGGTGAGACTACAAGGTATCCAGTGAGCATACATGCCCAGCTCTTTCAGGGGCACTCGGCCCTTTGGAGCCCATTGTCATTCTTCCCCTAGTACTAAAAACAGCTGAAAGCTTTGTGGATTGCTGAGGGAGGGCTACATTAGCTTTTTTGGGGGCTTGGAAGTATTTCTGGGCTGAGATTATCAGTTTATGGAATGGAGTTCCCTCCCCGAGGGTCCCTAAGACCCTGGGTTTCTTGGAGGATCCAGCTGCTACCCCATCAGTGGGGAAGCTGCCTTCTGAAAGGACACAGAAGTGAGGGCAGCCAGGGGCCCAGGGATATTTGGATCAAGGGACTCATGAAGAAGAAAGCCACTGGGAGGACAGTAAGGAGGAAGGAAGACCAAGGTACCAAATGTCAGGCTTTCAGCGGAAGTAGAAAGATGCTGTCGACAATATCTTACAGGAGTCAGAGCTTGTAAAGACTTACTCACCAGGCTTAAGTGTGCATTAAGCAGCTGCAGGGTTACTCTGCAAGAACAGTGAGTCTCGAGGATGCCGTAAGAGCTCCTTTATGGGGCCTCCCTGCCCACTAATATTCTGTAGTCTCTCTTTAGAAAGCCTCGTGACATCTTACCCTGTACTTTCTAAATGTGGGTTTGCCCAACTGTTGCTCAGCAGATCTTGGGCAGCCAGGGACAAAATTAAACCCAGTGTTCACGAAAGGGATTATAGCACATGGAATGGTTGGTGGTGGCCTTCTGGTTTCTCCTGTGTATTTCTATGGGATGCTTTGCAATCGATAGTCGGCCTAAGGAGCCACTCCTGGGGTATTGGGGCCCCAGATACTTGAAGAAACCTGAAAGCAGGTTTTGATGTTTAGGCAGTTCTGCAATGAGTGAGTGGCACAGGGTCTGTTTGGTTATTTATTGTAGTTTCATTTCCGTGTTCATATTTGTTTGCTTCTAATTGACCTGTTATGTTTCAATGTATTTTGTTTTAGTTACTTGGCTGCCTTGATCTACATCCAACATCTCCAACACTGGAGAAGTAATTAAAATCAAATATTGTCTCTCTTCTGTGAGAAAATGGATACACACATTTTTTCTTTGCTGAGCAAATGGCTAGCACATTTACCTTGGCGCTGCCTGCATTTTAGAACACGTATTTCCTTCACCTCCCATAATGGGAAGAAAATGAACACTTTGAATTCTACAGTGGATTTGTGGAAAGGTTTGTAATTCCACAATGCTGAATTGTTAAAATGGTGTGGGCTATGAATGATCTCATGTCACTAATACAAAATGAAAATCCCTGCAGGCGATTGCTTTTCCTAATTCTGTTTGATTTTCTGAGAGCAGACACCATTATTCAAAGCACACATGAAATCATGCACCTGGGCATTTAAATTTGGGATTGAATCTCCTACAGACCTGAGCTTGAAGAAGGCCTTCAGGGAAGTAGCATTTTCCCAGCAGCAGATTTAATAACCCCGGGGAGAGGGTTTGTGAACCCTACTGTCCATCATGGACCTCAGTTATTTTAAAGTGCCATACAAGGGAAATAGATTTTATTAAGAAGATTTCTATTCCACCGACAAGGTATTTGAAGATTGTAATAGACATAAAAAACCAACCATGTATTATGAGATGATTTGTCAGGTTTCTGTTAAGTTTCTTCTTCTTCTTTTTTTTTTTTTTCTGGTTTATGCTATTTGGTACTGCAAATAAGCAGTGCTAAAAAATGCCTTAGATAGCAGCTTGCTTTGGAAAAATGAAATCCGATCTGTGTGAAATCTAGAAAGGAAAGCTCCTTTCTACATTACTATGCTTTTTTCTTATGCATCACTCATTCATTCATTCCTCATTTGGGTTTCACTGCTGCTTTCCATGTTAAGTGCAGAATTCATGGTGCTTGATGGCTTTGTGAGAATCTGAAGATGGGGCTATCCCGGTGGCTTAGCAGTTTGGTGCCGCCTTTGGCCCAGGGCGTGAACCTGGGGACCCGGGATCAAGTCCCTTGTCAGGCTCCCTGCATGGAGCCTGCTTCTCCCTCTGCCTGTGTCTCTGCCTCTCTCTCTCTCTGTATCGCTCATGAATAAATAAATAAAAAATCTTTAAAAAAAAAAAAAGAATCTGGAAGAGGATGGATGGAAAGTCTTTCTCTGGCACTTCCTTGGCTTTCTTATTCTAGGATCATGTGTCCATGTGTTTATGTATCTGTAGGACCTGCATCTTGTAGGGGAAACAGAATCTGTAGCATGCTGGGGGCCCGGGCGGGGCAGTGCTAAGGGAGGCAAAGGGGGCTGCTGCTGAACCATGGCACTTTGCCAGCCAGCTGTGACGCCACACAGGATGGGTCTGTGACTCCTTCAGGCTACTTTGACTCAATCTTCTGATAGTAAGGAGGAATAATCAGGAGAGCTCTTGGATTTTCTAGAATGACTGTTGCAGTTCCTTGCTTCGCCACTGGAAATTTTAGCTGTGCACATTTTATGTGCTTTTATATATATAAACACCTCTCTATTCACACAAGTATTTGTTGAGTATCTACTATGTGCCAAGCATGTTCTTGATGCTGGAGATATAATAGTGGAGAAAAATCACAGACATGGTCCTCATCCTTCTACTAATAGAGATGCTGGTTTAGTGGAAAGGATGACATTAAATGAAGAATAATATGTGGGGGGGTTGGTGAAACAGATGAAGGGGATTCAGAGTACACTTATCATGATGAGGACTGAATAATGCATAGAATTGCTGAATCACTCTACTGTATACCTGTCACTAATATAACACTGTATGTTAAGTATATTGAAATTTAAACAATAAAGAATTTTTTAAAAAGAAGAAACAAAAAAAATCCCCTATAATCTTAATATATCATATGTTGTTGAAATCCTTCCAGCCATTGTTCTATGCATATACGTTACAATAAATAAAATGGATTTATTTTAAACAATTAAAAAAGAACAACGCAAATATTTAATTACAGACCGGGCAGGGGGCGGCTTTCAGAAGAAAAACTCTGTGCATTGAGTGACTCTGGGAGGGGAACCTGTCCAAGTGGTGGGGACCAGAGCAGCCCTCTGAGAAGTAAATTTAAGCAAAGACCTGAAGGATGAGGGGGCATTGGCCAGGCAAAATGTTGAGCAGAAGAAGGTTCCAGGCAGAAAGAAGAGCCTGTGGGAAGATGCTGTATTCAAGCAAAGGCAGGCTAGTAGGGTGGGAGAATGGTGAAGGTAGTAGACGCTGCTGGTGGCCCCTCTGTCCTCTCGTGGATTCCCCGATTGAGAGTATGTTCTGGCTCCCTCCAGCAAGGTTCTGGGACTCTCCATCTGAGGGCAGCTCTGGCATGCTCATCCTGAGCAGTTCAGGGCAGCTGGGAGGTACTGGAGTGGGGGTCCTTCCTAGTAGCCATTAGCCAGAGTCAGAGGTTAAATGCCCCTGCTTCCTCATCCCTCCCACTGGAGAACTCAGAGGCAAGTCCTACTCCACTTCCTAACAGATCCCAGCAGCACTGAGCTCCAGTTGTCTGCAGGGGTGACAACTCATGCACACACCATCACTGCTTTCTTTCTTCTGGCCACTCTCCCAAGTCCTTCCTGATACCTCTTGGGGTCACCTCACAAACAAGCTACTTGTCTCTTGGTTCGCTCCTGGGAAAACTAATGAGGGAGGAGGAGGCTGAAAGGAAGGCAGAAGTCCGGGTGTAGAAGACTTGGGTTCTCAAAGCATGGTTCCTGGGACCCCAGTGTTGCCTGAGACCTTATCAGGGAATATGAAAGTCAAATCAATTTTTTACAATAGTGCTAAGAAGGTATTTACCTTTTCTGCCATTGTGATATTTTACTGTTAAAGTGTAAATCAAGGGTAGGTAAAACCAATGGAGCTTTAGTGCAGTTGTACTATGATTCATAGTCTTCACTACATGTGTTTACAAAAATAATTCGTAAGTTTTTCTTAAAAATGTCCTGATGAAGCTGTAAAAATGATTACTTCTTATTAAGTCTCTTCTCTTGAGTATAATTTTAAAAAATTCTGTGTAATAGAATGGGAAATATGCATAAAGCACTCTGTGGACACCACTCCAATGGCTTTTTTTGAGGAAAAGCACTTGAGTTGTGAGTTAAACAACCTCATGCTTCATGGAGCACTATTTTTGGTTGAAGGAATGACTGGTGGATGATCAAACTATGATTATTCACACTTGGATATTTGCCAGATACTTTCTCAAAAATTAACAAAGTGACATTATTTGTTGCCAATAATAAAATATGAGCTTCCAAGTGAAAACCAGAATTTTGGAAAACTTGTGTTTCTCATGGATAGGTTGATGTCATGGTTAGGTTGATAGTTTCTTAACACTTAAAGACTTTTCTGAGGAGATGGTTTGATGTTAACAGATGTGATGTTTTTGATACTGTGTAAATGTACTATGGTAACATTTTGGAAGGTCTGCCTGACTCAGTGAACCAATATTTTCCAAATGACCAAACTATGATGGTTCAAAATCACTATGGGTAATGAGCACCTGGCTGGCTTAGTTGGTAGCACATATGACTCTTGATCTCAGGGTCATGAGTTTGAGCCTCATTTTGAGTGTAGAAATTACTTTAAAAACATCATGTATGGGTGAAAGATCTCTCCTTCTGCCCCTCCTCCCACTCAAGGTCCCTCTCTCTAAATAAATAAATTCTTAAAAAAATGAATACCACAATGATCTGAAATGCCTATTAAACAGCCCATTTTCCAACTACATATCTGTATGAGGCCAGCTTGTCTTCAGTTTATCAACATGATATATAGCAGCAAATTGAATGTAGATGTGAGAATCCAGTTGTTTTCTTTCTTTCTTTCCTTCTTTTTTTTTTAAGATTTTATTTATTTATTCATGACAGGCAGAGAGAGAGAGAGAGAGAGAGAGAAAGAGAGAGAGGCAGAGACACAGGCAGAGGGAGAATCTGGCTCCATGCAGGGAGTCCGACATGGGACTCCATCCGGGGACCCCAGGATCACGCCCTGGGCCAAAGGCGGCGCTAAACCACTGAGCCACCCAGGCTGCCCTGGGTGTTTTCTATTAAGTCAGGAACTTAAGAGATTTGCAAAAATAGGGGCACTTGCGTGGCTCATCATGATGTTAGGGTCCTAGGATTGAGCCCCAGGTAGGGCTCCCTGATCAGTGGGGAGTCTGCTTGTTCCTCTCCCTCAGCCCCTCCCCCTGCTCTCTCTTTAAAAAAAAAAAAACAGATCTGCAAAAATGAGAAACAATGGTACCCTTTTCACTGAACATGGTTTGCTTTGGAAAATACAGTTTGTCTTCATAAACTTATTATTTGTGTAAATCGTGTCGTTTATATTAATTATATTAATATGCAATGGTGTTACTTAAAAATACATTCATAATTAAAAACAACCTTTTCTTGGGACGGCTGGGGGGCTCAGTGGTTGAGTGTCTGCCTTCAGCTCAGGGTGTGATCCCGGGGTCCTGGGATCGAGTCCCACATTGATCTCCCACGGGGAGCCTGCTTCTCCCTCTGCTTGTGTCTCTGCCTCTCTCTGTGTCTCTCATGAATAAATAAACAAATCTTAAAAAAAAAAAAACCCAAACTTTTCTCAATTTAATTTTCTAATATGGTAAATGTTGATAGATATAACCCACATATGTAAAAATTCTTTGAAGTCCTCAATATATTTTACAAGTGTAAAGGGTTTCTGAGATCAAGAAGTTTGAGAACTTCTACTGTGGAACCTTGCCCTGAGGAGTTTCAAGCAGGGAAGTTTCAAGTTGAGGCAGATTTTTAAAAATCCTTAGCCTTGCATGTGTGTTTGTGTGTGTGATTATGGTCTGTTGACAACTTCTGCAGCTACGGAAGGCCAACAGATCCTAATGGGGCGCCTGCAATCTCTCCCACCCATCCCTGCCGAGAGAGACACCTCAGCCCCACCCGCGGGCAGGTGCACACAGGGATCGGCTCCCCGGTCGCGAGGCTTCATTTCTGGGTCTTCCAGAGCCCTGCAAGTCACCTGAGGCATGTGCAACGTGCCGGGCGGTGTCTAAGCTGGTGGCAGGGTCCCTGAAAAAGGGAAGACTGAGTCTTCACCCTTGGAAGGTCTGAGGCTCAGGAGGCAGGCAGTCCCTTCTGCAGGGGAACCTCAGCGCCCTTCCCTCGGCCTGTCCCGACCCTCGGAAGCCGTGACCTCCTGGACGCCTCCTGCCCTTGCTGTGCGCTCCGCGGGCTGTGGTCGGCTTGAGCAAGGAGGGCAAGAGGGAGAGTTTAAGTGGGGGAAGCGGGCAGGAAAAAGACCAAAGAACGGGACAAAGGCCTGCGGGCGGAGCGGCATCGTCAGGTGTAAGAGCACAGGCCGGAGAGCCCGCCTTCCCGAGCCCAGGGGCCCTCGTCAGGCCAGCGGGACGTGCCGGGGCTTGGCACGGTTGGGGGACCCTCGCCTCGCCTCACCTCCTTCCACCCGCCCAGGCGGCTCCTCTTCAAAAATCCGTCCCTGCCAGCACCATTTCCAAAATCCTTTCAGGGATAAATAAGAGGTTGCTTCTTTCTGAGTGGGCAGCAGAATGGGAAGCAAGTAAGTGTCCCAGAGTGGAAGCATGAAGCCTCCGGTGTAGTTTTCCTGAATCCGATCCTCTCTCTGGACGTCCTCCTTTGCAGAAGGGACACAGTCCCAGAAGAGACGATTCTGACTTGAGTTTGCGCCTTCCTCTCCTTTCTGGCCTTCATTATGTGAAAAGACTTCACACAGAGGCAGTCTTGACAAAATGATCTGGTTTTAGAGATCTTGCCTTGTGAAACTTTGCAAAGTCTTCAGAAGACGTTCTCCAAATAAAAATGTATTCTTGTAATGCCACAATGTGAAGCAATTATAAGTCAGAAAAATAATTCCCTTTCCTTCTCCTTCTGGCTAGTGGTCTGATGCTACCCTGGAAAATCTCATCAAATGCTTTCCCTCCTCTCTCTTACTAATACAGCCCTGTTGTGCGTCTTTAACATCTGCACTCTGGATTTCTACAGCGTCCCCAGCGATCTTCTAGAGTCCTGAATTGCTTTTGTCTACTCCACTCTGAACCACCAGCTGGCCCTGCCCGCTCCCAGCCTGTTGCTTCCCATTGGCTGAGCAATAAAGGCTCTTCTCCTGAAGACAGAACGAAGAGAGAATGTCACAGCTGGTACTACTGATGCTTGTCAAGTAGCCACATGCTCCTGCACATTTCCCAGCCTCCCTTGCAGTTAGGCTGGGCCCATGTGACCAGGTTTGGGCCAGGGGGAGATGTATGAAAGTAACCTCTCAGCTCCCAGACCGGGCCCTTAAACACTTCCCGTGGTACCTCTAGCTGTCTTGTCCTGCTGCGGTGTCCTTGTAGTCATGTGTGTGTTCCCGGTTGAATTGCATAATCGAGTTGTGGAGGATGAAGTCATTAGGGTGGGCCCTAATCTCATCTGATTGATATGCTTCTAAGAAGAGGGAAATTTGGACACAGAGAGATTGGGACTGCGATTATGAAACCATGAACCCAGGAATCCTTGAGACTATCAGAAGCTGGAAGAAGCAAGGAAGGATCCTTCTCTAGAGGCTAAGGAAGGTGCATTGGCCTGCTGATACCTTGGCTTCAGACTTCTGGCCTCCAGGTGGTGAGACGGGCACTTCTGTGGTTTTGAGCCCCCCACCCTCGTTTGTGACGACACTTTGTTAAGGCCGCCTTGGGCCTCAGTACACAGTGAACTACACTGAGTGGTTCCTGGACACAGAAGCTGCCTGGCCTGCCTCAGACTTTTTGTGAATGAGATCGATCTAAACCCTTCCTGTGGTAAGCCGTGGCAATTGAAGAAAGTAGTTGTTGCCGCAGCACATCCTGGCTTATCCTGATGCATGCAGTACCTGAGCACTTCGGCCATCCTGTTGGGATTTGGTGTGTGTGTACAACTTCCTGGAAAGTGACTTCCCTGAGGCCAAAGAGAATACCTTTGATGTTTGTATCATATTTCTGGCATATCATTTAGTTCATAGTGCTGAGTTAAACGCATTAGTGGAATTAATTCTCAGAGAAGCTTCTGCTAGCCTGGTTCTGGGAAGGTCAAGGGGTCCCTGTTGCTGGAGGTCTGAGATCTGATTTTGTGATTTGCCAGCAGTGATATCTCGGCCTCCCCAAGGAGGGTGAGTCACAAAGGCGGGCAGTCTAGGCTTTGTAAACACCATGCAGGAAGGCCTGGTGGGTCTCTGAGGTCTTAGGTTCAGACTGTAATTACCTAAGCTCACCATGTGACTGAAGGATCCAAAGCCCTGTCACTCCGGGGGTGATGTGTGTGCATAGTTGTGTGTGTGTGAGATTGTTGGTAAAGAGGATGAGGGTCTCCTGGGGATTCTGAGGGCCAGAGGTCTATGTTACTGCTTTTCCTTCCTTCCTTTCTTTCTTTCTTTCTTTCTTTCTTTCTTTCTTTCTTTCTTTCTTTCTTTCTCTTTCTTCTTTCAAATTTATGTTGAATTTTATGCCATTTTTAAAAGTTTAGATAATTGACACATAACATGTAAATTTAAGGTATATGGTGCATTGATCTGAAATATTTACATATTACAATATGGTTGGCACTGTGACAATCATGTTCCATTATTAGGATTTCTTTCTTGTGGTTGTGTTACTGTTTTTTCTAGGGTACCAGCCAGACAATAGGTCAGAGTTCAGATCAGATTCTTCTCTTATTCCTTAACACTTTTTGAAGAGTTAAAAACATTCAGAAAAATACACATCAAAAACAACACGTGTAGAGTTCAGAATTAATAAATATTAACATTGTTGATCTTACTTTAAAAAAATCTTATTTATATATTTATTTATTTTAGAGAGAGAGTGTGTGTGGGCACAAATGGGGGGAGGAGCAGAGGGAGAGGAACAAGCATCCTCTGCCCTGAGCCTAGAGCCTGATGTAGCCCTTGATCCCATGACCCTGAGATCATGACTTGAGCCAAAATCAAGAGTGAGACGCCTGTCTGAGCCACCCTGGAGCCCCTTTACTTTGTATTCTTTAAAAATAAGAGGTATTTCAGACAATGTTGAGCTTTAATTTGCTCCCCTCCACATATCTCCTGGATGGTCCCACATCCTTGTCACCATTTTTATAAATTTAATGTGTGTTCTTACAGTTCATACTTTGTACTTTACAAAGGACCCACAAGTCCTTTGTAAAGGTAAAACAAGTAGTTTTACCTTGTATTTAAAATTAAATAAGTGGTATATTGCTATGTGTACCCTCCTAAAATGTGTTTAAAAACATGGTCAGGGCAGCTGGGTGGCTCAGTAGGTTAGGAGTCTTGATTTCAGCTCAGGGTGTGATATCAGCATCCTGGGATCCAGCCCCGCATCCGGCTCCACATTCAGCAGAGAGTCTGCTTCTCTCTCTCCCTCTTCCCCTCCACATGCTCCTGTTCCCTCTCTCTCTGTCAAATAAATAAATAAATAAATAAATAAATAAATAAATAAATAAATAAGATCTTTAAGAGAAACATTGTTATATTTGAGATCTACACACATCAATGCATGTACATGTAGTCTGATCATTGTAACTGTGTAAAGTATTACATCTCTGGAAAGTATCACAATCAGTTTATCCATTTTCCTACTGATGAGCTTTCTAGGCTGTTTTCCCTTTTACTGTCACTGCTGCTGTGTACACCCTAGCACATGCCCCCTCCTTGTGCACAGGCTAGAATGTTTCTTGAAGGCATATACCTAGATGTTGAATTGCTGGGTAATTGAAATGTTTCTCTCCTTTTTTTTTTTTTTTAAAGTAAACTCCAGGGGATCCCTGAGTGGCTCAGCGGTTTAGCACCTGCCATTGGCTTAGGGCGTGATCCTGGAGTCCTGGGATCAAGTCCTGCATCAAGCTCCCTGCAGGGAGTCTGCTTCTCCCCCTGCCTGTGTCTCTACCTCTCTCTCTCTCTCTATCTCTCATGAATAAATAAATAAATAAAATCTTTAAAAAAAAATAAGGTAAGCTCCATGCCCAATGTACAGCTTGAACTCATATCCCCAAGATTAAGAGTTGCATGCTCTACCAACCGAGCCAGCCTGGTGCCCCTGAAATGTCCATTTCCAACTTACTAGACAGAAGCCTCATTTCCCCAGGCGCTGGGCTCACAGCTCTCAGTCAGAAGGATGCACCTATCTAAGGTTATGCCCTCTTCCTGGAGGTGGCCTGTATCTGTAGGGGGAGGACAAGGGGTGCCCAAGGCCTGGCCCTTTTGTTTCAGTGGAGTCAACCCCAAAGGGTAAGTGCAACTCTGTAGCTCCATGGGGTTGGCTGAAATCTATGCTAACACTTGTATGGCAGCTCAGCTATTCCTTCTGCCCTCCTGCTTCCTCACACCTTTTAGATGCTGTGCCCACCCTCACCCCCCAATACTCTCCAGTCTAATTCCTGTGTGCCAGGCTGCAGCTCAGAGCCTGTGCCTGGGGAAATGCCATGGGGCACTAGATGGTGCCAACCTGTTTTCCAAAGTACCTGTGCTGGTTTACACACACCAGAAATTCCTCCTTCCCTAAACCTGTACCTAGACTTTGCATTGTTATGCTTTTCCTTTTTGCCAATCTAATGGATGTGAAACCGAACTGTATTGTGGTTTACATCTGCATTTGCCATAATCACAGACCATGTCCTTCCTCCTTCCCTAAACCTGTACCTAGACTTTGCATTGTTATGCTCTTCCTTTTTGCCAATCTAATGGATGTGAAACCGAACTGTATTGTGGTTTACATCTGCATTTGCCATAATCACAGACCATGTCCTTCCTCCTTCCCTAAACCTGTACCTAGACTTTGCATTGTTATGCTCTTCCTTTTTGCCAATCTAATGGATGTGAAACCGAACTGTATTGTGGTTTACATCTGCATTTGCCATAATCACAGACCATGTCCTTAATAATGAAAACACAACATGCTAGCGAATGCAAGTTTGTTCTGTGGTCCTAGCCTTGCCCTAAGGAGGTGGCTGTTGGACTTCCTCTAGCCACTGACTCTCCCATTCTCTGGTTGCATCTCCTTGGTGCTGCTGAGGCCCCGGGCTGGTCAGGCCAAGATGAGCTCCCTTCCAGTGTGTCCAGGCCAGCAGCGTCACCCCCAACAGTACTTCAGTTTCTCGTATTCAAGTTTTACATATTTTTGCTTTTGAAGTCATAGGCAGCCAGGAACAACTGAGATGGAAAACAGAAAACAACAAAAAACAAAACACGACAAAAAAACAAGACAAACCAAACTAAACCAAACCAGAAAACAGAGTCACCCAGTCGCTGCTGGGTGGTGATATGGGGCAGGATGGTGCCCTTGGCCAGGTCAATGGAGATGCTGGGGAAGATCTTGTGATGGACTCAAAGTGTGTAAATCACTTCAGGACTAGGGATGTCTCTCAGCCTGGAGGAGGATGTGTCTGGGTCTGGAAGGAGGGTGGGTTTTACAGTGGGAAACAGACGATTCCACTAATCTCTTTAAGAACTGTGTCGGGAGGGATCCCTGGGTGGCGCAGCGGTTTGGTGTCTGCCTTTGGCCCAGGGCGCGATCCTGGAGACCCGGGATCGAATCCCACGTCGGGCTCCCGGTGCAGGGAGCCTGCTTCTCCCTCTGCCTATGTCTCTGCCTCTCTTTCTCTCTCTCTCTGTGTGACTATCATAAATAAAAATTAAAAAAAAAAAAAAAAAGAACTGTGTCGGGAGAGGCTTGTGTGTGGTGCCTGGGGCACCAGCACCTCCTTGGTTTTGAGACAGTCACTCAGAGGAGAACCTAGATCATTTGATGAAAGAAAAAAAATATTTACTCTCACCTAAATGTAAATTCAGTAGGAATAACAAAGCTGTGAATACGCTTTTGGACAGTGTGCTCTGGGTCTCTGGAGTTAGTCAAAGGGATGCATGCATCCATATGTGGGTGAGAATTTTCCTGACAAATGATTCTAACCTGCAGGCCTGATCATATTGTGGGTGAGTGGTTGCCAGTGGCTGGGTGGGGGTGGGTGGGGAGATGTTGGTCAAAGGGTCCAAACTTCCGGCCATAAGACAAGGTCTGGGGATCTTTTTTTTTTTTTTAAGATTTTATTTATTTATTCATGAGGGACACACACAGAGAGAGGCAGAGAAAGAGGCAGGCTCCATGCAGAGAGCCCGACGTGGGACTCGATCCCAGGACTCCAGGATCACAGCCTGGGCCCAAGCCAGGCACTCAACTGCTGAGCCACCCGGGGTCCCATGTTCTGGGGATCTAACGTACCGGATGGTCACTGTAGTCACTAATTCTGCATTGTATATTTGAAAGTTGCCGAGAATAGATTTTTTTTAAAAAAGATTTTATTTATTTGAAAGAGAGAGAGAGAGAGAGAGAGCGCGCGCACAAGCGGGGGAGCCGCGGAGGGCGAGGGCGAGGGCGAGGGCGCCCACACGGCTCGGTCCCGGGACGCCGGGGTCACGCGCGGCCGTGGGCGGAGGCAGCTCATCCTCCGAGCCGCCAGGTGCGCCCCGCCCCGCCGGGCCCGGGGTCGCGGGTGGTCCCAGGTGTCCTCGCCCGCGCGCAGCAGCGGGAGGAGCGGGTGCGCGCGCCGAAGGCCGGGCGTCTGGGCACGGCCCCTGCTCTGCTGGCCCCGGGACAGACTCACTCTTCCTTGGACCGTCGCGGCTCAGCGAAGCCGGCGGGAGCGTGGGGCGCCGCGCCCGGCCTGCCTCCGCCCCCTTTCCCGAGCCGCGCGGGGACCTTCCTTCCCGGCCTGGACACCTCGTTCGGTCCCGCCGAGGCCGCGGCCAGCACAGGTGCTTGGGGACCTCGGCTCAGGCGTGACGAGACCGGCCCGAGCCCTCCTGCGGTCGGCGCGGCCCCTGCGTCCCGGCGCTGGGCTGCCCGAGCGGTTCTCCCCCGGGAATCCCCCCCGGCGCTCTCGGGGAATTCCTGTTTTGCTCAATCCCAGATCCCGAGGAGAAGCTCGGCCAGGAAACGGGGGGAGCGGACAGGGACTCTGAGGCGAGGATCCGCTTAGCCGTCCGCCTGCGGGCCCTGCTGGTGGGAATCCAGGACCCCGCGTGGGAGGAGGAGCAGGACGCAGAGGCACGCGGGCTCGAGGTCGGTGGCGGCTTCTCCAGGGGTCGGAGAACTCAGGACACGCAGTCACGGTCCACGCGTCTTCACGAGGAGTCGCTGCGCGTGCGTGTCCACAGCGACCGTCTCCTGCCGGGGACAGCTGGTCGCTGCGAATAAAACAAATGCCGGCGCGTTGGGGCGGGCTGTGCTCTGTCCAGGCGCCGAGCTGGGGTGCGAGGAACCCCCTGGAACGGCGACTCGTCAAGCGAGCACGGCGCTGCCAACCTTGCTGGGAGATCCAGGGCTTATGTGATTCGAACACCATCCTGTAGTGTTTGCTGGTGCCTTCCAGTGTTTGCTATAGGTTTCAGTTCTTTGTAAAATTGACGGTATTTTCATTGTTTAGGAAAGGGAATAAGCTTATGTTTCACTGCTTTCTATGTCAACAAAATGTTATGAAAAAATATATAATAGCTTCTAAGTTTAGGAATTCCTGAGAATTCTTATTTCTCACTCCTGAATCCCAAAGATTCATATCTGCTGAGAGTTTGGGAACACTGAAGAAGCTTTGTCGGTTAATGTGGAGACCCTTTGTTGTTGGAAAACAAGTCAGGAAAAAAAAAAAGGAAATGTGCTTGAGCAGAGCCAGAGAATGGTAATTATGTCACAGGAAGCGGAGTCAAAGGCATGGTGATAGAAGGAGCTGATGGTCTTCCCATGGTTTAGGCTGGGAAGTTGTCAGAAGAAAACCAGCTTTTGTGCTGGCAAGTTATGTTTGCCCACAGGTGCTTGCGGGGAAATCTGCCCCCAGCACTGCCGGGGAAGAGCAGAGGTAGATGGAAGAGGAGAGACAGAGCTAGACAGAGTGGCACTATCGGGGTTCCCCCATCCTAGGTAACCCAGGGACCAGGCCATGCCTTCCCTCTGCACAGCCAGAGGAGCTAGCACTTAATGAAGTCTCCCGGGGTTTGTGAGACACACAAAGAGGCTGGAAGGAAAGTGAGAAGTGGTGTCCTGAGAAGGGGGCGTGCCGAGTTGAGGGGGCTTGAAGGAGAATATGGTGACATAGAGTACTGGGACAGCCATGGTCTCTGGAAGTCTAGGCAGTGAAAACTCCTGTTGATTTTTTTGGGTTCAAGGGAGTGAGCTGCACCAGGCTGTCCTGCTGTAGATTACATGGCAAACTCAAGCCCCCACCAGGCTGGAATCAGAATTTGAGTATTTGATAGCAATGGGGACTGCCCTGGGATTACTTTTTTTTTTTTTTTTTTGAGAGATACAGAGAGAGCTAATGAGCAGGGGGAGACAGGCAGTGGGAGAGGGAGAAAAAGAGAATCTTAAGCAGGCTCCACACCCAATGCAGAGCCTGATGCAGGTTCTGAGATCATGACCTGAACTGAAATCAAGAGTCAGATGCTTCACTGACTGAGCCATCCAGGTGCCCCTGGGGTTACATTTTATTCACCACTTAACTTGGCTGAGATGCCAAGATCCAGTATTTGGTGAAATATGGCACCTTTTTCAGAGAAATGCCTCTGGGGAGACCCCTCACTCAAACCTCTATGCCATTCTCAGATTTCTAGAAAAGTTGAAGGACAGAAACACTGTGATCTCAAAGAAGATGTAATGCTACTACCACTGGAGGGTGGAGGAATTGGATTCAGAGTCAGATAATGGCCTATTCAAAGAGGCCAGATAGAAATAGGTCAGGTCTGGCTTTGCTCATTAACCCAAAATTCTCATAAAGACTCAAACCCTCTCCTGTGTACCAAAAATTGCAGCTGCTACCATAGAGCCTGGCTCTCAAGAAGAAGACAGTGTGATGTAGAGCTGAGAGCCTGCTGTTTGAGCAAGAATGAATGCCAGCTCTGCTATTCACTGTATCCCATGGCAGAGCCGTCTTCTCATCTTAGAACGTCCACTCCACGGTGGCTGTGAGGGTGCGCTGAGCTAACAGGTCCTCAGTGCAGGTTCTGCATCCTAGTTCCTACGGAACACCTGGTCACCCTTATGTTTACATGAAGGATGGCTTTCAAGGTTTAATTCCTCCTTCAAAGGAGTGACCCACATCAGTGGGTCGCCTTGCTGTGCACACATCCCAAAGAATGGCGCCTGGTTGGAGATCGGACATAGGTTGTCAAGTAGGAAAGCAGTTGATGAGCTCCCAGTGATAACTTGTCTGGAAAACTCAACCAGTAACAAGCTGCAACTGGGTCACTTTCTTCTAATCTTTGTCCTAGGACCTGATGAGTCTCGGTCTCTCTGAGCTTTTCTTCTCTGTCTCCTTTGTTCTCTTTCCCAACCCTTTCCCCCTTTCTCTTATTCTTTTCCCCTTCCCTCACTGCTACCAATAAAAATGATTTATTTATTTATTATGAGAGAGAGAGAGAGAGTGCACGGGAGCAGGGGGAGGTGCAGAGGGAGAGGGAGATTCTCAAGCAGACTCCCTGCTGGGCACAAGGCTCCATCTCATGATCCTGAGATCATGACCTGAGCCAAAACCAAGAGTTGGACACTTAATGGATTGAGGGACCCAGGTGCCCTTCACTTGTGCTGTGTTTTACTATTACCCCCTCTTTTTTCCTTCTTCTTTAACTTGGCCTCTGATCAGGTGTCCATGGTTTTCAGAATGTCCATATCTTCTGTTCTGCATCCTCTCCCTTGACCAGACATAGTCAGATGTCACAGTGGTGGCTGTAGTGCTTTGGCTTCTGTTTCCCACTAGGGTAACCCTTGGGGTAGAGCACAGGAGAAACAACTCACTAGAGGCTGTGCACATTTTTCACGTTCTTCAGAGTTCACTCATAGCCTGAATGAAAGGAATTGCCCACTACCACAAGCCATGGAACTGGCTCTTGGCCAGACAGGAAGTGATTTACATTTGTGTGTGCTTCTGGCACTCCAGTGACCCTGAGTGAGGTCCTCTGTCTTCTTCAAGGCCCTCATCAGTTCCTTGCTATATGTTAGCTCCATTCGGGCTTCTGTGCCTAGGAATCTCCCTTACTTTTTCTGTCATATCCCCAGATGCCTCCTGGCTACTCAACAATTGGTTCATCTATATTCCATCCTTTTACCCAGAGAGCCTTGATGCCGACCGGGCTTCCATCCTGCTTCTTCAAAACTTTGTTCTGTGTCCCTCAAGGAGTCTGATAACCTGCTAAACTGGATGGGCCTCTTAGAAGCAGAACATTGGCTCTCCGGTGCCAATTCACCTGCCTTCTTGGGGTATGGCAGCAGCCCTGAGGGGTGAGTCCCATTGAGAAAAACCTCTGCTCAAGGGTCTGCCCTCAGCCAGCCTAGCTGCCATGTTACACAGACTGGAAATTCATTTGTGTCTATAAATTTTCTTTTAAAATGAAATGCCTGAGGAGGATGGATGCTACGCGTTGTTATTACTCTTGTATTTACGATTATTATGATGTGGTCATTGGTCAGAAATGAAACTCCCAACTACAACATTGCTATTATGGGAAAGTTCTGTCTTTGACATTCTTCATATATGGTTTCTGGAAAAATGTTGTTGGGAAAAGGAAGGATTATTGTTTCTCAAAAATAATCTTCACTTCTCTCAATGACCTATCCTGGACCCATTATCCCTGAATTACAAAGTCCTGCTAATCCTATGTGTTTTTGTTTATCTTGTATTATCACCAGTATGTAAAATATTTTCTTATCCAAATGCTGGTTTCTGACTTGACCATTTTGGCAAGGGATATAATTTGGGGGCATTCTGGGTGTAAGTTAACTTTGATCGGGGCGGGGAGGTATACACAGTATGATTTGAGAGGCAACCCAGGAGTGCCTTCTAAATCACACTCCTCCACCGACCCTACATGTATCACTGAAATAGCTAGAGAGTTCATTCATTGGCTCAGGCCTTGGAGAAACCTGAAGGGGCTTCAGTGGTCATCTATCTCCAAGTCTTCGTTTTTATGGAAGGAAAATCTGAGGTTCTCTGAAGTCAGTGTCTCAGCTAAGTTCACACTGATGTAGTGGTGAATCTAGAACTCCAATCTCCCAACTAGAGAATGGTACATTTTCCATCCTGTAACACCTTTAATAAGGATTGTGCACTATCAATGGCCATGGACACCAGGAAAATACCATGTGGGAGGAGTAATACCTGAAACAGTTATTACTCACCCTTTGGCAGCACGACGTCAGTGTAGGAAGAGAAAAGGAAAGTCTAGGAGAACCACTACTAGGAACGAGTCATTGGATCTAGAGAAGCACTGTCCAATAGAAATAGAATGCAAGCCACGTGTTTTTTATTTTATTTTAAAAAGCTTTTATTTATTTATTTTAGAGAAAGCATGAGTGGGAGGAGGGGCAGAGGGAGAGAGAGAGAGCAAATCCCAAGCAGGCTCCAGATTGAGCTCGGAGCCCAACGTAGGGGCTTGATCTCATGACTCTGAGATCATGGCCTGAGCTGAAATCAAGAGTTGGATGCTTAACTGACCGAGCCACCCAGGTGCCCTCTGACACATGTTGTCTTAAATTTTCTAGCAACCATATTTAAAAAGTGAAGTAATTTAAATAATATATCTTAATTCAAATTATACTTTAATTGCTTAATTTCAGCAAATATGTTTTATTTAACTTGACACACTCCAAATATAATTTCAATTTAAAAATTATTAATGAGGGATCCCTGGGTGGCGCAGCGGTTTGGCGCCTGCCTTTGGCCCCGGGGCGCGATCCTGAAGACTCGGGATCGAGTCCCGCGTCGGGCTCCCTGCGTGGAGCCTGCTTCTCCCTCTGCCTGTGTCTCTGCCTCTCTGTCTCTCTCTGTGTGACTATCATGAATAAATAAATAAAATCTTTAAAAAAATAAAAATAAAAATTATTAATGAGATATTTTACATTCTTTTTTGTATTAAGCCTTCAAAATCTGGAGTATATCTTACACATTCAGCAGAACTGAATGTGTGATCCTGGAGTCCTGGGATCAAGTCCCGCGTCAGGGCTCCCTGAATGGAGCCCACTTCTCCCTCTGCCTGTGCCTCTGCCTCTCTCTCTCTGTCTCTCATGAATAAATAAATAAAATCTTAAAAAAAAAAAAAAGAGCTCAATTTGGACATGCCCCATATCAAGTGCTCAATAGCACATGTGGCTGGCTATTGGCCACCACATTGGACAGCAGTCTAGAGTACTCTGTGCTGAGTCTCTGTATGTAATCTCTGTTTGCTGTAGGGGGCCCTGGAAACCGGGAGGCTCAGGGAAATCACCCTGATGCTTCATATTCTATAAATAAGAGAATCGTAGAACTTACTAAGCAAACCAAGACATTGTTGAGGGTGAAAGGAAGCAGGCCCTCTTAGAATTATGCCGGACAGCTGGCATACACCAGCACTGAACCAGCAGACCAGGACATGTAGTCTCTCTAACTATGAAGAGTGGCCCCGGATGCCAAGCTTGTCGTAGGAGTCTGCAGGTAGCCCTGGCTGGTCAGTGGGCAGCGTGAGAGATGGAAGAAGCCTGAGAAAAGACAGTGAAGAGGCATCAAGGGGCACCTGGGCAAAGTACTTGCAACTCAGAATGACAGAAGCTCTAGTCACCTGTGGAAGTACACACACAAAAAAAAAAAAAGGAAACAGAGGCACCTGGGTAGCTCAATTAGGCAAATGACTCTTGGTTTTGGCTTGGGTTATGATCTCATGAGTGATGGGATAGAGCCCTGTGTTGGGCTCTGTGCTCAGTGTGGAGTCTGCTTGAAGAGTCTTTCTCTCTGCCCCTCCCCGCAACCCCCTTCTCTCAAATAAATAATTTTTTTTTTTAAGGGGAAACAAGTCTGAACTGTACAATGTAACCTTTATGTCAGACTTGAGAAGAGTCCCCTGGTGAGAAGGCATTTCTGACACTGGTGATGCTAGTGCCTTCTAGGGAAAGCAGCACGCATTCATTTCATCCTAGGCCAAGACCTACCTGTTGCAGGGAAGGAAGATAAATTAGGAGACATCTGACCCCTTCCAACTTTAGATCCTAAGATAAGATGAAACTATTGGTTGTAGGAGATATTCCAAAGATGAAAACAAAAGTTTTAGGCAGATGAAAATTTGTTGTAAACATTTGTTAAAAGGTAAAGCATAAACCTTGAAGAAAATAAGAAAAAAGTAAACTTACATTTTCGTAGTGTAGAAAAAAATGATTACCATATTTTATTTTTGTGGGGTTTAAGAATTACCATGAGAATCTTTCCCAGCAGGTTTTTCTCACCGATGTTGTTTAAAAAACAACAAAACAACCACACAACAATTTGTCTTGAGTATGTATCTAAAGGAGATGGTGCTATTTCATGTGTTAAATTAAATCAAATATTTTCAGTTATAAGTTAATTGCTACTATAAAATAATACCAAAGCAAGCATGTTCATTATATATCACTTTATTTTACAGACATCTATTTTCCTGGATTTTCTCTTTAAATTAGCTAAGGTTTTCATCATTTTACAACAAATTTTGAGTATTCAGCTGATATTCATCAAAATGCATAAGATAATTTCTGCCAATTAACAGCAGCTGGTGAGTGAAAGATGACCTGGCTGATAGGAGATTAGGATTCCAGTTCTAATTCTGATTACACTAACAATGTAATATGGAGCAAATTGCTTAACCACTTAGAGTCTCAGGGCTAAAGTTGCAGGATCTTTTCCTGCTTGATTCAAGTCAGTGCAGGTGGTAGAAACAGGAATCAAGATGGTTTAAGCAATAAGGACATCTGGCATCTCAAATAGGAGGAAAGCTGGAGACACAGTGGCTCTGGAGGGCGGGGGGTGTTCAGAGTCACCAAGTCCAGGTTCTCTCTGTCTCTCAGCTCTGCCATCCTTTGTCATTGTCATTCTTAGGCTGGTAATGGAATAATAGCAAGGCTGTGGCAGTTTCAGATGTTCCATTCACTCATGGTAACATCCAGTGGAGCAAGAAGAGATCCTTTCTCCTTGTAGCTTTTCTTGGATCATGCTTAAGATGTTTCTTCACATCTGATTGGCTAGATTGGGTCACATGCCCAGTCATGAATCACTTACTGGCCTGGGGAAATGGGGTTACTATGATGAACTCAGACAAATCATCTGGGTTGGGAATCAATGATGTAGAGTGAACAATGGTGTCCAATCAATGGTGATATCATATGGTGGTTGGGAAGCCCACTAGGGGATGGACATTTCATAAATGGTAGTAAAATCTAAAAATGCTACGTGTAATTTTTACTTAAATATCCTTAGTGCAATTGTAATTCATCTAAAAATCCCATAATAATACAAGAGAATGCATTAGAATGTCTAATATGTATCCATTAGAAGAACATATGGTTCTAGATTTCCTTTCCCTGGAAATTTTCAGGAGAGGACCATACTTTGTGATGGTAACACCATAGAGACATTGAAACAGGGTCCTCTATCACCCATCACACCTCAGGATTGAATAGAGGGACATCACACCTTATGCTCTGGTCTTGAATATGATGAGGTTCAGATTCCCAGTATAAGGTTCTAGTCGTTTACAGTAATCAGTTCAGAGGCACGTAGTCAAGAGTGGCATAGTAAAGGCAGTGATCTGCTTGGGTAGACGGAAATCTAAATCCCAGTCTTTCCATTTGGTAATCCCAGATTTTCACACAGATCTATTTACTTAACCTCTCTGAGCCTCTGTCGCCTGGTCTGTATAATGAAACTAATAATATTTATTTCGTAGAGTTGGGGGATTTCATGAAATAAAGCTGAAAAGCATTAATCACAGTGTCTATCAGAAGGGAATGCTTACTAAATGCTAGTCATTTGGAGGTATTTTCAAATTATTATTTAGTAGTAATGATATCTCAGAAAACAAGTCTCAACAAATTCAATAAATTCAAGTCAGTGTCCCCACTGACCCTGGGTGGCGCAGTGGTTTAGCGCCTGCCTTTGGCCCAGGGCGCAATCCTGGAGACCCGGGATCGAATCTCACGTCAGGCTCCCGGTGCATGGAGCCTGCTTCTCCCTCTGCCTGTGTCTCTGCCTCTCTCTCTCTCTCTCTCTCTCTGTGTAACTATCATAAATTAAAAAAAAAATTAAAAAAAATTCAAGTCAGTGAATATTCAGTAAGCCTCTACTGTGTGAAAGGTATTATGTGCCTTGATACCACATCCTCAACTGATGATGGTGGTTCATGCCTACAAATGCCTGCTTATGGCTTCCTCCACACTCTTTAATCTGGATTCCCAGTATCTCTGGATATATGAAATGATGAAAGTGTCTTTGATTGGTAGGAGTAGAGGAGTGGAAGGGGAAGAAGGGAAGTGAAGATGGAGTCTAAGAGTCAATTAGTGAGGGAGGCCAATAACAAAACGACTAAATGTAGTTCTATGATTCTATGGACAGAGTGAGTGTGTGTATATGTGGGTACGTATGTCAGTGCACATGACATGTATTTTCATATGCAGAATAGAGATGTTTCGCATGTATTTATTTTTGAGAGACAAACAGCAGGGGACAGGCAGAGAGGGAGAGAGAGAACATCTTTTTAAAAAATCTTCTAGGTTATTTATTCATGAGAGACATACAGAGAGGCAGAGGGAGAGGCAGGCTCCCTGCGGGGAGCCCGACGTGGGACTTGATCCTGGGATCAAGCCCTGGGCTGGACGCAGGCGCTAAACCGCTAAGCCACCCAGGCGTCCCAAGAGAGAGAATCTTAAACATACTTAGCATGGAGCCTGACCTGGGGCTCGTCGAGCCCACAACCCTGAGATCACGACCTCAGCTGAAATTGAGTCAGATGCTCAACCGACTTAGCCACCTGGGCGCCCCTGTTAGGTATTTCTTTTAGATTAGAAGCATGAAAGAAATGACTGAGACAATAGTTATAACACCTTCTAGGCTCATCCATGTGTCACTGTACCATTCCTTTGTATTGCTGAGTATTTGAATGTAACACAATATCTCTGGAGAAAATCACTCTGGACATTCACATACAAATCTTTTGAGTACGTATGTTTTCATTTTTCTTGGTAAAAATCTAAAGCAGGATTTTTGGGTCACATGTCAAGTGTATGTTTAATTTTTTTGAGAAACTGCCAAATTATTTTCCCAGGCACAATTTTACACTCCCAGTTGCTCCACTTTCTCGCCAGTCTTTTTAATTTTAGCTGTTCCAGTGGGTGTAGGGTGTTAACTCATTGTGCTTTTAATTTGCATTTTCCCAATGACTAATGATGTTGAGAATCTTTTCATGTGCATATTGGCCATGTGTGTATCTCTTATGTGAAGGCAGTTGCAATCTTTTTTGCCCATTTTAAAAAAAATGGCTAGTTTGACTTCTGATTGAGTCGTAAAGATTTATATGTTCTTAAGTCCACCGTGTCCCCTGATCTGCAGTTTGCCTTTTCATTGTCTTAACAGAATCTTTCGCGGACGCCTGGTTGGCTCAGTTAGTAGAGCGTGTGACTCTTGATCTCGGGGTTGTGAGTTTGAGCCATGTGTTGGGTATAGAGGTTACTTAAAAATAAAATCTCTAGGGGCACCTGGTGGCTCAGCGATTGAACATCTGTCTTCAACTCAGGTCGTGACCCTGGGGTCCTGGGATAGAGTCCCACATCGGGCTCCCCTCAGGGAGCCTGCTTCTCCCTCTGCCTGTGTCTCTGCCTCTCTCTCTGTGTCTCACATGAATAAATAAACTTAAAAAAAAATAAAATCTTTAAAAGAAAGTGCAAACCAAAAAACCCAGTATCTTCCAAGGAACAAAAGCTCTTAATTTTGATGAAGTCTATTTAATCAATATTTTCTTTTATAATTTGTGCCTTTCTGTGTACTAAGAACTTTTTGTCTACTCCAAAATCACATTTTCTCCTTTTTTTAAAGAGATATTTTACAGTTTGAGCTTTTACTTTAGGTTTGTGATCCATATGCATTTGTTCTTGTGTAACCTGTAAGGTAAGGCTGGAGGTTCATTTTCTTCGTTGCGGATATCTGGTTGTTTGGAGCAGCATTTATACGGAGAAAGACTATCCTTTCCCCATTGAATTACCTTGGCATCTTTGTTAAATATTAATTGACCATATAGATGTCAGTCTGCCTCTGCAATCTCTCTTCTTTTCCATTCATCTTGTAATTATCCTTTGCCAAGACCACACTATTGATTACTGGAGCTTTATAGGAGCCTTGAAATCTAAGGAATTTAAGTTCTTCAGATTTGTTCTTTTTCAAAAAGTTTCGGCTAAATTATAAGTTCTTTGCATTTTTATATAAACTGTAGAATCAACATGACATTTTTACAGAGAAGGCTGCTGGTATTGATAAAATCTTTGTAGAGCATGAATGAGGCCATCTGGCCAACTCATGGTGTTTGCTAGCCTCAGGAGTGATAAAAAATAGAGTAAGAGGTGTTAATGGTATTAACCAAAGATAGGCAGAGATTAGAAGGACAATGATAAAGTTGGAAGGCAGTGTTGTGAGGGAGAAAAAACCCATAGCTATGGGAGTCTAACTGTCCTGGATTCATGTCCTGTTTTCCTCACTTCCTTACAGTGTGACATTAGGGCTAGTGGACCACAAGATGGATTTTACAATCCACCATAAGGATTAGACAAGATCTCTCCAGCTGCCTCCTGGGGAAGCACAGGCACCTCACAACCACTGAATCCAAAACTGAACCCCCTGTTTTCCCTCTAAACCAATTCTTCCACTGGTGTTTTCCATCTTAGTGACCAAACCTTAACACCCCACCAGCTGCTTCAGCAGGTATGTGCTTTTCATACCAGCCCAGAATCTTTAGAACCCGTTCTTCACATTTTGATTTTCCCCAACATAAAATCCAAATGTAAAAATGAAACCCAACATTTCCCAGTCCTGCAGCTAGGACCAGACGGGTGACTTAGGGTCCACCAATCAGTTGCATCAACAGGGACTTTGTTTCCCAGGGTTGCTGCGTGAGGGAAGAGACAGGCAAGGGCATTTCCATCTGGCACAGGCGATTTCCCTCCAGGGCTTCCTTGCTGCCTTCCCCAGACGGTTGTTCCTTGCAACTCAGCCTAGAACTTGATCCATTCTTCCTTCCAAAGATTCTCTTAGGCATCTAATACCCCATCATAATCCTCTCCCGTTCTAAACTAGCTAGAGTAGATTCTCTTGCTATAATTCAATCTCCAGAGAAGCACTCTATAAACAATACACCCTAAGGGGCTAAAGCCACCTGCCCTACCTTGAGCCCTTTCTCTCTCTCTCTTTCTCTACCATAGCCCGTCAGTTACTAACTCTTCCTCATTCTGCCTGCCACTCCACACATCTGAATCCGTCTGCTTCTCTCCTGCTCCACTCTCCTAGCCCTACTCAAGCTACTGCTATCTCTCCTCTGGACCTTGACGATGGCCTCAACTGGGTCTCGCTTTCTACTCTTAGTCCCTACCTTCTAGGCTCAACCTTACACTGTATCCAGATTCATCCCTGAAAGAAGGCAACTCTAATATCATGTTTTTGCTTAAGACCTGTTCTTTGTATAAAGTTGAAAATCTTTAGTTTACCCAGCCCTGCCTCCTGTGTCTGCTGCTTCTCACATCAGACCCGTCAGGCACCACTTCCTCTTCCCTCTGTCTCCAGCCACACTGGCTTTCTTTCTTTCTTCTTTTTTTTTAAAGATTTTATTTATTTATCTGAGAAAGAGAGAGAGAGAGAGAGAGCACACAGGAAAGTCCTCTTGTGGGCATGAAGAGGGGAAGGAGCAGAGGGAGAGGGAGAAGCAGACTCCTTGCAGAGTAGGGAGCCTGACTTGGGGCTCCATCCCAGGACCCTGGGATCATGACCTGGGCTGAAGGCAGATGCTTAATTGACTGAGCCACCCAGGTGCTCCCACACTGCTTTTCTTTCCGTGCCTTCAATAAACCAGCCTTTTTCTCATCTCAAGGCCTTTTCCCATTCACTGTTGCTTAGAGCTGGAATATGATCCAGTTCTAACAGCCAACCCCTCTTTCAGATCCCAGTCTCAGCTTTACCCTTCAGTGAAGCGCTACAGGCTCTACTTCTTCACAGCACTTCTTAAATTTGTGATTAAATCATCCCATGGTTTTATAGCAGACTGTACTATAGATCTGGGTTCTTCGTTTCGTATATGTGTGACTTTGGACAAGTTACTTTGTCTTATTGTGCCTCAGTTTCCTTATCTGAAAAATGGGCATGATAGCAGCACTGTACTTATATCCAAGATCTGTTGTGCTTAGAACAGGACTTGGCATATTTTCCTATAAAGGGCCAGCTAGTAAATGTTGTTCAGGTTGCATGGTCTCTGTATCACTCAACTTTGCTGCTGTAGTGTGAAAGCAGCCATAGACAACAATCCATAAGTGAGGGGGCTGTGGCTGTATTCAAATAAAACTTTATTTACAAAAACAGAGGGTAGGCCAGATTTGGCTTACAGACTGCAGTTTGCCAACCCTGGCTTTGAATAGGTTTGATACAAAGCACATCCTCAGCAAGTGTTTGCTATAATTATTGTTTAATTTCTTTCTTTCCTGTCAGAATATAAGCTTCATGAGGGCAGGAACTTTTGTCTCTCTTGTTTGGTGCTATGTTCTCAGTGCTCAGCTTGAGCACTGAGAGTAGTATGTAGTAAAGGCTCAGTAAATGCCTACTTAGTGAATAAGTGAGTATGTCAAGAATTTAACTAACCCAGAACCAGGGCTGGTGCTCAAATATTGTTGGTTTTCTTCACCTCCTTCATGTTTAAGAACAGTACTATTAACTCATTCTTAACAGAGCATATGTTTTGAGGGTTTTTTTTTTTTTAATTAGAAATGGGGGCACTTGATTTCCTTGGCACAGGTTTTTCAAGAGCAGAATTTTCTAGTTAAATAACATGATTTTTATGGCTCTTGATACATGATAATAACATCTTACATTATAATAACAAAATCTAGAACCTACAGGAAGCCTACCAGAGGCCAGATGTTTTAATATAAACCTATGGTCTTCACCAGAACCCTAGGAAGCAGATGTTCCCCATTTATAGATGAAGAAACAAATTTGGAAGGTTAACCACGTGGCCAACAACTAGTCATCAGACCTGGAACTGGACCCATATACATTGGCTTCAAGTTCTATTCTCTTTCTGCAAAGCTGTGCTGCTCCTCATATTACCAGGTTGCTTTTCACAGGGGCTAATAACAACAATGCTCCCTTACTAACCTGAAGTGTCACCCTTTGAAGAACACTGCTTCCTAATTCATTTGGCAAAAATCCCTAACAGTGAAAAAACAGTGCAGCTGCTATGGAAAACAGTTTGGCCGTTCCTTGGTGGGTTAAACATAGAATTACTCTATGACCCAGCAATTCCATTCCATTTGGGATAGTTACCCAAAAGAAGTGAAAACAAGCATTCAAACAGAAAACATGTAGAAAATGTTCATGGCAACATCATTCACAATAGCCACAAAGTGGAAACAACCCAAATGCCCATTATCAAATGGTTGGAAAAACAGAAATGAGGCATAGCCACACAATGGAACATTATTCAGCCTTAAAAAGGAAAGGAGTTCTGATAGATGGTACAGCATGAGCGAACCTGGAGGACATGCCTGGGAAGATGCCAGACACATCAGGTCACATATTGTGTGATCCCCTCTGTACAAAATATCCAGAATAGGCAAAACCATAGCAACAGAGTAATATGTGGTAGCTGGGAGGAGGGGGAAGTGTGGAGTGGCTGCTACCAGGGTGTCTTTCTTTTTTTTTTTAAAGATTTTATTTATTTATTTATAGAGACACAGAGAGAGAGAGAAAGACACAGAGACAGAGGCAGAGGGAGAAGCAGGCTCCAGGCAGGGAGCCCGACGTGGGACCCGATCCCGGGTCTCCAGGATCACGCCCTGGGCTGCAGGCGGCGCCAAACCGCTGCGCCACCGGGGCTGCCCCAGGCTGTCTTTTCGAGGTGATGAACACATTCTGGAATTAGTGGTGATGGTCGCACAACAGTCTGGGTGCAATCATGCCACTGAAGTAGGCACTTTAACCGGTAAGTTTTGTGTTCTGTGTATTTCACCACAATGGAAAAAGCCCATCACGAATATGGACTAGAAGAGGGAAATAATTTTCCAGAAATGTCAACTTCTAGATGGTTTCTTACCTCGGCTCCCCACCATTCCTTTTTGCCCTGGAGGAATGCTTAGCGCCCTCCTCCTTCGCGGCCTGGGCTTCCAAACGGCCTGTCACACCCCCGAGGGGGCTGCTCCCGAGCGCCTCTGCCTGCTGGGACCTGGCCCCGCGGGTCCTCGCGCACGTCCCTGCCCAGCAGGCCGCCCTCACCCCGTGTGCAGGTGAGCAGGTGCACGGGCCTACCGCGCCGGCCGCCTCGGCGCTTCTTCAAACGAGGTGCGGGGCCTGCGGTTCCGGGAAGGCCCACGGGCCGCGGCGAGGTGCGCGCACGCCCGGGTCTCCCAGGGCCCACGGGGAGCGCGCTGCAGCCCGACAGGCGGGGTCGGGGTCCGGGCTCGGGGCTCGGGGCTCGGGGCTCGGGGCGGGGGGAGCAGGGCCAAAAGGCCGCCGCCCGCGTGGACCCTGGGCATGACCCCTGAGCTCGGAAGCTGGCGCTGGCTGCGGCGGGGGAGGGTGTCTGCGCGCGCCTGCCCAGCCTTCTGCGTCGGACCAGGGTTTCTCAGCCCTGACCCTGCGGACGGTCGGGCCACGTACCTTTTTGCTGCGAGGGGCATCGCGTGCTGCTGAGCGGGGCCCTGGCGCCACCCACGGATGCCCGAAGTAGCATCTCCCCACTTGTGATGATGACATGTCTAGGGCCAGAGCCAGATGCAGCCCTTTCCTTTCAGTGGGAACAATCTCCACAATAATCTTACTCCATTTCCACTCAGAAGAGCAACCTCGCGATGCAGAGGAACTCGGTATTTTCTGGTTAAAAGCAAAAGTCTCTTTTGGGTGAATTTCTCTTTCACCTCAGAGTTCACAGTTCCTATCAGGTCTTTCCCACATACATGACTTCTCCTTTCACCTTCCTCCTCCCGGAGAAGTCCTTGCAGGCAGGGAGAAGCTTCTGGAACATCAGGACACCCATGGCAGGCAGCTAGGTCTTCTCTTGAGAATGGAGAGGTCTCTCTCCTGAGGAGGAAAGGTGTGGCTTCCTGACTGGTCCCTGGGTGAGGCCCTGTCTTATTTTCTGTACACATTGATTGCTCCTGGGAGCTCAGCACCCTCCCCCTGCTGCCTGGGCACCCAGCCATGGCCTTCTGCTGCCTGGCTCTGGCGGTCACTCCTGACCTTCTACATTCCTTGCGCCAGTCCAGATGACCCTGAAACAGGCCTCAGATGGAATTCTCAGTTACTACTTGGCCACTCCAGCGCTATGGGAATGTCCCTGGAATCTCCATCGTGCTGGGTAGGGTGGCTCTCAGGCCATCCTTTCTTCAGATCTACCCTGCGACCATTCCTTCATGCAGTCTGTTCTCTTCCCACCTCCCACCTGCATGTTCTCAGGCTGCCTGCTGCCTGGGTTCCAGGACAGAAGTGTGGCACAGTTCATCCTGCCTTCAGAGCTTCAACCTTACAATTATGATCCTGGAGAAAAATGGAAAAACAGCTATTTTAACTTTTTTTTTTTTTTTAAGATTTTATTTACTTATTCATGAGAGATACAGGGAGAGAGAGAGAGAGAGAGAGAGAGAGGAAGGCAGAGACACAGGCAGAGGGAGAAGCAGGCTCCATGCAGGGAACTCAATGTGAGACTCGATCCGGGACTCCAGGATCACGCCCTGGACCGAAGGCAGGCACTAAACCGCTGAGCCACCCAGGGGTCCTGCTATTTTAGTATTTATCTTGCATAATGCTGTTTAGAATCCACTTCGTAATTCACTCTAGTGCCCCATTCCAACAATCCTTCAAGACCATGAGGGCCACAATCCACTGAACTTACCACCAGTAATTTATCTCATCTCTCTTGGGCCTTCACCTTCCTCCTATCCAGCTGAAAGTCCACCCTCTGTCCAAGTTTTCCAGAGAAACAGAACCATCAGGATGTGTATACATACATTTATGTTAAGGAATTGATTCACATGATTACAGAGGCTGGCAAGTCCAAAATCTGCAGGATGGACTGGCTAGTGTTTCAGTTCAAGTACAAAGGCCATTTGTTGAAGAATTATTTCTTGCTTAGCAAAGGTCAGTCTTCGCCCTGGAAAGCCATCAACGGATCAGGTGAGGCCTACTCACCTTATGGAGGGTAATCTGCCTTACTGAAGTCTGCGGATTTAAATGTAAATCTCATCCAAAAAACACTCTCACAAAAACATCTAGAATAGCATGACCAAATAATTGAGCCAAATATCTAGGCACTGGAGCTCAGCTATGTTGACCTGAAGTTCAGCGTCACTGTTGGCTAAAGCACAACCCAGGGAAACCACGTGCTACCGTCTCTGAGCCTGTCCTCATGGAGTTAGGGGCAGAGGGGGCATGATGCTCACCAGGTTTCTTTAGAAATGAAGAATCAGTTCAGTATCCATGCCTGCAGGGAAGCGGTTGTGGCGCGTTCCCTGGGCCAATTACACCCTCTCCTAGACGACTCTTTCAAACCTCTTCTGCAACCGGCACCCTTGGTGGATGACCTTGCTCCCTGTGTCTCAGAGACCGGCTTCGGATCCTCACCAAGGACCTGCCCAGCGACAGACAGGCCAAATCTGGGCTCATGTGCTGACCCTTCTCCCCACTTACTGGCTGACAGGATCTTACCGCTCTCATCTGCTCAGGGTCCTTCTCCAGCAACTCCTTCCTCCCTCCCCTGACTCGATTTTGTCTTCACTTGTTCATTCCCATCACTGCACACTTTTCATGACCTTGCTTGGTGCTCCTGCTCTCTTTCTCTCCTGTTTACAGGACGACTGCCATTTTTGCCTCTCTAACCTCTCCCTTCCCATTCACTTAAACATTTTTGTGTGTGTGATAAAATGCACACAACATAAAATTTACCAGATCATTTTAAAGTGTATACTTCAGTGGTGTTAAGTGCATGCATAGTGTTGTGCAGCCTTTACTGCTGCCTGTTTTCGGGACTTTTTTCTTCTCTCCAAGTGGAAACCGTGTACCCATCAAGTACTTCCTTCCCATTCCCCTCTCCTCCCAGGCACCCCCAGTCTCTGGCAACCACTAATATGCTTGGATAGTTCTTATAATTGGCATGATACAATATTTGGTTCTTTGTGACTGGCTTCTTTCACTTGCTACAATGTTTTTAAGACTCATGATGTTGTAGCATGTATTAGTACTTCATTCCCTTTTATGGCTAAATAACATGTATTACTATATATATAGTACAGTATATATGTACTATACACACACACACACACACACACACATACTGGGGAGAGAGAGAGAGAGAATGAGGAGCAGGGGTGAGGGGCACGGGGAGAGAAAGAATCTCAAAGAGTCTCTATGCTCAGCATGGAGCTTAACACGGGGCTTGACCTCATGACCCTGACATCATGACCTGAGCTGAAATCAAGAGTTGGATGCTTAACTGACTGATCCACCCAGGTGCCCTGACTGTATATATATTTTAAAGGAATCTCTACATCCAACCTGGGCCTTGAACTCAGGACTCTGAGATCAAGAGTCAGATGCTTTACTGACTGAGCCATCCAGGTGCCCCATAGAGCACATTTTTTAAATCCATTCATCTTTTGATGGATGCATATGTTGCTTCCTCTCATTCTCTTTAAAGACCTTCCAACCAGGCTCTCATTTGGCCAGTCTACCAAAACTGCTCTTGTCCAGACCACCAATGGCCTCCACGTTACTAATTCTCAGGGTTGCTTCTCAGTTGTCTCCTGACTTGAACTACTGGCAGTGCCCAGCCAGTAACTCTCTTCTCCAAGCAATTCTTCACTAGATTTGTAGCACATGCATTTTCCTCCCTGAAACATTCTTCTCTGTCTCCTCTGCTGGTCCCTCCTTTTCTCTGAATTCTTTTTTTTTTCCTCTGAATTCTTAATGTTAGAGTGTGATCCTTGCACCTCTTTCCTATCTACTGTCCCTCCTCTGGTGATATCGGCCAGTCCCCCCACCCAGTACCATCTGTATATTGACAACTGCCAAATTTCTATTTCCAGCCTCAATATCTCTCCTCTGCTCCCGACTTACATGTCCTCCTGCCTGCTCACTATCTCCACAGGGACACCTAAATATAAAAATTGGCCTCAAATCTCAAAATTGTTGAGATTTTGCAGTCATTCTTAATTTCACGTTCTCTCTCCTGCTCTATCTAATCCTTCAGCAAATATCATCCATTCTATCTTCATATATATTTAAAATCCAACCACTTGTCCCCCGCCTTCTCTGGCTGCTACCCCTGCCCAGTGCACCAAAATCTCTTACCTGATCACTGCGTAGTCTTCCTCCTGGGCTCCCTCCTTCTGCTTGTTTCTTCCAGTCTAGTCCCAACACAGCAGCTGAGTGTTTCTGTTAGCACATAAATCAGACCATGTCTCTCTGCTACTCTAGACCCTTCCTATCTTACTCAGAGTAAAGGCCACATCTTCATCATGACACCTCCCAAGTCTGGGCCAAGACACTGCTTCTTGGTCATCATCCTGGGCCAAAAAGCAAGAGTTTTTTCTTAGACCACCCCAGGGGCCTCAGTTCCAAACCTCTACCTGGGACAGACCCAAGGCCTCTTCTGTCCCTGTGTGGCAATTAAAACATGAATTCCTGGGGTGACTGGCTGGCTCAGTTGTCGGAGCCCATGACTCTTGATCTTGGGTTGTGAGTTTGAGCTCCATGTGGGATGTAGAGATTTCATTAAAAAAAGTAAACTCTCAACAACAATAACAAAAAAGAATTTCAAGATGGCAACAGCAGAGCATTAAACGAAGCTCAGGGCCCTTCTAAGTTTGGGACCTTATGTGACAGCATAGGTTAAAGGACTTGAAGTCAGATGTTACCAACCCCATTTTTCATCTGAGGGTACCCAGTATAAAGAGACTATGTCTTGCTCATGGTCAAACATCTCGGACGCTGAAAACAGAAGACAGGGTGCGATGGCCGTTGTACCAACCCTCATCCAACCTAGGATCGATGCTCAGTGAGCATTATAGGACAGAAAATCAAGACAAGTCAGCAAGTACTAAGGAGTGCCTAGAGATTTTGTAGGTATTCTTGAGAACACAAGATAGCATGCGCTAAAATCTAACATAATACATTAATTGTTCGTGGTAGTAAATTCCTATAAATATATAGGAGACGCTCCTCCTGACTCCCCCACCAGATTTTGTGGGGCTGGTTTAATTCCTCTGGGAGGGTAATGTGACCCTTCTAACTTGTGAAGATTTCTCATTAAACAACTATTTGCCTAATTGGGGTAAATCAAACTAAATGCTAATTAGTGTCTTCCAAAGAGTAAAAAATAGGTCTTGAATCACTCACGTTATTGAGGAGAACAGAGAGCAGCAGGTGTTTCCAGAACTCCGTCTTATCTAACGCTTTATAGATGTCATGCCCAAACCCCACCTGTCAGTGGCATGGCCATCGCTGACACGCAGCTGAGATGCTTGAGCGTGGTTGATTTCCAGAGGCTGTTATCATGAAAAACTCAGTTGTTAGTGGCTTTCATTATTCTTGAGCAACCCTGACAAGGAATTTCCTCCACAATCATGTGGCCAGAGTTGTTATGTCAGCGAAATTCAAGTAACAGCTGAAGACAAGATGGAATGAGAATGGCCAAAGGTATGACGAATAGTTAAACTTGCCACATATTGTGACTTGAGGAATGGCTTTGGCAGATGATCACACATTAGGACTTCTGTGTCCTCCTGCAGGATTCCAGTGAGATGCTTCTGTGACAGCTGACACTTCCAGCTGACCTTTTATCTGAGACTCCTGGCTTCGCTGGTCTGAAACTAAAACCCTTCTTTTGCCTATTTCTGGCATCGATGTCCTAGAACATCCTAAGGGGGTGGGGGAACAGCCCACTTAGGATGCTCCAATGAGAGTGGCCTAAACTGTGGAATGGGGGTCTATCTTCTCCTTCCAACAAGAATGAAGGGAGAGGGCCAGGTTGGATTGGGTATCTTGGAGATGTCACCAAGGGCCCCCAGCTCTTTCTGTGTTTCTACTTTGACATCCTCAGCATGCTGGCTTTCTCTTAAGCTTTGTTCTCTCAAAGTGCAAGACATGAAACTTCATAAAAACTTTGTAAAACCATGTCCAGGTACAGGGAGGTATCTTCTTTTGGGCTCTCTAACCATTTAGTTAGGACTGATTCAGGAAAGCAGAGGTGAGGAACTGGGGATATGAGACAGGGAAGGAAGAAGAGCCGAAGGAGCATCAGCGAGCCACTGCCGTGGGTATGTGGGGCTAAGTTCTGCGGGATCTCCTGGAAGGTACACAGAGCATGGGCAGGACTGTCCACCGAGCAGACAAGGCTCCTGGAGTTCCACCACTGCTCCTGTTCCCCAGGGGCTGGGAGAAGCCACGTAGGAGAAGACTCAAAGGCGTAAATGTTAGGAGGCTCAGTGTGTGGGATGCTGTCAGCTGCACATGAGCTTGAGCTTGCTAAATGCCCGCCAGTGTGGTGGAGGAGCTGAAATTAAAGCTCAGGGCTATGTGCTGGCTCAGTATCTGGAACTGAGGGCAAGTCTCCCTCTACTGATTCTGCTTTCTTGTGTGAGTTCTCCTAGCCAGGACCAGGCACTGCTCCGGCTCATCCCTGAGTACTGGATTTAGTTTCCCACCAGACCACAGAGTTATTCAAACAAGCTCATATTCTCTGTTGGGAAGCAGGGGACACCTCACCCTCCTGATACCACAGACCTGCCTCCTACAGCATGCTTGTTTGCTCTGTTCCTGAGGGCAGCCCCTGCATGCCTTCTTCCCTTGGCATGCATATATGTAGCTAATAAACTGCTGCCAATCTCATCTGTCCAGGACCAGGCCTCATGTGTTCAGCCATCCTTATAACCCTGGGACCATTGTCCCTCCCTCATCAATAGAGTGAGAAGGAGGCACTCAAACAGCCACAGCTAAGGATGGCCATGTGGCTGTGGTCGAAAATCAACATGGGTTGAGGGATGAGAGGCCAGGAGCCAGATGTGTCTGCTACCAAAGGGGCAGTGTTTCCTTTCTTGCTTTTTTTTTTTTTTTTTTTTTTAAGTCGGCTCTGCACCCAGTGTGGAGCCCAACTCATGGCTTGAACTCACAACCCTAAGATCAAGACCTGAGCTAAGATCAACTAACTGAGCCAGCTAGGCACCCCATCTGTCTTTTTAATCAGGGTTGAGAATCTTTCCCAGAAGCCCCCGGCAGGTGCCCCTTATATCTCACTGGAAATAACTGGGTCATGTGTCTACCTCTAAACCAATCACCAGCAAATGGCAGTGGTATTATGGTAACTGACTGGGGACTGGTCACATGTGGTCTGCTGTGGCAGGAGTAGGGCCCACTTTACATAAGCACATTTTCACTCAATGCCTACATGGAATCAGAGTTTTATTCGAGCGAAATAAGGGAGGACTGGCTGTAGGGTAGGCTGCCAGTAGCCTATTCTTTACATAATAGAGAAACCATTCAGGAGCCTTAGTGCCAGAAGTAATGTCATCTCTCCCATGTTTTAACTCTGGTGACAGTACAAAAAAGAGAAGAGGGGGCAAGAAATTGGGAAGGCCAACCAATGAAGGGGCAACTGCCTGAACTTAGGGCAGTGATCGTAGCAAACAGCCAATAGTGTAGGATGTTCACTGTAACCAAGGAGGAAAAAAATCCCAGTGGCCGCCATCACCTTCATACTTAAACTTCAGTGTTCGCAGCAATGACCTAGGCCCCTTTCCCAAGTTCTGGGTGGAGGTCCAAGGATGGGCAGTTTTAGCTCACATCCCTAGGTGATTCTGAAGCAGGTGGTTGGTGTCCACATGTTGAGTATCACTCCCCTAGGGAGTTAAGCATCTCAGACAGAATTACTGCAAACACAGTGGCACTCTTGTGGGGGTGAGAACGTTCCTCAAGTTTGTCCAGCCCTGACTGCAGAATCCAATGCCACAGATCAGGGCCCCATGACCCTGAGATCCGGAGATCTCCACCAGCACAGGCTCTGTGGTCACAATGACAAATCTCCTAGTCAGGCTGGAGCACTCTTCATGCTGTGTACAAGCTCCCTGTGTAGCCAGTGACCTTTATCCCTTGGTCTACCTGATGTTCAGACCTGACTTTCATCTACTACATTGCTACTGTTGTGCCTTCCTATTGAACTACTTATTGGCTGACTTGGCCAGAGCCAAAGTCATCCTACTCACAAGCCACCTCATGCCTTCATCCTACAAGTATTTATTGAGTATCCACATGCCAGGCATTGTTTTAGGCCATGAGGGTCCAGCATGGAAACAAATGGATGGAGTCCCTACTCATGACACTACATGACATGAGTCATGCAGTAAACAAATAGATGCAGAGTCTAATGGTTTGATGTGTGTCCCCCTCATGTCTAAGTCCTACCCCCTGGCAAGATGAGTATGATCTTATTTAGAAATAAGATCTTTGCAGATGTAATTAAATTACATATCTCAAGGTGAGACCTTCCTGAATTTAGGATGAGCCCTAAATCCAATGACTGATGTCTTTATAAGAGTGAGGAGAGGGAGGCTTGAGACATAGAAACAGATGGAACAAGGTGAGGTGAAGACAGAGGGGCTCCAGCTACAAGTCAAGGAAACAGCTGGATCCACCAGGGGCTGGGAGGACACAGTGTCCCCTGGAGCCTTGGGAGGGAGTGTGGCCCCACTGACACCTTGATTTAGGACTTTTGACCTTCAGAATGCAAGAGAATACATTTCTATTGTGTAAGACACACAGTTTGCCGACTTTGCTACTACAGCCCTAGGAAACTAATACATGCAGATCATGATGAGAACAGAGAAAGAAACTAAAGCAGGGGAAAAGGAAGAGGCCTTAGCATGGGTCACAAGGGTGGAGGAGATGCTTCTCTTGGCGCAGTGACCAGGTACATACTGGGCCTTGCTTCTTGTGTCTGCTTTCCCTGAGCCCAGCCTCCTGGTCTCTTCACATTTGTCTCGCCCCTGTGCATTCTCAGAACTTGATCTATGATCGATCTTACCTCACACTCATCTGAAGACTTCAGTTCATGAGGACTCTATTCTTTGCAGACAGTAAGTGACTTCCTTTCTGGTAGGTACAGGGGTGGTAAATTCCAATGAGGGCCTAGGTGGAGGGCAATGTGGAGGACAGGTGTCCTGTTCTCACCCAGTGGCTGCTGCTCTGCATCTACTGATTGTCACCACATGGGCATAAAGCTAGCACTGCCAGATCTTCCAGTTCCTTAAGAGAAGCCAAAAATCCGATAGAAGGCTCCAAAGTCTGTTTGGATTTACTTAAGAAAATTGAGGTGAAATCGACATAGCATAAAATCAGACCATTTTAAAGTGGACAATTCAGTGGCATTTAGTCCATTCCCAGCATTGTGTGACCACCACCTCTATCTAGTTCCAAAGCATTTTCATCATCCAAAAAGGAAATCCCACACTCATTAAGTAGTCACCCCCAACCCGTGGTTGCCACCAGTCTGTGTTCCATATCTATGGATTTACCTATTCTGGGCCCTTCATTATAAATGGAGTCCTACACTTAATTTCAAATGTCTACAACAATCAATAACAAAAGATGTGACATGAACCAAACAAACTAGCCCTCAGTTTCTGACCTCTGGCTTGACCGTTGACATATCAAAGTGAGAGAGTCATTTGGAAGCTGTCTCTGTGGCCAGTTAGGATGCTGACAATGCCAGGCTGGGTGGGGAGTGACTGGGAAGGCCTGCCCTGGGCAAGTGGTTTTTGGTGACTGTGTTCTGATTCTAATGTCCTCAAGAGCAATCACAGCTGTGACCACTAGGGAATAGAATGGATGCTCCCCTCTCCTTCATGGTCTAGTCTTTTTTTTTTTTTTTAAGATTTTATTTATTTATTCATGAGAGACAGACACAGAGAGAGAGGCAGAGACACAGGCAGAGGGAGAAGCAGGCTCCCTGTGGGGAGCCCGATGTGGGACTCGATCCCAGGACTCCGGGATCATGCCCTGAGCCAAAAGCAGACGCTCAACCACTGAGCCACCCACACACCCCTAGTCTTAATGTGCTACTCAGTGAGAGAGAGAGCTCTCAAATGGCATCCAAATAGCAGTAGAGTAGAAGGAACATGGTGCCTACAAGGGATTCAGATCTTGTAGGCACATAGTCCATGTGTTCAAGAATTTCCCTTTAAGAATATAAATAATAGTGAAAGGGAATAGAAGGGAAGGGAGAAGAAATGGGTAGGAAATATCAGAAAGGGAGACAGAACATGAAGACTCCTAACTCTGGGAAACGAACTAGGGGTGGTGGAAGGGGAGGAGGGCAGGGGTGGGGGTGAATGGGTGACAGGCACTGAGGGAGGCACTTGACGGGATGAGCACTGGGTGTTATTCTGTATGTTGGCAAATATAACACCAATAAAAATAAATTTATTATTAAAAAAAAGAATTTAAAATAGCCTAGAAAAAAATAGCCTAGAATTCTGCTTAAAAAAAAAAAAAAAGCCTAGAATTCTGCTTTGGAGAGCAAAATGTGTACTGGTTGGTTGTTTTCCCGCAGGGGAGGTGAGGTCATACTCTTCCTTTCAGTTTAAAGAGAGGAAAAAATTAGACGTTAGTGTTGGAAGGCTGTGTTCATTCTCTCCCAGAGTGGTTCATTCCTTTAATGAGTGGTTTTTGAGCACCTGCCAGGTATCCAGTGGGATGAAGATACATTGCCTGTTATCCCACAGATTTATTACAGGGTGACAGATAATTAAAAAAAAAAGTGTTGCCAAGTGTCAGCAAGAAATAATGGGAGTGAAAGTAGAAGATTCAGATTCTACCAGGAAGAGGGGGCAGGGAAGCATCCATGGTTCATTCACTTCTTCTCAGGTCCAGAACCGTGGGCCGGAGTGAGTGGGGACTGGACCCATCTGCTCAGCTCATGCAGCTTGGCACACAGACTCGGGGCAGCTTCTGCCCTAAGGGGTGCTTTTTCCTAATTCCTTTGCCCTAAGAGGCCACCCTATAATTTGCACAAAGCTCTGGATTACCTGGGCTCCTGGCTTTGCATAGCTCGAGGCTTCAGCTTGTACTTTGGGCTTCAATTTTGGACCATCTTTGTTGTTGCTTCGGGAATAGAGATATTTGTAGAAATAGGATTTATTATTGTAAATAATCCTTCTCCGGCAGCTTATTAAAAATGATTCCTCCTTTCTGGCTGGAGTGGGCTAGGTGTGGTGCTGTCTAAGGCGGTGAAGGACACAATGACTCACTGAGCTGCTTTTCCAACTCCTGATTCAATGAGTTAGGTTTTCTTTGAGCCCATGAGTCATTTTCCCTGCTCGGTGACTTGCATGACAGGGTGGTGAGATAACCAAGAACTCAGGGAGCCAACTGGTAGGTTTTATAAAAGCTTGTAAAGAAAAGATGATTTTCAAAGACTAGAGGGAAATCCAGAAGTGTGGAAAACGCAGTCATCTAAGAAAACAGTTCCCGAAACAGGGAAAAACAGCTTCCAACAGTCATGTAATTTGTCACTTTCTCACATCTCACTTTTGTTTAAGAACGAGATCTGACATCACCAGCAGGATTTGCCGGGTCAGAAATGCTGTGGGTGCCTTTGCCCGCAGCTGTAGCCTGTGCGCTCGGCCAGTTGCACCGTACGGGTAACTGTGTTGTTCACTGAGGTTCCAGCCAGCCCCCACCTGCCCCCTTAGCGACTCGGAATTCCTGGCCGGCGCTGTAAGTGTAAGCTGACCTATAGATAGTGCCATTTGCATCTTAGCATCATCAGAAGGTAATGACACATCATGTGAGAAATTACGTGTGCGACAAGAACTTGGGTTGGGCATCTGAGTGTTATTAAATGCGTGTCAGGACAGTGGAGAAAACAGATGTTATCTCTTGTTTCCTTTTCAGCTTTGAGTTGAACAGTGAAAAAGCTGTTGGGTGTCAAAAATGGGAGCGGTGCAATTACCATAGAATGTCAGTCCTCCCTGTGTCGGGCTGTGCTCTCACAGACATTGCCTTCATTGCCTTTTTATCAGCGTTTGGCAACTCTCAAAGGTAGAATTGTTTTATGGGTGACATTCCAGTTAGGTCTATTGCAGAGCTATTTGCCTGAAATACAAACATGCGGGCACCTTTGTGTGGGGGACCGGGGGGCTGTCATGTCAGAGACTGGAGAGATTGTTTATTTGATTAGGACTGTTGATGACCCTGGCCCTGGGCTGTGTGTTTGGCATCATGAAGAGAAGGAAATGACAGAATGAGTCTGTGGTATGCTCTAGTTATCCTTTGCTGTGTACCAAAGTACACAACACACACTGGCTCAAATGGCAGCCCTTTTCATTATGCCTTGTGATTTTGTGGGTGAAGAATTTGGGCAGAGCTCATCTGTGCCCTTGTTCTATGTGGTGGCAATCAGGTGGTCAGTGGGCTGAGCTGGAAGGTCCAAGGCAACTTTACTTATGAGTCTGGTACCTCAGTGGGGACAGCTGGCGGACGGGGCTCAGTTGGGACTGTGGACTGGAGTGCCAAAACGTGACCCTCCAGCATGGTGGCTTGGTGCCCCCAGAGACCCAGGTGCAAATATCAAGCTTCCTGGAGCCTGCCTACTTTTGGAAGTCAAACAGCATCGCTTTCCATGTGTTCCAGTGTCCGGTGCAATTACAGGCCAGCCAGATTCAAGGGAAATAGATACCTGATCTCAATGGAAGGAGGGCCAAAAATATTTGGCCATCTTTAATCCACCACATGGTATAAGAGTCTATTTTTCAGCCAGGCTCTCAGTAATATTTGAAAATTCTTACCCAGATTGGATCCTTCCATAACCGCAAAGCATCTGCTTGAAACATTTTCTACTTCCTTTGCTTAAGTATTTAGCCTAACGCCTCCTGACTAGAAGATGTCTTTATTCCTACTTTCCTGATAAAATGTGAACCCTTAGGCATAAACTAAATGAAGTGGGAAAAAGCGCTTGGCTCAAGAACCCACATTCAAAAATCATTGTTCAGACCCTTAGTTGCATTGTCTGCGGAAAGGAGATAATACCTTTATAATCACTGGGGTGTCACAGATGATATGTGTCTAAAAAAATGCTTTTTACAAACTTGGTAGTATAATTTCAAATGTAGTTGACTTTGTTCTTTTTTTAATATTTTCTTTATTTATTTATTCATAAGAGACACAGAGAGAGAGGCAGAGGGAGAAGCAGGCTCCCTGTAGGGAGCCTGATGCGGGACTTGATCCTAGGACCCGGGATCATGACATGAACCAAAGGCAGATGCTCAACCACTGAGCCACCCAGGCATCCCATGTAGTTGACTTTGAGCCCCATTCTGTCCAAACCTGTCTTGACATGAGCTATTTTTCCTGACACTTACATTTATTAGAATAAATCACTAAAACTGAGAATATTAATTTTAATTATTTACAGTGTTGAAGAGATGATTCCATAAAATGTTGCCCATGAAATCCTCTAGCTGTCAAGTGATTATAATGATAAATAACATATCAACAGTATCAGCCTCACAATTGACTCATAGTTTTATAGGCTGCATGACCAGAAGTGATCACCCATTTCTCTGCCCAGCGCTTATTGTCATGGAGAGACTAATGTTGGAGATACTATAGAATGAGGAAGAGAGGAAAAAAAAACTTCTGCAAGGGTGGAAACAGACAACCAGTTACATCTACAATAATTTATGAAGTCTAAACATAAGTGCATAATTCACTATTATAATGAAATAAAAGTGAACCAAGTTCATCTGACACATCTAATGATATACATAATCCTTGCTTTTACTGCATGGTAATTAGGCATAAAAGCAAGATTTCACATAAATAACTGTAATTAGTATCACTTGGATGCTACCAAAGCAAATTTTTAATCTACTCTATCTCTTGGTAATTTTTTTTCTAGGATCCTTAATTAGCAACAATGCAAATAGTTTTCTCTGATAACCTATACTGTTTAGGTTCTTTTCATTCATTCATCAAATATTGATTGGGTGCCCACTGTATGCCAGGCACAGTTTTAGGCTATAGATACATACACAATGAGGACAATGACAAGACAAAGGGATTATTTCAATACAGTGTTAACTCTCCTGCAGTAGGATGGTTCAGCACTAGAAGAACCCAAAGAGGGCACATCATCCCATTTTGAGATTCCAATGAAGACTCCCAGGATGAGGAGGTGAATTCTTAAATAATTTAACCAGAACAAGGAATCCAGTGAGGGAAGAGAAGCAAGTGAGCACAAAATGGTGCTTAGAGGTCAAGAAGTGCGGTCAGGGAGGAGTTCTGAGGGGCCAGATCAGGAAACCCCTCGCTGGCTAAGTTTAGTGTTGTGATCCTAGGAGTGGAAAAATGAAGGAGGTAGACCTAGGGGCTCACTACATGTGGGGGCCAAGGGGAGCCAGGGAGGACCCCCATGATCCTAGGTTGTGAAAGAGGCATCTTTTCTGAGCACTTGTTGCGATGAGCACTGGGTGATGTACGGAAGGGTGGAATGACTATGTTGTACACCTGCAACTCCTATTACACTGTATGTTAACTATAAGAGAATTAAAGAAAAGAAACTCAGGCTGCTGAGAGGTCAAGTAGGAAGAGGGCTGAAAGAACCCTACAGGGTTGGGCAACAAAGGAGCTGGTGTCAAAGACTTCCAGCAGAGTGAAGGGGCAGAGGTCAGACTGGGCTGGACAGTGGATGTGGAAGTGGAGACAGCTATGTTGGCAATGAAAGAGAAAATATGGGCAGCCCCAGTGGCTCAGCGGTTTAGCACCTGCCTTCACGCCCAGGGCGTGATCCTGAAGACCCGGAATCGAGTCCCACGTTCAGGCTCCCTGCATGGACCCTGCTTCTCCCTCTGCCTGTGTCTCTGCCTCTCTCTTTAAAAAAAAAAGAGAGAAAATGCATATTTAAGGCCTGCAGGCCAATGACAAGGCTTAGTCACAGGATGTGGTATCGAGAGGGGAGGTGAGGAAGTATGGGACCAGAATACTTAGTGTTGTTGTGCTCCAAGTTGGCACTCACAGAAGAGAGCTGACTTCTTAGGATCTTCCTGGATGAGGACTGGAGCTGGAACCGGGCTGCCCTGGGTGCTGCTGCTTGTCACCCCTATGGACCCTAACATATGACTTCTCTTCACCACATCTGCTGTATTATCCCACCTCTAACATCCTAGTCAGGCTTCTCTGCTCATGTGTCCTTTTTGCTCCCTCAAACTCTGAGTGTATGTGACTCTAATATGTCACTTCTCGCCTGGCCCAGGGACCACATCTCTCCCTCATGACATCTGCATGATGATGCTACTACTGGTTGCCCCTTGCTCCATGCACTCTAGGGACACGGGTCTTTCTCACGGGCTCTACCTGGAAAGATTCCCTTGCTTAGCATAGTAAGACATTCGACAAGTATTTATTAAATCAATTACTTAAGGAGTGACAAATTTTGATGTATCCTTCCCTGCCCTCCCCAGCATTTTATTATAAACCATTTCAAGCATACAGCAAAGCTGAAAGATTTTGACATTGAATACCCACATACTACCATTAAGTGTTCCTGAATAGCTCACCACAGTTGTTTTATCTCATATTTATTCTTCTGTGTATTCATCTACCCGCTGTCAATCTGTCTTATTTTCTTGATTGAACCACTCTCTTGGATATTTCTTCATGTGGGTATGTGTATCAGTCTTTCAATTTCCCAATTCCATATTCCTGAAAGAAGACTGGCCATCCAGGTCCAAGGTCACATGGAAAGCCCATTCATCCTCTGTTCCCTTTAGCTTTGGTAGCCACCTCCTTGGTGTGATCAGTGTGATGGGCTAAAAGGAATCCTCCAGTTCAAATTACCCATTGCCTCATTAGCAGGGCTGTGAGTGTGGTCATCTCCCTTTGGTGGTGGCATAAGTAGAATGGACACCATGATGTTGCTGGCTTAAGCTGCCGACAGGTACAGGGACTAGGGGAGGATCAATTCAGAGAGGTGATAGGAATTTCAGTCTTGTACTTGTTGAATTATAGCCATCTGGGGAATATCGATGGGCACTGGCTGTCAGGAACTTGGAAATGCTATGTCTGAGGCTGAAAGTAGAGGTGGGGGTGGGTGTAGAGACTGGGAGTCATTTGCACATGGTGGCAGGTCCAGTGTAGCTGTAAAGGAGAGGCAGCAATTTGGCTGAAAGTAGGGCAAGGCAAGGGTGCCATATTTGCATAGCTCCTTACATAAGTTGAAAAAAATGTCAATCCCCTGTGAATGGAGGAGAGCTGATGTGTATTGTCCCAGACATAATTATATTTAGAGATGACGGCTAATGCTGTAAAAGTGGAGGAAATCCCTATAGATTTGTTGTGACATTTGTTGTCCAAGCATGAGACATTTCTGTGACTGAAAATGGGGCAATAGACATCGACTGGACTATCCCAACAACACTAGACTGAAAGGCCACAAGACTCATAGAGGAAGAGCAGAGAAGAATGAGGATGGTGGCCAGGTATAGAGCAGCCCCTGCATTTTAGGGTTGGCTGAAATAACGAAGTTGGTAAGAGAGCAGTATGCTTAGAGTGGTGGGGAGGAGAATAATGCCCTGTGGGTTAATGTAGAAGGGAGTTTTAGGGAGGCAATAATGAACATAGCAGAGTCTGTGGGGTCAAGTAAGAAGAGAGCCAAGACAAGGTCCATTTGTTTACACTTTGGAAGCTTCTCCAAGAAACATATCCTTCATAGAAGCATGGGGGTGGGGGCCAGATTATAGGGCAAAGAGAGATCATAAGGCAGGAGGAAGGGGTTGGCCTACAGATCACTTTGGAAGGAGTTGATGGTGAAGAGTGAGGGATGGAGAAGACTGATAGTACAGCAGTGCAAGAGAATACTATTCTAGGGAACTGTTAGCAGGTGCTCCTCAGATAATAGAATTTGGGCATCACCTATGGGACATTGCCATTTTGAAGATTCACAAATAATAATGAGTTATTATTGATGTTAATACACATTAGTAATTGCTACAATATACAAAATATAATTCACATTAATACTAATACACAATGATAATAATAGTGAACATTATAGAGAGCTTATGTGCCAACACTATCTTAAATTTTTTACCCAGATTAATTAGAATGGATTAAATCCTTACACTTGCCCTCTAAGGTAAGTCCTCTTGTTAGCCCACTTGAGAGATGATAGAACTGAACCACAGAGGGGTTGGTTCACCCCCGCTCGAGGCTGAAAAGCTGGTAAGAGGCAGTCCCAGAATTTGAATCTCCATCTCTGCATAACCTATTTATTTGATAAGGGGAGCTGAGCCCCGGTGATGTTCAGGATTCTTCCTTGAGAGAGACCAGGAGGAGAAAAGGTGACCCAAGACCGAGCAGAGGAAGGAATTTGGAGCTAAAGGAAGGGATGCTGGTGGAGTTCACAGCACATAGATCTCTTTTTCACTGAAGGTGAAACCCCCTGTGAGGAGGGAAGGGGCTGGGGTGGAGGTGGGGAGCGGAGAGAAATGAAGGTTTGTAACAGCGGCAGAGAAGACTGGAAAGAAAATCATGTCATGATTAGGGAAATGATTGTCAAGAAGCATTCAGAGCCCAGCTGTGAGATGGAAAACATAAATGTGTAGTGGGACCACTCAGCTCATTGGAATTTTTGCCATCAGCAGTTAGACAGCCACAAAGCAGAAGTTGTTGTCCTGACCCCAACTCCTTTCTCTGCTGTGCTCTGGGTGGTGTCAGGTATTATAGTCCAATAGGGCCTCTGACTCTGTTCTCCTTCCCCTTCCTTCTGACTAATATGATTGGATCATGCTCTGCTCCCATCTCAAAGACTTGTGGCAAAATTCGGGATGTGAATTCCCTACTTAGGACTTCATCACCTGGGGAGACTGAGGCCATAGCGGTTCTGGAGAACCAAAAGTCCAGAAAGAATGTCAGCAGGAAGAAACAGGGCGGAAGGAAGGATAAAAAGGAATGTACAGCAGCCCGTTGTCCCCTCTATCACTGGTGCCAGGGCAACCCAAACAATTATCATCTGGGGTTAACCTCTGTGTTAGTGTCTTTTCAGGGACATCCAGAAAAAGATCACAGTTGCTGATTCTGAGGAAGGTTGAGCTATCACTCTTCATGCCCAAAGTAAAGGCTTTACAGGCTTCAGAACGAGGTGGAATGCCTGAGTGCTGTGCCTAGCTGAGGTCCAGTAAGAGTGCAGAACATAAACCCACAGAGAAACTGAAGCTATTTTGGGGTCAGTAAGACATTATTGGTAGGTCCTTTGTGGGTTCACATTGTTTTAGGCACACTGCTGATCAAGTCCTGGAGGACAAATGAAGTTAGAGCTGTGAATGAGAGGTTTCTGCAAATAATAGGGGCTCTAAAACAAGAAAGGGACATCTGAGGACTGATCAGATCGAGACAGGAGTGTTATGGGATGCACAGAGACACCCACCAGAACCCTCATAAATTGGAATAATGAAAAATCTGCCTGGACCAACATAGAAACTATTTTCTTGCCCTCATGTAGTTCCAACTGGGGAAGTCAGAAATTACTAACTCCTGAGTTGGTTTCCTCCTGCTCTATATCATTATCTTTTGGGATGTATAATTATGCTTAAGTCAACTATATTGTAAACTACATTTAGTTTTCATTCCATGGTGTGAATTCAGTCATTCTTACCAAAACCATAAGTATTGTTACAGATAATTCTCTGACTGGGGGGCTCCCTCCTAGCTATTACTTTAAGATTCTAATTCCTAGAATGGACCAAACAAGGAAATCTGTTGCCATTAGAAAAATGTTGCTCTCGGGGCACCTGGTTGGCTTAGTAGGTTGAGCATCTGACTCTTGATCTTAGCTCAGGTTATGATCACAGGGTTGTGAAGTCAAGCCCCATATCAGACTGTGAGCTCAGTGAGGAGTGTGCTTGTCCGGGCTTCCCCTGCTCCTCCCCTGACTTGCTTGCGTGTGCACACAAGTGTGCTCTCTCATAAATAAATAAATAAATAAATAAATAAATAAATAACAAATAAATAAACAAATTATTTTTTTAAAGATTTTATTTATTTATTCATTCATGAGAGACACACAGACAGAGAGAAAGGCAGAGACACAGGCAGAGGGAGAAGCAGGCCCCATGCAGGGAGCCCAACATGGGATTCAATCCCGGGTCTCCAGGATCACACCCTGGACTGCAGGCGGCACTAAACCGCTGCACCACCCGGGCTGCCCAATACATTCTTTAGAAAAAGAGAAAATGCTGTTCTTATGAGGCTTATTTCTACTGAGAGTATTATTCATTATGTTAGTATTTACATTCAAGAAGGTGTCTAACTAACTTGACCTTAAAGCACATGAAGCATTTCCTTCTCTCATTTTTATGACTTTATTGATATTTATTTTTCACATACCATGAAATTCACCCATTTAAAGTATACAGTTCAGTAATTTTTAGCATATTCACAACACTGTGCAGCCATCATCACAATCTAACTGTAGAATATTTTCAACACTTCAAAAAGAACACTCTTTCCGTCAGGAATCATTCTCCATTTCCCTTATCCTCCTCCCCAGCTCCAGGCAGCTACTAATATACTTTCTGTCTCTGGATTTGCCTATTTTGGATGTTTCACATAAATGGAATCATATAATATGTGGTCTTCTATGACTGGCTTCTTGCACTTAGCATTATACTTTTAGGATTCATCCATGTTCCACTGAGCATCAGTGCTTTACTCCTTTTTGTCACCAAATAATATTTCATTCTGTGAATATCCCACATTTTTTCACTCATCAGTTGGCTAGATAATGCAGTATTTCCATATAGCAATATATTATTCAACAATTTGTGTCATTTCCACATTTGGCTATTATGGTTTTGTTTGAACATAGATTTTCATTCCCTTGGGTCTTTACTTGAGAATAGAATGGCTGCGAGGGGGAGGCGCCTGGGTGGTGAGCTAGTGAAGTGCCCGACTCTTGATTTTGGCTGAGGTGATGATCTCAGGGTTGTGAGACTGAGCCCAGTGTTGGGCTCTGCACTGGATGTGGAGCCTGCTTAAGATCTCTTTCTCTCTCTCTGCCTGTCCCCATCCCCTCTAAAAAAAAAAAAAAAAAAAAAAAAGAGTAGAATAGCTGGGTTTGGGGGAACTATCGGAATGTCAACCAAAGTGGCTGTATCATTTGGCACTCCCACCAGGGCAATGAATTTCTCCACAATCTTACCAACACTTACTATTGTCTTTTTTATCTTAGCCATCTTGGTGTGAAGTGCTATGTCAGTGTGGTTTTGATTACCAATACAGTAATAATGAATGATACTGAGCATCTTTTCATGCGCTCTCTTAGTCTCTTTATCTTCCCCCTTCTATCCATATTTCTGAAGAGACTTCAAAGCATAAAGCATGAGGTGACAAAATATCATGTTCTCCATGATTTTACAGTCTTATCAAGAACATAAGAAGGTGGCCAAATGAGACTCTCAAGCATTAAGGGATTTAGAAGTTCAGAAATAGTGGTGACACATAAGAACCCAAAGGCTGGAAAAAGATGATGGGTATGCAAGTCCAAAGGACAGGGAGGATCTGGACAGGCAGAGAATGAAATGATTCCACTAATTTTGCTTCAGGTGAAGTAGTTCATGGTTATCTTTAGATGCCACCAGGAACTAAAATCTCCATGCCTGGATCATCAAAGAATAACTTGTTTGTTTATTTATTCCATAGTTACTTAATGCCATGTGATTTCAGGTCATTGTAAGAAGTAATTGAGTTAGAGAAAATTAGACCCACAGATTTAGTTACATACAGCGTGTACCCACCTACACTAATGTACAGTCCCCTTCCCAACAGACACATGTTTAAACATCTTTACCTACAGTTACATAGATGCGTTCAGAACTAACTTACCACTTGCAAATGTTCTTATTTCCTTGATCCCTATACTTTGCACATCCGTACTCTCATTATTTAAGAGTTTCACTCTTTTATATTTATTAGTTGCCCATGGGTTCCTAGTCTGTGTCATACATGTCTAAAAAATTCTGAACTATATCAGGAGCCAGGGATCACAGACACAGACATTATTCTGATTAGAAGTTAAGAGAGAATTAATACCTTCTTTTAAAAGACACCTCCTAGGACCTGGGAAATAAGGAAGAATTTTGATGATGAATTCTCTTGCTTACATTTATAGGCTCACAACCATACCCACAGACTGATGTGCAGTTCCAAGGTTCTCCTGTGTAGATATACAAAGCCCAGGTCTGAAATGCCAAGTGCCTGAAGGAGCAAGAGAGGATTCTGGTCTTAACTGGGAGCAGAGCCTGCACAAAACAAGAGAAGGCAGGGACACCAAGTTGGCTCAGTCACTAAAGCATACAACTCTTGATCTCAGAGTCATGAGTTCAAGCCCCAGGTTGGGAGTAGAGCTTACTTTAAAAAAAAAAAAAAAATAAATTAAACAAGATAAGGCACTCAATGGAGCAGAGAAAAAGACCAGTGTTTAGAATAAGAGTCAAGTCTGAGCAGGGCCTAGGCCTGGTCTGGGACTCCTTATGGATCTTCTAGTGATGTCAAAGTTCAGAAAGGGCTGAATCTGCGGATGGGCTGTATACATAGGCATTGAGTGTAACAGGCAAGACATAGAAAACAGGTGGAATGTGTAGAAAGGAGAGGCGGTACCAGGCAACCCACTTGCAAAGAGCTGGCTATGGCTCCAATAGTTGACCATATTGTCAGACCTGAAATGTAGAATGGACTGTTGATTCTGACTTTAATTCCAGTGTGTGGGTTTTTCCCCCACTCCAAGCAATTCTCAGATTTCAGCTAGGTATCCTGTAATTTAGTTCAATTATGACTTTCTCCCTGGAGGTGGCGTGAGATCTCACAGGTTAAGGGCTCAGTCCCTCAAGACTTTCCCTCTCCACCCTCCTTTTCTTCTCATGTTAATCACACAAATACAGGTTGTGGCCTGTGTTTCTGATCAACTGGCTGGCTGTAGTTCAGAGGCTCTGATGACCCCCTTATTGGATTTGATTAATTGCTAGAATGGCTCACAGAACTCAGAGAAACATTTTACTTACTAGATCATCAGTTTATTATGAAAGGATACAACTCAGGAATAACCAGAGTTGCATAGGAATAATTGCCACTCTCTCTGCATCTCTAGGTGTTCACCAAATTGGAAGCTCTCCAAATCTGTCCTTTTGGTTTGTTGTGGAGGCTTCATTGCATGGGTTGATTGATTAATCATTGGCCAGTGATAGCACTCAATCTCCAGCCCCTCTTTCCTCCCTGGAGGTCAGGGGTGTGAGGGGGGTGGGATTGAAAATTCCAATCCTCTAATCACATGGCTGGTTCTTCTGGCCACCAGCACCCCTCCTTAGGTGTTTTCCAAAAGTCATCACATTAACATAACAAAAGGCACCTTTATCCTTCTCACCACAGGAAATTTTAAGAGTTTTAGGAAGGAAGAAGGAAAATATGTTTCTTATTATAAACCACAGTATCACAAAGGGTCCTGGAAAGATCCTCTAGAATGAGTGATGAGATGCTACTGAACTTCTATCCCTCTATATACTATTAAATTCTGCCAAAAGGAGCAAAGAAAGTGGAGAGAATGAGTCTTTCATAAAATAGGTTAATGTGTTGTTGAACTGTAATGTCATCAGCCATTAACTTCTTGTTGCAAAAAAACATGAAACAACAATATAGTGGATGCTAATCCAAATAGTATTTGATGTTTGTAATTGAGCTAAGCACTCATATGTGATCTTTCATCCATCACAATTCTTACACTTGATCAACCGTCTGTGCTTCTCAGGATTTTAAATCACATCTTGTTAAAATATGCACAAAGTAGCTTGAACATTAACCCTCTTCTTCACATCCCCCATTGTGTGTGGTGCAGCCTTTTAAGCAAACAAAAATAAAGCTCTAGTAAATTGAGGACTCAGTATACACATTCTAGTACCTTCAGCCTGTGGAATTTGGGAAATAGATCTTGCTACATTTCAAGGCATATGTACCATTTGGTATTAATGAAATTGTTACTGGTGGACACATGTTTCTTAGAACTAAAAATTCTTTGAAAATCCATTTCCTGAAAGCTATTTTTGAAAATAGTGATATAATCATTGCATTTCTACAATGAATGTAAGAATGGAGGATCCTGGGACGCCTGGGTGACTCAGCCATTTAGCGTCTGCCTTTGGCTCAGGGCGTGATGGGGGGTCCTGGGGTGGAGTCCCACATCAGGATCCCTGTAGGGAGTCCTGCTTCTCCCTCTGCCTGTGTCTCTGCCTCTCTGTGTGTCTCTCATGAATAAATAAATAAAATTTTAAGAAAGAAAAATTGGAAGGAAACTTGGGGCATCTGACTGGCATGCAACTCTTGATCTCCGGATCCTGAGTTCGAGCCCCACCTTGGGCATAGAGCCTATTTAAAACAAATAAAAAAAAAAATGAGAATGGTGGATCCCTTATTTAACTTGAACCAGGTCTACAACTTTCTAGGATTTTGACCCTGTTTATTATTCACATTGTAAAATATACACAATCACCTCTGCATTGATTTAGAGGAAAACAAATGTACATTTTGGAAGACTGAGGACCAAAAAGAGCATTGTATGCTCTGCCATTGTATGGCAGAGGATTTCCCCAAATGTTGGCTTCATTCAATAAATTATTTTTTAAAGAAATCTTAAAGGGAGGTATATTTGTTTATGACACCAAGGAATAAAAAAAAATAGAATAGATTTTTTTAAAAAGGAAGACATTTAGCTGCCCTTCTTCAAACACTGCCAAGATGTGGTTGAGGTGAAACTAGAATGGATCTTAGTATCAGTGCTTTACTGATACTTAGTAAGCTCAGTGTTTACCTGACCTGTTCGTCTTCAGCTGCTTAAACCGGATGCCATCTGCATTATTAAACCTCATAGAAGCTGAAAGGAGATCTTGATTGCTTGAATTTAACCTTCTCAAACTTGCCCTAAAGGTAAGATAGGAGTTAACAGGATGGAAGAATTTCATTCCTTTTGGGTGATTCTGTCATTGAAAAAATTTCTCTTAGAACATTCATTCATTTTGATTGCTTTTTGATATCTTCACTCTTTTATATTTATTAGTTGCCCATGGGTTCCTAGTCTGTGTCATACATGTCTAAAAAATTCTGAACTATATCAGGAGCCAGGGATCACAGACACAGACATTATTCTGATTAGAAGTTAAGAGAGAATTAATACCTTCTTTTAAAAGACACTTCCTAGGACCTGGGAAATAAGGAAGAATTTTGATGGTGAATTCTCTTGCTTACATTTATAGGCTCACAACCATACCCACAGACTGATGTGCAGTTCCAAGGTTCTCCTTTTAAAATGGCCAAGAGCTCCCTGAGTGCTCAGGAAGACAAGCTGTGACAGCCTTGGGTGTTCCAGGGCAGTTTCTCCCAGAGCCTCCTCAAACTCAACACCCTTCCCTGCTCTGCTCTGCATCCAGTGCCCTCATCTTTCTGGAAAGATGGATCAAGCTCAGTCTGGATCAAGACTTCCTTAGGACTGATTAACTCTAACTTTGCCTCTGTGGCTTTTCAGAAGTCAGCTTTTCTGCACTTTTGTGTTCCGCCCCTCCCTTGATTTGGGGGTCCCTGGGCACCCCAAGCCTAGAGCATCTCACCCCAGCTCCTGCCCTGGTCAGCTGAGTACCCCATTCTCACTCCTGCCAAACTACTGTGGAGAGAGAGGAGGGCAATTGAAATAAGGAAAACCGAGTGGAATTTCCAAATATTTACAAACATAAAAAAGCACACATCTGTAATTTTCACTAAGTCAGACCAATGAGTGAACTTCAGCATGTCACAAAAAAAAAGAAAAAGAAAAAGAAAAAAGAGATAACAGTATTTTTTACTTTTATTTATTTATTTATTTTTAAATTTTTATTTATTTATGATAGTCACAGAGAGAGAGAGAGAGAGAGAGAGAGGCAGAGACATAGGCAGAGGGAGAAGCAGGCTCCATGCACCGGAAGCCTGATGTGGGATTCGATCCTGGGTCTCCAGGATCGCGCCCTGGGCCAAAGGCAGGCGCCAAACCGCTGCGCCACCCAGGGATCCCCTATTTTTTACTTTTAAATACACAACAGCAGTTAGGCCCAGGATAGCAAAAGCATTGCCTAGCAGGAGTCCTGAGGGAATCAGATTTAATGAATATATAAGGATGCTTCCCAATTAATGTATCAATGATTTATGAATATGTGGTTCTCTGTGGTACTTACAAATATTTGAAAACCATTATTACAGAAGGGTTCAACAGGCTAATTTTTTCCCCCTCAGATAAGTTTTGTATACACCATTTACTCAGTAAATGCCTTCTTTACAAACAATGAAAGACATGCTGGAGCCCAGCTTTTGTTTATATTACCCCAAATGTCCAGCTTGTGGAACTGAATCATGAGACTTTGTACATCTACAGCCTTGAGGTTGGGTCTATCCCCAAGTTTATCTACACACATGGGATTGGTAGAGTCATTTTGGAAGAAACAGCATTTCCCCAAGATCTTATCATATATTCTTGTCCTGGTGAGCCAAACCCAAGAGACTGAATGGTGATAGTGGTACTAATGACGAATGGTACTAATGACGGTACTAATGACGAATGGCCTGAAATGAGATTCATTTAAGTTTTAAATTACATTAAAGTAAAATATTAATTTTATTTAAGTCTTTATTTACTGCTTAAGTCTCTTAAAGTCCAACTTTGTAATTACATTACTTTAAAAAACCATTTGCCTGTCCAGATTGACCTTGATTATCTTAATTTAAGAGCACTAGGACATAGAAAATGCTGGCAGCCCTATTGTTGATTGTCTGCAGGGGCCACATACATGCTCCATGGATCAAATAAAGAACTGGTTTGAGAGAAAAATCTGAAGTTTTAGTATGTTCGGCCATACTTATTCCTTGATTTTAAAAATGTCTTTATTTGTTCAAGGAATCCAGTGGACTTTACAAATGCTCCCTTACTGACAGTTAAAAATGGTGGGGGTTCCTTCTTATTCATCTCCCCTCCTCACCCACTATAGCCCCTGGCACATGCCCAGTGCAGGCTATGTGTTTGACGAATACATGAATGAATGGATGAAAAGATAAGATGGAATGTTTTGGTGTGAGATGGAGTTTGAAAGACTGAGAAGAGAGCCATCCTTACAGACGTCCTTCTTGGACTGTAGTAGATACCTACTAGGTGTCTGCTCGTTCCATGCCTGTCCTCCCTCCACTGGGGATGGGTCCCTAGGTCTTGTTGGATCTACTGGCCAGAGCTATTTGGACCATGGTAAATGCTGGAGCTAGGATTTTCTCTCTAGGAATTGGAGTTAAGACAAGCTTGTCAGTCTGCTGAGTGTAAGGACCCATAAACTGGGGTATCATAGAGCAGCAACCTGCTGTATGCATGAAGAGGCAAAGTGATGTAGGGAAAGCCACTCAGAGAGAGGTAGAAGCTAGGGACTGATCAGCTTGCACTGTAGAGACACAGGTGAGCTTGCCACCTGCTTCCATCCTGCCTCCATGCTACACCTCCTGCCTTTGGTTCCTGAGATACTCCTATAGCCTCCCTGCCCCTCATCCTCCCTGCTGAAGTCCATTTGCATGGGCTTTCGTTACTTTTCATCCAAGCAGCTTGACAAAGATAAGACATCTTGAAAGTCATTTTCTCTTTTTTGGCTTGAGCTTTCAGAAAGGACAGTAAAGACAATGAAGCATGTCAGAGGCATGTGACAAAGTCTCCACTTGATCGGCAGGAGAATTTTTTAAGTGCCCAATTCTAGGAATTCATTAGCATATACTCTTCCTGATATCCTCCTCCAGTATCATCCCATGAAAGAGTGTAATTCTATGGTTATTTCTGTCAATTGATGGTAGAGGGTATACACAGCATTTTCCCAATTCAAAATGGCAACTGAGAAAGAAAACTGTCTCAAACAAGATCTGTTACAATTTTTACAGGCATAATTTATACTCCTTCTGAGAAATAATCAGCATTCTTGAGCAATTTTCTTCTTTTTTTAAAGATTTTATTTGTTTACTTGAGAGAGTGAGAGAGCAAGAGCAGAGGAGGGAAGCAGAGGGAGAAGCAGACTTCCTGCCGAGCAGGGAGCCTCACAGTAAGGCTCCCAGGACGCTGGGATCATGACCTGAGCCAAAGGCAGCCGCTTAGGTGACTGAGCCACCCAGGTGGCCCTCTTGAGCAATTTTCTGATAGATTTTAAGGAGCATTAGAAATCCTTCTGAAAAGTTATGTGCCTACCTACTCACTCTCTTGACCATCTGGTTTTTGAGGAGTCTGATGTCATCAAGGCATATTTTGCATTGTAGCATATCAATGTATAATTTTTAAAAATCTCAAAATGTGATTCTTATATAAATGCAAGACAGCATGTATCAAAGATTTATTTAACTAAATAATGATAGATTCAGCTAGTTCAGAAAATCATGGGAAATATTGAATGTCATCAGTGGAAGCATGCCTAATTAAGAATGCAGAGTTAGATACAAAATTGGTTAATGTCCTATGGGACAATAAAATGGTAGCTTTTGTGATGATCTTTTCTCGCAGACAGAAGCCATTTTCATTTTTATTGACAGAAAACTGCAAGTTAACTTGTACCTTCAGAGTCTATACCATAATCAATGGTAAATGATAATTCAAGTGAGGTGCATTTCCCCCCAAATTAAAAAAATCCATGAGCAGATCAGTTATTTATTTATTTTTTTACCCTTTTTAAAAAAAATTTATTGAGAGGCAGGCAGAGAGGCAGAGACACAGGCAGAGGGAGAAGCAGGCTCCATGCCGGGAGCCCGATGTGGGACTCAATCCCTGGTTTCCAGGATCACACCCCGGGTTGCAGGCAGTGCTAAACCGCTGCGCCACCGGGGCTGCCTGAGCAGATCAGTTATTAAACAATGCTCTAACACAGGACTGAAAAATCATGCAAGCTTCTTTCTTATTCCCAAGTGTTGGAAAATTTTCTTTCTTTTTTTTTTTTTTTTGAAAAATTTTCTTAACCACCATTTCTTTTGCTCCATAAACATCTCTCATATTCTCTTGTGGAATATTTGTTTTTTGTTTTTTTAAAGACTTATTTAATTAATCATGAGACACACAGAGAGAGGCAGAGACACAGGCAGAGGGAGAAGCAGGCTCCACGCAGGGAGCCCAGGTCTCCAGGATCATGCCCTGGGCGCGCTAAACCACTGAGCCACCCAGGGATCCCTGAAAGCTTTATTGTTTTATTAGAACATTGCACCTTGGCAAAAAAATAAATGTAATTTTATTTATTTATTTTAAATATTTTATTTATTCATTCATGAGAGACACACAGAGAGAGGCAGAGACACAGGCAGAGGGAGAAGCAGGCTCCATGCAGGGAGCCTGACATGGGACTCGATCCCTGGTCTCCAGGATCACATCCTGGTGCTAAACCCTGAGCCACCCAGGCTGCCCTAAATGTAATTTTATTATACATGTTTCATGCTAGCATTTAACACTTACAGTAATTGCATTACTCAAGTTACGCGTAACATTTCATTATTAGGTACTGATCAGTCTGTACACTGATTTGGTGGGTAATACTTTCCCCATTTTTGGACAGAAATATTTTGGCAAACCTTGATTCTACAAATATTAAATACGATGGAAAAGTCTTTTCTGTTTCTTATTTAATGGGTACCTTTTTAGTTTAATCCTTCTGTGTCAGTTTTATATTTTCTCAGACGGATTAAAAAAAAGTGTTCATCCTGTGTGCTTAACTTTTTAATTTTATCAGATTTTACTTTTGGTGGAAGCTAAAGTCTTAATTATAAAAGTATTTGTATCACTAAAATTTTGCAAATAATGCCACTTCAAAATATATCTCTCTTGTGTTTGTTTTATATCAGATTGCTGTTGAGCAACAGGTTAATTGTTGAAAGGCCTTAAGAGTAGAGCTGTGCTTCCCCTGGGAAGGAAGAACTTCTGCCTGGGGGCTGTGGCTTCTGCTCCTATCAGGTGTTTCCAGCCTCACCTTGCTGAATGTCTGCCCCCACCGGGATTTCGGGCCTGCCAGCCCCCATAAAAGCCAATTCTTTGAAATAGACCTATTTAATATATATAATATATGTAGTTTGCATATATATGTGTGTGGGTGCACATAGCACAGATATGTGCGCATATATATGTATCCTACTGGTTCTGTTTCTCTGGTAAAACTGATTGCTACATCTTTTTTTTTTTTTAATAAAAACATTTTTTTTTGCTGCACCTTTAAAATTGGTAAACAAGGCTAGGAATTAGCAAATTGCCTCATTTTCCCTACAAGGAAACTCTCCTTAGAAGAGTTTAACTTTTTATTTTACTTTTATTATTTATTTTTTGAAAGAGAGACAGAAAGAGAGCAAAAGCTAGGGGTAGGGAAGGGGCAGAGGGAGAGGGATAGAGAGAATCTCAGGCAGGCTTCATGCTCAGCGCAGAGCCCCACATGGGGCTCGATCTCACCACCCTGAGATCATAACCTGAGCTGAAATCAAGAGTCAGACGCTTAACGGACTGAGCAACCCAGGCGCCCCAAGAGTTTAACTTTTTAAAATTTGCTCCCCCAAACTTGAGGTTATATTTACTAAGCTACTTTAAAATCTCTCCTTCCAGGCAGCCTGGGTGGCTCAGCGGTTTAGCGCTGCCTTCAGCCCAGGGTGTGATCCTAGAGACCCGGGATCGAGTTCCATGTCAGGCTCCCTGCATGGAGCCTTCTTCTCCGTCTGCCTGTGTCTCTGCCTCTCTGTCTCTCTGTCTCTCTGTCTCTCATGAATAAGTAAGTAAAATCTTTAATATATATATATATTAAATATATATATTAAAAAACCTCTCCTTCCTTACTTCTGTAATTCCTCTGTTCACTAGTATTTCCACACTTTAATAAAGTATAGCACACATACACAATAGCCCCATGTTAATGCTGCTAAGGGAATTACAGGATGGGCAGTCCCAAATATGTGGCTGTCTCAATCAGGGTTCTTAATTTCAAGCAACATGAACATACACCTATGACAGCTGGTTGAAGCAAAAAAAAAAAAAAAAAAAAAAAAGGAAAAACATATTGAGAAGATATTGGGGAGCTCAGAATAGGTGAGAAACTTGGATAGTAAGGTTTGGAAAGTGGCCAGGAAGATCTATCAGTAGGAGCCAGGAGCGGGTCAGAGATGGTTTTGAGGCAGCATCTCTGTTGAGGATACATATTACTACCACCCCAACTGACTGCTGGGTACACAGTGCAGGAGGCCACTTGCCATAACTGCCTCAGAAACTCAGTGCAGTGTTCTTGCTGCCACCCTCTGCCAGAACATATTCCCTATTGTCCTGTGTTTTGGGGTCATCAGGTCCTGGTTCAAGTCCAAATTTGGTGCAATTGATTGGTTATACCTAGGTGACCTACTGATATCCTGGCAATAAGGGGATCTGAAAGAGTATTTTGGTGCTTCTGGGGAAGGACGCTCTGCTTGGTGGGAAATTCTCCAAATATAGGAAAGGAATCAGGATGGTGCCTCCTAGCACCCACCCCTGTGAAAGCCAGCATGACTGTAGCAGCCTAGACTCCATGGGGCAGTCATGCTGGAGTACCTGGCTGTTGCCAGTGGGGAAGCAGCACTGAGTAATGCAGAAGTGCAGGCCGAGGAGGCAAGTGGCTGGAGGGCACCTGGGGATGGTGTCCTTGGGCCTTGTGGACCATGGAGGACCAGAGGGAAAAAGGGGCACATACAGAGTGATCCTCTGAAGGATGCCTGTGCAGAGGAGCCATGTCTGCAGCCCTTCTCCCTACCATCAGACAAAAGCATCCCAAGGATGGCTGGCTGCCAGGCATCTGCTCATCTTCCAGCTGGACTGGCACCCACTTGAGCCAGGAGGCTTTGTTCAGTTCATCTTACCTACATGGAGTAGACATCCCTACAACAGCTTCCAAGCCTCGTAGAAGCCTAATCTTCTACCTTCAAAGAGTGAGAGAGTGAGATTCTGGTCACTCAGGAAGACAGTGGCAGTCATGGAGTAGACATGATGCCACCCACCCAACCCCTGTACTTGGGTGGATCTCCGCAAAACCTACTGGAGATTTTATTCACAGATTGTTTGACCCCTGCCACCTCCCCTCAGGTAGGGACAGTGGTCAAAGTTACTTCTACTTTGTGACTGTCCAATTTATAACTCTTATATTTATAAAATAAAATCAACCCACAAAAAATCTAAAGATTGGCAGTTGCCCTATCATATAGGAATGTTTTCAGTAGCAGGGAACAGAAAACACAAAGATTTAAGCAAATGGGGGTTTGAGTTCCCGTATAACAAGTGGGTCTGGGGGTGGCAGTTACTACTGTCAGTTCAGAGACTCGAAGACATAAAACCAACAGTTTTGTAATTCAAGGGGCTTTTCCCTCATAGTCATTGCAATGGACTGAATATTTGTGCCACCCTCTGCCAATTTCATGCAGTAAAACCCTAATCCCAATGTGATGATATTCAAAGGTGGGGCCTTTGGGAGCAATTAGGTAATGAGAAGGGAGCCTTAGTAAATGGTATTCATGTCCTCACAAGGAAAAGGCCAGATACTTAGCTAGGTGTCTTTCTGCTGTATGAGGATACAATGGGAAGTAGGCAGTCTGTACTTGGAAGAGAGCTCACCAGAACCAGACCATACCGGCACCCTGATCCTGGACTTCAGCTTCCAGAACTATGAGAAATAAATTTCTGTTGTTCGTAAGTCACCTCCTCTATGGGACCTTGTTACAGCAACCCAAACTGACTAGGTATTCCTAACATGGCTGATGGCAACAGCTCCCGCATCACAGTTGCATTCCAGCTGGAAGAAAATATCAAAGGGACAACTACATTTGTGTCCTTTGTGAGGAAAGCAAGTGTCTGCAGGAGTCCTAATAGATTGTCATTTAAATAATGTTCATCAAAAAATAAAAAATAAAAAAATAAATAATGTTCATCAGCCACACCATGTCACATGGTCACCTACAACTGCAAGAGAGCCTGGGAGATAGTACCATTTCCTGCATAGATAGGAGAGGTAGGCAAAGAAGAAAACAATTGAAATGTGGGGGGGTTAGCCAACCAAGAGTAACTTCTCTCATTGCTGAGTCTTATAATTTGCACTCATATTGATTTGTGAACTGCTAATTCCTTCACTGTCTATTGATGCTTGCTAGCCCAAAAGTAAGGACAGGAACAAAAGTTTTCCCCCAAAATAGGGAAGTAAAACAGTTATGAAAATTCTATCCAGGGATGCCTGGGTGGCTCAGTGGTTGAGTGCCTGCCTTTGGCCCAAGGCGTGATCCTGGAGATGTGGGATCGAGTTCCACATCGGGCTCCCACAAATAAATTTTTTTTTTAAAGAAAATTCTATCCAGTTATCTGTTTTTAAAAAATAAAATTAGAGGGGCACTTTGGTGGCTCAGTCGGGTAAGCGTCTGCCTTTGGCACAGGTTACCATCCCAGGGTCCTGGGATCAGCTCTGCATTGGGCTCCCTGCTCAGCGGGGGGCCTGCTTCTCCCTCTCCCTCTGCCTGCCACTCACCTTGCTTATGTGAGCTCTCTTTCTCTCTCTCAAATAAATAAATTAATTAAATAAGAGAGGCACCTGGTTGACTCAGTTGGAAGAGCATGCAACTCTTTATCTAGGGATCATGAGTTCAAGCTCCACATTGGGTGGAGAGATTACTAAAAAAAAAAATAAACTTAAAAAAAAAAGAATAAGGGGATCCCTGGGTGGCTCAGCGGTTTGGCGCCTGCCTTCGGCCCAGGGCGTGATCCTGGAGACCCTTGATCGAGTCCCACATCGGGCTCCCTGCATGGAGCCTGCTTCTCCTTCTGCCTGTGTCTCTGCCTCTCTCTCTCTCTGTCTCTCATGAATAAATAAATAAAATCTTAAAAAAAAAAAAAGAAAAAAAAAGAATAAAGTTAGAGTAAGTTATTAGTATATGATTTTTTTTTTAGTATATGATTTTTGTGACAGACCAATAAAATCAATTTCATAGGATGTTACACTGCTGACAGAGCACTGTAAAGCAGTGTGATTTTGAAAATCAGACCCAGAAAAGAAATGCATGATTTTTAAGTTTTTTTTTTAAAGATTTTATTTATTTATTCATGAGAGACACAGAGAAAGAGAGAGAGGCAGAGACGCAGGCAGAGAGAGAGAAGCACGCTCCATGCAGGGAGCCCGACGTGGGACTTGATCCCGGGACTCCAGAATCATGCCCTGGGCCAAAGGCAGCACTTAACCTCTGAGCCACCCAGGGATCCCTGATTTTTAAGTTTTTAAATATATTGTAAAACACAGTACAGAAAAAAAACTTGGTTTCATGTCCTGTCTCAGTCTATACATAGCTATATGGCTTCTGGCAAGTCAGTTTTTTTTTCCAATAAAATCATAATCTTTTCTATAAAATGAAATCATAATTGACACTTGGTTGTTGTCAGATTTGAATTTTACAATTCTATGTAATTAGTCCTGATGTCTTCGATTCTGTGTGTCTGGACAGTAAAGCAACCATCATGTGTTCGTTTGTTTGGTCTTCTTATAATCAGGAGCTGTTTTTTTGAGCACCTACTGTGTTCTGGGCATCAGAGGCACCAGGGATGAATCTCTTGTTAAAAGACCAAATTTAAGTGAGAGTTTTAGCCTGAGGTTTACTTTAAAATATTTTAGGAAGCGGGCAACCCCGGTGGCTCAGCGGTTTAGCGCCGCCTACAGTTGAAATGTCATTTCTTTCTGCTCAATACTGTTGTAAGCCTAAAACTGCTCTAAAAAAATAAGGTTTATTAATTAATAATAAAAAAAGAATCATGGGATGACTGGCTGGCTCAGTCAGTGGAGCCTGTTACTCTTGAGCTCTGGTTGAAAGCTCCAGCCCCATGTTGAGTATAGACATTACTTAAAAAGATCAAATCTTTAAAAAAAAAAGAAAGAAAAAGAAAAAGGTCATTTCTAATAATCTTAGTTCCTAAGGAGTGTTTAGAGTTTATAGTGCTTAAGGAATTTTTTTCCTAGTAAGAATCTGATCGTTTGTTCAAGAGCTCATCTATTTAGTAGCCCTTATGAGCAAGTGTAATCCTTTCCTTTTCAAGGAGATTTGGGGCTCGTCTTCCTAGAATTTATAGTCTAGGTGACCTACACTGCTTTAATGCCGTGGCCACCAGACATAAGCACAGGAGCATTTGAAATGCAGCTAGTTGGAATTGAAATGTGTCTATAGTGTAAAATACATATGAGATTTCGAGGAGTAAGTATGATTTTTGAATGAGTAACTTTTTTATTGGAATTCGATTTGCCAACATACAGCATATCACCCAGTGCTCATGCTGTCAAGTGCCCCCCTCAGTGCCTGTCACCCCAATCCCCCCCACCCCTTCCACTACCCCTTGTTCGTTTCCCAGAGTTAGGAGTCTCTCCTGTTCTGTCATCCTTACTGATATTTTCACTCATTTTCTCTCCTTTCCCCTTTATTCCCTTTCAGTATTTTTTATATGCCCCAAATGAATGAGACCGTTGTGTTTGTCCTTTTCCGATTGACTTATTTCATGAACAATTTTCGTGTTGATTTGTACAAACAATATTTTGGATATATTGGATTAAATTAACATATTCTTAAAATTAATTTCACCGGTTTGTTTTTACTTTTTAAAATGTGGCTTCTAGAAAATACAGATTTACACCTGTGGCAAATATATTTCTAATGGACCGTGCTAGTCCCAATGTGAGGGGGGTTTGCACATACGAAATACTGGGTTTTTTCCTTTGTAAAGTTGTTTGAGGCAAAGTTCCTGGGAGCTTCCCACACGCCAGTGCAGGCCTTGTTCCGACAGGCAGATAGGATTTGGGAAAGAGCTTTGTCACCTCCAGGTGAAGGCTCAAGGTCACACCTTCCCACTGAGCTCCGGGCTGAAGACTCGGCCTGGGGGCGCTGGGCGAGGAAAGCGCGGGAGAAACCGAGTTCGACTCGAGACTCCGGCAAGATGTGAGCATTAAGGTTCAAACGGTCCAAACTCCATTCTGAGGATTCTTCTCCTGAAGCCAGAAGCAGATTTCGACATTTAAACAAGTTCCAAACAAGCGGGCGCGGCTGACGCCAGGAGGGACGCGGGGCTGAGCCCTAAGAGAGCTGCGGGGCAACAGCGAGGGGCGCTCGCGGGCCCGGACTCGGCTGCGGCTCCGCGGGTCGGCGCCTCCGGGGGGGGGGGGGGGGGGGGGGGGGGGGGGGCGGGGCCCGGCGGAGCGTGCCTGGTCGCCATGGCAACGGCCCGAGCCGCAGACCGCGGCGGGAGCGCACGCCTCCAGGAGCCGGGAGCGGCGCGGCGCGGCCGGCGGGGCCCGTCTCCCGCGGCGGAGCAGGAGCGCGGCGCCATGGAACCGCGGGTAGGCTGCGCCCCGGCCCCACGGCCGCCGCCCCCGGGCCCCGGAGCTCCGTGCTGCGCCCGCCCGGTGCGCGCGGTGCTGGGGCGGCGGCCTCGGGCTCGGGCTCGGGCTCGGGCTCGGGCTCGCGCTCCGGCTCCGGAAGCGCCTTCGGGGGCTCGTGGGGCTGCAGTGTCGGGCCTTCGGTCTGCAGCTTTCCTCGCGGGCGACGTGGCGGTGCCCCGCGGGGCGCGCACGGCTGCAGGAGCGCGGTCCCCGCAGCGGCCCGACGCCGGGCCGCGACCTGCTCACGCCCCCCTCCCCCGCCTGTGGCTGTGCTGAGGCCGCCCGCAGGCCCGCGGAGCGCCGGAGCAGCCCCCGTCCCCGGCGAGCCTCGGACCCAGCCCGGGCCGGCACACGGCCGGGGCGCGGAGGCGGCCTTGGGTCAAGTCTGTTGGCCGGTACCGGCTCTCAGTGGCCTTGGGTTTGGACGAAAGCGAAAGCTCAGTTCCCCTGCGGGGCGGGGAGGGGGCGGCGAGGGGGCGGGGAGGGGGCAGGGAGGCCTCCCCCCCCCCCCCCCCCCCCCGCGGAACGCCCCGGGAGGTGCGCGGAAAAAAGCGCCTTTGACGTGTATTTGCCTTGTGCACAGCAGGTGAGAAAGGGCTGGAGGCACACGTGCGTTTAAATCAGCTTCTGCTTCACACCAGCTCTGCGCCCTCTCCCTCAAATGAGTGTTGTGGACTGAAGGAAACCCTGGTACTTGGTTTTGCATTTACCTTCAAGGGAGGTTGTGTTCTTGTGCATTTTTCATTTGCACTGTCTGTAGCTCTGTAAGTAGAGGGATCTGTTATGTTAATCATAAAACATGCACTCTCATCAATAAAATGCATCATGATGAACGTAAATATACACTTGTTTAATTAAGAACAATGTATGTAGTTTATGTGAATAATGCTTTAACGTTTTCCTCCTCTCTGTCGATATTTACCTTACTCAGAATTTACCGGTTTTATTCTTGTGAGTATCTTGTTATGGTACTCATATTAGTGTTCTTATTTTTATATGATTTATATGTCACAAGTATCTGGAATTTCCAATGTATCTATTTTGTATTTCATTAAGACAAATTCTCATTAGTTCTTTTTAGTCTTTTTAGCGACTTTCCCTCCATTTTCTGTAAAAGACCCCGAAATGACATAGCATTGCTATATGTAATATTGATAAACCAATGACTTTTTTTGCGTCTTAATTAAAAAAAAAAATCCGTGTTAGGGCAGCCCCGGTGGCACAGCGGCTTAGCGCCGCCTGCAGCCCAGGGCGTGATCCTGGAGATCGTGGATCGGGTCCCACCTCGGGCTCCCGGCATGGGGCCTGCTTCTCCCTCTGCCTGTGTCTCTGCCTCTCATTCTCTCTGTGTTTCTATGAATAAATAGATAAAATCTTTAAAAAAAAAAAAAAAAACACGTGTTATATAATCTTAAATTTATCAAGTTTTATTCTCTCAAGATGTAAAATATAGCTATTAACCTTATCTCATGTTCTTATAACATTATTTTCCATAGCAAACACACATATGATAAATACATAAATACTTACACATTTAAGTATTAATCACTGTATATTTAAATATATAAAATTACACATTTTTTTTTAAATGAGATTTTCTTTTTTTTTTAATTTTTATTTATTTATGATAGAGAGAGAGAGAGACACAGGCAGAGGGAGAAGCAGGCTCCATGCACCGGGAGCCCGACATGAGATTCGATCCCGGGTCCCCAGGATCGCGCCCTGGGCCAAAGGCAGGCGCCAAACTGCTGCGCCACCCAGGGATCCTAAAATTACACATTTTAATAAAATCTATATTGTTAATTATAAGTTATAGATATTTATATGAATTATGTAGTTAGAAAAAATTATAGGGAATTAATGCCCTTTACACATTTACACAACTTTCTTCTCCTGAGACAAACTTAGCATTCCTTTGGTAAATATTCGTTTTCAGTGCACACACCAGTTGCCCTGTAAACACCACTTTGCAGCTGGTGCTCTCCCCACCAGCTGAGTGAGCTGCCTGGATTTTATGTAAATTGGAAATGGAAGGTGGTAAATGAGCATGCCCAGATCCACATGAAGAGCAGCAAGAATGAAACAAATGTGTAGTTCTGTTGGGTCCTAAACACTCTTCTTAATCCTCTTCAAGGCAGCTTGTTGCCCTAAGCCCAGGCTGACGTGGAAAGGATTGTAGCAGCCATAATAATTCACCATGGAAGCTGCAAATACGGTTTCTGTGGAAAAATGGAGGCAAGGTAACATGGAGGCAAGGTCTAAGGCATACAAATGGTTACATCTGCAAAATGTGACCTCTAAGGAACCTGCAACTCCTGGGGGAATGCAGGGGTCCCTTGCTTTTCGTCCAGGTAAGAGCATGTGTGACGCTAACATCAGCGGTAGAAAAAGGCTGCTAGGAGTATGGCTATTTCGAGGAATTGGTTCCCCCTGCATAGGGAATGCTGGGTGGAAGTTTACCTGTTACATTTTCTCCTGTTGTCATGCTAAGCTCTTTCCTGGCACTGAGCTCTGTGGCTATTTATTTATACCTCTCTGCTGTTTGCATTTGGCTTTACTCTTTGTAGCCTGCCTTTTAACAAACAGACAAAAAAAAAAAAAAAAAAAAGGCTAGAACAACTGATTACTTATTACTTTATGAATAAAAACCAGTAGTTTCAACTCAAGAGTAGATGGCCTCCTGAGGTGCTTCTGGTTTCCCCGGCTGTGGAGTTATTCTCTTGCCAGGAGACTAGTGTTCAAGACAGTGTGTGGCTGGATTTGTCCTCTTGTCTCAGGGACAGGCCCACCCCATTGCCAGCTCCCGTGTGGGGTTTGATGGCCTGGAATCTTCTGAACATTCACTACACAACCAATGACATTTTTTCCCTTTTCTTGTGAGGACCAAGTGGGATGAGCAAATTGTGACCGTTGCCTGCTGCTTTTTTAGTAACTTCCAGTGAGCTTGGTACGTCTGTGAGGCAGGAGGTGGATTATAACCTATGAGAAAGGAAAGTGGACATATGATACTTCTCAGATTCCTGGAAGGAATCTGTCCAAAAGGCTGTGCTATTTTAATAAGTTGGTTTAGAAAAAGACCTGCCATTGTACCTGCTTTGGATGGAGTAATAGAATTAGGACTGGATTCCCATGGGCCAACATTTCTGCCTACAAGGAGGTAATAGGTAGAGTCAGAATGTCTTTCTGTTTGGAGGCAGCTTCCAGGTAGGACCAACAGGGCTTGGCTGGGGGGATGTGGGCAAAGACCTCTGTGTCTACTCCCATGGAAGTGGTTGTAGGCTTCCTTGAAATGCTTGGACATTGAGGAAAGTAAAATCTTATTCGTGGAGGATTGATTACTGTGTGGGCCACTTCTGAACATTGTTTAGCCTGTCTGGGGTAAAGAATAGAAGGTGTGAAGCATTGGTGTCCTGAAATGTCCTTGTTATGGTTCATTACAAAGGAACACGGGAAAGCCTTGCTCAGAGGAAGCAGTCATCACTGGCTCTGGCAGTGTTCTCCAAAAGAGGGTCATTAGGTGGGATGAACTGTGCTGGGAACTGGGGAAACGTCAGGGAACAAGCAGACCAGAGTCCTCACCTGTGTGTGAAGCTGATAGCCTGGTGGGGGAGACAGTGTGAGAGGGCACACAAAGGGGCCAGCGAGAGGTGGGAGAGGTCAGGAGGACAGAGCTCTCCAGCCAGAGGAAATGGCCTGCGAAGACCAGAGCCCCATGGCCAATGTGGAGAGGAGGCCAGTGTGGAAGGAGGCGGGGGGCAATGCTGGATTGGTGGCTGAGGGACTGGGGAGGGCCCTGGTGATCATCACTGACAGAGAAGAAAGTAAGTTCTTCTGATTTACCTGCTGTAAGTTCTCTGTGTTTACAGTTTAGTGAAAAAGGCAGCAACGTAACAGGCAAGGCAGGTTTGGTAAGTATCACAGCAGAAGTGCTTCCTAGGAGCTGGGCTTATCGTCCTCCTAAAATTCCTATGTTGAAGCCCTAGCCCCCAGTACCTCTGAATGTATTTGGAAACACAGCTTTTTAAAAAGGTAATTAAGGTCAAATGAGGTCGAATATGTGAGCCCTTATTCAATATGATCAGTATCCTTGTAAGAAGGGCACATTAAGACCCACAGACACAGAAAGACCTCAGGAGGACATGGTGAGGAGGCAGCCGTCCACAAGCTAAGGGGAGAGGCCCCCGAAGGAACCAGACCTGCTGACAGCTTGATCTTGGGCTTTTAGACTCTGTAACTGTGAGAAAATCAATTTCTGTTAAGCCTCCCCGCCTGGGGTATTTTATTATGGTAGCCTGAGCATATGTGGATGGTGCTAAACTTACTATTTTCCATAGTGAACACACATAAGATAAATACATAAATACTTACACATTTAAATATTAGTCACTGTATATTTAAATGTATAAAATTACACATTTTAATAAAATTATCCCCATACACAAATTATCTCAAATTGCACAAATTATCTCAGTGAATCCCAGGGACAGCGTGGCGAGGTAGGTGCTGTCATCATCTTCACCTGAACAGATGAGAAAATGGATGCTGCAGCACAACCACCTCCCTGGGAAGGCGGCGTGCCACATGCACCGCGCACCCTACACAAGTTACGGTGAAGACCTGCTAGCACCGGATGCATGCAGTGGCCCTGGTGGGACAGCACGGGGGCATCAGTGGGGGGCGGAACTGGCCTCCAGTGGCCACTCGGAGCCGAGTCTAATGACAGTCGTTGGACTGGGAGCTCCGTGGAATGTGGTCGGTGTCGCCACGTCCACCCCGGTTCACTGCCACCTGGGTGGGGGACGGCCGCTGCTGCAGACCAAGGGTGGATGTGACCCGAGCAGCTTCCCACGTGAGCTGAGGAAGCCGGTGAGCTAGCCGAGCGGGCAGAAGAAGTGCTGCAGGCGACGAGCGCTTCAGCAGGCGGACAGACCAGGGGAGCCGCAGTCTTGGAGCAAAGGGGCCGAGCCGGGGGGCGCTCTCAGACGAGGCCATCCCTCTCCCGCCAGGGGACGGCCTCTTTCACATGGAGGCTTGTAAGTGGAGGAGGCTGTCGGCAGACCTGCAGACCCGCGGTGGCTTTGTTAGCAATGCTGCTGACGGGTAGGATAGCTTTGTCTCCCGTGTCATGCAGGCTTTGATCATGGGGTGACACTGAGTCTGGGCTAGGTGGCTCTTCCATCTGCAATGGGTGAGGAGTCATCTTACAGCAGGATTTTCCTCTTTTGTCTGTTTTCCATGGCACCACAGACTGTTCCGTGGAAGTGTCTTGTAGTCATGATTGAAAAGGTCTTATTTCTTCAGCGTATCCTGCATTTTCGGCTAGGACAGAGTCGAGGATGGTACTTTGCCAGGAAGGCCGGCGTAGATCATGAGTGGTCTCTGGCAGCGGAATTCCTTTTCAGGTTGGAAATTGTCTTTGGGGGGAAACGGACTCCGCTAAGTCACTAGAGAGGGAAATGGGGCCGAGGGCAAAGCCAGAACAACCCAGGAAAGTGGCTTATGCAAGTCCGGGGTCTGGCTGCGCTGGGGGGCGAGGGGTGGAGGGGCTTCAGGAGCCCCGGAGCGAAGGCTGGGGTGCCTTGGATGCCTTGGGAGACGGATGGGGGCTCCCTGCCACACCCCTGGAGAGGCTGCCGCATGCAGGAGCCACCATGGGCTGGTGCTGTATGACCGCCCCACCCCTGCCGCCCTGGGGGAAGAAGCTCAGAGCACAGGTGATCCTGGGCCCTTCAGCCTCCTGGGGACCTGCTGAAGTCTTGGGGTGGGCCCAGAATGGGTGCTCCGGCCAGCCTCACCTTGACCTCCAGAGGCCAATGCCTCCCTGCTGGCTGACTCCTGAGTCCCTCATTGCAGGCCTCGTGGCAGTGAATTAGTGAAGCTGATTCCAGAACTATCCACGAAGCAGACCTTTTTATTGCCATACTCGTGCTTTTCAAGCTTTTGTCTGTGGATGGACTATACTTATGCTCTTAGGCTATTAGGGGAAACACAGGTCTATGTGTAGCTTGATGCTGAGTTTAGACGATTGAGAATGTTTAACTGAAGGGTCTTTTCATGAGACCAAATTCTATGTAATGTGCATTCTGTTACCTTTTCAGTTAACAAGAGAGGGGGTGAAATATTTGATTTTCTTTTTGCTGAGAAAATTGATCTCAGAACCCTTAGGTATTTAGTGCCCTTTTCCCAGGCCTGTGTAGATTTGAAAACTTAATAGTGAGAAATCCTTCCCAGTCAGTTCATTTACCTTTTATTTTTTTTCTTTTTTCTTTTTTTTAATTTTTATTTATTTATGATAGTCACACAGAGAGAGGCAGAGACACAGGCAGAGGGAGAAGCAGGCTCCATGCACCGGGAGCCCGACGTGGGACTCGATCCTGGGTCTCCAGGATCGCGCGTGGGCCAAAGGCAGGCGCTAAACCGCTGCGCCACCCAGGGATCCCAATTTTATTTTTTTTTCTAAAGATTTGATTTATTTATTCATGAGAGACACAGAGGGAAAGAGGCAGAGACACAGGCAGAGGGAGAAGCAGGCTCCCCATAGGGAGCCTGACGCAGGACTCGATCCTGGGACTCCAGGGTCACGCTCTGGGCTGAAGGCAGGTGCCCAACCGCTGAGCCACCCGGGCTGCCCTCATTTACCTTTTAAAATATGCTCTACCTGCTTAAAGAGAAAATTTAGAGTAATCCACAGTGTATTTAACTTGTTTTCAACCATGTGGCAGCATCTGCATCATGATTACATTTGTTCATCGACTTCATAATGACTTAGGGACCTAATTTTATCTTTCTTAGAATCTTAGATTCTCCATTTTAAAGCTAAGCCTGTGTAGACAAGCACCTCTAAGGAAGCAGGTGGGCGCACATGGCGTGCTCGTTGATGATGTTAACCAAACCCTGTGTTTGTGACTTCCCGTTGCTCCTTTGTTGGCTTATATATGCTTCCAGAGTGTTAATGAATAACAAAAATAGATTTCTACTTCTCAAAAAAGAGCTTTGGTGTTTCTGGGATAATGAAGGCATCTGAAGAAGCAACTGGGTCACCGCCTAACGGTGCCTGTGGTGGTGGTTGGTTTCGTAGGGGACTCATAATATGTCTTCCCCCTGGGAGTTGTGATTATGTCTTAGTGACTGTGTGAGAAATCATGTCCAGTGATCTGATGCTTTAAATCTTATTAAAAGCTTTAAAAACGGCTAATAATATACTCTTGCCTTTTTGATCTCCTCTTAGTATTGGGAAATCACATTAGATGAGAGTATATACCAATAGCCTTGCAGTTTTCATTAAGGAGGTACTGCTCCATTACAAGGGAATCCCTTGGATATAAAAATGAATTATTGCAGTGGAATTTCTTAAACATAGACTTTTAAAGTCGAGTTTTTGGGCCACTGGCACCAAGGTGATATGAAACAGGGCCTAGCACATCACTAGTAAATTGGTAAGTGCAAAGAAATAGGTTAAGATTTTTATGCATTTCTGTTAAAGGCTAAAGAGCAAAGATTGGTTGCAAGTGATCTGTTAAAACAGTGATACAATAATTCTGAAAAGACATCATGGGCTTTCCTTCCTTCTCACTCTCTCGCTGTTCTCTGAACTTTTTTTTCTTTTAAGATCTCAAAAAAAATTATTAATTTGAGAGAGAGAGAGAGAACACAAGCAGGGGGGAGGGAGAAGCAGACTCCCCACTGAGCAGGGGAGGCCTTACATGGAGCTTGGTCCCAGGACCCCGAGATCATGATCTGAGCCAAAGGCAGACGCTCAGCCGCTGAGCCACCCAGGTGCCCCCTTCTCTGAATTTCTTAAATGTGCTATGTGTAGTGTTGTGAATAATCTGGGAATCTGGTTGGGGACTGAGGGCCATCGTGGGATTAGTATGCCTATGGGGGAGAGGATGAGGATAACCAGCCATCTTTGGTACAGAGCATCGGGATTTGAAGAATTCCAAGTCCTTGAGAGCAGCTCAGTGGAGCTCAGCAATTCTTGTGCTGTGCCTGCAGCTCAAGTGGCAGCCACCACCCAGCCAGTCTCTGGATGCCCACCAGACACACCCTTCATTTCCAGAGGAGTCGAGAGCTCTTTTTAACAAGACCTGCCATTTGCAGTGACATGAACAATATATTTTAAAATACTGTCATCTTTTCTTCTCCTCCTCCTCCTCCTCCTCCTCCTCCTCCTTCTTCTTCTTCTTCTTCTTCCTCCTCCTCCTCCTCCTCCTCCTCCCCCTCCCCCTCCCCCCTCCTCCTCCTCCTTCTTCTTTTTAATAAAACAGTTTAATCCTTGACTATTTAGAAGTACCTGTTTCCTGGAAGGCAGTGAGCAGATGAGCTGAGAGGACCATGTGAACTTTTTGTGTAGTTTGTGTCATGACCTCGCTGCTTTTTGGGGTTGGGTCATCATCTCCTAGAATTAAACCTCCTAAATTAAAGCTGTGTACTGGAGGATCTTGCAGTGAAGTGACAGATTTTGCTTCCTGCTTGTTTCATATGACACCCAAACTCCTTTACAAAAATTCCGTCCAGGGCATGTTTCTGAGACAAAGATGCAGGCATCACTTTTGCAGATGGGGATTTTTTTTTTTAATTTATTTTTTATTGGTGTTCACTTTACTAACATACAGAATAACCCCCAGTGCCCGTCACCCATTCACTCCCACCCCCCGCCCTCCTCCCCTTCCACCACCCCTAGTTCGTTTCCCAGAGTTAGCAGTCTTTACATTCTGTCTCCCTTTCTGATATTTCCCACACATTTCTTCTCCCTTCCCTTATATTCCCTTTCCTATTATTTATATTCCCCAAATGAATGAGAACATATAATGTTTGTCCTTCTCCGACTGACTTACTTCACTCAGCATAATACCCTCCAGTTCCATCCACGTTGAAGCAAATGGTATTTGTCGTTTCTAATGGCTGAGGAATATTCCATTGTATACATAGACCACATCTTTATCCATTCATCTTTCGATGGACACCGAGGCTCCTTCCACAGTTTGGCTATTGTGGACATTGCTGCTATAAACATCGGGGTGCAGGTGTCCCGGCGTTTTATTGCATTTGTATCTTTGGGGTAAATCCCCAACAGTGCAATTGCTGGAGATGGGGATTTTTGCCTGAAGTCTGTGCTCAGGGATGGAGGACGTAAAGAAGTCCTTCTCCTCCTGTATTTAGGGCTCATGGGTTTCCACCTGTGTTTGCACCTTCCTCAGCAGGGAACTCCTGCACTGGACAGGCGAAGAGCTGCCCTGTCACCCCTGCTGCCCTCTGTTGCAGGCTTCTTTCTGGCACTCTCCCCGCCTTGGCCCTGGAACCCCCTGCCACGCAGCCTGGGGTCCCAGGGAAGGAGTCAGGACTCCACTGCGTCCCCTCCTCCCTCTGGGCGAGTGCAGCAGCCCCTCTGCTGGAGGACTGGTGTGTGCCGCTGACACCCAGACTTGGTTCACTCTCAGCCCTGGGTCTTGAAGAAGATTGACTTAGAGTGCCAGCTGGCTACTGTTTAAGGTTTGTCATACTTTCAGCTGGGCATGACACCTTTTCCATTTTTTTTTAAACATAATTTGGTTTTCTTTTCGTCAAAAAACCCAATAATGACATTCACGCAAGTCAGGTTGAGGCATGCTCTAGAAAGACACAGTCCAGACTTGTAGGGTAGAGATGGAAATCCAGCCCCTAGACACCTACTGTGCTCTGAGAGGGGGCAGCTGGTGCCAAGTAACGGGGTGGGGGGGTGGGATGGGGAGCCTCTTAAGACATTTCCAAGCCCGACTTGGGACATGATCCCTGGACTCTGGGATCCTGACCTGAGCCAGGGGCAGAGGCTCAACCACTGAGCCACCCAGGCACCCCTAAACTTTGTTTAAACAAATGCATATTATTCCCTGTGGCACACAGTTTCTTCCTGTCTGCCTTCCCTCTCTACCTCTCTTCTTTTCTTCATTCCTTCCTTTCTTTGCTTCCTTTCATTTTCATGATGCTTTTTATTTACTTTTCTCTTGTTTAATTAGTTAAAAACAAAGAATCTGAAGCCAGAGTTCCTGGGTCTGTATCCTGGCCGTACTGTTCATTAGCTGTATGACCTTGAGTAGATAACTTGACCTCTCTGTGCTTCAGTGTTTTAATCTATAAAAAAAGGGGGATAGTAATAGTAAATACTTCATACTCATGTTGTGAGGATTGAGTTGATATTTATAGAGTGCTTAGAACAGAGCACAATAAAGAGTAACACTAATAATAATAAACAACAGAAGTAAACTCAGGACATATGGATAAAAGTGACATAAAAAATAATATGGGGCATCCCCGGTGGCGCGGGGGTTTAGCGCCGCCTGCAGCCCAGGGCTGATCCTGGAGACCGTGGATCGAGTCCCACGTCGGGCTCCCTGCATGGAGCCTGCTTCTCCCTCTGCCTGTGTCTCTGCCTCTCTCTCTCTCTCTCTCTCTCTCTGTGTGTCTCTATGAATAAATAAATAAAATCTTAAAAAAAATAATATGTAGGCCTACTTTTCAGTTAGAAATAATCACTACCAATAGTCATCTCCCCATGTATATGTACATGTAATTCATTTTTATTTATTTATTTTAAGAATCATTTACTTTTAAAAAAGATTTTATTTTTAAGTAATCTCTGCAGCCAACATGGGGCTTGAACTCCTTACCCTGAAATCAAGAGTCACATGTTCCACTGACTGAGCCAGCCAGGCGCCCTGTAATTTATTTTTATTTAGAAAATTTTTTTAATGAACATTGACTTATACTTTTGTTTTCCATTTTATGACAATCATAAACATGTTTCACCTTCATCAAAATTCTTCTTTAATGTGATTTTTATTTTATTTATTTAAAAATATTTTGTGTATTTATTCATGAGAGACACAGAGAGAGGGAGAAGGAGGCTCCCTGTGGGGAGCCTAATGTGGGACTCGATCCCAGGACCCTGAGATCACGCCCTGAGCCAAAGGCAGATGCTCAACCACTGAGCCACCCGGTGCCGCTTTGAAAGGATTTTAAAAAAAGTGATCTCTACACCCAATAGGGGGCTTGAACTCATGACCCCAAGATCAAGAGTCACCTGCTCTACCAACTGAGCCAGCCAGGCGCTTGAACACTAGTTTTAGTGGCTGCCTGGAATTCCATTGTACAACTCTATAGCAAATTACTGTATGAATTTCTTATTGTGAAGCTATAAAGGGTTTTGTTCTAAGTATGTGTAACAGAGCAGTCATAAAGAAGTGAGTATGTATATACTCGTGTGCACACGTATATGGTTACACAGTGCCCCCGTGCTTCTCCCGCCCTGCACACAGCACCCCTCCACTCTTGGCTCTTTCCACCTGCCTGGCTCTCCTCCAGCGGCCCACTCAGTAGACGACCATCATTTCTGCCCCGGCTTCATTTGTAAAATGCTATTTATTCTAGGGGAAGTTTTAGCTCATAATACCTTGTTTAAATGGCAAACACACAAACTCCTCCAATTGAGGTAAAACAGAACCAAAGACCTCATCAAACATCTAATAAAAAATGCCTCTTTCACAAATAGGAAGCCGAAGAGCAGTAGTAACAAACACATTGCTGATGGACAAGGAAAACAATTCTCTGATTTAATTTAAGCAATTTTCAACTTTTAAAATTTAGAGATTCTGTAAGTTCTCAGGTTATTGCGAGTACATTTCAGTTTGTCAAAATAGCAGATTCTTACCAAGCAGAGGAGCGGAGCCAACCTTGGAGCGAGTCTTGGCCAGGATCGGGAAGCCCGCCGACGGCTGAAGCTCGCCACCTACTGGCTGCCCAGGGGGTGGCGGCCTTGGCCCTCTGGGTTTCGGTTTCCCGGGGACGGTTTGCTGGGTGGCCGCGTTGTCCTCTCGCAGGCGACAGGAGTCCTTTGAGGAGTCCCGCTGAAGCCTCTGGCTACATTCTCTCACCTTGAGAGAATGCATTAAGCTTCATACGTGTGATGGGCTCTACTTTCCTCTCGTGTGAGAAATGGGTTGGTGACTTGGTCCTAGAACGGCCCTGGTAGGGGATCGACTGTGTCTGCTGTTCAGTTACTGTGTGTCCTGGCACGTCGTCAGTTTCCCAGATCACTAGCCAGATTTGTTTTGTGATCTCTGCCATATTCAGCTTCTGGGTTTGCCACAGACCTCATTTCAGACAAGGACGTCTTGCAATGAGGTCCCTGAAGAGCGGCGCCCGGGGCATGCGGTTGTGTTCCTCGCTTACTCAGAGCGCAGTGCCGGGGAGCAAGAGTGAAGCAGGAGCAGCGTGAGGTTGGGAAGGAGGGAGAGTCCGCGTGAGGCTGTGTTCCTGAGCTGGCGGCTTCCCGGAGCCGGCCGGCGGGACTGTGGGCCACGAGGCCTCGGGAGCCTAGGACAGTCCAGTGCAGGGAAGCCAGGGCGCATTTGTCTCCTGCCTCACTGTCCCACTAGTGCACGTTTGCTTCGCTGGCTCGCATCACCTTGCTCTTCTGGTCGTGCGTCATGGCAGCCGAGCCGGGCTCCAGGTGTCTGGAGGTGAGAGGCATGTAGCCTGGGCACCCAACAGCAGCTGTTGTGGGGCAGTGTGCAGGAGCAGGTGCTCAGTGCCCATTAGAGGGGGATGCAGCAGTGACAGTTGGGACGGAACAGGTGGCCTGGGGCCCCAGGGACACGGGAGGCTGGGGGACGAGAGCTGGTGTGTGAAAATGTGGGACTCCACCATCCTGCTTAGCGTGTTTGCTCCAGATTCTGCTCCCAGGAGCCTGTTGAGGAGCTGAATAAATATTGGTTATGGATTTTAATATGATTTCTTGTAAATGCTTCCTGTAGGATTTCTGCAGGATTCTTTTGGTTGCAAGAAACCTATATCCACTGCAGCAGGAAAAGCGAACGGGCCAGGGTCGGGTCTGGGAATCACCACGTGGGTGGTGATGGTGCTGGACCTGAGGAAGGTGCCAGAATCAGGACTGTCAGGTGACCTGACTCTGTTCTCTGCACACGCAGGTGTTCGCTTCACTCTTTTTCCTTTCTTACTGAGGACTGGCTTTGTTTGCATCCTTGGCCCACCTGCCTGTAGGCAGAAGAAGCCCACCCGTGGTTTGTGAGCTCTCACGTTTATAGCCACCCAAGGGACAGATTCTGTGTTAGCTCTGATTCTGAATTCCAGGGAGGAAATCGCTCTAGCTGTTTGGTATTCTCCTCTGATCCAACGAACTCTCTCGGGTAGAGGGGCCAGGCCATTCCTGAAGTGACTCTCAGTGAGCTGGAGGCGATGGGAGACTACTGGTAATCTCCTGGAGGCAGGAGGTAGTGACTGTGTTCTGGGGGGCTGATACATTAAGCCATACATGATTTTCCACCCCTGGGCTGCTGGGATGCTCAGAATGGACATACGTGTTCCTTCCAACATTCATTCCCTCATTGCCCCACCTCCCCCAGGAGACAAGTTGAAAGCTGTGTTCAGCTTTTGCCCCCAGTGGGGATGTCTGTGGGTCTCCTGGTGGTGGTCATTCCAGTGTGGCCGTGATCCAGGCTAAGGGAGTGTCTCTATAGCTGGGGACTAAGTGCTGAATTATTAGTTATCCTCAAGTCACCTCATGCAGCATGGGGCAAGGTGGGGTACAGGGATGCTGAAACGCAAATGACCATTCACAAAACTCTGGAAGTAGTGGAAGCATCGATGAAGTCACTGTGGACTGGGCACTGGTCCAGAGCCCTGTGGACGGGTGGAGTGATGGGCTGGCGGGGCTGGGATTCTCGTGGCATCCTGTTGCTGACTGGCTGGTGCTTGGTCTGATTCCACCAGACTCTGCCCACAGAAAGGCAGCCCCTCCTTCAGGGCTCCTCTGGGCAGTTCCCTGTTAGGTGTAAGGTGTAGACGCTGTACAGCTTTAACAGGTGACTAAATGTCCTACGGCTGCTATAACAAACAACCACAAACTTGGTGGCGTAAAACAACACAAATTTATTATCTGTCTGTAGGTTGAAAATCTGATACGGGTTCCACTGGGCTCAAATTGGGGCTGCATTCCTTTCCAGAGGCACTAGGGGAGACGGCACCCCACCTTTCCAGCTTCTAGAGGCTGCTCACGTTCTTGGTTCCCGGCCCTTTGAGGCAGCAACACTGAGCCTCTGACCATTCTTCTTGAGTCCCGTCTCCTTCTCTGACTCCCTCTTCTGCCTCTGTTGTCCACTTTTAAGGACGCTTTTTTCCTTTTTTGTATATATTTTTTTTTGTATTTTTTTTATTGGAGTTCAATTTGTCAACATATAGCACATCACCCAGTGCTCATCCTGTCAAGTACCCCCCCTCAGTGCCTATCACCCAGTCACCCCAACCCCCCACCCACCTCCCCTTCCACCATCCCTTTGTTCGTTTCCCAGAGTTAGAGGAGTCTCTCATGGTTTGCCTCCCTCTCTGATATTTCCCACTCATTTTCTCTCCTTTTGCCTTTAATCCCCTTCACTATTTTTTATATTCCTAAGGGCCCTTGTGATTTCACTGAGCTCACCTATATGATCCAGGATACTCTTATTTTTTCTTTCTCTCTTTTTAAATGTATCTTATTTTAATTCAATTAGTAACATATAGTGTATTATTAGTTTCAGAGGTAAAATTTAGTGATTCATCAATTGGGTATAACGCCCAGTGCTCATCATGTCAGATGCCCTCCTTCATGTCCGTCACCCAATTACCCCGTCCCTCCACGAACCTCCCCTCCATCAGCCCTCAGTTTCTTCCCTGTGATTAAGAGTTTCTTATGGTTTGTCTCCCTCTCTGATTTCATGTTATTTTATTCTTCCCTTCCTTCCCCAATTATCTTTTTTTTTTAATATTTTATTTGACAGGCAGCAAAAAAGCACAAGCAGGGGGAGCAGCAGGCAGAGGGAGAGGGAGAAGCAGGCTCCCCGCTGAGCAGGGAGCCCCACGCAGGGCTCGATCCCAGGACCCTGGGATCATGATCCGAGCTGGAGGCAGACTAAGCCCCCTAGGCAACCCTGATCTTCTGTTTTGTTTCTTATATTCCACATATGAGTAAGATCATATGATAATTGTCTTTCTCGGATTGACTTATTTCACTCAGCAGAATACCCTCCAATAGCCAAACTACGGAAAAAGTCCAGATGTCCATCGACAGATGAATGGATGAAGATGTGTGTGTGTGTGTGTGTGTGTGTGTGTGTGCACGCGTGCGCACGCATACACTCTCCCTAAAGTCAGCAATTAGTGACCTTAATTCCATCTGCATGGAAATCGCTTTGCCACGTATGCTAACACGCTCGCAGATTCCAGGGTTAAGGTGTGGGCATCCCTGGAGGGCTGTGATGTGCATGCTCCAACAGGTATTTTCTCTTGGTGCCAGCACTTGGGTCTGACAATTGTTTGAGGGATTGAGCAAGAGGCAGGCATGGAGTGGTTCTGGTGTTCCAGCTTCCATAAAACTTGAGGTGATGGACCCCCTTGCTTCTAACAGAGCAGGCGATAATGGCCACACCTCCATCAGTCCTACAGGAGGCCCGGATATCCTGTTCATTCCCCAGGCACAGAGGTTCTTTCTCTAAGTATCATCAGGGATCCCTGAGGAGCGAGGGGGGCTCAACTTGTTTCAGGGGGTCCTTGGAACATGGTCAAACTAATTCTAAGACATCTTGTATGTGGAGTTGCTTTCCAGTGGCTCTGTGACATGTGGCAGTGTCGTTGCTCTGATGGCTGTTGGAACATGTGCTGGAATTTTCTTGTTTTCAACACGTTTCAATTTTGATTTTGAATGAAGGAAATATCAATAGACATGAAGCACATGCACACAGGCTTGGGGTTCTTGATAATTTTTAAGTGTAAGGGGTTCCTGGGACATAGAAGTTTGGGAACCATGGCCCCAGCCATGGTTACAACTTCAGCCTTCAAGTCTGGAAGGGAAGCAGCAGTTGGAGTGTCACTACGCATAAGCTCTGTTGATGAGGAATCCACTCACGGAAGGTGTCTTGGCCGTCTTTGGGAATGGGGGGCCAGGTCTGCCCCCTCAGCCCTGACGTGGGACTGTGCTGGGGGGCTGTAGCAGCCGTAACTGGGAGTCAGCGTCCTGGGTCCTTGTAGAGCGGCGCTGACTCATGGCTTTGCAGCAGGCTTGAGAATCTGTATTTATTTCAAGTGCCCGCCAGGTTTGGGAATGATTTCCTAACTTGCCAGATGTGCCCTTTGTGGAAAATGAGGATATGGAGGTGGTTTACCACACCTAAACTCTGAGCAGGTTGGGGTGGGACAAGGTGGAGAGAGAGAAGCTAGAGGGGACCAATTTGGGAGGGAGGGGCTGACAAAGAATTGCCCCGATGGTCTCCTTCGCTCAGAAGTCTTGGAAGATCAGACGCTGTCAGGCTGATGAAGGGGAAAATACTCACTTGTGGTTTCCGAAGAAGGGATGGGCAATGGGCTCTCCGTCCGCTGGGTAAGGGAAGCCTCCCTTTGGTGGGGAGGCGGCGGGGGTGCCCCTTCGGGGGGAGGCCCCTTGGGGGGGGGGGGTTGGCAGGGGGTAGGCCCCTTCTGGGGGGAGGCAGGGGCCCCTTGGGTGGGAGGCCCCTTGGGGAGGCTTGGCAGAGGGGAGGCCCCTTCTCGGGGGAGGCAGCGGGGAGGCTCCTTCTGGGAGGTGGGGGAGGCCCTTTGGGGGGGGGGCCCCTTTGGGTGTGGGGGGCAAGGCCGGGGGGGAAGGCCCCTTCCGGGGGGAGGCAGGTGGGGGAGGCCCCTTGGTGGGGAGGCCCCTTTGGGGGTGGGGGGCAAGGCCGGGGGGGGAGTCCCTTTCCGGGGGGGGGCAGGTGGGGGAGGCCCCTTGGGGGGGAGGCCCCTTTGGGGGTGGGGGGCAAGGCCGGGGGGGAGTCCCTTTCCGGGGGGAGGCAGGTGGGGGAGGCCCCTTGGGGGGGAGGCCCCTTTGGGGGTGGGGGGCAAGGCCGGGGGGGGAGTCCCTTTCCGGGGGGAGGCAGGGGGGGAGGCCCCTTTGGGGGTGGGGGGCAAGGCCGGGGGGGAGTCCCTTTCCGGGGGGAGGCAGGTGGGGGAGGCCCCTTGCGGGGGAGGCCCCTTTGGGGGTGGGGGGCAAGCCCGGGGGGGAGGCCCCTTCCGGGGGGAGGCAGGTGGGGGAGGCCCCTTGGGGGGTGGGGAGGCGGCAGCCTCGTGGAGGACGGGGCGGTGGGAGAGGGGGCCGCGCGGTCCCTTCCCGTGCCCTGTGAGCAGAGCAGGAGCACGCGCAGGTGCGCAGGCGCGTGTCCCCACCCGCAGGCGTGAAGGGGCAGTGGGGAGGAGGCCGGGACGGGCCAGTACCGAAGCCCGTGCACGCGGAGGCCCGAGAGCCGGGAGGCCCGGCCTCAGCCGCGCAGGGAGGCGCCGGCGGCGGGAGCAGGGCGCCGAGCCCAGGCGTGTCCGCGTCGTCGGGCGGGCCCCGCGGTGCTTGCGGATGGCCCCGGCCCGCTCCCCCAGCCTCGGCGGTGGGGACGCGGGCGCTGTCAGCCGCTCCTGGCACTGCCGACAAGGCCAGCGGAGCCGGCGCCGGGGGCCTGTTACTGGCTGGAGGGGTCAGGAGTGGCCTCACTGGTAAGGGGCGCTTGAGCAGAGTCCTGAAGGATACCTGGCAAGCTGCGCCCCGGAATAGGAACATCCGTGCAAAGGTCCTGTGGCCTGGGTGTCACTGTCCTGTTGGTGGAGCAGCGGCGGGAGGTCGTGTGCCTGGAGAGCAGCTCGCCGAGGGGGGGGCGCAGGAGGTGGAGTGGGAGGGTTGGAGAGGCCGTGGGGGCCCCGGTAGGATGAGCACGTCCCGACCTCCACTTGGAGGGGGCAGGCGACGCCGGGCGGGGGGCTCGTGCCGTGGGGCCGGGGGGGGGGGGGACGCCGCGGCTGGAGCAGAGCCGCCGGGTTCGCCGGCCGGAGGCCCCGCGGATGGGCACGGGCTGCGCTCGACACGGGCAGGGCGGAGGGCAGCGCTGCGGCGGGCGTGAGCGGCGGCGGGAGAGGGCTGCCCCGGGCTCCGGCGTCTGGGGCCGCGCGGCCCAGGCGAGCACGTCGACAGCCCACAGCCGTGTCGCGGCGAGGGCGGCGGCGGCGGGCGCGGTGCGCGTGCGCGAGGGGGCGGTGGCGGCGGGCGCGGTGCGCGTGCGCGTGCGCGAGGGGGTGCGGGGCGGGCGTGGCGCGCATGCGCGAAGGGGGGCGGCGGCGCTCACCCGGCTTCGGGACGCCCAGCCCCCGGCCTGCCGCCGCCTCCGCTCGGGGCCGCCTGCAGCGAGCGCGTGCGGCCCACGTGGATGAACCGCGCGAGCGCGTGCGGCCCTGCTGAAGAGAGCGGGAAGAAGGGGACGGAGCTGGGGGTGCCGCAGCCCGCAGCTTGGTGCAGGGCCCGGATGGCGGGGCGGCGGCGGAGGGCTTCCGGGAGGGCAGCTGCTGGCGGCGCGGGCGCGGGCTGGGGGCCGTGGGGCCCTGGAGCCGCGGGGCCGGGCGGCGCCGGGAGGACGGAGGGTGCGCGCGACGACCCGGGCCCCGGCGGTGGCGGCCGGGCGCAGTGGCCGGCGCGCGGGTCGGGGTGCGCGGTCCGGGGCAGCCGCAGGTGGAGCCCGGGGCGGTGGCGAGCGGCGGCCGGAGCCGCTCGGGGCGCCCGGCGCGGGGGTGACTCGCCCCACTCGGAAGCTGCTGTTTAATCGTTGACCTTGGGTGAGAAACGCCTTCGCGGCGACCCCAGACTCGTGTCGCATCAAATCCCTGGCCTCTGTGCCTCGGCAAGTCGGCGTCCGAAGCCCACTGTGCTCGCGCCGCCGGGAGCTGCGGGTGCCTGTGCCGAGGCCACTGCTCCCCGGTGCCTGGAACCCCGCGAGTCCGGGGGGGGGCGCTGGGCTCAGCAGCGTTCCCCGGCTCTTGGCCTTGCGCTCATCCGCCCCGGCTCCCCGTGAGGTTCTGTGCAGGCTCCTCCGTACGCTGAAATAACGGAACGAGAAGAAATCCCCCTAAAACCCGTATGTGATTCGGCTCTTCGTGAATCGCCCTCCTTGAGAAATTGCCCATCTTGTCTCAAACGTCCAAATGCCATGTGTTTGAGCCCCATTTGGGTTGAGCTGAGCTGGGGATATCCAAGTGGGAGCTGAGGAGGCTGTGCCGTTGCCAGTGAGCCTGGGGGCAAGACTGGGGGGGGGGGGACGGATGGAGCCCGAGCTGGGTGTGGGAGCCTGCGGTGACCCTGGAGCCGCCTGCAGGGGAGAGTGCGGCAGCAGAAGGAAGGCACTTTGAGAAACGTTTCTATGGGTCATGAGTCGGATGGATCCCCTTTAATGTTCTTGCGCATATGCAGGCAGTCATTAGATTTTTTTCTACTATTGAAATGTAATGGCTTACAATGTTATATTACTTTTAGGTGTTCAATAAATAGATTTTTTTTGAAGCCGCTTTTGCGTTGCCCTGATACTTTGTATGTAGGTAGGACTCCGTAGGGAGACTGAGGCATGTGGATTCTAGCCTCTTTTTTTTTTTTTAAAGATTTCTTTATTTGGGAGATGCAGAGAGAGACACAATGAGTGAGGGGAGGGACAGAGGGAGCAAATCTTTCAAGCAGTCTTTGCCAAGTGTAGAGCCCACTGTGGGGCTCGATCCCATGACCCATGAGATTATGACTTGAGATGAAACCAAGAGTCGGACACTCAACAGACTGAGCCACCCAGGCACCCCTGGTTTCCTACTTTTTCAATAGATTTACAAGTATCTACATGACTATGTGTGGTAGAAAAGTAAGAAGGCCTTGCAGTCAGACAAACCATCACATTCTAGCTAGGTGACCAAAGTGAGATGCCTTGTCTCCATTGTCGTCATTGTCGCCTCCTTCTCCTAATTCCCCTTTTCCTCCTCCTTCTTCCTCTTCCTCTTCTTCTCCTTCCCCTTCTCCTTCTTCTCTTTTTACAATTTTTAAAAAAGTAATCTGTATACCCAACATGGGGCTCAAACTCAACCCTGAGATCAAGAGTCTCATGCTGCACTGACTGAGCCAGCCAGGTGCCCCCATTGAGATGCTTTTCAGAGCTGTAGTTTGTATCTTCTCTTAGGGTGGGTCAATCAAGGCCCCCTGTAGGGTCATTCCTGGGATTCAATCAGATGAGGCAGGCAGAGGCTTTCATGGCACCCGGGGCTTACCCATCAGTGGTTACCAAGCCCTTCCCTCAGTCTTCCCATTTTCTTTCTGCTTTGCCCACCGTCTAAGCGGACCTGTATAGACTTTCTGCTTCTTCCAAGCTAATGGAAATGTTGTAAAAACCTCTGATTCTTGGCATGGCATTTGCTTCTGAGGGAATCAGGGGCTCTGGAGGCGCCAGTTACTGGGAACAAGTATGGTAGAGCAGCATGCTTCCCATGCCCTTCAGACTGGTGTTCCCAGCAAAGTCAGGAGCCGGGGAGATGTAGAAGGCAAACCTGGGCTGGAAGACCATTTCCTGAATGAGCAGAGCCTGAGAAGTTATAGCTCCTCATATAGTGCTGGAAATACTTATCCTTTATCTTAATGATTTCTAGAGTTGCTGTTAATGGGCCAGCCTGTCAAGAATGGGAGTGACATGGAGTCACTCATGGACTCATGGGAGTGACACCTCTTAGACATTTCCAAATGCCAACATGTCTCCCTCCTCAGCAACAAAATTGCTTAGAGGTTAGCCCCACCTTGTGGAGAAGCCTAAAAATAATGAAGTGACATATTGCTCCAAGGTAAGGAATTGAGGCAAAATAAATTTGAATTTTAATATTATTTTTCTCAGAAAATACCTTGAAGTTTTATATAATCAGATCATACGTTTTTGTGTGAGACTTAAAGTATATATTTTTAAAACATTTATTTTTTAGGGGCGCCTGGGTAGCTCAGTTTGGTCAGTGTCCAACTCTTTTTTTTTTTTTTTTTTTTTAAGATTTTTATTTATTCATGAGAGACACACAGAGAGAGAGGCAGAGACACAGGCAGGGGAGAAACAGGCTCCATGCAGGGAGCCCGATGTGGAACTTGATCCTGGGACTCTAGGATCACAACCTGAGCCAAAGGCAGATGCTCAACCACTGAGCTGTCCAGATGTCCCAAGCATCCAACTCTTGATCTCAGCTCAGGTCTTGATCTTAGGGTTGTGAGTTTAAGCCCCGTGTTGGGTTCCATCCTAGGTGTGGAGACCACTTTAAAAAAAACAACTTTGTTTTTTAGTAATGTCTACAACCCAGTGCAGGGCTCGTACTTGCGATCCTGAGATCAAGAGTTGCGTGCTCTTTACCTCTCCACAGAAACCTGGCAGGCCAGAAAGGGCTGGCAGGATATATTCAGGGTCCTAAATGAGAAGAACATGCAGCCAAGAATACTTTATCCAGCAAGGCTCTCATTCAGAATAGAAGGAGAGAGAAAGAGCTTCCAAGATAGGCAGAAATTGAAAGAATATGTGACCACCAAGCCAGCTCTGCAAGAAATATTAAAGGGGAACCTGTAAAAGAAAGAGGAAGTCCAAGGAAACAATCCACAAAAACAGGGACTGAATAGGTATCATGATGACACTAAACTCATATCTTTCAATAGTAACCTTGAACGTGAATGGGCTTAATGACCCCATCAAAAGGCGCAGGGTTTCAGACTGGATAAAAAAGCAGGACCCATCTATTTGCTGTCTACAAGAGAGTCATTTTAGACCTAAGGACACCTACAGCCTGAAAATAAAAGGTTGGAGAACCATTTGCCATTCAAATGGTCCTCAAAAGAAAGCAGGGGTAGCCATCCTTATATCACATAAACTAAAGTTTATCCCGAAGACTGTAGTGAGAGATGAAGAGGGACACTATATCATACTTAAAGTATCTATCCAACAAGAGGACTTAACAATCTTCAGTATACGTGCCCTGAATGTGGGAGCTGCCAAATATATCAATCAATTAATAACCAAAGTTAAGACATACTTAGATAATGATACACTCATACTTGATGACTTCAATGTAGCACTTTCTACAATTGATAGGTCTTCTAAGCACAACATCTCCAAAGAAACAAGAGCTCTAAATGATACACTGGACCAGTTGGATTTTACAGATATCTACAGAACTTTACGTCCAAACGCAACTGAATACACATTCTTCTCAAGTGCACATGGAACTTTCTCCAGAATAGACCACATACTGGGTCACAAATCAGGTCTTAACTGATACCAAAAGATTGGGATCATCCCCTGCGTATTTTCAGACCATAATGCTTTGAAACTAGAACTAAATCACAAGAAGAAGTTTGGAAGGATTTCAAACACGTGGAGGTTAAGGACCATCCTGCTAAAAGATGAAAGGGTCAACCAGGAAATTAGAGAAGAATTAAAAAGATTCATGGAAACTAATGAGAATGAAGATACAACCATTCAAAATCTGTGGGATACAGCAAAAGCAGTCCTGAGGGGGAAATACACCGCAATACAAGCATCCCTCCAAAAACTGGAAAGAACTCAAATACAAAAGCTAACCTTGCACCTAAAGGAGCTAGAGAAAAAAACAGCAAATGATCCTACACCCAGCAGAAGAAGAGAGTTAATAAAGATTCGAGCAGAACCCAATGAAATAGCAGAAGAACTGTGGAACAGATCAACAAAACATTCTTTCTTTGAAAGAATTAATAAGATAGATAAACCATTAGCCAGCCTTATTAAAAAGAAAAGAGAAAAGACTCAAATTAATAAAATCATGAATGAGAAAGGAGAGATCCCTACCAACACCAAGGAAATACAAACGATTTTTAAAAATATATTACGAGGGATCCCTGGGTGGCGCAGCGGTTTAGGCCTGCCTTCGGCCCAGGGCGCGATCCTGGAGACCCGGGATCGAATCCCACATCGGGCTCCCAGTGCATGGAGCCTGCTTCTCCCTCTGCCTATGTCTCTGCCTCTCTCTCTCTCTGTGTGTGACTATCATAAATAAATAAAAATTAAAAAAAATATATTACGAGCAGCTATACGCCAATAAATTAGGCAATCTAGAAGAAATGGACGCATTTCTGGAAAACCCCAAACTACCAAAACTGGAACAGGAAGAAATAGAAAACTTGAACAGGCCAATAACCAGGGTGGAAATTGAAGCAGTCATCAACAACCTCCCAAGACACAAAAGTCCAGGGCCAGATGGCTTCCCTGGGGAATTCTATCAAATGTTTAAAGAAGAAACCATACCTATTCTACTAAAGCTGTTCAGAAAGATAGAAAGAGATGGAGTACTTCCAAATTCGTTCTATGAGGCCAGCATCACCTTAATTCCAAAACCAGACAAAGACCCCACCAAAAAGGAGAATTACAGACCATATACCTGATGAACATGGATGCAAAAATTCTCAACAAGATACTAGCCAATAGGATCCAACAATACATTAAGAAAATTATTCACCATGACCAAGTAGGATTTATTACCGGGACACAAGGCTGGTTCAACACTCGTAAAACAATCAATGTGATTCATCATATCAGCAAGAGAAAAACCAAGAACCATATGATCCTCTCATTAGATGCAGAGAAAGCATTTGACAAAATACAGCATCCATTCCTGATCAAAACTCTTCAGAGTGTAGGGATAGAGGGAACATTCCTCAACATCTTAAAAGCCATCTACGAAAAGCCCACAGCAAATATCATTCTCAATGGGGAAGCACTGGGAGCCTTTCCCCTAAGAACAGGAACAAGACAGGGATGTCCACTCTCACCACTGCTATTCAACATAGTACTGGAAGTCCTAGCCTCAGCAATCAGACAACAAAAAGAATTAAAAGGCATTCAAATGGGCAAAGAAGAAGTCAAAATCTCCCTCTTTGCAGATGACATGATACTCTACATAGAAAACCCAAAAGACTCCACCTCAAGATTGCTAGAACTCATTCAGCAATTTGACAGTGTGGCAGGATACAAAATCAATACCCAGAAATCAGTGGTAGGTATTTCTATACACTAACAATGAGACTGAAGAAAGAGAAATTAAGGAGTCAATCCCATCTACAATTGCACCCCAAACCATAAGATACTTAGGAATAAACCTCACCAAAGAGGTAAAGGATCTATACCCTAAAAAACTATAGAACGCTTCTGAAAGAAATTGAGGAAGACACAAAGAGATGGAAAAATCTTCCATGCTCATGGATTGGCAGAATTAATATTATGAAAATGTCAATGTTACCCAGGGCAATTTACACATTTAATGCAATCCCTATCAAAATACCATGGACTTTCTTCAGAGAGTTAGAACAAATTATTTTAAGATTTGTGTGGAATCAGAAAAGACCCCGAATAGCCAGGGGAATTTTAAAAAAGTAAACCATACCTGGGGCATCACAATGCCAGATTTCAGGTTGTACTACAAAGCTGTGGTCATCAAGACAGTGTGGTACTGGCACAAAGACAGACACATAGATCAATGGAACAGAATAGAGAACCCAGAAGTGGACCCTCAACTTTATGGTCAACTAATATTCTATAAAGGAGGAAAGACTATCCACTGGAAGAAAGACAGTCTCTTCAATAAATGGTGCTGGGAAAATTGGACATCCACATGCAGAAGAATGAAACTGGACCATTCTCTTACACCATACACAAAGATAAACTCAAAATGTATGGAAGATCTAAATGTGAGACAAGAATCCATCAAAATCCTAGAGGAGAACCCAGGCAACACCATTTTTGAATTCGGCCACAGTAACTTCTTGCAAGATACGTCCACGAAGGCAAAAGAAACAAAAGCAAAAATGAACTATTGGGACTTCATCAAGATAAGAAGCTTTTGCACAGTAAAGGATACAGTCAACAAAACTAAAAGACAACCTTCTAAAAGACAACCTACAGAATGGGAGAAGATATTCGCAAATGATGTATCAGATAAAGGGCTAGTTTCCAAGATCTATAAAGAACTTCTTAAACTCAACACCACAGAAACAAACAATCCAATCATGAAATGGGCAAAAGACATGAACAGAAATCTCACAGAGGAAGACATAGACATGGCCAACATGCACATGAGAAAATGCTCCACATCACTTGCCATCAGGGAAATACAAATCAAAACCACAATGAGATACCACCAGTGAGAATGGGGAAAATTAACAAGGCAGGAAACCACAAATGTTGGAGAGGATGCGGAGAAAGGGGAACCCTCTTACACTGTTGGTGGGAATGTGAACTGGTGCAGCCACTCTGGAAAACTGTGTGGAGGTTCCTCAAAGAGTTCAAAATAGACCTGCCCTACGACCCAGCAATTGCACTGCTGGGGATTTACCCCAAAGATACAGATGCAGTGAGACGCCGGGACACCTGCACCCCGATGTTTCTAGCAGCAGTGTCCACAATAGCCAAACTGTGGAAGGAGCCTCGGTGTCCATCGAAAGATGAATGGATAAAGAAGATGTGGTCTATGTATACAATGGAATATTCCTCAGCCATTAGAAACGACAAATATCCACCATTTGCTTCCACGTGGATGAACTGGAGGGTATTATGCTGAGTGAAGTAAGTCAATTGGAGAAGGACAAACGTTATATGGTCTCATTCATTTGGGGAATATAAAAAATAGTGACAGGGAATAAAGGGGAAAGGAGAAAAAATGAGTGGGAAATATCAGAAAGGGAGACAGAACATAAGAGACTCCTACTGGGAAATGAACTAGGGGTGGTGGAAGAGGAGGGGGGCAGGAGGTGGCGGTGACTGGGTGACGGCACTGAGGGGGGCACTTGATGGGATGAGCACTGGGTGTTATTCTATATGTTGGCAAATTGAACACCGACAAAAAATAAATTTACAAAAAAAAAAGTTGTGTGCTCTTTCAACCGAGCCAGCTGGACACCCCTTCTAATTATTTTTATAGGTGATGAAGTCACTTCATTAGCTGATACTGACTCTGTAATTGCAATACTATCTAAAAACACAAAACAAGACACCTCCATTTGGCTTAGCCTTAATTTCTTAAAATTTTTTTTCTATTTTATCTATTATTTTATTTTTTCATATAAATGTACTCTTTAATCCCCATCACCTGTTTCTCCACCCTCCTCCTTCCTGGTAATCTTCTGGGTTCTCTATAGTTAATAATCTCTTTCTTGGTTTCTCTTTCTCTCTCTTTTTTATTATGCTCATTTATTTTGTTTCTTCAGTTCCACATATAAATGAGATTATATGGTACGGGTTTTTCTCTGACTTATTTTGCTTAGCATTATATTTTCTAGCTCTATCCATGCTGTTGCAAATGGATACTTTTCATACTTTTTTATTAATGTTCATATGTATATACACACACACATCTTTTTAAAAAAGTGATATTTTTTCATGAGAGATAGAGAGGCAGAGACACAGGCAGAGGGAGAAGCAGGCTCCCTGCAGGGAGCCTGATGAGGTACTTGATCCCTGGACCCTGAGTTCACGCCCTGAGCTGAAGGCAGACGCTCAACCACTGGGCCACCCAGGTGCCCCCACACCACATCTTCATCCCTTCGTCTATTGATGGATACTTGGGCTGCTTCATCTTGGCTATTGTAAGTAATGCTGCAATAAACATAGGGATATATGTATCCCTTTGAATTAGTGTTTTTGTATTTTGAGGGTAAATGCCTAGCAGTGCAATTAATTACTGGATTGTAGGGTAGTTCTATTTTCAGTTTTTTGGGGAATGTCCATACTGTCTTCCACAGTGGCTGCACCAGGTGCATTCCCAAAAACAGTGCAAGAGGGCCCCTTTTTCTCTACATCTTCACCAACACTTGTTTCTTGTGTTTTTGATTTTAGCCATTCTGTCAGGTGTGAGGTGATACTCATTGTATTTTGATTTGCATTTCCCTGACGATGAGTGATGTTGAGCATCTTTTCATGTATCTGTTGACTATCTTTATGTCTTGTTTGGAAAAATGTCTGTGTCTTCTGCCCATTTTTTTGTTTTTTTGGTATTGAGTTGTATCAGTTCTTTATATATTATGGATACTAACCGTTTATCGGATATGTCATTCACAAATATTCTTCTCCCAATCTGTTGCCTTTTAGTTTTGTTGATTGTTTCCTTCACTGTGCAGAAACTTTTTAATTTAGTTCTAATAATTTATTTTTGCTTTTATTTCCCTTGCCTCAGGAGACATATCTAGAAAAATGTTGCTGTGGCCAGTGTCAGAGAAATTACTGCTTGTGTTCTCTTCAGAGATTTTTATGGTTTTAGGCCTCACATTTAGGTTTTTATTTCATTCTGAGTTGTCCAGTTTCATTCTTCTGTATATAGCTGTCTAGTTTTCCCAACCCAATAATATTTGTTGAAGAGATCATCTTTTCCCCATTGTATATTCATTCCTCCTTTGTTGAAGGTTAATTGACCATATGATTATGGGTTTATTTCTGGATCTTCTGTTCTATTCTATTGATCTATATGTCTATTTTTATGCCAGGACTATATTATACTATTTTAATTACTACTCTTTGTAATATAACTTAAAGTCTGGAATTGTGATACCTCCAATTTTGTTTTTCTTTTTCAAGATTGCCTTGGCTCTTTGAGGTATTTTGTGGTTCCATACAAATTTTAGGATTGTGTGTTCTAGTTGTGTGAAAAATGCTGTTGGTATTTGGATAGGGAGTGCATTAAATGTGTAGATTGCTTTGGTAGTAGAGACATTTTAACAATATTTGTTTTTCCAGGGGCAGCCCGGGTGGCTCAGCAGTTTAGCACCTCCTTTGGCCCAGGGCATGATCCTAGAGACCCCGGATCGAGTCCCATGTTAGGCTGCCTGCATGGAGCCTGCTTCTCCCTCTGCCTGTGTCTCTGCCTCTCTCTCTCTCTCTCTCTCTCTCTGTGTCTCTCATGAATAAATAAAATCTTAAAAAAAACCAAAAATATTTCTTTTCCCAATCCATGAGCATGGAATGTCTTTCCATTTCTTTGTGTTGTCCTGAATTTTTTTTCATCTGTATCTGGTTTTGTTAGGGTAATGCTGGCCTCATAGAGTGAATTTGAAAGTTTTTGTTCTTCTTCTATTTTTTGGAATAGTTTGAGAAAAATAGGTATTAACACTTTCAATGTTTGGTAGAATTTGCCTGGGAAGCTGTCTGGTCCTGGGTTTTCATTTTTTGGGAGTGTTTTGATTACTGATTCAATTTCATTGCTGGTAATCAGTCTGTCAAATTTTCTATTTCTTCCTGCTTTATTTTTGGTAGGTTATATGTTTCTAGGAATTTATCTTTCTGCTAAGCTATCCAATTTATTGGCATATAGGTTTTCATAATATTTTGTTGCAGTTGTTTGTATTTCTGTTGGTTGTTATTTCTTCCCTTTCATTAGTGATTTTGTTTATTTGGATCCTCTTTCTTTTTGGGGGGAGTGGTGAGTCTGGCTAGAGGTTTATTAATTTTATTAATTTTTTCAAAGAAGCAGCAGCTCCTGGTTTCATTGATCTATTATTATTTTTTATTTTCTATATCATTTGTTTCTGCTCTTTATTATTTTTTTTCCTTTGGCTGGGTTTAGGTTTTGTTTGTTCTTTTTCTAGCTCCTTTATGTGTAAGGTTAGGTTACTTGACATTTTTTTTTTGCTTTTTGAGGTAGGCCTGTATTGTTCTAAACCTCCCTCTTAGAACTAGTTTTGTTGCATCCCAAGGGTTTTGGAGCAATGTGTTTTCATTTTTGTTTGTTTCAATGTAATTTTTAATTTTTTCTTTGATTTCTTTGTTGACCCATTCATTGCTTAGTAGCATATTATTTAACCTCCATGTATTTGTGGTCTTTCCAGATTTTTTTTTTCCAGTTGACTTCTAATTTTATAGTGTGGTCAGAAAAGATGTATGGTATGACTGATTTTTAAAAAATTTTCAGACTTGTTTTGTGACTTAATATGTGATCTGTTCTGGAGAATGTTCTATATGTACTTGAAAAGAAGGTGTATTCTGTGTTAGGATGGAATGTTCTAAGTATGTCTGTTAAATCCATTTGGTCCAGTGTGTCATTCAAAGCCAGTGTTTCCTTGTTGATTTTTTGCTTGGGTGAACTCTTCATCTATGTAAATGGGGTGTTAAAGTTCCCTACTATTATTGTATTATTATTGATTATTTCATTTATGTTTGTTATTAATTGTTTTATGTATTTGGGTGCTCCTTTTTTAAAATTTATTTTTTATTGGTGTTCAATTTGCCAACATATAGAATAACACCCAGTGCTCATCCCATCAAGTGCCCCCCTCAGTGCCCGTCACCCAGTCACCCCCACCCCCTGCCAACCTCTTTCTAACACCCCTTGTTCGTTTTCCAGAGTTAGGAGTCTCTCACGTTGTCTCCCTTTCTGATATTTCTATTTGGGTGCTCCTATGTTGGGTGCATAAATATTTGCAATTGTTATATCCTCTTGTTGGATTGTCTCCTTTATTATTATATAGTATCCTTCTTTGTCTCTTGTTATAGTCTTTCTTTTATTATTATTATTTTTTATTTTTAAAGATTTATTTATTTATTTAGTCTTTCTTTTAAAGTCTATTTTGTTGGTTGTAAGTATTGCTACCCTGGTTTTCTTTTGACATCTGTTTGCATGATAAATTTTCTCCATTCTCTCACTTTCAATCTGCAGTTGTCTTTTGATCTGAAATGAGTCTCTTATAGATGGGTATTGTTTTTTTCTCCACTCTGTCACCCTGTGTCTTTGGATTGGAGCATTTAGTCCATTTACATTCAAAGTAATTATTGAGAGATGTGTATTTATTACCATTTTCTTACTTGTTTCATGGTTGTTTTTTTATAGATTTTCTCTGATCCTTTCTTCTCTTGCTCTCTTTCATGGTTTGTTGACTTTCTGTAGTGCTATACGTGGATTCTGTTCTTTTTATTCTTTGCATATCTACTACTGGTTTTTGATTTGTGGTTACCATTAGGTTAGTATAGAACATCTTCTGCATATAGCGGCCTAATTGAAGTTGATGGTTGCTTAAGTTTGAACGCATTCTTTCCTTTCCTTCATCAATTTTAGGTACATGGTGTCATATTTTACATCTCTTTATTTTGTGAATCTCTTGACTGATTTTTACAGGTATACTTGTTTTTCCTGCTTTTGTGTTTTCTATTTTTCTTACTCTTACCTCTAGTCTTTTGTTTACAGTCAAAGAGTCTCCTTTAAAGGAGACTTTTGCGTAGGGCTGGTTTAGTAAACTCCTTTAGATTTTGTTTGTCTGAGAAACTCTTTATCTCTTCTTGAACTCTGAATGATAACCTTTCTGGATAGAGTATTCTCAACTACACAGTCTTCCCTTTCAGCACTTTGAGTATATCATACCATTCCCTTTTGACCTGTAAAGTTTCTGCTGAAAAATCTGCTGATAGCCTTATGGGGTTTTCTTTGTGTGTAATTGTCTTCTTTTCTCTTGCTGCTTTGAAAATTTTTTTATTTATCACTACTTTTTTGCCATTTTAATTACTATGTGTCTTGATGTGGACTTCTTTGGGTTGAATTTTGGGGAGGATCACTGTGCCTCCTGGATCTGGATATCTGTTTCTTTTTCCATATTAGGGAGTTTTTCAGCTATTGTTTCTTCAAATAAATTTTCTACCCTCTTTTCTCTCTTTTCTTGTTCTGGAATCCCCGTAATATGGATGTTATTATGTTTCATGAATTATGGACTTACCTTTAATTTCTTGCACAAAGTTTTTTTTTTTTTTTTTTTTTTTTTAACGATTTTAATGTATTTCCTTATGCCAGTTTTAAGCAAATCTAGGACAAAATGTGCTTATGATTACATTGGACTTGAGGAAAAATTTCTATAAGCTCTGAGAGGCTAGGTAAACCATCTAGGGATAGAGACGAGAAGCAGAGCTGAACTGATGGGAGGGTTTTGGGGTTACATAGGTGAAGCTTCCTCTATCTTTGTAGAAGTTTAACAATGTGAAATGCAACAGATTGAAAAGTTTTCTCTCTCTGAGTATGACAAATGTCAGGGAAGGGGTGAAAGAGGATGCCGTATCACTTCTTACTCAAGAATCTTAGACCAACCAAATATGCATAAAGACCACTAGTAAGGAGCCCCAAGTTCTTGTCCTAGCCAGTTACGTGCCACTTGTCTTTATCATTTGGGGGAAAGGACTAAACTTCTCTTGGAATGAGTTTCTCAATTTGTCCTGTAAGGAATTTGGAAAAGATGATCTTGTAAGATTCCATTTCTTAAGTTCTAGGAGTTGGGTCAAATCAAAAGCATTGAATGATGCACAGGTGGAGAGGCAAAAGTGACCTGCCCCCCAAGAGGTGCCAGGTGTGACTTGAGAGAGAAGTAATTGTGCACAGGTGTAGTTTCACTGGGAATGCGAGCTTCTTGCTCACAGAATTTACCTGTGCCTTCAGGATCTGGTGGATATTCATTATGTTAAGTCTGAATTTATGACCTGAAGGATCAGAAAACACTGGATTCACAATGGGAATTTCAGGTCATGGATACCCCAGTAGCAAGCCAGGAGCTATTTCAAAAAAGAATTATTTGCAAAGTGGGCCAGGGGCCTCTGTTATGATTTTGTTTTCTGAGCTCCATGCAGCATCCTATCTTCCCCAGAAACTTCAAGCTGGGTCAGAAGATCAGAGAGGCTTACATCAGATGGAGCTGTGTTTTCCTCTGGGCCACTCAAAGGTGGAAATTGTATACATTACTGTGTATGTGGCAGGTGGCAGGAACAATTATATCCAAATATGGGATAAATTGCCTCCATATCCAGAGAGGATCAACAAGAATTGTGGTTCTTTCTAGTTCAAGAAATACCATTTAGAACAGTAGCTGTAATTAGAATCAATCCCTGATTAAGCTTATTTTACATCATTTCAGTGCTTCTGAACTGATGAGCAGTTTTGTTCCTCAGAGGACATTTGGCAATGTTCGGAGACATTGTCACAGTGGGGAGGCTATGCTACTGGCATCTGGTGGCTAGGGGCCAGGGATGCTGCTTAGCTTTCCACAATGCAAGAATTATCTAGCCCAGGTATTGACAGTACTAAGACTAGTACCCGGAGGTCTTCAGTCTTGAGATAGGTCCTAGTAGAACAGACAATTTTAAAAGATTTGTGGTCAGGATTGCTGCCTGCATCTGTCATATTTTTGATGATGGTGTTGCTTTCTGTTTTCATAGAAATTGTTCTGGAAGAATCTGTACCTGAAGAATGGGGATTCTGCCGTTAGCCAAGGGTATCCTTGTGACTGTACACTTGGGCGTGTGGACATGACCACGGGAAGGGTTCACCTGTCCACTAAATCACAGAATGAATGTGTGTGTCCCCTGGGTACTAGACATCATTTATCACTAACCCCATGCTCCTGCATTTAACTGTTGGCCCACGTTGCATGCTCTCCTAGCCCAGAGCTAGATTCAGAATTCCCAAAGGTCTGGGGCTCTCTTTACCCTATGCATAGTTACACTGCTTGGTGGCTGCCACCTGCAGACCTGCATTCTTCATGTTCCCCATAATTGGCAATTGCAGGTGACCTTGGAGCTTCTAAGTCCGTGGGGCTTCAATGTCAGCTTCATTTCAGACAATCGAAAATGACAGCTTAAGCAACTGACTTGCCCCCATGGGCCATGACTGTCAGTGTCCCGGTGTCTGAAGGCATTTGGATACAAGCCAAGCTCAAATTCCACGTTCCTGTGGGGAGCTGTTCTCTGAATTTACTTCTGGTACCATTTACTTGGTTGTTGCTCTCAGTTACAGGCATTAGTATCTACTTTAGTTGTTTATTTTTTTTTTTAGATTTTATTTATTTATTCATGAGAGACGCACAGAGAGAGAGAGAGGCAGAGACACAGGCAGAGGGAGAAGCAGGCTCCATGCAAGGAGCCCGACGTGGGACGCGATCCTGGGACTCCAGGACCACGCCCTGAGCTGAAGGCAGGCACCAAACCGCTGAGCCACCCAGGGATCCCTACTTTAGTTGTTTAAAGTGCAAAGGACTCTATTAGGGGTACAGCTACCATACTGAATCATTGGAAATTTTTTTTTTTTGGAAGTTTTCCTATGTTACATATGGAACTCTAGCTACAAGAGAGCTTCAGAGAGGTCTGAGAAATGTAATTTTTAGCATTCAGGTTACTACAATGCAAAAAAGCAAGAACATGTGGTATATATGCAATGGAATATTATTCAGCTTGAGAAAGAAACAAATCCTGCTACTTGCCAGAACATGGATGGACCTTGAGGACATTATATTAAGTCAGAAAAATACCATATGATATCACTCATATGTGGGATCTAAAAAAAAATTTCAAACTCATAGAAACAGAGAGAAAATGGTTACTAGGGGATGGAGGCTGGGGGATAGGACAGATGTTATTTAAGAGTACAAACTTAGAACAAGTAGTAAATAAGCCCTAGAGATCTAATGCACACTTAGTGCATTATATTAGTGAATATAGACAACAATATTGTACCATAATCATAAAACTAGCTAAAAGACTGAAGTTATTCCAAACATTAAAAGGAATTGATCATTATTTAATGTGATAGAGGGGCATTTTTTGCTATAACAGCAATCATTACCATAGATACATGAAATGAACATGTTGTATACCTTCAATTAACTCAATGTTATGTGTGAAGTACATTCAATAAAAAGTAAATATAAACGAATAAAAATTCTAGAAGCAAATACTAGAAGTGGATTGACATGGCTCTTGAATGAGCCAATCTTTGATATCTGCTACAGTATGCAAAATAGAATTTTATGTAAGGCCGAAATGAGCAAGCACGTGCTGGTACAGCCAAAATAATTATTAGAAGGTTGAGTACCTTCATTTCATATGTAAATAAACCCTGCCTCAGGATCCCCATGGGCCCCATTGTTGCCCTGGCCACTATGTCCCCTTTCTTGGAATCCTTGAACTTTCTCAGTTTGTCAGCAACTTAAGAACGAATGCCTGGCACAGAGCTGTGGGCTACTATCTGCTCTTTGTGTGTGTGTGTGTGTGTGTGTGTGTGTAAGACCCTCAGTGTCCCTACAGTTCTGCTTCTTGGATGCCTGCTATCTACCCCCTCCTGTGGACTCCAGAGGGTTGGTCTACTCCACTCATACTCCCCAGCCCTGGGAAGTCTCCTTACAGTCTGCCATAGGGATGCCCTAGTCCCTACACACCTCCTGCCTGTCTAAACCAGCTTACTGTGGCTTCTTGGGGCATCCATGTGTCTCCTCCTGGCCAAGTGGGCTCAGAAGCAGTCAGTAAATAGTGATGGTGGCACTGGTACCCCAATGGGCAAATGCCCCAATGGGCAAATGCAAATGGGCCCATGAAGTGGTTGTGTGCTCTTGCAGAAACTGTTCTCCTGTGGACTTTGGCTATAAGAAAGCGGGGGTAATACATATAGCATTGCTCTGGGTCCACCATGTTCTGAAAGAAGATTTGTTTGGGTACTATAATTAGTGTGCTCCCCTCCCCCACTCATTCTACAAAGGAGGAAGCTGAAGCATGGGGAGGATGCTTTATACCAAAGCCCCTGCACTGAATTTTTTTTCTATTACAAATCCACACCAGATCTTTATTAATCCACAAAGTAGGGTAGATGGGAGTATTGTCCACTGCTTGCTCAGGCTTCTGGCCCTCAAGGGCACATCTGCAGAAGCAGATCCCTGCACTGGTCTTAACCACATGAGTGAAACATCACTCATGGAACCTGAATGGCTGTGTTTGATTTTAAATATGACATGCCAACAAACACCCTTGATGACTTACTTGTGTATTAGTTTTCTATTGCTGCTATAATAAATGCACAAACTTGGTGACTTAAAACAACTTTATTTTTACACAGTCTTGTAAGTCCCAGAAGTCCAAAGTCAGTTTCACTGGGCTAAAATCAGGGTTTTGACAGGCATTCCTTCTGGAGCCTCTACAGGTCAATCCATTTCTTTTCCTCTTCTGACTTCCTGAGGTCACTGGCATTCTTGGCTCATGGTATCTCTTTGCACCACACTAACATTCCTTCTTCCACCACATTTGCTTCTTTCTCACTGACCACTCTGCCCTGTCTGTTTCTGTGTTTAAAAAATATTATTTTATTTTTTAAGACTCATTTGTTTATTTGAGAGGGTTGGGGAGGGCAGAGGAAGAGGGAGAGAGAACCCCAAGCAGACTCCATGCCTAGCACGGAGCTGGACATGAGGCTTGATCCCACCACCCGGAGACCATGACTTGAGCTGAAACCAAGAGTCAGATGCTCAACTGACTGAGCCATGTGGGTACCCCAAGATTTTATTTATTAGAGAGAGAGCTCATGAGCGTGTGAATGGGAGAGGGAGGGAGATAATCTCCAGCAGCCTGCACTTTGACGAATGCCTTTTATTTCTTTTTGTTGCCTGATTGCTGAGGCTAGGACTTCTAGTACTATGTTGAATAGCAGTGGTGAGAGTGGACCTCCCTGTCTTGTTCCTGATCATAGGGGAAAGGCTCCCAGTGTTTCCCCTTGAGAATGATATTTGCTGTGGGCTTTTCATAAATGGCTTTTAAGATGGAAATGTTCCCTCTATCCCTACACTCTGAAGAGTTTTGATCAGGAATGGATGCTGTAGTTTGTCAAATGCTTTCTCTGCATCTGTTGCGAGGATCATAGGATTCTTGTTTTTTTCTCTTGTTGATATGATCTATCACGTTGATTGTTTTATGAGTGTTGAACCAACCTTGCATCCTGGGGGTAAATCCCATTTGGTCGTGGTGAATAATTCTCTTAATGTACTGTTGGATTGTATTGATAATAATTTTTGCATCTGTGTTCATCAGGGATATTGGTCTATAATTATCCTTTTTGGTGAGCTCTTTGTCTGGTTTTGGAATTAAGGTGATGCTGGCCTCATAAAACGATTTTGGAAGTATTTCCTCCCTTTCTATCTTTTGAAACAACTTTAGTAGAATAGGCACTATTTCTTCTTTAAATGTTTGATAGAGTTCCCCTGAGAAGCGATCGGTGTTTCCAGCGATCCCCTGTCCAGCGATCTGGACTTTTGTGTCTTAGAGGCTTTTGATGACTGCTTCAATTTTCTCGCTGTTATTGGCCTGTTGAGGTTTTCTATTTCTTCCTGTTCCAGTTTTGGTAGTTTGTGGTTTTTCCAGAAATGCAACCATTTCTTCTAGATTGCCTAATTTGTTGGCTTTTCTTTTCTGTTTTCTTTTTTATAAGGCTGACTAATGGTTTACCTATCTTGTTAATTCTTTCAAAGAACCAGCTCCTGGTTTTGTTCATCTGTTCTATAGGTCTCCTGGTCTGTATTTCATGGAGTTCTGCTCGAGTCTTTATTATCATCTCTCTACTTCTGCTTGGTGTAGGCCTTACTTGTTGTTCTTTCTCCAGTTCCTTTAGGTGTGAGGTTAGCTTGTGTCTTTGAGTTTTTTCCAATTTTTTGAGGGAGGCTTGTATTGTGATATATTTTCCTATTAAGATCAATTCTGCTGTATCCCAAAAATTTCGAATGGTTGTATCTTCATTTTCATTAGTTTCCATGAATCTTTTTAATTCTTCTCTAATTTCCTGGTTGACCTATTCATCTTTTAGTATGATGCTCTTTAACCTCTACGTGTTTGAGTTTCTTCCCAATTTCTTCTTGTGATCAAATTCTAGTTTCAAAGCATTGTGGTCTGAAAATATGAAGGGGACAATCTCAATCTTTTGGTAGCGGTTGAGACCTGATTTGTGACCCAGTAAGTGGTCTATTGTGGAGACAGTTTCATGTGCACTTGAGAAGAATGTAGTCAGTTGTGATTGGATGGAAAGTTCTGTATATATCTGTGGAATCTATTTGGTCCAGTGTGTCATTTAAGGCCCTTATTCCGTTGGTGATGTTGTGCTTAGATCTGTAATTTGCATAAAGTGCCATGTTGAAGTCTCCTTCTATTAGTGTATTATTATCTAAGTATCTCTTTACTTTGGTTATTATTTGTTTGATATACTTGGTGGCTTCCACATTAGCGGTATAAATATTCATGATTGTTAGTTCTTCTTGTTGGGTAGATCCTTTAAGTATGCTATAGCATCCCTCTTCATCTCTTACTACAGTCGATGGGATAAACTGTAATTTATCTGATATGAGGATTGTTACCCCAGCTTTCTTCTGAGGACCATATGAATGGTAAATGGTTCTCCAACCTTTCATTTTCAGGCTGTAGATGTCCTTAGGTCTGAAATGAGTCTCTCTTGTAGACAGCAGCAAGTAGATGGGTCTCGCTTTTTTATCCAGTCTGAAACCCTGTGTCTTTTGATGGGATCATTTATCCCATTCACGTTCAGAGTTACTACTCAAAGATATGAATTTAGCATCATCATAATACCTATTCAGTCCCTGTTTTAATGGATTATTTCTTTGGGCTTCCTCTTTCTTTTACAGGGTCCCCCTGAATATTTCTTGCAGAGCTGGTTTGGTGGTCACATATTCTTTCAGTTTCTGCCTATCTTGGAAGCTCTTTATCTCTCCTTCTATTCTGAGGAGAGCCTTGCTGGATAGAGTATGCTTGGCTGCATGTTCTTCTCATTTAGGACCCTGAATATATCCTGCCAGCCCTTTCTGGCCTGCCAGGTCTCTGTGGAGAGGTCTGCTGTTAATCTGATATTTCTCCCCATATAAGTTAGGGATCTCTTGTCTATTGCTGCTTTAAGGATTTTCTCTTTATCTTTGTAATTTGCAAGTTTTACTATTAAATGTCCAGGTGTTGAACAGGTTTTATTGATTTTGGGAGGGTCCTCTCTATCTCCTGGATCCTGAATGCCTGTTTCCCTCTCCAAATTAGGGAACTTCTCAGCTATGATTTAAATTTATATCTTCAAATATACTTTGTGGTCCCCTCTCTCTCAGCCTCTTCTGGAACCCCAATTATGCATAGATTTTTCCTTCTGAGGCTATCATTTATTTCCCTTAATCTTTCCTCATGGTCTCTTAATTGTGTTTCTCTTTTTCCTCAGCTTCCTTACCATCAACTTGTCTTCTATGTCACTCACTCTCTCTTCCACCTTATTAGCTCCAGCTGTTAGGATATTCAGTTTGGATTGTATCTCAGTTAATCTATTTTTAATTTTGACCTGATTGGATCTCAATTCTGTAGTAATGAAGTCTCTAGAGTCCATTATACATTTTTCCAGAGCAACCAGTAGTAGCTTTATAATTGTACTCCTGGATTGAATTTCTGACATCATATTTAAATCCAAATTCTTTAACTCCGTGTCAAAGAGCATTGTTTCTCATTCTTTCTTTTGTGGTGAATTCTTCCTTCTAGTTGCTTTGCTCAGTGCAGAGTGGCTGTATGAACGGGTGGAGTCAAAAATATGAACCACAACCTAGGTAAGATACACCCTAGGATGATTCCAAAGAGGTCAGAGACCAGAAAACAAACAAACGAAAAGAATAGAACAAAATAAAACAAAAGGACCACTAAAGTGGAAAACAAATTTCAATACAAAGTTGTAAAAATAAAAAGCCAAAAACCAAAAACAAAGAACAAGTTAAAGAAAAAAAAAAAAAAAAAAAGAAAGAAAAGTAAAGGAAAGAGAGAAAAAAAAAGTGGGGAATGGTGGTGGTGAGGAAATGGTAGTGGAGGGAGAATGTACTCTACCTGAGGGTCCTAGAGGGTGATCATCTTGGTTCTGAGTATATTAAGTTCTGTATGTTAGAAGATTCTCAGTCCCAAATTTATATACACCAGCAATACTTGTAGAGAGCCCCAACCCTGACCACCAAAACATAAACGAGATAAAGAGGGGGGCCAGAATGGGAATGAAGAGAGAATATAACCTCATAGAATGAACTAGCATGATGTGCCACTTGGTTCTGGGTGCATGCTGGTCATGTGTTAGAAGGTACTAACTTCCAACATTGTAAAACCAAATGAGGCAGAAAAAAACAAAAAACAAAAACCCGTATCTTGTATATCTACCAAAATTAAATTGAATACATCGAAGGGAATCCAGAAGTGGAAAATATAATTATGACATGCATTTGTAGAAATATGAAAGTCAAAAAGGAAGAAACTTAAATATGAAGAGCTGGTAAAGTATTGTAGATAAGGTGGGAAAAGAGAAAAAATATTGGAAAATTTTAGTCTGATATAAGAATGAGTTGTAATGGAAAAAGGACCAAAAAAAAAAAAAAAAAAAAAGAAAAAAGAAAAAGAAAAAAAAATGGGTACCCCCTAGTTCTCTATACTGTAAATCTCTCGACTTGCACTGGAGCTTTCCAGCACTGCTCGGTCCAGAACTTGCTCTTCCTGTGTCCTTCCAGCTGGTCTCTGGGGGAGGGGTTACTGTGTTGATTTTCAGGTGTGTGCACCTGGGGGAGCTGCTGACCCCGTGAGGCCTCTGCTGTAGGGTAGGGTGGATGTGGCACTTCTCTCAGTGAGGCTGGCTGAGCCACCACCAAGACAGTTTTTCATTTGCTTATTTATTTTTTTAAATTTTATTTATTCATGAGAGACACAGAGAGAAGCAGAGACACAGGCACACGTAGAAGCAGGCTCCCTGTAGTCCCTCCCCCACTGTGGGACTTGATCCCAGGACACAAGGATTATGACCTGAGCCAAAGGCAGAAGGTCAATCACTGAGCCACCCAGGTCTGCCTGCTTATTTATCCTTAAGTTCCCATTGCCTGTGACAGGGACTCCCTCCTCGACCAGATGTTGATCAGGCTCCGGAGCCCTCTTGTTGACTTGCCTTGTCCTTGGCCACCAAGCCCAGTTTTTACAAGAATCCTGCTAAGGCACTGTACCTACCCTTGATTTCTCGTAAAGTTCCTCTTAGTAATTTTCTATCCATTGAGTCCTGCCTATTGGCTGTAATCATCCTTCGCTCCCCCACGCTTGTCTTATATTTGGAGTTAGGCTCAGTTCTATACAGAAGTCTCTCTTGAATAGCTTGAATAACATCTGCCTCACCCTTTCCAACAAGTGTCCATTGCAGTTTCTCTTTAACACCTGTGTTTATAAGTGTTTTTCTGTTCTTGGGGTGCGTGTTCTTGGGGAGACACTCTGTCTTCAGGCTCAGTCAGTTGAGCATCTGACTTTTGGTTTTGGCTCAGGTTGTGAACTTATGGGTCATGGGATTGAGCCCTGCATCAGGCTCTGTGCTCAGTGGGGAGTCTGGTTGAAGGTTTTCTCCCTCTACCCCCGCTTGTGCATGCTCACTGTCTCTCAAATAAATAAATAAAAGGTTTAAAAAAATAAAGGTTTTTCCGTTCTTTGCAATCCAAAAAATAAAAAACCACCTTAAAAAAGTTAAAGAATATTAAAATTTAAACACATTGAATGTTTTATTAGATACATTGTTTTACAGGAGATTAAAACATGATTTTTCATTATTTCTTCTAGTCACTTTTTTCTGCATAAAACTAAAATTATGACATATAAATGTGAAAATTTGATTTCTGAAACTGAGTTTACACACAATAATTCAGATGCTTATCTTTTACATAAAAGTATCTACACATCGGCACCTACTTTGAATTCAAAACAACTATGTGAACAGATAACAAAATCATATGAACAAATAATAAGAGTTCTGAGGATTGACTTTTATTTACAATACTCAGGGTCAGGAGATAGTGTCAATCAGGGCATCCTTCTTGGAGGAGTTAAGTTGTGAGTCAAGGATTAATAGAATGAGAGAAGCAACTTTAAGAGAGGACTTAAAATGCTGTGTTATGAACGTGGACACTCTATCTTCAGGCTTTGGACAAGTCATTTTACCTTTCTATGATTCTTCACTTGGGCACTTATTTGCTACTCTGAGCCTCAAACTCAAGTGTAGCATGGATTGAGTCCAGCTTGGGATTCCTTTCCTGGGAGAGCGTCATGAAGAATCTTGATGGGACATACCTAGAATTCCAGACAGAGGCTCTAGGAACCAGGGAAGGAATTAAGAAGGGGATCTTCGGTAGCAGTACCACCTCTAGTTCCCACCTGTTTTCTCTGCCCTGGACTCACCTTTGTGCCCCATCCTTTCTCTTAAGCACTTGGGGTGCTACAGGTGCCTTTTTAAAATTTTTATTTTATTTTTATTTTTATTTTTTTTTACAAATACAGGCTGTATTGGAGGATGGGGGGGCACAAGGGCCATCAGGGGTCACGTCATTCCTCTTTCAGGCTCCCGAACACGGCGGCTGGCACACTCTGCTGCTCCAGCCGCACCTCGTTGGGCTCCAGGGCCATCTCGTCCCCATCCTCATCCTCGCCCAGCTCAATCTCCTCGGGGTTGCCCTGTTACGCCAGCTCAGCCAGCTCCTCCTGGGAGGCATTGCTCCTCACAAACAGGATCTTGCTCTGGGCCCGTGAGGGCTGATCCCGCTCAGCTTTAGCCGCCAGCTGCCCTGCTCCTTGTTCCGAAAGCTTCATGTCATCCATGCCGCTCTGCCCGGTGGCCGGGTCCGACACGGTGCCCGTGGCGCTGCCTGACACCTTGAGCATCTGGGAGGCCATGAAATTGGCCTGAGTGTTGTCATCTTGGGTACTGGGCTGTTCCTGAAATACTTGCACTCAAAGCCTCCAGGGCCAGAGCCCCTCAGGGGTGGTTTGGCTAACTCAGCCTGACTTGGGACACCCCTCTTCCAGCCCTTTCTGCCTGCTGTTCTCAGGACCCTCGGAGTGAATCCACATGTGTCCCTCTCTTTTTCTCTATCAGTCCTCTTGAGTCATTAGCAGGATTTATTATATTGTAGATGGCTTGTATTTGCAATTTGGAGTTCTGCGAGGATCCAGTAGTAATTTTTTTTAAAGATTTTATTTGAGAGAGAGAAAGAGAGAGAGAGCGTGAGCAAGAGGGAAGGGACAGAGGCAGTGGGAGAAACAGGCTCCCTCCTCATCGGGGAGCCCAACCTGCAGCTCTATCCCAGGACACTGGGATCATGACCTGAGTTGAAGGCAGATGCTTAACTGACTGAGCCACCCAGGCACCTCTCCAGTAGTAATTTATTTTATTATTTTTTAAAAAGATTTTATTTATTTATTTATTTATTCATTCATTCATTCATTCATTCATTCATGAGAGACACACAGAGAGAGGCAAAGATACAAGCAGAGGGAGAAGCAGGCTCCATGCAGGGAGCCCAGTGCAGGACTGGATCCCGGGGCTCCGGGATCACACCCTGAGCCAAAGGCAAGCGCTCAACTGCTGAGCCACTCAGGCTTCCCTCCAGTAGTAATTTAAAAGAAATTGTTCTAAACTGTGTTTTTTAAAGATTTTTTAATTTTTAAGTAATAGCTACACCCACTGTGGGTCTCAGACTTACAACCCTGAGATCAAGACTTGCATGCTCTACTCACTGAACCAGCCAGGTGATCCAAAATTCTTTTAAACTTTAAAGCAGTTGAGGCTCATACAGTTCCTTCATGATTAATTTCCAGGATATGACATTATTATAAGAGATTGTGACTTGTTTGATTTTTGTTCTTTGCAATGTATTAAGGTTTCTTTGGTCCAGTTAGTTTTGTTAGCCATCTGTGGCACTATAAAAGAATAGTATTATTTGGGGAGTATAAGTATATATATATATATATATACTATGCTTATATATAAGAGTATATAAGTATAAAGAGTATATAAGTATAATTTTTAAAAAAAATTTTATTGATTTTTCAGAGAGAAAGAGAGTGTGCACAAACTGGGAGTGTCAGGCAGAGGGAGAAGCAGGCTCCCCACTGAGCAAGGACCAACCCACCAATGCAGGACTGGATCCCAGGGCCTTGGGATCATGACCTGAGCCGAAGGCAGCAACCTAACAGCTACTCAGGCATCCCTTCTGGGGGTAGAAGGTTTAATATACATCTATAAATGCATTGTTTAGAACATCCTTTTATTTATTTATTTATTTATTTATTTATTTATTTATTTATTTATTTTTTAATTTATGAGAGACACAGAGGGAGAGAGAGAGAGAGAGGCAGAGACACAGGCAGAGGGAGAAGCAGGCTCCATGCAGGGAGCCTGACTTGGGACTCGATCCTAGATCTCCACCATCACACCCTAGGCTGAAGGCAGTGCTAAACCCCTGAGTGTTGCCTGTATTTCTAACAGGGTGTCTTTTTATTTTTTTTAAGTTATTTTTTTAAAATTTTTATTTATTTATGATAGTCACAGAGAGAGAGAGAGAGAGAGAGAGGCAGAGACATAGGCAGAGGGAGAAGCAGGCTCCATGCACCGGGAGCCCGACGCGGGACTTGATCTTGGGACTCCGGATCAGACCCTGAGCTGAAGGCAGACACTTAACCGCTGAGCCACCCAGGCATCCCTCTAATTGGCTCTCTTTATTTTATGTTAGTATTTTTTTTTTTTTTTTAGCACATAGCTACTATATACTTGTAGTGGATTATAGCTTTTATACAAATGAAGTGTCTGTCTTGGTCCAAATCTTTAAGGCTTTAGTCTTTAATTCTACTCTGTATAATAGTAATATTGAAGCAGCTATTCATTTTCTATATATGTGCTGTATCTTTATCCAGTCTTAGAGCAATTATAAATCAACAGAAAGAAAATCACCAGGAGAAAAATAGGAAATTCACAAACACATACCCTGTCCCCACACCAAATGTCCAATAAATATTTTAAAAATGTTCAGCCTCATTATTGCTAAATATTTGCAAGTTATATTAGCAGTGGGGTTACAGTGAGTTATCATTTTCCATCTATCTTGTAGGCAAAGATGAAATAAATACATTTCTCATGGGAACTAAAGAGTATAATTTTTAGTGAATATTTTTTCTAATAGTTTATTGAAATAAATAAGCAGATATCTATACCAGGATTTGTATACAGAGATATTCTTTATAGTGCTTATAATAGTGAAAAATGAACCCATCTAAAAGTTAAGAAAGAATTGGCTAAATAAGTCAAGATCTATCTAATTAATATGATATATAACCATTAAATCATTTTGGGGGATATTGAATAATATGAAAATTTTTTATGTTATAAAGAGAGGTATATGTATGTATGTGTGAATACATACGTATATATACATATTTTTTAAATTTATTTTTTTAAGATAATGGGAGATGGGAGAGCCAGGACATTTCTCTTAGAAAGCAGACTTCCAGAATATATGTTAATAGTGCTCAGATTTTGTTGATACTTATTTTTACTTTCTTATATTTTCCACAATAAATGTGCACTATTTTTAAGATAAAGCAGCAAGAATCATTTAAAAATGTTCATATTAGAATAGGTTAAGGAGTTTAAGTGAGAGAGTGGTATTACATTTTATATAACAGAAAATGATTAAAATCATTCAAGGTGAATTCACTATGTAACTTTCAATATTGGGATCACTATATGGATATATTACATGCTTTTCTTCTTTAGAGATTGATATAAAAGTTTTTTTTTTACCTTTCCAATGTGCCATCTTCACACAGCTCTATTTTGTCTTTTATAATTATTTCATTTAGTTTCATTCGTATGATATAGGTGGGCAAAGTTTCTGAATTGGGGATTTTTGAAAGGGTAAAAAGTGAAGATAAGTTTCTTATGGCTTAGAGTTACAAAAGAGGGGATTTTGGCTTCTCTGCCATTAAAGAATTCTACAATTTCCCTATCATTCTGTTTTTTTTTTTTAAATTGGAGACAGTAAATGTAAATTATTGGTGGCCCTTGTAATCATGAAATATGGGTCCACAGTACATTTTCTTAGCTCTTCTGTCAAGTGAGTTATATTTCCAGCCACTGGATGGCAGCTAACCTCCACTAGTAGTAAGCTGTTTCCAGAATCCTTCTTCTGTAGTGTAGACTGTGCATCATTTAACATACTGTGTTTGGGATGAAAAAAGAAAAGAAGTCAACATGTAGTAACTCTGGATTAATCTCATTTTATTAACCTCCAAACTTAAGATTTTATAGGGCATAAAATTGAAATGCTCTAAGTCTTGTAACTGGAATTCTAAGGATTTCTTTCTAAAAAGAAAAGGAAAAAGCCAGATAAACCTAAGTCTGTTGATTGCAGGCACTGTGCTCCTTTCATAAGTCCACAGATCCATTATTAATAGTAGAGTTTACCATTTTGACATTCCACACTACAAATAATATGGCAACAACAGTACCCTGTAAGGAAATGTTTGTAAACCTTAGCTGATCGCTCAGAGCAATGGTAATAAGTAAGTTTATGCTTGGTATACTGAAATTCATTCACATAAACGATTCAGTTCACAAAATTCCAGTTTGCAATTCTATTCCATTTGATAATCGCTCAGTAAAATGATAACGAAGAGCACTGGCTTATATTCTGATGCAAGAAAAAATGTGAAAGTTGATCATAGTGTATCTCTCATGCTTTAGTGTAGGCTAATAGAGGAGAATGGAAATGCAGAATAAGCCAGTGGACATCCTCTATTCAACTAATGGCACAGACTAGACAAAGTGACACAGGAGTGGCAGGAATTTGCTTTTTATACTCAATGATTCCTTGTACTGCACACCCTAGACACCATGATCACTACCTGTATCAACAAATTAAAAATGAGAACAGAAATGGCATGAAAAAGGATATCTTCAAGAGGATTAAAAAATAGAGATAGCAAAATAAATATCATTTTGGTTTATTAAAGTAGAAGTGATTTAAAAAATGATCCCTTCCTATATATTTTGTAAATACCTATTATGTGTCAGATACTGTGCTAATTGTCTTATTCAAAAAAGTCCTAGTACAAATTGTATTTCTAAAATGTCATTATTATTCAAGACGAAAATGCTTAGATTCAAGGAATGAGCAATAGAATTTCAGAGAAGGGACTCCTAAGATTCTGGAAGAACATAGTGGAAGAAACATAGGAACAGATTCTTGACATATGCGTGGGACTTCAGCCTGCACAGGCGGAGGGGGAATGTGTTTCAGACAGATTCTGAAGGAAGTCTGGAGTCACACTAATACCCCCATTGGCACCAGTGGATGACCAGTCGAGTCCTCGCTCCATGTGGTGTTTGTAGGGAAGAGGAAGAGGTGGCTTGAGGCTCTTTATTCAATGTTGCACACTATTGGCAAGTTTCTCTCTTCCCCTATATATTAGAATATATATTAGAATGAAATTTTAATATTTAAATAAGAGTTTTGAACTGAGGTTAACAAGATTTAATCTGCACAAGAGTTGGATAGAACTAATTAAGGGAAAAATGAACTCTAAAGTAAATGCTTACCATTTGGAAGACTTTCTATAGAATAAACTGCTGTGATTTAAAAATGTTTTCCATTTCATTAATTTTCTTTAAAGAGAGAGAGAGAGAGAGAGAGAGAGAAATGCAATTCCCGAATGGGGATAACATTTGGAGAAAAATTGCCTTCAACTGTCCTCCTTTAGGTGGTAATTGCCTTAACATTTTCTCTTAGGAGAGTGCTGTTTTCATCTCTGTGTATTTCCTGGATTAGAAAAGCAATAGATTTTCTTCTATTGCTCTAGATCTCTCAATGAGTTAACACCTTAAACTTTGGTTTTTCTCCCACTTTGTTATTATAATGTTATGAACAATTGGGCGCTTTGTGTTTTCTTCCTTCCCTTCTTTGACAGGGAAACCCACTCACCACGCTGGGCCCCCTCAGTCTGCATTACCCTCAGGGTTGATGGTTTGGGTCCTAATTTGTTTCAGAATGATGTTATGAATGGTGAGGACACTGGTAATGATGTGGAGGAGAATGTGTGAGATTATTTGGTTGGGAGATGATTTTCCCTTAAAGGCTTTCCCATAAGGAAGGAGGTAGTCTGAAGCCCATGGGGAGGTTTTGGGAGAATGAGGGAGACCAGGATATAGAAGGTGGAGTGGCCCCCCCCACCCCAGGAAGTAACAGTGATACAGTGCTGTAGGGTGGTGTGCAGGGAACAGGGAGACACTGTTCTGGAATTTTCCATTGGAGCAGATTCAGATGTTCACCCTTTGCTTTGGGAAAGGGGAAGGAAAAGAGTGAAAAAGCAGAAAAAAAGCAGTTTTTTCCCCTGGCCTGCTGTAGCTCACTTTTAGGACCCTTCCTTCAGAAACCTTTTTTCCTTATTTTCTTAAGTTATGGAAGGAAAATAGTACAGACTTTATTTAGCTCTTTAATTTTTCCCTTTATTTTTTTGTGTGCTATTGCTCCAACCTATTTATTTTTTTGAAAGCACCCTTAAAATAAGTTTATTAGATTTGTAAATAGCAAATTGATTCATTTAGTTTAAAAAAATTTTTTTTAGTTTAAAAATTTAAGAAAGATTTCTTAATTTAAAAAATTAAGAAAGTTAAAAATTTAAGAAAGATTCATTTAGTTTAAAAATTTAAGAAAGAAAGAATTGCATTTTATGTTAGAAACTAAAGAAAAGCTCTGAGTAGACTTTTGTGTACTCAAAAACTACTCTTGAGGACACCAAAAACCATATATTTAGCTGTGAGAAACTTTCTGGTATTTTCAGCAATTGGCATTCAGATTTGTTTTTTTTTTTTTATTTGTTTTTATTGAAGTTCAACTTGCCAACATATAGCATAACACCCAGTGCTCATCCCATCAAGTGCCCTCCTCAGTGCCTGTCACCCAGTCACCCCCAACTCCCCGCCCATCTCCCTATCCACCACCCGTTTCGCAGAATTAGGAGTCTCTCATGGTTTGTCTCCCTCTCTAATTTTTCCCACTCAGTTCCCCTCCTTTCCCTTATAATCCCTTTCACTATTTCTTATATTCCCTGTATGAGTGACACCATATGACGATTGTCCTTCTCTGATTCACTTACTTCACTTAGCATAATACCCTCCAGTTCCATCCACGTGCTCTGACCTTTTTAAAAAGTGATTTAAACTAGTTTCAAAACTGAGTTTTATTAAAAATGTTTTCTTAAGTTTTAAATCTAATTGCAAATTAAAGGTATTTTATATACATTGGCTCATGAGCTTTATAGAGCCACCTGGATTCTACGTACTTTGATAGGTTCTTACAATTTAGTACTTTTATGGTTGACTACTTATAGTTTTAACTCTTTTGCTAGATTGTAAACTTCATATATTTGAATAACATTGTCCTAGGTATATCAGAGAAGCTCAATAAATATAATGGTTGTTGACTTTGAGATTAATGAGCTATACTAAAACATTTCCTTAAAATATATAACACTTCTTAAATCACACATACAATAGGGAATTAACTTCCTTACCACCTAGAAAAGGAATTATACCACCAGATTTGATCCCTAGGGTCTTTCTTTGTTACCTTTGGTTCTTATTGAAACAGGAACCTTCCCACATTTTTGATGGCATAATATTTGAAAGTTAAAACAATCCCAGGGAAGTAATGGTTCAGATTAATTTCATGTCAAGTACTAAATCACCAGGTAAGGGCTACATTTCCAAAAATCTTGCCTTATCCTGGCCCTTGTGTTTTCATACCTAGTATATTTATATCCCCATGATAATGGGATTCACTTCAGTCAATGGAAGTTGATTTATATAATTAACTGTACCAGCTTATTTGGATATTTGAAAGTACCTGAGGGCTATCTTTGAATACAAGTTCCAGTGTTGATAGTTTTTAGTGGAAGAGTTAATAATAGAAAATCAGGAAGCTGGCATTTCCTTACAAAGCAAAAACTAGCTGTTGCATTATGAAGTGTTGTTAAATGTACTTATGATAGGAAATATTTGTATATGTTAATATTAATTGGGCCCTTTTATCTCTGCTGTCAGGAAAGTTGTGGTGCTGGTTTTGGTTAAGAAGTAAGCACTGAAACATCCTTAAAGAAGCTTTGAAAGAACATTTGGTTTGCATAATGTTTATATAATTTAGTTTTGTTAGCAATAAAAATGATTTTATTCTTTACATACGCAGTAATAGACTTGATGTTTGCTCTCTGAACCAGTATTTTAGCATTTTTACTGTGGAGAGAAACACTGGTATTTGAAATTTTCCTTGTGAAATCTATAGGTAGTAATGGTGTTTATTATAAATTATGTCATGGTCTTTAAGAAAGGCAAAATGTAGAATACAGCAACAGGTGAATACTTTGGGTTATTTTTGTTTTCCATGGCAGTATAAATTTTGCTTTGTTGGTAGCAGAGTAATTCATTTGTAACAGTGGATAGTTTGGGGTTTAAAGACCTACTTAGCTCATGGATGAGGTTATAAATCAGACTGTTCTTCTTTCACCTGATGAGCAGTGTGAAGACCTGAAATATAGTTATACAAGACAGATCCATCCCTGGTCTTTAGGAGTTTGTAGTGGTGGTCAGGGGTCACCCGAAGCAAAGCATCTGAGGTTCCCCTGGAACTCTTATCTGCCAACTGCTCTCTTTCTGAGGTGGTCAATTCATTCTTAGCTCTGGCAGGACAATTTTTCTTTGATGTCTTCCCAAATTTATCCTTAAGCTTTTCAAAGTGGGGCAAAACATTCTTTCCAGAAGTGACTGCTTGGTTTCAGATGCATGGATTTTCTGCGTCTGATCACATTCTTGGAGTCAAAACATTTTGGCCATACCAGCCAGTACATCTCATTTTGCCACTAGGCTCCTTGGTATGGTCATGGGTGCTAACCACTAATTAGCATGTTTATGAATATATTGTGGTTATTTTCATGGGTTTATATTTATGATAAAAATCATAGTAAGCAGAGCTTTGCAAAGTCAAATTATCATACGTTGGGAAATTCCTCTAGCACAGCAGTTAAATTAAAATGCTTTTGATGGGAGGATGTTTGGGGCCTGGGCTGGAGTTATTCTTCGTTGCCTTTAGAAGATGATGCCTCTTGAGTGAATCAACTAATAATTTCTAATATTCAGGACTTGATTTTTATAATGAATGATATTTGATTCACTTTTCTCTTTAAATGTTTCTATAGGAAAGGAATAAGGTTTTGAGGTTATCACGTTACAATATTTTGACAACAGAGAAGAGCAAAACAGGAACTGAGTGCAGTATTAAGTGAGGAGCTTTTTTTTTTTTTTTTAATGTTTGCTGATGAACCTAACTCTACTTTCTCTTTCTCTGTTAAACAAAAGTAAGCACAAACTATGATAACAGCAGATACCCTAAAAATGATTCCCCAGTGAGACCTGGGCCCCTTAGCCTTATTTCTGCAGCTATAGTCATGAGCTCCTGCAGAACCCTATGTGTCTGCTGGTGGGAGTCAGCAGGAGCAGGTGGATGTGAGGTGAAGAATTTCTCAGTATTATTTATTGCTCCCAGACATCTTCGATGCCAGAGACCAGCTCTTGGTATGGGCAGTGACTTATGTAATGAAATATAGTTTTCTGCTAAATAGATACCTGGTAAACTAAATCAGAACCAAAAAAGAAGGACCAGGGGTTGGAGTTTCTGTTGTTTTATATTTGGAAAACTGCCCATGCCTTGGCACCTTAGGATGCCCAGGTGGAACAGTAGCAACTAAAAGGTAACATAACAGCAAATAGCACCCCTACTGCTTTCACAAAGCAAGAATTATCACATTAGTAAGGGTTCTCTTCCTATCTCTGTAATTAATACTAGTCTTATATTTGCTTGGACCTTGAATTTCTGAAAGAACAAGTAATTAAGGTATAGGACCATTCCCAAGCTGTTGATTATCATTTAGATTATAACTATAAACAGAGTCTGATTAGAGAAATGTTATTTTTCTCAGTTGTATGTGATGTGATGCTGAAATTTTGGTCCTAAACAAAAACTGACTGGTGTAACTAATCTAGACAATATAGTCTGGAAAGTCTCAATATGAAAAATTATAACATGCTGAGCAGCCAACCCAAAAGCCCAAAGCTAGAAGGACTACCATAAGGAATTCTATGGATATGCACCTAAAACTTGATTTCCATATATTGACTTAGAGTTCCTGAACCTTGGTGTAGGTTTGGGAGAAGAATCTTGTAAAACACTGCAGCATTTATATACAAGGAACAAGTATCATAGTCCAGTGAGCCTCATTTGTTCAAACTTTCGCATCTAGAATGGAAAAAAATTCCGATGGGGAAAACCAGTTATTATCAAAGATGTTTTAGCATGGCAGTGTTCAAGTGATCAAACTCATTTCAGAGGACTCCAGTGATATCAGAATTTTTCCAGTGTTTTATATGAGATTATTATAAGATTGTACATGAAGAATTCATAGTAAGATAACATTCTGGTAACTTTACCCATGCTGTATGCATGGGGTCCAAGTGGCAGAGATCACTTACTTAGGCCATGCATTTTCTTTGGAGCTGGATGGTGCCTACAAGATATTCTGGCTACCTGCCTCATGGAGAAAAGGTAGCCAGTGTGGCTGGTGGTTTATCAATGTCATCCAACCAACTGATATGTGGGAGTCAGGTCAGAAGTGTGGCTTCCCAATGCCAGGACAACACTACTTCTATGGACCTAAGTGGAAGTGTCACCAAGGAAGAGGCAAAAAATGGCAGAAGGAAGTTCCTGAGATTCTCTTTCCTTTGGCATACCCCACTTCTGGTGCCAAAAGTTCCTAATTCTTACACTTTTCCACTTGAGAGGCACTGTACAGAACAACATCTGGCAGGTGCATTTAGCACAGAGCATCCCTCCTCTTCCAGGCTCTGCCTGCAGAACTTGGGTGCTCTGTATAGTGTATGCTTGACTCTAAATGTACCAGCTTTTTGTATCTTCTGCTCTCTTAGACTTAAAAATCTCCTCTGGGATTTTTCCTGCCTTTCCTCACTTCCTCTTTTTTGAGCTTTGGCAGATGATGAGGCTTTCGGTAAACATCTGCATCTTAGCTTTTGCTGCACAATTGCAACTCAGGGAAGTGGGGACAAAACCAACAGCCCACTTGCAGGGCTTTAACTTCATTTGAAACTTTTAAACTAATTTCTCTCTGAGGGGAGGCAGCTCAAGTGATTATTGAATGAATATATTTTTAGTCCCCTTTTATTATGAGTTTTTTCTTCTGTTATGATTTTTTAAATTATGATAGAATCAAGAAAAAAGTATTGGATGTTTTGGTTTTGCAGATACAGATTTCATGTTTTCAAGATGAAAATATCTGCAGGAAAAGCAAGAATTAGTGCTTTGTTTACATTTCTTTAGTCATGTAGTCTCCAAAATGTCTCTCTAGATTCCTCCTTTCCTGTTTGAGTTATTATGATTCTTCACTTTACCTGAGCTTGACAAAATGGAACCCATCTTTGACACCTGGGTCTTCTTTCCTCCATCACCAACTGTCAAGTTCCATCTGTCTGTGTTTTCTCTTCTTCAACAAGGATTTCTATACAGAAATAGGTTAGCGGTAGCAAAGTGAAGCCGGGACAAGAGGACTTGTCTCTTTTTATTTAGCTTGTATGTTTGCTTTTTGAGTAGCGTGGGTGACCCCCTGCTTCTATCCCTCTATCAAATCCTTTATTTCCTCATGCCCCGGATATTAACTTCAATCTTTCTCCATCCTAACCCTTCCTGCATGCAACTCTAGCATAGCATTCTTAAATAGGACTCTAAACAATATACTTTTCAGTGACTCCTGAATGCCTGCTAGGGTCAGCTACGTTAGACTGACACCTATGGTTCAGCCTACACATACTTTTCAGAGAGAAATCAGTCATACTTCCTCACAACTGTAGCACAAGACAGGCTCTCTTTTGAATTCCAACCTACCTTTTCCAATTTGGATACAAGACACATCACTGTTTCATTCACCAGTAAGATAGGAAAACAGCTGTCAATTCAACTAGGATGTATTGCTTTTCTAGAATTTTATTTTAATTGAAAAAGCTCTTTTAGACTTACTTAAACATAGATTAAACAAATCATATATCACTTTTCTGCATCCATACAAAAATAAGTGCAATGAATTGGCTAAGAAATTTCTAAAACTTTTTCATATTCAGGGTATGACTCTTCTTGATTCTTTCCATCCACTGTCACTCCTTCTGTGTTGTGATGCTGGTGTTTTCTTGATCTTCCCAGAAGGTGTCAGTGGAAGATTTTCAGAAAACAGCCAGGACATACATTCCTTCCTCAAATGTGTCTCTAGCAGTTTATTAACACCAAAGTGCTGCTGTGGCCCTGTCAAGCTAACTCAGAGTGACAACTGAGTCTGCACAAACTCCTAATGACAACTATGTCGTGATGGTTGCCAGGCCAATGGCAGTTATAAGACTGCCCGTCAGACGCACCCAATTTCAATAGGGTAAAAAGTGCAATAAAGGTGCAACTCAGGATGGATAAAATATGGTACTTTCTCATCCCACTGAACTCATTTGCCATTTTTATATGCTGCCTGCTGTATCATTGTTTACAAGGCCATTAAACTGATTAATGCGATTGATTCTGCTGGCCTCAGTAACACATTCTTAGAGATGGAAATCTGTAAAAAATGTGTAGATGGTAACTGATAAAACTTGGATCCATTCTTTCTTGGGACACATTCAGAAATCAAGACCAAAATTTCCAAGCAGTGATAGACTGGAATTTGTGGACTACATTAAATTCCTTGGGAATTTGTCCCCTACTTGGATATTATCATTAATTGTCGCTCTAACATTTTTGCAAAGAAAAAATATAGCTATAGTTTTCATTTATTAAGTGCCTGTGAGGATCCAGGAATTTTACATATAATTAAATCATCACAAGTTTCTTGGGCAAGTGGGTTTATTTCCTGTGTACAACTTAGGAAACAAACGTTTTGATGTTCTCTTGCTTGAAGAGGACAGAGGTGGGACTTAAGTCCTGGTATGTCTAGCCTCAGTGCTTGCACTCTTGTGTATCATCACATGTCATAGGTTGTACACACCAGGCTGCAAGGCCCAAAGTAGGTGACTCTTCATAATTCAGGGATGGAGAGTTCAGGAATGTAAGCATAACATGGTAATAATTCAGAATGCAGATCCAGAGGCGGGGCCAGATGGTGGAAGAGTGGGCCCACAACTCACCTGGATAACTTGCAAACCATCCTGAACACCTGTGAACTCGACCTGAGACTTAAAGAGAGGACAGCCGATGCTACAGAGAGAAGGGTTTTCGCTTCTAACAAGGTGGGAAAAAATAAAAAAGAAATAAATGGGAGAGGGGCCACGCCAGGAGCCGGGCTAATTTGGGGCGGGGAGCCTCGGGACAGGGAAGCCCGCCCTGGAGACTCGGGAACTTTAAAAATCCGCACTGAAAAAAAAAAAAAAAAAATCCGCACTGATTCTTCCTGGAAGGAAAAACGCTCAGCAGGGAACTTGGGCAGGATCCCAGAAGGGGCAGGGGCGCCTCCATTCCCGGGGTCACTAGGACAGGAGGGGCCTCTGGGGTAAGTGCACCCACACTGCGGCCGGTCTCGGTAAAGGGCTGGAGCGCGCCGGCGGGACCTCGGGGAGAAGCTGGTGGGTCAGGAGGGGGTTCCGGGAGGGGGGTGGGGGGGGTGAGCCCCGTTCCTGGGAGTGCGGGTCCAGCGGCACAGGCCCGGGATCCCAGGGCGCCGGGGACACAGCCCCCCATCCTGCGCTCCCCCCGGGACGGGTGGGGCCCAGGACGGCAAGGACGCTCCTGCTGCCGGGTGCCCCCAGCTGTGCAGGTCAGCGCCCCCCCCCCCCCCCCCCCGCCCTGGGAGCACCTAGGCCAGTGCAGACTGGGAGCTGCGGTGGTTACTGGGGAGCTGACTCCAGGGCTGGGGAGCTGGCCGCAGTCAGTGGTGGTGTGGCCAGCTGGTGGTGGTGGTGTTCCTCTAGGTGTCACCCTGCGCTTGGGGGATTGGGGCCCCAGGGGACAGAGGCCTCATGGGGTCAGCAGCTCCCACTGAGCCCGGAACCGGCGGGGGGTGGGGGGCTCCCTCAGGTGCATACACCTGAGAGCACAGCAGGCCCCTCCCCCAGAGACCAGCTGGAAGGACAGGGGAAGAGCAAGTTCTGGACCGAGCAGCGCTGGAAAGCTCCAGGGGAATTCGAGGGATTTACACTATAGAGAACCAGAGAGGGACGCCCGGGGGCTCAGCAGTTGAGCCTCCGCCTTTGCCTCAGAGCCTGATCCTGGAGTCCCAGGATTGAGTCCTGCATGGGGCTCCCTGCAGGGAGCCTGTTCTCCCTCTGCCAGTGTCTCTGCCTCTCTCTGTGTGTCTCTGTGTCTCTGTGAATAAATAAAATCTTAAAAAAAAAAACCCTACAGGGTCACCCCCCCTTTTTTAAATTATTTTTTTCCTTTTTCTATTACAACTTGTTTTAATATCAGTCTAAAATTTTCCAATATTTTTTCTCTTTTCCCACCTTACCTACAATATTTTACCAGCTCTTCATGTTTAAGTTTCTTCCTTTTTGACTTTCATATTTCTACAAATGCATGTCTTAGATATATTTTTCACTTCTGGATTCCCTTCAACATATTCAATTTAATTTTGATATACAAGATATGGGTTTTTGTTTTTTTCTGCCTCATTTGGTTTTACAATGTTGGAAGTTAGTACCTTCTAACACATGACCAGCATGCACCCAGAACCAAGTGGCACATCGTGCTATTTCATTCTATGAGGTTATATTCTCTCTTCATTCCCATCCTGGCCCCCCTCTTTATCTCGTTTATGTTTTGGTGGTCAGGGTTGGGGCTCTCTACAAGTATTGCTGGTGTATATAAATTTGGGACTGTTTTTCTCTTTTTTCCTCAAATGGTCCTCAAAAGAAAGCAGGGGTAGCCATCCTTATATCAGATAAAGTAAAATTTACCCCGAAGACTGTAGTAAGAGATGAAGAGGGACACTATATCATACTTAAAGGATCTACCCAATGAGAAGAACTAACAATCGTGAATATTTATGCCCCTGATGTGGGAGCCGCCAAGTATATCAATCAAATGATAACCAAAGTAAAGAGATACTTAGATATTAATACACTAATAGTAGGAGACATCAACATGGGACTTTCTACAAATGATGGGTATTCTAAGCACAACAAAACCAAAGAAACAAGGGCCTTGGGATCCCTGGGTAGCTCAGCGGTTGGGCGTCTGCCTTTGGCCTAGTGCATTATTCCGGGATCCAGGATCGAGTCCCACATCGAGTTCCTTGCAGGGAGCCTGCTTCTCCCTCTCTGCCTCTCTCTCTCTGTGTCTCTCATGAGTAAATAAATAAAATATTAAAAAAAAAAAAGAAACAAGGGCCTTAAATGACACACTGGACCAGATGGATTTCACAGATATATACAGAACTTTGCATCCAAACACAACTGACTACACATTCTCACATTGAATTTCTCCACAATCGACCACTTAACTGGGTCACAAATCAGATCTCAACTGATACCAAAAGATTGGGTTTGTCCCCTGCATATTTTCAGACTACAGTGCTTTGAAACTAGTAGTCGATCACAAGAAGAAATTGGGAAGAAACTCAAACACGTGGAGGTTAAAGAGCACCCTGCTAAAAGATGAAAGGGTCAACCAGGAAAATTGAGAAAAATTAAAAAGATTTATGGAAACTAATGAAAATGAAGATACAACCGTTCAAAATCTTTGGGATACAGCAAAACTGATCCTAATAGGGAAATAATCGCAATACAAGCCTCCCTCAAAAAATTGGAAAAAACTCACCAATAACCAGTGAGGAAATTGAAGCAATCATCAAAACCACCCCAGGACACAAAAGTCCAGGGCCAGAGGGCTTCCCAGAGGAAGACCACCCCAGAGGAATTCTATCAAATATTTAAAGAAGAAATAATACCTATTTTTCTAAAGCTGTTCCAAAGGATAGGAAGGGATGGAATACTTCTAAACTCATTTTATGAGGCCAGCATCACCCTGATTCCAAAACTAGACAAAGACCCCACCAAAAAGGAGAATTATTGACTAATATCCCTGAAGAACACAGATGCAAAAATTCTCAACAAGATACTAGCCAATAGGATCCAACAGTACATTAAGAGGATTATTCACCATGACCAAGTGGGATTTACCCCCAGGATGGAAGGCTGGTTCAACATTTGTAAAACAACCAACATGATAGATCATATCAACAAGAGAAAAAACAACAACCACATGATCCTCTCAATAGATGCAGGGAAAGCATTTGACAAAATGCAGCATCCATTACTGATCAAAACTCTTCATCATGTAGGGATAGAGGGAACATTCCTCGGCATCTTAAAAACCATCTACGAAAAGCCCACAGTGAATATTATTCTCAATGGGGAAGCACTGGGAGCCTTTCCCCTAAGATCAGGAACATGACAGGGATGTCCACTCTCACCACTGCTATTCAACATAGTACTAGAAGTCCTAGCCTCAGTAAGTAGGCAACAAAAAGAAATAAAAGGCATTCAAATTGGCCAAGAAAAAGTCAAACTCTCCCTCTTCACAGATGACATGATAGTGTACCTGGAAAGCCCAAAAGACTCCACCTCAAGATTGCTAGAACTCATACAGCAATTCGATAGTGTGGCAGGATACAAAATCAATGCCCAGAAATCAGTGGCATTTCTATACACTAACAATAAAACTGAAGAAAGAGAAATTAAGGAGTCAATCCCATTTACAATTGCACCCAATACCATAAGATACCTAGGAATAAACCTCACCAAAGAGGTCAAGGATCAATACCCTAAAAACTACGCAACACTTCTGAAGGAAACTGAGTAAGACACAGAGAGATGGAAAAACATCCCATACCTCATGGATTAGAAGAATTAATATTGTGAAAATGTCTATGCTACCCAGGGCAATTTACATGTTCAGTGCAATCCCTATCAAAATACCATGGACTTTCTTCAGAGAGTTGGAATAAATCATCTTAAGATTTGTGTGGAATCAGAAAAGACCCCAAATACCCAGGGGAATATTGAAAAAGAAAACCAGAGCCGGGGACATCACAATGCCGGATTTCAGGTTGTACTACAAAGCTGTGATCATCAAGACAGTGTGGTACTGGCACAAAAACAGACACATCGATCAATGGAACAGAATAGAGAAATGGGCGCTCAACTCTATGGTCAACTAATATTCGACAAAGCCGGACAGACTATCCACTGGAAAAAAGACAGTCTCTTCAATAAATGGTGCTGGGAAAATTGGACATCCACATGCAGAAGAATGAAACTAGACCATTGTCTTACACCATACAAAAAGATAAACTCAAAATGGATGAAAGATCTAAATGTGAGACAAGATTCCATCAAAATCCTAGAGGAGAACCCAGGCAACACACTTTTTGAACTTGGCCATGGCAACTTCTAGCAAGATACATCTAGGAGGGCAAGGGAAACAAAAGCAAAATGAACTATTGGGACTTCATCAGGATAAAAAGCTTCTGCACAGCAAAAGAAACAGTCAACAAAACTAAAAGACAACCTACAGAATGGGAGAAGATATTTGCAAATGATATATCAGATAAAGAGCTAGTATCTAAGGTCTATATTAAACTTATTAAACTCAACTGCAAAGAAACAATCCAATCATGAAATGGGCAAAAGACATGAACAGAAATTGCACCAAAGAAAACATACACATGGTCAACAAGCACATGAGAAAATGCTCCTTATCACTTGCCATCAGGGAAATACAAATCAAATCCACAATGAGATACCACCTCACAACAGTTGAAAATGGTGAAAATTAACAAGGCAGGAAACCACAAATGTTGGAGAGGATGTGGAGAAAGAGGAACCCTCTTGCACAGTTGGTTGAATGTGAACCGGTGCAGCCACTCTGGAAAACTGTGTGGAGGTTCCTCAAAGAGTTAAAAATAGACCTGCCCTACGACCCAGCAATTGCACTGTTGGGGATTTACCCCAAAGATACAGATGCAATGAAATGCCGGGACACCTGCACCCCAATGTTCACAGCAGCAATGTTCACAATAGCCAAACTGTTGAAGGGGCCTCGGTGTCCATCCACTGATGAATGGAAAATGAAGATGTGGTCTATATATACAGTGGAATATTACTCAGGCATCAGAAAGGAGGAATGCCCACCACTTGCTTCAACGTGGATGGAACTGGAGGGTATTATGCTGAGCGAAGTAAGTCAGTCGGAGAAGGACAATCATTATATGGTGTCACTCATATGGGGAATATAAGAAATAGTGAAAGGGATTCTAGGAGAAAGGAGGGGAACCGAGTGGGAAAAATCAGAGGGGGAGGCAAACCATGAGCGACTCCTAACTCTGGGAAACAGAAAAGGGGTGGTGGAAGGGGAGGTGGGTGGGAAGATTGGGTGACTGGGTGATGGACACTGAGGGGGGCGATTGTTTGGATGAGCACTGGGTGTTATACTATATTTTGGGAAAGCGAACTCCAACAACAACAACAACAACAACAACAACAACAACAACAACAAACAAGCTAGGGCAGCCCCGGTGGCCCAGCGGTTTAGCGCCGCCTTCTGCCGGAGGTGTGATCCTGGAGACCCAGGATCGAGTCCCACGTCAGGCTCCCTGCATGCAGACTACTTCTCCCTCTGCCTGTGTCTCTGCCCCACTCTCTCTCTCTCTCTGTGAGTCTGTCATGAACAAATGAATAAAAATCTTAAAAAAAAAAGCACACAAAAAAACCCAACAAGCTAACTCCCCCCTCCAAAGAAAAAACAGAATTCAGATCCACCTGAAGCTTGTACCTTCTTTGCTTTTTAAGGCATGTTTCACCATTTGTAATTATATATTATTTATAATTATATATTTATTGTTATGTTATTTGTTTAATATCATCCCTCAAGGCAAGAATGATGGTTGTTCACTGATTCCAAGATGTACATTTTCACATCTTAATATCTGCAGATTCAGAATGCATCTTAAAATTGAGGTTGCATTTAAGTGTAATTAGCAGCATTTTATGTTTGAATGTTCCATAAAATAATTATGCATGTCACAATTAATTTTTTTACTGTTTGATTAAGTGTGTTTTAATTAGCTGCTCTATGCTTCGCATGTTGTATAGTTGCCTCGCCCCATGTAAGGCACTCACAGGTGTTTGTTGAATGAATGAATAAATGAATGAATGAAAGTGGAATTTAATTTATTTTTAAAAGATTTATTTATTTATTCATGAGAGACAGAGAGCAAGAGACAGAGACATAGGCAGAGGGAGAAGCAGGCTCCATTCAAGGAGCCAATGTGGGACTTGATCCCAGGACCCCAGGACCATGACCTGAGCCAAAGGCAGACGCTCAACCAATGAGCTACCCAGGTTTCCAGAAAGTAGAACTTTAAACCTTGCCTTGAAGGTACTTGGATTTCTGGATGAAATCTCCTGCCTCTGTGAGACCAATTGTCCACTCTTCTTTTCTCATTATGTCTGATTTAAGATTTGTTTATGGCCAGTATTCTCAGTATGGAAGAGTGTGTTGTCTGCCCAGATAGGGCTGGAGAGACCCAGGCCTAAGAGTTCCTGTAGGAAGAGTCTTGTCCACTGTTGCCTGGCAGTAACCACTCCTACAGAAACCCTCTTGAATCTCTCTCCAAGTCATGTTCAATAACTCTCCTCCAGCAACCAGAAATCAATTTTATTTCAGGCCAACAGTGAGGGGGCAGATGGTCAGATGTAGATTCAGGCTTGTGCTTTGCCTCCTTCATTTGAGGGGATCCCTTAAGATACCTGCCTCTGCCTTGCCCAAAGGGGGTTGAAATTCAGCCATAGAGGTTGGAAGACTTTGCAGTTTACCATGAAACCTCGAGAGAGCCATGGTTAGGCCTGCGAAACACAAAATGAATGCCATCAGCCGTCTGTGGAAATTTTTCTAGAAAGGAACTCTCCCCAAAGAGATAATGTAAATGGTTGCTGGAATGAGGACAGTGCCTGACACATCATTAGGGAAGCCCCATGTAATGTAACTAATGAAAGATAAGCAGACATAGAATGAAGTATAACCTCTGTCCAGAGGTCATGTGTTGGCTGAGGATTCTTGAGACTAATACTAAGATGCTGAACACGGGGGATGAGAAAATACTGCTATTTGTTGGTGACCTTTTAACATCCCACAGAAGAGAATGGCTTGTAGTCTAGATACCATCTTCATTCACACTTAGACCAGGAAATGGCCGCTCACCAATACACAGAGGTTGATTGAAAATGTCCCATAAACCAACTTTTAATTTAACTTGCTATGCTCTAGTTTTTGGCTTACTAAATAATATTCAGGTCGGAGTGTTGTCTCTTGTATTAACCATACACATGGAGGACTCATGCTAGTGTTGGTGTTGACTTGGTGAATCTCCTAAATTCAGATACCAGATTAGCCTCCAGATTAGCAGTAGGTGTTTTAAAAAGCGAATTGGCATCTTTGCTTTCCAGTCAGTCTTCTTTTTTTAAAAAAGATTTTATTTATTTATTCATGGGAGACACAGAGGCAGAGACACAGGCCGAGGGAGAAGCAGGGTCCCTGTGGGGAGCCCGATGTGGGACTCCATCCCAGGACCTGGGATCACGATCTGAGCCAAAGGCAGATGCTCAACCACTGAGCCACACAGGTGCCCCTCTAGTCAGTCTTATGAGATTAATTAGCAGGATGAGTCCCCTATGTCTTGCTTATCTGTGGGATTTGAGTTCCAAAGACTAGATTTAACATCCCCAACCTTAAGTGTCCTGCTTTTTATTCATATCGCTGAGAAATTTCATACATATTAGATCCCTCAGATCATGCTGGCCATGGTTTCCGATTCATGTCTTCCCAGTAAGGATGATCAAGATGTTTAGTCACATAGAGTAAATTACCTCGGTTTAAGTGTATGTGCAACTGGGTGAGCAAAAGTTAATTTATGGACATCATTTGCTATTTGCATATGAAATAGGCTTCTGTTCTTTATGGGGAGAAAGCAGCTCCTTTGGGTTACAATTAGCCTATCTGACAATTAGTCACGATTAGTCACAAAGCTGGCAGTTAATTGTGCACACACAGTTGTTGAGGCAAAGTAATCCTGAATTTCTTGACTTGAGCAATTCACTCAGAGTGGCTTTCTCTGCCTTCTATTTTGATATGGTTTAAAGTTTTTCACTGTTCAAAGAAATTATTCAAATATCTCTATTGACTCCAGGCTTTCTGTTGGTCAGCATCTAGAATTAAATGAACATCAGGTGTGTTGTAACCGAGCGGTTCTGATGCTTTGATTGGTTGATAAACATGCCTGAGAGGCCCGATTAAACTCTAAGGATGTAAACAGTATTGCCCTAACAACACAGCCTTTGGAACAGAGCAGAGGCCCAGGGGGAGAGACTCTAGACAGAACTCCTGAATAGTATAGGTTCCCTTGTAATTTTAATTCTGTGCATATGGTGACTAATACATGCCAAGTAGAAAGTGAGGGTGAACTTCTGGTCCTTCAGAGCAGTTTTTGCTTGAAAGCCTGTTGGATGAGGAGTAGGGAGTTCAGGGAGTCCTCCCTGAGTCAGAGGATCATTCAGAAGGAGCTCTGCATCCACTCAATAGACCTCAGTGATGTTTCGGATCGGTAGGAGACAGCTCTGGAAGCAGAGCATCACCCGCATTTTAACGGTAAGGGGCTGTTGTCTGGAAACTTGCACATGGGTCTTGGATTATGTTTCATGCCTGTGTGGAAAAATACCTACAAACAATTCAAAGTTGTATTCTGATGACTTTGTGAGAAACGTGTTTATTTACCAATTTTTGGAGAATTCATAATGCTACATGTTGATATTTCAAATCCAAAAAAAGGGACCGTTATCTTTCGGCTTTTGTGCACACTGTTGCCCCAAAAGTAACTAGTTGTGGGGATACTCGGAGGGGGAGAAAAGCCTTCAGGGTGTTTTAGTGACTTTGCATTCTTTCAGACCTGGAAGCTTTCCTTGGTGTTGGGAATTAGTCAAGGCAGACTCTGGGCCGCAAGTTTTCTAGGCTCTCTGGAATCCTTCCTCCTATTCTATAGGCCTGGAAATGAGGTCACAGATCTGGAAATGCATGAATGTGCCTTTGGAGTCACATTGATGAATAAGCTTCCCCAGCATCTCAGTCAGCTCAGCAGTTTTTCTCATGCAAATGCAGAGAGGGATTTGGAACCTCTTCCCCTACCAGTTGATGTCAGAAGAAAGTAGAGGTTGCTCTGGGACTCTGTTCTCAACATTAACCTGTGCTTCCTCAGGGCTGGGTCTCTGGATCTGCTGTGCATCCGCAACAGCCCAGATGATTCTGTCTGGCCCTGCAACCTGCTGTTTCACCCCAAAACAGCAGGGCTGCTGTCTCTGCAGTGCTCAGCACTTGGCCATCAGCTACCCTCCACTTCCCCAGCACCACAATTCGGATACATCCTGTCCAGCGTCACATTTTCCAGCTGAGCTGTGGAACTTGTTTGCCTGCAAACACTCATTCTTTAAGATCGTGTGCCAACAGCACCTCCTCTGAGAAGCCCTCCCAGCACTTTGCTTCTGCATTTGCTAGCACCCTTGTCAGACCACGGCAGGGAAGTGACATTTGTGTACATATCCCCTTCCCTCACTAGGTTGTGAGTTCCCAAAAGACAGGGATGATTGGCTTCCCAGTTCCTTCCCCAGCACAGAGCCAGTACGGATAGGCCTGAATTTTATGCTTAGTTAATAAGGTGAACAAATTAAGCTTTGCACATGTCTCAATATTTTTCCTGTACCTTACTACCAAGTCTAAAACATAAGATCAATGATTTTGTGTCTTGGCCATGTATGGTTTAATGAATTATTTCTTCTTTGCCACGAGCTACCATTTGGGAGTAAGGTTTTTGGGGGTTTCATTTATATATTTTGGGTGCTGGCTCTATTCACTGGAGGAGGAGATTAATAGAATTCAATAAGATTGCAGTGAATCGTGTACATAATTACACATTTTCTGTATAGTATACTGGTATGGGAGTTTATTAAATTATAACTTTGTGACCTAAGATAATGACAAAGATTCCAAAGCTATTTAACATAAAAACTATAAATCTCATGTCTAGAACCTTGGTCTGGAACTATTACCGCAATGATGCTATCTTATAACTAGGTTATTGTGATAAAATAATTGATTTTATCCAGATTATACATATAAATGATAACCAAAAGTACCATAAGCTCCTGGGTTTAGAAAAGTGAAGCCATACATCCTTTCTGTTGTATAATAAACAGAAATGTTTTCCATGAAAAAACCTGAAATAATTCTGTATACATACACTCACTTATTTACAAAAATATGGCTTGGATATGTCTGCCTTTCTGCTCTTTTCTCATGGATGAACAGTGTTTAGTATGAACTTACAAGTGTATAATGGACGAGTTTCAGACTTATGGATTCTGTTTTCCTTCTCGAAAATTAAACTGAAATATGTGATTTTGCTGATTGACTTTGTTGACTTTTAGAAGAAAATTTAAAGATGTACGACAGTCCTCTTGACTTGAATTCACCTAATTGCAAAGCTGATTTTAAAATGGAGAATAGTTCTTTCCTAGCTGCAGGATATGCATTGTTCATGTTTTGCCCTGTATACGTTGTTGCTAGGGAATATTGTTCATCGAATTTCAGATTGCTAGGCTTCTCTAAACAGTGATTCTTGGGGGCATAAAGACTGAGGGGGAAGAGAGAGGGCATGCCCTTTGGGGGAGGCACAGTGCCTTCCCCTGCTGAGAAACTCTGCAGGGAGGCCACTGTTGTTCCCTTGGGAGTGCATAGGTAGAAACCAAGACAGAAAAGAACCTTTGCTCTCAAATATCTTTTGAAAGCGTAAAGGGTGTGGTTTTTGTTCTCCTCTGACAAAACAGCCAAACAAGTCTCAGTGTCCACTGTTCATCAGGTCCAGGCATGTTTGGTGGGTGAACACATTTCCCATACACAATACAATATACAATGTGGAAGTAATTCTCTTGTGGCCTGGGAGAGGCCAATGGCTCTAGGATTTAGCTGGGAAGTCATGAAGTTTAAAGCTGAAACTAGTTCTGTTTGTTTTTGCATAATGCTGGAAGGAAAAGGAAAAGGAGGTCTAGAATTGGAGGGATCCCAAATTTATGACCCTCAACTTTCTCTGTTAAGTTCCTACCCCAGGTGAGTGCCTGGTCATGCTCATCAATCATGATCAATTCACAGAATAATTTCCTTTGGAGCAGTGTTCTCAGGATGGGCTGTGTGTTAGAATCGCCAGGGGAGCTCTTGAGAAACACCAGTGCTCAGGCCCCCCTTGGGACAAGATAAGGTAGAGTTTTGAGGGAGGGGCATCAGTATTTTAAATTCTTTAAAAAAATATTTTATTTATTTATTTGAGAAAGAGAACACACAAGCAGGGGAGGGGGCAGAGGCAGAGGGAGAAGCAGACTCCCCGCTGAGCAAGAGCCCGATGCGGGGCTCCATCCTAGGATCCTTGGACCACGACCTGAGCTGAAAGGCAGACACTTAACCGACTGAGCCTCCCAGGTATTGGATTTTGAAATTCCCCATGATTCTAATAGCAGCCAGCTATAAGCACTCTGGTCTATTGTGACGAATACTGGGATTCTTGAATTTCATTCCTATGCCATACGTAGAATGAATGGTGGCATCATATGTATTTTAGCTTGTGGGTGAAATTATATGGCTCCTTGATTTATATGGCCCTGTGGAACTCCACAAGAGAGGCATTCCTGATTTGGGGTAAATCCACTGTGGGGTGAGAGGGAAGACAGAATTTGTGGCCATGTGCAGGTCCACTCAAAGCTTCACTCAGAGCCCAGACTTTGGTGTGCAGAAAACAGACTGGAGGTTAGAAGGTGGATGATGGAATGTTGGGTGCACAGGAGGTTGTGGTGATTGGGAACCTCCGTCCAGCAGGTTTGGATTGATTTGGGCGAAAAATCCACATGCAGTAAAAGGTTAAGAGGGGATCTTTTACTGGCTTGGAAAGAATGACACATAGCGGGGTGACTAATGGGGAGATTTGGGAGCCCTGAGAACTTCAGAGAAAATAGACAAGATTCCAGAACTTACTTACAGGACAAGAAGATTGATGGGACCTTCTCACCTTAAGTGCTATCTCTTTGCAATGGAGGGGAGCGTAGTTCTTGTTGAATAAAGGAGGGCTTAACTGTAGCACCTGCTGTGAGTGGGAATAGTCATCGTGAAGTGTCTTTCCCTTCTAGAAACCACTTTGCTGAAGGGCTCTTCATGTGAGAAGGAGGTGCCGTGCATCCTCTGTGTGTGTGGCCTTTCACCAGTAAGGGGTAAGAAAAGGCGTGTGAAAAGTACAGTCAGGAGTGGAGAGTTACTAGGCTTGGGTCTCCCCCCGACCACAGAGCAGGTTTGGATGCTCTGGGAAGCTCCACAGAGGTCTCTCCCAGAGGATAGGGGGCCCTGTGGGTTAGAGTGAAAATGCTGGAAGACAAAGAGGAAGGCTTTTCTTTGTTGGAAGATGTGGAAAGTGGATTGACTGGTATGGAGAGGTCTCTACGTGGAAGTGAGCAGGAGAAGCACTTCCCTCAGTTTTCATAAGTCAATTGAAGTAGGATGTATGCTAAGTGAGCTTAGTTATATTTGCTATAAGTTGAAGGAGAGTTATCATCCATAGCCAGAAATCCATAGGTAGAATTTTGTGCAGTGGTTTATGCCTAGACACAGCAGCATTGATGGAATTCTGAGCCTTTAATCATGGGCTCAGGCTGCACTAGAATAATGTGTTCCAGCCCTTAATTACTTGAGAGTGACTTGTAAATGATTAATTTGGTTAATTTTTCTACTCATTAGACCAATAAGGCTCTACTATGTGCAAGGTACTGTTCTAGGCACCGGGGATATTGCAAAAATTAAAATAGAAAACATCTCTGTCTCTGTGGAGCTGATACTCTTGAGGGAATGATGAGAGTCAGTTGATATTTATTTTATTTGAACCCTCAAAAAATAAGAATGACCAGGTTATACATGTGGCAGATTACCAATAATGAGGCATTTCAGTTGGGCATATGCTTTGAGTAATTTCTTCTTCCGCTCCTGGATTTGCCTTGATTCATCTACAGTTGGGGAAAATGATATAACGTGAGGCTAACTGGCCTGAAATGATCAAACCCTGCCTTTGGCCTCTTTGGTACTGTGGTACAAGTGATGAATTATCTGTGGACTTGAGATTGATATTGAGAGCCAAGCAGAATTAGTCTCAGAGTTATTTACTTTGGTGATTCAAGATAAAGAGTTTCACCTGTAATTCATAGACTCACATTATTTACGGTTATCTCCAGTGAGGATCTTAATCTAGATTATACTCTCCTCTACCATGTTTGTTACATTGCTGCATGCATCTGTATACATAGAAGAACAATACACCCAAATCAAGAAAATAGAAATGCATTCATTCAAAGATATACAACTGCCTCTCATTAAGATAAGATCTCTTTCTCACATTCAGACCTGCAACGAGGCTTATCATGTCACCTGGAAAAACATTTTTTTTTTATTGGAGTTCGATTTGCCAACATATAGCATATCACCCAGTGCTCATCCCATCAAGTGCCCCCCTCAGTGCCCATTACCCAGTCACCCCAACCCCCCGCCCACTTCCCTTTCCACCACCCCTTGTTCGTTTCCCAGAGTTAGGAGTCTCTCATGTTCTGTCATCCTCACTGATATTTTTTTTTTTAAACAAAGAAATACTTTTTGGCTGAAGAACCATCCCACACCCATATACTTTGCTGTGGGTGGGATTAGCCATCGTGGAGTGTCTTTTTTTCCTTTCTAGAAACCACTTTGCTGAAGTGCTCTTTGCTGTGCAAAGGCATCCTATGAAGACCTGGTGTATACAGTATGACCTAGATAAAAGTGAGGTTGTTCAGGCAAATGCAGCAACAGTGGGGAAGGCATGGATTCCAGCCTAGTGGGTGCCCAAGCAGGGAGCCCACCTTCTAGGCACTTTTAGGAGTTGAGAATGGGTGGTTACCATTTGCTGAAACACAGGAGTGTGATGAAAGAACTGGACACAGGGCATGTCAGCTGAAAACCGACTGGACACCAGTCCATACTTGGCACTAAGATGTCTCTGATGTAACTCAGAAAATGGTGCCAATTAACCCTAGTTTCTACCCCCTCCACAGCTCTTTCTATAACCCATGCAGTGTATATGGGGACCCCCACATCAAGAGTGCCCTAGGTAATCCTTTTTTTTTTTTTTTAAGATTTTATCCATTTATCGATGAGAGAGAAAGAGAGAGAGAGAAAGAGAGAGAAAGAGGCAGAAACACAGGCAGAGGGAGAAGCAGGCTTCCATACAGGAAGCCTGATGTGGAACTCGATCCTGGAACCCCAGGATCACGCCCTGAACCAAAGGCAGATGCTCAACTGCTGAGCTACCCAAGTGTCCCCCCACTTTTAAAAAGATTTTATTTATTTATTCTTGGGAGACACACACACACACAGAGGCAGAGACACAGGTAGAGAGAGAAGCAGGCTCCCTGTTGAAAGGAGCCTGATGTGGGACTCGATCCCGGGACTCTAGGATAATGCCCTGGGCTGAAGGCAGGCGCTCAACCACTGAGCCACCCAGGCATCACCCTAGGTAATCCTTGAGTGAAAATTTAAAGAAAAAGTGTTTATGGAATATCAGTTTGAATGGCTACAAAGCTCTTAGTTGCCTGGGACAACCATGTCTTGGCCTGGGCCTACAAACACAACAGGGCTTGATTCCCAGCCCTGCCACTTGACTGTGTGCTCTTGGGAAATTGTTAATGGTCCATAGTCTCAGTCTCCTTGTGTGGAGATAGTAATGTCTGCTTTATAGGGCTTTTGAGACAATGAAACCTAGGCATAGTAAGTGAATGATGGCTAGCAGAGCCATAGCTAGCAATGCCATCAGGATAAATAGCAAAATGTTCTCTGACACATTTGAGAGGGTTGGGGAAAAGGATGTTCCTGCTCAGCCACAAAAGGGCCCCTAGACCTGACATTCACTTCTGGCTGTCAGTGTTATCAGTGGGGTAGACCTGGGTCTGAGATAAATCTGCCGACAGGGCTGGGCTTTCTAAGGAGTTTAAACATTTATACAATTAAAAAATTATTATTGAAAAGTTTTATTCCTCCTGAATTTTGATGTCTAGGGTCATTGCTTTGGTCATGCCATTTTAATTTAAGTGCTGGTTGACTTAGTGTTATCTTAAGACTCCTCCAATTTAATCTTCACAAATACTTTTTAAGTTTGGACTTGTTATCTTCATTTTACAGAGGACAGTAAGGTCTCATAGAGATGGGGAATGTCAACCTGCATCCAAAATGGAATGTGTGTGGTCTCATGTATACAAGCATGCAGACTTGTGCTTAACTATAGAGTTAAAGGCAAAAGTTACTATGTTAAAAAAAAATTGGATGGGTAGGTTTGCCATGAGACACTGTCATAGAGCTTTATTAAGAAAGCATATGCATTGGGTCTTTGTTGGGATTCATAGTTTAAAACCTTAAATCTCTTGTTTGTGTTAACTTTTGAACCAACGAGGAGGAGCTCTGATGATAGAAAAGGAATGGTGCTTGGTGGTCTGTGAGGCTAATGCTTTGAGTCTGGAGTTACAGAAACTGAAGTCTGGAGAGACTGGCTGACATGTGCAAGTGGCAGAGCCAAGACTGGAACCTAGGACTCTGACAACCAAGGCTCATTTGTCCACATGAAATTGGTGGCCTTGAAAGCAGCACTTGTTTCTTGTGAGCTAGCATATTAATTACCCTTTTCTTCCACGGTGGCAGCAACATACCTTGTCAGCAAATTGCAGAAGTGTTTCACTACTTTCTAGAATTCTTTGAACCTTCTTGAAAGGTGCCTTCTTTCCTGGTGCCTCCCCATGTCTATCTGTTGGTGCAAAACAATTTTAATATGATTCTTAAAAAAATGTTTCATTGTCCACCTCTCGCTGTTACCAACCGCTACCACCTTCCTTTTCCAAGTGTCCTCCATGTTTCAAAGGCTACCAGGACAGTCACCTCCAGACAGCCAGTCATCTGCCTGCTGGTTGCTGCCATTCCCTAGCAGCCACAAAGCTGTAGGTTTAAGTTTATGGGCTGACAGTGCTCTAGTCTGGTCACTAAATATTTGTTTGATGCTATTGACTTCTGGTGGTAGTGAAAAAACCAATTCCCACATTGTAGCAGGATACCTTAGGGTAAGGCGGTGAGAGTTGAGATTGACAAACATGTGACTACAGCTGTTTGCTTCATATTACTGGTCTTTAGGAGATAGAACAATCAGTTTATGCAAGAACATATTTGTTGCTTAGCATGCTTTTTAGTGTAGCTCTGAAAACATTTACTTTAAAAACACTCTGATAATTCGCTTTGTTCACATGACACTAGTTTGAAATTTTTCTTCCTATGTGATACTTAAGTAAAAATAGAATAATTAGCGTTCTGTTTTAGGGACCAATCTTTTCTTTCCTTTACTAGAATATATATTTTTCCTTTGGAGTCTTACAAAATCAGGTCATAGAGAATGTGTTGCCATGGTAGAGTCTTATTTCAGTCTCTCTATTCTTTGGAAGCCTTCAGTTGTTTCACATGCAGACTCTTCTGGTTCTCTAGTTCTTTTCTTTCTTTGTCGCCACCCAGCATTGGCCATCTTGTTTTGATGCCTGATTCCTGGCTCCCCTGGTTGCCTACCATGTTCTCAAGCTGCTAAAGTCATTTAGTACAAACCCTGAGAGTTCCCTTTGAAAAACATTTTATTCCTCCCTGCCAAGAAGGAAGAAAACAGTTGAAACAACAGGACATCATCCTTGTTTTAGCCATATTTGAAAAGAGATTTAAATTTACTTCCATATGATGTTTATGGAACATATACTTTGTATCTGGACCTGTGTTAGTTTCCTTTAGAGAGAAATGGCAAGAAAATAGGTATATTTATTTTTTTTAAACCTTAATTTCTCCCTCCACCCCTAATTCTTTTAAACAGTCCCTTCAAGTCTGGAAAACAAATGTTAATTGAATGGGTCCAGGGATGGCCTTTCAATCCCTCTGAAATCCCCAACTTTTTCCTCTTCACTGTTTTTTAAGTTCTTTTTGTGTCTTTAAAAATTCTTTTTCTTTTTTTAGAGAGAGAGCACATGTGAGGAGTGTGGAAGGGGGAGGAGGAACAGAGGCAGAAGGAGAGAAAGAGAATCTTACACAGTCTCCACACCCAGCATGAAGCCCAATGTGGGGCTCCATCTCATGACCCTAAGATTATGATCAGAGCTGAAATCAAGAGTTGAATTCTTAGCCAACTGAGACACCCAGGCACCCCCCAAAATTCTTTCTTGATTGTAAATTTCCCTCTGTCTACTAGTACCATACTTCTTTCCTTTATAGTCAAGTTTCTGGAAAGAATAGTTTATATTCAGTATCTTTGTATTCTCTTTTCTCGATCATCTTTTTTTCAAGGCTACATCCATTTGCTTTCTGTCCAATCAGTGAAATTATCCTACAAGGATTACTCTATTATGTATTGCTGCATAACAAACCCACCATAATGACTCACACCAGCAACCACGATCTATTATTATCTCTCTTGAGTATATAGGTGATTGGGCCTAACTGGTGGTTGTTCTGCTTCATGTGGCATAGGGGTGAGTTTCAGTCATCTGTAGGCTTGACTAGGTTGGAATGTCCAAGATAGCTGACTCATATGGAGGAAAGTTGGTTCTGGGGTTTGACTAGGTTGTCTGGGGCTGTTGACCAGAATGTCTTGGTTTTTCTTCCATGTGGTCTCCCAGTGTGGTTTGGACTTCTCACAGCATGGTGGTTGGGTTCCCAGAGGGCATTCCCAAGCACAAAGGCAGAAACTGAAGATCTCCTAAGGATTAGTCTAGACAGGTTTGTAGTCTTACTTTTCTGCACATTGTTTTGGTGAAAACTGGTCATAGGGCCAGCCATATTCAAGGGGATGGGAGATCATGGCATGGTTATATACAAAAGAGCTGTGGGATGATGCAGCCCATCTTGCAAACACACAATTAGTTACTAAGGATATCCTAACCTACCAACCACTCCTTTACAGCATTAGTGCTGCTTGGCCCCATGGTTTACTGGTTGTGCTCTGTCCCTGTTTGTCTGTCCCTTATCCTCCGTTATTTGCTCTTCTTTCCCTCTTTGCTCTTGGCATATTGGTAATCCCCGAGTTTCTTCCCTTTTTGCTTTTCATCCTCCATTTCTTTCTTAGAAGATCACATCTGTACTCATGATTTAAAGTTTGATTTATTCACTTGATAAGTATTTATTGAATAAGTAGAATGCACATACCACCTGCTGGATGAAAGGGCTGATAGCATAACTGTGCAGGTTCTGCACTGCACAACCCCCAAAGATACCATTACATTGTAGTTTTTGTCTTGATTGTCTCTGTCAGTGTCATATCAGTGATTCTCAGCAGGAAGTGATTTTGTTGCACTTTGCATTTGGCAATGCCTGGAGACATTTGTCATTCTTACAACTCAGTAGAAGGGAGTTACTGACATCTAGAAGGAAGAGACCAATGGTGCTGCTAAATGCTTGACAGTATGCTAACCCTCACAATGAGAAAGATCTGTCCCATAAAATAAATTGTGCTGCATTGAGAACCTGTATCTACATCTGTATCTACAATGCAATTTCCCCTTGAGTTTCAGAGATGCATTCCCAACAATCTGTTCGTCCTGGGCTCTGGGAATGCTGCCATAATCCACTTGACTGGCTTTCCTGCCTCTAGGCTTGCATCACTTTAATCCACATTCTGCACTGCTGACAGAAAGACTAATTAAAAAAAATTTTTTTTTATTGGAGTTCAATTTGCTAACATTTAGCATACACCCAGTGCTCATCCCGCCAAGTGCCCCCCTCAGTGCCCATCACCGCAGTCACCCCAATCCCCCGCCCACCTCCCTTTCCACTACCTTTTGTTCATTTCCCAGAGTTAGGTGGAAAGATTGATTTTTTTATGCAGCACGGACAGCTAACATCTCTCCTGATTTGAAACTCATCAGTGATGCTCCATGGACTTCCGATAACATTTAAATTTCCTAATGTGGCCCACAAGGTGTTTTGTAATCAGATTGCTTTCTCATTTCTCATTATGTCTTTCTAGTTCTTTTTAGTTCAGCCATCCTGGCTACCTTGTTTCCACAATGTGCTATTCTTTCCTATGCCTCTTGGCCTTTGCATGTGCAGAAATGGCTCTCTTCAGGGAGTGTGGCCAACTGTCCTTCAACTCTAGGGTCAAGCCACCTCTTCCTGGAACTTTTCCTGTCATTGCTACCTCTACCTTTCCTCAGCCCCAGGCTGGAGTGGGGAATCTCCTTTTTGCAACTACTCTGAAGACCCATAAATGCCCCTGCATTTATCTGATGTTCCTGTGGTAACTGTCGTTACCATCCTGTCATATTTACATTTTCTGTTCACATCCTGCCAAGTAGGCTATGAGATTTTTTGAGGTCACTGGGTAGCATTTGCCTCTACAGTCCTGGTACCTATTTGGGGTTTAATAACTCCTCTTCCTGGTGCTGACGGTTGACATTAAAGGTAATGTACTTAATTCAAGAAATGAATTGGAGGCTGAATGTCTACCAATGGCAAATGGTTGAATAAATTATGGTATATCCATATTGTTGAATATTTTATAGCTATCACAGATAGGAATCGCTTGGATTAAAGTAGAAAAAGGTCTGTGGTGTATTATTAAGGAAAAATGCATGAAAAATTTTACAGTATAATATAGAGATATGTGTATATGTTTGCATATGTTTGTATGAGCATAGTATATATGGAAGGATGTGCTTCATACTGCCCACATTGTTTATATTGAACATATCTTAGTATTATAATTAATAATCAGTTTAAAAGTAAGCAGTGGTATTCAGAAATCAATTTCAAGACCAGATATGAATCTGTAGGCATACAATAAAGGTAGGAGATAATGTAGGAGAATGTTACTTTAAAGGTTTAGGGAATGTTTACAAAAGAATGGGGATCTCTTTTTGTGTGTGTCTGTTGAATGTTTATATATGCATAGAAATAAATCTGTAAAGATTTAGAACAAAATAATTGCAGTAATAATTTCTGGATGGCAGATAATTTTTCTTTTTTTCTTTTAGCTTCTCTGTGTTATACAATTTTAAAAACAACGAGCACATCTTATTTTCATGATAGAACAACATTATTTCTAAAAATGGAAGATAGTACATAAAAACTGGTACCATTAAAATGTCTGTTATTCGAATACTCAAGACTTGATAAAGCAACCATCACATGAAATTATTATAAAATGAATCCATTTGAGAACAGCGGCTGCCACTAACATTTTTATTCCTTTCTTATAGCAAAGACTGAAAGAAGAGAAGGAAGCCAAACGGGCATGTTTGGATGGTAGGCATGACTACTTATTTGCGATTGTAGCTTCCTGCATAGACCTGGACAAAACTGAAGTGGAAGATGCCATTCTTGAGGGGAATCAGGTGAGATACATTTGAGTTCTCACTGACTTACGGAAAGCACAGAGAGTCTATTGACTCTGTTCTATAGCAAGATGTGTGCTGGGCTGTAGAGGAGGATGTATGTTTTAACATGGGCAAGACTCCATTCCAACTGTATAGCTGGTGACAGACTGACTTTAGGGCTCTCCAGATGTTCATGTTGAACATTCAATATCTGCATGTTTCTGAATCCAGTGAAGCTGGGTTCAGGCGCCATCTTGAAACCTGAGTTAGGAGAATAGAATCTTCTCTCAGCTTCTGATTTATCATGTTTTGCATTTATTTTGTCCTAACCTGAGTGATTGAATGGTGCCATAGCTTCCTGGCTTTGACTTTGGTTTGGCAACTGAATATGGTTTCTTTTGTTCTTGAGCTTGACTTCCATTTTCTGTCACGATTTCCCTCCAAAATCTGGGGTATGATTTGACTTTGGAGGGGCAAGATCAAAATATGGGAGGATAGGAGATCCCTGGGTGGCTAAGCGGTTTAGCGCCTGCCTTTGGCCCAGGGCGTGATCCTAGAGTCCCGGGATCGAGTCCCACATCGGGCTCCCGGCATGGAGCCTGCTTCTCCCTCTGCCTGTGACATATTCTGCCTCTCTCTCTCTCTCACTCTATGTCTATCATAAATAAATAAATAATTCTTAAAAAAAAAACAAAAACAAAATATGGGAGGATAGAATTCCTGAGTACCGAGGAAGGCATCCTATGATGGTTGCTGAAGGGTTTTGTTTTTGCTGTGTTGTTTTCATTTGCTTGTTTGTCTTTTTAGGCATAAAAATAGAAAGAGAGGGAGAGGATGAGTCCTTTCTGTTGAGAGGAGTGCACACTATTGGTAATGTTTTTTAGTGGTATGCGTGTAAATGTTTAACAACCAGCTTTGAGCAAAAGGGTAGAGGGAGGCACTATTTTAAGTGTTTGCTGATTTCTTTGGTGTTAATACTCCCACCATGACTGATTCCAGACCTTCAACATGATGTTACGAAAGGCATAGTTGGAAAGAGTTGTGATCAGCTGGCTGTAATGAAACAGTATGAGCTAGCTCCAGCACCCCACTGGCTTTGTTCTTTCCTGCCATGTCACTCTGGTGGGTCACTAGGGGTCAGTGGAACAGTGAGGGGTGGATAACACTAAAATGGCTCAACCACAGAATGGATCAATCAGGGATTGAGGAAATTTCCTCCCCTTTCTCCTCCTCATTGCAACTAACATTTGTTGAATATTTACCAGATGTCAGTCTCATCTAAGTGGCTTCCATCAATTATCCCCATTCAATTTTTATAATGCCAGGAGGGAGATAATATTATTCTCTCCAAATGGTGGCAAAGAACAAGAAAGAGTCACTTACCTGATTTAGTCTTGGAGAGATTGTTCCAGAGGTGAAATGCTTAACTCTGCCCCACCTCCCAATTCAGACATCTGGATTTGGGATCCTGCAAGTGGAATAAATGAGTAAAAGTTCTGAACTGTAGGAAACCCAAGTCACACTGCTATGTCATATTCAGGACTAGGAATGTCAAAATCTGGAGGTTGAAAGAGAACACCCTAGCTCAGGCTCATAAGCAAAGTAGAGCAGCTGGAGTTTCAAACTGGTCTATTGGAAGTAGCTCCTTCATATTCTTGGCTTGGAAGTTAATCTCAATGAGGGCATCCCACTTGGCCCCATAGCATCCTCAATCAAGGAAGTGTAATGAAGGAAAGAGGGCAACTTGCTCTTCCTTGTATATAATAGTTTTATCTATAGTGTGGTGGAAATTGAAGAGGGCTTATTTTTTTCACAGCTAAAATTTTAGGCTAGAGTTCATCATTTGAAAACATTATAAATTGTGGTAATGACATAGAATGTAAAATTTACCATCTTAAGCTTTTTTTTTTTTTTTTAAAGTAGGCTCCATACCCAGCATGGAGCCCCATGTGGGGCTTGAACTCACAATTTTAAGATTAAGACCTGAGCTGAGACCAAGAGTCTGACACTTACTTGACTGAGCCATCCAGGCACTCCATTAATAATTTTTAAGTACACACTTAAGTAGTGTGAAGAATGTTCACATTGTTCTGTAACCAATCTTTAGAACTCTTTGTCTTATGTAACTGAAACTCAATAGCATCAAACATCCCATTCCCCCAGCCCCTGAAAATCACTATTCTCCTTTCTGTCTCTATGAATTTGACTATGTTAAATGCCTCTTATAAGTGGAATCATACACTGTTTGTCCTTTGTTACTGGCTTATTTTATTTAGCAAAATGTCCTCAAGGTTCATCCATGTTGCAGTATGTGTCAGAATTTCCCTCCTTTTTAGGGATGAATAATATTGCATCATATATATGCCACATTTTGTTTATCCATTCGTCTGTTAATGAACATTGGGTCATGTCCATCTTTTGACTATTGTGGATAATGCTGCTGTGAGCATGGCTGTATAAGTATCTCTGCAAGACCCTGCTTTCAGTTCTTTTGGGTATATACCCAGAAGTGGAATTTCTGGATCATAGAGTAATTCTATTAATATTTTGAGAAATTACCACACTGTTTTCCATAGTGACTATACCATTTTTACATTCTCACCAACAGGGCACAAGGGTTCCAATTTCACCACATCTTTGACCATATTTATTTTTGTTTTTGTTTTGTTTTGTTTTTGGACAGTAGCCATCCTAATGGGCATGTAGATTTTATCCTTTTTCTTCCAATTTGAATTTAAAACTATGTCAATGATTTTAGAAAAAGTGCTTCCATAGTAGGCCAGTTGGCAGACCTCTTCTTGTATAGTGAAGTTTATGGACTAAGTTCAAGACTGCTGTTGGATGGAGTGTGCCGAGAGGAGGGAGGGGCAAGACGGTGGAAGAGTAGGGTCCCCAAATCACCTGTCCCCACCAAATTACCTAGATAACCTTCAAATCATCCTGAAAATCTACGAATTCGGCCTAAGATTTAAAGAGAGACCAGCTGGAATGCTACAGTGAGGAGAGTTCGCGCTTCTATCAAGGCAGGAAGACGGAGAAAAAGAAATAAAGAAACAAAAGGCCTCCAAGGGGGAGGGGCCCCGTGAGGAGCCGGGCTGAGGCCGGGGCGAGTGTCCCCAGGACAGGAGAGCCCCGTCCCGGAGGAGCAGGAGCTGCACCGACCTTCCCGGGAGGAAAGGGGCTCGCAGGGAGTTGGAGCAGGACCCAGGAGGGCGGGGATGCCCTCGGGCTCCCGGGGACACTAACAGACACCTGCGCCCCGGGAGAGTGCGCCGAGCTCCCTAAGGGCTGCAGCGCGCACGGGGGGACCCGGAGCAGCTCGGGGGGCTCGGGGGCTGCTCCGCGGAGGGGGCTGCGGGGGGGGGGGGAGCAGCTCGGGGGGCTCGGGGGCGGCTCCGCGGAGGGGGCTGGGGGCGGGAGCAGGTCGGGGGGTTCGGGCGGAGGCTCCCCGGAGGGGGCTGCGGGGCGGGAGAGCGAATCCAACAGCGCAGGCCCCGGAGCACAGGGCGCCGGGGCACAGCCCAGGATCTGGCCTCCCCCGGGACAGGCAGAGGCCGGGAGGGCCCAGGACAGCGAGGACGCTCCTGCCCCGAGCTGAGCAGATCAGCGGCCCCGCCCGGAGCCTCCGGGCCCTGCAGACAGAGAGCTCCGTGGTGACTGCGGGGGCTGACTCCAGGGCTGCAGAGCTGGCCCCGCCACTGCGGTTGTTCCTCCTGGGGCCTCACGGGGTGAACAGCCCCCACTGAGCCCTGCACCAGGCAGGGGGCAGAGCAGCTCCCCCAAGTGCTAACACCTGAGAATCAGCACAAAAGACCCCTCCCCCAGAAGACCCCTAGACGGACAAGTTCCAGGGGAAGTCAAGGGACTTAAAGTATACAGAATCAGAGGATACTCCCCCGTGGTTTATTTTTTTTATTTTTTGATTTGTTTGCTTCCCCCACCTTTTTTCCCCCTTTCTTTCTTTTTCTTTCTCTCTTTTCTCTTTTTTTCATCCTTTTCTCTTCTTTTTCTCTTTTCTTTCCTTCTTTCTCTCCTCTCTTTTTCTCCTTTTCCCAATACAACTTGTTTTTGGCCATTCTGCACTGAGCAAAATGACTAGAAGGAAAACCTTACCTCAAAAGAATCAGAAACAGTCCTCTCTCCCACAGTTACAAAATCTGGATTACAATTCAATGTCAGAAAGCCAATTCAGAAGCACTATTATACAGCTACTGGTGGCTCTAGAAAAAAGCATAAAGGACTCAAGAGACTTCATGACTGCAGAATTTAGATCCAATCAGGCAGAAATTAAAAATCAATGGAATGAGATGCAATCCAAACTAGAAGTCCTAACGACGAGGGTTAACGGGGTGGAAGAACGAGTGACTGACATAGAAGACAAGTTGATGCCAAAGAGGGAAACTGAGGAAGAAAGAGACAAACAATTAAAAGACCATGAGGATAGATTAAAGGAAATAAATGACATCCTGAGGAAGAAAAACCTACGTTTAATTGGGGTTCCCGAGGGCGCTGAAAGGGACAGAGGGCAAGAATATGTATTTGAACAAATCATAGCTGAAAACTTTCCTAATCTGGGAAGGGAAAACAGGCATTCAGATCCAGGAAATAGATTTCCCTCCCCCCTAAAATCAATAAAAACCGTTCAACACCTGGACATTTAATAGTGAAGCTTGCAAAGTCCAAAGATAAAGAGAAGATCCTTTGTGGGACCCAGGAAATGGAACAAAATCCCCTACCCCTGGACAAGCAGAGCAGGACTGACTCTATTTTAGGCTGCCCCGGCCTTGTGCTGACCTGCTTATTACTTAGGGCACTGCCCCGCCCTAGTCAAAGACCAGGACACACCCTAACCCGAAATCCGGCTCAGCGGACCAGCATGACTGTGCAACTTTCTGCGTATCCCATTGGCCACTGGCCCCTATAAAGTTGCTAAGCCTCTTAGTCTCGGGGTCCAAGTCCCTGCTCCTCAGCCTCGGGTATACTTGGACCCAGGCTGGAGCTTGTAAGTAAACCCTCGTGTGTTTGCATCAGTGTCGGCTCCTTGGCGGTTTCTCGGATCGCGATCTTGGGCACAACACCTTAAAGCAGCAAGAGACAAGAAATCCCTGACTTTTATGGGGAGGTCTATTAGGGTAACAGCAGACCTCTCCACAGAGACCTGGCAGGCCAGAAGGGCTGGCAGGATATATTCAGGGTCCTAAATGAGAAGAACATGCAACCAAGAATACTTTATCCAGCAAGGCTCTCATTCAGAATGGAAGGAGAGATAAAGAGCTTCCAAGACAGGCAGGAACTGAAAGAATATGTGACCTCCAAACCAGATCTGCAAGAAATTTTAAGGGGGACTCTTAAAATTCCCCTTTAAGAAGAAGTTCAGTGGAACAATCCACAAATACAAGGACTGAATAGATATCATGATGACACTAAACTCATATCTCTCAATAGTAACTCTGAACGTGAACGGGCTTAATGACCCCATCAAAAGGCGCAGGGTTTGAGACTGGATAAAAAAGCAGGACCCATCTATTTGCTGTCTACAAGAGACTCCTTTTAGACAGAAGGACACCTACAGCCTGAAAATAAAAGGTTGGAGAACCATTTACCATTCGAATGGTCCTCAAAAGAAAGCAGGGGTAGCCATCCTTATATCAGATAAACTAAAATTTACCCCGATGACTGTCGTGAGAGATGAAGAGGGACACTATATCATACTTAAAGGATCTATCCAACAAGAGGACTTAACAATCCTCAATATATATGCCCCGAATGTGGGAGCTGCCAAATATTTAAACCAATTAATAACCAAAGTGAAGAAATACTTAGATAATAATACACTTATAATTGTTGACTTCAATCTAGCGCTTTCTATACTCGATAGGTCTTCTAAGCACAACATCTCCAAAGAAACGAGAGCTTTAAATGATACACTGGACCAGATGGATTTCACAGATATCTACAGAATTTACATCCAAACTCAACTGAATACACATTCTTCTCAAGTGCACATGGAACTTTTCTCCAGAATAGACCACATATTGGGTCACAAATCGGGTCTGAACCGATACCAAAAGATTGGGATCGTCCCCTGCATATTCTCAGACCATAATGCCTTGAAATTAGAACTAAATCACAACAAGAAGTTTGGAAGGACCTCAAACACGTGGAGGTTAAGGACCATCCTGCTAAAAGATGAAAGGGTCAACCAGGAAATTAAGGAAGAATTAAAAAGATTCATGGAATCTAATGAGAATGAAGATACAACCATTCACAATCTTTGGGATGCAGCAAAAGCAGTCCTAAGGGGGAAATACATCGTAATACAAGCATCCATTCAAAAACTGGAAAGAACTGGATGGAGTATGCCATAAATGTGTGTTTTTCTGGCATTTTTCAATGATGATTACAATTTAATATTATCTCTAGTGCATTAGACTTGGTCTTGAAAGGTATGTTCTCTTTCTGATTGAGTGAAAACAAAACACTCTTCTCTCTTTATCTGCTTTCAACAGCTCAGCTCTTTAGAAAATTAGCAAAAATGGAGGGACAGTCTCTTTTCAGATGTGTATAGGTAGCAAATATTTTCATGATTAATTGAATTCCTTCATTGAATTACATTTTTATGATGGTGAGGCATTTACTTTCTCATTGTTTATGTTGAAAAAATAATTATGCCTTTTCTATGGTTTCTATTAGATGAAAAAGAAAGATCAGAGTAAATGCTGATTTAAGTATGGTTTCTAATTCAGCACGAAGTTGCGACCTTACCTTTTCTTTTTCACAGATTGAAAGAATTGATCAGCTTTTTGCTGCTGGAGGTCTTCGACACCTTATATTTTATTATCAGGACATGGAGGTAGCAGAAACAGGTATCCAAACTTGGTGTGATGTAACCCACAAATGTGTTGCTAGATTCATCTGAGGATGGCATGAAGCATAAGGTCAGTCTTGGAGCTGACGGGGTCTCTTATACTTCCACCTTGGCAGATGGGACAAATGGGCCGAGGTGAGGTGTAGTAGGTGAGGACCAGGTTCCATTTTCCTCTCAAGGAAAGGGGACAGATAATGATGGGTGTCTAGCCTGGTGATTCTAGCTTTATTTAAGATATTTTGGTTTCCATTTAAGACTTTGCTGGTAATTGAGGAATAATGAAGTGTACTTTACATTTTGAGACTTCTTTTTCTTCCATGCAGTTCATTCTATGCAGTTATGTTCTAGAATTTTCTATGGGCATCTGCTTCTCTTCTATATAGACGCCATTTATTTTTAACATAGGAATTGTTGCCAATGAGCATAATGAGTTTTCTAGCTAAATACCACATTATGTTTACCTTCTACTGACTATGATTCAAATGAATAATATGGAATGACAAGTTTAGTTATTTTCACTTAAGAAAAACTTGCAAATCTTTGTGTGTATTCAACTGGCATATCCCATTCTACGTTTATGTGGATTCATATAATTTTAAAGCCAAACTAGGGGCATAAGCAAAAATATTATGATTATATTAAAATATTATGCTCAAAAAATATTATGCTCATCCTTTTATGACCTTTTTGAAGAACGGGAAAATAGTTATTGTTATTGGCATATAGTATGGCTATGCTTTTTCGTTTAAAAGCTGGGAAAAGTATGCATGCATACTCTAAGTGATTGGCATTTTCCTAGAATTATTCATTTGATATTATGTGGTCAGAAAGTTCATTATACTTTGAGTAAAAAATCAAAATTAAACAGAAGTTTCTAATTCTATCTCAGATAGCAAAACATAAAGTCAGATGAAATGTTGAGTTCATCTATGAAATGTGCACCAGGTGAAGTATACCTTCGTGTGTAGATCTGACATTGAACAAGAATGGTTCGTGGGATGTAAACATAATGCAAGTTTATTCTTGTTTCCCACTCTCCCTCTAAACCTTTTCTGTGGGACTGGCTTTAATCTTTTGACCTTGGGTTAAATTCAGACCATTCCATGACTTTTCTGGATATTCTTAGTTAAGAAAAATTCTTACAGTTGCTTAACAAGTACTATCTCAATTCAGAAACTAAAAAAAAATCCAGTTGATAAAAATTAATCGATCTAAAATGAAATCTTCTTCACTCCTCTGACTTCCTTCTACCCAGCAGGGACCTCTGAAGGTCAATATTTGCTGTAGGAGAGAAGCATATGGTCCTCTTCTGCTTCTTTAACTTATCATTCTGCTTCTGTCTACATTGTGTTAACAACTACAGTTTCTGGCCGTGTCAGATTTGAAGTAGGGCAGGGACAAGAGGGAAGAGATGACAGGAAAGCTTTTACTTGACTGACACTGTCTCAAGTTGGCTGACCTTGATTCTCTGGGTCTTTGCTCTAGGTGGATTCTCCAGAGTTGGCCATTCATCTGGTGGCTGCACATCCCATGGTGATGTGTTGACCTCCTGATGAGAGATATCTGCTGGTTATCTTTATTGCACGCATTCACTGTTAAAGCCCCAGTCCAAGTCTCTAGCCCAGCACCATGGGGGGAGAGCCTAGGAGAGGGTTCCTTCAAGAAGTTTTAATCCTAGGATTTTAAGATTCAACTTCCAGTCCACATCCTTCTTCAGGTCCCTCTCTTATCCTCCAGTAATCTTGCTTGAGCTACCTATTCATTTGGAGAGCTAAAACTTTTGTGGGCAGATAAGAAAGAGTACAGTGGACTAGCTCTGTATATTTAAATGATCCACTCAATGAGTCGTATGCTTAGATGACCAAAAATTAATTTTCAAATAATAATAACGAGAATGCTTAGTGAGTGACTATTTGTATGTGCTTTTCTAAGGTCTTCACATGTATTTTTAAAAAGATTTTATTTATTCACAAGAGACACAGAGAGAGGCAGAGACATAGGCAGAGGGAGAAGCAGGCTCCCTTTGGGGAACCCGATGTGGGACTCGATCCCAGGACCCCGGAATCACACCCTGAGCCAAAGGCAGATGCTCGACTACTGAACCATCGAGGTGCTCTAGGTCTTCACGGGTATTAACTCCTTTAATCCTCACAGTAAGTCCAGATGCCAGGATCTATTATTATTATTACTTGCATTTTTCAGATGAGAAAACTGAGGCATAGAAAGATTAAATAACTTGACCAAGGTCACATGGCCAGGAAGGGCAGCATGAGACTCAAGCCCTGGGAGTCTGGCTCTAGAGCTTACACCATTCATCACGATGCTCTCCTGGTTCTACAGTATCCTGACTCTGGTGCCATACTGAGAACTTTTATAGTCTGACCTGGTTTCTGATCTTGGCTCTGCCACCTGTTAGCTGTGACCTGGGCCGGTCACAGCTGTCTTTAGGGTTGTAGTGATTTTAAAGTCGTGGACAAGTTACCAAACAGGGAACTGACACAGAGCATGTGTAATAGGTATTGTCTCCTCTCTCACCCCTTCTCATTGGCTCTATTGTGGCCTATTGTGAATGGAAATGACTTCTGTGGCCTCAGCAAGAATCTACTTTCGACCAAAGTCTCTTATTCCTGTGCATCTCATTCCTGTGTTTTTTTTTTTTTTTTTTTTTTTTTTCTGGAGCAACAGTTTTGAAATGAACCTGTGATCTGGAATGAGTCAGCTCCTTTTAGATCCCTTCAGGGCGTCTGCTAGAGATTGTCCAGGCAGTGGACCTTCCAGGGCACATGGATGAGTCAACATGACACATTTTAATAAGGCGACTTCATTGCAAGAGGCAACCATGTGGTCTATAAGGAGTATTTCTGAAACTAAAATTCTTTTGTATTTGTAGGACAGCTTGGCTCTCCAGGGGGAGTAAACCCTATTTCTGAGAAGATTAAAAAACCTAAAGTGTTCGTGACTGAGGGAAAAGATGTTGCTCTTACTGGAGTATGTGTGTTCTTCATCAGGACTGACCCTTCCAGAGCCATCACCCCTGAGAACATCCATTGGGTAAGAGGCTAAAGCAGTCCTTTACCCCAAATTACCAAAAATCACATAAATTCTACAAAAAAAATCCTTCCTTATAGAGGTAAACAATCACTGTGTTTATTAGCTATCTAAAACTACTTTCAAAGAAGTATTTCTAAAAGCATTCACAGCAAACAAGAAGATATTTCCTTTAAACCTGCTGGATAAGAGGACTTAATATTCAGTTTATTAACAAAAATTGGTATCATGTGTGTGTATGTGCATGCATGTATGTATGTGTGTGTAAAACAGTGAAGTCTTTCCTTTTAAAAATAATTCCTCATACATTATTTATTTGATGGCAAATTGCATGTATTTAAAGTAAGATTTATAATAATGGATATATAATTTTATTTTTGGTACAAAGTAAGGTGTAAATCTCCTCTGTCTTCAGTGAGCGCATTATCTTGCTTGGAGCAAATCAACCAGTAATATCTTGTGTTCTGTTTATTTCATGCTTTTAGTTTGATGATTGCGATTTAGAATGGTATAAAGCTTATGTCTTAACAAGGGTACCAAAAAAGTAATTTACTGGACTGAGAGACTGAATATACAAACAGATAAAGGCCAGACCATATATGAAACAGAATTTTGACCTACAGCTGGCAGCAACCTCCCAGAAAACCAATCCCCTTATCTACGAGACAACCCAGGTAGCCGGCCTGCAATGTCAGACTTGCAGGAAGCCAGCAAGGAAGCTAAGCAAGAATTGCTCTAATGATTGGCCAGCATGGCCAGGACTTGGTTTATGACTGTTGTCCTCTTTAACTTTGTCTGTACCCCCTGCATACTTCCCTGGGACCAATCAGAGAAAGCCAAGTATACACCCCTTAACCAATCACACAGCATGCCTGCTTCTAATAGCCACCTCCAGCTTCCCCTCACCTGAAGCTGTTCCTTTTCTCCACCGGAAAGCTTTCCCACTCCCCTGCCTGCTTTTGAGTGTCTGCAGAAATGCTGGCGATGGTGACCGACTCTTGCTATAGCAAGCTCAGAGCTTTTGCTTTTCTCATTTGGTTTGTCTTCATTTATTTCTACAGGATATTTGATTGATGAACAACATTCAGAAATGACTTAGTAGCTATGCTGCAATTGTAGATAATTTTTACAGTAGAGGATCTACTCCTGTTTTCTAGGAGGTGAGCTTTAATATGTTAGATACCACGGATGGGGGCCTGCTCAATAGCATGAGGCGTTTGCTGTCAGACATCTTCATTCCTGCTCTCAGGGCCACCAGTCATGGCTGGAGCGAGCTCGAGGGTCTTCAGGAAGCATCCAGTATTCAACAGGAGTTCTTGAGCTCTCTGGAAGGCTTTGTGAGCGTCCTGTCCAGTGCACAGCAGAGTTTGAAGGAGAAGGTAAGGGCAGCCCAGGTGGCTCAGCGGTTTCGTGCCGCCTTCAGCCCAGGGCCTGATCCTGGGGTCCTGGGATTGAGTCCCACATCGGACTCCCTGCATAGGACCTGCTTCTCCCTCTGCCTATGTCTCTGCCTATGTCTCTCTTTCTGTGTCTCTCATGAATAAATAAATAAAAATTTAAAAAATGAAGGAGAGGGTAAGAACAGATAAGTTATTCCTTCAAAAATTATCGGATGGTGAACAAATCAACATACAAGTATATTAGTAATGCTTCTCTTAGATGGTCTTAATTCTGCTGCCTGGAAAATCTTGAAAAAATTTTGTGGGCACTTTTATTGCTCCTTCAAGAGGTAGTGGTGACTAGATTTATTTATTTATTTATTTATTTATTTATTTATTTATTTATTTATTTATTTTTTAATGATAGTCACAGAGAGAGAGAGAGGCAGAGACACAGGCAGAGGGAGAAGCAGGCTCCATGCACCGGGAGCCCAATGTGGGATTCGATCCCGGGTCTCCAGGATCGCGCCCTGGGCCAAAGGCAGGCGCCAAACCGCTGTGCCACCCAGGGATCCCTAGATTTAAATTCTTACAGTTTGGAGTGATTAATGCATTAGGGGTTCCTTGATCATGGGTTGGCCGTGATAGTAGGTTTTATTCAGTCATATCAAATGTTTGACTGCAAACAGAAGTGTATTAAATGATTGTAGCATTGCTCTGCATCCCAGAAGGAAAGGAATTTGGAACCAGAGTGTGGTGTGTGTGTGTGTGCGCGCGCACGCGCACATGCGTGTGTGAAGTGGGTGGTGGGTGGTGGGTAGGGATGGAGGAAATCCTGAAGACCAGAGAGAAAGGAGAGAGGAGATGACATATCTGGAGTAGATTGATTGGGTCCTGTGGTTCAGCCTGTGACCAAGGGCCTTTAAGAATAAGTTTGGCAAATGTGCGATTGTGTGTGTGATTTAGCTTCCATAAAATTTGGGCGATCTCTAGTAAGCTTGTGTTACTGATTCCTTGGGGCAGAGGGTGCTGGATGCAAAACTGTGATGGACAACAGCCCAGATCAGGCATGTATGGGAGACAGAGAGATGTAGCCTATGATACCAGTGACAGTGTATTTTTTAAAAAAGATTTTATTTCTTTGAGAGGGAGAGAATGAGCAGGGGGAAGGACAGAGGGAGAATGTAATGGCTTAGAAATTACCTTCCCTCCAATAAATTTCCTTCAGTCTTCCCCATAATCTTTGGTTTTGTGAGTTGACTCTTTAATTTCTAAGTTCCTTATTAATTCCCAAATTTTATGATGTTATGATGATTCTCTCTTTAGTACACTCCTTTTTTTTTTTTTTTTTTACCCAAAATCTGCCTCTGTCATCTCCATTGGTGTGCTCAATTGTAGGAGGATTGAGCATTAGGTTTCGCACTATACCTCTAGGGATCTTTCTTCAGAGAACCAGATAGTCTGGAGAAAACCTTAAGGTCCTTTTTTGGTAAAGATTTTATATATTTATTTATTTGAGAGAGAGTGAGAAAGAGCAAGACAGCAGCAGAGGGAGAGGAGGAAGGAAGCTCCCCACTGAGCAGGGAGCCTGATGAGGGACTCCATCCTGGGACTCTGGAATCATGACCTGAGCTGAAGGCAGATGCTTAATGGACTGATCACCCAGGCGTCCCAGAAAACCTTAAGATCCGTCTAAGCCTGGGGGTCAACCAGAACTCGTGTGTGTGTGTGTGTGTGTTAAAATTAGCATCATCTTATTATTTAACTTTCATTTTAATTAGGTGAACCTTCAAAAGTGTGACATATTTGATCTGAAAACCCTGAAGGAACCAATAGACTACTTGACTCTAGCTAATAACCCTGAGACTTTGGAGAAAATAGAAGGTTGTATGAGAGTATGGATCAGACAGACAGAACAGGTAATCTCTAGAAATCAGTTTCAGATGCCATGCTACTGAAGTAATCAATGGAAGACAGTATATTGTATGCCATTCCCATTTGCCTGAGTATTTAGCCATAAGCCCCTAAAAATGTGAGAAGTTCAATATGATTTAATTTATAGTCATTAGTTAAGAAGAGAGAGGAAGAATCGGAAGAGATGAGAGGAAATGACAGTAAATACTTATGTAACAAGACTACTTTGCCAGTTTTCTCAAGGTGTATTTCACTTGAGAGAGGACCTCTGTAGAAGCACAAGGAGTTTTCTAATCAGTGTGCCTTCCAAAAGGGAGCTTGAGACTTCACTTAAAAAAATATTCTCAAGAAAAATCCTAAAGTGAACATGTAATCCAAAAATAAGCACAATGAGAATTAACCAACTTATAGCATGAGGGCTCTCCAAGGTTATATTGCTCCAAGATTATACAGTAAGTGGATAGTCAAGGAAACTTTCTAAGATCAGGTCCTCCAAAAGTTCATTAAAGCTTTTTAAATAAGGAGTTTTCAGTTGGAGCAAGTCAACTAAGTTTTTGTTAAAACTTCAAAAATGTATATAAGTAAAAGGCTGTCATTCAAAGTGTTCAAATGAATAAAAATGTATCATGTTTAAGATAGCATAATTGGTTTATTATTATTATTATTATTATTATTATTATTATTAGCCTATGTTTACCTTTCATACTGCCAGCCTGAGTCAGTGGTTCATGGCTCTGTTGTGCGTTTTCAGGTCCTTGCTGAGAACAACCAGCTGCGTAGGGAAGCAGATGATCTTGGGCCACGAGCAGAGCTGGAGCACTGGAAAAAAAGATTGTCCAAATTTAATTACCTTTTGGATCAATTAAAAAGCCCAGATGTGAAGGCTGTGTTGGCAGTGCTGGCTGCGGCAAGGTCGAAGCTTCTCAAGGTCATCAGCCATTTCTTTTTGCTTAGAGACATGGGAATGCAGATTCTCTGTGTGCATTGTCATGTCATAGAGTAACTGGGCACAGAAAAGTGTTATTATATCCTTTATGAACAAACTTTAAGATCAGGATAATATGGCCCTTTAATAGTCCTGAATACTGTGGAAATAACCTTTGAATCAATAGTATTTGTTGGCTGGTGTACATGCAAGTATATATGTTAATAGAGAGCATTGCATGTAATTAAGATGTAACATAAAATCATGGTTATATATATATTTTGAATTTGGACCAAGTAGGGGTAGTAAAACAAGAACTTACTTTGAATATGCCTTTTTTCAAGCCCTAGAATATTTATATCCCTGCATAATAAGTTACCCTATAACTTAGCAACTTAAAACTGCAAGCATGTATTATGTCACAGCCTGTGGGTCAGGGGTTTGGGTACAGCTCAGCTGATGGGACCCTGACTCAGCATCTCTCCTGGGGTTGTGGTCAGAGTGTAGGCTCCTCTGAGGCTCACCCCGAGGAGGACATGCCTCCAAGTTACTCGTGGGGTTCAGCTGCTAGCTGGCTATTGGCTGGAGGCTTCCTTCAGTTCTTTACCATAAAAAAATATGGGAATGAGGTGCAAAATGGATCTAGGAGCTGGTGGAGGAGAGAAGGTGTGGATTCAAATAGAACTGCTGCCCTCTTGATGCTCTGTCTTAGATACTGAGTAGATTTTATAGGAGAAGGTCTTGAAGAGAGCCTTTTAAAACTTCAGCCAAAAAATTCACATTGCTCTTCAATGTGGCCCTACCCCTCACTCCTGTGGATTCATTTTTATGCCAGATGCATAGAATAAACTAAAAGTCTGACACAAGGGTCTTGTGGTGACTTTTAGCAGCTGTTATATTGGAAATTCTTCTATAATCAGTGCATTAACATTGCATTCCTGTCTTGTGCTTAGACTTGGCGGGAGGTGGATATTCGAGTTACTGATGCGGCTAATGAAGCCAAGGACAATGTCAAATATTTGTACACACTTGAAAAATGCTGTGTCCCCTTGTACAGTACTGACCCTGTGAGTTAAAGATCTCTACTTGCTTCGTCTATGGGTGACCCTTTCGCACTGGCTGACTTGAGTGTGGAGCTTGGTTAATTAATCTTACAGTTTGTTGGAAAAGTCTTTGAAACCTCCTTCTACTCTCAAGAAAATTATATATGTATACAGTTGACCCTTGAGCAACATGGGTTTCGACTGCATAGGTCCGCTTACACGTGGAGTTTTTCAATAAGTATAGTACAACGCTGTAGATGTATTTTATCTTTCTTAATCATTTTCTTTTCTCTGGCTTACTTTATTGTAAGAATATAGTATATAATACACATAACATGCAAAATATATGTTGATCAACTTTTTATCTTATCGGTAAGGTTTCTGGTTGAGACTAGACTATTAATAGTTAAGTTTTTGGGGAATCAGAAGTTATGCCTGAGTTTTCAACTACATGGAGGTTGGTGCCCCTAACCTCTGCATTGCTCGAGGGTCTATGCATGTCTATCTATCTAGATTTGTCTATATCTATCTATCTATCTATCTATCTATCCATCCATCCATCCATCTGTCTATCTTTATATCTATTATCTATCTGGATTTGTCTATATCTATCTACATCTGTCTCTATTATCTATCTAGATCTATCTCTATCCATCTATCATCTATATCTATCTATCTATCATCTATCTATCCATCCTATCTCAGATGGATATGCGATATTATATTTTAAAAACCTTTATTGCATATTCCAGTTTCCATTAAGTATTTTAGTTGACACTCTGGATGATACTCAAAGAAGTATGGGAAGAGTTATCAGCTGGTGTTTTATATTTTAACTTTAGGAAGTGCCTGCTTTTATTAATTACAAAATTAACCGTTAACCTTATCATTAACAGAAAGTTAATGTTTCTTGCATTGAAACAAAATTTGATTAAGTGCAAATAAATAAATATTACAAATAAAATGGCCTTTAATTACATTTATGTGAAGTGTTAATATTTCAGTAGTGTTGGTTAGTAGTTCATTAGTAAGTAGTCTTAGTTAATATTTTAAGAATTTAAACAAAAATCTCCTAGCTAATTTTATTCTAATGAAGATTGAATGATAGACTATTAGAGTTTTGCTGAATTTGATATTTCTTTGAAAACTTCATGGTGTCTTCCAGATATCCATGATTGATGCTATTCCTACACTTATAAATGCAATTAAAATGATCTATAGTATCTCTCATTACTACAACACCTCTGAGAAGATCATATCTCTGTTTGTAAAGGTAAGTGCATAGTATAGAATCCATGGTTACTTATATATATAGTGTTGGTCACATATATTTTTTGCAGTGGTTAATTTTTTAATAAGTTAGAAATTACCAATTGGCATAATTCAGTGTCTGTGTATCCTACTTTTGAAGAAAAAATTTTAATCTCTCAACAGAGATCGAATTAAGTGTATTTGTGAGACTGATTCTCACAAATCATAAAACATTATTTTGTGAAGTAATTAAAGTAATAAATATTGTATTATTTATATAATAAAAATTAAAAAGATTTTCTTTGGAATTTCTTCCCTATGTTATTTATTAGCACAGTATTTATTACTATTGGATAAATTTCAATTAAGAAAAATTATATTTAACTGACTTTCACCTGTTTTATGTGCCACTTTTCCAAATTTATTCGATGCCACAGTTGTTTACTTGGTGTTATTAGAACAGTAATCATGATAATAAAAGCCACTTGCAATGTTTCAGTAATCCATAAAGCAATTATAATGATTCTGCCAAAGAAAGTGATATATAAACCTTATGTCCTAACTTGTAACTGTTTATGGTGAGCTCTGTTGCCTTTCCCATTTTGAACAATCTCTAAGAAGTAAATGACTTTCATTGCCAAGGTGAAAATTTTAAGTGTTGTATTACAATAGAGTCATTTTTTGCCTCATCAGGACTTGTGTTGTGGATGCTAACATAGTACGAGGTGTGGCTCTTCCTGGGGGGAGGGCTTCACCCTGGGAGCTGGACTGGAGACTACCTTTCCTCCACTCTCAGGCGCTTCACGTAGAAAAAGGAGGGGAATCCACTAGACTCTTGCTCCAATTCTTCCCACGTTAAAAGGACATGTTAGGGTCACGAGGGCTATTCCCTGAGTAGGAGACTCAAAAACCAATTTGTGTTATCACTCCAGGCTTTGTGCATATTATCTGCAAAGTTTGTTTTTGAACAAAATTGTGAAACCATCATTTATCTAATTTTGAAAAACCTTTCATTATGGAAATTTTGAGGCAAGTACAAAAGAAAAGAGACTTGTATACCAAACTTCCATGTACCTGCCAGCCAGGTTCTGTCCGTACACCGTCCATCTTGATTCACATCTCCTGAGCTTTGCACTACACATCCCAGACACCATGTCATTCCATGCATATTGTGTATAGTCACTGATTTTCCTTTTCATTTATACAAAAATCACAAGAAGATTCTGAAGAGGTTTTTTGTTTCTGTTTTTTTTTTTTTTTTTTTTTTTTTACAGTTTGGAGGGATGGATAAAACATTAGTGGTTACAGATGTCAGCTTGACTCTCTGTTGCTTCTCTTTTTGACATTTTTTTTCTTTTTTTTAAAAAAGATTTCATTTTTATTTATTAGAGTGAGAGAGAGGGTAGGAGCAGGGCAAGGGGCAAAGGGAAAAGAGAAGCAGACTCCCTGCTGAGTAGGGAGCCAGATGTGAGGCTTAATCCTGGGACCCTGGGATCATGACCTGACCTGAAGGCAGACACTTAACCAACTGAGCCCCCAAGTGCCCCTTCAGTAGCTTTTAGATAGGGAGTGAATCCTTTCCTGGTTGGTTAAGTTCATCCTGCATACACAAGGTGGCCTGAACTGTTGATTTGTTGTAGTGCTTCCAACTCTGTGAGTTTATAAATGATTTTGACAGAGATTGGAATTTAAAAAATGTCAAACAAATGGAAGTAGAGAATAGAAGTGTGATTGCCAGGGGGTAGAGAGTATGAGAAATGGGGAAATACTGTCAAAAGCTACAACCTTCTGTTTTAAGATGAATAAATTCTGGGGATCTAATGCACAACATAATGAGTATAGTTAATAATACTGTATTGTGTACTCAAAAGTTGCTAAGAGAACAGATCTTAAGTCTTCTCAACACACACGCACAATGGTAACTGTGCAGTGGTAGATGTGTTAACATGTTTGTGGTAATCATTTCACTCTGTATATGAATATCAAGCACTATGTTGTACATCTTAAATATATACAATTTTTGTTTGTCAGTTATACCTCAGTAAGGCTGAGGCAGAGAAAGGTTAGTGCTTGGTCACAGTTATGATGGGAAAAAAGAAACCTAATGTCAAGTATGCAGATTGTACACTCTGAAAGGGAGAGGAGTCTAGGGCCCTCTAGTCCAGTTTATGACTGATGGCTGTTTTATGTACCTGAAACCATTTTATTGGGAAATTCCAGGTGACCAATCAGATGATATCTGCGTGTAAAGCCTATATTACCAACAATGGAACTGCTTCCATCTGGAGCCAGCCACAGGATGTTGTGATGGAGAAAATATTATCTGCAATTAAGCTGAAGCAGGTAATGATCAGCTTAATAACATATTTAGATAACGTTTTATTATTTTTACATTGCTTTTGCTGATGCATCTTAAGTCACTTGGCAATGACCACATTATTAGTTGCTCAAAAGTAATTCTTTTCATAAAACAGTAATTCTTTATTGTTAAGAAAATTGAATGTTAATAAATCTGCTCTCAAAATTTATTCACTTATTCTACCATTTGGGAGGCCTGTTATGTTCCGATGCCATCCTCAGTACTAGAGATACAAAGATGCTGTAGTCTCTTTAGGTTCTTATGGGAGAATGGAGAGCTAGACACTGCTGACACAGGGGGACCAAGTGGAAAGGCTGTGCCTTTGAGTTAGAACATGAATAATTCAGAATTTGCTAAATTGGGAGATGGGAAATGATGACATTCCCAGCTGAAGAATAGGTATGTACTAAAGGGTTTGCCATTCCATCCTGAATTTGTGGCTGCCTCCACTTAAAAGGATAAGGTTGGTACCTGTGTTACATTCCTTTTCTAATATTTTGGTTTTTAATTTTAAGGAATATCAACATTGCTTTCATAAGATGAAACAAAAACTTAAACAAGATCCAAGTGAAAAGCAATTTGAATTTAGTGAGATGTATATTTTTGGAAAATTCGAAACTTTCCACCGACGTCTTGCCAAGATAATGGACATCTTTACAACCTTCAAGACATACTCAGTCCTGCAAGATTCTAAAATTGAAGGACTGGAAGACATGGTCACTAGATACCAGGTTCTGTTCTTTATTTTATATTTATTTATTTAAGAGAGAGAGAAAGAGAATGAAAGAGAGAGAGCCATGAGAGGGGGCAGAGCAGAAGGAGAGGGATAGGTAGACTCCCTGCTGAGCAGGGAGCCAGACATGGGGCTCAACCCCAGGACCCTGAGATCATGACCTGAGTCAAAGACAGATGCTTAACTGACTGAGCCACCCAGGCTTCCCTAAAGATTTTAATTTTTTAAAAGTAATCTCTACGCCTAGTGGGAGACTGATCAAGAGTCGCGTGTTCCACTGACCAGCCACCCAGGTGTCCCGAGGTTCTGTACTTTAAAACTAAATTTGCTACCCTTCTCCATAACTAATACTGTAATATTTTGCATAAATAATCTATATTTAGAATGATTCAAATAAAACGTCGGTAATGTTAGATGGAAACTCCATGGTCCTTGAACAATAAAGAAATTAAATCTATTTGAGAATTGTGTAATGGTGCTAATATGTTCTTTTCAGGTATGTGATTATGAGAATGACTTCTCAATAGTCTAAAGTTAATCATCATTAGTAAGAGTATTTTCAATAGTAGCACAAGAAAAATGTTTAAATATAACTTACTACTTCATTTATTCATGCAAGAAATATTTAATGAAGCATATACTATGTGTCAGGCACTAGCTGACACCAAGTTCTAAGCGCGTCCGATTGTGGCTGCATTTAAGCATTTTATTTGGATCTATGTTAACAAAATAAAAGGGACGAGATTTTAATTTAGCCCAACCATTCCTCATTATTTTGATTTTTAACTGCTTTATCTTATAAGGGCATATGTATAACTCACCTTAGTTTTTATGTGGGCACAGTGATCTAATAATGTTTTAAAGATTTAAAAAAAATTTACAAACACAATGGGTTTTAGATTCTTCATCTAGATATAGTCAAGTTTCTCTTGTTTGGGGACAGTAATATTAAAAGCTAATTTTTTTTGTACTTGAATTTGAAAAGGATCATATAACTTATTGCCTCATGTTGGTTTTTGTACACTAACAGTTTAGGCTAATATCAGGAATCTTTTTCATTTCCTGAGTAGACCAGATTTTAGGAAAAGAAGAAAAAAGACCTTTGTTATATAGCAGGAAACATTTTAGGTGGGCTGGGTATTATCTACTGGGTGGATAATCTATATATGAAACCAACAGTTTTTGCAAGACGAAAACATAATATGTTCATTTACTTTTAGTTTAGAATTTATTTATTTTCTATTCTTAATGAAAAAATAACTTTCGACCATATTTCGGAGTTTATTTTTGAAGGAGAAGTTGAACTATACATCTAAATGCAGATAAAGACTGTTTTAACCTGATTGAAATACTGGAAAGAGAAATTGCTTTGAAAATCTAAAGTGAAATAAGGAATAAAACAGATTTACTAGAGGGTAGTGAAATAAAATGTGGATGGTGCATGAAAGCGTCAAGTGAGATTTTTGTGTTAGTACCAATGTTAGAAATTCAAAATGGTGACCGTGGAGATGAAACTCAGGCTCCTGGCATAGCTATCAAGGTCCTGTCCACCCCTCCCACCTCCTTGCCTGCCTCTCGTGTCTGTCCTTTGATGTTCTTCAGGCACAGGTCAGTTCAGTTCAGTCCACCTTAGGGCTTATAGAGCTTTTTTTCCTAGAAAGTTCTGTTTCTGTGTTATCACATGGTTATTCCTTCTTGGCTTCCAGAACTTCATTTAAATGACCCTTTCAATTAGGTTTTCCTTGACCTCTGTTCCTCTCAACCATTGTATGTCACATTGCTCATTTTATCACTGTTCATTTATTTGTGCTCTACATAGATTCTGACCCCTCTCCCCTATCGAGCATGGAAGTTGTCTGAGGGCAGGGACATCTGCTCCATTTCTTTCTGTGTCTTCAGGGTTCACTAGCATATAATGGGTGTGCAATAAATATCTGTCAAGTAAATGATTTACTAGATCAAGTTTGATTAGTTGATTTAATGTCATGATTAATTAGTTTATTAACTTGATATTCTTAAGTGACCTTTGAATCCAATCATAGAGTTGAATTTTCCAAAGGCCCCAAATCTTTTTTTTGCCACACGAAGGTGTAGGAATGCAGCTTTTCTGTGCCTCTTTTATAAATTGCACATAACATGATGGGTGGCATTATATGGCTACAGTGTCTACATAGAACTAATTTTGTAGTTATACAGCACTAAATGTAATTAGTAAACTTGATTCAGGAAGTTATGCAGTTTACACAATTTTGTCTATTGAGAGATTTGAAATGATGTTTAAATGGAAATGACTTTGAAGAAGAGATGATGGAAGGAGGCTCAACTTTCTTCATAAAAATTATATGCCTGTGTCAACAATGTGGGCACCTGAGTTTGAGAATGGCTTAGTACTGGTTAAGAATGATCATAGAGCATGATAGCTCATTTTCTGAGCAAACAAAACGTAGGATAATAGTATTCTCAAGGAGACGAATTGCCTGATTTGTACTTTTTAGTTATAGACTGTGGCTTTGCAGGGTGGGAGGAAGCAGTTAATTCTGGAGATTCTTGAAATGGCAGATTGTGGTTTGATGTTTTATTTAAGACATGCAAGGCCTGGAAGATAGTTTTTTATCTCCAGATATTGCAACTATTTTCTTCCCAGGCTGTTTGGGTTCTGTTAGTGTTATTTATTTTCTGAGAAGACTCAAACTTTTCAATGAAAAATGTTCTAGTAAATGCTACTCTAGGCTTATATATATATATATATATCATATATATATATATATATAATGTCATTAGTAAAAAATTTTAAAGAAAATCTCCTACTTTTCAGATTTGGTTTTATTTTACATTTTTCTTTAGGAATATGTAAAACCTCATGAAAATGCTTTCTAAATGATTTCTCTGAATGCAGTAGGCAACATTATATTGCCTCTGATAAACATTAAGCAATGTGAATAATTAAATAAAGCTCCTTTTAAGTTGATTTTTGGGGAATGATTATACAGGTTTTACATTTAAAGATCATATTTAATAAAGTAATGCAAGAATATTTAAATATTGTCTTACATCTTTCATAACATTTTAGAGTATGGTTGCCACCATAAAGAAAAAGGAATATAATTTCTTAGACCAGCGGAAAATGGATTTTGACCAGGATTATGAAGAGTTTTGCAAGCAGACTTGTGACCTTCACGTAAGTCATATAATAAAATTCCTGTTGACAGTTGTGTGTTTATTTTTTCCATTCTGTATAATGCTGCTAATCATTAACCATTCAGAAGGGAGAGGCATCTTCATCACAAAGGTGACCCGATCATAATGCAGCCTGCATTTTGTGATTTCACATAAATAATTGAAGGCTCTTTTTTATGGATTAAAGGGTCATAAATACAGCTTTGGATAATGATCTGTAATCACAGACTTCTGCATGTCTTCCATCTTAGTTCTTAGAAAATTAACTTTCATTTTCTGTTGAAATGTGGGGTTATTAGAATATAGAAATTTGCTCCCATTTGTTTGTTACTTTATTTATTAAAAGATTTTATTTATTTATTCATGAGAGACACAGAGAGAGAGGCAGAGACACATCAGAGACCTAAGCAGGCTCCACGCAGGGAGCCCAATGTGGGACTCAGTCCCAGGACGGACCCTGGGATCATGCCCTGAGCGGAAGGCACACACTCAACCACTGAGCCACCCAGGTGGCCCATTGTTACTTTATAGCAATGATTATGACCAACTGTCTGGCAGATTGCAAAGGCAGGGTTGCAGCTGGCCTTAGAAACAGTGATATCAGGGCCCATTCAGCATTCGGGTCCTTCTTGGTCTGTAGGCTCTCTTTTCTTTCTGCCCTAGTCCCCCACCCCCACTCACTGCAGACCAGCCATCTTGACTTCCAGTCCATTGGGCAATGAGTGGCCATTAGCAACTTCTGAGAACGTATATTAGGACTAACTTCAGCTTCAAATCCATAAGGAAAGGGTTGGGTTGGCTAGTTAGTGGAGTGTCTAGCCCTGGGCCTGTGACCTGTGGGTTATGTGGTGGGGTTGGGACCTCTGTTGGAGGGAGGTTGGGGATGTTTGTCATTAAGAGGAGGAGGAGAATCAGGGAGAGTAAGGGAGGGAATGACCTCATAAGTGTGTACCGTAGTTCATATGCAGACTTTTTCATCCTATGCTCTTCTGATTATAAAAGGAAAATGACCATTTTGTTACTTCTTTTCCAAAATATTTGATTTGAAGTAAATTTCTATACTTCAAGGATAAAGAGCTCTGAGGGAGTGAGTTCAGTGATAAAAGGAATCACAATAAAATTAGCTAATTCTGTATGTTACTATCCTAAGCACTTTATGGGTATTAACCACTTAGTAATCACAATCATTTTGTAAAGTGGGTGCTGTTATTACCCTCTTTTGCAGAGGAAGAAAAGGCACAGAGAGGTTACATGACTTGCCCAAAGTCACAGGGATAACAATTGGTAGAGTCAGGATTAAATACAGGCAGACTGGCCCTAGGATTCAAGTTTTTAACTATTATGCTAGGAGACATGTTTCAGTTGATGGGAAAGTGTAGTGCCTATGATAATTTATGCAGTGACTTTTTTTTGGGGTGATTCAGACATAAGGATGGTGGATCTTGATCTCTTTTTGGAAACTGATGGGCAGTGGTAGTCCTGATTCTCTGCTCCCTCTGTGTTTCCCAAAAGCTCCAGGTCACATGGTACTTTAGTAGCTGTGTGTGGGATAGAGGTAGATGGGGAACACCTTTATGCTGTGTGTTATAAATACAGAAATAAATCATCTAGATTTGCCCTCAGAGCTCACAGAGATAGACATGTGATATGATTAAAATACAAATACATACATGTTAGAATAATGAGTACATCATTTAAAAAAAAAAGGAAAGTAGTGGCTAAAATGACCAACTATAACAGTATAATATTCTGATCTTATGCCTGGAAGTGAGGATTCAAAGATAAAGGGACATATTCCAAAGAAGTCCTAAGGATACTTACAGGGAGGACAGGCCAGTAATACAGGACATAATTGCAGGAGCCCATGAGGGTATGATGTGAGCCTAGGAGAACAACCCTACCTTCTGCTTGGCTGGCATTAGCAAAGGCTTCAGAGAGGAGGCTACACCTGTTGCTATAACAATATGTTGTCGAAGTACATAGATGGGGGATGCAAGAGGAATGGGGAGACCTTGTCAAGACTGTGCCCACTTTGGAGGGTGACAGAACATGAGAGACTCCTAACTCTGAGAAACGAACAAGGGATGGTGGAAAGGGAAGTTTGTGGGGGGTTGGGGTGACTGGGTGATGGGCACTGAGGGGGGCACTTGACGGGATGAGCACTGGGTGTTATGTTATATGTTGACAAATTGAACTCCAATAAAAAAAAAAAAGACTGTGCCCACTTTGTATAATACCAAGAATATAATTTTATAAATGCCCTTCAGTCTGATTTTAAAACATTAGTTGTAGATACTTACCCTATTTGCACTAATCTTTTTTTTTTTTTTTTTTAAATTCAACATATTGTTTATCTCGTCTTATACCTCAAACGTGGTCTACTTGTCTCTGGTTGGAAGATTGCTTTTTCTTTGACTTCTTTGTCCCTTTCAACATTCTCTCTCTCTCTCTTTTTAGATTTTATTTATTTTTTGAGAGAGAGAGAGAGAGAGAGAGAATGAGAAGTGGGGTAGAGGGAGAGGGAGAGAGAGAAGCAGACTGAGCAGGAAGCCAGATGTGCAGCTCAATCCCCAGATCTGGAAATCACAACTTGAGCTGAAGGCAGACACTTACCTGATTGAGCCACCCAGACGCCCCCTCCCTTTTTTAAAAAAGGATTTATTCATTTATTTTAGAGAGAAAGAGTGCACACACAAGTGTTGGGGAGGGGCAGAGGGAAAGGAAGAGAGAGAAGCATACTCCCCATTGAGCATGGAGTCCAATGCAGGGCTCAATCTCACGACCCTGAGATCATGCCCTGTGCTGAAATCAAGGGTTGGCTGCTTAACTGAGCCACCTAGGCGCCTTTCTTTTTAAAAATTCTTATTTTTAAGTAATCTCTACACCCAGTACAGGGCTCGAACTCACAACTCTGAGATCAAAAATCACATACTCTACCGACTGAGCCAGCCAAGCGCCCCTCCATTCTCTTTCTTTATCCAGCCCCTTTCTCCTTTAAATTACTTTAAATTACTTACCTACTCTCATGAATTCAGTCCTTGTTTCTATAAAATCAGGGGGAAAATACTGACCTCTCCACACCTCTTGTTGGAGTTGGGAGTTGGAGTGATGAACCTTGGAGAGAAGGGAAGGAGGGGACCAGAAACTGTGGTGTCTTCAAGATAAGGACTGGAGGGCATGGAGAGATGGTGGTACATGAGTGCCTTGGATCAAGGTTGTGTCCAGTGCTCAGAGCCTGGAATCTTATCCAGGGTGAGTTTGTGCTAGTGCTCACTGGTCCAAGAGAGGGAATGCCTTGGAACCAGGGGAGCAGTGGAAGTCTAGAAGGATACTGATTCCAGCAGGCAGAGTGAGGCAGTATTTAGTAAAGGACAAGTTGTTGAGATGCCAAGCTGAGATAAGAAAAAATTGAGTAGAACTTGAGAGCCCAGGACTAATAAGAGGACTAGTATGAAGATTCCATTGGCCAGACTCTACAAGACTATAACAATGGCCCAAGGAAGGGAAAAGAAGATGAATATAAGTTCTTAGATATTCATACAGAATTTAGCACAGGCCTTTGTGAAGCCACAGGGTAGAAAAGCAAGGAAAACCTCGTACAGGTATTAGGGCTCAGTAAAGTTGCTACTGTTTGAAGTTTGAGGGAGGGAATGTAAGCATTGCAAAGCATTGTTGTCTAGTTGTGCATGGTTTATACAAGTTTCTTGTTGTTGTTCACATACTGACAACATTTGAGTGTTTATTTAGGTAGGCTAGCCGTACTGTTCTTTAGTGCGGGACAGTTTTTCAATCCTAGCATGTGGCTTTGCAGAAGTAACATCTATCTATCTATCTATCTATCTATCTATCTATCTATCTATCTATCATATAAATTATATATATAATATATATATATATATAAATTATATATATAGTATATAAAGAGTATTCATATATAGTTGTAGTGGGAATAACGACAAGTATTGAGAACAAGAATACGTTGCCGTAAGTGTAGTGATCCTTCAACTTTGAGGTTTTGCTGAGTGGGGCAGAGAGCATTCCTATTTGCCCCCAGGTAGCAGTGTCTCTTCAAGTGTTGAGTGTTTCCAGTGTGTCCTGGATATTTCCAACTGGTTGTCTTGTCAAGTTACTTGTGTACAATCAAGCTGATCTTGGTATTATTCTTACTGCATGTGCAACTGGCTTCCCAGTTTTATCACAATGTAAGTTAATGACCCCTTTAGTTGTAGAGGCTCAAAACTTTGGTCTGGTAAAATTGAGAAAAAAAGGATTGATTGGAACTTTATCTTGAATATAAGACAGAAAATAATGTAACAATTTTTATGTCTTTGATTAACTCAATTTAGATTTTAGTGACAACTGTACCAAATCTCACAGTGAATAAAGAATAAATCACATGCTTTATTTTTTGGTGTAATTTTTTTTGAGGGGGCAGATTTGTACAATAGTGTAAGATATGTGAGGTTTGCAGGACAACCATAATGAAGATCATTTTGGAAAGTAGATTTGACAGCTTTATGAAAGATATTTCTTAAAACTTTGATGTTTAAGTCACTCCTTTTGAAATTCTCAGGAGTTATTTACTAATTTATTTTTCTGTAGTGGTCTTACAGCCATGGGCTCTGGACATGTTTCTGTAGAGTGGCTTTGCATTCCTCCTGCTGGGACCCCAGTGGTTTTGCCATTCCAGACTAGCTGTTATCTTAATTTCTTAGGTTAGACCCTCTCATCTCATGTGTAGTCTAAACTCAGACCGCTCCTGTAGGTGTGGCACAGACATAGGATTTCATTTGCTTTAGGGCAGGGGTCAGCAAACTATGCCCAAAGGCCAAATCCTGCCCTGCCTCTTTGTTTATAGCTTATCTATGGCTGCCTCTGCACATAGTGGTGAATGAGTAGTTGTGAAAGCTGCTCCACAAAGCTGAAAATAGTTGCTGCATGGACCTTTACAGGGGAAGTGTGGGATCACGATTGAGGCAGCCGGTATCATCCCTTCATGTCTCTAGGCAGATGGCAAGCCCTACTGCTGCTTTCCCCATCTTGTGGACACAATCACTGCTTGGACTGGGCTGCATTTCAAGGGCAACGGCTCTCTGCAAATACTCTGTTGAGAGTATTAGGACCTCACAGCTTCTCTACCCACGTTGTGATAAAACTCCAATGCTAACCCCCTGGCCCTTTATCTGACCCAAACCCATGGAGCCTGCCAAGGTGCCAACTCCTGTGACTGCTCTGGCTTTCAAGTCCCTCTTTCTTCTGGCTTCTGGGCATTTATATTTCAAGCTTGGGTGAATATTAAGTTTTCTGTTATATTTTCTGTTATATTATATGTGTTCATAGAGAATGGGGGGCTCTTTTGTCTTGCTGCTCAATAGGACTTCTTCCTCAATAATATTATAATAGTTTATGGTGACAGCTGTCGTGACTACACTTATGTGCTGAGCACTGAGTAATGTGTAGAATTGTCAAATCAATGTGTTGTACCTGAAACTAAGTGACATTGTATGTCAATTGTACTTTGATAAAAAAATGTATACCCTAAAATTTTTTTAAGAATGGGACTTTTCTCAATCTGAATTCATTGTTTACAATTAGATTTCATTCTATTTTAGAATGAGTTGCAGAAGTTCATGGATGTTACATTTGAAAGGATTCAAAACACAAATCAAGCTCTAAGGATGTTAAAGAAATTTGAAAGGTAAAAATTTGAAACAAATTCTGTTCTAACTTCTAAAACTGGGGCCATATGAACATAGTTTAGCTTACTTTATTATTGTTAATTATTATTTCATATTCTAATGGAAAGAAAATCCTTTCTTGTAATTCTGCATAACAGAGTCTCTGTTTTTAAGTTTTTCAGATGATTAGGAGTTTGTTTCATTGCCTGTTAGCTTTGAAGTACCTTGTAGCTGCCTATCATAATATTACTTAATGTTTAAGTAATTTGAAAAAATTCATACCAGGTTAATGATTTTGCCTAGATTTTAAGGATTGATACTATTTTTTTTTTTTTTTTAAATAAGCTCAATGGCCAACATGGGGCTTGAACTCATGACCCTGATATCAAGAGTTGCATACTCTACTGACTGAGCCAGCCAGGCACCATGATACTATTTTTTAAAACACTTTATTGAGGTACAGTGGATGGATTGATACTATTTTGTTTTTTTTTAAATGCCAAATATCTCATTCTTTTCCATTACCGTATTTTTAAAAAATATTTTATTTATTTAAGAGAGAGATAGAGAGAGAGAGATTGAGAGGTAGGGGAGGAACAGAGGGAGAGGGACAAGCAGACTCCATGCTGAGCATGGAGCCTGATGCAGGACTTGATCTCATGACCTTGAGATCATGACCTGAGCCAAAACCAAGAGTCAGTACTTAACCAACCAACTGAGCCACCCAGGCTCCCCTCCATTACTGTATGTTTTAAAATAAATCTTAATAAAGGAGCTTGCTAGGTATCTTCTTATTAATTCAAACCATTCACTTTTTTTTTAAATCAGATTGAATATACCTAATCTTGGTATCGATGACAAATATCGGCATATTCTTGCAAACTATGGGGCTGACATTGATATGATCTCCAAGCTGTATACAAAGCAGAAATGCGATCCTCCTTTGGCTCGAGATCAGCCTCCCATTGCTGGGAAGATTCTGTGGGCTCGTCAGCTCTTCCACAGGATTCAGCAACCAATGCAGCTTTTCCAGCAGCACCCAACTGTGCTACAGACGGCTGAAGCCAAGCCTGTGATTCGCAATTACAACAGGGTGGCCAAAGTCCTCCTGGAGTTTGAGGTTCTCTACCACAGGGCGTGGCTTGAACAAGTGAGTCTCTCCATATGTGCTCTTCATTATTTTTTTATTTTTTTTTATTTATGATAGTCACAGAGAGAGAGAGAGAGAGAGAGGCAGAGACACAGGCAGAGGGAGAAGCAGGCTCCATGCACCAGGAGCCCGACGTGGGATTCCATCCTGGGTCTCCAGGATCGCGCCCTGGGCCAAAGGCAGGCGCCAAACCACTGCGCCATCCAGGGATCCCCATATGTGCTCTTCAAAGATGTCTTCATTGTCAACTCAGTGGGAAACCCTCTGCTAGCATTAGACAGTTTTATTCCTGTAGAAAGTTGGATTTGTGGGTATTTCATAGGACAGGTTTGGTTGAATATAGGTAACCAGTCAAAGAATATGATATATCCATGAAGAAAAATGATTAATTTAAAAAAATTATAAGCCAGTTAACAGAAACTCATTTTTGTTTAATTTACAGACTCCCAAGGGAGAAAGAGGATACAGTTTATTGATTCTTTTACCTCATTGATTAGGATTTCTGTCTTTTTTCTATCCATTAAGTTCTGTAATGTGTCAGTAAATACTAGTATGTCTCTGTTAAACAAATTTTCTTTGGTTATACTATGTTCATCGAATTGTATTTCATACCCTACCAATGCTTGTATCTTTTTATAGATTGGCAGGAAGTATTTTGGAGGATAAAATTCAGCGATACAGGGCCTCTAAAATGAAATCTCATTTTCCTGGTTCAGCTTTTGGTGCCTGAGCCAATAATAGAGATGTCTCCATACTGGTATTCATTGTTTTTCTAAATAACTGAAAACTGAGTTTAATAGATTTTATGAAACTTTTATTAGGAAAAATAATGGAGTAGGCATGAAGGTTTTGGAGAGCTAAATGGCTTTTGAGAAGCCACCACTATTGCAGTGTCCCCGTATCTGTCAGGTGTGAGTCACAACTGCATTGCATCACTGCTGAGACCCCGAAGGCCGTTTTCTGAAAGTGATCTTAGAAGAAGAATGTTGTCTTTAATTTGAGAAGCTCAAATCCTCAAATACTTCCTGATTGTCATTCCCAGAAATGACTGAGCTAGATACCCTACGGAGGCATTGAATTTTCTACTAGTAAAAATGTTGATCTCTTCACACAGATTGAAGAAATTCACATAGGACTTGAGGCATCTTTATTGGTGAAGTCTCCATGCATGGGGGAATTGTTTGTAAATTTTGATCCTCAGATATTAACCTTATTTAGAGAAACAGAGTGCATGTCACAGATGGGGCTAGAAGTTTCACCATTTGCAGCTGCCCTGTTCCAGAAACGGGATGTATACAAAAAGAACTTCAGTAATGTGAAGGTATGGTCCTTTAATTTTCCCCTTTTCTGGCTAGCCCCAGTTTCTATTAAAAAAATCTGGTGGTATGTCACTGTTGAGGGGTAGCAAGTACCCAGAATGACTGGAGTGGAGATTGAGAAGGAATGAGACTGTAGGGTTGGCAAAGGCTAGGTCATCACTGATCTCGTAAACCTAGGAACAGGTTTGAATGCACCAGGAAGCCACTGTAGGAATTGGAGCAGGAGAAAAAGGCATGATTTTTAAAAAAAGATTTTATTTATTTATTCATGAGAGTCACAGAGAGAAGCAGAGACCTAGGCAGAAGGAGAAGCAAGCCCCTGGTGGGGAGCCTAATCTAAGATTCGATCTCAGTACCTTGGGATCACGACCTGAGCTGAAGGCAGACACTCAGTCATTGAGCTACCCCAGGTGCCCTGGCATGATTTTTTTTTAATAATAAAAATTGTTCTTGCTGCTGGGTAGAGAATAGATTTTAGGGAGATCAGAGTGTCCGTGTGAAGGCAACGTGCAAGGTGTACTGGTTGAGGTTGGAGATAATGGTGGCTTGAAGTAGGATGGCAGCTAAGTAGTAGATCAGTGGATTAGAGAAGAATGTTAATAGGCAGGTTCTGAGGGAACTCAAGGATGATTTCTTTGTGTTTGACGTGAGTGACTCAAACTGAATTTTGGATTTACTAAAGTAGCGCAATTGTGTATCACTCCATAGGTCATTTTCTGTCCACTTGCTCAGTAACATGCAGTGGCCCAGAATGAAAGTTCCATTTACAGACTGGATCTAGTATATTTTGGAGGACAGGAGGGAATCAATAATTTCCATCTGAAGTGTAAGGTGACTTTTAGATATCTAAATGAAGGTGTTATCCATGAAAGAGTTAAGTGGAAAAGTCAAAGTGGAAGGCATAGATTTGAGAGTTCTAAAAATATAGTTGGTATTGAGGGGCACTTGGCTGGCTCAGTCAGAAGAACATGCAACTATTTATTTATTTATTTACAACTATTTTTTAAAAATTATTTATTTATTTGAGAGAGAGAGAGAGAGATCACAAGAAGAGGAAGCTGCTGATGTTGAGAGAAAATCCCACTAAGCACAGGGCTGGATGCAGGACCAGATCCAGGACTCATGAGATCAGGACCTGACTCAAACCAGAAGTTGGATGCTCAACTGACTAAGCCACTTAGGTGCCCCATGATCATGCAATTCTTGATATTGGGATCATGAGTTTGAGCCCCACATTGGGTGTAGAGATTACTAAAACAAACAAAACTGAAACATAGTTGGTATTTAAAGTCATTGTCCTTGGTGAGATCTCCAAGGAAGAGAATAAAGATAGAGTAGTGGGCCTAGGCTAAGCTCTGGGTTGCCCCAGTATTAACAGGTCTGATAAAGGAGGACGCGTATGCAAATAAAATTAATGATTGGTCATTGAGGTGGGAGGAAAGCGTAAGGAAATTGTTGTGTGGGAGGGAGTGATCACCAGTGACAAATGCAACTCGAAGGATGTGCAAGATGAGTGCAGAGATGCAGCCATGATATTTGACAACATGGAAACCCTTGTTACAATTTTATAGTGGCTAATGTCATAGGATAAGGCCAATAAAGCCATGCCTTTGTGTAATGCCTTACATTTTAACCATTTTCTTGTTCATTATTCCACGTGATCTTTTTCACAACCATGTTACATAATGGGGATAGAATCCTATTATATTATCTTATGACAAAACCATTGTTCAGAGAAGTTAAATGACTTAGCCAAGGTTTTATATCTAGTAAGTAGCAGAAGTAGGACCTGAGCCCAGACTTGTAGTCTACTGTTTTCTACTCTTTTATGTTATATTAAAAAGCTAATGTTGCCAGTGGATTGACATTCCTCAAATGTAGACCCATCAAATACTGGTCAGCATGTTAGGATTTCTTTTTAGACTTTCTTGCCTATTAGGGAAACCACGTAGTCAATTTACATATTTGCAAAGAAAATAGCGTTTTTACTAAGAAATAATATTTATCAGAATATAATTTTGTCCACAGATTTATTATTTATTTATTATTTATAATTTTAGTTATCTGTTGGATGGTAACAACCAGCCTCAAAATGTAGTGGCTTAGAACAATTATTTCTTATATCTCATGATTTTGTGGGTATAGAGTTTAAGCAAGCCTTGGCTAGGTGATTCTTCTGTTCCTTGTGGTATTGACTAAGGTCATTTAGATTTGCTTGCAGATGTTGGTTCTGGAAGGTCCAAAGTGATTTCATTCTCTTGTCTGGGTGTTTGATAGGTATAGCCAGAAGTTTCACTCAGATGGGATTAAAGACTAGAGCATCTATGTGTGGTCTTTCAGTATGGAGGCCTCAGGGTAGTAGAATTTATTGTATGGGAATTCAGTCTAAGAGGGTACATTACAGTGAATACATAGGAAGTTGCATGGCTTTTAGGATAGCTTCATATGTCTTAGCATCACTTCTGTTGTAATTAGTTGGTTTCCATAAGTCCACCCAGATTCAAGGAGAGAGGACATAGATCCTATACCATGGAGGAAGGCGGGTCAAAAAATGTTTTAAAACCACTGCAGTTATAAATGACAATTCTAGCAAGTAAATTGTCATCTGGTTGACATTTATTATATCTTGGAGGTTGAAAGAGTGAAAAAGGTCCCTACCCAACACGAGTAGCTGGTAACAGCAGATCTTTTGGCAGGTTTGGGGGACCATCTCCAATGTTCCAGAGTTACTGTGCTGAATATTTTTTTAAAAGATTTTATTTATTTATTCATGAGAGACACAGAGAAAGGCAGAGGAAGAAGCAGGCTCCTACAGGGAGTCCAATGCAGGACTCGATCCCAGGACCCTGGAATCACTACCTGAGTGAAAGGCAGATGCTCAACCACTGAGTCACCCAGACATCCCACTGTGCTGAATATTTAACAGAGCTCTTAGGCTTCCACAGATACACTAAAGTAGATGAGAGATTGGTTTCTTCATCTTTTCCTTGGAATATAGTTCAAAAAGAAATGAGCCCGCGTAGACTAATAGGAGTATAGATTCTATGTCCAATTTGATCTGGATATAAACCATTATCATTGTGCAAATTATTTTACCCTTCTGAGCCTCAGTTTCTTATCTATAAAATGAGCAATATCTCATGGGGTTAATGGATTAAGGGGAGAAGTAGAAGGCCTGCTGATTTGCTTCCCAGATAGAATAAGTGATGGACATTGAAAAAAGATAAGCTGTGGACAAATGCGTCAGCAAATGTGTAGGTAGCCACTAATAGAACCACTCCAACATAGGCTTTCCTGAAGTGGCTTTCATGGAAATTGAAAGAATATAGAGAAATCATGGGAAGGTTTTTGTTATATGAAGAAAGGATTATGTGGTCCATTTGGGAAGTGTTGGGTTTAACAAAATTCACAGAAGTCCGTTGGGCTTCTTACTTCCTTCTTACAGTTTTCTCAGAATCATTAATATTGATTGTGATTGTACAAGAGGGAAGATAGTGTATACAGTGTTTTCCAAACTTATCTGTCCAGGGATCATTTTTCCTATAGAATCTTTTAGGGCGGGGATCCCTTGGTGGCTCAGTGGTTTGGTGCTTGCCTTCGGCCCAGGGTGTGGTCCTGGAGTCCTGGGATGAGTACTGCGTTGGGCTCCCTGCATGGAGCCTGCTTCTCCCTCTGCCTGTGTCCCTGCCTCTCTCCCTCTCTGTGTTTCTCATGAATAAATGCACAAAATCTTTAAAAAAAATCTTTTAGGGCTAGTATTTCAGGGAGAACATTTGGGCAAACATTGATTTAATGACAAAGTAATATCAACATGCACATTACAAATACGGACCTAAAAACAATAGTCTTTGAGAAGCATGTTAAAGTTACTTTCTTATAATTAATTATTGTTAATACTAACATTACCAAAAAAGGCTGGAAGTGCTTTTAGTCTTATTTAAAATGGTAACATATGGGGGATCCCTGGGTGGCTCAGCGGTTTAGCGCCTGCCTTTGGCCCAGGGCGCGATCCTGGAGTCCCGGGATCGAGTCCCGTGTCGGGCTCCCGGCATGGAGCCTGCTTCTCCCTCTGCCTGTGTCTCTGCCTCTCTCTCTCTCTTTGTCTATCATGAATAAATAAATAAATCTTAAAAAAAAATAAAATGGTAACATACGAACAAAATACTGACACAGTTCAATATTATACAACAAGTGAATTTCCATATAGGAGCAGAATCTATGAGTTTCTTTTTTTTTAATTTTTATTTATTTATGATAGTCACACACACACAGAGAGGCAGAGACACAGGCAGAGGGAGAAGCAGGCTCCATGCACCGGGAGCCCGATGTGGGATTCGATCCCGGGTCTCCAGGATCACGCCCTGGGCCAAAGGCAGGCGCTAAACCGCTGCGCCACCCAGGGATCCCGAATCTATGAGTTTCTAATCACAAATGCTCCTGATAACAGCTAATTAATATATTAGGGAAATATTGATTGATCATCTCCTACATACCAGGCACTGTTTCAGGTGCATTGAACAAAGCAGACAAAATTCTTGTTTTTATAGAAACTCTTGTCCTTTTATTCTAGTTGGGTAAGACAGCAAATAATGAACATAGTTACATAGTCTATTAGAAAGTGATAGGCATATGGAAAAAATAGAGCAGAACAAAGAGGATAGAGTGTGTTAGTGGTTTTTGGTGACGGTTTATAAATTTAAATAGGCATTCAGAATTGGCCTAATTGAGAAGATGGAATTTGAGTAATTATTTGAAGGGAATGCAAGGGCCCTGAGGCTGGGGGCCAGTAAGGAAGGTAGTAGGGCAGGAGTAGGTAAGAGATGAGAAGAATGATTACAGATAAGATCAGAGAAGTAATGGGGACCAGCCTGGGTAGATCTTTGCGGACTCACATAAGAAATTATAGCCCTACATGAGATGGGAATGCATGTGGCCATGTAAGCAGAAGAGTTAAATAATCTGATTTACATTTTGAAATGATCTCCTTTGCTGCTAAATGAACATGGACTGTAGGAGGCGTTAGTGGTAGCAGGGAGACAATGGTAGACCATTACAATAATTTAGAGGAAAGTCAGCAATGGTGGGAGCAGTGCATATGGTAAGGAGGTGAGATACAGATCTTTTGAATATGGAGCAAACAAGATATCCTGATGGATTACCTGTGGGTGTGCAAGATAGGAGCCACCACTGGATGGGATAGAGAATGCTGTGAGCAGGGAAGATTTTGGGGAAAAACAAACTTTCAGTTTTGGATATGCTGAATTTGAAATGTCTTTTATATATTCAGTTGGCGATAACTAATAGACTTTCATCATATATGAATCTAGACTTTAGGAGTGAGATCTGGGCTGAGACGTGAATTTGGTTGTCTTTGGCGTATGGGTGGTACCTAAAGCCATGACACTTAACATCAATGCTGGTTCCTGATTCCTTGTATGCTTTGGGTCTTACATCAAAGCTCAGCCTATGATTTCAGGAATAGGTTGAGGCAGACTTCTGGTGACCCCAGTACTTTGGGTGATGAGTATGTTCCACAGAAGGTGCCTGGAGGAGCAGGCTGTGCATGGTGCCAGTGTACAAAGTGGAATGAGTGAGCCTCAGGATGTATTGGCTAAGGCATTGGTAACTTGGTTTAGAAAAGTCACTTGACCTTAGGACACTTCTCCCCTTTTAAACTGGGTAAAGGGTGAGAAACTCCTACTCTAAGTTTTTTCTTTTCTTTAGCTGTTTTATATTGGATTAGGAATTTATATTTATGGAGATATTTCTCATCTGCTCTATTCTGGTTTTGTTTTGGCCACTTTACCTGCCAGGCTGCTTATTGGAGCCCTACAGCTGGACTCTAAATAAAAGTCAACCTTTTGGATTAAAAAAAAGATATTAAAAGTACAATATTAATTGATCATTTAACCTCCATTTCATTGTAGATGATGCTGGCTGAGTATCAGAGAGTGAAGTCAAAAATGCCTCCCACCATTGAGCAACTGATGGTCCATCATTTGGCGAAAGTGGATGAAGCTCTCCAACCTGGTCTGGCTGCAATCACTTGGGCTTCACTGAACATTGAAACATACTTAAAAAATGCTTTTGCAAAGATCAGTAAGTCTGTCTGAATGGTTATTATTTCTCATTTTGAAAGGCTGAGTTCTTAATGTCTATTGTATAATTTCTTCTAGATACTGTGATATAAATAATGAAATGGGAGTGTTGTTCATAAGCTGTTCCCTAGGAAATTTTACCAAACTACATGAACTCATTCATTTCCTGGAAACTATACATACTCACTTTTTAATTTTATCCCCAGAGATAACCTACATTTAAAAATTATACTTATTGTTGGACACTAGACTTTTTATATAAGATGGTCGGGTAAAGTTGGAAAACTGATCCCAAAATTCTGAGTGAATTCTAATGTGGTAGAGATGCAAGCAGAAAGAGTGAGTTTAGAACCCAGTTCCTTTGCCTCTAAACCAATAGTCTTTCCAAAATACATCTCCCTGGGAACCAGAACAGGAGGAAAGAGGCTAACATTCTAGAAGGAGGTATTTATAAAAGGTATCAAAACTTCTTAGTACGAGTTTTCACAACCAAATGAGAAGGCTACCAAGGTAGATTTTAGTACTCTTCTCCCTAGAGAATATTAGGATTGGAATGTTTACATTTGGAAGTTTTATTACTATGCTAGGTGGAGACAGGACCTAATTTCTAAAAAAGCTCTCCTTAGTTCTTTGATTCTGTTTTCTTTTTGTGATTTAAGTGAAATATTTGAGATTGATGTCAAACAATTGATGTCAGATTGAGAAGAGTCCCAAAATGACTCTTAGGGAGTTGAAAATTAAAGTATCAGCTGAGATAGTTCCTTGTGGAGGCCTGGGGGAGAATTCTTTCCGGCAACCAGAGTCCCCATACAACCTTTGGCTCATGGTCACTCTGTCCTCAAAGCCAGCAGCATAGTATTCTTAAATCTCTTTCTCTCTGTTTCTCTGCTTCCATAGGCACATTGTCTTCTGACTTTCCTGCCTCCCTCTTATAAAGACTCCTATGGCTACACTGGCCCCACCTAGTGTAGATAACTCCCACCTAGATAATTTAGGACAGTTACTACAACTCAAGATCCTTAACTTGATCATGCAAAGTCCCCTTTGCCATATCATGTAGCATTCACAGGAGAGTAAGACATGGACATCTTGGGGGGGGGGGTAGATCACAGATGTCCTTCAGAAACTCTAAAGAATTATATTCAGCACGTATACTCACTAATGTATTGGCTCTCTTTTAGTAGGAAATAAGGTTACCAGGCAGAACTTTTTGGTATTTTGGTTTTAGCTCAGAAATGATTGAAAACCTTTAGGGCCTTATTCTTTAGAAAGCAAAGGTATGTATTTAAGGGAGTGTATAACATCTTTGATACATCATGAGTATATAGCATGGACTTCTCTGCATTCAATTTTAATTTCATTCCCCAGACAAAAGCAATAGCAGGAAAAAAAAAAGAATTCACTCTATCTGTTGAAGCTGTATTACAGCTTAATATAGCTCCTTAGATGGAGCTTTATTAACCGTCATTCCTACTTTTGATATAAAAGTGTTAATTTCCTCTAGAATTGACCTTTCTGTCTATGGAACTTAGTGTTCAATATTACTTTAGCACAACTTTAAAAAATATACCTTATAATAGTAACTGTAAAAGAAAACTCGAGGGAATTTCACATCAATAATATCTGTTGGGGTGCCTGGGCTGGCTCAGTTGGCAGAGCATGTGACTCTTTATCTCGAGGTTGTTGAGTTTGAGCCCCACATTGGGTATGGAGGTTACTTAAAAATAAAATCTTAAAAAAGAATATCTGTTGAAGGGGCATCTGGGTGGCTCTGCTGGCACCTGGGTGGCTCTGCTGGTCATGCTGTCTGCCTTCTGCTCAGGTCATGCTCTTGGGGTTCTGGGATCGAGCTCTGCATCGGGCTCCCTGCTCAGCTGGAGTCTGCCTCTCCCTCTCCATCTGCCTCTCGCCCAGCTCATGCTCTCTCTTGCACTCTCTCTCTCTCACTCTCAAATAAATGAAAAAAAATCTTAAAAAAAGAATATCTGTTGAATACCTCCTGTGGAATAGGCACAGAGCTGTGTTGAAGAAGCAAGGATGACAAAGAGGAATTCCAGAAGGAGAAAAGACACATGACAAGTAGGCAGTATGGTACATGTGGTGTTGGAAGGATGCTCGGGGGTCAGTGCCAGTGAAGGAGGAGGAGGCCCCTGGAAATACGTGCAGATTCCCAGTAAGCATCCTGCAGGAGCTGCATTCAAGCCAGCTCTTTAAGTCTGAGTCAGAGTGAGGTAGGTGGAGAGAGTCAGAGCTGGAAGTCAGTTAGAGGAAGGACAGTGTGTGCAAAAACCTAGTGAGAAATAGCAGTCTGGAGCGACTTTAATCCTGGTTTCACTACTGTAGTTTAGTTGTGTGCATTTTTATTTATTTATATTTATTTATTTATTTATTTATTTATTTATTTATTTATTTATTTTTACGTAGAAAAGCAATTTATTCCATTATAAGCACTTACACAGTTAGTCATGGGGAGTAACAGGCCTGCTGGTGAAACAGGTCACCCAAAATAGAGATGGTACCAAACTAGTGGTCAAGGACTAACTCCTAAAAAAAAAAAAAAAAAAAAAGCAACTCTTATCCAGGATTATTTTAATTTTAAAAACAAATACAAGCTATCAATTCACTCTTCTCAACTCAACTGGACAGTCTACCTGTGGTATAACTGTCAGGTAAAAACATACATCTTTACAACTTGGTGGTCCCAAGTTTTAAAAAAAAAAACATTTCACAGAAAGGAAAGAAATATGAAAACAGCTCAAGAAATACACTAACAAGCAAAAATATATGGGGAAAGAGGAACACATAGTTTTGACTTAACTGAAGAAACTGAGAGGAGACTGGTCTACATAGGAAAATGTGCATCCTGGAAAGTCAGGTGTGAAGTTTTTAGAATAGGAATTTATATGACTTGAATCTCCCCTATTTCCTGAATAAAAACGACATCTTGTGGTATTTATACTTCATGGCTCAGACACCTACCTCACTTGGCTCTATTCCTTCCTCACTTTAGCCTTTACTTAAAGGAGTCTGAAAAACTTGGGGATATGGCCTAAGAAGAAAAATAACCACACACAATATTCCCCTTTCTGTGGCTACTTAGACCTTTGTTACTAGAAAATTCCTGAAGAAAATTTAAATATAAGTCTGTGGCTTTAGTGAATCAAGTCCCCCAGTTAATATTTAGAAAACACCCTCTGTTTGGGCTAATAACATTGTTGATGGTACCTATCACAGAGGGATAGCCAAACAAAGTCTGTGTCTCAAAACCAGTGTTAAATCAATCTCAGGGTTGAGAGGAAAAAAAAAGGGGAGTCTAAAATCACAAGAAGTGCAGACATATCTAGGACCCTTGTCCTTCTGGATCCACGCTTCCTTCAGGGTCTTCATCATTATAAATGTTCTCTGCCATTTGCCACACTTGCATGATATTATCTTCTGATACAGAACAAATCACCCAAGGTTCATTGGGATTCCAGGAGAAATCAGATATCTTGGCAATGTGACCACCGTGAATAAACAACAATTCTGGTGGCCCATCTTCTGCATCTTCTGGGGATTGTTCCTCTCCGATTTTACTTAAATCCCAGACATTCAGTCTGCGATCAGTACCACTGGAAGCCAAAATAGTCTCATTGTGAGGAGACCACTGAATCTGGAATATTTCATCCTTATGTGATTCAAAGGAATGCAACTTAAGTTTCAGATTTCTTAGATCCCACAAGGCAACAGTCTTGTCGGCTGATCCTGTGGCAAGAATGAACTCACTATAAGGATTGAAAGATAGGCAGTTCACTTCAGCAGTGTGAGCATCAACTGAGTGGCTTGGTTTGGAAGTATTGTTTGAACGAGTATCCCAGATCATAAGTTTCTGATCATCACCAACTGACCCAAACAGAGACTCATGAAGCAGATGCCAGGAAACATCTTCTACTACTGCTGTATGCCCTGTAAAGATGGTCTTCGCATCCACAACTTTTCCTTCCTTTGGAACAGCACTGATGTCCCAGAGGCAGATGGTGTGGTCATCTGAAGCACTAAGTAAGTGCCCACTGAGATTTAGGTTCCAAGAAAGTCCATAGCCTTCCTTCTGATGTCCACGGAGACGCAAGTCTGGGTTGCACTCTCCAGAAAGGTCTGGTTTGGAAGGATGTTTTGTATAGTCAAAAACAAGAACATCACTGGATGGAGTCTTTCTTGCAATGATGCAAGGGTTCTGGGGCATATAACGTGCCCGGTTCACTTCTCCTTCATGGTTGATTTTGATTTCTATTTCAATTTTTCCACTAACTGAGCCAAAACCTCCAAATTCTCCTTTCTCACTGTCGTAGTGTGAAGCATCAAACTGAGCATCATCGTTAGGAGCTGCACACTGGCTATCACAAGATGGTTTTGTTCATCCGACGTGTGTGTTCCCAGGACAAGTCGATGAATGCTGAAGTCTTTCCCTTCTGGTCTGGTTACATCTGGAAGCCACTGTGCAGTTAGGCTAGGCCACTCCAGAGCATGGGTCATCACCAAATCGTAAAGAAAAGGGGTGTTCTTTTTCCATATTTTGTACTCTTCGTTGATCACACGTTCCTCTACTGCGTCATCAAAGGCTGCTTCCTTGTGGGCCATGGCGGGCAGGCGAGCCGGGGGGATCCCGGGGTCGAGCGCTGTGGGAGGGGCGGGGAGGCTACCTGTGTGCATTTTTATAAAAGAGATTTAGTTGAGAGAGAGAGCATGCATGAGAGCAGGGGGTGGGGAGGGGCAGTGGGGGAGGGAGAGAGAGAATCTCAAGCAGAGCCTGGAGGAGGCTTCAGCTCATGACCCTGAGATCACCACCTGAGCCAAAACCAAGAGTCGGAGGCTTAACCAACTGCCACCCAGGTGCTCCAGTCATGTGCATTAAAAAAAAAAAACAAAATGCTTAATCTCTTTCATTCACTTTTATTTTTTCCAAAGAGGACCTGGAATTGCTGCTTGACAGAGTCAATGATCTGATGGAGTTCCGCATTGATGCTGTTCTGGAAGAAATGAGCAGCACGCCACTTTGCCAGCTGCCCCAGGAGGAGCCACTTACCTGCGCAGAGTTCCTTCAAATGACAAAGGTTATTAGGAAATAGATGCTTTTTTTTTTTTAAATTTATGATAGGCACTCACACACACACACAGAGAGAGAGAGAGAGAGAGAGAAGCAGGCTCCATGCACCGGGAGCCCGACGTGGGATTCGATCCCAGGTCTCCAGGATCGCGCCCTGGGCCAAAGGCAGGCGCCAAACCGCTGCGCCACCCAGGGATCCCAGGAAATGGATGCTTTTATTAATTTTTTTTTGAGAGAGAGTGTAAGAGGTGGGGAGGAGCAGAGGGAGAGGGAGGCACCCTCTGCCTAAAATGACCCAAATTCCATATACCCAGAAGGAAGACAGATATGCAGCTTTAACCGCACTGTTTGTGCAGGCGGTATAGACACAGTGAGCCAGTCTGACCAGCTGGGGAGCCTTGGGAACCTTCCCGACATCCAGGCCTCCAGACACCAGCCAGAGACCAACCTGGCAAGCAGAATAGCAGTCAGGCCTGTCATTGTAACTCTTTCCTGCATATGGGGTAATCTTCAGTTTACATTAAATTACTATTAGGTAAACAAAATTAAATGTCTGCATTTTAGAAATTCCAGTTTCTTCCTTTTCTCAGATTCATGAACTGTGTCTAGACCCCAATCTCCCCTAGTGCCCCTGCTCATTGGTCATGAGTTTTTTTTTCTGGGGGGAGGACATGGGGTCAGGGAGTTGGGTGATTCCATGTGTCATTTGCTTTGTGCTATAGGAATCAAGGTCATTAGCTGAGTATGTGGGAGAGGATGGTGTAAAGATTTGAGGACACAGGATTTGAGGATACAGCTGTTATGGGGCCTGGTAGAGGAATGTGACTATAGCCATGTAGAATAATTGCCTGGGTAGCATTAGGGGCCTGACTGAATTTGGGGACCATGGATTCCCAGTACAAGGCACCTGCATTGCCTTGACCTGTGCATGCAAGTGGAGAGGGTTGGTTACCTGGTTCATGTGGGTTGGGCTTCTCCTGGGTGGGGCAGTGGAAGGCTGAGAGAGTGATGGAAGTGAAGATTTTGACAAAAGAATGGTTGAAGTGAGAAGCCATGTTGTTAGGCAATGGTGTGTAGAGTGAGGGGATTTAAGATCCAGACTTTAAAAAATATTAGCGATCTCTTAGAGAACAAGGAGCTGGTTTCTATGGAATGAGATGAGCAAGCTTGGCAAATGTAGATCTTATGATTCTGTGTGATTTGCTGACCAATAATAAAAACAAATACTTTCTGAGTATTTACCAGTCACAATTCTAGTATTTTACATATGTTACCTTATGAAATACTCCCACAACATAGGTAGGTTTTACCATAATCACCACTTTTCAGATTGGGAACCAGAGATTTTCCAGAATCATACAAAGCTAGGATTTGAACCCAGGGATTTTGGTGTCAGAATCTATACTTGTTACTGGATGGTGCTAACCCTATCCCATCCCTTACCCAGTCTCTGACCTGCCTCTTTTTCATAATTGTCTCAAGGCTAGGGATGGAGGTTGATAGTTAGGTGAAGTTCTGAGTTGGGAGTGAAGTTCTTATTTTGTATTTTATTTGATGATAAAGGAGTTTAATAGTTTATTTCAGGACACATCAGAATGTTCCTATGTTAATTTTATCAAAATGCCATGTGCCCTGCAGCAGTGGAGTAGAGGTCAAAGTCATTGGTGATGAGGAAGTAAATGAGCCATGAAGCTGATGTTTGGAGTAGATGGTCCATGAGGACATTAGAAGAGTCTAAAAATGAGTAATGGTAGGACTTGGAAAGGAACTGGAGACTGTGACCAACTAACAGAGTCTATTATTGCATGGGCTTATTGTCCAACTAAGTGGTAAATCACTGACTGCCTACACCATCTGTCTCTATCTAAACCTGTCCATCCATCATCCATCCATCCATCCATCCATCCATCCATCCATCCATCCATCCATCCATTATCTATCTGTCTCTCTGTCTCTACAGAATCGATCACAGTGGCCCAATCATATTCGTTCATGTTTGTTAAATCTCATTCTTGAGAAACATAGAATCTCATGGGAGGGGAGAGGAATCTCTGAAATTAATTAGAGGCTGGATGTGGCTTGTTGCCAAAGGTGAGGAGAGAAGGAAGCCTAGCTAGGGCAGATTGATGTGAAATAAAGGACACTTCATGCAAAGAGAGGCTGCTAATAAACTTTCGGAGGTATTTCCCCCACTGTTTGAGAAGTTAAGTGTAATTTTGGTCTACCTGTGGGGTTCCAGTTGGTTTCCTATGTTTGATGCATTCTTTTATGGGATGCCTGCTCTGGGTTTGTGTGACTTGTGGGGCCAAACATCGTTGGAGGCTAAAATCATCTAGACACTGAATCTATGGCCTTATTACTGTTAACTGATATGGTCTCAAGAGCTAGATAAACAAATATGACACCCTGGTAATTGTTTTTTTTTTTTTTTTTTTTGGTAGGACCTTTGTGTAAAGGGTGCTCAGATATTAAATTTTAAAAGCTCATTAGTGGAGGAAGCAGTGAATGAGCTAATAAATATGTTGCTGGATGGGGAAGTTCTATCCAAAGAAGAAAGTGACAAAGTATCTGATGCGAATAGGGCTGATTCAAAAACTGAAAGTTCAGGTAAGAAATGGGGTCATGGAAGGGTCTTATTTTTTTTAGGACATTACTGAAAACTAAAATTTCATTTTCTACATAGTGATTAATTTCACACTTCTGTAAACACTCTCCTAGGTTTATAAGGACAATTATAAATTCAAAATTATAATTCTGAGCATATTGCCATTCATCCTATTATTTTTAAAATTTTATTTAAATTCAGTTTGCCAACATAGAATATAACACTGAGTGCTCATCGCATTACATGCCCTCCTTAGTGCCCATTGCCCAGTCACCCCATCCCCCCACCCACCTTCTCTCCAGCAACCCTTTGTTTGTTTCCCAGAGTCAGGAGTCTCTCATGATTTGTCTTCCTCTCTAATTTTTCCCCACTCAGTTACCCCCCTTCCCTTATGGTCCCTTTCATTAGTTCTTATATTCCACATGTGAGTGAAACCATATGATAATTGTCTTTCTCTAATTGACTTATTTCACTCAGCATAATACCCTCCAGTACTATCCACGTCAAAGCAAATGGTGGGTATTCGTTCTTTCTGACAGCTGAGTGATATTCCATTGTATATATAGACCACATCTTCTTTATCCATTCATCTGTTGAAGGACACCTCAACCCTTTTCACAGTTTGGCCATTGTACATTGCTGCTATGAACATTGGGGTGCAGGTGTCCTGTCATTTCACTACTTCTGTATCTTTGGGGTAAATCCCCAGCAGTGCAATTGCTGGGTCGTAGGGTAGCTCTATTTTTTAACTTCTTCAGGAACCTCCACACAGTTTTCCAGAGTGGCTGCACCAGCTTGTATTCCCACCAGTAGTGCAAGATGGCTCCCCTTTCTTCACATCCTCTCCAACATTTGTTATTTCCTATCTTGTTAATTTTCACCATTCTCACTGGTGTGAGGTGGTATCTCATTGTATTTCTCTGATGGCAAGTGATGCGGAGCATTTTCTCATGTGCTTGTTGGGCACATGTATGTCTTCTCTGGTGAAATTTCTTTTCATGTCCTCTGCCCATTTCTTGACTGGATTGTTTGTTTTTTGGATGTTTAGTTTGATAAGTTCTTTATAGATCTTGGATACTAGTCCTTTATCTGATATGTTATTTGCAAATGTCTTTTCCCATTTTGTATGTTGTCTTTTAGTGTTGTTGACTGTTTCCTTTGCTGCGCAGAAGCCTTTTATTTTGATGAAGTCCCAGTAGTTCATTATTGCTTTTGTTTCCCTTGCCTTTATAGATGTGTCTTGCAAGAAGTTGCTGTGGCTGACATCAAAAAGGGTGCTGCCTGTGTTTTTCTCTTGGATTTCAATGGATTCCTGTTTCACATTTAGATATTTCATCCATTTTGAGTTTAGCTTTGTGTTTGGTGTAAGACAGTGGTCCGGTTTCATTCTTCTGCATGTGACTGTTCAATTTTCCCAACACCATTTATTGAAGAGAGTTTTTTCCCATTGGATATTCTCTCCTGCTTTGTTAAAGATGAATTGACCATATAGTTGAGGGCCCATTTCTGGGTTCCCTATACTGTTCTGATCTATGTGTTTGTTTTTGTGCCAGTACCACTTGTCTTGATGGTCATAGCTTGGTAATACAGTTTGAAGTCAGGCATTGTGATGACCGCAGCTTTGTTTTGTTTTTTTTTTTTTAACATTCCTTTGGCTACTCAGGGTCTTTTTTTGGGATTATTTGTTCCAACTCTGTGAAGAAAGTCCATGCTATTTTGACAGGGATTGCACTGAATGTATAAATTGCTCTGGGTAGCATTGATATTTTCACAATATTTATTCTTCCAATCCTCAAGCATGGAATGTTTTCCCATCCCTTTGTGTCTTCCTTAATTTCTTTCCTAAGTGTTTTGTATTTATTAGAGTACAGATCCTTTACCTCTTTGGTTAGGTATTCCTTCCTAGGTATCTTAATGGTTTTTGGTGTAGCTATAAATGGAATTGACTCCTTAATTTCTTTTTCTTCTGTCTCATTGTTAGTGTATAGAAATGCAACTGATTTCTGTGCAAATTTTGCATCCTGCCACATTGCTGAATTGCTGTATGAGTTCTAGCAATTTTGGGGACAAGTCTTTTGGGTTCTCTATATACTGTATTATGTCATCTGCAAAGAGGGAGAGTTTGGTTTCTTTTTTTGCCAATTTGAACCTTTTATTTCTTTTTGTTGTCTGATTGCTGAGGCTAGGACTTCTAGTACTATGTTGAACAACAGTCATCCCATTATTTTCCTTATCAGTAGAGTAGGATGGATGATGGGTTGGAATTACCATTGGAGCACATCTGTCTATACTAAAGCAAAGCTTTTGTGGGACAGATGAAGACACTGAGAGGCAGAGAAGGAAAGTGCTTCTCCCAAGACTTTATGGCTATTGATGGAAGAGAGAACATCAGAACCCAGGTCCCTGAGGTCTGATCTTGCTTTTACAGCCCTAGCTCCCACCTCTCCTCCTGTTTCCTCACATTGAGGAGGAGAGGCCTCTTTTGGCCCACCTGGTACCCTAGTTTCCTCTTCCTATTCTTTGATGGGCTTGCTTTCTAGGAAATCTGATGTCTAAGTATTATTAAACTTGCATGTAATTATCTTAGTTTTTTTCTCTTTAATTGCAGTAGATGGTTCTGTTTTTTCCCATCTCTCTCAATTTTCTCATCTCCTAACAGCAAAGACAGAAGAAGGAAAATCTGACACCTTGACATCACCCTTGAGAGCCCCAGCAGGCCTCCTGCCTTTGACGACAATCCTGAGAAAGAAGAAGGAGATGGAAATGTTAGAGGAGGAGGCCTGTGGGTTGCTCTCCCATTTCAACCACCAAAACGTGGATGCACTTCTGAGAGTTACAAGGAATGCACTAGAGGCCATCCGCAGGCGTATTCATTCCTCTAATACAATGAACTTCCTGGGTAATAATTCAATACAGTTTTCCTACTGGCAGGCCAGGCATGGTTGCTGCTTGTGTGTGTGTGTGTGTGTGTGTATTCCTATTATTTTAAAATATTTTTAAAAACCACCATTTATTGAGAGCCTCCTTCTAAAATTATACGTTATGAACTTTGATTATTCCAGGAGTTCTATGAAGTATATCTTATTAATCCATATTCTCCAAAGCAGAACATTTCTTTACTATTTTTTGTGTCAATTTAGTACTTTCCAGCCAATTTTTTCATTCCTAATACAATCATCTTCTCCTCTGCACAGTTCAGAAAAAGGTGTTGTGTTTCCCAGATGAGCCCCCCAAATTCATCAAATCTAGAGACATTCTGAAATTAAATTTGTTTTTTCAAAGATTTTATTTATTTATTCATGAGACAGACAGAGAGAGAGAAAGGCAGAAACATAGGAGATACAGGAAGAGGGAGAAGCAGGCTCCATGTAGGGAGCCCAATGTGGGACTCGATCCTGGGACTCCAGGATCACTCCCTGAGCCTAAGGCAGACACTTAACCGCTGAGCCACCTAGGTGTCCCTGAAATTAAATTTTAAATTAAAAATTAAAATACATTATTAATCAAAATAGAAAAATAATAGAGTGATAAATCCTTTTTATTTATTTTGAATATTGGTATTTAAAGGGAAGCATCTCTATTACTTAATTAAAAGTAGATGAGTAAAAGTGGATACACCAAAGGAATTTTTTGATTGGTAGCATGGCTTACTATGTTTTGTTTCTCTTTGGAATAGAAGAATGTTCTTTTATTTAACACAGGAATGTTATTAGAACTTACCAAGCATTATATGCTGAATATTAAATCACATGTCTTTCCCAGCTTTATATATTCTAGTATTTCCAACTGTATAGAGTTATACACACACACACACACACACACACACACACACACACATCTACACGTATATCTATGTCTCTACCAATACTTATATGTATATGCAACTTTAAAAGCCACTTGGATATAAATGGTGAGTTACACTTTATTTCTTCTCCACTCTAACTGCTCCCAGTTTGGATTAAACACACTGTGGTAGAAAAGGCATATGTTTTATTTGAAATTCCAAACTGGTTATTTGTTCTGACTTTGGCTTTTTCTGACAGCTTTCTTAGTCTTCATGCCTCGCTTCCTTATTCTACATTTAACTAATTTGTTGGCATGCTGGTATATGGACAGCATTATTTTCAGTTTTTTAGATAACAGTTTACATAATTAAGCCAGATTCTACATAGTGGGTGGCCTTTTAAGGAGGGTGTATCAGTGGGGATCCCTGGGTGGCGCAGCGGTTTAGCGCCTGCCTTTGGCCCAGGGCGCGATCCTGGAGACCCGGGATCGAATCCCACGTCGGGCTCCCAGTGCATGGAGCCTGCTTCTCCCTCTGCCTATGTCTCTGCCTCTCTCTCTCTCTCTGTGTGAATATCATAAATAAATAAATAAAATTTAAAAAAGGAGGGTGTATCAGTAGATTGTATCAGCAGAAAATGTGTTGGGTCCTGCTGAACTGCTGTTGTATTGAGCAAAACATATTTCTCCATTACTTTTCATCCATTCCTCAAATATTTGTCTGATTATATACCTATTATGTATTGTTCTAAGTACCTTAATTTTTCCCCAGCTTAAAATGAAATAAACTCCATTTTATTTGTAAAAAAACAAAAAATAGTAAGGCTTCCCTCTGTTATGTTAATTCAGACAGTAAGAGTACATCCAGAATCAAGCAGAACAGCCTGCCCATTTTCCGGGCAAGCATCACTCTGGCCATTCCCAACATTGCCATGGCCCCTGCCCTGGAAGACATACAGCAGACGCTGAACAAAGCTGTGGAGTGCATAGTCCATGTCACTAAGGGGGTCAGACAATGGAGCAGTGAGCTGTTGTCCAAGGTGGGTATGGATGAAGGAATCATTTCACATGGAAGCTACTTCTTTTATGGATGGATCCAAGCTGAAAAATATCCTTTCACTTTGTAGAAAAAGATGGAGGAAAGAAAAATGACCGCTTTGCAGGATAATGACAGTGATTCTGAGATTGAAATGGAAGAAAATGAACCTCCTGGTGAGTGTTCCTTTGGTTCTTTTTAACCAGTCGTTGAAAACCAACACTGAGGGAGTTAAAATGTATTTTCCCTCCATGCAATTCTTACATCAGTGTTGATTAGAATATTAATCTGCGAGCCAGTTTTAAATGAATATAAAATAAAAATCCATGTATTTTATTATCACTATTATAAATTGTGTATCTATAGTGTATACATCACAGATGTGGCTGCCTCACTGATTTCTGGTCCAGTGTGATGATAGGAATGGGGGTATAATAAGGACTTCAGTCTCACAGTTTAAAGAAAAACTTATCACAATGAATATTTTCTGACATTTAAGAGATATTTTGTATTTTAACCCATACTGTGTCCTGTTATGCTAACATGTTGTGATGTTTGCTGTATATCCTATGGTTTTCACTTATACTCTGTAAAATTAGAGAACATATGCTATCTAAGTTGCTAATGACATTAAATGTTAACCTTGAGTCCTTCAAACTCATTCTAAGGAAAACCTGCAAAAGGCAGATCTCATTCACTTATTGTTCATTACCCCTGTGTGATAAATCAACTAACCCTGAGGAGAACTGAAGAGGTTCTGCTTTAAAACAGTCTGTTATGGGGCAGCCCCGGTGGCGCAGCAGTTAGTGCTGCCTGCAGCCCACGGTGTGATCCTGGAGACCCTGGATCGAGTCCCACGTCGGGCTCCCTGCATGGAGCCTGCTTCTCCCTCTGCGTGTGTCTCTGCCTCTGTCTCTCACTCTGTATCTCTCATGAGTAAATAAAACAAAATCTTTAAAAAAAAAACCAGTCTGTTATGGAGGAGGATAAAGATAGCTCGAAACACTTGGTCCACAACTTACAATATTATTTATTTAAGCCACAAAGACATATGTTATTATGTTAATTTCAATTTTTATGTTATGTGGAAACACTGCTTTACATCCTAGACTAGTTTATAATTCAGAATTTTCTAAGCTCAAAATATGTTCAATCATGAATTATATCTGAAATTGAGAAGAAAAAATGTTTGATGAAAAGTTGTATATATAATTTTGTTATGACAAAGAGATTTAACAAATTGCCAAAATTTATGAGATGCAGTTAAAACAGCACTTAGAGGGAAATTTATAACCTTAAACATGGATATTTAAAAAGAGGCCATACCTCAGATTAATAATTTTGTTTTTCTATCTGAAGAAAATTATCTTCAAGGTTACTGATTTTTTTTCTAGAGCCTGAAGTCTGTTGAGCTCCTCTCGTGAATTCTCATTCCATTTATGTTCTCAACCTTAGAATTTGCATTTGACTCTTTTGTATTTCTGTTTCTTTACTAGTATTCTCTATTTTGTGACATGACCCTCACACTTTCCTTTAATTCTTTAGATCCGGTTTTCAGCGGTTCTCTGAACATATTTATAACAGCTGATATAAATTTGGTCTAGTAATTCCAATAGTTGGGTTTTCTCATGTGCAGTTTCTATTGACTACTGTTGGTGTTGTGTATGGGCACTGGTTTCCTCCTGTACCTTTGCATAACTCATCATTTTAATTTTTGTTGAAAACTTGATATTTATTTATAAAGATTTTATTTATTTATGAGAGAGAGAGCGAGAGAGCGAGAGAGCATGAGCAGGGGGAGGGGCAGTGGGAGAGGAAGAAGCAATGGGGCTCGATCCCAGGACTCTGAGATCATGACCTGAGCCCAAGTCATATGCTTCATGTATCAAGCCACCCAGGTGCCCTGAAAACTTGATATTTTAAAGAATATAATGTGGCAGCCCTGAAAATCTGCTTGTCTTCTCCCCAGAGTCTGTTGTTTCTGTTTCATTATTGACTTTATTGACTTTCCTGGACTAATTCCGGAAAATTTGCCTTTCTTGTGGAGTGCACCACTGTAGTTTTTGGTTGGATAGTTTGAAGGTCAGCTAATGATTGCACAGAGATTTCCTTAATCCTTTGAACGGATAAGTCTTACACCCTTTGCCTAGGGATGGTGTGTGTGCTGGAGCACTCTGAGAACTCAGGAAATTTTCAGTCCTGCCATAGCTTTTATTCACTTGATTGTTCAAGGCTCAAGTCAAAGATTGGGGCATTTTAGGTCTTTCCTGGGCATATGGATAGCTCTGTACAGATGCATGACTTTCTAGAACTCCAGGGGATACAATGCCCTCTGTGGATATCTCATTCCCCAGATCTTTAATTTTTTGGTCAACCTCTTGTTTGCCTCAAGTAATATCATTGTCTCAGTCATCTGTGAAATTAATTGTAGTTGATAGTTTTTTTTTTTTTTTTTTTACAAATGCCTTGGTGATAGAGATTTTATTTTTCTCAGTGAGTTCTGAGTCAGGTGAAGTAACAATAAACTCTGGGGCTTTTCCAGAGAACTTCCTGATGCATCAAGTAGTGACAATTTTCTGAGCCTTCTTGAGGAGCTCTAAATGCACTCTGGCCTCTCTGGTGATGGCTAGGCTGTGGCTGTGTTTCTGAAAGCCACCATGTTGTCAGTGAGGGGGCAGTGGGCCTTTGGAAGTTAAAAACACCTCAAACTCTTGTTACTAAGATTTTAGCATTTTTTTCTTTTAAAGATTTTTATTTATTCATGAGAGACACACAGAGAGAGAGAGAGAGAGAGAGAGAGACAGAGACAGAGACAGAGAGAGGCAGAGACACAGGCAGAGGGAGAAGCAGGCTCCCTGCAGGGAGCCCAACGTGGGACTCAATCCCAGGACTCCAGGATCAGGCCCTGGGCTGAAGGTGGCGCTAAACTGCTGAGCCACCCGGGCTGCCCTTAGCATTTTTTTCTTGAATAAAGGAGTACTGCTTGGCTTGTTGCAAGCTTTGGTTCATGTCCAGAGTCCTGAAAAAATTGATAGTGACAAATTTTCCCTATTTTCAATTGCTTTTACAAAGAAGCAGACTGTCGGAGGTCCTTACTTTACAGACATGTCTTCCTTACAGAAATCCCCTCATCTTTTTAAAGCATGTTCCCTATGCTGTTGATATAAACTTTTCTCTTTCTCCTTTGTTTTTACTTTTAGATACCTTTGAGATAGCATCTGTAAACTTACCTATTCCTGTACAGATCAGGAACTATTATAAGAATGTGTCTGACAACAAAGAGATTGTAAAATTAGTCTCCGTGCTTAGCACAATCATCAACTCCACTAAAAAGGTATGCCAAGAGGATTTGTCACGAGGTTTGCCATATTTGCTCCACAATATGTACCTGCGTGAGGATGAATGTCACAAGCTTGTCCTACTCATAGCCTGGGTCTTTCTGTGCCTTCACTGAGGAGCTGTGGATTCTGGAATGTGCTCAGCAAATGTTTAACTAAAGACTTTTCTTCCTAGATTACAAGGGGACAAATAACTGTTATTCCTATGTTTTATATTTTGTTCTAATGCTTTAAACCTACGTATTTACCGATTTAATACAAATAAACCCAATCATTAAAAAAATTGATATGTTTCTTTTTTTAAAAAAGATTTTATTTATTTATTTGACAGAGAGAGAGAAAGAGAGTGAGCACAAGCAGAGGGAGCAGCAGAAAAAAGCGGGAGGAGCAGTCTCCTCACTGAGCAGGGAGCCCAATGCAGGGCTCCATCCCAGGACCCGGGGATCATGACCTGAGCTGAAGGCAGATGCTTAACTGACTGAGCCATCCAGGTGCCCCAGAATTTGATATGTTTCAAAGCACAAGTCAGACTGCTACCAGTACTGGCTAGTATCGTTTGAAAGAGAATAAGATTTATACTCAGTTTTTCATATTTGTGTAGTCAGGTAAATCTCATAAACTATCAGATAAAATTTCTGTGTATTGCCACATGGAAATAAGGTAATACAAAGGACAGAGCAAATAGTAATAGTGTAAATTCCAGTTAACTTTTCTTCCAGCCTGTTCTCTCAGCTCCCCTTTTTATTGTTCAGGCAAATCGGTTCTTGTCAGAAGGATTCAAAACCCTGACATTAATTTCTACTTAAAAACAATCTAGGGATCCCTGGGTGGCGCAGCGGTTTGGCGCCTGCCTTTGGCCCAGGGCGCGATCCTGGAGACCCGGGATCGAATCCCACGTCGGGCTCCCAGGGCAGGGAGCCTGCTTCTCCCTCTGCCTATGTCTCTGCCTCTCTCTCTCCCTCTATATGACTATCATAAATAAATTAAAAAAAAAATAAAAACAATCTATATTCACATTGTCCCTAAGACCTGTTGACTCTAAAAATGTCTCCAAGTGTTGAGGGAATAGTTGTCACTCAGCAAATACATCTTTTCTGTTAGTCAGTTCTGATAGAGTGAACTTCATTTGTCTGAAAACATTTTGGAAAGCTGCCATTGCTCTAACCATGTGAAGAAATATTATTAAGTTTAATTTTAACGTGTTCCTAAGGGAACTGGAAGCTTTTGCATTTATGCATTTTCAATTTTCTTTTCTTAATATGTTGAAGGTCCTATATTTAATTTTATCGTAGGGACAGTGTTCACATAATTCAATATAACAAATATTTATCTAATGCTTAGTTTATCAAGCTCCATGTAAATGATAAATGTAAGTATTCAATGAGGATAATAAACATTCAGATATATTTTCAAATGTTGCAGTAATCATGGAAAATACAATAAAATAAATCAATAATGAAGCTCATTACTTTCTCTGAATATAAGTAGCCACAATCATGAAAATCAAAGGGTAAGACATAGTAGTTGAAATTAGCATACTGCTGGCAACACAGTGCTTATCTGTGTTATTTTGTTGCATTTGCTTTTATATCATATGAAGGAAATGTGCAAATCTTAGCACTTAGAATAACTGGAAGTACTTTTCCTGGATTGACGAGATGGACAGATTGTTTCTGGAAGAATAAATACACACTTAGTCATCATATTAGACATGGCCAGCCCTCCACAGCCCAGGACCCTTCTGAGTGATTCTGCCTCAACCACGGAAAATCCTATGATCCTGTCCTTTCCTTCTTGCCATAGCTGATTGGATCAGAATGTAAGCCTGACCTGCATTTGGCAGATCCACAGGCTAGCCATCAACTTACAACATTGCCTGCTTGGAAAGATGAGCTGGACCGAACCATCTAAATAACCTTGGCAGTAAAAATGACTTAAGCAGAAGAGCTCTACACATGCAGTTCAGGCAGTTCTTCCTTGAAGCTCTAGGCTACCTTCACTTAAAAAATACCCAATTTGATTAAAGAGTGACACTGTCAGAAAAGATAAATGAGAGTCTAAAACTTAGTCACCTCGGTGTTTTCTTGATATTATAAACTCTGGGATGTTGAAAGAACTCAGAATTCTGGAATTTCTACCAGATTCAGACGTCTTTGATAATCTGTGATTCATCCTCTAAGACATTGTACTCTTGTGAATGTCTACATGCTGTTGCAATTCATTCTGGGTATGCATGTCAACATCTCAGCCCGTGGCAGGGGATCAGTTTGGTTGGGATAAGTAGTGGCAGGCTTAGCTTTGCACATTTTAATGAGTGGGAAGTCTCAATAGCTATTAAACCTGAAGCTAGGGGGTACATTTTTAGCTGTGTGTGGAGTATTGGGGTAAAGCTGCTTGCTTCGGTGCGAGTTGGTATAATTAAGTGATTGGGCCATTTAGAATGTTGTTTGTATTGCTCTATTTTTTCAAGTAATGGCATTTTAAATGCTGTCTCACTTAAAAATTTTTTTTCTCATGTAGGTGTAACTATGAAATTTAAGCCAATAGAAAAAGTTGATTCTCAACAGATATAAACATTAGAAGTGAGGAGTCAAATCTTTAATTATTTGTAGATGATAATGATTTTCTGTCATGTAAAACTGAGAGGCTAATCTGAAAAAAAACTATGACCCAACAAGAGTTCAATTAGTTGTTAGTTGAAAGATAATTATAGGCATTTTTACTGTAATGCAAAAAACATATTCCTGAAAGTCTTGTTTTGCAAAGTTGCATATTTAACATAACGTGGATTATGAGAAAAGCAGGTTTGAGGCAGACCGTCAAAACCTAGAAAATTGGGACACCTGGGTGGCTCACTGGTTAAGTGTCTGCCTTTAGCCCAGGGCATGATCCTGGAGTCCTGGGATCGAGTCCCATATTGGGCTCCCTGCATGGAGCCTGCTTCTCCCTCTGCCTGTGTCTCTGTTTCCCTCTTTCTCTCTCTGTGTCTCTCATGAATAAATAAATAAAATCTAAAAAAAAAAAAACCTAGAAAAATTTGTTAACCAGATTAGTTACAAAAACAATGACAATCATGGTAAAATACTAACCCATTTAATAATGGTATAGTAAGTAAAGAGCTTTATTATCAAAAGGTGAAAGAAACTTGGTAAAAGATGAGTGTCAGAAACAGTTTAAACTGCTGAGTTATGGAAACAAGGATAAAATATAGAAAGGTCAGGTTGGACTGTGCAAAGAACATTCTTAAAACAAAGTGGTGACTAAATAGGCCCCCAAGGAAAAAGTGGAAGGACTGTGGCACACGAGATTGTGCCCCTCCATGGCTGGCTGTTTTAGCTGGTACAGAACAAAGTGCTGGGAAAAATAGCATTTGATGTGACCTCCTCATCATTTTGACATTAGTTACCAAATGTGAGTGAGCCAGTTCATCTCACAGAAGCACACTTCATAGTAATAGGACTATTTATTAAAAAATAATTTTAAAAAACTTATATGCCATCCATAGCCAGTTATAAAAATAGAAAAAGATCTCGCTTACAATGATCATATTATTGAAAAATACTGAGGAACATATGTGATAAAGAGTGTGTGAGGTCTCTATGAAGATTCCTGTACTACTTAACAGGTAATTAAAAAAATTAGAAGATTTGGAAATGTTTACTGTGTTCTAGGATAGGAAGACTTAATATTGTACAGGTGTCAATCCTAATCCAATGGATTTATACATTTTATGTGATTTCATGTAATCTTCAATGGAATTTGATGCTGGATATATTCTGTTTGCCTCTCCAGATCTTATCTCCACCCTCTGACCTTAGGAAACAAATTAATAGATTACCATTGAGGCTTCCAATAGATTTGACCAGTGAGAGAGTCATGGGGGAGGTCTGATGCTGGATGGCAGGGAAGAGAATGACCTCAGAGTGATTTTTCCACAGCAAGCTGTGATTTTGAGCTGTGATTTCTGAATGAAAGGCCAGCTACAATCAAGAGGCTCTTGTCCAAAAGAGTCTTTCTGGACTCGTCATGGTCTCTCTTTTTCTGGTTTTCCTAGTTTCTAGAAACTATCCCTCTCTCCTTTTGGCTAGAAGGCTAACGGTTTTGTTGTTACTGTGTTTGACTTACCATGTCCATAATGAATCTAGTTCTAGTTCTGTGGCATTTCTAACTATTTACACAGCTCACTAATTAAGGATTTTGATAAATCCGTGGGAACCACCAGCAATTGAGCAATATTCGCTTATACCATGATGCCATTTCCACATCTTTCCTCTCAACACAAATCTGTTATTTGTATTCTAGGAAGTTATTACATCTATGGATTGCTTCAAACGCTACAATCATATTTGGCAAAAAGAGAAAGAAGAAATGGTTATGATGTTTATTACAAAAACCCCCTTGCTTTCTGAATTTGAATCTCAGATTCTCTATTTCCAAAAGCTAGAGCAGGAAATTAATGCCGAAGCAGAATGCATCTGTGTGGGTGCCATTGCTCTATACACAGGTTGGTTCATTTTCTTTCAGGCAATCATAAAAATTCAATAGTATTGTTCTGTCTCCTTACCTAGATTAGTATTCCAGAGAGTTCTAGCTATCTTTAAGACTGACTTTCTTTTGGGCTTCAAGTTTTAAGACCAATTTGTATATTTGTTTTTTATTTCCTTCTGCATGATTATATATTCTGGACTATTTTGAACACTTTGCTGCTAAACATTGCAAATAAATGCTAATTCAGAGAAAGAGGATGAGCATGTTGTAGTTGGAATTAAAATTTATTTTTCCTTTAATAAATAATTATAAGCATTTGAGGCTTATCGCTAATGATTTTGATAATGTCCTTTTTTTAGCATTTCAAAATATGTTCCAAATTGTTGTACAACAAGCTTTATAAAATGAATGAATATATAATGAGGAGGAAAATCTAATGTTTTTCCAGTTTGATTTTCTTATGCTCTACAGGGCTATAAGTTGCAAAGTATTTATAATTGGTGAACAATAGCATTCTATCTTTTCATACGTGCAAGTTTTTTTTTAAGATTTTATTTATTTATTCATAGAGACAGAGAGAGAGAGAGAGGCAGAGACACAGGCAGAGGGAGAAGCAGGCATCATACAGAGAGCCTGACGTGGGACTCGATCCAGGGTCTCCAGGATCACGCCCTGGGCTGCAGGCGGCGCTAAACCGCTGCACCACCAGGGCTGTCCCGTGCAAGTTTTTCAAACTGATCTGTGGACAATTGGGCTTTACAGCTGACTTGAAGTTCACTCTGACTGCTGAGACAAAGGCCTGGATGGTTGTCATTGGCCGTCACTGTAACAAAAAATATAGGAGTGAGATGGAAAACATTTTTACACTCGTTGAAGAATTCAATAAGAAACTGAATCGTCAGATTAAAGACTTAGATGATATTCGGATTGCTATGGCAGCACTGAAAGAAATCAGGGAGCAACAAATCTCCATTGACTTTCAAGTAGGACCTATTGAGGTAACAGATAATCATTTATTCATTATGGAAATATCTCCACATGTTGAGTGATATTAGCTAAAATATTGACTAGGTCTGGACTATAGTTACAAATGGACGCTTAACCTAAGAACAATTTCAGTAATGATGATACCGAACCTTATAGGGTACCTTCTGTGGGCCTCTTCTGGTCCTTTACATGGCATCTAAGATTCCTAACTGCAAAACCTGGGGTGAGGGTTTCTGCACAAGTGATCTATTGATGAGTTCCCATAGGAGAAGGAGGTGAGGGAAGCAGAAATGATGAGGTTGATTCAGGTGTTGGGTAGCTAAGATTGATTTCTACTTGATTCCATGGGGTGCTGTGGAGCATGAGCTATACTGCACAGTTGGTCCTACCTTGAGGTAAAGAGGACTGCCCTTTATACCCCCAAGTCAGTTGGTCATTGGCTATAATCTCCCCATGAGGAAGCTCCCATTTAGCTGAGGACAGTTTTTGCAGGGAAAGAGGCAGCTATGATCCCCATAGACAGCACTTGTAGCAGTTGGAATGGGAATACCAGCTGGTAAACAGAACCTGGATGGAGCTGTAGGGGAGGAAAAATTCTTCCTCTACTTTTCAATGTCTTCTAGTTGGCTTAAGAATTAAATTGATATGTGACAGATCAATAGGAGAAAAACCAAAGTTTTATTATAGATGCACAGAGCCCAATAATGAAATTGATACCTAAAGAAATGTGGTCTATGTATACAATGGAATATTCCTCAGCCATTAGAAACGACAAATACCCACCATTTGCTTCAACGTGGATGGAACTGGAGGGTATTATGCTGAGTGAAGTAAGTCAATCGGAGAAGGACAAACATTATATGTTCTCATTCATTTGGGGAATATAAATAATAGTGAAAGGGAATAGAAGGGAAGGGAGAAGAAATGTGTGGGAAATATCAGAAAGGGAGACAGAACATGAAGACTCCTAACTCTGGGAAACGAACTAGGGGTGGTGGAAGGGGAGGAGGGCGGGGGGTGGGGATAAATGGGTGACGGGCACTGAGGGGGGCACTTGACGGGATGAGCACTGGGTGTTATTCTGTATGTTGGCAAGTTGAACACCAATAAAAAATAAATTTATTATAAAAAAAGGAAAAAAAAGAAATGAGCAAGGAATTGACAGTTCAAAGAAAACTTAACTTTGGGAGCTTCAATTAATTAGTAAGGGATTCTAAAGGGAATTTGGGCTCTGGTAGCTGAAAAAGTAACAAGGGTTGTTTATACAGCCTTCTCAGCTCTAAAGGTCCTATCTCTGGTATTAGGCTGTCTCTCGACCTCCTGGTTCAGAGAGGATACCTTTCACATGGAAGGTTTATTTTCTGCTCTCTAGAGAAAAAGTAGGGGAGGGGTCAGAGTGTTCTTTTTGCATTAGCAAAAAGTTTCTTAAGTGACTCTTATTTAGAATAATCAATGTGGCAAAGTGACGCATTTTAGGGTGGCTTGCCCTTGGTCCCTGGAGGCACTAATAGTGTTCATTCATGTATTAATTTTGTATTGACTCATTTAATCTTTATCAGACACCTACTTTATTTTTTTAAAAGATTTTATTTATTCATGAAAGACACAGAGAGAGAGGCAGAGACACAGGCAGGGGGAGAAGCAAGCTCCATGCAGGGATCCCGGGACTCCAGGATCATGCCCTGAACCAAAGGCAGACACCCAACCACTGAGCAACCCAGGCATCCCCAAACACCTCCTTTAAAATAGGAAACTGAAGGTCAAGGAAGTGATGCAGTTTGATTAGCATTACACATTACTTTTTTTTTTTTAAGATTTTATTTATTTATTCATGAGACACACACACACACACACACACACACACACACACACACACACACAGGCAGAGACACAGGCAGAGGGAGAAGCAGGCTCCATGCAGGGAGCCCGACATGGGACTCGATACTGGATGCCCAGGATCACACTCTGGGCCGAGGGCGGAGCTAAACTGCTGAGCTACCTGGGCTGCCCCACGTTACTTTTTTAATTGTACTGTTTCATATTTTCTCTTCTATATGAATATGTTTGCTCAGGAATGGTTTACTGTGCTATTCTTTTAAGTGAGATCAGTGTAATTGTAGCGTTAAAATAATTCCAGAAGAAATATCTTTTTATTACACTGTAACTTAAATGTATGGACTTAAATTTCTGATGGTGAGGATTGTATACTAATCTCACATTTTCTGTATCCCTCTTTGAATTTTAGAAAATTTTAAATTACCATGATAATGAGGCAGATGACCATGTGTTTGCACTGTTGCTATATTGAGTCAAGAAAATCATATGGTACTCTGTGCCCTTCTTGGGAATTGAAACATAAGGTGAAGAGTCCCTGCTTTATGTAGAACCAGGAGCATTGCTGGGAGTTTGAAGAGGAGGCCCAGTAACTGACACCTCTGTTTGCCCCTGTCTATGAATTCAGACAAAACTATAGTCCAGTAGTCAAGATAAAACAAACACCTAACTTGTCAACATCAAAATACAACCTCATTCCTGGTAGAACTTACTTGGAAGACATGGCTTGGTATACAACTCCCGTATTCCCATTATCACCCAAATTTGTACAGACACACCATGAACTTGTGAATACTATATCCCAGAATTGTTGAACCTACTCACAAATCAGAGGCAGCATTGGAAAGCTGCAGGACCCTCTGTTTCCCCACTTTGCTTGATTGGTACTGGGATGCAGACCAGAAGAATGCATTCAAGGAGAAAGAAGTAAGATGGAGAAAGGCACTGGGCTAGGTGTACCCAAATCAATAGTCTCTTCCCCGAATTAATGATTAGGTATTCAACTACCTGTATAGGGAGAACTAATGGTGGGAGATCAGGGTAGGGATATTTAGGGAAAATCCTTTTTCATGAAAGCCAGTTTTAATCTATTAGCCAAGAGAGTCATCTAGGATTTTTCATCTTGAAGGTAGTGACTTGGCTCAGGCTTCAATGCATGAGTTCCCTCTTGTGTCTCAGTATTGGAACCTCTTACCAACAAAATGAGATGGGATAGAGTTAAAACCCTGATTTATTTTGTTATCCTAATATTAGCAGTTAGATTACTTTATTTTCATTTACTTGATATAATTTCAGTCTTAAAATACAATTAAGGAGCCTAAGTAAAAATACCTTTTATTTGTATAATGATTTATAATTTTTATGGTTTTTGAAATTCACTTAAAATGCTATTTTTTGATATTTGCAAAAATCCTGTGAAGCAGTCAGGGAATTCTCCCATTTTACAGATGAGGAAACCAAAGCTTAGGGGGCTCAGTTGGTCATTTAAGTTTTCAGAGTTTGCAAGAAGAATAGTAGAACTCTCTGGGCCGTTTCCCTAACATGTGGATATTTTCCATTCCAACACTTCAATAAATGCTTTAATAAATAAATGTATAGATTTATGCATTTGACTGCCAGAAATTAAATTTTCCTTCTTTTGTGTAGGAATCCTATGCCCTGCTTAACAAATATGGGCTTCTGATAGCGAAGGAAGAGATGGACAAAGTTGATACTCTGCGTTATTCTTGGGAGAAGCTTCTGGCACGTGCCAGTGAAGTTCAGAATGAATTAGTCTCACTGCAGCCCAGTTTCAGGAAGGAACTTATTAGCACCGTGGAGATCTTCCTCCAGGACTGTCACCAGTTCTACTTGGACTATGATTTGGTACAACTCTAGCTTTTTTTTGTTTGTATTTTTTGGGAAGTCTGGGAATGGAACATGCAAAGGGTTTAAAGATTGTACATCAAGTTTAATGAAATTCTCTAGGAATGGGAATTTTATTTTCATGAGGGCAGTCTAAGAAATGAGGAATTTAAAAGCACTGTCCATATTATATGACTGTTCTGTTCCTGAAGTTGTTTGATAGCTTTCTAAATTTGTGCAGACAAATACTATTCGCATATGGTTAGTATAGCCCTCCCTCGACAGCTCTCCTTAGTTCCACAAACACCACAGGGTACCTGGCGTGAGCCAGGCACTGCCCTTGGTGCCGAAGGCACAAAGGTGGATGAGACAGATGGAGTTCATGTTTTTGTCACTCATTTACGAGTTTTAGTGCCAACTCTTCTACTGGGAATGTTGTATAATAAGACCCATTTCTAGCCAATTATAATATACTACAGAGTGGAAATATGTAGAATAAAGGGTATGGTTTGTATCTATTGTGTAGGAAAAACACACCAAACCACAAAGTTAATAAACTTATGAGATTGGATTCCTGCACTAACTTCATGGAAGAAAAAGCACAGAAATCCACTTATTGAAGGTGTTCTAATGTAGGAAAACCTGTTGGGAATGTCAAGATTATAGGTCACTTCGCAAGTTGATATGAGAATGGTAAAATCTGAGTTTCATGGCATTAGTGTTGAATTCAAAGCCAGATGTTATATGTGCTTCCTACAGAGTGCTTAGTGACTTTTCTTTGCCTGTGTCACCTAAGAGATGAATAGTACTTGTTTTTAATTTTCAAAATTTCTTGAAATTGAGAGGTTGTGGTATTATTTAGAAGTTGTGGTATTTTTTAGACTTGAAAATATTTCCAAACGAGTCACTTTCCTGAGTACTTTCCTACAGTTAAAAAATGAAGTTTTCTATCATTTATGTGACATGCCTGAGAGCATGCAAATACTTTGAGCTCATAAAATCCATAAGCAACATTTCATTCTATTGTATATTTAACTTTTTGTTTCAGAATGGTCCAATGGCTAGTGGCTTGAAACCCCAGGAAGCCAGTGATAGGCTTATCATATTTCAGGTAATCTTTTTAATTTCTATGACCTTCTAAACCACCAAAATGTATTTTAGGCCCATACATTTATTTCCTTAATATGGAAAGGCCTATTGTGGAATGTTTTAAAAAAAATGTGAGTTGGGATGATTATAATTAGAGTTAGTTTCTATGTAACTAGCTATAGTTATTTACTGTTCTTACTTGCATGTGCTCAGAGATCATACATGCTTGCTTATTTGCCAGTTTTTAAAAATTTACATGTTTATTCATGTGTAAATCATCTTGATGAGTTTTCACTTATGTTTTCTTTAGAATCAGTTTGATAATATCTATCGGAAATACATCACCTATACTGGAGGAGAGGAGCTTTTTGGTCTGCCAGTTACTCAGTATCCTCAGCTTCTTGAAATAAAGAAGCAATTAAATCTTCTACAGAAAATATACACTCTGTACAACAGCGTCATAGAAACTGTAAATAGCTATCATGATATCCTTTGGTCAGAAGTGAATATTGAAAAAATCAACAATGAACTTTCAGAATTCCAGAACAGGTGAGAAATTAAATGTTTAGCATGCCCAGAGCTATTGAATCTCAAATGCTTTCTTTTTTTTTGATAGGCTGTCAAATTCTCTTCTCACCCTTTGATGTTTTGAAAGCACATTGTGCTGCATTGCCATTGTCTATTGACATCACCCTTGTCAGACACTATTTATTAATTACCCCTGTGTGTGCGAGGTGAGACAAGCACATCCTTTAAACCTGGATGAATATGGTCAGGGGCTTTTCTGCATCTTGGAGGGAGCTGATCTGTATTTATATTACACTTACCAACATTTGAAGTTTATGTGAGATGACTTCCTGTAATAAAAACAAGAGTCCTCTGATTTTTCTATATCCTTTAAGTAGTGAACCCAAAGAAAATAGAGGGTCATTTGATATTTTTTTTTTTTTTGTTTGACAGCCTGGTATGCTCTGTTGTGCTTTGTACTTAGAAGCCTCTTAATACATGTTTGTAGACTTGAATTTAACTGGGAGGCACCTCTATCTTTTAAAATAATGCCTTTTTTTCCTAGTTAATTTTTATGAGGTAATTGAAAAAAAACTTTCCTGATTGAGAGGAGCAATTTTCTATAATGTAGAATAGTATGTTATATTAACATTATGTTAATAGTATGTTAAATTAATATAACATAACAGATAATCCTGTGAGTCATGAGATTTGAAAATGTGGTAGGTATTCAAAATGACCATTTTTTTAATAATAAATTTATTTTTTATTGGTGTTCAATTTGCCAACATACAGAATAACACCCAGTGCTCATCCCGTCAAGTGCCCCCCTCAGTGCCCATCACCCATTCACCTCCACCCCCCGCCCTCCTCCCCTTCCACCACCCCTAGTTCGTTTCCCAGAGTTAGGAGTCTTTATGTTCTGTCTCCCTTTCTGATATTTCCTACCCACTTCTTCTCCCTTCCTTTCTATTCCCTTTCACTATTATTTATATTCCCCAAATGAATGAGAACATATAATGTTTGTCCTTCTCCGATTGACTTATTTCACTCAGCATAATACCCTCCAGTTCCATCCACGTTGAAGCAAATGGTGGGTATTTGCAAAATGACCATTTCTGATGGAAATGCTAGCAGACAGTCTTGGATGGGATACGTCCAGGCTCATCCTTGAATCACCACTCATGGTGGCTTTACTTTACAGGTGTCGGAAACTGCCCCGGGCCTTGAAAGACTGGCAGGCTTTCTTGGATCTGAAGAAGACCATTGATGATTTCAGTGAATGTTGTCCGCTCCTGGAGCACATGGCCAGTAAGGCCATGATGGAGAGGCACTGGAAAGCTATAGCTGCTCTCACTGGGCATACTATGGATGTGGGGAAAGAAACCTTTAAGTTAAGAAATATCATGGAGGCCCCTCTTCTAAAATACAAAGATGAAATAGAGGTACAGTTGATAGAAAGTATGATGTGGTGGGGCATTGGAAGATCTCATGGGATTTCTTTTGATAGTATTCCTACATTACGGATTATGGGATCAGTAAACCATTCTAAGGACATTAAAACTTTTCTAGGTATTCAGCTCTTCATTCCTTCATCAAATTTTTATGTGACAGGTTTTGTATTAAATGCTGGGGACATAAAAGATGTATTTCTGCATTCATAGGTCATTACATAATTTGTGTAGTGAAATAATTATACGTATAAAGGTATAGTTATGAAATATGGTAAATACCATTGAAGTAAAAGTATCTGCTCTATGATGGCCTACAGTAATAGGCTTAACCTGTTTAGGGGCTGGGAGTTGATAAAGTCATGGAGGTACATGCTTATGACTGCCAGGGGTACATGTTCATGTGCTTGTGTGGTGAGGCAGGGAGGAGCTTGGAAAGTGCAAAGAAGATAGTGTCAGGCAGGTGGAGCAGCAGGTGTGAAGGGTCTGAGGTGTGTTTGGGAAACCAGAGGAATGTCAGCATGGCGAGTGTGTGTTACCAATGTTGGTCTTTGGACCAGTGGGGAGGTATCTGAGAGATCTCTTTTGAGCAGAGATGACATGGTTGGATTTGAATTTTGTAAGGATCACTGTGGTAACTGTGTGGAGAAAGGATTAGGGGATGGGCCAATGAGAATGATGAGAAAGTCAACGAGGGGGTTATAAGAATATCTCAGACAAGAGATAATGGTGTGTTGGATGAGGGGGCAGGTAGTGAAGCTGAAGAGAGGAGGAAAGATTGAGGAGATTTTTATTTTTTTTTATTTATTTTTATTTTTTTTTATTTTTTTTTTTTTTGAGGAGATTTTTAGAAGGCAAAGCTAGGTAGAATTTGGTGAGGGAGGGAACATAGTAGGAGAAAAAAAAGGGCGGGGCTAAGGGGGAGCCCTAGGTTTCCTGCTGAGAGATCTTGGTGAATGATGGTGCTTATCACTGAGATAGGAAATTATTGGAAGGGACTTAGATGAAAGACAAGATACAAAGAACTTGATTTGGGGCATGGGTCTGATATTTCACAGAATGTGTTTGGGATTCCCTGTAGATCCAAGCATAGAGGCCCAGTAGGCAAATGGATGTGGGTTTTACCTGAAGACATGAAAGGGTACAGACTTTGTGGGTGTAGATGAGCTTACCCAGAGAGCGAGCACAGTATGAGATGGAAAGAGGGCAAGGACATGGCTTGACTAATGGCCCAGGAATAAATGGCTGCAGAGGAGCCTGGGAAAATCAGGTGCAGAAATCATACTGCATTGATTTAGCTCTAGAATTAAATCAGAGACATATTAAATTTTGAGTCTTTGATTAGAGTTTCAAAATTTAAAAGGTTATTACATTACCTGTTTTTTATCCAAATGGAGATAAAAATTGACATATAGCATTGTGTAAGTTTAAGGTGTATAATATATTGACACGATACACTTATATTGCCACATGATTGTCATTGTGGTGTTAGCTAATACCTCTGTCGCGCCACATAATTATCATTTCTTCTATTGGTGGTAGCAGTTAAGTTCTAGTCTGTTAGAAAGTTTAATATTTATAATATAGTTTTGTTGTGTATAGTCCATCTCCAGGATTTATTCATCTATTGGTTGCAAGTATGTACCGTTAAACGTCTGTTTCCGTCCCCCTCTGCCAGCCTCTGGTCACCACCATTCCACTCTGTTTTCTGAGTTAGGTTTTTCAGATTCCACATATAAGGGATATCATAGAGTATTTGTTTCTGTCAGACTTATCTCACTTATCCTAATGCCCTAAAGGTCCATCCATGTTGTCGCTAATGCAGGATGTCCTTCTTTCTCACGGCTGAACAGCATTCCATTGTTGCATGTCTTTTCTGTCATCTTTCTTTCTCGAAGAGTGTGGTAGGAAATTTTACAAATTAAAGTTCTGTTGTTTAGTAATATCTCTATCTTCATCTCTTTCCCTAATTGTATATCTATATACACATACACCATTTATTATATTGCATTTACAGCTGGAAAAAAAGTATTTATAGATACGGATTAAGCAAATAGTGAGGCTAGGACCTTTGCTGAATCTAGACTGTTCAAGAAGGATGTATGACTTTCAAGTGATAAAACTAGAGCTTGCAATTTTCATAGGACATCTGTATCAGTGCAATGAAAGAGAGGGACATTGAACAGAAGCTGAAGCAGGTGACCAATGAGTGGGACAGCAAAGCATTCACCTTTGGCAGCTTTAAGACCCGTGGAGAGCTCCTCTTGCGGGGAGACAGCACTTCAGAAATCATCGCCAGCATGGAGGACAGCTTGATGTTGCTGGGTTCCCTACTGAGCAACAGGTAGGAAGTCCATCTTTCCCCTGAGATTCGGGAACCCTTGTAACAAACATTTTAAGGGAAATTCATTTTTAAAATGCAGCAATAGCCCCCATATGATTTACTTAATGTTAAACATCCTTGTTTTAATTTTAGCCTTTGGCACGTCATGTATAGTCCTGTTTTTATTTCATTATCCTCTATTTGTGTGATGTGTCTGAGACCATCAACTGGACAAAGTAATGTAACATGTAATTAGCCACTTAGATCTTGCAGAACGTTTCAACTTCGCTGCTGACAAGCCTCACTGCACAGCTGACAGCTCGACAGGCTCTGGAGTCCAGGGCAAATTAGGCTGAGTTTCAGAATAATCGTTCTGTTTGGGAAATCGTTGTGCCAACATCTGTGGACTAGAAACTCTTAGTTGTGTACATACTTTAATGAGATGACAGATTAAGATGCAGAATGAACTTAATTCATAAAGAGAAGTAAAACAGCACATAATGGTTCTAGTCTCACATTTCTGTTTGACAGTTAACAGCAAAGCCATCACACTTTGGACACGTGAGTCTTAGACTCATGAACTTAACATTTCCTTGGTTCATTGCTTCCCTTTGCTCTTTCTGAAATAATTTTTTGTTTTCCAGCATCTTTTCAAATATATGGTAATAGGTAGCATGTGAGTATCATTGAGATATGAGTTTATTGCATTCTTTCAAATGTCACTCCTTTTTTCGTGTATATGTGTATTGATAATTTTAATGAAAGGATTAATAACCCCTTAATACTATTTAGATAAAAATTTCTCTTCTTCACATTTACTTGGTTACTTGGTTTTATATGTAATATAAAATTAGATCTTAGATATTTAGACCATTGATAACCTTTACTCTGAGCTGCTTAGGATTTGACAGTTTTAATGAATTTGGTTGTGATTCATATCCAAGTAGAATGAAGGACAGATAGAAAATAAGAGAGGTAGAAAATGTACACATATAAATTAAGTAGAAGTGATCTATGTTAGCGATTGATCAACTATCCTTACTAATGGCATTGAATCCACAGACAAGAATTGTGTGAGGAACACAATGTTCAATACAAATTTTTTGAACACCTACTATGTGCCTTGTGCTCTTCTAGGTGTTCTAGATAGAAGAGTGAATAAAACACAAACCTCCATTGTTATGGAACTGCATCCTAGTGAAAAGCATAAATAAAACACACCCAGAAATATGTGGAATATTAAAACAGTCTGTTTAACAATTAAGAGTATGGAAATGAAAATTTTATTCACTAATATGACTAATATTTGAGAAAATTTCAAGTCCATAGTCTGTTGAAATGGATCAATAGGGAGAAGAAAAAGAGGGAGAACAGTGATAAGTAGTGTAATCAGTTAGGATTTTGTCTGCAAATAACAGAAGCACCACATACAACATTGCTTGCATCAGACTGAAGTTTGTGTGTCTCTCACCTAAAAGAAGCACTGGGTTGATGAGAAGCTCCACCCATCATCTGGGACCCAAGCTTTGTCTGGCTCACTCTTCTGTCTTTCCCAGCTGTGGCTCTTCTCTTCCATACTCCCTCTTCCATCCAGTGTTGCCACTTACTTCTCATCCAGGAGACTGGTTCTCAGACATGGCTAGATACCGGACACACCAAGGGACCTTACATCCCAGTGTCTGGACCACATCTCAGACTGGTTGAGTCAGAGTGTCTTGGAGGTGTGACCCAGGCAGGCCTGAGTTGTTTTTAATGCTTGCTGGATGATCCCAGAGTACAGCCAAGGTTGAGAACTACTGATGTGGAACTTAGTCCTGGGACAGCACACTGCTGCACAAAGGAGGCTGGGAAATTCAGAGTTGTAACTGGGCAGCCGTGTGTCCAGGGAGAAATGAGGTTCTCATTCTAAAGAGAAGGAGAAAAGACATTGCAAGACCACTCTCGGCTTCTGTCTTAAGAAAGAAGAAGGGAAGATAGATTAACTATGGGAGAGACTGCAAAGTGGCTGTGAGAAATTTAGTATAAGCCCTAATAACACACACAAACATGAGTAGGTGGACATGAGTGAACGGGAAGTTGGAAAGAGACCCAGAAAAGGGAAGGCTAGAGAGATGGCAGGGATTGTCATATGTGAAGATGGAACTGGTTGTTTGGTCTCCACCAGGGTCTCTGTAATTGCCCATATTATATGAAAAACCAGAGAGAGAGTCCCTGGAGTAGGCACTGAAGATCAGCAGAAAGAATATTATTCCCTTGGCTGTAGCAACAATGACTGGCATTTTATTACTTTAGAAGTTGGGTGGAGTCAAATCTAATGCCTGTCTATTCCTCAGATGACATGTCTCCCACCTCTCTGTGCTCTGGATCAAAAAAGAAAAAGTTGAGCAGTGCCCAGTAAATAGCGATGGATTAGTCACTTGGTAGTAGCATTTTAAAAGCCAGCAATAGGATGCACCTGGCTGGCTCAATCAGAGAGCATGCAACGCTTGATCTCAGGGTTGTGAGTTCAAGCACCATGTTGGGTATAGAGATTACTTAAATAAATAAAACTTAAAAGAAACAAAGCCAGCAACATAATCAGATTTGTAAAGAAATAGGTAAAAATTTAGATAAAAAGGGATCCCTGGGTGGCGCAGCGGTTTGGCACCTGCCTTTGGCCCAGGGCACGATCCTGGAGACCTGGGATCGAATCCCACGTCGGGCTCCCAGTGCATGGAGCCTGCTTCTCCCTCTGCCTATGTCTCTGCCTCTCTCTCTCTCTCTCTCTCTGTGTGTGTGACTATCATAAATAAATAAAAATTAAAAAAAAATTTAGATAAAAAAATCTTCTAGTTTGAAAACAACAACAATGAAAAGAAAACATCAAAAATCCCCCAAAATGCTGAACCTATTTTTCATTTTAGGTACAATGTGCCATTCAAAGCCCAAATTCAAAAGTGGGTACAGTGCCTATCCAACTCAACAGACATCATTGAGAACTGGATGATGGTGCAGAACTTGTGGATTTACCTAGAAGCTGTCTTTGTGGGAGGAGATATTGCCAAGCAGCTTCCCAAGGTTTGAGAATTTCCTTCTGGTATTATCAGGGTTTTAACTTATAGAATTATCTAATAACTAATAATTCCTTTAAAAATGTAATACTATCTCAACTTTTATTGAGCCACACCCTCCCCAAACTTTTTGTTGTTGCCGTTGAACTGTTTTTCAAGAGGGCAATTGAGGAGAAGAAGGGGTGTGAATGCTATAGAACTCTGAAGTTTTGTCGGAAACAGAGGGTTAAAAAAACAAAGAATGAATGCCTGCATAATTGATATACTTCTTCAGGTAATTTGAAGGTAGAGTTTGGAACAGCGTAGAATTATGGAGTCGTTATCTCGACAATGGTAGGATAATTTGTTCTACTACCGATAGTTTAAAACAACCCACGCTGTACAGTAGACCAATTATATCTGTACTGGAAAACTGAGGGCAGGAAACAGGCAGGAAAAATCTCCAGAACAAAAAGGCCCTCTTCTCAAGATTGTGGAGTAAATTTCTCTCATCAAGTTTAATCATCTCATGGGAATATAGAGTGTCATATTTTGAAATTTTTGTAAAAGACCTTTTTACCAAATCTCAAGGATTCTTATTTAATTACCTTAAGTCATTTGCAAAATTATAATGTTTTAATGATATCCTTGAGTTTTAGAAGCACGATTATGTTGAGTATTCTCTTTGCTTAGGTTTCCTACTTTTTGCCATGATGAGTTTTCAGTTTCATTATAGAGGACAGATCTGTTAGCCAATGTATGTTTCACCTACTGGTGAAATGTATCCACATACTGAAATTTTAAGTACTTATTTTTGCTTTTATATTTGGGCATGTGTTTCTTCTTTCTGGGTGGAAGAGAATCCCAAATTGGACTTAATAATGGAAAGTTTTCACATATGATATTGAAAGAACTGGGTGGGGTGTCTTGCTCTCATATTCGAGAGTACATGCTTATTGGTAAACAATAGAAAATCTTAGGAAAGAAAACGAAAATTATTTCTACTCTCTCAAAGTAATCCATGCATTTTACACTTTTCTTTTCTGAAAAAAAAATCTATGTTTAAAAATTTCATTTGGGATGCCTGGGTGGCTCAGTGGTTGAGCATCTGCCTTTGGCTTAGGTCATGATCCCAGGGTCCTGGGATTGAGTCCCACATCAGGCTCCTCACAGGGAGCCTGCTTCTCCCTCTGCCTGTGTCTCTGCCTCTCCCTCTGTGTCTCTCATGAATAAATAAATAAAATCTTTCTTTTTTTTTGAAAAGAATTTTGGACTTTTTTAAAAAAAAGATTTATTTATTTATTCATAATAGACAGAGGGGGGCGGCAGAGACACAGGCAGAGGGAGAAGCAGGCTCCATGCAGGGAGCCCGACACCGGACTTGATCCCGGGACTCCAGGATCACGCCCTGGACCAAAGGCAGGCACCAAACCGCTGAGCCACCTAGGGATCCCCAAATAAATAAAATCTTAAAAAATCACAATAATAGGGTTATATTGTAATTTTGTATTGTATATTTATTTATTTGAGAGAGAAAGAGAGTGAGTGCAGGTGGGGAGGGGCAGAGGGAGAGGGAGTCTTAAGCAGACTATGCTGAATGCAGAGCCTAACATGGGGCTTGTTCTGACAACCCTGAGATCCTGACCTGAGCCAGAACCAAGAAGCAGTTGCTTAACTGACTGCACTGCCCAGGTACCCCACATTTTGTATCTTATTTTTAATTGTTTATGTTGTTTCCTAGATATGCAAAGAGTTCAATGCTCAGAGTAGAACTTGAAAAAACATAAAATTCACTTTATTTAGCGATGACTGTCAAAAAAGCTTGGGAGTGCTCTTCTCTCTCAAGCTGTCTCATATTGTATTTCCATTTCTGTATCTGTCTCTTTTTAGTTAACAAAATGGGCGTATCTCATTTAAGAAAGGGGGTGGGATGGTACAGAAGAGGAATTGAAAGAGAACATGTCTGACAATTCATGCATGTATAATTGGGGTATCCAGACTGGTCAGAAATCTGGCCTTAGTGGAAGGTATGTGAGATGCTCTGTCTTTGAGATCACAAATGCGTTCAAGTGTGCTTTGTTATCTTGTTCTTATAGGAAGCCAAGCGCTTTTCCACTATCGATAAATCTTGGGTGAAGATTATGACCCGGGCTCATGAAATGCCAAATGTGGTTCAGTGTTGTGTTGGAGATGAGACCATGGGGCAGCTGTTACCACACTTGCTGGACCAGTTGGAAATGTGCCAGAAATCTCTCACTGGGTAAGTTAACTGGCCCTATGGAGGCTCTCTTAGCATCCTAGAGATGAAAGGACCAGAGGGACTAGATAGCATTAACCACATTGATTTTCTTTTGCTAAAACTTAGTTCATGTGTGATGTTGTTGTACAGCTAAGACTGGTAGCTCGGTAACTCATATTTTCTGCAAGCCCTTGCTGGGTTTGTTCTGATGTGGGAATAGGACTTAAGGCTTCTTCCATCACTGGGACCAGATCTTGCAAACATTCTCATACAACCGTTGCTTTTTTTTTTTAAATTTTTTTTAAAAAAATTATTTATTTATGATAGTCACACAGAGAGAGAGAGAGAGGCAGAGACATAGGCATAGGGAGAAGCAGGCTCCATGCACTGGGAGCCCGACGTGGGATTCGATCCCGGGTCTCCAGGATCGTGCCCTGGGCCAAAGGCAGGTGCTAAACTGCTGCGCCACCCAGGGATCCCCAACCCTTGCTTTTTAAAATTAGTACACATACTTTTCTGATTTCCTTCTTGGACAAACATCTGAAGAGGCAAAATATTTCATCATATGAATCAGAATGATATGAACAATGTAATAATGTACACATGTAGTCAAGATTATACAGAAATGGGAGCTTCATATATCTCTCAGTGTATACACACACACACACACACACACACACACACACGTATGTGGAGGCTGGGTGAATTCCAAGAGTAAGAGATATTTTTCTTTTCTTTTGGCTAGTCAGGATTAAATCATGTGAGCAGAAATATGTTAAATAGTAATATTGTAAAAACAGTTAACTATACATGCTTCCATTTATAATTTATTTTTATTGACGTATAATTGACATATAACATTATATTAGTTTCCAGTGTACAACAAAACCACTAGCAAGCAAATCCTCCAAAATAATTTTTAGAAAAAAACTATGAATGATTTAATATGCTTTATAAAATTGTTGAATGAAGTCAAGTGACTATTGAAGGACATTTGACAAAAGGATTTTTGTTCTCGAATGGTTGATGAGGTGCCATCCTTTTTAACTATAATGATTATTTAGCACAACCAGTTGTGTTGCAGCACTTCTAAAGTTCTTGGATGGAGACCTGACTTGATGGCCATCCAGTCTCCCACCAGCCTCAGGCCAGAGGGAAAGAGGAAAAGGATAGAAATATTCCATGCTCTCAGGGCTCTTCACATTGAAAAGGCTGAGGGGCACGAATCACGGGGACATCACACAGGACTCAGTTGCCCTTGAGAAACTTGCTAAAGAGTCGTATTGCTGGTCTACCTGCAGCTGGATTTGTTACGTTTCTTCACTTCTCCTCTCCTATAGATCTTGCTCATGCATACAAACATGCTCCTTCCTCTCTTCTTTTTCATTTTTTTCCCCATGCTTTATCACTTGGCATTTCAACATTATTTTATAACTCCTTGGAGGAAAAAGTTGCTCTGAAATTATCCACAGTTTTTACTGAGCTTTTCTTGGCTTCTGATTCTGCTTCTGAGAGGTTATGGGACCAACTGTGTAGTCCTGATATCAACACTTGAGTATTAATGTTTATGGAGGATAACTCTCTTCCCAGCTGATGAGGATCTGCATCAATAGGAAGGGACTTGAGAAAAAAAAAAAAAAGAAGGGACTTCAGACAGGTCAGAAATAAACTGTCTTGTCTACTCTATCACAGAGGTTTGGTTGTCACATTCCACATGCCTCCTTTCATCTTTGTCTAACCGGGTGGACAACATTACCTGGTTCCTCATAAGAATCAGACTGTGACAGGGCAACAGGTAAAGGGGGGGGGACTGGTGAGACTTTTTTATTCTTAATAAGAATAAGGAATAAGGAATTCTCTATTTTCAATAAAGAGTAAAGATCAAGCTTCTATGAATAAGATGGATTGGGATATTTAAAATGAAATTGGCCTGTGTAGAATAAGGAAAATAGAAGCTAAAACAAACAACATAAAACACTGTGAGCATAAAGGTAAGACTGTAGAAACTCTACCTTCCTATGAAGAGAATCTGCCTCTATGCAGTGAGACTGTTTCCGCCATAATTTTACATAGGAAACAAACAAACATACATGACAAGGAAGGAATAGAAATTTAAAAAGAAAAGAAAGTTTTAAAAGGATTTCTGATATGATTTAAAAAAGAAAATGCAATGAAAACTGCAATATTTGTATTGAAGTATGCAAGAAAATGAAGTTACAGAGGAATTGATCTGAAAATAACAGAAAAAATATATCCATAACATAAGGAATCACAAAATAAACAAATTTAGATGCAAAAGCACAGTTGAAAGCAGGGCAGTGATAGGAACATTCCCTGGGTTTCAGTAATTCTTGGAGCAGAGAGCAGTACGAGAGCCCCTCCACACAGGTTATTCAGAGCTGGATTTTGCTTCGGCTTCAATGATGGATTCGCTGCATTCTTCAGGATATAATTCCAAGAATGATATGTAGCCTTTTGCTGTCACGGTGCCAAGCTTGCAAGCAAAACCAGAACACCCAAAACTCCCTGTGTGTAATTGTTTCTGTCCTTCACAAAGAAAGTACTAGATTTTGCAGATGAAGTCAAATGTATACATTACACTTATGAAAAATGAAGAAATTCTCCTACCAATCCTGGGAAAAAATTTTGTTTTTCATCAGAATATGGAATGCTCCTTGGCAAGATCAGTAAGAAAACAAAACAAAAGCACAACAGTATGTGGGGAAATTAGGTTGTTTCAAGATCTTTTCCCCCTTTCCCCATCCAGATAAATTTATTTATAGAAAGGCCTGCTTTGTGTGTTTGTAAAGTTTGTCTTTTTTTTTTTTTTAAGATTTTATTTATTCATTCATTCATGAGAGACACAGAGGGAGAGGCAGAGACACAGGCAGAGGGAGAAACAGGTTCCCTGCGGGAAGCCCGATGTGGGACTCGATCCCAGGACCCCCTGCCCGGGAGCAGACGCTGAAAGCAGACGCTCAACTGCTGAACCACCCAGGTGCCCCAGTAAAGGTTGTCTTTTCTTCTCCCCACTTAGATACTTGGAGAAAAAACGACTTTGCTTTCCCCGGTTTTTCTTTGTGTCAGACCCGGCACTCCTGGAGATTCTGGGGCAGGCATCAGACACACACACGATACAAGCCCATCTGGTGAATGTGTTTGACAACATCAAAACTGTCAAGTTCCACGAAAAGGTTTGCCTGATTCTAACTGCTGGCCAGCAGTTGCCATCTCTTACTCCTGCATTGTCTTTATGAAGTAGTTCTCAGGTGTTTACAAAGGTTTACTTTCCCTGTCTGTTCACTGGCAGCCAGTGATTAAAAAAATGCTTCTGGGCCCATTTTGCATTCAGGATTGTGTGATTTCTTAATATCTAAAGTGTAAACTTGAATAACAAATAGTTTAAAGATGATTAGGAATGCATCGTCAGTGGCATTCATGGCTTTGCGTGCCAAGTTAGCTGTTTAGAAATTTGACAAACCAAAGAAACCAGTTGTTCAGGAAAGAGTGCCTTCACTCATCAGAATTGCCTCTATGACTTGATTGTTGGAGTCAAGTGTCAGAAGTTTCTGGCATGATCGTCTTCCCTGTTTCTCATCATGCTTGATCAAAACCTTTTTTTTTAAATGCCTCCAACAAATTTCTAGACTTGTGGACTTGTTGGGGACCCAAGAGAAGCCCATTCCATGCGGGGATGCCTCCATTTGCACAGCTGCCAGGAGCTGCTGCCCAATTCAACCCTTGAGCCAGTTCCCTGAGAGTGACCCTTCTATTTGAGTGTGTTCAGTCGTCCCCCAGGGCTTCCTGTAGACCCTGAGTGCTGTTCATGTATTCATCGGAGCATGCGGTCTGCACTTGTTGAGCAACTGCCATGTGCCCCATGGCGTGCGTGACACAAGAACACCACCCCTCAGGGGACCATGCTCTGGTGGGGGTCTGTCTAGAGTGCAGTCGGTGCAGTAGTGGACCTCTGCGTCACAAGCAGTCAAAAGCCAGGGATTTATAAGTTCCCGCCCCTGGGTATGTGCCAGGTGTGGTGCTAGTCCTGGTTCCAAGGAAGACTTTATCATGATCCATACTGAAGTCATTTTTTTAAATTTTAAAAAAAATTTTTAAATTTATGATAGTCAGAGAGAGAGAGAGAGAGAGAGAGAGGCAGAGACACAGGCAGAGGGAGAAGCAGGCTCCATGCACCGGGAGCCCGATGTGGGATTCGATCCCGGGTCTCCAGGATTGCGCCCTGGGCCAAAGGCAGGCGCCAAACCGCTGCGCCACCCAGGGATCCCCTGAAGTCATTTTTTTAATGCAGCACAGCATTCATCTGAAATTTGACAATTAAAGTTGATAATTACTGATTTGCTGTGCTTGTATTATGCATGAAGCACATGGAGATGCTGTCAGGGAAGGCTTCAGGCACAGAACATGGTCCTTGAACTGATGTTTTGAAGCTAGGTGGAACACAGCCAGGCAGGTGGAGAAGTGGGGCACGCTCAGAAGGAAGAGAGGCACCAGGGTCTCAAGATGTGGGCAGCCGGTTGTCAGTAGTGTGGGTGGGGGATGTTGATTTGCTAGGGTTGCTCTAGATTGACAGCAGAAATTCATTCTCTCACGGTTCTGGAGGCTGGAAGTCTGAACTAAGGTGTTGGCAAGGTTGGGTCCTACTGAAGGAGAATTTATTTCATACTTCTCTCTGAGGTTCTGGGGCAGTTGGCAACTGGGGATATTGCTTGGCTTATACACGTGTGACTTTGATATCTGCTTTTGTCTTCATATGTTCTTCCTGTGTGTCTAAATTGCCTTCTTATAAAGACACCAGTTTCTGGATTAGGGTCCATCTTCATCTTAATGACATCTACAAAGACCCTGTTTCCAAGTAAGGTCCCATTCACAGGTCCTGGGGCTTAAGACTGCAAAATGTATTTTGGGGCTATGCATTTAATAGGCAGTGGTGAGCATAGGGAAAAGGGGGAGAAGGAGACATGTGCCAGATTCCAAAAGGCCAAGTACATCACGCTACAGAATTCTACTTTGCTCTGAATGTGACAGAAGGTATGGGAGGTTTTTACACAGGGAAGTGACCTGATTTGTGTCTCAGAAAGATTCTCTGGCTCAGTATTGGAGGAAGACTAGAAGGAGGGGGCATGGAAATCAGTGTCAGAAGTGATTGCACAGTCAGGATGGAAAAGGCTGAGCTGCTACAACAAAGCTCTGACAAAGGAGGATGGATAGAGGTGAAGGGAGGACAGTACAGACTTTGTGGTTTAAAATCACCGTTTCTTTTCTTTTTCTTTTTTTTTTTTTAAAGATTTTATTTATTCATGAGAGAGACACAGAGGCAGAGACACAGGCAGAGGGAGAAACAGGCTCATTTTGGGGAGCTTAATGTGAGACTTGATACCCCAGGAACATGACCTGAGCCGAAGGCTCAATCACTGAGCCACCCAGGCATCCCTAAAATAATTGTTTCTTGTAGATACCCTGGATGTGTGCATTATAAAAGTGATTGAATTACAGGAATTTCTCACTGATGTTTTTGCTCAAATCCTTCTGCACTAGGATTTCATGTTCTAGAGTGAAGCATCTCACTGTCTCATTGTGCCATGAGGATAAATTAAACCTCATTTTTAGCCACTGTTCATAGCAATTACTTAAAATAAATAGCATTGCTTTTTTGGCCATTTGTTCTTACCATAATGTTTCTGCAACCAGGGGCAGGTCCTGTTTTTGTGGGTCCTAACTCTTGTAAAATTGTAAATATAAATTTATATTCAGGACTTGGAAAGGGACCATGTAAGTGACAGGCTGTGGAACTTCAGTCTTAGCAGAAGATAGACCGTGTCTATCTATAACTAAGAGGGGTTCATTAATACAGTCCTACATTGGAGCCCAAGGGACCAATATTCCACTTACAAAAGAACAATAGTGGCAACAAGCATTTGTATTTAGTCGATAGTTTGCTTTATTTTATTTACTTGTCACGAACAGCCTGTGAAGTGAGTAGGGAAGCAGGACAGGCATGGTGTTTAATTGACTAGTTAGAAGCAGGAAATTTAGTCTCAGATGTGTCCTCCACCATTGTGTGGTTAATGAATGGCAAAGCACCATTTGAACCTGTATTTAGTAGGTAGTGTGCTATTCTCATGAGGCCATGCTGCATGGAAACTGAGGTGAGAGGACCAGATGAGGAGCTGGGCTTGAGTTAGAAAATGTTATGTGCCACCAGGAGCTCCTGTAAGGAGCACAGCATTTACTACAGAATTGGACTTGCCTGGTAAGGTGTTTGCATTGATCATAGTGACCTGGTCATTACTCATGTCATCTTGGTAAGCTTGTGATGTGGATGACAGGCTCTTATAATATCCCATTTCATTTGGGGAAACAAGACTTTTTCTTGATCATCACCTTTGTATTGAGTACTTGTCTTAGAAAACAAGCTTTCCCCCCTCAAGTATAGACTATTTGGAATTGATTTAGTATTTTAGTATTCCCTTTTAGATTTCATGGGCAACTTCTTTATGTGAGTTTGAAATTGATTTTATATCATATTTTGCCTTTTATTTTATAATCTATAGCTTAACTTCCTTTGGGATGGATAACATTGACAAGAGGGCAGTGGAGGAATTCATTCTTTATGTGAATATGCCTGTTTTTTTTGGCTTCTGCCATAGATCTATGATCGCATTCTGTCAATCTCCTCTCGAGAGGGTGAGACTATTGAATTGGATAAACCTGTGATGGCAGAGGGTAACGTGGAAATTTGGCTTAATTCTCTCTTGGAGGAGTCTCAGTCCTCATTACATCTTGTGATTCGCCAGGCAGCTGCAAATATTCAAGAAACAGGTTTCCAGCTGATTGAATTTCTTTCTTCCTTCCCTGCTCAGGTCAGTGTATTGAAATTGGAAAGTATTTTCTACAAAATAGCCATTTTAGATCTCATACATTGTCTGTTGTAAGCTACACAACTGGCTATAATTTAAGTCTGGACCAGAATTAGGATTTTCATAAGGATTTCTTACTATAGACATGCTTAAAGGTTTCAGCTACAGATAATTTGGTTATATACATACACATATATACATATATATGTAACCAAATAGTGTGTGTGTGTGTGCGTATATATATATGTGTGTGTGTGTGTTTTATATATATATGTTTTCTTTATATTTTCTTTAACTTAAAAGGTTCTTTTTCCTGCTGAATCCCTTTACTAAATAAATCATAAAAAAGTACAGAGTGTATGCTTTGCCAGAGGATGAGAAATATATTTTAGCATTAGGATACAGAAAGTGATGTTTTCTTAGCCATTATGATCAATAAAAGATTTTGTGAGTATCTACCAGGTGTAAATCTTGTGTTTGAGGAAAACAGGTTGAAGACATATTCTTTCCCTTCCAGTAACTTAAAGTCTATCTAACACAGAAACATGTCTTTAACAGTAAATGATTTAATATTACAAGGGAAAAATTGTGGACACATGTTGTATGTAGGTACAGTATGAGTAGAATTTCTATAGGTTTCCAAATAATGAACCAAGTTGATGTAATCAAGGATGGCCTTAAATTTGCATAATAATCACAATTATTTACTGTATTGTAATTTCTATTTAAATAAATTAATATGCCATACACATTATAAAGCCTTTTTTGTTTCCATAAGGTTGGATTATTGGGAATTCAAATGATATGGACACGGGATTCAGAAGAAGCCCTCAGAAATGCCAAATATGATAAAAAAATCATGCAGAAAACCAATCAGTCTTTTCTGGAGCTATTGAACACATTGATAGGCATCACAACAAAAGATCTGAGTTCCATGGAACGGGTCAAATATGAGACTTTGATTACTATTCATGTGCACCAAAGGGATATCTTCGATGACCTGGTAAATGCTTTATAAATGCTATGGCATATATAGAAGAGCAAATACTAGGTACTATCTGTGTTTACCCACTGGAATTGGATTGAGTGAATTCAAAGAAAAGATTAGATTGAGGCAGAGTCATCTTCATGATGAGACATTGTCAGATTTTCTTTTTCAGTTTTTAACTGAGATTTCAGTCACTTTTTGATGATTTCTGCTAAGATGTTATTGAGCAATTAGACCTTATCTTTAAAATTCTTTATGTGATCATTTTTAACACCAAGCTGCCATGTAGTATCTTGAAAAAGCTTTCATTTGTCTTGTGCACCTGTTAGTTAGTAGTTAAGGATTACCAGTTTCTTGTTAGAGAAAAATAAATAACACTGCTAGTGGAGTGGCTTTGTGCTTTTCCAAAGGCTTTTGATAAATCCTATCTTTAACTTGTTTTGCTACATTTTATGTCATTGACTGCAAATGGCCTTTCCTAATATGGGTTGGTGACATTCAGGTGTCATGCAGATTTTTGCCTGTAAAGAGGGAACAGAGTTTAGAGGCTATAGAAAACAGAAAGTATGAAAAGAAATGAAATTTGTCCTCTACTCTAAAATAGAATATTAGATAAGAGGCAAGAAGCTCTTATTTTCATAATAATTTGCTGGATCGTGTCTTACCCCATTATGTAAAAAAGATCATAAAAGATTGGTTCTGATGTGCTGGGAAGAAGAGCAGCTCTTTCAGGCCACTGAGGTCTAATCTCCTCTCTTAACAGTTAAGCACACTGTTTGCCTCTCTAAGAAATAAAGGGCTCCAGATAATTTTAGATTTATTATTTGTCAAAGAAAATTGATGAAAAGAGCTTAAAATTTTGGTTAAAAATTTCAGGCAAAAAGCATTGCTGGGCAATAACCTGCCATTTAGATGTTAGACATTTTGGCCTGCTGCAAATCTTAAGGAAAAATAATGAATGGATTAAAAAGACCCCAAAGTGTATTTTGTCATAATCATAAGAGATGCCTTTTTCCTAATGAGAGTGTTTCATCTGTCTTTGTATGCCAAAATATGTTTTTCGTAGATTGTACTTTTTATGATTAGGGCTGGGGCATTTAAGGGTGCAACCTGAGAAGTGACTTATCTTACTATTAAAATATGTGCTGCTCTTTAAATTGGTGGGCACAATTAGGAATTTCTCTTGAATTTTTCTATTCCTGTATCTTCTAAAGTGTCCCTTCTGTGATCAGTAGATGAATGGATTGGATGGTGATGTAGTTGACATCACTGAACCAGTTGGGTAGTCTCTGAGTTCCATTTGCATCCCATTATAATCTACATAAATGCTAATGTGCATATTTAATGAGTGGTTCTCATCTCAGCTTTAACCTATATCTTTTGCATTTCAGTGTCACATGCATATCAAGAGCCCTACAGACTTTGAGTGGCTGAAACAGTGCAGATTTTATTTTAACGAAGATTCTGACAAGATGATGATTCACATCACAGATGTAGCTTTCATATACCAGAATGAATTTCTAGGCTGCACTGACAGGCTTGTCATAACTCCACTCACAGACAGGTGATGGAGGGGTTCTGTGATTCCACAACCTCTCTCCCTCTGGCCCCTCCCCAACATTTTTATTCTCTTGAGTTACTCAGGGGATTTCTGCATAATGTCTCTTTAGGGTTTAGAGGCTCTTTTATGCCAAAGTCTTTGAAATTCAGTATTTTTAGCTTTACACATGGGTCTCTGCTTGGAATTTGGGATTGTGACTAAAATGCTTTACTTCCTCTGTTTTCAGTCATAGAGAGGTGAAGTTTCAGTGACCGCAATGGACATCAAATGGGCAAGAAAAGGAATTGATTGCCATGTGTCAATAGGTGCAAATCACCGTTGGCCTTTGAGGGCTGCTTTGGGGACCATGGCACCTGCTTTTATTAGAGACACTTAAGATGATTTTTTAGCAGGAAAGAAATTGAATATCTATACAGGTGAAAAGTGATGGGGAGCACGTTGGCCTGGACATCTGGTGCTCTTAATTTTCCTGTCTGTTATACAGTAACTGTGCTAGCCAGAAGTGCCTTGCACCTTCCCGAGACTCAGTTTCCTCATCTGTAAGATGAACGAGGCTGTCTCCAATAGCCCTCCCACGGCTCATAGTCTGTAATTCTCTTAGTCCCTTGTAAACTTTTTGGCATCAGCTAATTGTGTATATGCTCTGTTCAGGGAGGCACTGAATACTTATTTTGACAAAATGGCTGAGTGTTAAAATCAGTATTTGGCTTAAGTAGAAGCTGAAGCTGAATATCATCCATTTTCTTGAAATGAAACTCTGGGCTATTGGATTAAAAGTGTTATCAGACAAAACATAAAGATTTGACACAATAACCCCATTAATCCTGTGCTGCTTGATTGCTCCTTCTACTCACTCATGATGCTAAATGAAATGCTTTCACTAGAGAGACTTTATTGTCACTTTCCTCCTCTTCATCGTCTTTCTAGTCCTTATGCCTGGATTGAAGATGATTTATTTTGGGTGCCTTGGACCTCCTTTTGAAAGTGTTTCTCTTTGTTTTGACATGGAGAGGTGGATAATCATAAAATGTGACAAATTCCTTGAAATACTTGTGGCTCAGGCAGTCCATTTACACCTTCTGTCCTCTCAGACCCCCAGCACTCCCCTCTCTCCTTTGCTAGTGAAGACCACATTTCCTGTTTGGTGGGGAAGGTGCGCTCTCAGTCTCCACTCATGGGTCTGCTAAAGTGCCTGCCCTGGTTTAGTCGGCTCTCCGGACGGATGGTCTGTGCTGCCCCCCTCCAAAGCCACATCTCCACCCACAGTGGTTTCCTCTCTGGGAACATCATCAGTTTCTACTTCTGGCTGGATCATTCTCATCAACTTACAAAGCTACTGTAATTGCTACCAGAAAGAAAATCCTATGGCGAACCCTCCGTTTTTGTTTTTTTTTTTTTTCCATTTCTGCGATCCCATTAGAACTCCTCAAAAGCACCTATTCTTCTTCACCCATTTTATTTTTAATTCACTCTAGTTAGGCTCTGTATTAGTTTTCTATTGACCCCATAACAGATCACCACAAGTTTGGAAGGTCAAAGAACACGAATGGTTTTACAGTCTGTGTGTTAGAAGTCTGACACCCGTCTTCTTGGGCCAACATCAGGTGTCAACGGGTTCTCCTGGAGTCCCTGAGGCAGAAACCCCTCCTGTTGTTGGCAGAATTGCTTTCTTGGCAGTGCAGGGCCTGCAGCTAGTTTTCTTGCTGACTGTAAGCCCAGGGCTGTTCCCTGTCCTCCATCTTCACAGCAGCAGCAGTGGGTTGCAACCCCCGCCCCCCGTCTTAGGTCCTGTGTCTGACCCAGTTTTCTGCCTCCCTCTTCCCCTCTGAAGGACTTGTGAGATTACATTGGGCTCAACAGGTAATCCAAGGCATTTGACATTATAGCTGCAAAGTCCCATTAGTCATTTGAGGAAACCTATTTGCAGGTTTCAGGGATGAGAACGTGGATCTCTCGGGGGGCTGTTATGCTGCCTCTCACACTGTCTCCCCTCTCTGAGACAGTGCCACGCAGGTTTTCATGCTGCTCAGTGCACTAGTCATTTCTCATTCTCATCTCTCCTGGCCCATCAGAGAGCCCAGGTTTGCACAGGGGAGCATACTCTTCTTTTTGATCCACTTTCTTTACAAAGCTTCAGGACACCACACTCTCCTGACCTTTTGTACTCTTCCTGTTGTCCTTTTGTACTCCTACTTCTGGTTCCTCTTTATCTTCCTGGTCTAAACAGAGGACCACTAGGACTCTTGTCCATCTATACTCACTGCTCAGGTGATCTCATGTGGCTTTAGGTGTCATCTATATGTAGACCCCCCCAGTCTGCCCCCAACCAGGGCTTTCCCCCAGAACTCCAGACACAAACACCTGCGTAAGGTGTTTTCTTGGACACACACAGGGAATTTGCACTTACTGTGTTTGATCATTCCCCACCAACCTGCCTTCCTGTAGTCTTCCCCATCTTAACGAGTGGTGATTCCATCCTTCATTTGCTCAAGCCAAAATCCTTGGAACATCCTTGATGCCTTCCTGTTTTTCTCTTGCTTCATCATCCCATCTACTGTCAAGTTTGCTCAGCACCATTTTCAGAATTCATCTAGGATGTGACCACTTTTCACCTCTTTGCTGTTGTCATACTGGTCCGAGCCACCATAATCTCTAGCCTAGATTATTACAATGGTCTTTTAACCAGGCTCCCTACACTTGTCATTGCCCCCTATAGTCTATCTTCAGTTCAGTTATGTTCTGTCATCATAAAAAGATAACAAAGAGATTGTCTCAGTCCCCCCACTATCTTTGCATCTCACCCAAAATAAGCACCAGTATCCTCAACAGTGACCTGCACGATCTGACTCCAGCTATTTTTCTGTTTCTTTTTCCTCATTTCACTCTAGCCACTTGCTCCTTGGCTGTTCCTTGGACAGCACACTCTTGCTTCAGGGCCCTTGCATTTGCTGTCCCCTTGACCTGAACTCTTTTTCCCTTCAGCACAGGCATAGCTAGCTTGCTTCCTCACTTCCTTCCAGGCTCTGCTTAAATGTCATCTCAGAGGGGTCTTCATACCTGCCACATGAAGCAGTGATCCCCACTTCCCTAGCCCTCCCAACCAGCTTTATTATTTCTGTGCCCTATTTTTAAATAACTTGTTTCCTTCCTTTAGGATGTCAGCTAAAGCACTGCCGTGGACTTCCCATGATGTGATATATTTACTGCTCCTTGAATAGTGCTGTCACATTATAGGTGCTAAATAAGAATTTTCGGAATGAATGAAAGAAATGTTTATTTTCAGAGTCACATCTTTGTGGTGAAAAATTTAAATAGTACGGAAGGACATACAGTTGAAAGTATAAGAGTCAATTTTTCCTCCTGTTTTTAAAAAACAACAAGCAACTTATTCCCTTTCCTTCTAGAAATTTCTATTGCTTGTACGTCAAAATTCTTTTTAATTTTTACATATGGGTATCAGGTTCTACAAACTTCTCTGCAGCTAAATTCTTTCACTATGTTCATTGTCTTGTCCATCTTTCTGTATCAAAAAAACTTGAGAACATTAAAAGCAAAGTAGGTGTAAGTATATAAATAGAAGTGATTCCAAAGTTTGTCTTGGCCTGTCTCCCCCTAAACGTTCATTTGCTTATTTTTCTTTATCTTGATCATGGGAGAATTGATTCACTATTTTTTTTCTGTCAGTCACTGGGATTCCATTGCAAGATTTGTTGCCCTTTTACAGAAGAATTCCTCACTAAAATTAATACTTACAAACATCAAAGACCAGAGGCATTGACATCTTGTCAGTCTTTTGCTGATTGCCCTGTGGAAATTCAACAACATTGGTAGCTTTAGGCTCTGGGAAGCTTGGCATCAGGTGGATGGAGCTGCCGATATTCCGGATGATAAAATAGTTGTCCTAATTAACTAAAAACATATGGCATCATTCTCTGAAAGCTCATGGTGTTTTTCATGACCAGTCCTTCCTCTCTGCAAAAGCGGACAAGACAGGAGTCATTCTTACTACACTGTCACTCAGGCAGAGGGCAGAAGAGGTCAAAGGCTGGTAGAAGCTTCTCATCAGCTTAGTAAGAAATGTAGATGGGTCTAAACAATATGCACATTTCTCTTCCATGAGTCACACTTGAATATTGATCGCTGGATGCTGCCCTCAATAGCTGGATAGTCTTGGCCAAGATACCTAATCTCTCTGATTCTCTCCTTTTGGAATACCCAGGGCCTGGAACCCAGTAAATGTTAGTCATTATTATCGTTGCTATGATTGTGGTTTTTCTTACTCATCAATAACACATTCTTAATCAATGTTTCCTTTTGTTTCTCCTTAAGTATGTTCATAATCAGAGTCTATAACTAAACCAAAGAAAAGAAACAAAAGAAAAATAAGTTCATGATGTGTGTACCATCATTGCCTTAGGAGGTTTTTTGTTTGTTTTTGCTTTAGTTTTAACATTTTAGAATTAATACTGTTTAGGAATAGTAGCTGAAAGCACTGCTGGTTTACATGTGATGAAGTACATGTAGGGTGCTGGGAATGTTGGTGATGGATTTGGTTATATTGAATGCGATAATAAGACCTGCGTCATGGGGCTGGTCATTGTTGGTTTAGCAGGATGGTCACATTCTACATTTCTCTCTCTCTTTTTTTTCTTGAATCTCTTGGTATGATAGACAAGAAGGAATACATTTTTATTTTATTTCATTTATTTTTTAAGTAGGCTGCATGCCCAATTTTGGGCTTGAACTCACATTCCTGAGATCAGGAGTGGCATGCTCTACCTACTGAGCTGAGCCAGGCACCCCCACATTGTGCATGTCTTACTCCAGTAGCTGTTGGGATGCGAGAAGACTGTATGGCTGGACTGGCACAAGACATTTATTTAATAAGCATTCATAGGGTATAAGTGGCTAGGGTTTAGGCAGGAAGTTGGATGATCATGGAACCCAATGTGTGATCTTACAATCCTGAGATCATGACACAGTTCCTAAGAACAGAGACCTTATGGCAGTCTGGTGCAGAAATAAAGCTGCACAACAGCCACTAAATCACATGGCTGATTTAGTCCAAACCCTATTCCTGAATGATGACATTTTTAAAATTGGCAAAGATTTCTCTGAAAAGCAAGTCCGAGAGGAGTCTGGGTGCCAGCAAAGCAAATGGGCTGAAGCCACACCCAGGGGAGAAAGGAAGCGATAAAGCACCTGGCTTGCCCACTTAGTTTTCATGTAAATAGGATGATTTCTTTAAGGCAACTTAAAAACTTGCTCTTGCTTCAGTTCAAATATAAACCCAGTTGTAAGGAGGGTTTGCAAGACAGAATAGCTGGGTGGCAGGGTTCCCAGAGATGTTTTCCTTAACCCTGGCAGGGTGGACATGTTCTAGAGCCGAGCAGCATGAGGGCTTGCAGTTGGATGGGAAAGCTCAATCGATTCTCGGCTCTTCCACCACAATCCCAAGAAAAGTAATTCCATCTCTGTGAGCCTTTCCCCTTGTCTATAAAATGGGAAAAACACCAGTAGCTTCCCTGCAAGGTTCCCTGAGCTTACGTGAGATACTGTAGGTGGAGCACATCACACTAACTGTTATTACAGAGACTGCTCTGCCAGGGATAACAGAAGTACAAGGTGAGAAATAAAACCTTGAATTAAAAAGCAAAAATCAAAGTGAGCTTAGGTGTCCTCCTGAGTACACCTACATTATTTTCTCCATATCCAGGCTCTGTATACATTCAGGGCCAAGTCATTGATTAGCCTGTATTTTAAGGAACCCACTTCCAATAAAATACAGATTCTAGAGGATCTCCAGTAGGTGTACTTGCTGTTTATTTCCACCCTTCACGATGGACAATTGCTTTATATCCTCTGAAATTTTTTCATGTCCAGATGAATGCTTTATATAGTTTAGCCATAGGAAATCCCTAAACTGCATCACTTATAGATTACCTCCTTTGACAACTCAAGTGACGCTGGGGAATCGAGTAATTTATTAGCGAGTTATCAGGTTAGTTTTTCCTTCCCAGGCACTTTTGTATTTTCTTACCAAAGTCTTTTATTCATTAATATCATGCAGTAAGGACAGTAGAAGGTATGTGTAGGTATAGTATATGCTCCTAGAAATAGATTGAAGACATGATTATTTAGCAATGTGTGATTCAAATCTCATGTGATCATTCAAATTATTGACTCTTAGATTCAAAAGAGGATTAGTATTTTTTAAAAAAATTATTTGAGGCAGGGAGGGGCAGAGGGAGAGAGTGAGAGAAAATCCCAAGCAGACTCTGTGATGATCGTGGAGCCTGATGTGTGATCTTACAACCCTAAGATCATGCCCTGAGCCGAAACCAAGAGTCAGATGCTTAACTGACTGTGCCACTGAGACACTCCAAAAGGGGATTATTCTAATGGTTCCAAATCTTTCCATAGTATACTATTCTTTAAAGATTGGTAGGTTTTTATGAAAAGGTTGCCAAATAGGTTTTGGAAATGCTGTGTACTATTTTTTCATACGTGGAGAATCTCATTGTACATTCTCCTGAGAAAGCTCACTGAACCTTTTTAACAATTTTCAAACTTACTTGGCCATAGACCATCTCCTCTTTTTCCTTTACACATGTTAATATCCATAAGGGAAGCATAGCTTAAGGGTGCAGTTTGCAAAATGTTTTGTAGGGACAATGGCTTGAACTTCCCATTTAAAAATCTTGTGCAGGTTTCATTTTACTGTGATGTCTCAGAAGTGTCTTCTGGGTGCTGGTGGTATGGTTCTAGTGATGTCTCTATTTCTCAAGGTGTTACATCACATTGGCTCAAGCTCTGGGAATGAGCATGGGAGGAGCTCCCGCTGGACCTGCAGGGACAGGGAAAACAGAAACTACTAAAGATATGGGACGATGTCTTGGAAAATATGTCGTGGTTTTCAATTGTTCTGACCAGATGGATTTCCGAGGACTTGGACGGATTTTTAAAGGTGAGGGTTATAGTTTTTATTTGATGAAAAATTTAAGCTAAGATGGAATGTCTTAAGATTTATTTTTCAACAATTGGCTACATTTTAGTGTCGTTTTTCAACTTCAGACAACTTTTTGGAAAACCTGCATCTTACCAATGTTTGGGGGGATCAAATGTCACCATCACCTGCTTTGTAATGTTCCTTTATCCCTGCAGGTTGGCTATTTACAGATGAAGTACCACATTGTGAATTATTTTGGGGGCATTTTGTGCATCATCTATTTGTTCAAGTTTATTTTTGAACTGACTTATCTCTGGCTTGTCTTGGCAGCTGCAAAATGCCCTTTTCCTTGGCTTTTTGAAATGATATACTAAATGGATTTTCTATTAAATTTCCCTTCGAAGGACTGGCACAGTCTGGATCCTGGGGTTGTTTTGATGAATTTAACCGTATTGATTTGCCAGTTCTGTCAGTGGCAGCCCAGCAAATTTCCATTATTCTGACATGTAAAAAGGAGCGGAAAAAGTCTTTTATTTTTACCGACGGAGATAATGTGACTATGAACCCTGAATTTGGACTTTTCCTGACCATGGTAAGGAACCAGAAGAAGAGCTGCTGAATTTCAGCCTTCTTATTGCAGCTTTCATGCATTTCCCTTGTAGGGCGCTTCTTTTTCATGAATGGAAATTGGGATGGTAGTTTTAACTACTGTGTGAAAGCCTTTGGTGTTAAACAAAGCTCATATTAATAACTTGTGATGTACTCTCTCCAGTTAAAAGGAGAGTGAGGTATGTAAATGAGTTGTCTGGTTGTCAGCCTGGATTTGTTGCGTGTACATAATGAATCTTTCTTTTACTGTCACACTGATGTGAGTAAGTCACCCCATGACCATGTCATTCATCTGTGGGTTTGTTTGCTGTGTAGAATCCTGGCTATGCTGGGCGGCAGGAGCTCCCCGAAAACCTGAAGATTAATTTCCGCTCTGTGGCCATGATGGTGCCTGACCGACAGATTATCATAAGGGTGAAGTTGGCCAGTTGTGGCTTCACTGACAATGTTGTTTTGGCCAGGAAGTTTTTCACCCTCTACAAGCTGTGTGAGGAACAGCTTTCTAAGCAGGTGTGATGTTCTGAAAGTCTTTCTGAACTTACATATATACTTAGTTTTTCTATTTGGTGAAATGTGCTCATTTTGAAACATTGTAGACTGGGGCTGCTGGCAGGCTACCTTCCTGATACAAAGTAGAAAGTTATATCATTACAAAATTAATTTTATGTGGATAGTTTTTAAAGTGTATTTAAGTAAATTAATTTTTGCCACATAGAAATGAAATAAGTACTTCCTGAACTGACTTAAGAGCCAAAGAATTATAAATATTAATATTTGTTCTTTCTCCCACTTGTATGTTAATCATAGTATGTGTTGTGCGTCCTCAGAGTTTTCAGGAACCTCTCAATCATTGCTCTTCTCACTTCTAAGCTTCCTCATATATTGGGCCATGCCTTGCTAATAGGTCTGTTATATCTATTGTAAGTTTTTAAAATTTTATTTATTTTATTTTGTAATCTAAATTCAATTAACATATAGTGTATTACTAGCTTCAGAGATAGAGTTCAGTGATTCATCTATCATAACTTTTATTGTAACTTCTATGCTAGTTTCCTGTACTATTTAGAGTAGCAGGTTCTGAAATCATGCAGTTTTGCAGTTAAGAGGTATGAAATTCATCATATATTACTTTTGCATTAGTTTTCTGTTGCTATATGACATAGTACCACAAATTTACTGGCTTAAAATAATACACAGTTTATTATTTCATGGTTTCTGTGGGTCAAGAGTCCTGGTACATCGTGGCTGGGTCCTCTGCTCAGAGTGTAACAAGGCTTCAATGAAGTGTGGCTATGTGCTTGACCAGGGGAGGATTTACTTCTAAGCTCACTCAGGTTGTTGGCAGAATTCTGTTCTTGAGGTTGTAAGACTGAGGGATTTAGTTTCTTGCCGGCTGTCAGCTGGAGAAGGCCATGGTCAGTTCCTGCAGGCTGCATGCTGTTCTTTGCTACATGGGATTCCCCAACATGGCCACTTGCCTTCTCAACGTCAGCAAGTGAAAGAGATTCCAGCAGGATGAATGCAACAGTCTCGTATTAGGATTCTCCAGAGAAATAGGGCCAATAGGATATATGCATTTATATATATATGCTATAAAGAAATTTATTATAAGGGATTGGCTCACACAGTTATGTAGGTAGAGAAGTCCCATGATCTGTTGTCTGTGAGCTGAAAACCAGGAAAGATGGTGGTGTAGTTTGAAGGAATGACAGTATAGATTCTAGTCCAAGTCTGAAGGCCAGACAACTGGGAACATTGAGGACAGGAGAAGGTTGATATCCCAGTCCAGGAGTAGGGCAGAGTGAATGAATCCAACCTTCCTCTTCCTTTTTGTTTTATTCAGGTCCTCGCTGATTGGATGGTGCCCACCCACACTGGGGAGGGCCATCTTCTTGACTCTGTCCACCAGTTCAAATGCTAATCTCTTCCAGAAACTTCCTTTTAGAGACACATTCAAAATCATGTTTAATGAGGACCGAGGCATCCTGTGGCCCAAACTGACACATAAATTTACTATTACAAACCTTAAGTGATGTGACCACAGAATTACGTGGTCATACAATCACATGCGACCTGTTACCTTTGCTGTATTAGATTGATTAAATCATAGGTCCTACCACACTCAAGGGAAAACTATCATACAAAGACACAAACACCATGAGTTGGGATCATGCCACAGATCACTGGGACATAGAAATAAAAATTACTAAAAGCATATGCTAAATAACAATACATGCAATAAGCATAAAACTATAACACAAATAAAACCTCCTAACATATATAGAACATTTTGATCTGTCTTTCACTCTGGCCTCCATTCCAAACTTGTTTGACTCTAGATTATTTTTTATACCCCCAGCCTCAATTAAATTACATTCTCATCAAAAATATTCTTTGTTTCTTCTACTTATTGCAGCCTTTACTCACCCATTCTTCTTTTCCCCTCTATCAAAGAAGTATTTTTCCATGCTGTTTCCTGCATGCAGAAAATTGCCACATCACTGACTCCTGCCTTCTTCTTCTCTACTATTTCATTTCTATTTCCTTCACACCCACAGCCCTGCTCATGGGGTCATTGTCAGATGAAATGAGTCAACGTGTGCAAAACAGTTGGCCCGTGCTGATCTCTGGGTGAACATTCTGTGAATCTTACTTCATGCCCACAGATTTAACTGAGTCCAGTTCTGAGAAGTTTTCCTTAATTAATACCACACACCACTACTTTCACATCGTTGTTACTTTTTGGTGAGTTAGCTCACATTTTTATCATGTTACCTCTGTTAGAATTTAAACTCCTTGAAGACAGGAACTCAATCTGAATCTTTTTATGTGCTCCATCCTCCAAATGATGAGTATGAAGTGATGCATACTGCTTCAGTTACCTTAGCAGATAATTGTTTTTTTTTTTTAATCTGGTAAAACATATCTAACATTAAATTTACCATCTTAGCCATTTCCAAGTGTACAATTCAGTAGCGTTAAGTATATTCACAGTGCTATGAAACAGATTTCCATAACATTTTCCTCTTGCAAAACTGAACCTCCATACTCATTAAGCAGCAATTCCTCTCTTACTATTCCCCTCAGTCTCTGGTAACTACCATTCTACTTCTTGTTTCTATGCATTTTACTACTTTAGATACCTCATATAAGTGGGATCATATAGCATTTGTCTATTTTGATTGGCTTATTTTGCTTAGCATGAACCTCAAGGTTCATCCATGGTGTAGGATGTGACAGGGTTTGGTTCCTTTTTATGACTGAATGACATTCCATTGTATGTATATACCACATTTTGTTTTTCCATTCATCCATCCATGGGCATTTGAGATGCTTCCAAATGGCTATTTGGCTATTGTGAATACTGTTGCTGTGAACATGGGTGTGCAAATATGTCTTTGAGATCCTGCTTTCAGTTATTTGGCTATATACCCAGAAGTATGATTTCTGGATCATATAATAGTTCTATTTTCAATTTTTTGAGCAACTGCCATACTATTTTCTATAGTGGTTGGTTAATTTGGAGCACTAGGGTGGCTCAGTTTATTGACAGTCTGACTCTTGATTTCAGCTCAGGTCAATGATCTCAGGGTTGTGGGATCGAGCCCTGTGTCAGGCTCTGCGCTCAACGTGGAGTCGGCTGGAGATATCTCTCTCCCTCTCCCTCTACCCGTCTCTCCGCTTGCAAGGTCTCTCTGTAAATAAATAAAATCTTTAAAAAATTTATAGCGGTTAGATAATTCATTTTTAATTATTCACTTTATATGTGATTGAGGTTTTAAATATATATCAAGGGAATAACAAAGCTAAGGACTTGGCTTTCCGACATGTCCTTATTCTTCCCAGATCTATGTAATTCTAGAATATGGCTACTGTCTTCCTCCTTAATACATTTATCTTTTTACGTATCAGTATATAAATATATATACACCTGGTTCAGAATTTTAGCTTTAGATATATGAGGAAATTTTTCTTAGGATGACTGATTAAGAAGAGGCTCAAGGGGTGCGTATACTCCAAGAGGAAATTTATTCTTTTCTCCCTGTCGAGATATATTTATTAGTTCTGATCTAAGGGCTGAAATTAATGATCATACATGAGAGAACTCTTTTGGATATTCTTTCTTTTCTCCAAAATATATTGATAAAAATTTATTGCTTCACTAGCTGTGCAGTTTTTTCTAGAGGAAAATTAGCATTTATTCATTATTGTGAAAAGTTCTTTTGTCAACTTTGTAGTTTTCATGGGTAAGTTAATATTGAAAATAAGCCTGTTGTACCTCACATGCTTCAGGTGCATTATGATTTTGGTCTGCGGAACATTCTGTCAGTTTTGCGAACCCTAGGAGCGGCAAAAAGAGCCAACCCCACAGATACAGAATCAGTGATCGTCATGCGTGTTCTACGAGACATGAATCTTTCTAAACTGGTAAGATTCACAGATGGAAATGTTGCACCCACTTAATATCAGTTCAGCTAAGTAAGTGCAAATGAGATTTAGAAATATTTATTTAAAATACTCATTTAAAATGAATAATTATCAGCTAAAGTGTGGGAGAGCATAACTTTAAATGAGACTTCTTCAGAAGCTATTTTTGTGGTAATTCATATCTAGTCTAACATATGCCTATTTCCATAGGATTGAAATGGATTTTTAAAAATCCACATGCTAAGTTTCTGAATAACTTGAAATATTTTTGGGTTTTAGAGCTGAAATCTCACCTTCTTTAACGTCTCTAGAGTCTGGCAGGAAATTATATGTAAATTGAACAGTGTGTAATAATGTCACACTCATCCATTTCACAGTTGTTCGGGATCAGTGAATCTATGTACAGGGTGACAGAATGATATATTTTTTATTTTATTTATTTATTTATTTATTTATTTATTTATTTTTTTTTTTAAATTTTTATTTTTTTATTTATGATAGTCACACACACACACAGAGAGAGAGAGAGGCAGAGACAGGCAGAGGGAGAAACAGGCTCCATGCACCGGGAGCCCGACGTGGGATTTGATCCCGGGTCTCCAGGATCACGCCCTGGGCCAAAGGCAGGCGCTAAACCGCTGCGCCACCCAGGGATCCCTATATTTTTTATTTTAAAACAAAAGCGCAAAGCAAATTCCAATTCATGACTTTGTTACTATCTCTTACTACTAAATTATTATTTTTTAAAATTTAAATTATAAATTTTAGGTTAATGGTAACTCCCCAAACTGGTTATTTTACTGGAAGATTATTGTATAGGCAGTATTTTCCTTTCATCTGCTTCCTTCCTCACTTTCCTCTTCTTTCTCCTTTTTCTCCCCCACCTTTTCTAAAAATAATTTTTAACTTATGGGCAACACAAGGAAAATATTCCTCAACTTCAGTGAAGGTGGTATTTTATTTATTAACAGTTATGGTAAAATAATTTGGTATGTTTAGCATTTTCAGTTTATCTGTACATTGCTCTGATTGTGCCAGAATAGTTAGTCTGATTTCCCTTTCTTTCTTCTTTTAGATTGATGAGGATGAACCCTTATTTTTGAGTTTGATTGAAGATCTCTTCCCAAATATTCTTCTGGACAAAGCAGATTACCCTGAACTGGAAATAGCAATTAGTAGACAGGTAATGTATTTCTCAGGGCATCCAATACTATGTAGTCTCTTCATCTGAATTTCATGAGAATCAAGTGGAGCTGATGTGTTCCAAATATGTGAGTTCTAAGAACAACACCCAACGCTGTGGCTATTGTGTTAGGAGAGGCCATTACACACCACTGACAGAGCTGTGTCAGGCAGTCTTGAGCCAGGCAGTCTCCCACCATCGAACAACAACATGTCTAGTTGGCCACATGCTAGGTCTAGTTGGCCCCTTGTTGATGGAAACCATTCCACATGAGATTCTGAAATGAAATATGACAAGGAGGCCTCAGCTGGCTGCCTTGCCTTGCTCGGCTTGGCTTTGCCTGTGGCCCTGGTATTTCCACATTGCTTTGGTCTCTGCCCCTGATTGTCATTCACAATGATCTCATATGACTCCTCAACTGTCATTCTTCTTCCCCAGGCCCAGGATCACTTGTGGTTTCTTCCTTAGGCCCTAGGGGATCCACTACATTATATAAAAATGGTGATTAGCTCATATTTATAAAATACATTTCAATTCTTTGAAGATATTTGTTAACAAAAATAAAATATGGTAGTATTTAATGGATATTTTCCTTTTAAAAAATCAATACATAATACTCTTAATCTCCATGGCACCTGGGTCACTCAGTTGGTTAAGCATCTGCCTCTTGATTTTGGCTCAGTTTGTGGTTTTGGAGTCATGCTGTCAAGCCCTCCATGCTAGACAGGAGTCTGCCTTGAGATTCTCTCTCTCCCTCTCCCTCTGCCCCTCTACCCTCTGCAATAAATACATAAAATATTAAAAAAAAATCTTAATCTCCTTATCAGGTAAGAGTGATAATTCATTTTGCAAGTGGTTTCTTCATCATATGGCTGAATTAATTGTAGCATTGTCTAAAAAGCTTAACATAAAGTAATTTATAGGGCAATTAACAGCATAATTTGTAGCATGTGAAAAATCTGAAGAGCATATATACAGAGCCTAAAATGATCCATGATTATTGTCCAACAATTATTTACGTAAAAATAAAGGCATCATTTATAGTGTGTTTAAGCATTGCATGATGGTTAAGAGCATGGACCATGGAGCTGAGTTTCTTGGGCTCAAATCCCCAGTAACTTTACAAGTAATAATCTAATTTAAGCAAACTCCATGCCATATGTGGGACTCGAACTGACAACCTTGAGATCAAAAGTTGCATAATCCACCAACTGAGCCTACAAATATATTGCCCCAGCAATATATTTTTTATCATGGTAAAATACATAACATAAAATTTACCATTTTAGCCATTTTTACCTGTACCGTTCAGTGGCATTTAGTGCATTCACATTATTATACAAGACATCATCACCATCCATCTTCAGAATTTTTTTCACCTTCCCAAACTGAAACTCCATACCCAACAAATAATAACTCCCATTCCTCTACCCCCCCACTCGACATCAGTGCATATTTTGATTACAACAGTAATCCAGATTGTTGTTGATGTGGCCCAATGTGGGGCTTGCATGTTTTCAGGTTGAAGAAGCTGGTCTCATCAACCATCCTCCTTGGAAACTCAAAGTCATCCAGCTGTTTGAGACACAGAGAGTGCGGCATGGGATGATGACCCTGGGGCCTAGTGGTGCAGGAAAAACCACCTGCATCCACACCTTGATGAAAGCCATGGCAGGTAAGGGGGCAGCCAAGCTGTGTTGCTCTGGACAACACATTTAAATAGTTGCGACACCTCTGCATACTCCAAGAGGGGCACAAACATTAGCTACATTAGTATATTTGCAGGAGGGAATGCTGCTTTCCTGATTATTAGGTACATTTTAGAGATAATGGATTATTATAATGAACTAGAGGGGAAAAAACCACATAAGTCCAGCAGGTGTAAGCTCTCAGTTTTGGCAAGGTAAGTGATAGCTGAGAGCACAGTTCTTTCTCAGTGTGAAGACCTCCTGGTGGAGTCTTGATGTAGAGAATTCACTTTGCTCCATAGCTAAAGACACCAAGACTAAATCCAACATGTGCAGGACCCTAGGGCAAATACAGAGCAATTTTCACAACCACCAACTCGATCAATATCAATGCACTGGGGTTTCATGAGCTGACTGAGCTACATGTTAAAACCAAGAACAGGTTCATCAACAGCAAATAGTCTTATGATGAATTCATCTTTGCACAGAACTTCTCCAAAATCTGTGATGGCATTGGGTTACATAATTTAGACATGTTATACATAATGTATCACTATTGTTTAATATTTAGTACTCATTTTGCTCAAGTCATTTTACCAGGTGCATTTGTAGTTTATTGTTAACAGAAGGCAACCACATAACAACAAAAGTATTATTAAGCATAATTTGAGAAAACATCATTTTAAAGCTATGTAAACATCCCCAAACACAAGAACATATCTCAGCAAATTGAAGCCAGTGAGGGGAGAATGAGGCATCTTCTGGGTGATATTTCAGAGACCAGACTTAATCCAGTACACCATAAATCAAAAGACTTTTGAGCTGTGAAATTTTAAGAACTTCCAGGATATATTAATTTGTTCATATCTTTTTCCCCATTATATTTCATGTAATTTTCTTTTACAGAAGGATAAAAACGAAAGTATGTGAGTCCATAAAATATAACAGTATTAACTATGATAACTTGGAATGAAGTAATACATATATTCTCAGTGTAATTTTGCATTTTTCATATCTTGAACACTTGCTAGTGGTACATTGCAAATTAGTTCAGTGTTACTTAACATGGGCCACTCTACATTGGAGTTGTTTAAAATTTACATTTACTTGGTACAGATTGTGGAAAACCACATCGGGAACTGAGGATGAATCCCAAAGCGATTACGGCCCCACAGATGTTTGGTCGGCTTGATGTGGCCACAAACGACTGGACTGATGGGATATTTTCAACCCTATGGAGGAAAACATTAAAGGCTAAAAAAGGTAGAGGATAGAGGATTATTTTTGATACATCCTTCTAAATAAAATCCTTGGTGCCCATTTAGAATTGGTAGAACATATTCTCCCTATAACATCTTAGCCAAGAATAAGAAGCCCTTAATCAGTATATTTGTCAGTGTTGACATATTGAAAATATTGATTAGACATTTAAAATACCCCTCTTCCACCTTTTGTTGTTGTCACAACAGAAATTATTTTCCTTTTGAGTAAATATTTCTGTATGTCTGTGATATCTTAGAAAAAAATAGAAAGAAAAAGCTGTTAAGGAAAATTGATACTGTTGAATAAATGGATTTTACTATAACTATTTCACTGAATCTTTTAAAAATGTTACTTTTATTTAAGTACAGCCTATTTTTAGAAAACTGATTTGCCTATAAAAATCACAGGAGGAAATAGGCTTCTTTGGGGAGAAAATCACATATATCAAAAATGAAGTCTTTATTGAACTAACAAGTTATTCTGTGTAGATGTACACTGGTGTTTGGTCTTCCTATGAACAAACGTGTTAATGGCTAGCAGTTCACTCTGAATACTCTCTTCCTTACGGAGTCTGGAAATTGAACCCAATGTTCTTAGAATATAAGCTCAGATGGAAGAGGTGATATTAACTTTCTTCCCATATTTTCTCACTCCTGAATGAGTGAGTGAATGCACTTGCAGAGAGAAAGTAGGATATGGGAGGACAAGATATTGGGGTATTTCTTTAGGAGTCTCTGCTTTGGAACACTTTCTACTGAAAAATGTTTAAGGCATTGCCACCCAAGTTCTCATTTAGGGAATGGAGCTCATCAACCTAACATCGGTTGTCAAAAGAGACATGAAAACATGGAATTTCTTAAGTGTGCTCATGTTAGAAATTGTTGTTTTAGTGGAAATAAATAAAATTTTGTGTCTGACTTGTTTCAGTAATCCCGTGTCAACACAGATCCAGTGCCCAATGCTCCCAAGAATAGGAGCTCAGAGAGGTGGTTTATTTCCCCTCCTTAAAGAAGGCAATAGGCCTTTTCTAAATGACTCTGGCATCATTTTACTTAAATTCAAGTCAAATGAGCATAATTAAGATTTTCAAAGCAGTTTATTTGACATAGAATATATTACAGGTGTTGCACAATAAATAAAAATTAGAGTTACAAACTTGGTCATAGTGTCAATAAAGAGAAACTAGAGGTTAAGAAGTTAAAAGGAACTATTAAACCAAATACCTAAATTGATGATGGCATTCCCGTTGATGGTATTCTGTTGATGTTTGTCACTTTCTTTACTTCCATATCTCTGAAGCAACTTCCATCAGCTCTTGTCCCCAGTTGTCCTCCAAAACTGCTCTTTTAAAGGACAGTCATGACCTCTGGCACATCAGATATAAATAGTCAGTTCTCAGGCTAGTTGGGCTCTGGTAGTATCTGGCACCATTGATCCTTGATACTCTTCCATCACTTGACTTCTGGGAAACTTTACCTGCTGGCTCTCCTTCTACTTCTGCCTCCTGATGAGGGGTCTCCCAGAGGGAGGAGCCAGCAAAGACGAGTACCAGAAGTCTGAGCATTAAGTGGCTCTGTCCTCAGACCTCCTGTTTCTGCCTACTTTTCCTATCTAGAAGAAACATCTCCAGTCCATGGTTTTCAATGCCATCTCTAAGCTGATGGCTTCTACATTTTAATGTTCAACCCTGACCTCTCCCTTAAATCTCGAGCTCAACAACACTGTGGGATGTCTGTGAGACATCTCAAATGTAACATGTTCAAGCCAGTCCATTCTATGCTTCTGTTTGTCTTTCTGACTGTACTCACATTTCTCTTCCTCTTCTCCTCTTCTTGCTTACTAGGTTCAACTTCTTACTCTTTCTGAAGCACCCTGTCCTTATCCTCACTTTGAGAACTTTGCACTTGCTATTCTTACTGCCTGGAAGATTCTACCTCTAGATCTCTACATCATTCTCCTGAAATTTGACTACCTCACCTAAAACAATGCACCATCCTCTTATCCTACTTAATTTTTCTTATCTAACATATTCTTTGCTTATTGGTTTATCATTTCTACCACTTAGAAGGTAAGCTCTGTGAAAGCAGGACATTGTCTTATTTACCTCAATATCCCCAGACCCTAAAACAGTGCTTATACTTAGAAGGTGCTCAAAGAATATTTGTTCAATGAGCAAATGACTTATTGCTTTGATGATGTGCTTTAAACAACTGGTATATGAAGAACTAGAAAAGTTCTATGTGATAATATAAGATAATAATTTCTATCAGTTTTATTTAAAATTAATGAAAATTACATCATTATAATACTTCTTCAAGTGTAGTAGTTATGTGTATATGTATATACGTATATGTATGTTTCCCCCCCACCTTTGGTGGGATATTCTAGGGGAGCATATCTGGATAGTTCTTGATGGTCCAGTAGACGCCATCTGGATTGAAAATCTGAATTCTGTTTTGGATGATAATAAAACTCTAACCCTTGCCAATGGTGATCGGATTCCCATGGCTCCGAACTGCAAGATCATTTTTGAACCCCATAACATTGACAACGCTTCACCTGCTACTGTCTCAAGAAATGGAATGGTTTTCATGAGTTCTTCTATCCTAGGTTGGAGTCCTATTCTAGAGGTATGAGTGGGGTCTTTGTTTTGTACACTGAAAGAGGAAAACAGATCTTTACCATTCCTGTAGAGCACATGCTGATTTTTCTGCAGACCTGTGATGTAATTGCATTTCATTGCTAATGTTTATGGCCGTTTCTTGCTTGTTCTGTGATGTTAAAGCCCTGATTGTCCCTTACAGGCTCCTTTAGCTTTCTTTCAGATTTCTTCAGGGCTCTTCTCATCTCTTTAGAACTGTGATTTCCACTGTGAGTTGCGGAGTAATTGCCAGTCCTAGCTGAATCAATAATTCCATCAGAATGTGAATAAGTAAAATTTAATTTTATTACTTTGGGAATTCATGACATTTTTAAAAGATACTCATTCACATAAAGTTTGGGAACAATCATCGTAGAATATTAGCTTGAAGGGAACAATTTATTAAAATTGCATATAAGCGAAAAATTACATATAAGGAATTTTTATGAGATTCAGTAGTCATAGTATTTGTCTTACATTTGTTCTTAGAAATGATATTTCAGATAATATTTCCAATTCATGAAAAGGTATATTATTTTCTTACCACCAGTACATTCCAGGGTGTATTGATTATAATCAGATTATAATTAATTTGTATACTTAGATATTTTACTAAATAAATGCTATAATATAAGGCAAAATGCTTATTAGATAAGCCATCTGTGAAATCTTTTTTGGTATAGTTGAACAAATTTATTATTTTATCTACATAATTTTTTTGGAGATGATTTTGATTGAAAACTTATAAAATCATAATTTAAATTAAGTAGATGTTTATATTATCATTAAGTTTTTGTGCTTCTTTTTGTCTATGAAAATATATCCTAACTTTTAATAATATCTTCTCAGAACTTACAGAAATCTGGGTTGCAAAAGGGTTTAGGTTTGGTAAAGTGTGAACATATGAAAAAAGAGGGGATTATATAGCAAAATTATACTTACATATAATTGGATATGTCACTAAACATGCTTCTAAAGATTTCAGATTTCATAATCAAATTATCCATCCATTAAGGAGAATACAGAGCAAGGGGACTGAACTCCGGCTGTGTAATAATCATCAATGATAGTTCTTTAAAATACAGATGATTGGGTCATACCCCAATCCTACCAAAGTAGAATCTCTGGGTAGGGTGTGGTTCAGGAGTTGGTTTTTGTTTTTAAAAGCATCACAATAGATTCAGATTTGTTAATCACAGAATCAGTGACAAGCTCCAAGTAAAAAAGTATTTATGTGATTTTCCTCAAATACTTCACATTCACAAAGGCTTTTTAAAAATACTTTTACGTGACTAGCTAATGATTATTTAAACTTTACTCTTTGTGAAAGAAGCTTCTATTATGTTCTCTGTTGAGACTGAATAAGGTTCTTACATTAATGCTATACTTACTACTAAGGTTTTTTTAATTTTTTAATTTTTATTTTATTTTATTATTTTTTTTTATTTTTAAGTAGGCTCCATACCCACCGTGGAGCCCAATACAGGGCTTGAACTCATGTCCCTGAGATCAAGACCTGAGCTGAGATAATGGTCAGACACTCCACTGACTAAGCCACCCAGGCACCTCCTACCTAATTTTTAAATATGCTTTTAAATAATGCAGTTTCTTCTTATGAATGGTTAGCAAGAAGCAAGACTCACAAAGAATCAGACTGGAAGTATTTAGAGCAGTGCAAGGAAGCTCTCGGGAGTTATTAGAACAGATGGGTGGAAAAGCTGGATTCATGGGAAACTATCAGCTCCTAGGAGCCAAGCTGATGACTTGGCCCTGTGTATGACGTTCTTTTTGGTTCCATCAACTCGGAAGTGCTATGTTCTGTTTTTATTGCTATGGCAGCCTGGTAAATTCAGGAATTGATGAATAATTTGGAATCAACATTTTATTGCTTCTGTTCAGTCTAAGAATGAGCTGACCTCTTGAGGCCAAGGGAACTTGCTTCAGCTTTGGAGTATATTGTGTGTTACGTGGTATTTTGTTAGAGATCACATGCCTTTTTCTAATAGTGAGTTCCCCAAATGACTAAATTTTCCATTTTCTGGAACATTCTTTGATATTTTTCTTCACTGGTTGTTAATTAAATTAGAAGAAGTAAAAGGAAACAGTTAACTTGAAAATCTTTGTTTCCCATTTAAAACAATGTGGGTATGGGTTTCCATTGTTCATCTTTTATTTTGCTTTCCTAAGTTATTTCTCTATATATGCCTCCTCATTTCCTTCTAGTATGTTTTATTTATTTATTTCCTTAGGTGTTTTAATTAATTAATTTTTATTTTATTTAGACTCAATTAACATATAACGTATTATTGGTTTCAGAAGTAGAGTTCAGTGATTCATCAGTCTTATATAACACCTGGTGCTCATTACATCATGTGCCCTCCTTAATGCTCATCACCCCGTTACCCCATCCCCCCACCCACATCCCCTCCAGTGACTCTCAGTTTGTTTCCTATGATTACGAGTCTTTTATAGGGATGCCTGGGTGGCTCAGATGTTGAGCGTCTGCCTTTGGCTCAGGGCATGATCTCGGGGTCTGGGATTGAGTCCCGCTTCAGGCTCCCTGCATGGAGCCTGCCTCTGCCTCTCTCTCTGTCTCTCATGAACTAATAAATAAATCTTTTTTTTAAAAAGAGCCTTTTATGGTTTTTTTCCCCTCTCAATTTTGTTTTGTTTTATTTTTTTCCTGCTTCCTCTATGATCCTGTTTTGTTTCTTAAACTCCACATATGAATGAGATCATGATAGTTGTCTTTCTCTGATTGAGTTATTTTGCTTAGCATAATATCCTCTAATTCCAATCACAACGTTGCAAATGGCAAGATATCTTTTTTTTTTTTTTTTTTTTGATGGCTGAGTAAGTATCCTGTTGTTTATATACCACATCTTCTTTATCCATTCATCTGTTGATAGACATCTGGGCTCTTTCCATAGTTTGGCTGTTGTGGATGTTGCTGCCATAAACATTGCGGGGCCAGTGCCCCTTCAGATCACTACATTTGTATCTTTGGGGTAAAAACCTAGTAGTGCAATTGCTTGATTGTAGGGTAGCTCTAGTATATTTTAATTAACAGCCAAAGACTTTTTCTTTATATTAACTTCAAGACCTGAGCACATGTGTAGGGTGGTAACAGAATGTGTGGGTTTGAATTCTGGCCTTGGCACCCACCAGCTGTAGGATCCTGGATATATTACTTCAACGATTTGGACCTTGGTTTTCCATCTATAAAGGTGGATAATAATAACTTCTACTTCACAGTGTTATTTTGAGCATTATATGAATTAATGTATGAAAGCATTAGCTTTCATTGGCAAGGCCTGGCAATCCTATGTGCAGTATTATCATTAAAAATATTAAAAAAAATTTGTTCAAAAATGGCCATTCTCCTGGTGTGCCAATAAATTTATTAATGGATTAATCTGTAAATGAACAGGGTTTCCTTAAGAAACGCTCGCCTCAAGAAGCTGAAATTCTTCGTCAGCTCTACAGCAAGTCTTTTCCCGATCTGTATCGCTTCAGTATCCAGAACTTAGAATACAAGATGGAGATGCTTGAGGCTTTTGTAATCATGCAGAGCATTAACATGCTTCAAGGGCTGATCCCTCCAAAGGTAAATTGCTCAACAACTTTCTAGAAGTTTCTCTCTTAACAGAGCTATGTTGGGCAGAAAGTACAATATTTGAAATTGGTTTTGTTAGACCTGTGGGTGGAGGGAGGATTTTTCAAATGTGCACCTGCATCTTTTGCATTTTTTTTTCATTCCTTTTTCACCAGGTAAGCCTTGGGTTTGTAATTTAGTGGTAAGTTCACAGTCATCCAATAAGCATCCAGATTTATTTTGGAGACCTGCCTGATATTTCTCGAGATCAATACTGTATTTGTTCCCAGTTTCTTTCATTTTTCCCTTGTTCTTGTCTTGGGGAAAAGTATTGTCCCTTTTACATCTTTGTTATTTTCATTGAAACCTCAAAGTAAAATGTCAGTTCGAGAATCCAGTATTAAGACAAAAAGTTTCTTTTGTGCTAGGAGCAAGGTGTGGAGGTCACAGCAGAGCACCTGGGGAGACTGTACATCTTCTCCCTGATGTGGAGCATCGGTGCCCTGCTGGAACTGGAGGGCCGGCGTTGGGTGGACCAGTGGCTACGTGCTCAGCAAGCACTGACCTTGGATTTGCCGCCTCTAGAGGGGCCCGAGGACACCATGTTTGACTATTATGTCACATCCACTGGTGAGGATCCTTGCTGCCATCCATACACAACAGATGGGAACAGTTTTTTTCACTGGCTAATATTTAAATAAATTTTATTTTTCTGAATGGTAGTTAAAACACTTGGCTCTAAAATTAAAATGGACATTTTCATGTGTGAAGAAACCTAATTGTTTCTTTTTTGAAATTTTATTTCATTTGTGATCTGAATGCATATCTTCTTCCCCTTGTTAGGTATATTGTTTACTGAACTTTTAATGAATTAAAAACAAACTGGAGGGTGCCCTGGGCGGCTCAGTTGGTTTAGTGTCTGACTCTTGATTTTAGCTCAAGTCATGATCTCGGGGTCCTGTGACAGAGCCCTGAATTGGCCTCCACGCTTAGTGGAAAGTCTACTTGAGGCTTCTCTCTCCCTCTCTCTCTTCCTGGACCACCCCCCCACTCATGCTCTCTTTCTAAAATAGATAAATCAATCTTAAAAAGATTAGAGAAAAATCTCCAAATAGATCTGTTTCAGTCATTTATATAATATAATCAGCAATTTACATAAAAATTACAAAGTGTGAAGTATATTTTTACCAAATATTTTATCTATACACTTATATCTAGCTATATATACCTCAACTTATTTAGTTGTACATACATACAAAGCATATATATACATATATATATATACACACAATATTTATATATCTTTTATTTTTGGTTTATAATCAGGGAAGTGTGTAATGAAAAGCTGTGAGATTAGATATTTTAAATGGTTTTAGTTAGATACTATCACTGTATTCTTTTTTTTTTTAATAAAATAATTTTTATTGGTGTTCAATTTACCAACATACAGAATAACCCCCAGTGCTCATCCCATCAAGTGCCCCCCTTCAGTGCCCGCCACCCAGTCACCCCCACCCTCCACCCACCTCCCCTTCCACCACCCCTAGTTCGTTTCCCAGAGTTAGGAGTCTTCCATGTTCTGTCTCCTTTTTTGATATTTCCCACACATTTCTTCTCCCTTCCCTTCTATTCCCTTTCACTATTATTTATATTCCCCAAATGAATGAGAAGAACATACACTGTTTGTCCCTTCTCCGATTGACTTATTTCACTCAGCATAATACCCTCCAGTTCCATCCACGTTGAAGCAAATGGTGGGTATTTGTCGTTTCTAATGGCTGAGGAATATTCCATTGTATACATAGACCACATCTTCTTTATCCATTCATCTTTCGATGGACACCGAGGCTCCTTCCACAGTTTGGCTATTGTGGACATTGCTGCTAGAAACATCGGGGTGCAGGTGTCCCGGCATTTCATTGCATCTGTATCTTTGGGGTAAATCCCCAGCAGTGCAATTGCTGGGTCGTAGGGCAGATCTATTTTGAACTCTTTGAGGAACCTCCACACAGTATTCCAGAGTGGCTGCACCAGTTCACATTCCCACCAGCAGTGTAAGAGGGTTCCCCTTTCTCCGCATCCTCTCCAACATTTGTGGTTTCCTGCCTTGTTAATTTTCCCCATTCTCACTGGTGTGAGGTGGGATCTCATCGTGGTTTTGATTTGTATTTCCCTGATGGCAAGTGATGCGGAGCATTTTCTCATGTGCATGTTGGCTATGTCTATGTCTTCCTCTGTATTACTGTATTCTTAATTTTTACACAGACATTATTGAAAACTGACATATTTAAAAAGAAAATTTCAAGATACTTCTTAATATTTACTAGTAATATCACTTTGCAGTTGCTCCTTGGGAAATTTTGACTCAGCTAACACATAATTAAATACTACTTGCATCTATGGGTCTACTGGTCTGCATTTTATGGGGAGTTTTTGAAGGAGGCCTTCATGAGATGTCAAGAGCATCTGCTTGTTCTAGTTAGGAATTAGATTATTCATAGGCATATGAAGATGTAAATGTGTTCTGTTCACCTCAGGTAAATGGACACACTGGAACACATGTATTGAGGAGTATGTGTATCCATCTGACGTCACCCCAGAATACAGCTCCATCCTGGTGCCAAATGTTGAGAACGTGAGGACTGACTTTCTAATTAAAACCATCGCTAAACAGAGCAAGGTGTGGCTCTTTGACTTGCATTAACAGTAACATATTTTAAAATGTCACTTGAACACACAAGGTACCTTGTGTTTATCCTAGAATGTCTTGGGTTGCTGTTTAGAACAAATGAAAGTATCACCCACATTAGTATACTTCTTTTTATTATTACAGTAACAGTGTCAGAGTTGAATATTCCAGATTCATAATCAAGTAATTATTTCTTTCCCGTTAGTGGAGAGAAAGTGAATTTTGACTTGTTTTTTCAAAGAGAATCCTTCCCTTCTGATGATTGTGTTAGTTTGCTGGGGCTGCCATAATAAATCACCACAGAGTGACTGGCTTAGATAACAGACATTTCTTTCCCCCCCAGTTCTGGAGGCTTAGAGTCCAAGATTAAAGTCCTGGCTTAGTTCCTTCTGTGGCCTCTATCATTGGCTTGCAGGTGGCCCACCCAAATGGCCTCATTTTAACCTCATCATCTCTTTAAAGATCCTGTCTGCAAATACAATCACATTCTGAGGTACTAGGGGTTGGGGCTTCAACATGTGAATTTTTGTTGGCGTTGGCGGGGAGAGGCACACAATTTAGCTGATAATCATATTATTGCATTCCTTGGATTTGTTTCTCATCTTCTATTTTAGGCTGTGCTGTTAATTGGAGAACAAGGAACAGCCAAGACAGTCATTATCAAAGGGTTTATGTCAAAGTACAATTCTGAAAGTCACATGATCAAGAGTCTGAATTTTTCTTCTGCCACCACCCCACTGATGTTTCAGGTACTGGCTCTTTGGTTTCGCTCATTAAGTCAAGTTTGTGATCAATGTTGGCGGCTCAGCTCTCTTCATTTTTCTGCGCGTGCCCATAGACTTCATCTGTACCTTGCCAGCCATGATAAATCCCTACATACACCTTCCATTATTCACCTGTAGTAGAATCTCTCCCTAGTTAAATTATACTGTATAATCTTAAATTGTGGAGAAATAAAAAGCTTATATAGGGTGTTAAAAGCCTCAGTACTGTTTAAAATATCTAGCAAAGCTTGTGATCATGTAAAATCCCAAATTTAAAGGAGTATTATTTATTCCTCTATCCAAACCGCCTTTCTCTCCCTACTACCTGTATTCCTGTGGGCATTTCACTATTCTAAGCTTTAGAATAGACAGGCTGGTCATCTTCAATGGGTTTCTCTTGAATCAAGGGCTGTTAATGTTGCTAAAGAAATACTTTTCACATCCCCTTCTTCGTTTTTGTTCTCCCTGTCCACCTCTACATAATTCTTGTCCTCATGATCCACACCAGGTTATTATCCTGGAAAGAGCCCCAACTGGTCCAAGTCTAATTCTCTTCCGACCTTGCCTTCATTCCTCTTCCAATCTCCATTTTTTGGATATTGCCAGTTTATCTTGTTGTTCCTTGACTTAACATTCCACAATGGCTCCCATTAGCAATTGCAGGAATAAATCTTAGGGTTAGGTTAGCCCGTTGAAGATTTTATCCTATTATCTCATTGAGGTATATTAAAAAAAATCCCTCAAATTTGCTTTGCGTTTGTCAGTGGAAATACTAGGAATGACCTGGGTTTGCAGTGGTAGACTGGTTGGTTGCTCTTGTTTTTAAGTTGCTTAAAACCCTATTGACACTGGGGAGGGAATCCTGTGTGTTAATTCATGTTCAGTTGTTTTCAAATGACCTCTCTTGTCTGCTAGAACATTAACACATTAATAAAAAGGACACATTTCATAAACTGAAAATGGAAGGAGGATTTTTTTTAGCAGAATTCCAACCCAAAGAACTTTGTTCTTGATTAACTTTGTTGTTCTTTAGCTATTGAAATTAAAATATCAAAGAGCAATGAAAATTGTTGACAGCTTGGCTAAATCATGACTTTTTATCACTTAATATAATTGGTGACTGCAGAGTGCCAATAAACTAAGACCATTGATAAAGTTTCTAAATAAGACTGTCAACTATATAAGGCTCCTCTATTAGAGATGGAATTTCCAATACTGGCTAGCTATCAAATGAATGGCGTTTACAGTGTGGTGATGGGAGGGAGGGTCTGAATGGAAGGTCAACCTCAAATTGCAGAGACTCAGCTGTGGTATTTTTGTGTTTGGGGAATAGCACACTAAATTATCTTAGGCTGGAAAGATGCTAACATTATACACATTCTTTTGTTACTAACATTAGGTACATTCCCTTGATATTGTTTCACTTTAAAGAACTTTTGTTAGTTTTACTTGAGGAGAACATCTTAAAAGTTATAATTTTACTTTGTTAAAAAAATAATAAATAAAATAAAAATGCAGGTTTTAAAACCTCAAATTAAAGTATGATTTTTCCCCCCATTATGTTGGGTGATTATCTAGCTATTCACATTTCTTGAGACTGGATTAAATCTTTAGGGTTGTAATGCAATTCTGGCAGTTCTACCCAGATGTACTAAAGACTTCATAGGTAAAGGGCTTGGTCCCCCCCACAAGACTTCCTTCACTTCAGATATCAGCCATGTGCCTGAGTTTCTAGGCCACCAGCACTTCTGAAGAACTGGCTAGAAATTCAGCAGTTTCTGTGACACTCTCTGTTTCCATAATTCACCAAAATGACTCTCAGAATTTAGGAAAGTGCTATGCTAATGATTATGGTTTCATTATAAAAGATAGGAATCTGGGTCACTCAAAAAAAGTGTTACATTAAGGCAATGGTTGGGAGGGTCCCAACTATAAATATTCTGTCCTCAGAATGCATTATCCTCCAGGCACGTCAGTGTATATCCTCAACCAGGAAGCTCATCTGAACTATAATATCCAGAGTTTTCACTGGGTTTCATTACAGAGGCATGCTTGATTGAATTGTGGGCCATGTGATTGAACTCAATCCCCGACCACCCTCCCCTCCTAAAAAGTCAGTTGATACCAAGTGGTTTAAATCTCCTGACCCTCAGATCACATAGTTGGTCTTTCTGGCAAGGTAGTCTGAGGGACCCACAATGAATAACAAATAAAATTCAATAACTCAGGAAATTCCAGTGTTTAAAGGCTCCCTCCTGGAAACCAGGGACAAAGGCTAGCCAAATTATTTAGTATATAACAACACCTTGTCACTGTATTTTTATTAGTAATTTGTTGTGTTGTTTAGTCCTTTAAGGTAGTAAAGATCTGGAGGCTATGTCTTTTTAACATGAGGCAGTTATTAATTTCCTGGAAAAAGGTGTATTTTATATAGAAAGCAACTTATTTGTTGAAATAAAAATTTATAAGCTATATAGTAAATTTCTAGAAGTCATACCACATTGAAATATAATAATTAGGATAATAAGGCAGACTTTCAAAACACAAATATCTGTATTCTTTAGGATCCCATTATCTGATTCACAACTACATTAACCCAGTGCCCTCCTATGCTGGTGTCAGGGTAGCACCACCACCTCACTGTTTTTTCTGCTCAGAAGCATCATAGGATCATGTACGCTGTTTAGTGCCTGTTTGGACTGCTGAGTACCCAAGCTTTCTATTAAGCTAGACTCATTAATTTCAGAAAGCTTTCAGTTAGCCAAACTGCTGGGATTAACTTTCTCACTGTAATTCTCAGCCATTCATGCTGAAGTAAGTTCTGATGGAGATGAATGTTTGTCTTGAGATTTCCCACTTATCTGGATCCAAATGAAACTGAAATTGTAGATGAAAAGACTGATACTGTGCATCCCTTCTGTGGTACCATGATGGCACATAGTCTGGTTGAGGGTACACGTCTGTTTTTTGACAGTTGTTTTCATTTGGATTTCTTTTGTTTTCCCCATAGGGGCCACATTCACTTCTTTTTTTTTTTTTTTTTTGGTCAATAGGACGACTGACTGTAGTATGTCCCTCTTTGTTTGGGAGAGTCTAGCTTACTTCCATTGTCTTGGACTAATAAATAATGGCATCCCTGTCACTATCAAAAGTGTGTAGTTTGGGCAAAAATTGTATGGTCATCTTATTTACTTGGCTAAGGGAATTCAGTTGGTCTTTTAAGAAAGAGATCTCAATTTTTTACCATAACAAATATTATTTTAAGGTTTTTTCCCCTAGTTTTGAAAGTAATCTGTACATGTCTTTAAAAATATAAACAATATTGAAAGGTAAGAAGAAAGTTTCTTTACTTCTGTAAAGATTTATCTAAAAATAATTGTAAAGTGTTTTGAATATAACCATCTTACAAATGGTTGCATAGCAATAGATTTTTTTTTTTAAATTGAGAATCATAGAGCCTAGAAAGAAATTCTACATTTTTTCTTAGACTCAGAACCACTTTCCCAAATGAAATCTTAGGCAGAAGACTAAACTATCGGGTAACTATAGATTTGCTTTCGTGGCATTGGAGCTGGGCTCCTGAAATCCTTCCCAACTTTATCCTTGCTTCCTTTAGGGGGCCCTATGATTGAACAAAATTGTTTTTACTCCTCAGAGCATAGTATGAAGACTAGTTTCCAGAGAAGAATCATAAGAGGTTATATGTGAAAGTATTTTTCCATGGTAAAGTTCTCTAAAAGTGTCAGATTTTACTGTTATTATTAATGTACTTAGGTGGAGGGAGATTGAAATCCTTATTTGTGTTCACACAATTAGTTGGTACCAGAACCTAATGAGAAACCAGATTCCCATATGTTCTACTGTGCTTTTCCAGTTCACCCATGTGCTTCCTTCCAATAGATTTTCTTTAACCACATTGATATTCAATTGACTGATTTATCACTTAGAGCACTTGTTTTATTTTTAGCTTCTACTTACATGTTATTGTATTTTTATGCTGTTTTAGATATTCTACTTTTTAAACAACATGCTGTTGAGCGTTTTAAACTTTACTAATGATGTAAGACTTTTTCATTGGGTTTTAGTGGCTTATAATATAAGGGGAAGATCTTACTTAGGCAGTAGATGTCTTAATAAAGAACATAGGCTCTCCATTTTTATCTTTTAGCTGCATAGCAGATATATAGAAGCCTAAAATTAAGCATATTTTATATTTCAATGTAATTGGATGTAATATGTGTGAAAATGACTTAAATGCTGATATATAGAGATAATATTTTTTATTTTTATTATGTGTTAACCTCATCAAGTGCTTTCTATTATTTATGGATAATACTATTTTCTGTATATGCACACATACATATGTATAATATATATCTTATCTATATCTTTGTATATATTCCCACTCCACTTGTGACTATGCAGGTTATGGAGATTTTTGATATGTTCTATTCACAGAGATAGTTGTGTGAATGGTAAATCCCAAAGTTGGGCAGTGCACAACATCCTCAACTGTACATGACCTTGTCAATGTCCCTTCAATGCAGTGTTCCTTCCTCTGGTTGGGGAAAAAGACATGTACATAACCAAGTATAACTGATATGATAAATGCTAGTTATGGTGTAATTTAAGTGTTGTAGGGGCCAGAGGAGGAAGGGAGTAGTTCCTTTAGGGGGTACAGAAATCAATGTAATGAAAGAGTTGACATTACTTGAGGAAATTCCATATGTATATTATGTTAATATTATATTTTTTAGGAATTACAGAGACTAAATTATCTATTAACTCAGAAAATAGGTTATCTCTAATTTTGGGGCTCCTACCTTAGAATGTATGAGGGCAGCTTTCCATAATTTCATTCCTACATCTGTCTGGATTTCTACCCTTATAGTTTTTATTTCTTAAAATTCCACTGTCACAAGTGGGGTTGATATGTGAAGTGGGTGTGAGATAGGTAGACAAGAAGGTCAGAATCTTTTCTAGAGCCTGTGGTATGCTTACAATGATGTCATGCCGACTACCATTCTCCAATTTCAGAGTAAAGTTTTTTTTTTTTTGGTATATTTTTTTTATTGGAGTTCAATTTGCCAACATATAGCATAATACCCAGTGCTCATCCCACCAAGTGCCCCCCTCAGTGCCTGTCACCCAGTCACCCCATCCCCCCACCCACCTCCCTTTACACTACCCCTTGTTCATTTCCCAAAGTCAGGAGTCTCTCATGTTCTGTCTCCCTCTCTCATGTTTCCCACTCATTTTCTCTTCTTTCCCCTTTATTTCCTTTCACTATTTTTTATATTCCCCAAATGAATGAGACCATATAACGTTTGTCCTTCTTTGATTGACTTACTAAACTCAGCATAATACCCTCCAGTTCCATCCATGTCGAAGCAAATGGTGGGTATTTGCGTTTCCAATGGCTGAGGAATATTCCATTGTATACATAGACCACAGCTTCTTTATCCATCATCTTTCGATGGACACCGAGGCTCCTTCCACAGTTTGACCACCGTGGACATTCCTGCTGTGAACATCGGAGTGCAGGTGTCCCAGCATTTCACTGCATCTGTATCTTTGGGGTAAATCCCCAGCAGTGCAGTTGCTGGGTCGTAGGGCAGGTCTATTTTTTACTCTTTGAGGAACCTCCACACAGTTTTCCAGAGTGGCTGCACCAGTTCACATTCCCACCAACAGTGTAAGAGGGTTCCTCTTTCTCCGCATCCTCTCCAACATGTGTTGTTTCCTGCCTTGTTAATTTGCCCCATTCTCACTGGTGTGAGGTGGTATCTCATTGTGGTTTTGATTTGTATTTCCCTGATGGCAAGTGATGCAGAGCATTTTCTCATGTGCTTGTTGGCCATGTCTATGTCTTCCTCTGTGAGATTTCTGTTCATGTCTTTTGCCCATTTCATGATTGGATTGGTTGTTTCTTTGCTGTTGAGTTTAGTAAGTTCTTTATAGATCTTGGAAACTAGCCCTTTATCAGATACGTCATTTGCAAATATCTTCTCCCATTCTGTAGGTTGCCTTTTAGTTTTGTTGACTGTTTCTTTTCCTGTGCAGAAGCTTTTTATCTTGATGAAGTCCCAATAGTTCATTTTTGCTTTTGTTTCCCTTGCCTTCCTAAATGTGTCTTGCAAGAAGTTGCTGTGGCCACATTCAAAAAGGGTCTTGCCTGTGTTCTCCTCTAGGATTTTGATGGAATCTTGTCTCACATTTAGATCTTCCATCCATTTTGAGTTTATCTTTGTATAAGAGACTGGTCTAGTTTGGTTCTTCTGCATGTGGATGTCCAATTTTCCCAGCACCATTTATTGAAGAGACTGTCTTTTTTCCAGTGGATAGTCTTTCCTGCTTTGAAGAATATTAGTTGACCATAGAGTTGAGGGCCCATTTCTGGATTCTCTATTCTGTTCCATTGATCTATGTGTCTGTATTTGTGCCAGTACCACACTATCTTGATGACCACAGCTTTGTAGTACAACCTGAAGTCTGGCATTGTCATGCCCACAGATCTGGTTTTCTTTTTTAATATTCCCTGGCTATATAGGGTCTTTTCTGATTCCACAGAAACCTTTTTTTTTCAAATTTATTTTTTATTGGTGTTCAATTTACTAACCTACAGAATAACACCCAGTGCCCGTCACCCATTCACTCCCACCCCCCGCCCTCCTCCCCTTCTACCACCCCTAGTTCGTTTCCCAGAGTTAGCAGTCTTTATGTTCTGTCTCCCTTTCTGATATTTCCCACACATTTCTTCTCCCTTTCCTTATATTCCCTTTCACTATTATTTATATTCCCCAAATGAATGAGAACATATAATGTTTGTCCTTCTCCGACTGACTTACTTCACTCAGCATAATACCCTCCAGTTCCATCCACGTTGAAGCAAATGGTGGGTATTTGTCATTTCTAATAGCTAGGTAATATTCCATTGTATACATAAACCACATCTTCTTTATCCATTCATCTTTCGTTGGACACCGAGGCTCCTTCCACAGTTTGGCTATCGTGGCCATTGCTGCTATAAACATCGGGGTACAGGTGTCCCGGCGTTTCATTGCATTTGTATCTTTGGGGTAAATCCCCAACAGTGCAATTGCTGGGTCATAGGGCAGGTATATTTTTAACTCTTAGAGGAACCTCCACACAGTTTTCCAGAGTAGCTGCACCAGTTCACATTCCCACCAACAGTGTAAGAGGGTTCCTCTTTCTCCGCATCCTCTCCAACATGTGTTGTTTCCTGCCTTGTTAATTTGCCCCATTCTCACTGGTGTGAGGTGGTATCTCATTGTGGTTTTGATTTGTATTTCCCTGATGGCAAGTGATGCAGAGCATTTTCTCATGTGCATGTTGGCCATGTCTATGTCTTCCTCTGTGAGATTTCTGTTCATGTCTTTTGCCCATTTCATGATTGGATTGTTTGTTTCTTTGGCATTGAGTTTAATAAGTTCTTTATAGATCTTGGAAACTAGCCCTTTATCTGATACGTCATTTGCAAATATCTTCTCCCATTCTGTAGGTTGTCTTTGAGTTTTGTTGACTGTATCCTTTGCTGTGCAAAAGCTTCTTATCTTGATGAAGTCCCAATAGTTCATTTTTGCTTTTGTTTCTTTTGCCTTCATGGATGTATCTTGCAAGAAGTTACTGTGTACAAAAAGGGTGTTGCCTGTGTTCTCCTCTAGGATTTTGATGGAATCTTGTCTCACATTGAGATCTTTCATCCATTTTGAGTTTATCTTTGTGTATGGTGCAAGAGAGTGGTCTAGTTTCATTCTTCTGCTGTGGATGTCCAATTTTCCCAGCACCATTTATTGAAGAGACTGTCTTTCTTCCAATGGATAGTCTTTCCTCCTTTATCGAATATTAGTTGACCATAAGTTCAGGGTCCACTTCTGGGTTCTCTATTCTGTTCCACTGATCTATGTGTCTGTTTTTGTGCCAGTACCACACTGTCTTGATGACCACAGCTTTGTAGTACAACCTGAAATCTGGCATTGTGATGCCCCCAGATATGGTTTTCTTTTTTAAAATTCCCCTGGCTATTCGGGGTCTTTTCTGATTCCACACAAATCTTAAAATAATTTGTTCTAACTCTCTGAAGAAAGTCCATGGTATTTTGATAGGGATTGCATTAAATGTGTAAATTGCCCTGAGTAGCATTGACATTTTCACAATATTAATTCTTCCAATCCATGAGCATGGACTATTTTTCCATCTCTTTCTGTCTTCCTCAATTTCTTTCAGAAGTGTTCTATAGTTGTTAGGGTATAGATCCTTTATCTGTTTGGTTAGGTTTATTCTTAGGTATCTTACGCTTTTGGGTGCAATTGTAAACGGGATTGACTCCTTAATTTCTCTTTCTTCAGTCTCATTGTTAGTGTATAGAAATGCCACTGACTTCTGGGCATTGATTTTGTATCCTGCCACACTGCCAAATTGCTGTATGAGATCTAGCAATCTTGGGGTGGAGTCTTTTGAATTTTCTACATACAGTATCATGTCATCAGCGAAGAGGGAGAGTTTGAATTCTTCTTTGCCAATTTGAATGCCTTTAATGTCTTTTAGTTGTCTGATTGCTGAGGCTAGGACTTCCAGTACTATGTTGAATAGCAGTGGTGAGAGTGGACATCCTTGTTGTGTTCCTGATCTTAGGGGAAAGGCTGCCAGTGTTTGATATTTGCTGTGGGCTTTTCATAGATGGCTTTTAAGGTGCTGAGGAATGTTCTCTCTCTCTCTCCACTCTGAAGAGTTGTGATCAGGAATGGATGCTGTATTTTGTCAAATGCTTTCTCTGCATCTATTGAGAGGATCATATGGTTCTTGGTTTTTCGCTTGTTGATGTGATCTATCACGTTGATTGTTTTACGAGTGTTGAACCAGCCTTGCATCCCAGGGATAAATCCCACTTGATCATGGTGAATAATCTTCTTAATGTATTATTGGATCCTATTGGCTAGTATCTTATTGAGAATTTTGCATCTGTGTCATCAGGATGTTGGTCTATAATTCTCCTATATGGTGGCATCTTTGTCTGGTTTTGGAATTAAGGTGATGCTGTCCTCATAGAACGAGTTTGGAAGTACTCCATCTCTTTCTAGCTTTCAGAACAGCTTTGGTAGAATAGGTATTGTTCTTCTTTAAACGTTTGATAGAATTCCCCCGGGAAGCCATTGGCCCTGGACTTTGTGTCTTGGGAGGTTTTGGATGACTGCTTCAGTTTCCTCCTTGGTAATTGATCTGTTCAGGTTTTTTATTTCTTCCTGTTCCAGTTTTGATAGTTTGTGGTTTTCCAGAAATGCGTCCATTTTTTCTAGATTGCCTAATTTATTGGCATATAGCTGCTCATAATATGTTTTTAAAATCGTTTGTATTTTCTGGTGTTGGTGGTGATCTCTCCTTTTTCATTCATGATTATATTAATTTGAGTCTTTTCTCTTTTGCTTTTAATAAGGCTGGCTAATGGTTTATCTCTCTTATTAATTCTTTCAAAGAACCAACTCCTGGTTTTGTTGATCTGTTCCACAGTTCTTCTGGTCTCAATTTCGTTGAGTTCTGCTCATATCTTTATTAACTCTCTTCTGCTTGGTGTAGGTTTTATTCGCTGTTCTTTCTACAGTTCCTTTAGGTGTGAGGTTAGCTTGTGTATTTGAGTTTTTTCCAAATTTTGAGGGATGCTTGTATTGCGATGTATTTCCCCCTGAGGACTGCTTTTGCTGTATCCCAAAGATTTTGAAGGGTTGTATCTTCATTTTCATTAGTTTGCATGAATCTTTTTAATTCTTCTCTAATTTCCTGGTTGACCCTTTCATCTTTAAGCAGGATGCTCTTTAACCTCCACATGCTTGAGTTCCTTCAAACTTCTTCTTGTGATTTAGTTCTAGTTTCAAAGCATTATGGTCTGAAAATATGCAAGGGACAATCCCAACCTTTTGGTATCAGTTGAGACCACCAGTATGTGGTCTATTCTGAGGAAAGTTCTATGTGCACTTGAGAAGAATGTATTCAGTTGTGTTTGGATGTAAAGTTCTGTAAATATCTGTGAAATCCATCTGGTCCAGTGTATCATTTAAAACTCTTGTTTCTTTGGAGATGTTGTGCTTAGAAGATCTGTCATTTGCAGAAGCGCCGTGTTGAAGTCTCCTACTACTGGTGTATTATTATCTAGTATATATTTACTTTGGTTATTAATTGATTGATATACTTGGCAGCTCCCACATTAGGAGCATAAATATTCATGATTGTTAGGTCCTCTTGTTGGATAGATCCTTTAAGTATGATATAGTGTCCCTCTTCATCTCTTACTACAGTCTTTGGGATAAACTTTAATTTATCTGATATAAGGATTGCTACCCCTGCTTTCTTTTGAGGATCATTTGAATGGCAAATGGTTCTCCACCCTTTCATTTTCAGGCTGTAGGTGTCCTTAGATCTAAAATGAGTCTCTTGTAGACAGCAAATAGGTGGGTCTTGCTTTTTATCCAATCTGAAACCCTGTGTCTTTTGATGAGATCATTAAGCTCCTTCACGTTCAGAGTTACTATTGAAAGATATGAATTTAGCGTCATCAGAATACCTATTCAGTCCCTTTTTTTTTTGTGGATTATTTCTTTGGTCTTCCTCTTTCACTTACATGGTCCTCCTGAATATTTCTTGCAGAGCTGGCTTGGTGGTCACATATTCTTTCAATTTCTGCCTATCTTGGAAGCTCTTTCTCTCTCCTTCTATTCTGAATGAGAGCCTCGCTGGATAAAGTATTCTTGGTTGCATGTTCTTCTCATTTAGGACCCTGAATATATCCTGCCAGCCCTTTCTGGCCTGCCAGGTCTCTGTGGAGAGGTCTGCTGTTAATCTGATATTTCTCCCCATATAAGTTAGGGATCTCTTGTCTATTGCTGCTTTAAGGATTTTCTTTTTATCTTTGGAATTTGTAAGTTTCACTATTAAATGTCGAGTTGTTGAACGGTTTTTATTGATTTTAGTGGGGGACCTCTCTATCTCCTGGATCTGAATGCCTGTTTCCCTCCCCAAGTTAGGGAAGTTCTCAGCTATGATTTGTTCAAATATGCTTTCTGGTCCTCGGTCCCTTTCAGCGCCCTCTGGAACCCCAATTGCATGTAGATTTTTCCTTCTGAGGTTGTCATTTATTTCCTTAACCTTTCCTCATGGTCTTTTAATTGTTTTTCTCTTTTTTACTCGGCTTCCTTCTTTGCCATCATCTTGTCTTCTATGTTGCTCATTCTTTTTTCTACCTCATTAACCCTCAAGGTTAGGACCTCCAGTTTGGATTCCATCTCATTTAATTGATTTTTAATTTCAGCCTGATTAGATCTAAATTCTGCAGTCATGAAGTCTCTTGAATCCTTTATGCTTTTTTTTCCAGAGCCACCAGTAGCTTTATAATTGTGCTTCTGAATTGGCTTTCTGACATTGAATTGTAACCAAATTCTGTAACTCTGTGTCAGAGTACTGTTTCTGATTCTTTTGTGGTGAATTCCTCTTTCTAGTCATTTTGCTCTGTGCATAGTGGCTACAAAGGAGTTTTACTGGAAACAGGAAGAAAAAAATAAAAGGAGGGGTACCATTTGGTTCTATACACTGTAAATCTGTCAACTTCCCCTGGAGCTTTCCAGCGCTGCTTGGTCCAGAACTTGCTCTTCCCCTGTCCTCCATGCTGGTCTCTGGGGGAGGGCCTGCTGTGCTGATCCTCAGGTGTGTGCACCTGGGGAGCTCTCCCCGCTCCCCTCCCCCCCCCCCCGCCGGGTGCCGGCTCAGTGGGAGCTGCTGACCCTGTGAGGCCTCTGTCCCCTGGGGCCCCGTCCCTCCCCGGTGCAGGGTGACACCAGGAGGAACACCACCACCAGCAGTGGCCAGCTCTCTCACCCTGGAGTCAGCTCCCCCAGTAACCACTGCAGCTCCCAGTCGGCGCTGGCCTAGGTGCTAACAGGGCACGGGGCGCTGACCTGCACAGCTGGGGACGCCTGGCGGGGGGAGCGTCCTGGCTGTCCTGAGCCCTCCCCACCCCTGCCCATCCTCAGGGGAGCGCAGGATCATGGGCTGTGTCCCGGCGCCCTGGGATCGGGGCCTGCTCCGCTGGACCCAAGCTCCCAGGAACGGGGCTCTGAAGGCAGCAGGGCGCAGCACCTCCTGCTCGAGCCGCCACCTGAGCTTCTCCTGAGGCCCTGCTGGGCGTGCTCCAGCCTTTTCTCGAGCTTGGCTCTTAGGTTGAGTTTGTAGGTTTTCAGGATGATTTGAACATAATCCAGGTTTGTTGGTGCGGCCGGGTGAGTTGGGGACCCTACTCATCTGCCAGCCCCCTCCCACCGCCCCCAGAGTAGAGTTTTTGTTTATCCTCAGAGACCAGCATAAATCAGGTCCCAGCTAGAGACTTCAATTTTATTCATCAATAGCTGAGTTGAGAGAAGCGACATTTATGGAGGATCATTCATCTGACTCAATATTTGACAAATTGTGTTTGGCCGCTGCTAATTGTGAGAGGTTTTTTGGCTCAGAAATGGCTACTCTAGGAATATGTAAATAAGGATCTGGTAATGAACATTAGCCTGTGAGCTGAGCATCACTTTATGGTGTGTGTTTTATTGTTAACTGAATATGAGTGAATTAAGACCATGAGGAGCCAGAACAGAGAGACTAAGGAGTACTTACGGGTGAGGCTGGAGGTGTAAGCAGGGACACCATGGAGTTCCTCAGATGTCCTGGAGAACCAGGGGTGTTGTACAGGGTCGCACTGCCCCTTCAGAAGGCTCATTCTGGCTGCAGAGTGGAGGGCAAGATGGGAGAGACACAGGGGTCATCAGAGAGACCTGGGAGGGGAGGGCGGTTAGGCTGCACCAAGTAACACAAGGCAGAATGGAAGCAGCATGAAGATGGATTCACATTGCGATCAGGGAGCAGAACTGATGTTGGCTTAGTAGATGTAGTTTGAAGAAGGAACAGAAGAGAGAGAAGGTAAATGACTTGGGCACCCAGTCCCCCGCGTATCAAGTATTTACAAATAAGTACACTGTGCCAGATACCTTTCTAGATACTGACAATGCAGTGATGAGCAAGATAAAGAAGGCACCTTCTCTCTTTACCTTCTAATGGGGAGACAGGCAATACTCAGATAAACAAATATACCTGTTTTTGTTAACTGGACTGTGATTATGTCACCCAAACAGTGGTTGGTGGTCTCCCCTAGATGAAGGAGATCAGAGAGAGTGTGGGTGGTGGAACATGACAAAGATGATTGTTAGTTCACTAGAGCATTTTTTTTAGGGGGGAGACAAAAAATCGTAGATAAAATTGTAACACACAGTATAGACTAGACAGTGTATATGATTTTTTAACAAGTTTACCAGGACTGCCTGGAGGAAGCAGAGGTGGGGGGTAGTGGCACACATTTTAAGAGGTTGTGACATTAATCCCCATGAGAAAGACAAATAACTATCCTCGGGCGTAAAATTGATTTTTCAGGGAGGAGGAGATATATTGAATAGCAATATTGAAATTATAAAAGAAAGGATGTATCGATGTTGGATGGGGGAATTTTGGATGGGGCAGTTGGGCCATGGGTGCCATTCCCTGAAATGTGGAGAGGGTGCAGACTTTGGGGCAAGAGGTGTTTATGTCTAGATATGTTGATTTGTGATGCTATGGACTTCACGTGGGGAAGTCCTGCTGGAGAGACCAGTCATGTATATGGTTTTCCCGAACATTTCCCAATAGCTCTATGATGGAGTAGAACCTGCAGTTATTGTGTTTCAGGGCTTTAGGAGGTTTCTCCAAATTATGCATTAGATAATGATTTAATGGGCGGCAATTCTAAAAACTGAAAGGTCTCCACTCCAGGTTCACAAGCTATTTCATTTTACTCCCTCCCTTGTTTTGTTTTTGTCAACTTAGTTCTTTTATGAGATATATAGCTTACTGGTAATTTCCTGTTATTTTGAAAAAAATAGAGTCACAATGACAGGGATGCAAGTGCAGGTATGGGGCTATTATTTATTTTATATTATCCCATCTTATCCACCTATGACCTTTTAGCTCTTAGATGGCCCCTAAGACAGAAAGTCTTCATGTGCCTCATTAATAGACAAGGGAATCTCTGGAAGGCTCTAGCTTGCCATAGGGAGGTATCAGATTATTAATTTCCTTATGCATTTAAATTTATTCAAAAGCAGAGCTAAATGTAGCCTTTTACATTACTTTAAACAGTTTGCTTTTATGTCAGGGGAATAGGAAATTCTTTTTGACATTGTACTGTGGTCATGAGAGATTTATTTTGTAATTGAATGAGTGAGGATATATTTATATATCTTTATATTTGGAAATAATGAAAAAAATTCATGTATCTTGCCATTATTCATTAGAATGGTGATGGAAAATTACAACTTGAAATTATCAACTGTGAGATTTCCAAAGACAAATATATATATTTTTGTTTATATGTTGGCCTTATTTTGTGGTTGTATCTTGGATTACTAAAGTCATTTTAGACTGATTGCTCTTTATCATGAAATAACTAAGCTTCTTTGGATAGGAGAATCCATTTTATTGCAATATACCTCTGCTTTCTTCTACATTTCATCTTTAACATGACTTAAAATCATGAATTAGTAGATTGCTATAGTGGTAGGAATGGAATGAGGTCTATAAGACTGAGTTTCCAGGATGTGAGAACAGTGAAGCCTTTTTCTCTTGCTCTCTCTCTCTTTCTCTCTCTCTCTTTTTTTTTTTTTTTTTTTTGTGGTCCAACTTTGGTGACTCAGTTCATGCGTTTTGAATGCATGGGTACTCTCATACCATGATCAATAGTCTGGGTCCCTCCTCATGTTCCCCTTACCTCTTCCAACACTCTTTCCATCAGTGAAAAGCTGATGGAAATTTAAATTTAAATTTAAAGAAAATTTAAATTGAGGAATAGTTGACATATAATGTTACATTAGTTTAATCAATTTTAAAATTCTTTTTCATATTCCTAGGAAAGTTTTTTGTTTGTTTGTTTGTCTTAATAGAGCACCGTGTAGTCTTCTTTACCACCTAAGCTGGGCATGGAGAGATGAGAGAGACACACACATTGACATAGTTTGCAGTTTTGTCTCAGGGGATGAGAGGTGATTCACTGGGATTGCATGTGTACCCCAAAGCACTGGATCTGGATTGTGTTTGGCTACAAAAGCCCATTGATAGCCTTATCAATGGAGAACACACAGTCTTCAGGTGGTGGTAGTCTGTGTGGCTCAGAGCACAGACCTAAGAAGCTTCTTAGATAGTAGCCCTTTTTAATTTTGTCCCTGATTTACAGGGAAACTTTCAGAAGGGTTAAATTGTTCTTTAAATAGTGGGACTAGGGGATATAGTGCCATCAATGTAGAAATAATGAGACAAAAATCTGTAGAAATGGAACAAAGAGTTTCATCCCGCTCAAAATGTACAGTAATTAGAATTCCATTTACTCCTAAATTAAAGCAGATTTTCAAAGGTTAACATTATGCAAGATAATATAGGTACTTCATGCCCTGGTTTCCAGAATTAAAAAGAGATTTGGGGTGTTTGTGAGTAATTCCTATCAATTCCGGTGTTCCCAGATTTAAAAAATCATTTATTGTGTCTTAGAGGATGATCTTTGACATCAATCAATGTCAGAAAGATCAATGATCTTTCTGTTGGCTTTCTTGTTTCACAGAGAACAATAGAGAGCTATGTGGATAAACGCATGGGTACAACATATGGCCCTCCTGCAGGAAAGAAGATGACTATTTTTATTGATGATATAAATATGCCAATAATCAATGAGTGGGGAGATCAGGTATATTGATCCTATTGTGCACTTCATTTCAATTCAACATTGATTTACTCTCTGATGAGTGAATATTTTTTCACTTTTTTAATATGTAGTTTCTCAATTCCAACGAAGTCCATTATTGAGAACACTCAAGGATTAATTTCTGGGATGTAATGGAGTGACCTTTTAATTCTGAAGGTTGTCTTTCTTAGGTTACCAATGAGATAGTACGACAGCTGATGGAACAGAATGGATTTTATAACCTAGAGAAGCCTGGGGAATTTACCAGCATCGTGGACGTCCAGTTTTTGGCAGCCATGATCCATCCTGGGGGTGGACGCAATGATATACCACAAAGACTCAAGAGGCAGTTCTCTATATTTAACTGTACATTGCCTTCTGATGCTTCCATGGACAAGATCTTTGGTAAAATGGTGTCAGTGGGGCTTGGGTAGGAAAGAATACCTGCTTGCATTCCAATGAGAAAATATCCACCCGGAAATCAAATAGAAGGGGCACTGGGTGACTCCTTAGTCTTTTACCCTCACCACTCTCAAGTTGTGTTTATATCAGGAATTTGCTTCTATAAGGATTTATTATATATAAAAATATATAATGTTTTATATTGGCACCTGAATTTATATTGACAGATCTTTTAGTACCTTTATTTTTCTTAAAGTAACTGTTGCTAGCTTCTTAAGCAAGGAGGTTAAACATTAAATGAACAGGGAGATGATGAGAGTGTTTCCTTATGGATATACCTCTAGAGGTCTGGATTGATAGAATACCATGCCAAAAGTTTATGTAGCTGATACTTTAATCAAGCCACATAATGATTTTGGCCAAAGAAATAATTTTACCTATAGCAGCGATTAGCCAGAGTCTGATCTTCAGGGCAATTTACAGGATTGTAATAAATTATTGATTGATTAAATATGTAGCATTTCAGAAATAATATCATTTAGGAAACACTAGCCCAGCAGATAACTATGATCACTTGAGTATTGAAGGAGTTTATAGTTGATTTTGTAGTTACTCTTTGCAGAGAAAGAGTGTAAAGTTATGTACGCATTGTGTTAAGTATTCATTTACCATTTCTGAAACTGCTGAGAGAAAACTCATTAGAGGATTATCCTAATTAATTTCTGGCAGACTAAAATGTCATCTCACCACCCTGGGCTAGTGGAATATGACAGTATTTGCCTTTGATGGTGGCAGTGGGCAGAAGTTTTGAAGCCAAATGATATGTGAATGATCTAAACCTGCGAAAAGTACAATGGACCAGAAAAAATGACTATTATCAATTTTAATTATTCTTTTTTTGCCCGGAAAGTTTTACATATAAAGTAAATTAAAGTATTTTATAATGCATGGAGAGGCAACAACAGAATGAAGAAATCTTAAGGGTTTGTGACACCTCCCTTTTGGTTATATCTTTATAAGGCAACTTTATATATTTCACGTTCACCCACTTAATATTATTGGGTTTGTTCAGCTAGAGCTTTGAGTAGTAAAAAGTTGATCAACTTTTTAGTATTCAAATACTAACTTACTTGAACCTGTACCTATTTTTTAGATTTAAAAAAATAAGGGAACATTAATATAAATTTCTTTGGTATGTTGCCATCTAATAAATGTGTATAATATTTGTGCAAACTATGTTATAATAGTTTTCATTTAATTTCACTGACTTGAACCATCACTCAAAACCTTACGACTTTTTTCCTCTTTCAGGTGTTATTGGGAGAGGCTACTACTGTTCTCAGAGGGGTTTCTCAGAAGAAGTGAGAGATTCAGTGATGAAACTCATCCCTCTGACACGCCGACTGTGGCAGATGACCAAGATTAAAATGCTTCCTACACCTGCAAAATTCCATTACATATTTAACCTTCGAGATCTTTCCAGGATCTGGCAGGGCATGCTGAACACCACCTCAGAGGTTATCAAAGATTCAGATGTAAGTGATGTGTGAGGGGAAACAAATGGCTTTGTTATTTATTCTATGCCCTAAATATTATTCATAATGTAATTCTTAGTGGAATGATGAAATATTTTGGGATGTTTTAGCATGGATATTCTTTTTTTTGCTGCTTTTCAACTAACATAAGTAAGGGAAAAGTATGAAGTATGTCAGAAAATTTCTTTTAAAAATTCCAAATAAATTCATGTTTAAGGAAATAGTATACACAGTTATTTTCTAATGAATGGAATAAAAGAAACAATTGATCTTATGTTCCCATTATAAGATATTTTCCTCATACTAAGTAATGGGAAGAATCACTATTGATTTTATTATCTAATAGTTTTCATATTTTAAACTTGAGATTTTAACTTTAAAAAAGTAATGTCTTTATAAACATTCAAAATTGAAGAGACCATTTTATTGCTAATCATCCTCAACTTTCTAAGTAACTGGATGCACTAAAAGAATTACATATATTGGTATAATTGAAAAGAGGGCAGAAAAGTGAAAAGTTCATTTGGCTGAAAAATGAGCATCTGTACACACACTTGAATATAACAGTTCCTAGTGTTAAAAGAATTCCCTTCAAACTGGATTATGGAAAAATCCAGTATGTTTTTTCTCCCAAAGCATGGCCCCTGTGCTCTGGATTCGGTAACATTGGCTTCTCTTGTAGGTTTTTATGGAAGTGAGGAGGTAAGTAAGTAGGGATGTGTCCACATAACCAGAGAGGGACAGTTGAGGTATCCACCAGACTATCATGAGGCATATCAAATAGTGACTATAAAAAAACCCCCAACTTTGCCCCAAAAGTAGGTAACCACACTGGCTGACTCCAAGACAAGACATTTTGGGGAAAACTCACTCTCCTTGTGACAGACAACAGAGAGCCATTTTAGCAGCAAGGAACATTTTATCTTCATTTTCCCCCACAAATTTGTTGACAAATTAATGTCAAGGCAGAATGCATGTCTCCAATATTATTTTTTTGAGTGGCCACTTTTTGATGCTTTCTTTAAATCACCATGAATAGTTCTAGCAATTGGTGTTATAATGAAGTCTGTCTTAATTAACTGAATCATTGAATTTGTTTTTACTAAATTCCTTTTATGTTTTGGTAACCAAATAGCATTTTATCATTAGCAATCAAATGGCTTAAAAAGCTCCTAACATGCAAAATGATAGCAAGTGAAGAAATTTCCACCAGTCTTTCAAATCAAGTGAGCTTGCTATACACACAGGTATATTGAGCAATTAATTTCTTCAACTTCCAGTTAACTTTGCACCTTGGATTATGTAGACTAGCTGATTGCTTTGTTCAGATAATGCAGATTTTTGCCACAAATTTCCTTCACATTGTGCAAAGTAAATATACCTTTGTAATATCTCAGTTGTATACATGAGAATTATTTATATACTACATTGTATATTATGCTCTGGCCACGTGAATGTAGATGTCTTATCCAAGCAGATTAATTTTTCACAGACTTAAGGTGTTTATGTAGACTATTACCTTGTTGGTTCATCAGAGTGGTTTTAGTCATTCGTCTATGGACATTTTCGTTTTAAAGACTGAAAATGAATAGACACTACTCTCTATCTGATATACTTGCATGAGACCAATCTGAAATGAAGTTAAGTATGTTTTTACCTCAAGTTTTTAAAATGTAGCATCTTAGATCAGGAAGGATGGTACTCTCTAATTTTGCCAACTTGATTCTCAACTGTGGCAAATAGAAACGAATAACACATTTTAATTATGTTTTTGACAGGAACTGTTAAGGCTATGGAAGCATGAGTGTAAACGTGTGATAGCTGATCGTTTCACAGTGCCCAACGATGTGATCTGGTTTGATAAGGCTTTAGTAAGTTTGGTGGAGGAGGAGTTTGGTGAAGAGAAGAAACTCTTGGTGGATTGTGGAACTGATGCTTATTTTGTGGATTTCTTAAGGGATGTGCCTGAAGCTACAGGTAAACTGTTGAGCAGAATTTGAAATTCCCCAAAAGGAAACCTAAAGACAGAAGGCTCAGTTTAGGGAGGTTGAATTTCTGTCTAGTAAACTTCACAGAAACAAGCTGGGGACATAGTAGGTGCTCAGTGAATATAGACTGAGTGGCTACCCATGGAGTTCAGAGATTAATGATTTTTTATGCATATTATTCTTGCATATTAAGATAGATTTGGGATGCAGGACGTGATAGAAGAAAGAGTCCAGGACTTCTAGCTGTCACACAGTGGTAGTTTGAGGAGAGAATCTACCACATAAAAGCTGGGCAACTCTGAACTTTCTTGAACCTCATTCTCCTCATTTATGAAAATGGAAATATTAATATGTGCATTATGGGGCAGTATAGGGAATAAATGAAATATTAACTGTAGCACTCTACAGTTGTCTACTCTTGGCAGTCTGCCAAATGAAAGGTAGCAAAAATAATGGTGATGATGATTATTTGAGTCATCCTGAGTGTTAAAAATAGGAAAACCTTAGATCTCTGAGAAGGCCATTGAATATAATTGGAAAGAGATGGGTGATGTGGATGCAAGCTTTCGTGGTTATGGTTCTATGAAAAAAGAAGACATATATTGCTTTTCTTCTTATGAAAAGAAGTAGTACTCCAATTACTATTTTTCCCTCAGAAATAACTGAGCTTAAGAAGAATATTTTCTTTTATTTAATTATATCTAAATTTAATTCTGAGGGTGAATTTTAAGTTAATTTCCATATTTAAAAAGGCATATTTAAATACATGCAATTTATATCTACTAAATGGTTGAAAATGACCACACGGCTTCTTTTTCAATTTGATAAGGATGTATATGATCTATCAAAAATTTCTGAGCAGTAGTTGCAAAAGGAGGTTTACTGCTGGCTATGCAGTTGGAGGGATCCTTCAACAGAAAGAAGCTGACACATTTTATTTTAAATGAGGTCACATGCATACAAAAATCCTGTAAGTGTAAGAGCATTTAAAATTAGAATTTATGTATCTCATTTACTCTAATTCAGAAGGATAAATAATTAGAATTTATGTGTTTTATTTCCTCTAACTCAGAAGGCTAATAATTAGATTATGGTTTTCAAGGAGCAAGACATAACTGCTGTGTTTTTGCAGGGTGGTTGCATTGGAGGTGAACACATAACCTTGTTTATTTTTTTTTTTTTTTAAACTTCAAAGCACTTTGTTTCCCAAAGCTTGAGTTGAACATTTATGAAACAGCGAAGTGACTATTGAAATTCAATTAGTGAGAACTTTGCAAATAAGCCAGTCTTCACGATTATGTTAAATCAGTTTTCTTGCTTTGTCATAAAGAGGTTAATATGCTATTATAGTAGGATAGAGTCAATTGAAAATAATTAGATACTGTTAGATTTGGAAGATCCGCTCACTCATCTAGTATTTAGTGAATTTCTAAGTTGTTATTGGCATATTCGACTCACATGTCATTTTTTTTCCAGTTACTAATGTTAACTGATAGTAAACTTCTACATGCCCAGTTTGGCATTATGCTTTATAGTCAAAGATGGAAAAGTGTTGGGGCAGCCTGGGTGGCTCAGTGGTTTAGTGCTGCCTTCAGCCCAGGGTGTGACCCTGGAGACCCAGGATCGAGTCCCATGTCGGGCTCCCTGCATGTGTCTCTGCCTGTCTCTCTCTGTGTCTCTGATGAATAAATAAATAAAATCTTAAAAAAAAAGATGGGAAAGTGTTAAGTTGGTATAATGTGTGTTTCTAATTTTTAAAAAAAGTATATTGATTTTAATATATCTTTTTTCAGTAACACAATTCAGTATGTTTATTTAGGAAATCATAAATAAGCTTTTAAAATGTAGTATCTTAGATCAGGAAGGATGCTGCTCTCTAATTTTGTCAACTTAATTCTCAACTACCTCCATTCTCTGAAATTCACTTCTGTCTTCACCATTAACCTGAAATCCTGATTCATAAGTATTTCCTGAGCAAGTGCAATGACTTTTTCCTTTTTTTCTTATTGAAAAATCTTAAGTCTTGACCTCTCTAGATGATTTTGACATTAAATCCCTCTTTTGACCTTCATTTTGACCATTAAGAAGGTTCCTAGAAATGCATCCAGTTATGGATTTGGATTAAATTTAATTTATATGGCATTATTTAGAATTGGCTCTTTCTAGACAGGAAAGAACTAGGACTGGGTAGGATAACAAAAATTCCAATGTTTTTATTATTGTTTGCTTTCTTTTTTTATGATTTATTTATTTATTTTGAGAGAGACAGAGTACATGTGAGTGGGGCAAGGGGCAGAGGCAGAAGGAGAGAATCTCAAGCAGACTCCCTGTTAAGCCTAGAGCCCACCTGGGGCTCGATCCCATGACCCTAAGATCATGGCCCAAGCTGAAATCAAGAGTCACCACCAGGGGCGGCCTCTGCTTTCTTTTCTAAAAATATGTAATATGGCATTTGGATGAACAGTGGTGTTATTAAGTGTTAAATTGTCAAGCTATGAGTATATTAATTTAGGTTGAATGAACTAGTAAAGCCCAGCAATTTGAAGAAGCTTTATTTATTCTTTTCCCCCCAATCCCAGGTGAAACATCCGAGGAGGCTGATGCTGAAATGCCTAAAATTTATGAGGCAGTTGAATCTTTTGATCACCTAAGGGAGCGTTTGAATATGTTCCTGCAGCTATATAATGAGAGCATCCGTGGCACTGGCATGGATTTGGTATTCTTTGAGGATGCCATGGTTCACTTAGTCAAGGTCAGTGGCCATACCCAGTGACACTACCCCAAAGTGACAGATACTTGGCTTCACACCAGAATTTTTTTTCCCTTCTCTTTCATTTTTATCTCCTGGAAGAGTATTCAGTTTGAAAATAAACTCAGTGCTATATTCCAATTTAATTTCTAAACTGAATGCAACATGTCACACCTATAGGTTGAAAATCAGCCTGAATATCAGAGCATGGGTACTTGAAATGTGTGGTGTAATTTTATTCAGTGTTGCTGTACAGCTTCCAGCTCAGTGTTTTCACCACATAGAATGAATGTAGTTGACATCTGAGTTCAAAGCACAGGCAAAAAAGTCTATGCTTATTTTTTGCATTATGTAAAAAAAATAGCGCATAAACTTTGAAGACATTATGCTCAGTGAAAGAAGCCAGTGACAAAAGGATAGATACTGTTATGATTCCACATACCTGAGGTACCTAGTATAGTCAAATTCATAGGTGGAAAGTAGGATGGTGATTGTCAGGGGCTTGGAAATAGGGAGAATGAGGAGTGTTTAATGGTACAGAGTTTCATTTTTGCAAGATGAAGAGTTTTGGAGATGGTTATTGTTGGTGGTTGCACAACAATGTGAAAATCCTGAGTGCCATTGAACTATACACTTAAGGGTTAAGATGGTAAGTTTTATGTTCTATATATTTTACCACACTTAGAAATGATAATTTAAAAAGAATGCATAAACCATTGACTTTGAGCTGGATGAAAATTCTGTTAGCATGAAATCCACCAGCAAAGTACATTTTCCTTTCTACTTTGTCACAGGAGGCATTCCAGTATCTATTCATAGGATAATTGACTCTCAAAGGCTAGAAGTCATTTACTTGATAACTTATGTGACGTAATTTATCTGTGGAGGAAGATAATGCCATTTTAAAATCTGTTGTTGATGTTCTCACTCCATTGATGTCAATTACTTTTCCAGACTACTTACTTTTAGTTAGAAAGAGGACAGCTTGAGGCTGTCTTCCATTACTTAGGTTTAACCTTGAGAAAAAAATCTCCTAATTACAAATTGTCACCTCTCATACTTACTGAATCTAGAGGTCATCTATTCGACCCTCCCTCTGAAAGTAGAAAAGACTGGGGAAGGCTGGAATATGTCAGGGAGAGGGAGGAAGACAGAGAGGCTGTTGTAGTCACGAGTCTCCCCTGCAGAAGGGCATAGAGCTTGGGCATTCTGGATTCCCAGAGACATCTGTACTGAATTGTGAGCACAAATGTTCTTCCAAATAGAAATAATGATAGGGATTCTCTCATATTTCATGATTAAAAGGAAGAAGAAAGAGAAGAAAATAATACCAAAGGCAACTTTACAAGTAACGTCTTTTGGAGACAGAATTTGATTGGCCTATAGGATTTCATAATGGCTCAGATTGAAGATGAGACTATTTATATTAGTCTTATGTTTGAGGAAATTCTCTAGAACTCTCTTGCTTCCATGTTCATGTACAGAGGAATGATGACCATTTCTTCACCATGTGGGGACATGACATTTGAGGCATGACTCAGCATAGGGTCTTTGACTGTTTTCCCTCAATTTCCCTCTCAGCCTCTTGTGTCTGCTCCAAAATTGGCTGAGGAATTCATGACTGGAGTTTTTGAGCTAACATACTGCATTCCTCATGGCCTCTTATGCGGACTCTACTCTCCTGTTTCCTGTGGACGGTACGCCCAAACTGTGTGATGGCGAAATATGTAATCCTATCCTTGAAATATGTAATCTAGTTATAAGACATGACAGAAGCCCAAGAGACAGAATTAAGATGAAAACTGCAGCAAAATGGGAGACCAGACATATTTCTTGGTTTCTTTCTTCATTAAAATGATGATTGTCTTTAAAAACAGAGAGTATGTCTGGGATAGCTCTTTTGCCTCCTTGGTAAAGATTCAAACCATGGTGTGTGGTTTTTGGTGGTCTAGCCCCTGCTAGCACTCCAGCCTGTGGCTTGTGCTCTGTTTAGCATATAATCCAGAAAAATCAGCTACCCATGATGAAACCCACCCTGCTTCCAGAGCACTTCACCAATATGCCTTCCCAGCGGTGCTACGTCGTGTGGAAGTTATCACTGTGTGCGTTTGTCTTCCCTACTGGGCAATAAGCTCTGTGAGTGTGGGCACCCAAATTATTCACCTCAGTATTCATGGATAGAGAATAGGCAGACTTGAGATACTTGATAAATAGGTTTGGAATTCAACCAAGTCCCTAGTGTGGCCCTAAACAACCCTTTGCTGCCTCATCACCTGATATTTCTGTACATAGCACTGAAGTTCCCACGTCCTAGGGATACCTCAAGCCTTTTGTTGATTCTTGGATGTTGTTCATCCCATTTCTTCTTCCTAAAATGTAGCTCAGTGCTTCCTGGTATGCCCCCTTCTTTGTTTGAGAGACTTCTAGTTATCTTTCAAGATCCAGATCACACTCCAGCTCCACACCTAAGACTTGCCTCTACCCAGCAACACTGTTTCCTTTGCAACTGTTCTTACCTGTTTCCACATTGACCATGGAATGTGCATCACCACATTTCTGTTAATAGGTGTCTCTCCTCTACTGGCATGCTCACCTGGCATGTGAGCATAATTAATAGCATTATTAATTTTTAAAATATTTGCTAAAGGAATTGAAAAATGAATGTTTCCATCTCACAATCTGTATAGAATAGTCCCGTTTGAAAGCCTCTTGACTGTGTTTTCTCATTTCATTTGTTTGTGATTACTTTGGAGTTTTTGAGCCCCCTTAAACCTGCCTACTTGTTTGTTCCTGCTCATTTGTTGTATATGGTTTAAGCATTTAACATGTGCTAGAAACTGGGAATGGAAAATTTTAATAATTTAAATAAAATTTAAATTTTAATTTAATATTTTAATTTTAATTAAAATTTTAATTTTAATAGAAATTGAAAATTTCTAGTTTAAGAAAAAGATGTAGGGTGAAGGTACCAATACCTAATTAATTAACAACAATTATTTAAATCCTTAATATATTCACCAATACCAATGAAAGGAAGTGGTTATGACAAAAGCTATATATTTTGAAAAACATTATCCAAGGAAAGATAAAGAAGATTCTAGTGTGGCTTTTGGTAGCTTCTTACCTGTCTTATCTGTGCCTTTGAAGGAATACAAGGGAAATAATATGAATAGACATTGGCAAAAAAATTCTTGCCAGGACTGTTCCTTCCCTGCCTACAACAACATTGGAGATCGCATAGGCAGGATGAGCAGGAGCTTGGAAATATGGGTGCATCACCCACCTATTCCACAGGTTCTCAGATCCACAACAGAGACAAGAAAATGGTCTCCATATCCCAGGCTCACACTAAATTGGGGAGAATAATCTAGAAGCTAAGAGTAGTCCTAACACTTTATTATATCTTGATAAGAAGAAAAAAAAGAATAGTCCCAACAGGGGAATAGCCCCTGCCAGAGGAGGTAATCCTGAGAAAGGATGTTTACTGACACACTGGCAGACTACAGAGCCTGGGTTACCCCAGGAAGCTTCCACCAGCCACAGAGAAGTGACCCTTCTTAGCCCTGTCCCACTCTCTGTCATTAGTCTACAGAAAAGTGAGTATCACAGCAATTCCCCAGGCTCAAACTGCAGTTAGGAGGGAAAGAGAAATCATTATCACGTACGGAGGAGAAAGCATCAAGGAGAATTCTACACTGAATCCCCTCTAGGTGGGGGTTGGAAGCTGGGTGGTATAAGCAGTTCTCAGTAACAATAAAGCTAAAGAAACATGGACTTCTACCACAAGGGGGACTTGAAATAGTCTGGGGCTACTGACTGGCCCACCCATAATCGCTTCTTGGTAGATTCCTTAGGTCTCACTCTCTGTGCCAAATAACAGGAGGGCATTTATGCCTGTTTTGTTCCTCCTCCTCCTTTTCTTCTTTTTAAAAATTCCATCATCTGTGCCACATTTTGGGAAGTGTCTTCTCTTTGATTTTAGCTCTCTGTCATAAAAAAAAAAAAAAACAACAACAACCAAAAAACTCTGTCATTTTTCAAATGGGGAGAGGATATTCTAATCAACTGTGTGTTCTGTCTTGAAATTGCGGTCTCTTTCCTGTCCCACTGCATTAGGTTGGGAACCTAAAAGAAAACCTTCAAATCCCCTTTATTTTTAAAAATATTTTATTTATTTATTCATAAGAAACAGAGAGAGAGAGGCAGAGACATAGACAGAGGGAGACGCAGGCTCCCTGCAGGGAACCTGATGCGAGACTCGATCCCAGGACTGGGATCATACCTTGAGCCAAAGGCAGAGGCTTCACCACTGAGCCACCCAGACATCCCTGTTTCTCTCTTTTAAAACCCAGAGCAGGCCACAGGGGTGGCTTGGTCTGGCTTCTTGGTACTGGTCTCTAATTTCCCAAAGGCATCTCCCAACAATAAACACCAGTCTTTCAGAAATGCCCTCCTTTATCCAGCCAGTATATCTGTCCATTTTGATCCTGAGACACTTACATCTTCCCAAATGCTTATGGTGCATAAACAGGAAAAAATGGAATATTTACACATTGAACACCAATATGTGCCTTTTCCATTCCACATTCTAGATCTCACGTGTCATTGGCACGCCCCGGGGAAATGCCCTCCTGGTTGGAGTGGGTGGATCAGGAAAGCAGAGCCTGACAAGGTTAGCTTCGTTCATTGCTGGCTACACCTCCTTCCAGATCACTCTGACAAGGTAATAAGCTTTTGCTTTAATTAACCTAAAGTGGATTTTGATAGTGGGTTTTCAGAGGCCACTTGAACTTACAAATGCATTTTTCTTATACATAAAGAATCAATCATTTTCCTTCCTAAATGTTGACTTATCATCGTCCCCTTTCAACCTTTATTATAGATGATGAAATTTTCACATTAATAATTTGCTTTTGAAGTACTTCAGCCTCTTATTGTAGTGAATAGCTGCCTCCCTGTTTTTATGTTATACACTATGTATTATGTGTATTCCTCTTGGTATATTTCAGAAGAAATTTATCCCTAGTAAATGTTAATTCAGATTTCAAGAATGTTAATAAACTAGAAAGTAGATGGAAAATTTATATTGATTTGCTCATTCGTTCACTTAGGAATATTTATTGAACACCAACTATATTCAGGCACTGGCTAGGTACTGGAAAGTACATGATGAGCAAAGGGAACTTGGCTCGTGTCATCAAAGAGCTTCCCATAGTCGGGGGCGGGGTCAGACAGCTGAGCAATTTATTCAGGAAGGGGTCACACATATGTGCTGTCTCCTGGAAAAGAAATAAATGAAGACCAGCTCCTGTTGTAACATGAGGGCAGAACTCCCGACCTAGTCTGGGAGATGGTCCAAAAAGACTTCCTGGAGGAAAAGATGTTTAAACTGAGACCTGAGTACAAATAGGAATTGTCTCAGAGAAGAGGCGAGGTGAAGGACGTTCCAGGCAAAAGTGTCAGCACATATGAAGTCACATTGAGGCCCTAGAAGAAGTTAAATATGGCTGGATGTGCAGCATAAGATAGCAAGTGGGAAAGGAATAGAACGAATAGAAATGGAGGCCTTTGAAGGTGTGATATGGAATTTGGACTTTATCCTAGAGCAGGACACCATTGTTGAGTTACCGCTAGGGAAGGCCTGTGGGTTTGTATGTACAGAAAACGAATGGAGAAAAAAGGACAGACTCAGGATCACTGGCAAGTTGAACTTTTAGATGTGGTCTATCCTAGCTCTGGCTTGGGACACTAGCCAACTGATGTATACACTCACCAAGGTAGGGAACCCCGGGACAGTTGTCCTTGGTCATATGTGTGTAGTGAGGGTGGAACAAGAAAGCAAAGAGTCAGTGCGAAGAGATAAGAAGGTGTGATTCAGAGAGGCTGAACTGAATTTCAGGATTAACCAAATTGAGAGGCAAGAGGCCAGTTTAGGAAGTTTAGTCAGGCTGAAAAATTTTAAAGGTTAACTTGTAGGTGTGGGAGCGGGAAGCCTTGCCTGTTGGGCTTTGCTCTAGAGCTTTGCCTTGGTTCAGTAGGGCAAAGCATCCCTCCCTCTGTTCCTGATGCAGGTCCATAGATACCTGGTAGGAGAAGAATTGAAAATTATTCATGCTGGGTTTAAGATCCAGGTATTCAAGTTGTTGTCATACTTTGTTTGGTCTGAATTTTAGGCTTCTGCTTGAAGAGTAAATCCAAAAGATTGCTGTTTGTTTTTCGAGTACTAGGACAGGAAGAAACAATTCTAATGACTTGTCTACGGTTCTTCTAGTTTGTGGAGGGAAGCAGAGTTAGGCAAAAGATAATGTATATGGGAAAGAGACTGGACTCTCATATTTTTGTTCCTAATATTTCTAAGAAGGCTTAAGGTTTCCAAAGTGCTTTTCCATGCGTAGGCTAGTTTGGTCTTCAAAGGGGCCTTATGGGGTTAGCAAGGCATCTTATAGCTAAGACTCGGAAGCTATCACTTGTCTGAAGTCTCAGATCTACCAGGGAATTGACCGCAGTGTTTCTGGTGTCTGGTGTGGCTTGACTTTCACTGTAGTACACTGCCTCAGGAGAAATATCTTGCAGCCCCTGTCTCTGGGATAGATTAGTTTGTCTGCATGTCATAGTGGGAATGCTCCATTACAGATGCATATGAGGGCCAAGGCCTTTGCCTTCTCACACCTTCAAAGGCCATCTTACTTTGTGGCCAAGAATCAAGAAGCAAGAGCTGCACATTTGGGAGCCATGGCCATTTGTTAAAGGGGCTCAGGCCATTATTTGAGGCAATGGGTCCCTTGATCCGGGACTGGGCTGAAAGTTTTCCCAAGCCAGGAGTAGATGAGGTGAGGTCACTTCCTTTCTCTGTCTCTGTCCCTCTCTCTCTAATGGGAGACAGCATCTTTGAAATTCTTTTCTAATCTCTCAGATCATACTTCTCTAGACATTTTCTTAAAATATTGATACATGGTAGTAGGATTTCTGGTTCTAGGATTAGGTTTTAGATGATCAAAAAGCACAGAGTATAGAAGTTAAATATTTAGTAGCTTAAAAAAATTAGAAGGCCTATGGCTCTTGTGCTCTGAACTCTGAGTTTATTTAATGACATAAAATTCAAATAATAATTTAGTAAGTCTGAATCTCCAGGATTGGAATATCTTTATTTTTACTTTTGGTGGTGATAGGCTACTGTACTGGGGCCTAATATTTCATGACTGTAGACTGACTTCCACTAAAGATTGCTTTTGATAGTGAAAGAAGATTTAAAGTGGGATATTTCATGTTTCCAACTGTTCTATAGCATACCAATTACTCAGAAAACTCCTACTTGTAATGCAAGGATGCATTGAAAATAATTGTGTTGGGGGATGAGAGGGCATCATTTATGTTTTTTTTAAGATTTATTTTATTTTATTTTTTAGAAGATTTTATTTTTAAATAACCCCTACACTCAACATGGGGCTTCTACTTTACAACCTGGAGATCTAGTGTCATATGCTCTTCTGACCAAGCCAGCCAGGTGCTCTTGGAAGAGGGCACCATTTGCAATAGGGCATCTTCCTCACTCTATATAATTAGGGCTTGAAGTGTTTTAAGTTAGATTAGCCTATGAGGTATCTTCTAAAATACCAATTGCAGATGGGTGCATAGTAAACATTCCAATTTGACTTTTGTATTAACATTACCAACAAATATTTTCAAAACGAAACCTATGCATTCAGATGACATTTAGTTGTGGTAAAAATGGTATTTTGGTTCCAGGTTGACTTTTCCCTCCAGATTTTTGGTTTTGTGTCAAAAAATTAGTTATAATAGTTAATAAAATGTGGAGCTTAAAAATCAGTTTCATATTTGCTGGTAAATGTAATGTCACTTGACTAGATGTTAACTAGACTTATTTTGGTGATCATTTTGCAATATATACAAGTATAGGAATATTATGTTGTGCACCTGAAATTAAGATAATGTTATATGTCAGTTATACCTCAATAAAGAAAACATTTCTTAACTTTTGTGAGTAGTGAAGTACCGAAAATTTTACCAAGATGTACTTCTATTACTCTCAAAGGAATAGCTATAAGAAAGTGAAAGAAATTTTTAAAAAATAAATTTCATTTTTGTAAAGAAATATAATGAACTAGTAACATTACATACAATAAAATTCTAATCTGATGAAACAGCATCAGTATTTCTTTTAATTAACCAAATGGCATAAAGCACTGTTACAAGGATCTTTCCTTCCCATCAAAATAGTTTAGCTAACGACACAATGATAATATTTCTTTAGATCCTACAACACATCAAATCTGGTGGAAGACTTGAAGATTTTGTATAGAACAGCAGGGCAGCAAGGCAAAGGAATCACTTTCATCTTTACAGACAATGAGATTAAGGATGAGTCATTTTTGGAATATATGAACAATGTTTTATCATCGGGTGAGGTAGGAGCTCATTTATCTTCATGCATTTTGACTCTTCAGATTCCCTCCAACTTTAGAGCTTTACATTAGATTTTTTGAGCTAGTGCTATTATAGGGGGTTAGGAAATTAGTAAGAAGAATTGCCAGATAAAGCAATAGAAAAATTGGGTTTTAGAGAATCAAACTGAGCTGATTGGATTTTCAGTATGTCCATTTACCCCTTAGAAGGCTATGACTTTGCAGTTAATAATAGGATCGTGTATATATTATTTGTGTATTTAAAATACGGGGTATTTTATCTTGAGGATTTTGGTTAATTTTTTTCAAAAGGATGTGCAAAAACTTTTTATTTTTTTTGTAGTCCCAATAGTATTTTGGCTTTTGTTTCCCTTGCCTGAGAAGAGACATCTAGAAAACTACCTTGCCTGAGAAGACACATCTAGAAAAAAATGTTTCTATGGCCGATGCTAGAGAAATTACTGCCTATGTTTTCTTCTAGGAGTTTTATGGCTTCAAGTCTTACATTTAGATATTAATCCACTTTTAGTTTATTTTTGTGTATGGTATGAGATAGCAGTTCACTTTCATTCTTTTGTATGTAGCTGTCCAGTTTTTTTCAGCACCATTTACTGAAGAAATGGTCTTTTCCCCATTTATATATTCTTGATTCCTTTGTCATAGATTAATTGAACATGTGAGTGTGGGTTTATTTCTGTGCTCTCTATTCTGTTCCATTGATCTGTAGGTCTGTTTTTGTGTCAGTACCATACTGTTTTGATTGTTATAGCTCTGTAGTATATCTTGAAATGTGAGATTGTGATGTGTCCAGCTTTGTTCTTCTTTTTCAAGGTTGCTTTGGTTATTCTGGATCTTTTGTGGTTCCATACAAATTTTAGGATTATTTGTTCTAGTTCTGTGAAAAATACTGTGGTATTTTGATAGGGATTGCATTGAATCCAAACGTAGCTTTAGGAATGTTAAAATGGACATTTTAACAATATTGGTTCTCTCAATCTATAAGCATGGAATATCTTTCCATTTGTTTGTGTCATGAAGACTGGTTAATTTTCTAAAGGTGAATTTGAGAACACAAACAGAGGAAAAATATCATGTATTGAGTTATGTATTTTGATCTGTTTTCATATGCCTGTACTGAATTTGAATATCTGCACTTTTTTTGAAGGTCTCCAACCTATTTGCTCGTGATGAAATTGATGAAATTAATAGTGACCTCATATCAGTCATGAAAAAAGAATACCCCAGGCACCCTCCTACCAATGAGAACCTGCATGACTACTTCATGAGTCGAGTCCGACAGAACCTTCACATTGTACTCTGCTTTTCACCTGTGGGGGAGAAATTTCGAAATCAAGCTTTGAAGTTTCCTGCCCTTCTTTCAGGATGCACTATTGACTGGTTCAGCCGATGGCCTAAGGATGCCTTGGTTGCTGGTTAGTGTGGTGGAAATTTTTGTCAGAGTTTTTGGCTAACAGTGTGTGTGTATGGATGTCTGTGTGTTTATTTACATTCTGTACTATATACTATCTCTGTACTGGATTGAGCCAAAAGTCACTTTGTCCAGTATTTGAGGATTTTTTGCAAGATGATGGTGTTCTTTCACATTAGGTAGCTAATTTTTCCCAGAGTGTGGTTATTAGACAATTGTCTTCAATCTTGTACTCCCTTGGATTAATTTCCAGTGATTCTAGGTCTTTTCCGGGATGTTTGAAGGCTTTGTCTCAGTTGGATATCCAGACATGTTCCAAGATGTCCCAGGAAGCCAGTGAGGTTTTAATTGCTTTGATAGCATTTGTGTTCTTTTCAAAGTGGCTTGGTTAACCTCAGAGTAGTTAAAGCCAGATGTGTCTTGGACATTTTGTTATTGTGGCTGCAGTGCTGGAAATCAAAGAAGAAAACCTTATCCAGCAATCCTCTGATGGTTCCTGTCCTTGAAAAGGGTTAGTGAGAGTGTTCTGTGACTTGGGTCCTTGCTGCTTCCATACTCCAGAAACATGAATGCCTCTCTCACTCTAAATGAAATTGAACACAGGAGTAGTAGAAGAGATGTTAGACATAATTTAGTTTTTGTTTTTTCAGCTTTTGGTGAGAAATTATCTGTGGATCTTTTAAATGGTAGGGATCTTTAGGTGTCACTCCTTACCAGTTGTATCAGACCCTCGGTGGGGGGCGGCACCCTGGTTCAGGGCAGTGGTTTTCAAACTTTTTGTCTGATAATGTTTTAATAATAATTAAGAAGAGTCCCATTTCTCAGTAAAACCTTCCAGGTGGCCCTAATAGATAAAACAGCGACAAGTGAAGGTGAGGAAGTGTTCTGGAGCTGCCCTCTCAGCCCACATCTGTGCCATGCCCACCTTCTGGGTCTCCAGTCTTGCAATATCCACTGTGAAAAACAACTGATTAGCCTAGAACAACCTATCAACCCTTTATAGATGGAGACACTGGGGACAATGAAGCTGAGGGAATAGTCAGAGGTGTAAGAAGCCATTAGGATCAATACCAGGGCTAGAACCCAGGTTATTATGTATAAGTATATATTCTTAGCCACTGTTCTCTCCATACTGCTGTTGACAATAATGGTTTTCCAATCTGTGGCTTTTCAACACAGACTATTTTAACAGACTTGAAGTACACATGTACAGTTTTCTCTTTTGTCTTTTAAAGTTTGAGAAAAGACCAGTGATTTAAAATTTTAAGTCCTATCAAAATGTAAATACAACTAAGGGTAAAACCTTAAAATTCCTTGAAGTAGGGTATAAATGAGAACGCAAATGACAGAATTTAAGAGGTATATTAAAGTTAACTATGAAATATGATAATTAACGTGGAAGTATTTTGTGGAGTATCATCTAAGGTATTATTATGAACAGTAAAATAACAATTTCAGGCGACAAACATTGTAATATACTGTAATTAAGATGACTTAATTTAAATACAGAGCCCTTGCTGCTAGGTGTCTATTTCCATCATCTCTTCTATTACAGGACAAAGGCTGTATTGATCTTTCCTTAGTTAATTTCTCACAGGGCCTCCCTTTTCTTTTAAGTCTCATTGTATCAACCCAAGCCAGGATTCCATGGAGGTCAGGGAAACTGCATTTCTGTGCCCTTGTTTCCTAGCAACTGTCCTGACTTTCAGGGATGCATTTTCTTGTTTGTTTATTGAGAATGTATTTATTGAGCTCCATGCTCTTTATGAAGCCGGGCATAGTGCCATGGCAAGGCAGGCTCCTTCCTTCACTCTGGTCCTCTTCCCCGGCAGGCTCATCCTCCATCTCCTGGGTGACACACCCCATCAGCTTTTCTCTCTAGTCTAGTATGTCCTTTGGCTTGAAGTCTGTGCACTGGCTGGCTGCCTGCTTGCTACATTCTCATGGGGGTTTCACAGACTGCTACTCCAAGTGTCTGACCCTGAACTGCCTCCCTCTGGTCCTACCCCCAGGAAGTTCCACCGTCACCCACTAAACTACATGATCAAAGAGCTTTATCTTGAGCATCTGGGCCCTCCTTCAGCTCTCAAGTCTGCTTGATCACCATGTCTTGTTGACTTTATCTTTTAAATATTGGGCGACTGTCTCCAGTGCTTTCCCTCTCATAGATATCCTAGGCCAAGTTGTCATTGTTGCTCACCTGGAAAACCCAAATAGCTTTCTAATGACTTCTCTTGTGTCAGCCATCTGCCATCTATCTCACATTGCTGACAGAAGAATGATAAAAACACAAACCCAACCACACTGTTTTCTACTTAGCACCTTCTATGACTTCCCCTTGCTCTTAGGAAAAATCAAGAGTCTCTAGCTTAGCCTTCTAGGCTGGGAAGAGTGGCCTTGCCCACCTCCCCACCTCCCCCTGAGATCACTTTTTCTTCCTGCTCTGTTCTTGTTCCTTGAACAGGCTGCTTCTTCTTCCCATGAGACACCCTTCTTCTCCATCCTACCAGCACCCTCCTCCCTTTGTTGGGACAATGCTGGCTCAGTCAAACATCCCTGCCTCAGGGGAACTATCCCATTTGCCATCATTCTGTTCCCCACGGAACCTGTTCCCATGTTACCACTTCAAGCACTGTGCTCTTCTTGCCTGGAACTAACCACAGTTTATAAACTTAGTTGTGTGTTTATTTAACTAATGCTGATTTGTTCTGCTAGACTAAAAATCCATGAAGTTAAGGACTACCTGTCTTTCATGCATGATCTTGGCAGTTACCAGTGTCGAATGGTTACAATATTGAATGAATCAGTCTGTCAAAATTCATCATTCTTCTATAGTACAGCCATGACTTACTTGCAGTCTTCTCTAATCCAACACAAACCTTTCCTCTCTTTCCTCCCTCAGATATACCTTTTTTGTTTGTTTTCTGAACATGCACTTTTTTTTTTTTAAAAGAGAGATAGAACATGGTGAAGAGGGGCAGAGAAAGAGAACCTTAAGCAGGTTCCACACCCAGTGTGGAGCCGACATGGGGCTCGACCTCACAACCCTGAGATCATGACCTACACTGAAATCAAGAGCTGGACACTTAACTGAGCCACCCAGGCACCCCTAAATATGCTTTACTCATCATTCTCCTCCACACATTGGCCCGCTCAGATCAAGAATATTTTTGGCTGTCTCCTTTATCTAAATTCCAAAGCTTAGTCAGAACTCAGCACACCCTTCATTCTTTCTTTGTTCACTTAGGAATATTTATTTTACTGCCGCCTCTATCATAGACCTCCTGTATCTATAGCACATATACTTTAATTTATATCACACACCTGGGTATTGAGATGTTCTTAGACCTTTGATAATCTGTAATCTTCTGTGGTTATGCCTCCAGTCTGGTCTGGTGTTTACTGTGCTAGCTACAGTAGTGGATAAAATAATTGTAAGATATGAGACATGGGAGAGGCGGGGCAAGACGGCGGAAGAGTAGGGTCCCCAAGTCACCGGTCCCCACCAAATTACCTAGATAACCTTCAAATCATCCTGAAAAATCTACAAATTCGGCCTGATATTTAAAGAGAGAACAGCTGGAACGCTACAGTGAGAAGAGTTTGTGCTTCTATCGAGGTAGGAAGATGGAAAAAATAAATAAATAAGCATCCAAGGGGGAGGAGCCCCGCGAGGAGCCGGGCTAAGGCCGGGGCGAGAGCCTCCAGGACAGGAGAGCCCAGGCCAGAAGAGGCAGGAGCTGCACCAACCTTCCCGGGCGGAAAGGGGCTCGCAGGGAGTTGGAGCAGGACCCAGGGGGGCGGGGATGCCCTCGGGCTCCCGGGGACACTGACAGACACCTGCGCCCCGGGGACAGCGCCACACCCCGCAGCCGAGCTCCCTAAAGGGCTGCAGCGAGCACCCAGCGGGGCCCCGGGAGCAGCTCGGAGGCGGCTGGGGCGGAGGGGGCTGCACGGCCGGGAGCGCAATTCCAGCGGCGCAGGCCCCGGAGCCCAGGGCGCCGGGGGACACGGCCCAGGATCCGGCGCTCGCCCCGGGACAGGCAGAGGCCGGGAGGACAGGACAGCGAGGACGCTCCTGCCTCCGGGCGGCCCCGAGCTGTGCAGATCAGCACCTTTACCCCCAGGAGCATCCAGGGCCCTGCGGACTGGGAGCTGTGGTAGTTACTGCGGGAGCTGAATCCAGGGCTGCAGAGCTGGGCGCCTCCACTGTTGCTGTTCCTCCTGGTGTCACCTTGTACCTGGGACTGAGCAGGGGCCTCACAGGATAAACAGCTCCCACTGAGCTGTGCACCAGGCAGGGGGCTGGGCAGCTCCCCAGGTGCACACACCTGAGAATCAGCACAGCAGGCCCCTCCCCCAGAACACTAGCTAGAAGGACAGGGGAAAAACAACTTATTCACCAAGCAGCACTGGAAAGTCCCAGGGGATGTCCAGGGATTTACAGTATATAGAATCAGAGTGTACTCCCCATTGTTTTTTGTTTTCTGTTTCACCCCCTTTCACCCCACCCTTTTTCCGTTTTTTTTTTTCTCTCTTTTTCTCCTTTTTCCAGTACAACTTGCTTTTGGCCACTCTGCACTGAGCAAAATGACTAGAAGGAAAAACTCACCACAAAAGGAAGAATCAGAAACAGTCCTCTCTTCCACAGAGTTACAAAATTTGGATTACAATTCAATGCCAGAAAGGCAATTCAGAAGCACAATTATAAAGCTACTGGTGGCTCTAGAAAAAGCATAAAGGATTCAAGAACTTCATGACTGTAGAATTTAGATCTAATTAGGCCAAAATTAAAAATCAATTAAGTGAGATGCAATCCAAACTAGAGGTCCTAACCTTGAGGGTTAACGTGGTAGAAGAACAAGTGAGTGACATAGAGACAAGTTGATGGCAAGGAAGGAAACTGAGGAAAACAGAGAAAAACAATTAAAAGATCATGAGGATACGTTAAGGGAAATAAATGAAAGCCTCAGAAGGAAAAAACCTAAATTTAATTGGGGTTCCCGAGGGCACCGAAAGGGACAGAGGTCGAGAAAGTGTATTTGAACAAATCATAGCTGAGAACTTCCCTAATTTGGGGAGGGAAACAGACAATCAGATCCAGGAGATAGAGAGATCCCCTCCCAAAAACAATAAAAACCATTCAACACCTCATTTAATAGTGAAACTTGCAAATTCCAAAGATAAAGAGAAGATCCTTAAAGCAGCAAGAGACAAGAAATCCATAACCCTTATGGGGAGGAACATTAGGGTAACAGCAGACCTCTCCACAGAGACCTGGCAGGACACAAAGGGCTGGCAGGATATATTCAGGGTCCTAAATGAGAAAAACATGCAACCAAGAATACTTTATCCAGCAAGGCTCTCATTCAGAATGGAAGGAGAGATAAAGAGCTTCCAAGACAGACAGGAACCGAAATAATATGTGACCTCCAAACCATCTCTGCAAGAGATTTCCCCTTTAAGAAGAAGTCCAATGGAACAATCCACAAAAACAGCGACTGAATAGGTATCATGATAACACTAAATTCATATTTTCAATAGTAGCTCTGAACGTGAACGGGCTTAATGACCCCATTAAAAAGGCGCAGGGTTTCAGACTGGATAAAAAAGCAGGACCCATCTATTTGCTGTCTACATGAGACTCATTTTAGACAGAAGGACACCTACAGCCTGAAAATAAAAGTTTGGAGAACCATTTACCATTCGAATGGTCCTCAAAAGAAAGCAGGGGTAGCCATCCTTATATCAGATAAACTAAAACTTACCCCGAAGACTGTAGTGAGAGATGAAGAGGGACACTATATCATACTTAAAGAATCTATCCAACAAGAGGACCTAACAATCATGAATATTTATGCTACTAATGTGGGAGCTGCCAAGTATATCAATCAATTCATAACCGAAGTTAAGACAAACTTAGATAATAATACAATCATACTTGGTGACTTGAATATAGAGCTGTCTACAATCGACAGATCTTCTAAGCACAACATCTCCAAAGAAACAAGAGTTTTAAAAGATACAGTGGACCAGATGGATTTCACAGATATTTACCGAACTTTACATCCAAACGCAACTGAATACACATTCTTCTCAATTGCATATGGAACTTTCTCCAGAATAGACCACATACTGGGTCACAAATCAGGTCTTAACCGATACCAAAAGTTGGGATCGTCCCCTGCGTATTTTCAGACCATAATGCTTTGAAACTAGAACTAAATCACAAGAAGAAGTTTGGAAGGATTTCAAACACGTGGAGGTTAAGGACCATCCTGCTAAAAGATGAAAGGGTCAACCAGGAAATTAGAGAAGAATTAAAAAGATTCATGGAAACTAATGAGAATGAAGATACAACCATTCAAAATCTTTGGGATGCAGCAAAAGCAGTCCTGGGGGCGTGAAATACATCACAATACAAGCAGCCATCCAAAAACTGGAAAGAACTCAAATACAAAAGTTAACCTTGCACCTAAAGGAGCTAGAGAAAAAACAGTAAATGATCCTACACCCAGCAGAAGAAGAGAGTTAATAAAGATTTGAGCAGAACTCAACAAAATCGAGACCAGAAGAACTGTGGAACAGATCAACAAAACCAGGAGTTGGTTCTTTGAAAGAATTAATAAGATAGATAAACCATTAGCCAGCCATATTAAAAAGAAAGAAAAAAGACTCAAATTAATAAAATCATGAATGAGAAAGTAGAGATCACCACCAATACCAAGGAAATACAAACGATTTAAAAAACTTATTATGAGCAGCTATACGCCAATAAATTAGGCAATCTAGAAGAAATGGACGCATTTCTGGAAAACCACAAACTACAAAAACTGGAAAGGAAGAAATAGAAAACCTGAACAGACCAATAACCAACGAGGAAATTGAAGCAGTCATCAACAATCTACCAAGACACAAAAGTCCAGGGCCAAATGGCTTCCCAAGGGAATTCTATCAAACATTTAAAGAAGAAACCATACCTATTCTACTAAAGTTGTTCAGAAAGATAGAAAGAGATGGAGTACTTCCAAACTCATTCTATGAGGCCAGCATCATGTTAATTCCAAAACCAGACAAAGACCCCACCAAAAAGGAGAATTATTGACCAATATCCCTGATGAACATGGATGTAAAAATTCTCACCAAGATACTGGCCAATAGGATCTAACAATATATTAAGAAGATTATTCACCATGACCATTATTCATAAATCACCATGATTTATCCCCGGAATGCAAGACTGGTTCAACACTCATAAAGCATTCAATGTGATTGATCATATCAGCAAGAGAAAAAACAAGAACCATATCATATAATCCTCTCAACAGATGCAGTGAAAACATTTGACAAAATACAGCACCCATTCCTGATCCAAACTCTTCAGAGTATAGGGATAGAGGGAACATTCTTCAGCATCCTAAAAGCCATCTATGAACAGCCCACAGCAAATATCATTCCAATGAGGAAACACTGGGAGCCTTTCCCCTAAGATCAGGAACAAGACAGGGATGTCCACTCACCACTGCTATTCAACATAGTACTAGAAGTCCTAGCCTCAGCAATCAGGCAACAAGAAGAAATAAAAGGCATTCAAATTGGCAAAGGAGAAGTCAAACTCTCCCTCTTCGCCGATGACATGATACTCTACATAGAAAACCCAAAAGACTCCACTCCAAGATTGTTAGAACTCATACAGCAATTTGGCAGTATGGCAGGATACAAAATCAATGCCCAGAAGTCAGTGGTATTTCTATACACTAACAATGAGACTGAAGAAAGAGGAATTAAGGAGTCAATCCCATTTACAATTGCACCCAAAAGCATAAGATACCTAGGAATAAACCTAATCAATGAAGTAAAGGATCTATACCCCAAAAACTACAGAACACTTCTGAAAGAAATTGAGGAAGACACAAAGAGATGGAAAAAGAGTCCATGCTCATGGATTGGAAGAATTAATATTGTGAAAATGTTAATGTTACCCAGGGCAATTTACAAGTTTAATGCAATCCCTGTCAAAATACCATGGACTTTCTTTAGAGAGGTGGAACAAATCATCTTAAGATTTGTGTGGAATCAGAAAAGATCCCAAATAGCCAGGGGAATTGTAAAGAATATTAAAGAAAATCAAAGCTGGGGGCATCACAATGCCAGATTTCAGGTTGTACTACAAAGCTGTGGTCATCAAGACAGTGTGGTACTGGCACAAAAACAGACACATAGATCAATGGAACAGAATAGAGAACCCAGAAATGGGCCCTCAACTCTATGGTCAACTAATATTCGATAAAGGAGGAAAGACTCTCCACTGGAAGAAAGACAGTCTCTTCAATAAATGGTGCTGGGAAAATTGGACATCCACATGCAGAAGAATGAAACTAGACCACTCTCTTGCACCATACACAAAGATAAACTCAAAATGGATGAAAGATCTAAATGTGAGACAAGAGTCCATCAAAATCCTAGAGGAGACCACAGGCAACACCCTTTTTGAACGTGTCCACAGTAACTTCTTGCAAGATACATCCACGAAGGCAAAAGAAACAAAAGCAAAAATGAACTATTGGGACTTCATCAAGATAAGAAGCTTCTGCACAGCAAAAGAAACAGTCAACAGAACTCAAAGACAACCTACAGAATGGGAGAAGATATTTGCAAATGACGTATCAGATAAAGGGCTAGTATCCAAGAGCTATAAAGAACTTATTAAACTTAAACTTAAAAACTTATAAACTTATTAAACTTATAAAACTTATAAACATTATAAAACTTATTAAACTTATTAAACATTATATTAAACTCAACACGAAATAAGCAAACAATCCAATCATGAAATGGGCAAAAGACATGAACAGAAATCTCGCAGAGGAAGACATAGACATGGCCAACTTGCACATGAGAAAATGCTCTGCATCACTTGCCATCAGGGAAATACAAATCAAAACCACAATGAGATCCCACCTCACACCAGTGAGAATGGGGAAAATTAACAAGGCAGGAAACCACAAATGTGGGAGAGGATGCGGAGAAAAGGGAACCCTCATACACTGTTGGTGGGAATGTGAACTGGTGCAGCCTCTCTGGAAAACTGTGTGGAGGTTCCTCAAAGAGTTAAAAATAGACCTGCCCTTCGACCCAGCAATTGCACTGCTGGGGATTTACCGCAAAGATACAGATGCAGTGAAATGCCGGGACACCTGCACCCCGATGTTTCTAGCAGCAATGTCCACAATAGCCAAACTGGGAAGTAGCCTCAGTGTCCATCGAAAGATGAATGGATAGAGAAGATGTGGTTTATGTATACAATGGAATATTACTCAGCCATTAGAAATGACAAATACCCACTATTTGCTCCGACGTGGAGGGACTTCTAGGGTATTATGCTGAGTGAAATAAGTCAATCGGAAAAGGACAAACATTATATGGTCTCATTCATTTGGGGAATATAAAAATTAGTGAAAGGGAATAAAGGGAAAGGAGAGAAAATGAGTGGGAAATATCAGAAAGTGAGACAGAACATAAGAGATTCCTAACTCTGGGAAATGAACAATGGGTAGTGGAAGGGGAAGTGGGCGGGGGTTGGGGGTGACTGGCTGTTAGGCACTGTGGGGGCACTTGGCAGGATGAGCACTGGGTGTTATGCTATATGTTGGCAAATTGAACTCCAATAAAATAAAATAAAATAAAATTTCTGCTGATTTGAAAAAAAAAAGTTGAGACATGGCACCTTCACTTAATAAATATAAAACCTTGTTGGGAAAACCAACAACTATACACCTAATATTAACCTGGAACTTATCTTATGTTATTTGGATAGAATACATCTGTGGGTATAGGAAATACCTAATATACTTAGGTATTTAAGTGTTATTCTCTTTGGAAAATTAGCCACATGGTTTCTGGAAACAACCTTATATAAGTTGTCTTCAGGATGCTGATTCTAAATTAAATTATTATTTTCAGCCACATTAGTAAGGAAATAGTTTTGTTTGTGTTAGTATATTTCATTTAGATTATACTGAATATTTCCTATAAAAGTATTAAGTCAGGTGGCTCAGTGGCTTAGCGCCACCTTCAGTCCTGGGTGTGGTCTTGGAGACCCGGGATCGAGTCCCATGTCAGGCTCCCTGCGTGGAATGGAGCCTGCTTCTCCTTCTGCCTGTGTCTGTGCCTCTATCTCTCTCTCTGTGTGTCTCTCATGAATAATTAAATAAAAATTTTAAAAAAGTATTAATCTATTGTATATTTCTATAATTACTTATATTATTAATTAATATTTTATTCTTTAAGATAGATTTTAGTTTTGTTTTTAAACCAGCTTATTGAGGTATGAATGATATACAAAAAGCTATATACGTAATTAAAATATACAACTTGATGAATTTTGAGTAAGTAAACACTCATGGGACCATCACAATCTATGCCATAAATATATCCATCACCTCCAAATGTTTCCTTCTGCCTTCTTTTATTGTTATTATTATTTTGTGATAAGAATACAACATAAGCTCTCTTACAGGTAATTTTCGGTATACAAACAGTGTTGTTAGCGATAGGCATCATGCTGTGAAGTAGACCTGTAGAACTTACTCATTTTCTATAACTAAAACTTTGTACTTCTTGATTTTTTGATTGGGAGGAGGAGGAAATGATACCCTCTCCCTGTAGCCCCTGGCAATCAGAGTTCTACTTTTCTGCTGCCATGAGCCTGACAATTTCAGATTCCTCTTATAAGTGATGTCATGTAGTACTTGCCCTTCTGTGTCTAGCTTATTCACTTAGCATAATGACCTCCAGCTTCATCCATATTGTTGCAAATGCAGGATTTCCATCTCTTTTTAGAGACTGAATAAATTTCCACTGCATGTATATCCATTTATACATCAACAAACATTAGTTGTCTTCATGTCTTGGCTACTATAAATGGTGCTGCAGTGAACATGGGAGCACAGATTATGTCTTTGAGATAGTGATATTTCTTTCCAGGTATATGTGCCTGGAAGTGAAATTGTTGGATCATATGATAATTCTATTTTTATTTTATTATTTTATTAAGATTTTATTTATTTATTTTTAGAGAGAGAGGAAGAGAGAGAATGTGTGAGCAGGGGGAGGGGCAGAGACAAAGGGAAAGAGAATCTTGAGCAGACTCCATGCTGAGCATGGAGCCCTACATGGAGCTTGATCCCACAACCCTGAGATCATGACTTGAGCTGAAACCAAGAGTCAGATGCTGAACCAACTGCCACCCAGGTGCCCCTGTATTTTAATTTTTAAGGAACCCTCACACTGTTTCCCACGTGGCTGCATCAGTTTGCATTCCCACTAATAGTGCACATGGGTTCCCTTTTCCCCATACCCTTGATGACACTTGTTATTGGGGGTGGGGGTCTTTTTTTTTTTTTTTAATAACAGTCATCCTAACTGGTGTGAAGTGATTTTGATTCGCATTTTCCTGATGATTAGTGATGTTTTTTTATATACCTGTTGTCCATTTGTATATCTTCTCTGGAGATTGCTCTTTTCAATTCCTTTGCCCATTTTAATCAGATTACTTTTTTTTTTTTTGCTATTGAGTTGTAGGAGTTCTTTATTTTGTATATTAATCCTTTATCAGAGGTATGGTTTGCAAATATTTTCTCCCATTCCATAAGCTACTTGTTCATTTCTTAGTTGCTTCCCTTGCCACATAGAAGATTTTTTTTAGTTTGATGTAGTCCCACTTTGTTTTTGCTTTTGTTGCCTGTGCTTTTGGTGATTGCCAAGATCAAAGTCAGGAGCTTACCTATTATGTTTTTTTTTCTAGGAGTTTTATGGTTTCAGGTCTTACATTTAGGTCTTTAATCTATTTTGGTTTGATTTTTTTGTGTATGGTGTAAGACAAGGCTCCAGTTTCATTCTTTGGCACATAGATATCCTGTTTTCCCAGCACCATTTAGTAAAAGAGACTATCCTTTCCCCACTATATGTGTTATTGGCAGCCTCAGTTGACTGTATATGTTTGTGTTTATTTCTGGACTTTCTTCTGTTTCTTTGGTCTATATGCCTATTTGTAATGCCAGTACCATACTGTTTTGATTAGTGTGACCTTGTAATACATTTTGAAATCAGGAAGTGTGATGCCTCCAGCTTTGTTCTTTCTCAAAATTGCTTTGGCCATTTGAGGTTTTCTGGGCATTTAAAAAATAATAATTCTTCCAAATTATAAGTACATGATGTCTTTCGATATATTTGTGTTTAATTTCTTTCATTTGTATTTTATAGTTTTAGTATTGCAAGTCTTTCATATCCTTTGGTAGAGTTTATTCCTATGCATTTTATTCTTTTTGATGCTATTATAAATTAGATTATTTTCTTAGTTTATTTTTTGGATTGTTGTTACTGTTATTATTTTCTGGCTTAAAGATGCTCAGAAGGCTAATCCTAGATTTTGTAGTATTTTAATAACTAAAGTGCTTTTGGAAAAAATATGAGTTTTTTATATATGTGAATTAAAATTGACTAAGTCTTTTGATGAAACATTTAAAGAAAAAAGAGAAAACCAGAGAGGTAGTTGCTCAAACAGCTTCTGAGTGAGCTGTTGCTCACCTTTCTGTGGCTACCAAGAAAATGTAGAGCTGTGCAGTCCAGGATGATGCCATTGTGGGATCTTATTCCTTCTGTCTTGCTGTCATCTCAGGATGTGGCTCTTACTCTTATAGGCACAGGGTAGCTGCTGCATCCCTAGGCATCATGTTTGTTGATGCACCATGAAGTTTGCCTTTTATTTCAGGACAACATTCTTCCCTAAGAACTTTCGTCTACATGTCATTGGCTTGAACCAGGTCGCCCCTACTTATAAGAGAGTCTGGGGAATCAAAGGATTTTAGTTGGACAGATTGTTACCCTGAGCAAAATAGAGATTCTTTTAGTAGCAGAGAAGAGATGGCTGGAAAGGCAACTAATACACCTTTTTCACTTTGTGACTTCAGTTCTTTAAATGAAGTAGAAATTCAAGGAACCAAAATTCAGGGACTGAGGCCAGCATTCTCTCTCTCCCACACATACCTCATCTCATTTCCATCAGGTGACATGAACACACATTATCAAAATATACTCCACACCAACCCCAGGCATCATTCTGAAGGTGGGTCCCAAAACTGGCATTGCTGCTTTGGTGATTAGATAATGAAGATGACCTTGGAAGAGTTTTCCATGGCCTCTTCCTTGAGTCTTAGCAGGTGTGGGCCCCCTCTAGGTGAAAGCAACCTGACTCTTCATAAACTTTCTTGCACCAGAGATTGAAGTCTTTGGGAAAATATGTTTGAATCCACCCTCTTTTTATTCTCTGACTTTTTTGGAAAGAGAAAAAGAACACTTGCTACATTAAGAAAGTCACCATTTTTTATACTCTCTGATCATATAAGAAAAAAAAATCGTTGTTATATAGTAAATACAAGGGAATTTTCGGAAAGTGGGAATCCTTTCCCACTTACACAAGTGGTGTATCCTTCCTGAGGATACACCATAATGCCAGATGAAGCACTTAGTATCATGCCTGCACATGGTGAATATTGCAGCTGTTGGAGTTAATACCTACAAAAACTTTATCATAGGCAAGGATTATTCTTATGTTTCCAGTGCCTTGACTTAAACTCCCTGGAATTTAAAATGTTCTTTGTAGAGGTTGCTTAACTCATGAGAAAATATGACTTCTGAGTCTTTATTGCCTTTCAGTGTATGTGGTAAACTATGTTCATAACCAAGCTGATGAATGGTACCTATTATTTACATAGATATAAATAAATACTGCCCCACAATTACTGCTTTAAGAACTTAATTCAATGATCAGTTACTGATCATTTTTTATTTCTTTCCCAACTGTCACCTGATAGGTTTGATTCCTTCATTTTCCTTCCGTTTTTATTGGCTGTATTTCTGTTTGCAACCCTTATGTACATTATTCAGTACTTTCAGTACTTTTCAAGGAAATCCTTAGCTGGTTATGATCATATTTATTTATTTATTTATTTATTTTAAAAAATATTTTATTTATTTATTCATGAGAGACACACAAAAAGAGAGACAGAGACACAGGCAGAGGGAGAAACAGGCTCCATGGAGGGAGCCTGATGTGGGACTCAATCCTGGATCCCAGAATCACAACCTGAGCCGAAGGCAGACCCTCAACCACTGAGCCATCCAGGCTTCCCTGGTTATGATAATTTTTAACTGTATCATTTACAACCTTTGTAAATTCTTTAGAGTTGAGACCAAGTTTCACACCAGTGTCACTCCATGGCCCCATCACAGGGGCAGACATGCAGCAGATGTGTGATGTGTATGTGGTGATTGATTAGCTCTGACTTTATGACCTATTCCTATAATAGGAAATGCTGCCTTAGAATTGGTCCCATGATTGGCACCAGATAAAGGGTGGGAAGATAAAGGTCTCCAACAGGAGGTTTTTACCCAAACATTTTTAAAGGACGCTGTAAATTAGAACTGACTGCCAATGGCCAGCTGCCACTTTTGAGAACAAGATGGCCCAGGCATACAAAAATGTAGTGACAAACATTCCCATACCAAATGCAGTCAGAACCTGGGGGGATAAAAGGTATGACAGGTTCTGCGTTTAAAAATAAATGGGCTTGTTAAATATGAGTACCAGGTGGGCACTGATTTCTAAGTTATTTGTACCACTTTGGTCCTTATGTAAAGCATAGAACAGGCTGGCTGCTTACCAGAACCTGCAGCCGTGCAGAAGAGACTTCTTTGCATAAATACCAGAAAACAAAGACTGATGATAGTCTTGAGCTCTGTTCTAGTTTTGCACATGAAAGGGAAAATAAAATTGTTGAAGTCATAGGCTTGGGGCCAAAAATGCTGACAAATATGTACCTCAATGGGGCTATAAAAATGGTGTGTACTCCCAAGAAATGTCTAAATCCTTCAATAATAGCCAGTTAACTTTTCAAATGGTAATTCATGTTCATATTTCACCCATTGCCATCTTTATTCGTTCTAGTGTCTGAACACTTCCTGTCTTCCTATGATATTGACTGCAGTTTGGAAACCAAGAAGGAAGTGGTCCAGTGCATGGGCTCCTTCCAGGATGGGGTAGCTGAGAAGTGTGTTGATTATTTCCAGAGATTCCGACGCTCTACTCATGTGACTCCCAAGTCATACCTCTCTTTTATTCAGAGCTATAAGTGCACATACAGAGAAAAGCATGTGGAAGTGCACACTCTGGCCAACAGGTGAGTGTGAAGTTCAGATATAAAATTATTTTAAAGCAGTGGCTGTCAACTGGGGGAAAATTTGCTCCTAGGAAGCATTTAGCAGTGACTAGGAGGAGCATTTTTGTTTGTTACAACTTAGGTGGTAGGGGCTGGCAAGGGGTGCTACTGACATCAGATGAACAGAGATCAGGGATGCTGTTAAATATCCTCCAGTATACGAGGTAGCCCCCCACAGCAAAGAATCATCCAGTCCCAAATGCCAACAGTGCTGAGTCTAAGACACCCTCCTCTCAAGTCTATTCAAAGGATTATTCCATGATTGCTAGAAGCTTCATTCTTGCCCAGTAGAATTAAATGTTGCCCAGTGTTTTATGTGGCCTACCTCTTGTTATAATACTGAATGACATAATGGTAGAAATACTTCCCGCCTCCCTCTTCTCTCCCACTTTTCTGGGGTCTAGGGTAGGAGAATCTGGCCGATGCTAATTTTCACTGCATGGTGAATACCCTACTACCCTGGAGGCTGTTCTAGGTTTCACTACTCTGCCCTGCTCTTTTATGAACACTTAGAGCTCCTGCCTGCATATGGCCAGAACCAGCCAGAGCTGCTCCCTAAGAGTCCCTGGGTGGGAGATTGTGCTGACTGACTCTGTGAGCTCCAGTCTTTGAGGTCACATCATCTCAGGCCCAGATAGTCAGTGGTCTCTTCATAGGTTGTTCTAATGACTTCAAATTTGTTTCTTTCCTTGATCCCAAATCTTTCTTCTTTTAACTTAATTGTCTTTTTTTTTTTTTTTAAACAGTAGTTATTTATTTTCCTTCTTCTGTGATAGGGCTTCAAGCATTTGAAGTCTATTGTCATTTAATTAAACTTCATTAAAGGTGAATCCTGCATGATACAGATTCTAGACCCACCATCGTTCTTCATGCTATGCAGTGTCATAACGGGGTCATGCTCCCACGTGTGGTCTATGAAAAACTTTCAAATGTGTTCCGTCTGGCATCAACTCTGGGTGTATATTTCTTTTTGTCAAGCCCTCTTGGATTGCTATTTGCACATATGCTCATTCTTCAAATAGAACTATTACTATCTTTATTAATCAGTGCTTGGAAAATGTGGCTGAATACAACAAATTTTAATATGGCTTGCTTGGATTTTCAATCCTAGAATGAATACTGGATTGGAAAAGCTAAAAGAGGCCTCAGAGTCTGTTGCAGCCCTGAGCAAAGAACTGGAAGTGAAAGAAAAGGAGCTTCAGGTGGCCAATGATAAAGCTGACATGGTGTGTGGGCACTTGTGCATGTGCCGTATTTGTTTTAAATTCCTAGTAATAAATGTTAATGACGTATGCATATTGACTACATTGTAACCATGAAAATATAAATTACTTCCAAGAGAATGCAGTACTCTTAATTTTATTGTGAAATATTTTATAAGTGGGCAAAATCAATAAACCAAGGAAAAATGTTTATCTTTCAGATTGACAAGGTATTTTTTTAAATTTTATATTGAATTAGGTCTTAAAAGAAGTGACAATGAAGGCACAGGCTGCCGAAAAGGTCAAGGCTGAGGTACAGAAGGTGAAGGACAAAGCCCAAGCCATTGTGGACAGCATCTCTAAAGATAAAGCCATTGCTGAAGAAAAACTGGAAGCAGCAAAACCAGCATTAGAAGAAGCAGAAGCAGCCCTGCAGGTAAATCTATGTGATAGGACAGATGTCAAGTTCAGTATCTAGGATGAGGACAGAGGAGATGAGTAACAGCAAGGAAATGTTCTACTGCTTCAGACCAAAGGTCTCTTCACTGGCACAATTGCAAGTAATATTTTCTGCAGGGAGATGTTAGTAGGTCTTTATAGATTTTGCACTTGCTACTTCACATCTCATTTTCTTCACTCATGAATGATGGGCAATGTCATATATTGATGGTCAGGAGTCCTGGGTTCTCTTTTCCACTCTGTCACTAGTGACATTGGGAATGTCACATAGAATTTCTAAGATAACATTTCCCTACTTGTTCATTGAGGATGCTGGAGTAGGTCTGTAAAGTATGGTGTTTTCTGAGTGTATCCACGAATTAGTATCCAAATACTAATGTGGCTTGTTAATGGAGGGTTTCGAGCAGGCTCTGACAGTTGTTCAACGCAATCATGTGACAAGAACAGAAAGAGGGAAATTAGAAAGAAGGTTGGATTCTGAGAAAATATGAGTTTAATGAAATGGGCCAGAACTTATAGGGCTAGTCAAATGCTGAAGACTCAATGTAAGATTCTTTGGACTCAATTTTAGATTACTTCTTCTTCAGTCTTGCTCATCTATTGTTGTATGTTATTCATTCCTGGCTGGAGAAATGAAGCCCTGGTGCTCTGTCCATGGCTAATTCAGGTTCTAGAACCTCAAATGAGCATGCCTCATTACTTGATAATGTAATTTTTTAAACTTTATTGTAAGCTCACCGCCTAAAACACTTCTCAATCTTTTTGATCCAAGTTGAGTCTTTAAGCTTCCTGAGCAATATACAGATATGAATGTCTACTCTTTTGAGACAATAAAGATATTGCCTTCTCCTATATCTGTCCAACTTTTTTTTTAAGATTTATTTATTTATTTATGATAGACATAGAGAGAGAGAGAGAAAGAGGCAGAGACACAGGAGGAGGGAGAAACAGGCTCCATGCCGGGAGCCCGACGTGGGACTCGATCCCGGGACTCCAGAATCACGCCTTGGGCCAAAGGCAGGCGCTAAACCACTGAGCCACCCAGGGATCCCCTCTCTCCAACTTTCCACACTACTCTTATTGGGATATATCTTTACTTTCTGCTCCTTTGTTTCTTCTTTCTCTGGCTACACTGTGCTTCTTTATCACCGAATGGGTCTTCAGTCTCTCTCGAGTTTGTGGGCTCCTCATCTGCCCCTTTAAAAAAAACCTAATTTATCAATGTATGACTGTCATGTAAAAAGCTGTACATGTGTAATGTATACAACCTGAGAGTTTGGGAATTAAGTGTATACCCGTGAAACCATCCCCACCTTCAAATCCATTGACATGTCCATCACCTCCCAAAGATCCCCCTCCCCACACCGCTCCCTTTAATATTATTGTTGCTGTTTTATGTGTTAAAAACATTTAACATCATATCTAAAATCTGCCCTCTTGACAAATTTGAATATATAATACAGTATTAACTATAGGCACTGTGCCATGTAGTAGCTGTTCAGAATTTATTTATTCTGTATAACTGAAAATCTGTACCTCTTGACCATCAGCTCCCCATTTCCTCCTCCTGCCAGACCTGACAACCACTGTTCTATTCTCTGCTTCTATGAATCTTGACTATTTTAGGTTCCACATAAATGGAATCATATAGTATTTGTTTTCCTGTATTTGGTTTATTTTACTTGGCAAAATGGCCCCTAGGTCTGTCCATGTTGTTTCAAATGGCATGATTTCCTTTTTTTTTTTTTAAAGACTGAATAATATTCCATTGTACATAGGCACTCACACACACACACACAGAAAGACACACACACTTGCACATGCATACACTCTATCTATCATCTATCTATCTATCTATCTATCTATCTATCTATCTATCTATCTCTTGCATTTCTTTATCCACTCATCCATTGGTGGATATTTAGATCGTGTCTATATCTTGGCTATTGTAAATAATGCTACAGTGAACATGGGAATGCAGATCTCTTCAAGATCCTGAACCCCACCCACTCCCTTTTTGAGGGGCATCTTGGCTTTAGACTAAGAGTCTCTGATCAACAGAGAGAATATATTGATAGTGTAAAGACACTTCTAAACCTTTACTGAGCTCATGATACCTAATGGCATCATGGAAACTGAGCATATGGCATCTTAGATCATGTTTGCACTCTCTCTCTGTCTCTCTCTCAAATAAATAAATAAATAAAATCTTAAAAAAAAGATCTGGAAGAGATGAGTGTACATGATTTGTCCTAGAAATAGGACTGTATCAGATTATTATGCTTAGTATTTTTCTAAAAATTATTCCACAGTGTAAGAGATAAAGCAGTTATCAGCAACCGCAATCATTCTACGTGACTATTAAGTAATTTACTCTCTCAGAATCTCCATACTAGAATGGGACAGGACTTATCTGAGTTCTTGAAATTCGTATTGCTTAAGTTCCATCAATTTAAAGGTAATTTCCCAGCTCAGAAACCTCTAATTATTCAATCTGTCAGCCCTGGGGCTACCTGTCGGTGTCAGCCCATTGTGACAAATCTGGGGGGATGCTAAAGAGGCAGATTCTTGACCCATATAACTAATGAGTAGAAAGCACTGCACATACTAGAGTTGAGAATTCCTTGTAGCTCCCTGAGTGCTGAGTATTCTTTTTCTTTCAGATTACACTTTTTTTTTTCCTGACACAGAGTGGTCTGTATGTTTTTAAAGAAGTCACAGCTCCTTAGCTACTCACCAGCATTTCCCTCACTGTCTCCTCTTGCTGTCAGTTTGAATTGTAAAAGTTTGAACTTTTTAGGACATGTGTTTCTTTGGGATTAACTATGCATCTAAACATTATGACTCTGAATCTAACTCAAAAATGCTTGCTTTCCTCTGTCAAAATAGCACTTAGAGATTATAGGTTTGTTCACATTTTCTTTTCTGAGATTGGATGATGACCTCCTCTCATCTCACAGACCATCAAGCCTTCAGACATCGCCACTGTCCGCACGTTGGGCCGACCCCCTCACCTCATCATGAGGATCATGGATTGTGTGCTGCTCCTGTTTCAAAGGAAAGTCAATGCAGTGAAAATTGACCTGGAAAAAAGCTGTACAATCCCTTCCTGGCAGGAATCTTTAAAACTCATGACTGCAGGAAACTTTTTACAGAACTTACAGGTTGGTAGCTCAATAATGATGGACTGAGAGGGGACTCAGACTTCATTAGAGTGTCTGAGCCCTTTAGTAGAATAAATTTCAGAAAAGAATTTATTGCACAAACATACAAAAATTTTTTACCATCTTTATTGAGGTATAATCACATATAAAAATTCTCTATATTGGGGGATTTATAGTGTTTGCCAATTTCCACGGTGTAAATATCCCCACAATGGCCAATTTCAAGCTACCAAAATGATCTTGCTGAATGAATGTAGGGCTGGGGAGAGGTACATAGTCGAATATAAGGTATGTACCACCTTGTAGATACAATAGATATAGATGACCTCAAAACATAGATGGTAAAATGTAGTAAAATAATAGAAAGTGTTTACTTTTACTATGCATTATTTTTATTTTAAGGGAAATTTATGTAACTAAGTTTATATAAATTAATTCTTAATAACAGTTCTATTTAACAAGCAGTGTACAGAATTCCTGAAAATTTAGCAATGTTTCCTCATGAGCTTGTATGAACAAGCACAGTGTGAAATCCTGTAATACATTTCAATTTATTTGTCCATTGGACTGTTGATGGATTTTTGGGTTGTTACCAGTTTTGGCTATTGTAAATAAAGCTACTATGATAGTTGGTCTATAGGTCATTTGGTGGGTGTATTTGCATTTCAGTTGGCTCTGTACTCTGGAATGGGATTTCTGGGTCTTTGATTTTACATTTTTTAATAGCTGTAAGTTTTCTTTGATTGGAGTATAGTTGACACATGTTACATGTTTTTCAGGTGTACAATAGTGATTAGACAATTCTGTACATTGTGCTATGCTCATCACAAATGTAGCTACCATCTCTATACATTTAAACAGCTTTATATAGAGTGCCAAAGAGTTTTCAAAAATAGCTGTGTCAGTTTACACATCTGCCAGCAGTAAGTTGTTCTACTTTTTAAAAAAATATATTTTTATTTAAATTCAATTTAGTTAACTTAGAGTGTATTATTAGTTTCAGGGGTAAAATTTAGTGATTCATCAGTTGCATATAATAGCCAGTGCTCATCATGTCACATGCCCTCCTTAATGCCCATCACCCAGTTACCCCATCCCCCCAGGCACCTCTCTTACAGCAACTCTCAGTTTGTTTCCTATGATGAAGAGTCTCTTATGGTTTGTCTCCCTCTCTGTTTTCCTCTTATTTTATTTTTCCTTCCTTTCCCTATGTTCATCTGTTTTGTCTCTTAAATTCCACATATGAGTAAAATCATATGGTATTTGTCTTTCTCTGATTTACTTGTTTCACTTAAGGTAATACCCTCTAGTTCTATCCATGTCCTTGCAAATGGCCAGATTTCATTCTTTTTTGATGGCTGAGTAATAATAGATTGTGTATATATACCACAGCTTCTTTATCCATTCATCAGTCGATGAATGGAGGGGAGGTGACACTCTGAGTGTATGTGGTACTGATTGAGTGCATGTGGAATGGCAGTGGTGATAGAGGAGGCTTAAGAGGTTTTCACAGAAAAACATGACAGTGGAATCAGACTTCACATAGGATCCTGATGGGTTACTCTAGGTTCCCATCCTATGTACCTGGTGGCACAACCATTGCTCTTGGAAGCTCTCTTGCCATTTTTCTTTTGTCACCACTGTCTTTCCATTGTTCCCAAATATTCTTCTGGCTTCACTATTTCTCAAGTGTCATAAAAGAAACTGGTACTGGAAGATTTCTCAATGATAGTGTGTATTCCACCCTACCTTGTGTATGTTCTGTGAAAGCTTTTATTTAGGTGCTGCATTCCTTTCCACTTGGAGAACATCTGGTTATCTTTAAGATGAGCGAACATTGCTTGAGGGGGGTCCAGTTTCGTTGTTTGGCCAGTCTTCTGCTGACGCAAAAAAGTGTTCTTAATCCACTTCTGCTACTATTTCTAAGTTTTATCCCTTCAGAAGATAACAGTTCTCTCATATTCTGGATAATTTTATGATTAAATTTAATTCATTGCCCTCAGAGCCTAATGTCTAGGTTGTAACCTTTATATTTCAGATGAGTTTAATAGAACCTCTGTTTAAATGTATTAAGCATTTAGTTGCTGCTAAATGCTAAATATATTTTGTCCTTAGGCTGAATATACCTGAGTATATTTGTTTTCCATTATTGATTTTATGGGCTTATACAATTCACCTATTTAGGATTAATGACATGAAAATGTAACCATCTTAGTATTCATCACCTAAATAATTTACTCTTTCCCTGGGTCCCAGAACATTTATTTAGGGTTGGTATCTCTTATTCACAGAAGCTAAAGTAAGCTCTGACTTCTTTGCTATCACTGCTTGCCCTGTTTTCACTTTCATGACTTTGGCCCAATATCCTGAAATATCAGCAAAATGTGATATCATGCATCCCTTCCTCGTTGTTCAGTAATTTCAATGACATAATGTGAGTATGACTTTGTGGAGAAAAGTATTTTGACTTAATTATACTCTTTTCTTTCATAGCAATTCCCAAAAGACACAATAAATGAAGAAGTGATAGAATTTTTGAATCCATACTTTGAAATGACAGACTACAACATTGAAACGGCTAAACGTGTATGTGGGAACGTAGCTGGTCTTTGCTCCTGGACCAAAGCCATGGCTGCCTTCTTTTCTATAAACAGAGAAGTGTTGCCTCTGAAGGTGAGTCTCCTAGGTAGAACTGTGCAATACATGCCTATAAAGCCCCTTAGGTCAATTAGTTTTGCCTTTTCATATAGCATAGGAGCCTTTAGCCTCTGGTGGTGTATTCAAGTCCATGGGAGAGCAAGTGACAGAAGGGCTGAGCACAGGATGTTTCTCTTCTCTGTAATACCTCTCTAATCAGAGTTGTATGAACCTTTAAGCATGGACTCTTTAGAAGGATGCCAAGTCCATTGTGGGATCCTGGATATTTTTCTTCCACAGTGTCAACTTGGAAAAAAGAAACACAGAAAACTATAGCATAGAATCTCCTGGCAATGTCCAAGATCTCCTGCCAGGGAATCTTATGTCTGCACACAATTGGTGGCTAGTCTGGGCTATAAGTTATGACATGGTATTCTTACTCTTTTCCTTTGTTTCTCAGGAAAGAAACTGAATGTCATCTGTTCTTCAATGTGATTTGATAATATGCCTGTTTCCCTTTGAGTAATTGCATTTCTAAGCTTCATAGGCACATACTCCTCCACCATCAGAGACAGTCTGCAGCAGATGGAGAGGCAAATACATGTTTTAGAAATGGCATACCAATGTCTCAAAAATCACACGTGTGGCCTGGTTGATTATTTTGCTCTTGTATGAGTCTAATCTTTCTCAACCATCAACTGAAACCCACTTATGCTTGTAAGCCGTCCAAGGAGTTTAATAATCATGATAAAAATAATCGGAAGTGGAAACAAGATATGGATAGGGTTGCAAATCCCATTTTATTTTCTAACTGTTACCATACCTGGGTCATTTATTCAGTGGCTGAAGCCCCTTGGGGTCCTAAGGCAACTTAAAGGAACAATGACTCATTTAGTTTAGAGAATTTGAGAGCAAATAATTGATGTCATGCTGTCGATATGATGAATTCTGAAGACTCCAGCATAGCTCAAAATGGGCATTCTGATATTGCCTGAATTATAACCACCCTATCAAATGAAAAATACAGGGCATCTTTTGCAAATGTTTCTAGTGAGTAAGCATATAGTGTTTTTAAAGGAATTACTGTTGAATTTATGATGGGTAGCTTTTATTTTGTTGTAATTGTTTTAAATAAAATGAGCTGAAATCAGTACCAAATAATGGCCATTCTGATCAAGGTTTACATAAGAACAAGAAAATCCCTTCCTCTGGGATTTTCCAGGACACTTTAGCCCCGCCACAGTCATACGACAACATGATCCTGCAGTTGGAAGTGAAGAGAACACTGTCAGAAGGGGGAACCTTTTACTTACTCCTAGAATCTCTACCTTTCTTTCTGAGAAGTCGGTCCTGGAAGTGACCAGGACCCAGCCTCTCAGCTCCCAGCCTCTGGGAGCCTAGAATGTGTCAGGTCTCTCTGAATGTTCAGGCATGAAAATGAGTGCAATTAGAGAGAGTCTGCATACTCCCTGCTTAAGGAGAAGGTGAAATAGAGAGAGTGCAGATTATCACTGGGCACCTCTGCATACATTAGTACGAAGCATCACTGACCAAGGCCCCTCATTTCATATATTCCTGGAGGGACTTCTCTGGCCAGCTCCTGCTTCTGAATGAGGACAGCTTAAGGACACTTCTTACACTCCAGGTGGAACCTCCTCAACACTAAGCAGTGATGGGGACACCAAGGAGCTGTGCTTCTTCCGGCAATCCCGGTCAGTGGACCAAGTGACATCTAGTAGTGAATAAACTTAAATATCGGCTAATAACAATTCAGACTCCATTCAAGTAAATGATAATGATAATTCTCCTTGAAAACTGTGAAAACCAGTAAATATCAGTCCCTATAAACAGAACATTCGTAACAGTAGAACCTTAAATATTATACTTGGACAACAACAGCTATTATTTATTGAATTCTTGTTGTAGGCCAGGCACCAGCTGTGGGTGTTTACATGTTATCTTATTTAATCCTCTGTCACACACACACTGTAGGAGGTAGATTTTCAATATCTTCATGGATAAATGGAAGCTCACAGAATGTAAGTGATCTGCATGGAGCTGCAGACTGGAAGGGATTCTGTACTTTTTGGGTAGCAACTTTTGAGAGCTTCATTAGATTTTTTTTTAATTTATTTTTTCTGAGTAAAATTCTAGAAAATATTCAAAATCTCTGGGGCTGTGATCATTTGACATTAGTTTACTGCTTCAGTGAGTGGTTTGGCATCATTACCTTGCTTTTCTTTTATGTTTAATCCATGGCAACAGGTGCAGTATAGAGCAGACCTGACAAGAAAATGTCCCAAGAGTTAGATCTTTTTTAAACTGTAGTTTTGCCTATCAGTGGTTCTAGTAAGTTATGGAACTTGGACTTTCCTTTAAAGGATTATTCTGCCCAAATTTGGGAGCCTGAGATTTTCAGACGGGAAAATAATTTATTTCAAAAATTTGTTTCAAGATAATCTTTTCTTCTGAAACACTCCAGAAAGAATGTGGCCCTAATAGTGGATTATCCTCATTAAAACAATTTTAACAATTTAGAGATTTAAAAAGGAAAATTTTGACTCCAAAAAATTGTTTAAAGCATCTAAATTCCTTTTTTAAAAAATTTTTTATTTATGATAGTCACACAGAAAGAGAGAGAGAGAGAGGCAGAGACACAGGCAGAGGGAGAAGCAGGCTCCATGCACCGGGAACCCGACGTGGGATTCGATCCCGGGTCTCCAGGATTGCGCCCTGGGCCAAAGGCAGGCACCAAATCGCTGCACCACCCAGGGATCCCCTTAAGGCATCTAAATTCCTATAAGCATGGACTGTTTTCTACATCTTGTCTTTTGCTAATACTGCTTCTGAATACATCTCTTGAGTCAAATTTAGTAACTTCCTGAAAACAAATATTTTTAATTAATCACAGTTCAAGGGCAGCCCGGGTGGCTCAGCAGTTTAGCGCCTGCCTTCAGCCCAGAGCATGATCCTGGAGACCTGGGATCGAGTCCCACATCAGGCTCCCTGCACGGAGCCTGCTTCTCCCTCTGCCTGTGTCTCTGCCTCTCTTTCTCTCTGTGTCTCTTATGAATAAATAAATAAAATATTTTTTAAAAAAAATCACAGTTCAAGGCATCAGTTCGTTTATGGAAGGCAAACAATATATGAAGACTACAAGAACAACATCGAGATCACCACAACTCACAAAATCTACATTTTACATGCAGTGTATACTATTTCTATTCTTTATCTTGTTTTAATATCCTCATCAATAGTGATGAGTTTTACTAGGCAGAGAGTTCTCAATATTCAGTTTTTTCTTTTTCTACAATAATATTACAGTGTTCCATAATTTACCCATGGGCATTTAATACTGCAGTGCTCTGATCTAAGGACCAGCAAACTCTGGCCCACAGGCCAAATCTAGCTCACAACCTCTATGTGTATGTTTTGTAAATAAGAGTTTTTTCATTTATTTTAAATGGTTTTTAGATAAGTACCTGAACAAAATAGCCTTGATTTTGCCCCTTGACTCAAAATGTCTAAAATATTTACTATCTGGTGCTTTTTGGAAAAAATGTGCTGACTTTGAATGTATTAATTTTCTGCTTATAAACATTTATATCAAGTCCACGTTAAGATTTGATCTTGACTTAATGCAACTTGAAGAGACTCTAGAGGTAGAACAGAAAACAGGTATAAATATTGCTGAGGTCTCAGACTCTGAAATGCTGGCTGTTTGGTTTGCACACATGCATTATTCACCTTGCGTATGTCCTGTGCAGGCCAACTTGGTGGTACAGGAGAATCGCTACATCTTGGCCATGCAGGATCTGCAGAAGGCCCAGGCTGAGCTGGATGACAAGCAAGCAGAGCTTGATGTGGTGCAGGCTGAATATGAACAGGCCATGACCGAAAAGCAGGTAACTGTTCTCTGGCATGGAATGGACTATCATACACCAACATACCTATAGTAGACCCTTCCTTCCTTTGCTGCTTTCTTTTTCCAAGAGGTTGGTTCTCAGCAAGGATTGATTTAATGTATACATAGTACATAAACAGCACGTAATCCTTCACTAAACCCTAGAGTTTGTTTCTAACACATACTAAGGACCTTGGTGAGAGGTCGGGATGGTCAGCTAAGGTAGGAGGCTTTCTGGAACATATCTGAGTCCTCTTATTGATGGTGGCAAAAACAGCCTGCCATGTAGTACGTTTTATTACGTTTTTCAAATCATGTTTCCTACTTTATCTTATTTAATCTTTGAAATAATCTTGCAAGGTAAGCAAGGTGAATATTTTTATATATAAAAATATACTATATTTTATATATTTTATAGTCCTTTTGGAGAAATAAGAAATTTATATATTTTATAGCCCTTTTGGAGAAAGAAGTCCAGAGGGTGGCTCCTTGTCATAGGGCTGAACAGTCTGAACTAGACCTTGGCCTTCTGGTGTTCACTTCAGGCCTCTCTGCTGGACTAATGTGACTGGCCACATGGTTGCATCTGATGACAATAACCATCTACAGTCTTCTCAACTTAGTCTACAAAATAGCAGCTGTAGATTCTTTCAGAATCTGGGTTCATACATTTCTGATCTCCTGGGCTATAGGTTATTTATCTTATTTATACCAATTACTCCAGCTCCACTGGGGCTTCTTTCCTTTTGGATATCCAGGAAGCTTTAAAACAGGCCAGTGTAGCTTAGGCTTCAGAGCTCCTCATGGGCACAGGCTCCTGGGACTTGTAGGGTGTTTTAGGGGGAGGGAAACCAGGTTATGATTGGCATGCATTTGTGTATAAGCATTCAGATAAAATACCTAGAAATTTCAGAGGAAAGGTGCCTGAGTTTTTAAGTCACCAGGACTTTGTCATGATTTTTTCCCTTTCGATATATACTCATTTACTTGGGAGTTTTGTATTTGTAAATCTCTAATGATTTTCTTGAAGTGGATGGACCTCACACATTATATAAGCTTCTGGCGCCACAAAATCTGTATTTGCCTCTGGTAAATCCTGTGTTTGGTAAATAAGAGATAGATTCACTCTGTTCTTTCCTTGATTTTGTGGACTTTCCTCCTGCCCATTTTGTCTTCATTGGTCATGACTGAGATTCCTGCTGTGATAGCCCAGTTTCTTATGGGAGTCCCAACAAGAGAACTTAGATGAACACTTCAGTTTTACTCTGTGCAAAATGTGTGATACTTCAGCTCCTGAAAGCAAAATAAAAGCCTTTTAGAAAAATTAGGGAAGTAATTGTATAACACCTATTTGAGTTTATTAATTATGCTCTTTGAGATTCAGTTATCATCATATAAAGAGAAAATCAACATTGCAATTTGAAAGAGTCTACTTTAGAAACTATGAGGAAGGTGTGATAATTATTTCCCGTGGTGGACACTCACTTATATTTGGAGGTGCTACTGAATATACTGAAAATATTTTAGGCCTCATGTTACCGTGTTTGAATTGTAACATTTTTGCATTAGTTCATACAATATGCTTTTTTGGTTTTGAGCATCTACTGCTTGTTAGGACCATACAAGAGGTGCTCCTGTAAAGGTATGGCTCTGACTTCAACACTTGTTTCCACAAATGTCAAGTTTTTTAAAAATTAATACAAAATCTAGCTGTGAGTCCATCTGCCTCTAACATGCTGGCATTGAACCTGATCTTTAGTCACTTTGTGGCTCCTTTCCCCTAATGAACTCCATGAGAGTCCAGGGGGCTTACAGAGGACTTACAGAGGATGAGTAGGCGAAGGGCCTTGAATCCAGTTCATCACAGTCGGACCCCTAATCTCATGAACCAGGTCTGTGCTGTCCCGTGAAGGAGTGTATGCCCTGTTCTTCTCTACAGGGCAGTGCCTTCATGGGGGTCCACTTCCCTCGTCCTTCTGGACAGCTAGTTATGCTCTTGGGAACACTACAGAGAGTGGGCCGGGGCACTGCTCCAGGAACCCAGGGAAGTCTGCTCACTGCCCTAGCCAGGCTTAGAGGGTAGAGCTGCTCCTGGCTCCTGCACTCTCAGAAATTTCCTCTCCCTTCCTGCTACTCACATCCCCTAAAGAAGTGTGAGCTAACCCCCCCCCCCCCCCCCAAAAAAAAAAAAAAAGCCAGAGAGGAGGGCCCTGGCCATTTTCTTATTTGGCCAATTGAGAGTGGAGATGGGGAATTTTGGGAAGAAAACTTAATCTTAAAAATGTCTTTTACATGAAAAGTTTGTTTCAAAGGTAGGCAGAAATAAATGATTTATAATATCATTTTTCCCAGCTGGCATTTTTCTCCTTGGGGAGAAACAAACAAATAAATAAATATGGGCAATATAGATGTAGGAGTATACCTCTGCTGGGCTTTTAGGTTTCCTTCACTAAGCCTAGGGGGAAAGGAAAATAGAATCCCAGAGAACAAACTATAATAAATATCTTGCTTTTGAAAAACACGGTATTGTGTTATAATTACAAAAGCAGTTCGTGTTCCTTAGGGAATCCTGGAAATGAACACTAAAAATATTTGCTCTTTATCATCTGAACATCTATCTGAACATTTTCCTTGATTTATGTATATTTGAAAATATGTGTAAAGTATAACATTTGAATATATAATATAACTTAATACATACTGTTTTAAATTGAATTTTCAACTTAGTAATATATTATGAATATCTTTCTTGGTTATAAAAATTTTTACAAGACAATTTTTAATGGTTTCAGAGTATTCTTATTCACTGGTATGCCATAATTTGTTTAAATATTTCTCTAGTATTAGACATTTAGCAGATATAACATAATTATGCATTATGTGTAACATATACATATGTTATAAATGAACCTCCTGTGACTGGTCCTTTGCTAAATCTTTATCTGTCCCCACTATTATTTCATACATATAAGATTCTACAAGTAGCATTGGCAGTTGTCTTAAAGATAAAGAAGATTATTAGTTTTTAAGAATGGAACATTGAGTAGTAACAGTGTATGGAAGCCTGGTTCAAGGTCTTTTACTGACACACAGAGCACCAGAGAGGGACCAGCTGAGACAGGTGTCACTGGGATTTGTGAGAAAGCCTCAGAACAGAACAAACGGAAGATAATCTAAAGCTTCACCTAAAGTAAAAGGAGATGTGGATTTAGATAAAGCATTAATGATGCTAGAACTTTAACATGAGAAAGAATCCTGATTTTCTTTTTTTTATATAACAAATTTATTTTTTATTGATGTTCAATTTGCCAACATACATAATAACACCCAGTGCTCATCACGACAAGTGCCCCCCTCAGTGCCTGTCACCCATTCACCCCCACCCCCCCGCCCTCCTCCCCTTCCACCACCCCTAGTTCATTCCCAGAGTTAGGAGTCTTTACGTTCTGTCTCCCTTTCTGATATTTCCCACACATTTCTTCTCCCTTCCCTTATGTTCCCTTTCACTATTATTCATATTCCCCAAATGAATGAGAACATGTAATGTTTGTCCTTTTCCGATTGACTTATTTCACTCAGCATAATACCCTCCAGTTCCATCCATGTTGAAGCAAATGGTGGGTATTTGTCATTTCTAATAGCTGATAATATTCCATGGTATACATAAACCACATCTTCTTTATCCATTCATCTTTCGATGGACACCGAGGCTCCTTCCACAGTTTGGCTATTGTGGACATTGCTGCTAGAAACATCGGGATGCAGGTGTCCCGGCATTTCACTGCATCTGTAACTTTGGGATAAATCCCCAACAGTGTGATTGCTGGGTCGTAGGGCAGGTCTATTTTTAACTCTTTGAGGAACCTCCACACAGTTTTCCAGAGTGGCTGCACCAGTTCACAACAGTGCAAGAGGGTTCCCCTTTCTCCACATCCTCTCCAACATTTGAAGTTTCCTGTCTTGTTAATGTTCCCGATTCTGAATGGTGTGAGGTGGTATCTCATTGTGGTTTTGATTTGTATTTCCCTGATGGCAAGTGATGCAGAGCATTTTCTCATGTGCATGTTGGCCATGTCTATGTCTTCCTCTGTGAGATTTCTGTTCATGTCTTTTGCCCATTTCATGATTGGATTGTTTGTTTCTTTGGTGTTGAGTTTAAGAAGTTCTTTATAGATCTTGGAAACTAGCCCTTTATCTGATATGTCATTTGCAAATATCTTCTCCCATTCTGTAGGTTGTCTTTGAGTTTTGTTGACTGTATCCTTTGCTGTGCAAAAGCTTCTTATCTTGATGAAGTCCCAATAGTTCATTTTTGCTTTTGTTTCTTTTGCCTTCGTGGATGTATCTTGCAAGAAGTTACTGTGGCCAAATTCAAAAAAGGTGTTGCCTGTGTTCTCCTCTAGGATTTTGATGGAATCTTGTCTCACATTTAGATCTTTCATCCATTTTGAGTTTATCTTTGTGTATGGTGCAAGAGAGTGGTCTAGTTTCATTCTTCTGCATGTGGATGTCCAATTTTCCCAGCACCATTTATTGAAGAGACTGTCTTTCTTCCAGTGGATAGTCTTTCCTCCTTTATCGAATATTAGTTGACCATAAAGTTCAGGGTCCACTTCTGGGTTCTCTATTCTGTTCCATTGATCTATGTGTCTGATTTTGTGTCAGTACCACACTGTCTTGATGACCACAGCTTTGTAGTACAACCTGAAATCTGGCATTGTGATTCCCCCAGGTGTGGTTTTCTTTTTTAAAATTCCCCTGGCTATTCAGGGTCTTTTCTGATTCCACACAAACCTTAAAATAATTAGTTCTGACTCTCTGAAGAAAGTCCATGGTATTTTGATAGAGATTGCATTAAACGTGTATATTACCCTGGGTAACATTGACATTTTCACAATATTAATGCTGCCAATCCATGAGCATGGAATATTTTTCCATCTCTTTGTGTCTTCCTCAATTTCTTTCAGAAGTGTTCTATAGTTTTTAGGGTATAGATCCTTTACCTCTTTGGTTAGGTTTATTCCTAGGTATCTTATGCTTTTGGGTGCAATTGTAAATGGGATTGACTCCTTAATTCCTCTTTTTTCAGTCTCATTGTTAGTGTATAGAAATGCCAATGATTTCTGGGCATTGATTTTGTATCCTGCCACGCTACCAAATTGGTGTATGAGTTCTAGCAATCTTGGGGTGGAGGCTTTTGGGTTTTCTATGTAGAGTATCATGTCATCGGCGAAGAGGGAGAGTTTGACTTCTACTTTGCCAATTTGAATGCCTTTAATGTCTTTTTGTTGTCTGATTGCTGAGGCTAGGACTTCCAGTACTATATTGAATAGCAGTGGTGAGAGTGGACATCCCTGTCTTGTTCCTGATCTTAGGGGAAAGGCTCCCAGTGCTTCCCCATTGAGAATGATATTTGCTGTGGGCTTTTCGTAGATGGCTTTTAAGAGGTTGAGGAATATTCCTTCTATCCCTACACTCTGAAGAGTTTTGATCAGGAATGGATGCTGTATTTTGTCAAATGCTTTCTCTGCATCCAATGAGAGGATCATATGGTTCTTGGTTTTTCTCTTGCTGATATGATGAATCACATTGATTGTTTTACGGGTGTTGAACCAGCCTTGTGTCCCGGGGATAAATCCTACTTGGTCATGATGAATAATTTTCTTAATGTATTGTTGGATCCTATTGGCCAGTATCTTGTTGAGAATTTTTGCATCCATGTTCATCAGGGATATTAGTCTGTAATTCTCCTTTTTGGTTGGGTCTTTGTCTGGTTTTGGAATTAAGGTGATGCTGGCCTCATAGAACGAATTTGGAAGTACTCCATCTCTTTCTATCTTTCCAAACAGCTTTAGGAGAATAGGTATGGTTCCTTCTTTAAACGTTTGATAGAATTCCCCTGGGAAGCCATCTGGCCCTGGACTCTTGTGTCTTGGGAAGTTTTGGATGACTGCTTCGATTTCCTCCCTGGTTATTGGCCTGTTCAGGTTTTCTATTTCTTTCAGTTCCGGTTTTGGTAGTTTGTGGCTTTCCAGGAATGCGTCCATTTTTTCTAGATTGCCTAATTTATTGGCGTATAGCTGCTCATAATATGTTTTTAAAATCGTTTGTATTTCCTTGGTATTGGTAGGGATCTCTCCTTTCTCATTCATGATTTTATTAATTTGAGTCTTCTCTCTCTTCTTTTTAATAAGGGTGGCTAATGGTTTATCTATCTTATTAATTCTTTCAAAGAATTAACTCCTGGTTTTGTTGATCTGTTCCAGAGTTCTTCTGGTCTCGATTTTGTTGAGTTCTGCTCGATTCTTTATTAACTCTCTTCTTCTGCAGGGTGTAGGATCTATTTGCTGTTTTTTCTCTAGCTCCTTTATGTGTAAGGTTAGCTTTTGTATTTGAGTTCTTTCCAGTTTTTGAATGGATGCTTGTATTGCGATGTATTTCCATCTTAGGACTGCTTTTGCTGCATCCCAAAGATTTTGAATGGTTGTATCTTCATTCTCATTAGTTTCCATGAATCTTTTTAATTCTTCTCTAATTTCCTGGTTGACCCATTCATCTTTTAGAAGCATGGTCCATAACCTCCACATGTTTGAGGTCCTTCCAAACTTCTTGTTGTGATTTAGTTCTAATTTCAAGGCATTATGGTCTGAGAATATGCAGGGGACGATCCCAGTCTTTTGGTATTGGTTCAGACCTGATTTGTGACCCAGTATATGGTCTATTCTGGAGAAAGTTCCATGTGCACTTGAGAAAAATGTGTATTCAGTTGAGTTTGGATGTAAATTCTGTAGATATCTGTGAAATCCATCTGGTCCAGTGTATCATTTAAAGCTCTCGTTTCTTTGGAGATGTTGTGCTTAGAAGACCGATCGAGGATAGAAAGAGTTAGTTTGAAGTCACCAAGTATAAGTGTATTATTATCTCAGTATTTCTTCACTTTGGTTATTAATTGATATATTTGGCAGCTCCCACATTCGGGGCATATATATTGAGGATTGTTAAGTCCTCTTGTTGGATAGATCCTTTAAGTATGATATAGTGTCCCTCTTCATCTCTCACTACAGTCTTCGGGTAAATTTTAGTTTATCTGATATAAGGATGGCTACCCCTGCTTTCTTTTGAGGACAATTTGAATGGTAAATGGTTTTCCAACCTTTTATTTTCAGGCTGTAGGTGTCCTTCTGTCTAAAATGAGTCTCTTGCAGACAGCAAATAGGTGGGTCCTGCTTTTTTATCCAAGTCTGAAACCCTACGCCTTCTGATGGGGTCATTAAGCCAGTTCACGTTCAGAGTTACTATTGAAAGATATGAGTTTAGTGGCATGATGATATCTATTCAGTCCTTGTTTGTGGATTGTTCCACTGGACTTCTTCTTAAAGGGGAATTTTAAGAGTCCCCCTTAAAATTTCTTGCAGAGCTGGTTTGGAGGTCACATATTCTTTCAGTTCCTGCCTGTCTTGGAAGCTCTTTATCTCTCCTTCCATTCTGAACGAGAGCCTTGCTGGCTAAAGTATTCTTGATTGCATGTTCTTCTCATTTAGGACCTTGAATATATCCTGCCAGCCCTTTCTGGCCTGCCAGGTCTCTGTGGAGAGGTCTGCTGTTACCCTAATACTCCTCCGCATAAGAGTCAGGGATTTCTTATCTCTTTCTGCTTTAAGGATCTTCTCTTTATCTTTGGAATTTGCAAGCTTAACTATTAAATGTTGAGGTGTTGAACGGTTTTTATTGATTTTAGGGGCAGATTTCTCTATTTCCTGGATCTGAATGCCTGTTTCCCATCCCAGATTAGGAAAGTTTGCAGCTATGATTTGTTCAAATACATATTCTGGACCTCTGTCCCTTTTAGTGCCCTCGGGAACCGCAATTAAATGTAGGTTTTTCTTCCTCAGGCTGTTGTTTATTTCCCTTAATCTATCTTCATGGTCTTCTAATTGTTTGTCTCTTTTTTCCTCAGTTTCCCTCTTTGCCATCCACTTGTCTTCTATGTCACTCACTCGTTCTTCCACCTCGTTAACCCTAGTCATTAGGACTTCTAGTTTGGATTGCATCTCATTCGATTGATTTTTTTTATTTATTTTTTTTATTTATTTATGATAGTCACACAAAGAGAGAGAGAGAGAGAGGCAGAGACATAGGCAGATGGAGAAGCAGGCTCCATGCACGGGGAGCCCGATGTGGGATTCGATCATGGGTCACCAGGATCGCGCCCTGGTCCAAAGGCAGGCGCTAAACCGCTGCGCCACTTAGGGTTCCCTCATTCAATTGATTTTTAATTTCTGCCTGATTTGATCTAAATTCTGCAGTCATGAAGTCTCTTGAGTCCTTTATGCTTTTTTCTAGAGCCACCAGTAGTTGTATAATAGTGCTTCTGAATTGGCTTTCTGACATTGAATTGTAATCCAGATTTTGTAACTCTGTGGGAGAGAGGACTGTTTCTGATTCTTTCTTTTGAGGTGAAGTTTTCCTTATAGTCATTTTGCTCAGTGCTGAGTGGCCAAAAACATGTTGTATTGGGAAAAGGAGAAAAAGAGAGGAGAGAAAGAAGGAAAGAAAAGAGAAATAGAAAAAAGAAAAAAGGAAGAAAAAAAAAAAAAGAAAAAGAAAGAAAGGGAAAAAAAGGTGGGGAAAGCAAACAAATCAAAAAGCAAAAAACAAAAAAACAAAACAAAAAAAAAAACAAAACCAAAAACAACAACAACAAAAACAACCAAAAAAACAACACAGGGGAGTATCTTCTGATTCTGTATACTGTAAGTCCCTTGACTTTCCCTGGAACTTGTCATCTAGCTGGTGTTCTGGGGGAGGGGCCTGTTGTGCTGATTCTCAGGTGTTAGCGCTTGGGGGAGCTGCTGTGCCCCTGCCTGGTGCCGGGCTCAGTGGGGGCTGTTTACCCCGTGAGTCCCCAGGAGGAACAACCGCAGTGGCGGGGCCAGCTCTGCAGCCCTGGAGTCAGCTCCTGCAGTAGCTCCAGAGCTCTCCGTCTGCAGGGCCTGGAGGCTCGGGGGCGGGGCCGCTGATCTGCTCAGCTCGGGGCAGGAGCGTCCTCGCTGTCCTGAGTCCTCCCGGCCTCTGCCTGTCCCGGGGGGAGGCCGGATCCTGGGCTGTGTCTCCTGCGCCCTGTGCTCCGGGGCCTGCGCTGTTGGATTCGCTCCCGCCCCGCAGCCCCCTCCGTGGAGCCAGCACCCGAGCCCCCCCGAGCTGCTCCCGCCCCGCAGCCCCCTCCGCGGAGCCCCCCGAACCCCCCGAGCTGCTCCCCCACTCCCGCAGCCCCCTCCGCGGAGCCTCTTCCTCCGCCCTCCCCCCTCCGAGCTGCTCCGGGTCCCGCCGCCCGCGCTGCAGCCCTTAGGGAGCTCGGCGCACTCTCCCGGGGCGCAGGTGTCTGTTAGTGTCCCCGGGAGCCCGAGGGCATCCCCGCCCTCCTGGGTCCTGTTCCAACGCCCCGCGAGCCCCTTTCCGCCCGGGAAGGTCGGTGCAGCTCCTGCTCCTCCGGGACGGGGCTCTCCTGTCCTGGGGACACTCGCCCCGGCCTCAGCCCGGCTCCTCACGGGGCCCCTCCCCCTTGGAGGACTTTTGTTTCTTTATTTCTTTTTCCCCGTCTTCCTGCCTTGATAGAAGCTCAAACTCTTCTCACTGTAGCATTCCAGTTGGTCTCTCTTTAAATCTCAGGCCGAATTCATAGATTTTCAGGGCGATTTGACGGTTATCTAGGTAATTTGGTGGGGACAGGTGACTTGGGGACCCTACTCTTCTGCCGTCTTGCCCCTCCTGAATCATGATTTTCAAGTAAGGATATGTATTGTATTACTTTTTGTGTGTATATTAGTAATATGTTTGTATTTTATTTCTATTTTTCCTTATAGGAAAGTCATAAATGCAGATTTCTATTATCTCTTAATTATTAACACCTGGGGAGAGTGTGACCTGTTGGCTCAGGACCCCACATGAAGGTTTAAGAGATGGGCTTTGACACAGGCACACAGAAATTAAATCTTAGGCTTCCTGTGAGATAAATGGCTCCTAGGTCTCAGAAGGGCAGATAATATATAATGGTTTAAAATTATATTCTTCAGCTGGAGGCTGTATTTTTCTGAACAGAAGTTTTCTTTTGATTTTGGCCCTTTTTTAGACCTTGCTTGAAGATGCGGAGCGGTGCAGACGGAAGATGCAGACCGCCTCCACACTGATCGGTGGCTTGGCAGGAGAGAAAGAAAGATGGACAGAACAAAGTAAAGAGTTTGCCGCACAAATAAAAAGACTTGTAGGTGTGTAGGTACCTTTATTAGTCAGATTGTGTGTTGACAATGTTAGGGAATTTAGCAAACTGAAACTTTTATTAGAATACAAACCAACTCTCTAGTCCTTCAAATTCCTTTGTGTGTGTGTGTGTGTCAAGATATTTCAGATGGATAAATATTGGTCTGGCGTCTATGTAGCCCTTATTAGATATATTAATGAGCTATCAGGTCACTTTTGAATTCTCCTATTAGAGAATGGTTATGTTGATCAACATCACTGGAAATGGAAGCTCTGTCTTCTTAGGTTTTGCATCTCTTAAGTTCAATGTTATACTCTCACATCCAACCAGAGTCAAAATAACCTAGTGGTTGACTACTAGCAGGTATTACTTGGTGGACCATTTGGACCCTATTTAACAATGGACTGCTATTTTTTCACCAAGACACAGCAACATGTAGTTGCAGTTTGGTTTTTGGAAATTAGTTTAAAAGAGTGGTTGCCTTTAAAAAATGCTTAATATTCTGCACAATTACAAGGCTGATTATAAAGTATTTCAGTGGTGTTTGTTTTCTGTTTTAGGGGATGTATTGTTGGCTACAGCTTTTCTATCTTATTCTGGTCCATTTAACCAAGAGTTTCGCAACCTGATGCTATATGACTGGCAGAAGGAAATGAAAGTCAGGGAAATCCCATTTGGAAACAATCTAAATCTCAATGAGATGTTGATTGATGCTCCCACTATTAGTGAATGGAACCTCCAAGGTCTGCCAAATGATGACCTGTCCATTCAGAATGGAATTATTGTTACAAAGGCATCTCGCTTTCCTTTGTTAATTGATCCACAGACTCAAGGGAAGATCTGGATTAAAAATAAAGAAAGCCAGAATGAACTGCAGGTAATTTGTGTTTGAACATATTTATGCTACTGGTCAAGTTTTATTGCCCCAGATGAACAAGAGTCCAAGAATAAAGAAATATTTGAAAATTATAGAGATTGTAATCTTAGAGCAGCAATAGATGAAATCCTAAATTCTAATATTAAAATCTTTTCTAAAAATTGCATTTACGTTCATATGGATCTCTACTAATGCTGTCTTTTGAAGGTTTCAGATTTTCCTCTGTTAGAGCCTAAATCCCTTCTTGATGAACAGAGCAGGGTCAAGTTGTATGACAGTAAGTGTATAGCCCTTTACAAGGACACTTCATGGTTATTCCATTATTATTTATCGCAAAAGTGGTGGTGATGAGAAGATAAGTTGCCCTGGGGAATAATAGTCAGCTAAGGAAAAGGATGGAAACAGTTTAAGCTTTCTGCACAATCTCACCAAGTATGGGTTTTAAATAAAGGTCTCTAAAGATCTCTGTATTTGTGTCCTGTGACAGAATGCTCAGGCACCATTTAATGTTGTTATCTCTGTGCATTGCATCATGATATTGTCAACAGCAACCTTTGGATCTTGTTTCTAGATCACATCTCTAAATCACAAGTATTTCAGAAACCACCTGGAGGACAGTCTTTCTCTTGGAAGGCCCTTACTTATTGAAGATGTTGGGGAGGAACTAGATCCAGCACTGGATAATGTTTTGGAGAGGAACTTCATTAAGACTGGGTCTACCTTTAAGGTAGGTTAAACCTATTGATAATAATGTGCAGAACCACCAGGCCAGATAAATGTCACATAGATGAGATTTTCTCACTAGGCAGCAACTGAAATTCGAGTCAGTGGCAAGAGGCATTTGTTTTTCTCTTCTCTACTTCCTGAGTTGGGATTAAAGTTTTCAAGAGCAGTCCTTTTAGAAATATCTACTTCTCTTGTGTGATGGAGTCTGACTCCATTTTGATGATTTACTGTGGACATCTTTCAAAACCCATCATGATCCTCCCCTCTTCTGTCCCAAATCTGGGCAAGCTGATAAGAAAACCTGGATCTCTCTCTTTTGGCATTGGTGGGATATTCAAACCACACAATCCTCTGTTCATGCCCTGTGTGGAAATCTTTATCTTAGCCCTCATCACTATAAAACCCTAAAATAGCTGCTTTTCCCTATTGTCTCAGTCAATTTTTGGGACCTGGTCAGAGGCCTACTTTAATCTCAAAAGAAATCTCATTATGTGAATAATAAGCCTTTTCATACCCTTTTGGTGCATGTGTGATGCCATCAGTCTTGACCTCTGCACCAAATTTTGGTTGGGTAATCCATCTCACTTCTGTGGTATGATTGCACCAATTTTGGTGTTAAATTCTACATTTGTGGTATATAGTGGCATACATTGAACTTCTTCCCTCTCTTCCTTCCTACCCATCTCCCTTCCTTTCATCCTAGTGGTTTTGAAGCCATTTGAACACCTGATGACCACTTCTTTTTCAGTTATACAAAGATCTCCAGTTATATAATTACTTAAAGCAATGCTTGATCCTGTGCAAAGGACACAGTAGGGTGTATGTTGTTTTATTACTTTTATTTTGTTTTTTTTTTGTTTTGTTTTGTTTTTTGTTTTATTACTTTTAACATTATTTTCATAATAAAGGTGAAAGTCGGTGATAAGGAAGTAGATGTGATGGATGGCTTCAGACTCTACATCACCACGAAGCTGCCCAATCCAGTTTATACACCTGAAATAAGTGCTCGGACCTCTATCATTGACTTCACTGTCACCATGAAAGGTCTGGAAGATCAGTTACTGGGGAGAGTCATCCTCACAGAGAAAAATGTAAGTGAAGTGTGACTACCTCCTTTTCTGCATTGTGTTGCAATTCTTTCATTGATGAAAATAATATGATAAAAGTTGTAATAGAATTGAAGTCCCTCTTTAAACAGAAGTGTAAGATGAAGTGAGGAGCACTTTAAGCCCCTTTGAAAAGACTGAACAGCCTTGAAAAGCCAATATGGATCCCAGGTAGGGCTTCTTCTTACTCTCTGGAAAAGTACCTTGTGTGTCTTGAGAAAATTATTCCTTAACTGTTGCCTCATGATCAGAATCCATTCCAGGCTCATGGTAGATAATTCTTAGAAAAAGTATGGCCATAGGAACATGACCATCACACTCTTATGATATTAGAGGGTCCTCTTACCCTGAACCACATTATTATACAACATGTAATCTGTATTTTCTTTCCTCTAACGCAAGGTCTCATGCAAGAAATGAGCTGTTGGCTTTAATTTTGATGGATTTTCATTGTTTATTTCCTGTTAGCAGCCTTTTCTCTTGTAGTATCTCATCTTTCCACCATAGTCCGAACTTTTCTCACATTGCTGAATCATCTTAGCCTGGGTGTGACAAGTGGGTCTAAGTTAATCTCTGATACTTTCTAGAAGTTAAGTAACCCATTTGAAAAGAGCCTACAGATTGAAAAAAAAAAAGTGTTCCTTTGACTTCTGGGATAATATAGTCTTTCTGACTCTGATCTCTTCTTAGGTGATTATTATATAGACTACATCAATATAAAATGTTATTGAACCAAGGATGGGTATTGGAAGCAGGAAGGACCCCAACAGTAAGAAGTTAGTATTGGAAAACATCTAATTCCCTTACACATGGAGCTGAAACAAAGGGTGAGCCTCTACAGTCAGGATGAATTAAATCTTGACTGGGCTGTCAATTCTCCTTGAGAGATGTGGCTCGGAATAGTAACTTATGATGCCAAGGAAAGGCCATTCTTCTTTGAATCCATAAATTGACCAGCTGTCCCGTGTCTTGGAGATACGGGCAGTGAGGAGCCTTGTTAACACATGAGGTCTGGTCTCACGAGTGCTTAGCTGTACAGCCTGCTGGACTCTCAGGTTTGTTTGCTTTCAAAAATGAATAGAAACCTCAGAGCATAAGAATGCAGGGAAGGCAGATTTATAATGGATTTTATACTTTTCTGTGTGCTCCAAAGCAGTAGTTTTATTTATTTATTTATTTATTTATTTATTTATTTATTTATTTATAAATTTCTTTGTATTGGAGTTCAATTTGCCAACATATAGCATATCACCCCGTGCTCATCCCGTCAAGTGCCCCCCTCAGTGCCCGTCACCCAGTCACCCCAACCCCCCACCAACCTCCCGCTAACCCTTGTTCATTTCCCAGAGTTAGGAGTCTTTCATGTTCTGTCTCCCTTTCTGATATTTCCCACTCATTTTTTCTCCTTTCCCCTTTATTCCCTTTCACTATTTTTTATATTCCCCAAATGAATGATACCATATAATGTTTGTCCTTCTCTGATTGACTTATTTCACTTAGCATAATACCCTCTAGTTCCATCCACGTTGAAGCAAATGGTGGGTATTTGTCGTTTCTAATGGCTGAGTAATATTCCACTGTATACATAAACCACATCTTCTTTATCCATTCATCTTTCGTTGGACACCGAGGCTCCTTCCACAGTTTGGCTATTGTGGACATTGCTGCTGTGAACATTGGGGTGCAGGTGTCCCGGCGTTTCATTGCATCTGTATCTTTGCGGTAAATCCCCAGCAGTGCAGTTGCTGGGTCGTAGGGCAGATCTATTTTGAACTCTTTGAGGAACCTCCACACAGTTTTCCAGAGTGGCTGCACCAGTTCACATTCCCACCAACAGTGCAAGAGGGTTTCTCTTTCTCCACATCCTCTCCAACATTTGTTGTTTCCTGTCTTGTTAATTTTCATCATTCTCACTGGTGTGAGGTGGTATCTCATTGTGATTTGGATTTGTATTTCCCTGATGGCCAATGATGCATAGCATTTTCTCATGTGCTTATTAGCCATGTCTATGTCTTCCTCTGTGAGATTTCTGTTCATGTCTTTTGCCCATTTCATGATTGGATTGGTTGTGTCTTTGCTGTTGAGTTTCATAAGTTCTTTATTGATCTTGGATACTAGCCCTTTATCTGATAAGTCATTTGCAAATATCTTCTCCCGTTCTGTAGGTTGTCTTTGAGTTTTGTTAACTGTTTCTTTTGCTGTGCAGAAGCTTCTTATCTTGATGAAGTCCCAATAGTTCATTTTTGCTTTTGTTTCTCTTGCCTTCATTGATGTATCTTGCAAGAAGTTGCTGTGGCCAAGTCCAAGATGGCTAGAACTCATACAGCAATTCGGCAGTGTGGTAGGATACAAAATCAATGCCCAGAAGCCAGCGGCTTTTCTATACACTAACAATGAGACTGAAGAAAGAGAAATTAAGGAGTCAATCCCATTTACAATTGCACCCAAAAGCATAAGATACCTAGGAATAAACCTAACCAAAGAGGTAAAGGATCTATACCCTAATAAGTACAGAACACTTCTGAAAGAAATTGAGGAAGATGCAAAGAGATGGAAAAATATTCTATGCTCATGGATTGGAAAAATTAATATTGTGAAAATGTCAATGTTACCCAGGGCAGTTTACACATTTAATGCAATCCCTATCAAAATACCATGGACTTTCTTCAGAGAGGTGGAGCAAATCATCTTAAGATTTGTGTGGAATCAGAAAAGACCCTGATTAGCCAGGGGAATATTAAAAAAGAAAACCATATCTGGGGACATCACAATGCCAGATTTCAGGTTGTACTACAAAGCTGTGGTCATCAAGACAGTGTGGTACTGGCACAAAAACAGACACATAGATCAGTGGAACAGAATAGAGAATCCAGAAGTGGACTCTCAACTTTAGTCAACTAATATTCGACAAAGCAGGAAAGACTCTCCACTGGAAGAAAGACAGTCTCTTCAACAAATGGTGCTGGGAAAATTGGACATCTGCATGCAGAAGAATGAAACTGGACCATTCTCTTACACCATACACAAAGATAAACTCAAAATGGATGAAAGATCTAAATGTGAGACAAGATTCCATCAAAGCAGTCATTTTAAATGTGTGAGCTGTTCAAGGTGATATGAAGGCCCTATTCAATCGTTAACCTGATGTTCCTGTGAGTAGCTGTAGGCAGCCTGCTGTTGTCACAGAAGTTGAGGTATCAACACTATCTTGACAGTAAACCAGTAGATCTGTAACTATCCTTTTAAAAAAACAAATTTCTTAGGTTCACTCTTACCTTGATCCCAGAGAACAAGACAGAAACTCAAGTGAGTTATATACTATTAGGAAAAAAATACTAATAGAGGTTAGCAGATTCTACTGGCCACACAATACAAGGCCTTAGGGGTCACCTTGTTCAAAATCCCAGGCGAGGGCGCCACTTGGGTGGCTCAGTGGTTGAGCGTCTGCCTTTGGCTCAGGTAGTGATCCTAGGATCCTGGGATAGAGTCCGGCATCAGGCTCCCTGCAGGGGGCCTGTTTCTCTCTCTGTCTGTGTCTCTGACTCTGTGTGTCTTTCATCAGTAAATAAATAAATAAAATCTTGAAAAAAACAAAAAACAAAATCCCAGATGAGCCAACAGGTATGTGATTTCCTTTGGAAGTGGAAGCACCCAAACTCAGTGGAACTGACAGGAGAAATAGTTTAATGAAGACCTTTAAATAGATGTCATTGTCACCAGCTCACTAGTACAGAGAAACAATAAATCTGAATTCTCTTGTTTAATCTTTCTATTTTAATTACCAATGTAAGGTACAGAAGAGAAGGAACATTTGGGAAGGAAAGCCTGGGTGATCCTTTAGAAATAAGAACTCTGAAAGGCTGTCTGTCATCTGTTCCCTCTTACTGATTTCAAAACCATGGTTTCATTTTAGGTACACAGATAATTTTAGTTGTCTTTTGTATCTTTGTGGAATCACTTAATTTTTGATCATTTAATTAATAAATACTATGTTCCCTGAAATTGTCCTGAATCACTATTGTACTTTCTTACTCACTTTGGTGATACTCTTCATATTATTGCAGTTCATGTAAAACATTTACATGGCAGCCTTAGTAAATTGAGTACATGGGACAAATGTTTACCTGTGTGTGTGTGGTGTATGTGTGTTGAGTTAATCCCTTTGATGGGAAAATTGCTTATAGACAAAATGATTTTGATTAATTTTGCTCCTTATTATTATTTCTTATATATTGGGGGACCTAAAGCCATAGTTCAACAGAACCACATTTAAATCAGCCATACAAATGAACATACACCTAAAATTATTCCAAAATATGTTTTCCATTTAAAAATCCTGAATGAAAAGCAAGTAGCGGGGGTACTTGAGTGGCTTAGTTGGTTAAGTGTCTGCCTTTGGCTCAGGTAATGGTACTGGGGTCTTGGGATTGAGCCCCATGTCGGGCTCCCTGCTCAGCTCTCCCTCTGCCACTCCCCCTCCTCATGTCCTCTCTCTCAAGTAAATAAATTCTTTACAAAAGGATAAAAAAAGAAAAGCAAATGATAGTTCTATTTTCCTTCAGGAATAACTTTTTTCCATAATTTTTTCCATAATTCTTATCCCATTGTAGTGTTTGGTCATTTACCTACTATTTAGTATGCAGATTGCTTTCATAATTTCAAATTACTCTGAATTGTACTGTTTATTTTAGGGGATATTATTTTATCAACCTCAAACTTTGGGGAAAATATGCTTCGTAGCCTCATTTTAATCCTTTAGGAATATAGGCAGTTACTTTGATTGACAAATAAATGTATTAGTGTTAACAATGATATTAAATTGACCAAAACTATCTCAGTGATGTTCAAGCATTTTTTTTTTTTTTTGATGTTCAGGCTTTTACTTGCCATTTTAAAAATCAGGAATTGGTTAATTTGCCCCTTTGTATACATTGTGTTAACTGTTTATTTTGTGAATAACGGTTTTCATAAGCACCATGGGAGCATGATTTTAGTACTGATTCTATAGTTCTCAAGTGGAGATGGGGTTGGAAATGTAGGTTGTAATAAGTCTTGCAAACTACGTTGAGAATTTCAGACCTTTCAAAACAACTGAGAGAGATCCCTGAATGCCTAAGAGCAGGAAAGGGGGTGATGGCAGCGGGGAGTCCATGAAGAATAACTAAAGCCTAAATCAGGGCAGTAGCTATAGGTTTGGAAGATATGGATGGAGGAAAAACTTTTGTGCTGGAAGAATCCATAAGACTGGGTGCAGTTTTTGGATTTGACGGCCACAGGATCGTCCCCTCAGGCATGAAAGCATGCATCCTTAGCCTAAGTGCAAGATTAGAAAGTTCTCCTCTTTTATCCCTTTGCAGCCACTTTATTACACTTTTGTAATGATATGTGAAATTCTAAAGTATGATTTATTTTCTGCCAACCTATAATTTTATTTTTCAAACTGCTTATTTTCCAAATAAGCAATGTAGTGCTTCTGAAAAATCCATGCTTGGAATGAATCAAGGGAGGGGACAAGAGGGGACAGGCATGTTTTGAACAGCTATCATGATTCACTTACTGTTGTAGCTGCTTTACTAGTTATGTCCTGAAAATCACTCTCCAAGCTGTTTTTATATCCACCTCACAGGTAAGGAAACTGAGGCTCATAGAATCATATATAACATATTCCTGTGGTTTTGTGCTCAAGTCAGCTGCATTTAACCCTAGTTTCCCCATATTGTGTTTATACCAAAGTGTGTATCATTCATTAATGCAGCTATGCATAGGTACCTTGATTTAAAAAGCTTTTCAAGCAAACTCATGAATGCATATCCTTCTTTCCAAATATTTAAATACTGTCTAACTCACTATCCTTTCCAGTTTTGATTCTTTTGCTAGCTTCAAAATTATAGCTGCTCATGAAATGATTTGACTTTCACATAACAGTTTGAGTTGGAGCCAGAAGCATTGCCTCTGTGGTCTTAGCCTCTGGGTTTCGGGCTGCCTTTGGCTTGTTCTGGGTCATGGCCATTCTTCCTTCCCCACCCTCACCAATCCCATCTTTTTCTCCTTCTGTACCATGGACTCTCCCTCTCCAAACTACTATGAGGAAGAAGTAGCCAGTAAGGATAATAATCTTCCAAAACCATTCTTTCCCCAGCTATCTATAAAGATCCTTCAGGAAAGACCTAGAACTTCACTTCTCATGGAGAGAACAGCACCTTTCAGGCCAAGAAGAGTTTCTAATTTAAATGTACCTGCCACAGCTGTGCAGGCTGTTTGCCTAATTTTTCGAACACTTGCTTTTCAGAGAATTGGATACTATTTCAACTAGCAAGTTGAAAATAATCACATTCAAACAAGAACAGAGGTCTTATAAACAAGAAACTAAACAAAAAATGTATTTAATCTGAAAGATCTATATGTATCTTCAAATGTATTTTACTATCCTTTCAAATATATTTCTACTTCAAAACAAGCTTAAATATATCACAAAAGTCACCTAAAATGATTTCACTTTAAGAAAGAAATAGATGCTGGAGGGGATATTGGTAGGATTTTTAGCAAAATTCATGTTCTTCTTCCATCCATTAATTCTCCTCTTCTTATTTTGATGTATTTCCTGCCACCAAGTATGATAACTATAATGCAGTAGCTTGAGAGCAGCCCTATAGGCTAACTTTTTAAGGAATGGCCAAACAATAGTTGTTAATTAAGGAAGAAAATATATTTATGCAAATTAACAGGAATTGGAGAAAGAGAGAACTCATCTCATGGAAGATGTAACTGCAAACAAAAGAAGGATGAAAGAGCTGGAAGATAATTTGCTTTACAGGCTGACGAGTACCCAGGGGTCCCTGGTGGAAGATGAGAGTCTCATTGTTGTGCTGAGTAACACAAAAAAGACCGCAGAAGAGGTGACACAGAAGCTGGAAATTTCAGCTGAGACAGAAATTCAAATTAACTCAGCCCGGGAGGAATACAGACCTGGTGAGTTTGGTAATGAAAGATAAATGTCACAGGAAAATGAAGTGAGAAAAAAACCCTGAAAATCAGAGAAATTGAAAGAAGGAAGGATGTTAATGCAAATGGTTGTACAAAGTGGGATGGCCATTCACATTTTGTGGCATTGCTTTGAGATGAGGAAATTTTATAAGGGTGTAAATGTGTAATGGGTGCTTATAATTCATGTGAGTTGTAATTTCTTTAATGTTCCTGTGAACTTATTTTTAAATTAGAAAGCAGGGAGAATTTTTAAAGAACTTCTGAATGCCACTTTGAAATCTGAGGAATTAGCTGTGTTTGTGGGCTGTTCACTAGTTCTTTATCATTTGGTAACAGTAAGCCAGTTGTCCGTTGGCAATCTGTATTAGGAAGGTAGTTCTTTGGTCTCATGGGAGTCCTTTAGTCATACTCACCAATTTGCAAATCAGTGTTGTTCATTGGTTACAAGAGGGACCTGCTGAAAGAATTCAGTTTCCTTTAGAAATGTATCATTCTTTCTGGAAAAATAATCAAAACAGTATGGTTTGCTGGTAGAGAGTCAGGAACATCATCTTTGCCATGCCTTATTTTGCCAACCTGAGGCCGAGCTTAGTTGAAGCTTCTTCATGGAGCTTAAGAATGAGACCCATAGGGACATCTGGGTGGCTCAGTCAGTTAAGCATCTGCTTTTGGCTCAGGTCATGATTCCAGGGTCCTGGGATTGAGCCCAACATGCAGCTCCCTGCTTGGTGGGGAGCCTGCTTCTCCCTTTGCTTCCCCCCTCTGCTCTTGCTCTTTCTCTCTCTCTCAAGTAAATAAATAAAATCTTTAAAAAAGAAGAGAATGAGGTCCTTAAAATGCCTACACAATTTGCTAGGTGTAGCTTCTGCTATCCCATTAATTGCCTTTTCTATTTATGAAAAAATATAGTAAAAAAGTATTTATAAGGATACTGGAAGTTCTCAAATGGAGAATACCACGTGATAAACACAAATAGCAGACTACTTGTACAAAGCTTATAAATAAGAATTAAGTATATATAATGAGCCTTGTTCTAGACTCCTGGGGCTGGTAGATGGTCATTGGTAAATCAAAAATAAAACTTGTTTTCATTTAGAGTATAGGCAGATCTGTGCATGGGTCATTTATTTTCCACCCTCGTAGCACATGCAGCCTTGCTCTTCCTCTTTCAGTGGCAACACGGGGCAGCATACTCTACTTCCTCATCACCGAGATGCGCTTGGTTAACGAAATGTATCAGACTTCGCTCCGCCAGTTTCTTGGCTTGTTTGACCTTTCCTTAGCCAGGTATGTCTGTGCTCAGGAAGCCAAGTTGAATTTTATATATGTGGGCTAGAATAATGACATTATATTTATAACTTCTTTTCTTTTTTCTACTGGGTCTTTTTTTTTTTTTTAATCTAAGTTTAGTGTAATTACCAGTGTGTTAACAAATCATTCTGATTTGTCATTTTATGCTCAGAAACAGCTCTACCAACTATTCATCCATTGATTGATTCCTTTGGTTTCATGTATTTCTGTTAAACAAGAAAAATTCCCAAGACATTGTTGTGAGTGATAATACCCTGCGGGTAAAATTGATTTAGACAACATTGAGGATTTTGTTATGTTATTTTATGTTGAGACAATGCTTGTTATTTTAGATTTAGGATGCTTATTCTTATGTGTAAGAAAGAACTGACCCTCCAAAGTTACCTATTCTGCTTTAAAGACAATTTTTATGGACAACGGAAAAAGGTAGTGAGATAAGCCTAATTTAAATGTTCTCTCCTCCAGATCTGTCAAGAGCCCAATTACAAGCAAGAGGATTGCTAATATCATTGAGCATATGACTTATGAGGTTTATAAGTACACAGCCCGAGGGTTGTATGAGGAGCACAAATTCCTCTTCACCTTGCTACTTACCCTGAAGATCGACATCCAGAGGAACCAAGTCAAGCATGAAGAGTTTCTCACTCTCATTAAAGGTCAGTATAACAATGGAAAGTGTGGTACACAGGTTCAGCTGTAGGAATTACTTGAAGGACCTAGGCAGTATTTTTTCTCTGGCTGTAATAGTTTCCTTGCATTTCATTGAAGATTGCAGACATGTGAAATATTTTATTTGTTCATTTATTGCATGAATATTTATTGAGAGCATACTGTGTGCTAAGGCACAGAGCAGGCACTTGTGGCATATAATAAAACAATAAATAAATTATTTAGTACTTGAGAAGCTAGTGGGTACCCTGGAAAAACAGAGTAGGATAAGGCGGATGGGGAGTTACAGGGTGTGCAGAGTCAGTAGGAGCAGTTAAAACTTTAAAGGGAATATCTAATGGGATATCTAATGAAGGGGGCCTCCCAGAGAGTTGGACAGGTGAGCAAAGGCCTGGAGGGGCTGGGACACCGGCCCTGGGCACACATGGGCGGAGGGGGGCTGTCAAAGGAAGAGGAGATGGTATCTAGTAGGATGCAGGCTGGAGCCATGGGCAGGTGATTGTGCAGCTCAGCTCAGCCTGTGGATATTTATTCTGTATCTATTGAAGCATTGCTCATGGGCAGGGCCCTTGTGCCACTGCACAGTACAGCCCAGAGAAGGCTAGGAAACAATTTTGCTGTCACATTCTTGAATGTCTGGACAAAAAAATATTTAAAGTAATTGTGGAAATGATGCTGAGGTCTAAATGGCTTTATCTACCATACGTTTCTTTTCTTTTTTTTTTTTTAAGATTTTATTTATTCATGAGAGACACATACAGAGAGAGGCAGAGACACAGGCAGAGGGAGAAGTAGGCTCCATGCAGGGACCCCGATATGGAACTCGATCCCGGGACCCCAGGATCACGTCCTGGGCTGAAGACTGACACTCAACCGCTAAGCCACCCAGGGATTCCCTGGACTGGTTTTTGTGGGCTTTTGGCATTCAACAGTTTTATAATGCTGCTTTATGAAACACAGTGTCAGAGGAAGCTTTGCAAGGCAGTTATGTTGTAAGATTGCTCATTGCTGGTGATGTTGCTGAGAGCTACCCAGTGGGTGAGCTCCTTCTGCAAGGACTTTAAAATCACTTGTTATTTTGTGTTTGGATACCGGCCTTTTAATTTGCTCATCGTTAAGATGGAATGGGATGAGCCCAGATGACTTTCTAAATCTGCTTAAGCTAGACCAGTTTAAAATTGTGTTATCACTTGTATAGATTTTTCATTGTAAAAGCATATCATTTTTACAAGGTATTACGGTAAAAATTCAAACTTACTTTTTCCCAAAGTAAGGCTTTAGAGAATGAAGGGAATAACATAACTCTCAATCACCTCAAGAATTTATTTTGAATTTACCTATTCCAACTGTTCATTCATCAGAAGTACATTTAATCTGGTGCCATACTATCCAAGAATATGTCTGCCCCCAGCCCATTACAATCATTCTCTGTGGGCCATTGTACACTTTGGAGGCAGGCAAGATATTCATAACACATTTACCCTCTACTAAATGATAAATAATGCTTTGGTTGTAAGGAACACCCTTTCCTTCCCATAAATAGCTTCTCCCTAACTCTCTGGTGATTATCTTATTCTTTTGAGTTTGTTGGAAAATGGACAGGTTCCATGGAAATTGGTCTGACATTTTTCAACACAATACCATTGTCCTTAGGTCTTTAGCTTTTCCCTGCCATTAAAGCAATCTGTTTTGATTTGGGGAGTTAATAATCTTTTTGAGATTGCTTCAAGGCCATACTTGCCTTGTTGGAAATATACTAAGATGGATTTGGCAAAAGAGTAATTTAGTGAGGTCCATGGTGCCTAGTTAAAGTAGGGATTGGTTCAGTAATTATCTTGAGTATTATTATTTGTTCATGACCTGCTCTGTTCAAAACAGTATTTTAAAGGTAGCCAAATGAATTGGTTACATCCTTTTAAGAATTATGCTTAGAGCATATTTTCCCTGAAACATTTTAATAGATGGTATTTATTAAACAGTATATTTCATCCTATAAAGACTTTCTAACTCTTTTTTTGACTTAAATTATGATTGTTTACACATTTAGTTTTTCAGAGGTGGGCAACAATAACATGTTAAGGTGTCATTTATTTTATGGTGCTTTGAGAGTTATGTGAGTTATACAAGCTTGAGGTAAATCAGCACCAGCAAGGTAAGAGTCATGACCCAATGGAAATGTTTGCTGTGGTTAGATTGACAAAAAAATAAGTGATACAGCACAAAATCCTTGGGTGTGCTCAAAATGGTTATAAATAATACACTGTTTATAGAAGAGAACCCTTTAAACACGTGTAATGCTGCTGACGTTTCTAGATAAATTCTCTCCTAAAAAGAGCTTGTGCCAACATTGAGCAGTTCTTAATATTGACAGTAGCTGCTCATTTAGTGACCCTTTGCTATTGTCTTGATCCTATTTTGTGTGTTTTATGTATTTTTGTCATTTTATCATCATCACAATACCTAGGCTTCAGTATGCCCAGTGTACATATTTGGAAACAGAGACCCAGACAGATGAACTGCATTGTACAAGACCTTGGCCACATAGAGCTAGAACAGAATCCAGCATTCCCTTGGCCCACACCTATGTTTTCTGATTCTTAAATGTGTTTTTCTAAAATCCTCTGTTCCTTTATTAAATTTTAAAGCTTGTTCATTACTGTGACATGTTTCTGGGCCTAAACAATGATAAGTTGGTGGGATGCCTGGGTGGTTCAGTCAGTTAAGCATCTGCCTTTGGCTCTGGTCATGATCTTAGGATCCTGGGGATCCTTGTTCAGCCAGGAATCTGCTTGTCCCTCTGCCCCTCCCCCTGCCTGTGCGCTATGTTCTCTCTCTCTCTCTCTCTGTGTGTGTGTCTCTTTCTCAGAATAATAAATAAAATCTTTAAAAGAATGTCAAAGTAGTAAAATAACTAGAAGTGTGAGAAATAGTTTTTATATATAAATGGGTTGTTTTTGAATTAAAGAAAAATCTAGTAACTTTTTATATGTTTAATTTTAAAGGAGGTGCCTCCTTGGACCTTAAAGCTTGTCCTCCTAAACCATCTAAATGGATCCTGGACATGACGTGGCTCAATTTGGTAGAACTCAGCAAACTTAAACAGTTTTCAGATGTCCTTGATCAGGTAACTTGTGCTTCGAATAAGCTGATGACAGTGTCACAGGGAACAGTTTCCTGATTTATCACTAGCTACAATATTTGTAGGAGAAAAAGAGTACTTAACGTTGTCACTCTTGCCATAGTATTACCTCTGCTTGGCTTTCCTCCCGCTCACTCACCCTCTGATAAAGCCTACTCCACCCACGTTTAACTAGTGCTACTCTGTGCCATGTGTTAGTATCACCAATTGGAGATCCCCAAGTAGGAATACTGATACATTTAATGAAATCACTAGACATATTTAAGACGTTTTGCCTTCTTTCTGGAGATTAAATGAAAAGAAATATGAAGAGCCAGCCTCTAAATGCTAGATACCCTTTCCTTGCCACTTGTTCTCCTTTTCCTCCTCTCTTGTCCACCTTAGCCAGGTGGCTGGCATAAGTTGAATGCCAATACTTGGCCCCTTATCTATACAAGTTATTGTCCTGACATAACCAGCTAGTTCTTGATGAATTTTGTATGTGCTGGGTTAATGGAAATTGGATCTGGAGAGCTGAATTGAGACAAACCAGGAAACAGATTCTTGAAAATCAGATGATCAGAGAGAAGTCACACTGGGATCAAGGGGGCTTTATTCAGTCACAAGCTATAGACTTTTTATGACCAAAACCTGCAGTAAGGATGGTTCTTGACTTTCCCAGTTTACGTTGACTGGAAGCCCAATGTTCATCTCTACTTGTATGTTTTGGCTTATGCCTGGTAATCTGTATTGTTTCTACCATATCATTTAAACCATTCTTTTGGGTTAAATAACTTTCATTTGAGGGGTTTAATGCACTCTAGTGTGTTCCCCTGTGAGATGACTTATGACCTTTCCCCAACTGATAACTTGTTACTGAAGTTGTTGTCTTCTGGCAATTCTTAGGCCCCAAACCCCTCCACATCATGGAGTCTTTCATGATTGAGGGAGGTTATTCCTTTTTATTCCTACACAATACTTTCTAAATATAGATCTGGACTGTTTTTTCCCTTTGATTAGGCCTCTAAGAAATAAACTCAGGGTTTTAATCAAAGGGGATATACCAGAGAACATAGGATTATATTATCTGCAGACATTATTTGTTTGTTCTATGTTTTGCGGATGATTGCCCATGGAATGCGAATGCTTGTCTCTGTTTGATTTTTTTAAGCTCCAAAGGATAATGGACTGTATTCTCTTCCCCTTTATCAATTGCCTAACAGAAGCATGTGTGTCATTACTTATTTGATGATAATGTTAAGTCGTATATTTCAAATTACTCTAGATTAATAGGGTATTGACCAAAAAGCTTTTCGTTCAATAATAAACATATATTAAATGTCTTCTTCTGTGCCAGGAGTGGTCCTAGGAAATGAGAAAACATAGGTGAATAAGTGAGTTAATTTGTTCCTGATCATGAAAGGATTTCATAAAGCAAATAAGATTTCCTTAAATAATGAAAATGAGTTTTCATTGATTTCTTTATTTCTTACAAATGTGTTACCACAAAGGCATTCGAAGAAATTAAACAACTCAAGATTCTCCCTGCTTCAAAAGCTAGCTGTAAGCTGGCATTAATACAGACTGACTTTAGAGCAAATCACATTTGATTTTAGACTGTCATACATTTTGGTATGGGAATATAAAATTTAAAAAAAAGTCAAGGGATATGGTTCACACGTGTCTAGAATAGTCAGAAGATTTGATGAAAAATATCCATGAACTATTGCTGAAAGATTTTTCTGTGCTGTGATGCAATTCTTATCCCCTGGTATCTGTAGATATCAAGAAATGAGAAGATGTGGAAAATTTGGTTTGATAAGGAAAACCCTGAGGAGGAACCCCTTCCAAATGCCTATGATAAATCTCTTGACTGCTTTAGACGTCTTCTCCTTATTAGATCCTGGTGTCCTGACAGAACCATTGCCCAGGTAAAAAGCTCATATTAGAAAAAATAGGAGGATATTTTTAAAAGACTTTTTATTATTTTTAAATAATTTCTACACCTGTTGTGAGGTTTGAAGCTACTACTATTCTGAGATCAAGGGTCCACAGACTGAGCCAGCCAGATGCTCCTAGGAGAATATTTTAAAGGAGAATTTCATTCTAAATTTAGAGAAATATTAAAAATTTTAATCCCAGTGAGAATTTTTTGGAGGCTTCTATGTAATTTTCTGGCAATACCTACGTGAAAAAATGGAAAAGTAAACAAATGTAGTGAGGGGTACATTTGGGCTAAGTGATTTAATAGTCTTCTTTGGTCTAAATGGTACAGGAGTGAATGAGAAAGCCATGTTTTTAAGGTTAGCTTGTAGGTATAACATAAAGGTAATGTATTACTCTTCCATACCATGTTTTAGTAGTAAAATGATATTTCTTTAAATAGAAAGGATGTGAAAACCCTAGAAAGAGAGGGAGGCACAGTATTCCCAAATCTACAGTTACAACCCCAGAAAATCTCAGGACCCTTGATGCAAGAGTTGGTTGGCCTAAAGCTCTTTGAATTTTGCATATGGTTTAAATGTGAATCCTGCCTCCAGAAGATCCATCTTTTCAAAGACCTTTAATCTCTGGTCTACTGTCATGGAAATGTCACTGCTAATAAGACTTGTCCTGCCTTCACAATGAAAAGTTTAGCTTGAATATTCAGGCAGGTTGATTCTTTAGGGGCTTCTCCAGACAAACCAAAGAGTCATAATACCCTGGGTTTATAATAGAATGTAGGAAGTTCTCTCTTCAGTCTCCAGAGGGAGTGTTAAAAACATGGAATAACCACCTCCAAGTCCATGTAGGTACCAAGGAATCATGAAAACAACTAGATTCATTGATTTATTGAGAAAAGAAAAATGAGTTTTGCAAGGCAGGGCAACTGCAATCACTCTTTCCTCAGTTTTTCTTCTCAACTTCATTACTTTTATTCTGCCCAAAAGAATTGTCAAATTGTTGCCTTAAGGACAATGTAGAAGATTCAAGTAGTTTTTCCTTTTTCTTTCTTTCTTTCTTTCTTCTTTCTTTTTCTTTCTTTTCCTTCCTTCCTTCCTTCCTTCCTTCTTTCCTTCCTTCCTTCCTTCCTTCCTTCCTTCCTTCCTTCCTCCTTCTTCTTTCTTTCTTTCTTTCTTTCTTTCTTTCTTTCTTTCTTTCTTTCTTTCTTTCTTTCTTTCTTTCTTCTCTCTTTCTCCTCCCTTCCTCCTTCCCTCCGTCCCTCTCTTCTCCCCTTCCTTTCTCCCCTCTATCTCTCTCCATCTACTCCCTCCCTTCCTTTTTCTTCCCCCAATGTAACACTTTATGTGGTTCTGTGCTGAATTTAAGTCTACAAAGCTCTTTTGTAACCTTGTTGTCTTCATGCTGGCTTCTGTCAGCGTAGACTGACTATAGCCATGGCTTCCTGACTAGGATCTCCTTTTGTTCCTTCTTGTCTACTCTAGTCAATTCTATATACTCCAGAAGAAATGGAAATATGATTATGCTATTCCTTGCTTTTTATAAAGTCTTTCAATGGCTTCCTGTGGCTATTATGATTACACCCAAGTCTTAAGACCTACAAGGCCCCTCTGGAAAAATATCCTCTCCTGAAATTCTTATACTCGCATTACATTCCTTTTGTGATTTTCAACCAGGCATCTTCTTGGGAAGCATATTAGAAGGTCTACAGTGTGGTTACATTCAGTCCACATTCCCCATAAGCAGCATCAGGCTTGTTCTTAGTATTTTGGCTGAGCATCACTGCCAGGAGACATTGAGCTGCCTGGTTGCCAAAACAGTGCCCTCCCAGAGGTTATCTCATGCCTCATACACATTTGTGTCTCAAAAACACTCAGCAAAAATAGAACAGGTGCAGAGGTTTGTGTTAGGTTTTTTCCAAATGAACGGCAGAGAAAAAAAAAAATGGCAGGACCAGGCAGTAGGTTCGAGAGTGCTTTAATGGGGAGCACTCCCTGGCGAGGCTCCGTTACTCGGAGAGGTGGTCCAGTTAAGGAAGTGGCACCTGGGTTGGGGAGTGTGGGGTTTTTTAAGCTGTATTGGTTAGGGGTCTGGATCTGGGTGGGTCCCTTTCCAAATTAGGCAAGGGAACACTGTGTCCCTAGGTGACTGGCTGGGGGTGGGGATAGTACAGCCGATGGGGGTGGTCCCTGGCGGGAAAGTCCTGGGTGGAAAGTTTTGTTTTCCCATCTAGGTTTCGATTTACGGGAGATGAGTGGTGGTCACGGCTGCCTTGGCGGCAAGATCAGCCATTTTGACCCAATTTGAGATGTCCGCCATTTTGGGTGCCCCTGTCTCTCAGCCAGCCCAACAGTTTATTTTTTACCCAGACTCAGAGATTGAGCCTATTTCATTGGAATCAGATATTGGGACAAAAATACTCTTCAGGGGTATGTGAAAAGTAACCTGTGACAGTGTGGACTCTATTTCCATTCATGCCACTGAAGTATGCAGAAGGCTGAATGTCCCACAACTGAATCTTATATGAGTTACACTGGATATCCTTCTGTCCCCTACTGCTAACCTCTTTCTGTTTCAAGGTCTCTGCATATGTGCTCTCTCCATGGAATGCTCACCACTCTGGCTCTCCTACCTGTCATCTTTGTTTAGATAAATCCCACTTGTCATCCAAAGACCATTTAGATGAGTCTCTTATAGCTACTACCTTCCCACTCTAACCTGCAAAGGGGGCAAATATGAGTGGGAACATCATCCCAGTTTTTAAGCTCAGAGACCTGGGGCATGCACTTTGAGAGGGCATAGCACCTAGCTGGATATTCAAAATGGAGGAAGAGTAATACAGGCTTACTGTATTACTGTATGAATTACTGTATGAATTACTGTATTACTGACTGTATTACTGACTGTAATTACTGACTGAAATAAAACTTTGGATGTTTTTAAGTCAAAGTCAAACTGGTTAAAACACCACCCTCACTTTGGTCCAGGTTTATCTGAAGCCTCTCTGATTTAAGGGAAACCCTGCCTACACCTGTTTTGTGTTTCTCTGGGAATGGAAGTAGGATTCTTCCAAGGCCAACTTCACCAAGGCTCCCTTGCCTAGCCCCTGGAAGCGTTAGGAGTCATGTGGTATCCACATCTGGGCTTGGCTTATTATGTGAGAGCAGTTCTTCTGGGGATCTCACTGGGGAGAGAAACTTGGGTTTTACCTCCATGGAGTAGGAGAAGAAAACAGGATAAGAAACTATTCTTTGAGGAAACCCAGTTTTTACCAGGGGGAGAATATGGACCAAAGGTCATACTCACAACAGGATTTTGTTGAGCATAACTATTTTACTTTGTTTGAAAAAGGACTATGTTGTTACTTGAAATACTTTTATATGGTTGATAATATAGTTGACAATTATAATTTTATAATATTATAATACTATATTATATTTGCAATATTACTATATTATACTATAATACTATATTATATAATATATATATTATATAATACTATACTATGCTGTATAATACTATAATTGCTATATTATAATAATACTATACTATACTATATTATATTTATTATATTATAATTGTATACTGTATTATAATTGCAATATTGTGAGCATATATTTTAATGAAAATAAAATTGACAGTAACAAAGATAAGCCAAAAATGGGGAGGGATCATCACATTAATCTTATGATTAATCTCTTAATCTCATGATTAAGAGAACAATTATGGACTAAATCTTTAAAACAATAATTAATTCATTCAGGAAAAATCTAATATATTTCACTCAATAAGAAGTCATTCAATAATTATCTATTAAGTATCCATTAAATCCAGCAGGCATTGTGCTGCTTATGTGATTATTAGAATGCATATACATTTCCCTTAAAGTATCCTAAATAATAGTTTCCTGATATTTTAAATTTTGTACTAAGAAGTAGCCAGTGTATATAAACAGGTTCCAGACTAGGAGTTGGCCAACTTGGGTTCTGGTCTTTGAACTGTGTGATTGTGTGTTGGCAAATAATATAGCCTCTCCATCTATAGAGTGGAGATGTACAAGAAGAATGTCTCTGTCCTATTTCCTTGGCAGAGTTACTAGGGACATCATTGAGATAATCTACAAAAATGAATTTTGGAAGCCACACTGGATCATACACATGACGGAGTTAGAATCGTTTTGGTGACTCCTGTACTGTTTTTGGCAGGCCCGCAAATACATCATGGACTCCATGGGAGAGCGCTACACAGAAGGAGTTATCCTGGACTTGGAAAAGACATGGGAGGAATCTGATCCACGGACACCACTCATCTGTCTTCTCTCTATGGGCTCAGATCCCACAGATTCCATCATTGCTTTGGGGAAGAGATTAAAAATAGAAACCCATTATGTGTCCATGGGCCAGGGCCAGGAGGTCCATGTGCGCAAGCTTTTACAGCAGACTATGACGAATGTGAGGCCAAATGTCGACTTTTATGTTATGTTGCTATTATAGGTTATAGAATAGCAATGCAGAAAAGAATTTATGAATCATTAAGAGTTTTAATTTACATGCTGCATGCTGTTCACTTACCAGGGGAAAGTTTAATATCTACTAGAAAATTTCCATGGAAAAACAGATCTCATTTTTTCTGTTGAACCTTGACCTATAGAAAACCAACCCCATCAGAACATTTTATTTCCCAACTGGTTTGCATAGATCCCAAACACTCAGGGGAGTCCACAGCCCCACCCCCTCTGTCATACATTCTAGCCCCTCTGCATGCTTCCAGCTCTGTCTTGGAATCCCCAACACTCCAGAATCCACCACACCATGTCTTTCTTGAGTTCCAGAATGTATAATCTGTGCCCTGCAGTCCTCTGGGCCTGGCCCAAATCCCAGAGGCCAGGAATCTGCCATTACCCTGTGGTGGTACCAGAGATTTTAGGAAACCTGGCTTATTACCTTCCAGGCTGGGGCTCCTAGAGCCCTTTGTGGCTTGCAAATTCTATAGTGTGCAGAGTGTGCCATTCTCAGGCCTCACCTGGGGACCACAAAGTACTGGAAACCACATGATAATCTTGCTAAAGGGATAGTCAAGTCCAGAACTAGGGTACTTTCAGGGACTTAAATTAGCTTAATGCAGAAGTGGTGTTCCATTTCATCTCTAGAATTCCATCTCCAGGACAGGCACTCATGTGTTTACTCTGGTCTAGCTCTCTTAGGAGTGTCCAACTCTGTCTAGAGGATCTCTTCACCCCTTTTTCCCTTTTCCTCTGCACTTTGGCCAGGGAGGGAGAACCACTTGGCTTCTCATTGCTGCTGGAGAATATGCAATATTGGTCTAGATGCTTTTCTGGTCTTTTTTTTTTTTTTTTTTTTTTTTTTGAGATCAGACCCTCCTTCCCTACATCTGAACTCTCCGTTCCTACGTCAAGATTCCTTCTGTGCCCTCTGGGGAATTCCCTCTGCTGAAGATAAATCTGGCTGTCTTCATGCCACCCCCAACCTCCAACTACTAGGCCCACCATGAAACCACTGGGTTCTAGGTCCTGGCTACTGATTCTAGAACCTCACTATTGTGCCATATCTTGGTTTCCCCTGGTCTAGAACTGAGCCCATTGGGTTGTAGAACCTCCACATTTATCTTGTGGCTCTTTTATTCCCAAATTATGCCCTGCTCCCTGCTTTGGGGAAGGTTGTGATAGAACTCACATGTGTGCCATGTCTAAGCACTTGATAGGCAGCTGGGAGAGCAGCAGGGGTGGACTGAAGTGTGTCCAGAGAAGAAAATATGCATCTCTACTTAAGAATGCCACTCTGAAAGGGACACCTGGGTAGCTCAATTGGTTAAGTGGCCGACTCTTGATTTTGGCTCAGTCATGATCTCAGGGTCCTGGAATTGAGCCCCAAGTTGGGCTCTGCACTCAGATTGGTATCTGCTTGGGATTCCCTCTACCCCTCTCCATCTGCCCCTCCCCCTGCTCATGCTCTTTTTAGCTCTCTCTCTCATACATAAATAAAATCTTAAAAAGAATGGCAGATCTGGTCTGACATGAGGGCTTGGTGAGCTTCCACCCTGGCTTCTCCCTCCTCTTGGCCGCCTCCTCTCTCTTCCCTCCCTCTTTTCACTTCCTCTTTTCCTCCCTCTGCATATTACTGGGCTTAGAACAAAAACACCAACAATTACAGGACACTTATTTAACTCTAATTTAAAATAAATAACTGTTAAATAATTACAGTTTCAGGCAACTAAATTAGAGTATAAATGGAATAATTTTAGCCCTCAGTTTATGGATAATTTAGTAAACTACTAAATTAGCAGTTTAGTAATTCAAGTAAAAGAAAAAATTCTTAGTATTAACATGCTAATAACTTTTCAGAGATAATAGTTTTTAAAAGTTTTGTAAGTAAGGTTTGAGGTAGGGCACCTAGGTGGCTCAGTCAGTAACAGTCTGCAAGTCTTGATCTTGGGATTGTGGGTTCAAGCCCCACATTGAGTGTAGAGAGTACTTAAAAAATAGAAAATACATATTTTTAAGATTTTATTTATTTATTCATGAGAAACACAGAGAGGGAGAGGTAGAGACACAGGCAGAGGGAGAAGCAGGGTCTCTGTGGGGAGCTTGATGCAGGACTCAATCACAGGACCCGAGATCATACACTCAACACTGAGCCACTCAGATGCCCCCCAAATATAATCTTAATAAAAAAGCAAGATTTGAGGCAATATGACAGAATGAACCAATTACACAAGAATAACAACATGGATGATCTACTCAGTAAGAAGGACACATTCTTAATACAGAATGTGGTAATCCCACAGAAACAACCTCAACAAACAGCCAATAGTTTCCAGGGGGAGGATTAAAATAGCAAACTTCTCACTTCAGATTCTCTAGCATGCGGGGTGACAGAGGGTGGCTCAATCCTTTATGTGGTGGTTGTTTTATATTTAATTTTTTTGTTTGAATTGTGAAAAGTGCCAATTGAATTTTTCAAGGAACAAAAAATTACTTATTCAGCAGTGCTCTGTACTCAAGAAAATAAAACGGGATATGTGAAATTTCGCAGTGATCCGTTTTATACTAAGATTTTAGATTTGGTGCTTCATTTGTTTCTCGGAAAGAGAAATAACTCAGGCTGCACCAGTCAAATCTAAATGAGCCAAAGTTACAGAGTCAAAAAAACAGCTCTAGATTATGATGTGGATATTATCTTTCATTTTAGTAAGAATATTCCATAGATTAGATGTTGAGTAAATTATTACAACATGATCTAAAATATTGCCTCTGTTGCTTTATATAAGGAATATTCTTATGCTTATAAAATGTTTTATACAAAAGATAGGGCTTATTATTTATCTCAACTAAATGTTATTGTATCCAGAGATTCGACCTGGATTAATTTAGTGCTTCGTGTGCATCTCTGTTAAATTTTAATTACTTACTTCCTAAAGAATGTATTAATTTAAATCTGTGGGTGAAACACGAAATAGTCTCATTTCCATTTACTGTTGTTGACTTAGGGAGGATGGGCACTTCTGCAGAACTGCCATTTGGGGCTCGATTTCATGGATGAGCTAATGGACATAATTATAGAAACTGAGACTGTACATGATGCTTTTCGCCTCTGGATGACCACCGAAGTTCATAAGCACTTTCCCATTACACTCCTTCAGATGGCCATTAAATTTGCCAATGAGCCTCCACAGGGCCTCCGGGCAGGACTGAAAAGAACATATGGTGGTGAGTTGAGGAATACTTCGAAGTTTACAGGAGTTTTTCATACTTAAATTTGTTGTGTTAAAGAAATGATAAAAACAGTTAGCAAGGATAGAGTTATAGCAAATTGTACTGTTATTTAACATGATGGGGATTGGATGCCACTTCGTCATGTTCCACATGGAATGTGTTCTGGTGGCCTTAGGGCATCAGAGCTCACCATTATCCACCTTGTGTTTTTCCTATTTTCTCCATATTGCTCTGTTTTGGCCTATGCTGTTCTCCAGCTAGACACCTGCCTTTTTATGTTTAACATAATTTTATCATTTATGATCTTCACACTCCATACCTAAAGTTGGCCAGTAGCGTCTTCCAAGAGGAGAGGCTGAATTAAAGTTATGACCTGCTTCCATTACAAGAAGCCATCTGAACAAACTAATTTTTATTGTGTTGCCAACAAGGCTCAAATTCCTGTCAAGCTACAAGGTAATGTGGGGGTAAAATAAATGTGGAAGGATGAGGGCAGTAAAAAATTTCTAAATAAAAAATATACAATTTTATATATAATATAATCTATACACATATATAGTAATTATAATTATTATTTGGGGAATATACTCAGCTTGTGGTGGGCTTTGATACACAGTTTTAATTAATATTAATTTGTTAGTAGTATATTCAGAAGCCCATTGCAACCTGAGTACATGCTCTAAATAATAATAATAATAAAAAGTAATTATAATTAGTAGTTTTAGTATAATATTTATAATAGCATTATATTACATAATATATTATTAAATTATTAGATATTAAATAATAATACAAATATTAGTATTTAAAATACTAGTATTTTAGTGATTATATTTATTTTACTGCCATCTTTCTTGCACCTGTAGTTTATCTCCACAGTATCTTGTCAGATTGTCAGGAACTTGACCCATGTTAGCCAGCCCCCAACCACCTCCCCAATCTCTTTGGAGATATTTCAGAGAGAAATACCCTCTGGACACCCAAGTTAAATTATAATTGTCATGTGAATGTGATAAAATGAATTCAAGATAAGTGAATTTTACTCTCAGAAATTTACAAAAATAATCAGTAACATAAATGTAATAAAAAAATAAAGGTGTATGAGTGATGATACAGTTTTTCACCCCACTGACCACAACAGGTGTGAGCCAAGACCTGCTGGATGTGAATACTGCCTCCCAGTGGAAGCCCATGCTGTATGCTGTGGCTTTCCTGCACTCCACAGTCCAGGAGAGGAGGAAGTTTGGTCCTCTGGGGTGGAACATCCCCTATGAATTTAATCAAGCCGATTTTAATGCCACTGTGCAGTTTGTCCAAAACCACTTAGATGACATGGATGTCAAAAAGGTACTGTGTGTGTGCCGCCTTGTGCTGCTGGCAACTGTGGGCAGGGGTCGTCAAGCTCATGCAGCTGCCCAGCTTTGGGATTGGTTCTGTGCGAGTGATGATCTGTGCTTGCAAAGTCATGGCAACCTGGTCACACTTGCCTCTCTGCATTTCACATGAAAAAGATGAACTTTTAATTTCTCACAGCCAAGTTGAAATTACATGTAAGACAACAGGGTCTATTGTGGGGTGAGATAGGTAATAAAACTTGTTTTTTAAAATCTTAAAAGATGAAAATGAAAGTCTAGAGTACTGTTGAAGCATGTGCATTCTAAAAAGCTGCCACAATATTCTCAAAAACTATCTTTTTTTGGTTGAAATTAAAGTATGAAAGCTATGAATGCACCAAAAAGGTCTATTTCAAATCATGAGGAGGAGCCTCAAGTTTGTCTATGTCATTTTCTTCCTGCACTTTTAACATTACTGATGAAGAATGAATGAATGAATGAATGAATGAATGACATTGGTGACCATGAATATGCAGATTTTACTTGGTGGGGAAAATCAGGATGAGCCAGTAGTCAGTTCTATGCAACTGTTCTGTAAATTTCCACAGGGTGTCTCCTGGACCACCATCCGCTACATGATAGGGGAGATTCAGTATGGGGGCAGAGTCACGGATGACTACGATAAGAGGTTGCTGAACACATTTGCTAAGGTCTGGTTCAGTGAAAATATGTTTGGATCAGATTTCAGCTTTTACCAAGGATATGATATTCCAAAATGCAACACAGTGGATAACTACCTTCAATATATTCAGGTTTGTCAACTTCAGAATTTTTGCATAGAGAAAATATCTACAGCCTATTGATGATTTTTTTTAAATTTTATTTTTATTTTATTTTTATTTTTTTTCTATTGATGATTTTGATATTTATTTACACTGCAAATACTGCTTTTAAAATAAATTTTAATGGTGATACGTACTTGCTTTATTCCTATGTTTATATTCACCTAATGATTAAAATGTTTTTCAGAGTGTGTGTTTTGTTTGACTTCACACCCTGCTTTCTCTTTTATACTTCAGTGAGGAATATTCTTTGGGAATATGAGTATTTTTCAGGAACCCACTTTGCATAGGAGCTTCCTTCCTCAACCTGGGCACCAGTGACATTCTGGGAAGGATTCTTCTTGGTGGTGGGGGGCTGTGTATAGAATGGTTAGCAGCATCCCTGGCCTCACCCTACTAGATCTAGATGTCAGCAGCATCCCCCCCCCCCACACCTTCCAGTTGTGACAACCAGAAATGTTTCTGGACATTGCCAAACATCCCCTGGGGTCAAAATCAGCCCTGGCTGAGAAGTGTTGCTCTAGGAAGGAATAAGATAGATTTTGACAGGAAATTTTGGGGAAAAGATCTGATCTGTGTTTCAAGATAACTACATTTTCTGTCTCTATACCTTGAACTCATTAAATCATTATTTAGAAATCTCTTTTGCCTCTGAGATTTATCTCACAGTGAACAAACAAAAGCCCAGAGGCCCCAAAGGGCTAATTTTATCAGTATAGAGGTTCTGTGATATATAAATGCAATGAGTTTATCATATATTACCACCTCTACATTTTTTTTAATTCAAATCAACAAATATATTTGTCTTAACTGTACTACACATGTCTTTAAATCATTAGCACTGAATAGGAAAGTGCCTCTGAAGATATAAATTTAGATATGCTTGTACATGTATTTATTTACATATACCTCATTTCACAATGAACCTGAGGTTGTTCATAAGAAGACATTATATTAAAAGGAATAAAATAAGGAAGGAGATATTGCAGGAAAAATGTGAGGCAATAATAAAGTTTAAGATGCAATTCACACATAGAAACAAATGTCAAATTTAGGTACCTTTTTTTTTCTTTCAAATAGCTGTGTTCTTTGCCTGCTTGTTCTGCTTCTGATTGTCTCTTGATGTCTGCATTTCTCTCGGACTTGGTTGTTTCAGTATGCCTCTTTTCCTAGTCTCCATCTTTCTCCTTGGGAGAGTACAGTTCCCACTGTACTCTTTGGCAGCCTTCTTTGGGCTTTTATTTTCTGGTACTTTAAAAACATAGTAGTCATTAGTTATACCACATTTATTAATGTTATGCCCAAGATTGTGAATCCGAGAAACCACCAAGGAGCCGACAACGATGCAAACACACGAGGGTTGATTTACAAGCTCGAGCTTGGGTCCAACCAAGTATACCTGACACAGCGGAGCAGGGACTTGGACCCTGAGGGGGGTTTCAGCTTAGTTTTAAGGACTGGTTTAGGGGACCTCCAGGAGGGGTGGAGGAATTTTTCAAGTTCTGTTTACATTCTGATATGGGGCTTTCAAGGGCATTGGGCTCTGTTCTCATTCGTAGATGGGGGTTCCTGCCCTTGGCTTGGGCTCTGTTCTCATTCTAATGTGGGGCTTTCTAGGACGTTAAGCTGTAAGCTGTTTTCTTCCTGTAACTGAAGTAAGGTAAAGTTCAGCTCTTATTCACAGGGGCCTGGGATGGCTGTACTTGTGCTAACGTTGAACTTAAAGTGGAATGGCCTTAATTTTCTTGGCCTCCACAATTAAAATGATTGGTTTGAATTAAATCAACTTCAGAAAACAAAATACTAATCCATACCTCCCCTTCTAGTTCATGTATTCTAAAATAAGACCATGTCTCTTTGATTAAATTTGCTTGAGGTGCAGATGTTAAGGAACCATGAACTTATTATGTTTCTTGGTGTTCATCTTATTTCAAGCCAACTTTTTATTCTTTTCTGGAGGAATCATTGAGATTGCAGCGTGACACAAAAAAGACATACCATGTAAATACTTATCTTTTTGGTGGAGGGAGGATTATTTTTTGTTATCTATTTATTTTTAAATTCGAGTATAGTTGGCACACAATGCTACATTATTTATCTTAATAAAAACGTTTGTTTCCTAAGACAATAGAATTTAACTGGTGCTAATGTCAGCAATCTGGGCTTACCTGGGGTATTTGTTGTTCAGAGTTTGCCTACCTACGACAGCCCCGAAGTGTTTGGACTGCATCCCAATGCCGATATTACCTACCAGAGCAAGCTGGCCAAGGACGTGCTGGACACCATCCTCAGCATCCAACCCAAGGACAGCTCTAGTGGAGGGGATGAGACCCGGGAGGCTGTGGTGGCCCGGCTGGCTGATGATATGCTGGAAAAGCTGCCCCCAGGCTATGGCCCATTTGAAGTGAGTTGTTGACATTCAGACAGGTTGTCAACTGTGGATGTGTCTGTTCACTTGGGGGAGCAAGGAGTAAGGAAATAGGACAAAAACTGATTTTTCTGAAATTAAAAATTATTAAAAAACTCACTTCCTGAAGAACCAGAAAAAGAAGTTTTTAAATCTATAAATGTGATAATTTTTGGAATGTAAACAATAAAGACACCTGACAGGAATGTTCATGTTCATAACAAGGTTATAAGTGTGTACAGATGGCTTAGGATTGTTTTTCTAGAACTTTCCTTTGATGTACTTCACATTGTCATTTGTTCAAAGGATATTTTTAGAGTAAAGCACCTGATCATTTAAAAAATATTGTGTGATTTAATGCACATCTTAAAATTCAGGCCTACCTAATTTCAAGGGGTCTGTATTTATATCATTAACTCTACAGCTTCATGGGTTTTGAAAATTGATTTGTCTTTTTAATATGTAAAAAATTTCTAAGAAAAATTCATGATTAGGAAAGTTAATTTTTTAGACAGTTTAGCAAATGTTAGTGAAAAGATTTACCCTGAAAACATTTTAAAATGTTGGATAAAAGCACCAGGGACTGATTTACTTTCCAAGTAGTCTTAGCAAATGTCCCAGACTAACCGTGTAACACTTTTGTCATAGAACCCCATGTTTCTTTATATATTGCCCTTTTTTAAACCTGGTTTTCAAAAAAGAAAACTGCAGCATTTTGTTTCTTTAGCATCTTATTATTTTCCACAAAGCAGACCATTTTGATTGCTAGTGCTGTAAACTGAACTCAAGGACTTATTACCAAGGGAATAATTTCCCCTTGAAAAAACTGAGCACTTGCTTGGAGAAAGTCAACCTACTATCAGCTTTCATAAGCACCTTTCATTATAGTATCAGGAAAGAGGTCATCCATATCTAACAGTGGTTGAAATATTTATGAAGCAATAAGAATATCTAAAAATATAATAGCAGTTACATAAAAAACATGGTAAGTAAGGGGGTTTAGGAGAGTCCCCTTTCTTTGGCTGACTTTGTCAGTGCTGCCTTAGCAGGGTTGCTGATCCATAGCAGATTCTCAATAAATACTTGTAGGATGCAAACGGATGGATGGATGGGTGGGTGAGTTGGTTGGTGGTTGAATGGATGGGTGCTTTGATGGAAAAAACAGGAAGCTTTCAAAACAGGAGTCTAGTCTTTTGAAGCAGCCAGCAAGATGGTTGTGTACGTATACCTGTCTGCTTTTGTGCATGTCTGTGTGTCTTAGACTGGCAGGCAATGAACATTTCCCAATGAGCACAGTTGCTGTTTGGAAGGCTGTGTGGCTGTGGTCATGTGTTCGTGTTCCTCTGTGAATGAATGGCTGCCTATTCTCCCACCTGGGATGCAAAATCTGCTGGTCCGCTAACAGATGTTTCCTTTTATATTTCTTCTTTGTTTTCTGGCAGTGAAAAAAAAAATAAAAGCTTACCATGAACAGAATTGTAAAAGTGGGGACCTTTTTAGCAGCCCTAGGGTACCAGTTACATAAATATTAGTAGCTGTCACATTTTTAACACGTGCTGAATGTCTCCATGGCAGGTGAAAGAGAGGCTACAGAAGATGGGGCCGTTCCAGCCAATGAACATTTTCCTCAGGCAGGAGATAGACAGAATGCAGAAGCTACTTAGCCTGGTCCGCAGCACCCTGACTGAGCTAAAACTTGCTATTGATGGCACCATCATCATGAATGAAGATCTAGGAGATGCACTGAATTGCATGTTTGATGCCAGAATTCCTGCTCGGTGGAAGAAAGTATGTTTAAGGCAGCTCTTATCCTACCTCATCAGTTTATTATTGTGAACAGTAGTGATTGGCGAGTGGAAAGCAGGCTAGCATGATTTACTTAAAAGGGCTCTTTTGTTGAGGGATCAATCCCCTTGTAGGCCTGTATTTTTAGCTTTTAGGTAGGGAAGGAGACTATTTAGCATCTCCCACATATCAGGCACTCTACGAAGCCATTTACATGCATTATTTCATTTAAATCTTTGCATTTTATTGCCCTCATTTTGCAGGTGAGAAACGTGAGATTAGAAGACACTAAGTCTTTTCCCAGATCACACACCTAAGAAGGCAGAAGACCAGAATTTAAAACCAAGCTTTTGAACTTAAAAGCCTGTGATGTTAGTTTTATAGAAGGAAGTGTTCCTAGACACACACACACACACACACACACACACACACACACTGCAAAAATCACACCAAAGAGAAGTATTTTTCATTGCTTTGTCTGTAGATATGAGAGTGTCTATACCTCCAGGTACAAAGATAAGGACTTACCAGTATGCTTCCTGGTCATGTGGTGGTATTTGTGCTAAATGACAGATATGCCTTTGACAAATACTTGTCTACTTGGAGAAGTAAAAGGAGTACCAAAGTATCTTTGTCCAGCAGTTCATGCATTGTGGGGAATTGTGAAGATCTGGGGTGTAGTAGGAGGACCTCGGAGGACAGACAGCTGGGGCTGGGCCAGGGAAAGCAGCATGTAGAGATGGGATTGGGTCATGTGGTGACTGGAGTCTTGGCCTTTCGAAGGCTATTCAGGTAAATGGGAAGGTGAGACATAACGGTTAGAACTGCCAGCCTCCTGGAAGAGACTCATTTAGCACTGAGACTCTGTTATCTCACCCAGGGCTTTAGAAACCAAGGTCAGCTTTGACCAGATTCCATCCTCTCCTTACCAATTCATTCCTAAAGCCAGCGAATTTTCTGTCTGGATTGACCTTTCTTGTTGCCAGTGACAGAGGGAGAACTTACCTGGTCACTAGCCATTGCAGGTTCATTCCCTACCCAACCAGCTCACTCAGCTTGGTCAGTACCTGGAAGGCTCTAGAACAGGGATCCTTGCCAGGGGGGACCCTCACATTAATGGTTCCCGTGCCCTCAGATTAAATGCAGTATAAATGCATCTCTTCTAGTTAACACATCCATAAAGATAGGATCAAATGAGTTACCTAATTTTAAAATTATGCTATTTTTTACAGGTTTTTATTCTATTCAACTTATCAGTATTTGAACCTCACTGTTTCTTGAAAAATAGGCAAATTAATTCTTGAATCTGAAATTCAAGCAGCATATCCACACAGGTTGATCACTGCATTTATTCATACATAAAGTATTCCAATTACAGTAAAATGTTACAAAATATGATTTGGAGATACCTACCCAGTACAGTTCCTGCTAGCACTTATGACATATCCATGCCAATTGTTTTTTTTTTTAAGATTTTATTTATTCATTCATGAGAGACACACAGAGGCAGAGACACAGGCAGAGGGAGAAGCAGGCTGCCTGCGGGGAGCCCGATGGGGGACTCGATTCTGGGTCTCTAGGATCACGACCTGGGCCGAAGGCTGACACTCAACTGCTGAGCCCCCCAGGCACCCCGTGCCAATTGTAATAATAGAAGTACCATGTGTGAAATCAGGCAGACTAATACAGGCAATGAGTGCAACTAATTTGTTTGTGGTAAAAGACCTGTGTTTCAATTTCTGCTCCTTCATCAGAGGAAATAAAAGTTCATTCTAAGAGACAAGAACTTCAGAAAATAACGGTTGTTTGCCTCATTAAAAATGAGAAGTGGAGAAAGGCTTCTATGATTTGTCATCCACAGAATATATTTTAAAGAGACCATAAGCACATTTGTGTAAAGAAAGACCTAGTTTTATAGTGTATCTATTAAAAATGTAACCTAAGGGAAAAAATGTGATCTAAGGAGAAATAGTTGAAACCTATGAAATTTAATTCTAATTAGCTGTTTTATTTTTTTAAATTAGCTGTTTTAATTGCTTTATAGAATTGGTAGTGTGTGTGTGTGTGTGTGTGTATATTATTTTATTTTTTTAAAAGATTTTACCTATTTATTCATGAGAGACCCAGAGAGAGAGAGAGAGAGAGAGAGAGAGGCAGAGACACAGGCAGAGGGAGAAGCAGGCTCCATGCAGGGAGCCCGATGTGGGACTCAATCCTGGGACTCCAGGATCACACCCTAAGCTGAAGGCAGATACCCAACCACTGAGCAACCCAGGAGTCCCAATAGTGGGTGTATTTGTATGTGGAAGGTGATCCTGTTGACATCAGACATTTTGACCGGCATACTGAGGGCGAGATTGATCTGGAATTCATGTGATGATTAGACGATTCTATTGTATCTTCATATCAGGAGGAGGAAGAATCATTTGAAAATTGAAATGTCAGAACCCAAGGGAAATTCATATTTTAGGGACTTTTTAAATTCTAAACATGAATATGGGATTTTGTAACTTATTTCTGTGAACATAGCTGGTTACACAACAGAAGTAAGCCTATATTAATTATTTCGATGAATGCATTTCAGGCATCATGGGTTTCAAGTACGTTGGGTTTCTGGTTTACTGAACTTCTAGAAAGAAACTGCCAGTTTACCTCTTGGGTTTTCAATGGCCGACCCCACTGCTTCTGGATGACAGGCTTCTTTAACCCCCAAGGATTTTTAACTGCAATGCGCCAGGTAATAGTTCTGATTTACACCTGTTGTATTATTATGATTTTCTTCTACAAGATTTTCTTCTATCAGTATAGTTTTTAAAGACTATAACAAGACAGAGAATGGCTGTCCTTTTTTGACACCAGCAGTTACATCGTCCTGAAAGTAAATCCAGCAACTTGTTCTCAGGCTGCTAGCTTGAATTTTAGAGCATTTATTTGTTATTTTTATACTTGGTATAACTTGATCTTTCTTTGTAGAGAACAGATGGTTAAATTAGGACATGGGTATTGTTTATGAGAGAATTTTTTTAACTACTTCCTCTGAATTAGGGTAATTTGGGATTACACTTTCATCACTTTCACACTCTTTATGTTAAGATGAGCCTGTAATCGCTCCCCTTGTCCTTTCCTCTTGTTTTTGTCCTGAGCAGGAAATAACTCGTGCCAACAAAGGCTGGGCCTTGGACAATATGATGCTTTGCAATGAAGTCACCAAGTGGATGAAGGATGACATTTCTGCCCCTCCCACAGAAGGTGTCTACGTCTATGGCTTGTATCTTGAAGGAGCTGGTTGGGACAAGAGGAACATGAAACTCATTGAATCCAAACCAAAAGTGCTGTTTGAGCTCATGCCTGTCATAAGGATTTATGCAGAAAACAACAGTAAGTTGTCTTGTGCATTCAGGGACGGCTGGCATTATCAGGTTGGATAATGTTATAAATACAAGATCTCATTATTTTTGTTATCATGTCATGAGGATTTTATTTTATCAGCCTTCACATTCACGCCCATGTTTAATGAGTGCTTGTTGACTGCTAGGCATGTTTTGAGGGTTAGCAGGGAGGCAATGGTTCTAGATCATTCTTGCCTATCTACTAAAGCAGGTAAAAAATATATGGATACTCATGAAACATTAGCTGATGAGATAAGAAGCAAGTGTTTGGAATAGTTAATAGATAGTGGGAAAGGGTGGTGGGTAGGAGTGGGAAGAAGTGATCAGGGGCTGGGTCTCAGGGGCAGAGCCTGGATGGGGCCCAGAAGGTTGGACAGGTGGTGGCAGGACTGCACAGGGCCTACAGGAGATGCCCACTCTACCATCTTGGAGATTTAAGCCAGGTTATGAAAGCCAGGTTGAATTCAGGGACATTTGGCTTAATCTAGCAACTAATGGTAAAATGCTGGATTCATATTTCAGCCTGTGAGCACAGTAGCATGTCCATGAAGCATACATACTATTCCACTTTGACAAAGTTCTATTTGACAAGTCTAAGAATATCTAAATGGGTTACCATTGTTGGCCTGTTCTGAAGGCTTTTACTATTACATTTCCCCGAGCTAATATCTCCTCTGTGATAACCAACTTTCAGCACATGTGGGACTTCCCTGTCCATCTCATTTAAAAAATTTTTTTAAATAAAAATTACATATACTTAAGGTATACAACATGATGATTTGATGTACATGTACATATATATGGTGAAATATTTGCTATAAGCCATGCACTCTGGAGGTGGCTGTGATGGTGGATCCCAAGGACTTCCTTGGAAGTACTGACTTGGTGACAGGAACACAATAGATTTTTTCTTTCAATAAGTAAGGAATAGACCATTTCCTCTTTGTTTTGTTTTTTAATATTTATTTATTTATTTATTTATTTATTTATTTATTTATTTATGATAGACATAGAGAGAGAAAGAGAGAGAGAGAGAGAGAGAGAGAGAAGCAGAGGAGGAGAGAGAAGCAGGCTCCATGCCGGGAGCCTGACTCGGGACTCGATCCCGGGACTCGATCCCGGTACTCCAGGATCGCGCCCTGGGCCAAAGGCAGGCGCCAAACCGCTGAGCCACCGAGGGATCCCCGCCATTTCCTCTTTGAAAGACAGCTTCTAGTATCCCTGTCTCTTAGATAAATAGCACATTTGGGAATATGGGTCAAGGGAAGAGAGTTTATAAACTATGAATATTTTTTAAGCAAATATTTTCTGGATGCCTGATACATGCAGCCACTATCTTAGGTACAAAGGACACAACGATGATGATGATGATGGGCAGATCATGCCCATAAGGGATTAGGGAGACTGGCAAGTAAACTAATAATTAAAATAGAATTTGATACATGGCCAGATAGAGATACACTCAGGATGCTCTGGGAGCTGAGAAGGAGTACATAACAATGCCTGCAAGGTTTGTGGAGATCGCTTTTGAGATGTGCTATGATGCTAAGAATGAGTGTGAGAGGAGCTGGAGATAGACTTTTCTTGGCAGAGGGAAGTAGCATGAGCTCACTCGGTCATTTGGTGAGTATGTGTCTGGTATTGACCATCTGCCATGCCACTCTGGTGCTGGGGATGCAGCAGTGAGGAAAGACCAGGCGAGTGCCCATTCTTGAGGATCCCGGTGTAAGGAGGGACGGGCAGCAAAAAAGAAGCAAATAGAGTTGGTCCTTGTTACTCATGGATTCTGTACTTAGGAATTCTAACCTTTGTCTGTAATTCCCGAATCCATGCTATGGCACAGTTCCTTGCAGGCATGCACAAAACAGCAAAAGATATGATTCACCCAACAGGCTGGTTCCCACTTGAGGTGCTTGAGGGGATACCCTGCTGCTTGCTTGACTCTTGTACTGTAAACAGGTGTCCTTTCTGTGGTCTATATAGGATTACATTTTTCACATTTTTGTACTGTTTGCTGTTTAAAGTGGCCTAAGTGCATGTGTCGAAGTGCTGTCTGGGGTTCCTCAGCACGAGAAGGCTGTGATGTGCCTTATGGAGAAAACATGTGTCTAACACAAGTTTCACTGAGGCCTGAGTTAAAGTGTCCTGAGTCAAATGTGAATGAATCAATGATATAGATTAAGGAGGAACCTTTTTTTTTTTTTTTTAGACGGTATCTTTAAACAAAAACACACCTACAATAATGTTATGTATTGAGGGATGGATGAAAATGTTGGGACCAGAGGCTTGTACAGACCAGAGGCTGTATTTCAAGCTTGAAATACAGGCTTGAAAACCTGCCCTGTATTTCAAAACCCTTGGGGCAGTGATTTGGTAGTTGCTAATTCAGTGTTCATAGAGACTTCGTATATGTTAGCCCCGTGATAATGAGAATTGACTGTAAATGAACATTTGGTTTCAGATCATTCTTTTCTATGGGGAAAACACACATGTGCTGTGCTAGAGAGTAGATAGTTTTCAGGGGTTTGGAAAGAGGCTCACTGAGAAGAGAATATTGACCTGAGATCCAGGTGACAGAAGGCAGCTCTGCTAATATCCAGGAGCAAAGGTGAGGATGCAGAGGCTTGAGGTAGCAATGGATATGCTGTGCTTGAAGGAAGAGGAGTCTATGGAGAGATGGGCATCAGGAAAGAAACAGGAAGGTGCCCCACACAGTTCTTAACACATAGTGTTACTCGGCAAACCCCAACTGAATCTGGTGGGATAAATGTGTCTGGCTAAGCCTAGGCAAGCAAGCTGCCTGGGGCTTCAGCTTTATTGGTTCTTAGGGTGCTGTGAAGACCTAGGGTGGTGGTTATTTTACAGCAATAATCATTAAGTGTTCTTTAAACCAAAATAATGTTTTAGAATTTTTGCTTTATCATATCATTGGGTCTAGTCAACATGTTGCAAAAAACATTTCCCTTATAAAGTAAAAGAAAAATCTTCCTCACATTTAGTTAGGTGTTACTTTTATGTATCTTGTACTAAATTGTAAAAATCCATTGCAACCTGACTTTGAGCATCTCAGCATGGTATTAATAAAATAATAATTTTATAATATAGGCCGTTCTTTATTATTTAAGAACACATTTTATAGAAAAACTGTACTCACCCTGCTGGGAATTAGCAATGATGCTCATTAGCAGCAGATTAAGGGAGAAAATAAAATAAGCAAAGGAAAAAGTGACTAATTTCAAAGGACTGAAAAGAAAACTTTCATTCTTTTGTATCTTTTTTGGGGGGAGGGTTTCAATAGCACTTAGTGGAAACTTGTTTTGCCAAATAGATTTGTTGTCAGAGGAGTGTTTTATTAGTGATGAAAAGCTAAAATTCCATTGCTCTTTTCATACCATAAATCTAATTTTCATTTAATTTTAAAAAATGAATAGGGCTCTAATTGAGCTAAAGGGGTGTAGCATCACTAATGACCAAAGGGCAATCCCCAAAGTACAATGTTTTAAAGGTAAAATTCTTATAGTAAGTTGTTTTTATGTTAACATGAAGGGTAACTTTTAGTTTACCCTTTTTATGAATTATTTATTAAATTAAATTATGAATATTATTTTAGTTTAAATAATTCATCATTGTATTTTCCATATAAAACCAGTTTGTTTTAAAAAAAGAAGTCTAGATATTTATTTTATTTTATTTTACTTATTTATTTATTTATTTTTAAGGATTTTATTTATTTATTCATGAGAGAGACAGAGAGAGGGAGAGGCAGAGACACAGGCGGAGGGAGAAGCAGGCTCCCTGCAGGGAGCCTGATGTGGGACTCGATCCCAGGACTCCAGGATCACAACCTGAGCCAAAGGCAGATGCTTTAACCGCTGAGCCACCCAGGCATCCCTAGATATTTATTTTAACTCTAAAAATTGGATAATGTGTCCCTAGATTCTTAGGACATCATAAGAAAGTCACCCAAATAGTATGGAATTCACCCAAAGGGCAAAGCCTCCCACATCAACTTTAGCTTTCCTACTCTCAAAGGCAGTTGAAAAGAGGTGACATAGGAAAGATATGTCTCCTTATAGATTACTGTATAGGTAGGGTGGTGCTTCTACATGGACTTCAGTACTATAGCCAATGTGATGGGAAAATGGGGATTGGAACATTTGGAGGAACGAAGCAAGATTTATATGTACCTTTGGGCACTCAGTACGGTGAGAAGGATCTCAGGCTCTGTGCAGCTAATGAGGAGAAAAAGTGTTTCTAAGAATGCCCTATGACCCACCCTGATGCAACACTGTGCAGATGTGGGTTGGGGGTGAGAATAGCCCTATGCTGTGACCAGGAGGTAGAGGCCTCCTGACTTTTGAGCCCCTTGAAATTTAATCCACCTTCAGTTTGTAAACCTGGGACTCCTTTAAAGTCATGGGGAACGTGAAACTGGGGGGTTTGTTTCAGGAAAAAGGTAAAGGTGCATATATATTTGTGCACGCGTATGTGTATGCATGTGTGTGTACGGAGAGAGAGAGAAGAAATGTAATACATCTATTGTGTCTATTGCATTTCAAGGGTTATGCTATGCCAGTCATTCACATATATTAATTTGTTTAATCTTTACAACAACTCTGTAGGATATATCATCCCTATTTTTGGGTGGGGAGATTAAGGTGTAGAGATGTATGAAATTTGCCTATGATTTCCAGCTACCAAGACTGTTATCAGAATGTGGGATGAATGCAAACCTCTGAGAATTCCTATGGTTAGTGTTCTACTTAAGACTATGCATTTAGTGAGTCTCTGGGGAGTCTGAGATGAAGCCTCAAAACAAAGCCTAAATTAAAAATGAGGATAGCTTCTTTGCATTTCGAAGTCATGAGTTTATTTTTCTCAGATACTTGGTGAAGGAGACACAGACTCTGCCCTATTTGGATGAGAGTGCTTATTCCCTGTGGCCTCCTCTGCATTCTGCAGGCTTGCTGGTCACCTCTCCTGCCAGATGGTGGGGTGGGGGTGGGTGACCATGTGTTTAGGTAAAAGACCAGGAACCTGGATATTTGAGTTGCACTTCTGGTTTTATCACTAAAGTAATTAGTCATGTGGCTTTAGAGGAGTCTCAAATATGCTATGACTTGAAGTCAGTCATCTAGTTATCTCCACTACATTTTAACATCCCCCTGCAAAGACATAGAGGCACACACACATTTACATTCTGACTATTGATGAGATTAAGGATCATAGGCTCTTGACTCATTCTGGCCAGGTTTGATTCTTATCACCTACATAACAAGCTCACCTTGTTATTTTCGTTTTCTCACCTGCAAAATGGATTTAATAATGGTACCCATCCCATAGGATTGTGAAGAGCATTAAGCCGACAGTGTCTAACATATCATACAATCATACAATAAATCAATTGCTATTATTAATATATTCACTCACATGTTTGTTGAAGGATTAAAAGAAATACATGAGTGCACCATTTAATCACTTAAATGTTTTTTGCAAAGAGGAGTTAAATTAAAAGGATGATTTAAAGGTTATATAGGGAATCTCTATGTAACTAGATTATTTTGGATATTGGAAAGAACATCTGGTGTAATGATATACTAGAACTTGGATGAAAAATGTAGGCTAGAGAGGGAAGTGAAAGAGTCAGAAAATGAAACTCCCTTAAGGTGTTTTATTCAAGCTTTTCAGATCCTAAAGCATAGAGTTCACCAATTTAGACAGCTTCTTGTCTCTGCTCCTCCTTCTGGGACCCTAAGGCTTTAAATATGTTTAGCTGATTAGCTTTACCTACCTAGCATGTTTGGTTTTATCTTCAAATTTCTTTGTCTAACTAGGGCTAATGGTTTTGAATCATCTGTTTATGTGGTTATTTAGCGTCTGTCAGCACTTTGACTATGAAATGGTATGTTCAGTGGCTTCTAATCCTACTGCAGAAGTTTGCTGCGTGCTGTGATTTGGCATGGGCACCTTTGGTTCTACAGCAATTACAAATGAATAAAATTGGATAAATATATCTGAGAGTTGTTTTTTACCTGCTTATTGAAAAGAATGCTATTTTTACCCCCAATTCATCTTTTCTTTTGGAATTAAAATCCAAGTGGTCAAATGCTTCTTGAGGTGTAATTATTATAATTACATCTATTAATTATTGCATACATATTATAATTACATTTGCACCAAATGTGAGACTACAATGGGTTACTTCAAGATTTAGGATGTTAGTCAAACTTGCATCAAGAAGAACAATATTTAACATTTATTATATATTTACAGATCCCAGGATTATTTAATTAGATCAGTCAGAATGTTCATATTAACTACACTCCATGAATGCACTGCCTAATAATTATTACTAATGATATTCCCATGGTAATTTAAAAAATAACACCTAGACTTAAAAATTAGATGTCACAAAAAAATTAGGTGTTAATTTAATTTCAATTGGTTCTAATGATTAATTTCGTGGGATTAAGTGAACATATAGTTCTAAAGTACTGTAAACTATGTATGAGTCTATTTTAGAATAGGGTTCCCTGACCTTGATATTATTGGTATTTTTGGCCAAATGTCCTCTGTTGGGAGGGGCTGTCCTGTGCATTATAGCATGTTGGCAGCATCTCTGGACTCTACCCACTAGATGCCAGTAGCAGTCTCACTGTTGTGGTAAACCACAAAAGTCTCTAGATAGTCGCAAATGTCCCCCAAGAGTAAAATGATCCTTGGTTAAGAACCACTGCTTTAGAATATTTGCTTTATATTGAAACTTAATGTATAACATCATCATATTCAAGTGTTTAACTTCTTCCAATAAAATGAATCACAGTGGAGATATAAAAACACATGGCAGAGCAGATAGGAGATTTTATTGGGTCAAAAAATGAGATCTTAACTTTCGAAGGTGGCTTGCTTTTGGAATTTGAAGGAAAAAGATGGATTCTTGAGCCAAGTTAGTTTTGGGAAATAATTTCAGCACTATGTCAACACTGCATGTAGAGAATTGAGAGTTGCTGTTTCCATGTTTCAGTGTCCACACATGTCACACGAGTTCACCGAAGCAAAGTTCTCCTCTTAGTTAAATGTGCTTTTGTCTGAATGTTTATGTGGCGGTCATTTATAATATTGGTCTTGTAGGGGAGTGCAAGGATGGGTGCAGACCCCATGTTTGTGCTGAGATAATTTACAACTGGGAGAGAAGAGATAATGTACTGCTTCCTGCGCCAGATACTAGGAGATGTGCAGATAAACTGCGCAGGTGGTGTAGATTGAATGAGAAACTGAGGAAGCTGAACCTCCAAGCTACTCAATGCAGAGGCTTCTTCCAAAGCCTAATTTAGTATGTGTAAATTTTTATTCTTTTTCTTGAAGCCCTTTGCCCCTCTGCCTTGTATAAGGACCCCCAAGACCTGGATTCATCCCTGACCATGGGGTTTCCAAAACTGGAGAGAAAGTGAGCCTTTGGTAGGGATGAATGCATTAGAAAGGGTCTTTGATAGATGAACATACAGAGGTTGCCTTTTGTTGCATATATAGTTTTGGGAACTCCATGTATTGATCTACTCCAAAAAGGTTGATTGCGTCTCAGGGAGCTGAACTGTGTCATGGCTCTCTGCTTCCCAGCTACTTCTCTTCCTCTGCACACATGGATAACTTAACCACCCCTGATAGGGATAGGCAATGTCCTCTGTCCTGTGATTTCAAATGTGGTTTAGACTATGGTACAGAGGGTTGAAGGCAGGATTTTGAAATCACAATCCTAATATGCTGAAATAATAGTGGTGAGCATTGGTGCTGGACATTAAAAGTGACAGATGCCTTGTGCCAAAGGCAAGCGATGAGAGAAAAATGGAGAGGGTGTGCATGCACAAGGTTTGGTGGGAAGTAAAGGAGAAAGGGTGGAGGGGCCATATTGAATTGATGGGTGGAAAGGAAGCAGTGGGAAGTTCATAGTCATTTCACATGGGCAGGGGTTACTCTCAAGGACATGGGACAAGAGGCCAATGGGATGAACCTGAAGATGCCTGGTTGTTTGTCACTTCCTGGAAACCTGCAGGTGTGTCTTCTTCACATCTAGAGACTGACTTACCTCAGGAAGAATTTCTCTCATTCTAGCCAAACTTTGGAATGATCTTTAGAATGCACAAATTTGACTCTGCTCTCTGTTTGGGCTGCTTAATTTAGAAATTCACCAAATTTTTTTTATGAATTTTTTTGTAGCTTTAAGAGATTCTCGGTTTTATTCCTGCCCCATTTACAAGAAGCCAGTCCGAACGGACTTGAACTACATCGCCGCCGTGGACCTCAGGACGACCCAGCTCCCGGAACACTGGGTGCTCCGTGGGGTTGCCCTTCTCTGTGATATCAAGTAACATGGGATGTGTTCCCTACCCAAAACCTCAGAAAATGCAGGATCCAAATTACCCTAACCTTTATTTGTCTATGAGTGCTCAACAATGAATGTATAATCAGATCATGCGGTGAATGAGCTCTGTAGGTTTTCCCTACTCTTTAGTTGGATGCTTAATTACATATAACCTGCTTTATCCTTAATGACCAATCACTGTGTTTGTTGAAAAGTTATTTGATGATTTAAAAGCAAATTTTACAACTTCCTAATGAAGTGTGGCCCTCAAATCCACAGTAATGCCTTCAGCTCTAAAGACTGAGTAGGTCAAGCAGACATTTCCTTCAAAGGATTATTTTTCTGCTAATGTGGTTCTGGTGACAACCCTGTTCTCTACAGTAACATGGCAGGTTTGTGCTGATTTTGCTTCTATGGCCTTTTGCATTTAGGTCAGATTTGTTTTCATGGCTCAAGCAGCCCTTGGGAAGACCTTTTAAAAAATGGAAGGAAACAGAAGAATGGGCTAAAAATGTGAATAGATAGACAATTCATGTGATCCTATAGAATAAACATGTGGAATAATGTTCAACCCCACTGATAATTAAGAAAGAGATACTGATATTTTTTATAATAAAAAATTGAAACTTAAAGTGAATTTTGATGAGGTCTTTATGAAAGTGATATGCTTTTAGAGTCCTAGAGTGATGGAAATAACCCATCCTTTTTGTAAAATAGTTAAATATCCAAACACAGAAAGAGCCATAAAAATATTCACATGCTTCGATCCTTATCTTCTCTCCTGGAAATCTATACCAAGAGAACAATTTAAAAAGCTGAAATAATTTATATATCAAAATGTATTTAATAACAGAAAACAGTGGGAGTGCTTTACATGTTCAATACTAAGTCTATATACGTAAGGAAGTTAGAGGATGTGAGGCAGCTGTGAAAAACAGGATCGAAGCTTTCTTAACATGGAAACAGTAAACACGTTGTACTATGAAGTGAAAGATATACCTCAGAAAATATCAGGTTGACTTGAAAGGGTGTAATAATCGGAATAACAGGCAAAGAATAGAAGTCAGATGGTGTGGGGGAGGCCACATGAGCTTTTATCAATGAAGAAAATACTGTATGTGGAATTTTTCACATATTTTTATTGTAAATCCTGGTTATAAATTATGAACTGCTTCATCTATAACTTATTGAATGAAAAGCTTGGTCAGCATTAAATTAGAATTGGGGTCTACAAACATTTGCTTAACTTCGTGTCTGCCTAACTTCGTGTTTCTGGTGATAAAGCATTTTCTAGGAAGGGCTGCAAGGAGACAGGTGTGGGTCTTTCTCACTAAACTTTTCTCTATGACAAGAATCATTTTAGGGATCCCTGGGTGGCGCAGTGGTTTGGCGCCTGCCTTTGGCCCAGGGCGCGATCCTGGAGACCCGGGATCGAATCCCACGTCGGGCTCCGGGTGCGTGGAGCCTGCTTCTCCCTCTGCCTGTGTCTCTGCCTCATTCTCTCTCTCTCTCTGTGACTATCACAAATAAATAAAAATTTAAAAAAAAAAGAATCATTTTATGTTAATTGTGGTCAGAGCTGGGACTGAGGGCTTCATGTGACACCTACTAGTCTTGGACAAGACTGTTTTCATTTGAGCAGCTTCTTTTGGTCTGAATTAACATATATCAGTTGATTTTGTGAATTATGCTAAAACAATCATTTTATTTTGAAGAACAAATAATGAAAATGTAGAAATGATGTGAATTAATAAAAAGTTGTCAATGAATGTCTGAATTGTAACTGCTATTTCTTTGCCAGGGGGCAAGTGCCATTGAGTATCCAAAAATAAGCCTTCAAAACTAGGTTTCTTATCAAGTTATTTGAAAATGTCTAATTTATCTACTTTTGTGAAATATCCTGTTGGTGTATATGTACAAAAGGACACCATGGAAACAACTAGAAATTTTTAGGGACTGATTCAATGAGAAATGTCACTGAAGGAGTGAAGAGCCAGTGAAGCACCTTTCTACCTCACATCCATCTCTTACCCTGCAGCTCCCACCTATGGAAAGATTCTCAGCTTCTACTGAATCAGGAAGTGGGGCAAGAGAGGACCAACTTATTGATTCTTCCTGGTGATGGGGATAGTTGCCCACTGCTTGGCTGAGGAGGAAACAACACCCAGTGTCCTGGTACCATTGCAGAGTCTTTGTTATCATCTCAACATTGATCTACTTAGAAAATTAGTTAAGTGTGTCTGACTCCTGTGTGTCAGGCACTCTGGTGCAAGCAGTGGTGGAATGATGGTGAGAAAAATGCTCACATTCCCCGATTCACGGACTTTGCTTAAGAGGAGTAGACACAGAAAATAAGTGACTATTCAGGTATGTAACTTTATTTGATCTTAGTGTATGAATGTATTATATGACACGAGTGTGAGATACGTAGGAGGTATGAAGATGGGGAGTGTAGTGTTACAAAGGAAACTGCTGGATGCGAGGAGAGAGAAGCATGAAGGAGACCACAGCCATTCAGGTGTCATGGATTAGTAGGCAGAAGCCACACGACAGCGTCCCCATTTATTTTTAATGAAGGACACAAAGCATAACAACAGCAAGGAGCTCCCCTGAGCCATAGCAGCTGCTGTCTGGCTCTTCCTGGTCCCCTGCGTTAAGCTGCCAGTGGCTCATTCTATGCATGTATAAAGTCCTTCCAGAATTGAGACAAAGAACTCCCACTTTGCCACATTAGAACTGTCCTGTTATACATGGGGCTTTACATCACCTTTCCACTTATCTCCATTTTATTTGAGCTTCTCTTTAAGGGAATGTTGACAAGGATCGTACCAATTCAGCATCAGTGAGGCCAGGTCCCCATCTGTGGATGGCAAAGCTATGGCCCAGGTGTTCTTAAGCAACCTCTCAATCATGGATACTCTTTCTCTGCAGAGACCTAATTTGGGCCGTAAGGAAGGGCAGCTCTGTAGAGGTGACCTCTAAATTTAGATCTGAAGGACAAGGAAAACATCTCAGACCTGCATGGACTGGGGAGACTTCTCTTGCTCCCTCATGAGAGGAAGTGAGCCCAGTAAGGGTGACAAGAAACCCAGCCTGGAGTGAAAGGCATGAGAAGGGCTGCTTCCTAATGGAATTTCAAACTTTGCTTGACTGCTGCCAGCTACAGACTAGTGGCCAATGGAAATCATGTGTTTCTAAGTCACTGGAGTTAGAAGTATTTCCTAATGTTAAATGCTATTTGTGATGGAAAAGTCTTGTAAAGAGTTTGACATTAGGAGACAGGATGAGGCAAACCACAGATGGTAAGTGGCTTGCAGGATTCTCCAATATAGACAAAAGGCACAGCCATATCTTTACCAGTATACATATTTGTTCAAGGTGTAGAATTATAAAAAAAAATAGGTATGTTAACATATACTGATAATGTAGCTTATGCATTTGTAGTTGTAGTTTACACAAACAGCATTAGTAATGATGAAAGTAATAAAATATATACATGAGCAGTTTTCTCTTAAAGATATAATTTCCCCTCGCAACCCCAAATCTGCAACATATTTTTTTCCTGTGTCAGGCCTCAGTGAGGTGCATAACTATTTTTAAATTTTAAATACTTTTCTCTTGCAAGTACTCAGAGTGATTGTTAAGAATTATATTGTGTGACTGAAGACTGTTGATGAGTAGCCCCCAACAATCCATCAAAAGAATTCCTCTTAAGGGTAAACAAATGGTGTACATGTATTTAAAATATGGTCCTCAAGATTGGATAAATGCTTTGGAAGACCAATAAGCAAATCAGTAGATGATGAAAACATGAGGAAATATAGTAGTTTTGGCTTATAATTTTTGTAGCATTTTGTCATAGTAATTAAAAAAAAAACGTATTTAAATTCAATTTGCCAACATACACCCAGTTCTCATCACATCATGTGCCCTCCTTAGTGCCCATCACCCAGTTACCCCATCTCCCCACCCACCTCCCCTTCCACAACCTTTTGTTTGTTTCCCAAAGTCAGGAGTCTCTCATGATTTGTCTTCCTCTCTAATTTTTCCCCACTCAGTTCTCCCCCTTCGCCTATTGTCACTTTCATTATTTCTTATATTCCACATGTGAGTGAAACCATATGATGATTGCCCTTCTCCGACTGACTTACTTCACTCAGCATAATACCCTCCAGCTCCATCCACGTCGATATAAATGGTAGGTATGCATCTTTCTGATGGCTGAGTAATATTCCATTGCATTTATTTATTTATTTATTTATTTATTTATTTATTTTTCTTTTTTTCTTTTCCTTTTTTTTTCCATTGTATTTATAGACCACATCTTCTTTATTCATTCATCTGTCAAAAGCTTGGCTCTTTCCATAGTTTGGCTGTTGTGGACATTGCTGCTATGAACATTGGGGTGCAGGTGTCCCAGTGTTTCCCTACATCTGTATCTTTGGTGTAAATACCCAGTAGTACAATTGCTGGGTTGTAGTTGTACTAATTTTTGAAGTTTATGCATCCTGGGCTATTGACTGACATCTGTACCCAACATATGCATTTTAAGAGTCCACACATACCTACCTCCACAGTGAAAAATAGGAGAGAACTCAATGGTCAGCTTTAGAATTAGAGATGAGGTTGGCTAAGGCCCTGAATCCATGAACACATTCTCACTTATTGTAAATTGTGAGTGTCATTCTGTGTTGCACTTGAAATACAATGAACCTGATTGATGTAAGAGCAGAATGTGTTGCTGGCTCAATCTGCACCCGAGGGGCTTTCCTGGTTCTGTTCTTCAGCCTGGAAAAACATACAGCAGAGCAGCCTGATAGACAGTATTTATGGGTTGGATCCTACTCTCATTTGGATGAGAAGAAATGAAAATATAGAGATTTGGTGGGAAGGAAGGAATCTGAGGGTGAGAAGAAGTATCCTGAGTGGGGTGGGGTGATGAATAAGAAGGAGGGTCAGATTTCTTTTCAGACACTGTTAGAATGCAATTATTAGCTGTAATTCTGGTGATCAAGACGAGGGATGAGTAAAAGAGCCTTTAAAAAATAGCTTTTTTACCCCCTGGATTTCAAAGTTTTCATTACAAAATATCAATGATATTATGATCTAGCATTATAATTTCAGTGCCTTAAAGGGTAGATCTGAGATTTTATAAAAGTTCTATCAGCTCCTACCTCTTAGCAACACTCATCAAACCACTGTGTGAATTTGGCTAATGAGTCTTCTTCCTATGCCTTCTTTGTATCTTCTTTGATATAGGGCTCCATTTAGTTTCCCAAGGCTCTGGATTTATAGGCAAGCTTAATTGTTTCCAGGTTTGAGTTTATATTGGGTGCGTACAGGGCCAAGATTGGGAGCCTTGTTCTGTCTTTAATTTGCATGCCAAATGCCATTTTTCATTGGGCTGTACATTATTGCTCCTTGCTGTGTAACATGTGGGTAGAGCAAAGACATATTGTGCAGCACCATGCTCTGCCCCTGCTCTGGTAAGGTTTTATGATTACTGTTAATACCTTTCTTCGTGTATTTCTTCACTCAGGCTAATATGCATAACATTCGTATTAAATGTAATCACAAAGAGAGTTGCCTGGAAAGCCAATTAAGTTTTCCCCATGACTTGTGCAGGAGTCGATTTTAATAAGGCCACATACCATGTTCATGAGTACTTGAGAAGAGAGAAAGATTAAATGTGATGAAGGACGCCCAACCAAGAGTCTACCTGGAAAGTCACAGAATGGAGAGATTTGTAAAGGATTAAGAAGCAAAGCCTGGGATCCCTGGGTGGTGCAGCGGTTTGGCGCCTGCCTTTGGCCCAGGGCGCGATCCTGGAGACCCGGGATCAAATCCCACATCGGGCTCCCGGAGCATGGAGCCTGCTTCTCCCTCTGCCTGTGTCTCTGCCTCTCTCTCTTTCTCTCTCTGTGACTATCATAAATAAATAAAAATTAAAAAAGAAAAAAAAGAAGCAAAGCCTGTGCTCTGGCTGATAGTGAGCACTCCCCTTTAGTGTGGACGCAGTTTAAAATTCATTCTGTGGAGCCTCCTCCTTGCTCCACTGAGTCTGCTGTGATGTATCCATTTATAACTTATTTGTGCAAATACTTAAAGCAAATCCCTGGAAGACCTCTGGAAAAAGAGCTTATAAAATATTTTAGTGTTCTATCATTTGAAAAGTGATCATTTGCATGCCCCACTGAAACTTGTTTTGCTATTCTAGCAAATAGTGAAATATGAGCTACCCTTGGAGGACCGCTTACATTTAGATAGAGACCTAGACTTATAGAGACCTTTGCATGCGATACATCACAGGCCTGGACTGTTCTTTTCTCCTTCAGGAAACACAGCCAAAGTTTTCATGGAAACATCTTTAAAATGTGGGGCATGGTTGAACCTCCAGATAGTACAGGTTGTCTTTCAAATTTAATCCCATGTTAAAAGGACAACTGCATCTCATGCATGAGACCATGACAGAAGCGGGAGGTTCAAACCTATCCTGACCTAATTCAATAGGATTATTATTACTACTATTTTGTTTTAAAATGAAAAGTTCAGGAATGTCAAAAATAAATGGCACCTCGGGATGACAGGTGTAAACCTGGAATCTCCTGGCCTGATCAGTCACTCCATTTGGTCATATTACTTGGGCTCCAACCAGCTCACTAAAGGCTCTGTTAACTTTGAGCATCTTTATACATAGTAATAACACAGAGCCTAGTCTGTGATGAAACATTCATGGGAAGAAGTCAGAGTTCGAAGTGAGGATCCTAATACCCACACCTCCACATCAAGGCCTTACTTCCACCCCTGCACAGCAGAAGGTTCTAGTTTTCCCACCTTTACCATCTACTTGCCCAGTTCAGATCACCTTGTAGTAGCTGTCATCCTCTGGGGCATAATAGGAATAGGAGTGTGAATAACTAGCTTCTGGAGATCCTGCCTGGAAAATTTCTTCTCTGAGAAATTCCCTGTCCCCAGCTGGCTGCCTGGGCTCGTTCGTTCTTTCTTTCTTTCTTTCTTTCTTTCTTTCTTTCTTTCTTTCTTTCTTTCTTTCTTTCTTTCTTTCTTTTCTTCTTTCTTTCTTCTCTTCCTTCTCTCCTTCCTTCCTTCCTTCCTTCCTTCCTTCCTTCCTTCCTTCCTTCCTTCTTTCTTTCTTTCTTCTTTATTCTTTTCTTTCTTTCTTTTTTTCTTTTTTTTTTAAGTTTCAAGGGTAGAATTTAATGATTCATCAGTTGCACATCACACCCACTGCTCATTCCATTACATACCCTCCTAAATGCCCTTTCCCTAGTTATCCTCTCCCCCCACCTCCCCTCCAGTAACCCACAGTTTGTTTTCTAGAGTTAAGGATCTCTTATGGTTTGTCTCTCTCTCTATTTTTAACTTTTTGAGGCCCCTCCATACTCTTTGCCAGAGTGGCTGCACCCATTTGCATTCCCACCAACAGTGCATGGGGGTTCTTTTTTCTCCACATCTTCGCCAACACTTGTTGTTTCTTGTGTTTTTTATTTTAGCCATCCTGACAGGTGTGGGTGACATCTCATTGTGGTTTTGATTTGCATTTCCCTGATGATGAGTGATGTTGAGCATCTTTCCATGTGTCGGCCATCTGTATCTGGGGCAAGGGTTGTTAACCAAGGGTAACTTGGGTCCCCCATGGGGCGTTTGGTGAAGTCTGGAGACATTTTGGTTGTTACCATTGGTGGATGGGTGCTGCCGACATCTGGGAGGTAGAGGCCAGGGATTCTACTGAACATCGTAAAATGCACAGGACAGGGGCACATTCTTTCTTGACCACCACTCTGATGCCTGGAAGATATCAGGGTGACCAGAGAAAGAGGAGCATTTGGAGCCCACAGATTGGTTCAGACCCACAGATTGAATCTACCACTTATTAGCTGGATAAATTTGGTGGAGTTGATTAGCATTTCTGAGGTAGTGTTTCCCCATCTGCAAAATGGGTACACAGTAGCTTCCATGCTGTAGGTCGTAGGGGCTGTTGCAAGGGACAATAGTGACAGACAACCAGAAAGTGCCCAGGACAGGAATGCTCAGCAAAGAAGATTTCCTCTCCCCTACCTGTTACAGGTCAATTTGCATAAGGAGGAGTGGGGCAGGCTGCTGCTTCCTGGCCTGAGTACATTCTAAGGTGGTGATCCTGATGGTCAGCAGGTGCCATCCTTCTACATAAGCCAATAAGCCCAACTTTAACTCCATCAATGCCATTTCCTCCTTGTTTTCAACTTAAAAGGGAACTGATTTCCTTAATCCGTATTGTTTTGCTGTGCATGTGTTTGTAGGTAAATCCAAAGCAAAGCTTTGTAATCTCTACAATTTCTCTCCGCATGGTGTGTCATAAGTATACAAAGTGTGTGTATACTATTGTGCCATTAAATGCTGATGTCTGATGCTGTTACGCTGTAGTCAACGATACTACTCTTTCTTTGTGCTTGTCTGGACTAGTGCGACAGATTCTTTTTTTCATTTACCAACTGTGGTGAAATGACAAAATGGAGAAGTAAAATGAACAACAGATACTGGGTTGCAATCAAAGTTATTAGTTTTGTGTATTTTTTAAAAGACCGTAATTTGCGGGGTGCCTGGGAGGCTCAGTCAGTTGAGCATCTGACTCTTGATTTTGGCTCAGGTCATGATCTCAGGGTGGTGATATTGAGCCCCCACATCAGGCTCTGCGCTGGGTGTGGAGCCTGCTTAATGATCCTCTCTCTCCTTCTGCCTCTCCCGCCTCTCATGCACATTGATGCACATGCATTTTCTCTCTCTCAAAAAAACCTCCAAAACTCTTAATTTGTTAAAATAAAGATTTTTTTTAACCCTGGCTGTACATTAGAGTCATTTGGGGACCTTTAAAAAACTGTAGCTACCAGGGCTTCGCTACAGTCTAATAAAATCAAAATATCTAGGGGAAGGGCCAGGGCCTCCCATTAAAGCAGCGTGGAACCAGAATGACTACTTGAAAGTGTAAATGACTACAGACTATTGATGCTCATCAATAAAGCAATGGGGAAACCTGTATTTGTGGTTCGAACAGCTTAGAGCAATTACCTAACTAGAGAGTTGTGATGATTAAAAGTACCTTTAAAACATGATTTTAGAATGTTTCTCATACTTTTAAATGTTTTTCATATTAATACTTTTAGTCTCCAACTTTCAAATCTTTATTATAAAACATTTTTGCTAAATTCTGTATCCTCTATGAACCCATGAGGCAAAAAAGATTCTTTTCTAAAGAATTTTAAAAATTGTAATTATTTGGCTAAATTGTTATAGGTTCGTTGAATTGTTTTATCTTATTTGTATTTACATTGAACAGTTTGTGGAATAATATAGATTTTAATTGTTTTTCAGCTTCGCTGAGGAGTAATTGGTGATTAAAAATTATATATATTCAAGGAGTAAAACTTAATGAGTTATTTGTACACATTGTGACACAGTCACAATCAGGTTAATCAATGTATCCATCACCTCACAGAGTTAGCATTTTTTCATGCCTTGTGCTGAGAACTGCTATGAAAATACACTACCTGAGCATTTATTCTCTATTGGAAGCGTGGCCTGATGCTCTCTATCAGTGTTCTTAGGGTTTAAAATGCACTAAAACCATGTGGGGATCTTGTTATAAATGCAGTTTTTAACCAGCAGGGCTGGGGCCTGAGGCTCTGCATCTAGCAAGCTCCCAGACGGTACCAGTGCTGCTGACATGATACCACACATTTCTTGATGGATTCTGATGGATTCTTACATACATGGTTAGGATCACTGTGTCCTCACGGTGAGTTGACACCTTCATTATTATGTAATATTTCTCTTTACTGTGGGTAATATTCCTTCTTCTGATGTTTCTTTGATATTAATATTCCCATTCCAGATTTCTTTTGATTGTGTTTTTCTATCCTTCTATTTTCTTTCTTTTTGTCTTATCTTGCCTTTATTTTTAAAGTGAGCTTCTTATATAATTCAGTCTTTTTTTTTTTTTTTTTGGTTTTGTTCTTTTATTTTTTTTTATTTTTTTTATTTTTTTTTTGGTTTTGTTCTTTTAGAGGAAGGGAGAGAGTATGTGCAAAAGTGGGCAGGGGAGGGGCAGAAAGAGAGAATTTTCTTTGTAAAGATTTTATTTATTTATTTATTTATTTATTTATTTATTTATTTATTTATTTTAGAAAGAGAGAGAAAGTGAGTGAGGGAAAGTAGCAGAGGGGGAGGGAGAGAGAGGAGGAAAGAATCTCAAGCAGACTCTGTGATAAGTGCAGAGCCTGCTCTGGCTGGATCTCATGACCCTGAGATGACAACCTGAACCAAAAATCAAGAGTTGGAGGCTTAGCCAATTCAGCCACCCGGAAGCCCCTAATTCAATCTTCTTTTTATTATTTTTATTTTTTAAAACACTTTTATTTACCCATGAGAAAGAGAGAGAGCCAGCATGTGAGAGAGCACAAGCAGGGGAAGGGACAGAGGGGCAGGGGGAGGGAGAAACAGACTTCCTGCTGAGGAAGGAGCCCTTTGTGGGACCCCATCCCAGGACCCTGGGATCATGACCTGAGCGAGGCAGACACTTAACTGACTGAGCCACCCAGGTGCCCCAATCTTCTTTTTAGTATAATCAGATAACCTCTTTTAATTGGGGTGTACTGACCATTTATATTTCATGTAATTATTGATATGGTTTGATTAAAACCTACCATCTTACTACTTGCTTTCTACTTATTCCATCTCTCTTTTTTCTGTCTGCTTTTGTATTGAGTATTGTTTAGGATCCCATTTTATCTCTAATATTGGCTTATTAGTTCAAGGTCATTTGGTTTTTTCTCTTGGTTTGGAGGATTTCTGGAGTGACCAATGCCCAGTTGGCCTTACTGTTTCTGGAGTTTGAAGGAAATATTGTGCAGGCTTCTTCCTGACTCTGGGCCTCTGGATCTCCCTTTTCATAGACTGCTTATTTAGAAAACTTGTAATTATAAGTCCTATCTCTGCCCCTTTGAGATATCAGTCTTTCTCAAGGACCTGGGAGCCATCCCTTTGAAACACGACCCTCAAGAAAAGTAGGGTCTCTGTGGGAAGGTGGGAGTGTAACTTCAACAGGCAACAATTGGCAAACTCATATGGCCCAAGTACATTGATGAGCCATTCTCAGTGTCCTCCAGGACTTTTCCATTGGCTCACCCCAGTGTTTAAAAATCCGCCTGCCTTTTGTTCCAATGGAGTTGAATTCAATCTCTTTCCCCTATTGCTGTAGCCTTGAAAAAGTCTTCCTTGCTGTTTTTAACAAGTGTGTAGTGCAGTTCTTCTTAGAGAAGAATTTACAAAATATATTTTTGCTTATCACGGTCTGCTTTTAAATTACATTATTTGTGTGTAAGAACCATATGGTCCCTCCCTTCCATCCTTTCTTGTTACCCATTTCACTTTTACTGGTGTTAGAGGCTCCATCATTCATTGTAACTCTTTTTGTCTTAGCTGTGTTTTAGAATGATTAAAACCAGAAATATCTTTTTATGTTTACCTTTTCCATTGTCTCACTCTTCTTTCTATAGATCTAAGTTTGCCATCTGCCTTCTTTTGCTTGATGAACATCTTTGAGGACTTTTTGAAGAACATTTCTGCTGGTATATTCGAGCATTTATTGTCCAGAAAAATCCCTATTTCACCTATTTTTTTTTCATCGTGTATAGAATTCTGGGTTGTTGGGTTTTTCTTTAAAACTCCTTTTTATATATGGTTAAATTTGTGATAGCCAATTAACCCAGGCAGGGTGCTTTCTGATAAAACCTGGTACTCTCTGATGCGAAAGACTGAATTCAACTGAATCCTGCCTCTTCCAGGGCCTGGGGGGCATTGAAGGTATCAGATGCCTTCTAAGTCAACCACCCCCTGCACTACAGAAATGCTTCACTGAAAATTCTGTAAGTGTTTCTGAAATGGTGAAAGATTAGTGTAGGCCAGTGAAGACACAAATGCCGCTTCAGTTTTAGGTGTCTATTTCATAAAAGTTATAATTTTATGGTTTATCTGGTATTTTGTCATGCTTAGAATTGGGGCAACTTTCTTCAAAAATTTCTGTATTTTACATAAGAGCAGAATATAGAGTTTTTCTAATTCCCTAAAATAAAACTCATTGTTAATACCTCAGTCTCTTTTGGCTTTTTCTGATGGTCAGGTTGTTTCTGTAAGTAAAGAGAAAATAATTTACCCTGTAAAATGCTTAGCTTTTGAGGTATTTGGAACTGTGCTTGTATATACGAACACTTAAACCAGTTGTGTTCATTTCCTATGAATGCTGTAACAAAGTATTACAAACTTGGCAGCTTAAAACAAAGGAAATATATTATCTCATGGTTCTGGAGGCTAGACATCCAAAATCAAGGTGTCAGCAGGACTGTGTTCCCCCTGGAAGCTCTAGGGGAGGATCCTTGTTTGCCTCTTCCTGCTTTTGGTGGCTGCCAGCTTTCCTTGGCTTTTGGCCACCTCCTTCCACTCTCGTTTTGCTTGCTTGTTTGTTTGTTTCCTTCTTTTAAAGATTTATTTATTTATTTGAGAGAGAGAGAGCTCGCTCAAGGGGAGAGACAGTGGGATAGGGAGAGAGAGCATCCCAAGCAGACTCCTCACAAATGCAGAGGTTGATCCTCAAAATGATCCTGAGATCATGACCTGCACTAAAATCAAGAGTCAGATGCTTAGCTGACCAAGCCACCGAGGCACCTCTCTCTGCCTTTTTCTTATACCACCTTTTCCTCTGTATGTGCATCTAATTTCCCTCAGTCACTTTCTTATGAAGGCACTTGCAATGGCATTTAGGGCTCACTCAGATAGTTCAGGATAATCTCATTTCAGAATTCTAAATTGACTCATATCTGCAAAGACCGCTTTTCCTTATAAAGTCAAATTTGAACACAGGTGTGAAGTATTAGGACCTGATCTCTTTGGGTGTGAATATTTAGCCTACTGCCCCAATGTTATTTTACTGTATGTAAACTTTTCTTGAACATCACTGTTCCTGAGGGTTAGTAGAGAGTTCAAGGCATTCCATAGCTGAAAGGAGGGCCAGTATGCAGAATTCTTTGATTTGGGATTTTTAATGGATAAAAATCATCATCATAAAGTAAATATTTACTGAATATTTATAATGCACCAGGCCCAAGACAACATCTTTAAAGACTGACTCCTAGAAAGATTGTGCTAGCACCAGCAGCACTGAAATTCTTGGGAGCCCATTAGAAATGCATGATCACATCTGCTCAGTCAAGATCTTCACTTTAGCAAGATTCCTACTGATTTGTCTGAACATTAAGGCTTAAGAAAGTTCTTTCCATATTAATGTATTTAACATTCATCATTATTATTGTAGGCATTATTGTCAGCACCTGTTCCACAGATGATGCACACAAGATTAAGAAAGTTTGGGTAATTTGCTCAAAGCCACTTAGCTAGCAGGGGTGGATCCTATAATCTAGGCCAGATCGGCTTTTCCTACTTGGTACCATTAACCCTATCTGATGTCCTGCCTCTTCATACAGCAAACAATGGCTGTTGACTCATTAGAAACACAAGGAAACCTACTTTCTGGCAGCTCTTATAAGTCCCAAGAGTTTCTAGTGTTCTCCAGGCTTCTCCAGGCTAGTCTGTTACTCAATATAGCCCTGCGGGGCTCCCTGAAAACAGCATTTCTATATAGTATCATCCTAGATAAATTCTCTAGACTTGCTGAAAGGAGGAGTTAGTCAATTGCTTGAGCATTGGTTAATGAAGTGACTTTTATTTTGCAGAAAATGAAAGTGCCAATTAGAATCAGAACAGGGATATAACCCTTGCCATCTGCCTCCTGTTCATTTGCATAGATGAAAAAAATGGACTAGCAGACACTACACAAGAGGGTGGGAACTTACTTGTGGTCTACGAACAAACTTACAAGGGCTCTGTGGCATTTTCTGTCTCTCAACAACTTTGGGTTTAATGATTTAAATTAATAGCTTCTCAGGAAGTGATATTAGGTGTGATGCTTCTAGGTGACATGAGTGTTCCCTTTGCTGTCCTTTATCTAAGCATCAAAAATGGTTTTCATTGCAAACCTCCTTCCACCATAAATTATGGCCATGAATTCTCCACATCATGTTTATTAACAAAAACAATGTTCTTAACAAATACTCAAGAGGAATTTTCAATCTTTATTTGTAAACATTTTATTTTAGATATATTTTATTCATCGGGGATGACAACCCGGACAAAACTCTATCTGCCAAGTTAGTATATAGGTGTTTTAGCCAGTGTCTCATTTATGCCCAGTAACAACCTTATGAGGTTAAAAAATCCTATCTTCCTTTTACATAAGAGAAAATAGAGGTGCCAAGAAATTAACTTTGCCACAGGCCAAGGTTACATGGCCAGTGAATAGTGGAGTGCTTCTGACTGCAGTGTTCATGTTCATTCCTCTGGGTGCTCAGGATTCAGTCCGTATCCCCTGCATTAATCTGAATTATTCCTTATCAGCTTTCCTTGAAATGCAGCTCAGACCCAAACCCTTTCTCTGTTACTCCTTGATCTTCAGGTTCATTCAGGGTCAAAGAGCCTACACGGCTCATTTCTTAGACATTCTTTGGCCTTGCTGAGTCTTGGCCACAGGTTGCTTGTTAACTCTAGAAAGAATAGTTTTAGGAAATCTCATTCAAGAGAAAGGCTGTTCTTACATTGTGATAGAGGAAAAGGAGACAGTTGCAACAGTACTTTAAAAATATCAAATCCCTGATGATGAAATTCTCTTCAATCAAAAACATTCCTGTGGGTTCAGCTCACTCTTCATTGACATACAGTTGTTTACTGTTCACAGAGTTTCTTCGTTATAAGAATCCTTGTTGAAAAGGGGTTATCTTTTATACAAAAGTGTTCACATTGAACAAAATGAGTACACAATTTTTGGAGACATTGCTGATGATGAGAATGACAGGTCCTTCTGAAATGTCTCTCTGCTGGGGTCGAGCTGAGGCTTTGATGTATTATGAAGTGAGTCTACAGCCAAGCAGTTTGGAATCCTTTCCCACTGGTGAGAAGATTCATATTGAAAGATGGGGAAATGATCTTACAGCAGAAATAATGGTTATAAGTTCACCTTCCTCCTATTCCCCTATGCAAAAATGTGATGTGAATTAAATCACCCCAAAAGGAAAAAGAACACACACGTTTATTTGAGGCATGCAGTATGAATCCATATGCTCTGCAATTCATTGTTCAGATGTATTTTGAAGCCATGTAGCAAGTTTAGAAAATGCAACTAGGACCCAGTTCTTTTTCCATTAAGCTTTTAGTACAATTTGGGCAATAGTTGAATTATCCATTTTTGAATTTATAATAAGAGTTGCAACCTGGCTGGTTTTTACCTTGTCCCTGAAGATTCCGTTAAAACTGGCCTAAATCCCATCTTACGTGTAGTGTGAAGCCCAACCTTTCTTGCAGTTTATCAGATGATTCTTGGCTGCTAATAGCTCAATAAACTCTGGCTTTGATTTCTTTCTTTTTTTTTTTTAACTATTGGGACTTCATCAAGATAAAAAGCTTCTGCACAGTAAAAGAAGTGGTCAAGAAAACTAAAAGACAACCTACAGAGTGCGAGAATGGAATATTTGCAAATGGCCTATCAGATAAAGGGCTAGCATCCAAGATCTATAAAGAACTTATTAGACTCGACAGCAAAGAAACAAACAATCCAGTCATGAAATGGGCAGAAGACATGAACAGAAATCTCACAGAGGAAGACATAGACATGGCCAACATGCACATGAGAAAATGCTCTGCATCACTTGCCATCAGGGAAATACAAATCAAAACCACAATGAGATCCCACCTCACACCAGTGAGAATGGTGAAAATTAACAAGACAGAAAACCACAAATGTTGGAGAGGATGTGGAGAAAGGGGAACCCTCTTGCACTGTTGGTGGGAACGTGAACTGGTGCAGCCACTCTGGAAAACTGTGTGGAGGTTCCTCAAAGAGTAAAAAATAGATCTGCCCTACAACCCAGCAATTGCAGTGCTGGGGATTTACCCCAAAGATACAGATGCAGTGAAACACCAGGACACCCACACCCCAATGTTCATAGCAGCAATGTCCACGGTGGCCAAACTGTGGAAGGAGCCTTGATGTCCATCGGTAGATGAATGGATAAAGGAGATGTGGTCTATATACACAGTGGAATATTACTCAGCCATTAGAAACGACAAATACCCACCATTTGCTTCGAGATGGATGGAACTGGAGGGTATTATGCTGAGTGAAGTAAGACAATTGGAGAGGGACAAACAGTATATGGTTTCACTCGTATGGGGAATATAAGAAATAGTGAAAGGGAATATAGGGGAAAGGAGGCAAACTGAATGGGAAATATGAAGGAGGGAGACAGAACATGAGAGAATCCTGACTCTGGGAAACGAACAAGGGGTAGTGGAAGGGGAGGTGGGCAGGGGAATGGGGTGACTGTGTGATGGGCACTGAGGGGGGCCACTTGGTGGGATGAGCACTGGGTGTTACACTATATGTTGGCAAATCAAACTCCAATAAAAAATATACAAAAAAGAAAAAAAAGAGAGACTTGGCTGAATACATTCTATGAAGTCTATTTGCTGGGCGTGTGTAGGCTCTGAAGTCCCTGCTTCGATTTTTTTTCTCCTTGTTTTTGTCTTTCAGCGTAGCTGCCTAAGGTAGTTGTTGAGTCAGCTCCTGAGTCATTGGACTAAGGCTGTGCTTGTGCTGCCCAGCCTGGTAGGATCTGCTGTTGTATATATGTATGGCTTGGTTGGTGCAGTCCTGAGCATGCACACAGCTTTTCAGATCACCAAGAATGAGTGCCATTTAATTTTAATTTAAGCTTCCTAGAAGTCGTCTCTTATTTTTTTAGTCAGTATTTGGTCACATGTAGAGCCTTGTACATCTCTTGAGCCAATAAGGCTTCTCTTCTTTGCTGAGGCTTCTCTCAGTGGCTTAGGGAATACTTTCAAGTTTATCCCACATCCTGCTCTGGCTGCTCCTCAGTGGGTGCAGTCTTTGTACACAGTCTTTCCAACATCCAGAGCTGAGACCCTTGAGTTCTCCTTTGCTGTCTCTTTCCTTGGCTTTCTTTGTTAACCTTCTGTGCTCTTCCATTTTATTTGTTGCACTATCATGGAACTACCAGCTCTTCTTAATGAGTTGTCACCAATATCTGCATGGCTTTTATACTTAGATGTGCAATTCTTCATGCTCTGTTCCAAATACATACATATATATATATATATATATATATATATATATATATATATCAAGGTATATTAGTTCATTTAAGCTCAAAGCAACCACATGATATTGGTATTTTATCTTTTCCATTTTATACGTGGGTCACTGAAACTTACTCAAGGTCATGTGGATAGTGAATGAAATACTGTGTATTGCCTCTCATGATGGGTGACTGTGCTCAAGCCATCTTGGAAGAACCTACCCAAGACAGCAGCTACCTGAGATGAGAGAACTGTAGGGTGTGAGGAAGGAGAGCTGAGTAGGGCTATCACAGAAGTCAGGAAGGAGGTCATTGCCTAGCGAATAGAGGAGAGGTGAGGAGTCCACATTGGAGGTATGTGGATAATGAGTCAGGCCTGAGTGAAAGAAGAAGAGAAATTTTGAATTAGATATAGTATTAGGCCCTGACTCTAGTGACTGAATCATTGGGATTCAAGAAGACAACACTTACTTTCTCTCCTCCTTGTCTGATTTCTGTCTGAATTAACCGATGGACTGATTCAAAAGTTGGACAGAGGTATTTTAAAAATATATCATTATTTCAACTTTTTTACAAATAAAGCTGGTTGGGGAATGAAGTTTCTGTTGTGTCCTCACATAGCTTTGCTAAAATGTTATCCCAGAATTAACTGACCCACCCAGTCACAGGCAGTACTGGACAAATGATATTCCAGAAGTAATGAGGGAGGCAGAAGAGACAAATGAGAGCTTCCTTTAATGGCTGTTCTTCCACCTGGACATGTGAAAAGTGCAGAGTAAGTGCCATTGGCAGTTACCTGAATGAGGTTGTTAAAATGACTAGAAAATGATAGATCCTTCCACGAATACTGGCAAAAAAGGCAGGGACAAGAATGTGGACAGAGTATGTTTGAGGACAGTGGTTAGTTGGTGTAAAATACAGCATTCCCTGAAACCCAGGGTCTCACCCCATTCTACATTTCAGGGACATTTGAACATGAGATCCTTTGTACTCTTGTCTCATATGAAGGGAGAACACAGAACACTAAATTGTTTCCATAGTCTCTTCTCATTTATTTATTTCACTTCATTATTTATTTATGTTATTTATGCTCTCCCCCATCCCAGTTCTCCTACTGATTGCAGTGCTATTCAAGTTAATCTTCATAAATAAATTATTCCAACAATGGATTAAGTAGAAATTAGTTGACATAATTGTGCAGCTGTTTTGGTAACTACAGAATGCGATGTTAAGTATTTTATGCTAGCATAAGGTCTTGGTTTCTCTGATCATTAAAGTTCTCTAAATAATAATAAATCACATCCTCCTCATTATCTTTAAAAGTTCCCTTAAAGTCCATGAATTTCAATAGAGAGTGATGATGGGAAATGAAGAGAGCTCTTAGCTAGACTCCTGTATAGGGTATAGCAGAATAGAAAACACACACACTCAGCTTCCTTTCTTAATGTAAGTATTTTTCATTCCCATCAGTGGTCCATTTTTCTGCCTTCATTTTGAGGGACTTCCCGATATGGAAAAATTGGATATAGCTATTTAAAGCAATTCAACCCTTGAAAATTGGAAATTCCTTTCTGTTCCATAATTCAAAATAATTTGGGGGCTCAAACACCATCCCAAGGCTAGAACATTTATTTCAAAGGTATGTTGCATAGAGAGGATTCTTGATCATTGCCTTTCCCTTTTTCTCTCTCATATTTCACTCCCTTCCTTATCTTTCCTGCTCTCCTCCTTTCCTGCTTTGAACCCTTCTCTCTTCCCCCTCTCCCTTCACTCCTGTAGTAGAATAAGACTTACTATAGTTTTAGTTCCCAAGACCCCAAAGAGGGAATCAGTCTCCCAAGAATTCCAGCAAAGTCTTTGGAAGGCTCAGTTTACATCCTCATGAATGTGAAGTGGCGTGAAGGATGTGGCTCTGATGGGTCAGGTTTGGTTTTGATCTAGCACTGGAAGGTAGGGTGTGAGTCATGGGCACTAAGCAATAGGAAGGAATGGTTTCAGGAATGGTTCCTGAAAGCATCAGAAGTTTTCTCTTACTAAAGAAAGGAAGGAAGGATCATTGACAAGAACAATAGAATATCTCTACAGTTTGTGCATGTGTGTGGGGTGTGTGTGCACACACACGTTAAGTGATATGCTAAGGAGGTCTTTTTATGATACAAGTGTATAATATTTATTATGTGTTTACAGTTACATTTAATGTGATAAGAACTTGGTTTTGGTGTGAAATAGAGCTATTTTTTGAATCTATTTCCCAGAAACTATTGAATAATTTATCATTCCTCAGCTGATTTTAATGGATATCATTTTTGAAATCCAAACCGCCATCTGTACACACAGAGCAAATGGAGGACAGATCACTCTAGTATTTGCTACAATGCACTCCATGTCATGAAAGCTCTTTAACTTCTCTAGGTAGCCCTTTGGATTGACTCTCACAACCCCCAAGGAATCAGTCTGTGAATCCTAGTAGCCAAGAGCTCAACTTGAAACCTCCCATCCCAGCAGACCAGTGTCCTGGAAATATTTGGATAGCCAAGGACATTTGTTTTTTATATATTCATTTCTTTATCCATGGGTTATTTAAAAAGATATAATTGTGAAGTACACACTCACACTCAACTTAAAATAGACATATATATAAGATTTTTAACCAATTCCAGCAACTCATATCTGTTAGAAACAAAGATAATTCCTTTACATATTTTTAGACATAAGAAATTAATTTAAAATACAAATATTAGGTAGATATCCTATGATGGAAATAGCACCAGGTATAAAGTCAGAACAGTCCTACTCATTATCTGCTTAACCGTGGGCTGGTTACCTAACTTCTAACCATCGGTTTCCTCATCTATAAAGTAAGGGTAATACTGTGACTTACAAGGTTATTTGGAGATTAAATGAGATTTATTGAATATAGATTATCAATTTGGCAGTGCTAACATGGCTGAGTCAATGCTTAATTAGTTGTAACTCATCTTTAGAGCCTGCAAAATTGCCCTCACATATTGCCATAGTCAAACTCTCTCAATATAGGAAACAACTGCACATTGCTTATTTGCATTAATAAAACATGCCCTGCATCTGTTCTAGTGCTATCTATGGTGCTAGTCAAACCCAAGCCCATGAATTCCAAGATTTAATGGAGGACAAATAAGTTGACAAAACTATAACTGTCCGGCTCATAGTAGAAGCTTCTCAAATGTATGTTATTTTAAAATGCAATCAAAACAATTGAAATGGGCATTGAAAAATGTGGTATACTATAGCAATAAGTATTTGGAGGTACTTCCTATGGAAGAATTAGTTTTAAAACTCAAAATAGTCATGTGTCTATAGGGCTCATGCAAGTAGATTTGTTTTGTTCTCTTTTTTTTTTTTTTTTCCTATCTTGTAGCTGTTTGAAGTAAGCTTTCCTCTTCCACATCTATCATCTGTCCCTGAAGAGCATTCACAACCCCATTCTTATGGTTTTTGATGATTACTGGCCAGAGGTCCCTTTACTTTGGAACCCTTCACTGGAGCTGTTCCATTTGTGGAGGGTTACCAGCAGCTACTACTTAGGTGTTGTTTTATATTAAATTAAATATAAACATACATTTTCAAGGCAAAATTATACATGTGGGTGCTTTTATGCTTTTTAAATGCAAGTTGGATATGAATGTGAGTTTGGTATTTTTAGATCTCTTTTGTGGGGGAAAGATTCTAGGGTGGCCTTCAAGATCCCTGCCTCCTGGTATTCTCTTATATGTGGGTGGAACACATTATTTGATTCCAACCAGTAGAATGTGGCAAAGGAAATGGGATGTTTGTGATCACATGTACATGATTCTGTGGTGGTTTTACATAAAACTGTCTTGTGGAGTCTTGCTGGCTTTGAAGAAGCAAGCTGCCATGGATGGAGTGAGCTACCTTGTTAGGGAAACCCACATGACAAGAAACTCCAAGAAGTCTTTAGGAGCTGAGAGCAGTCTGTCCTATAAAACAAGAAAATGAGGCCTTTCATCCTATAGCTAGCTACAAGGAAATGAACTCTACCAACAAACTGAGAAGTGTATGGAATCAGATCCTTCCTCAGTTGAACCTGATGAGACCACAGCCAGACAGCATCTTGATTTTACCCTTGGGAGATTCTGAGTCAGAAGACATAACTGGGCAGCCTGGGTGGCTCGGTGGTTTAGTAGTGCTGCATTCAGCTCAGGGCGTGATCCTAGAGTCCCGGGATCGAGTCCCACATCGGGCTCCCTGCATGGAGCCTGCTTCTCCCTCTGCCTCTGTCTCTGCCTGTGTCTCTGCCTCTCTCTCTTTCTCTGTGTCTCTCATGAATAAATAAATAAAAAATCTTAAAAAAAAAAACAACAGAAGACATAGCTAAGTTGTGCTTTGACTCCTGACCTCAGAAACTACCTATAGAAACTATAGACAATTAGTAGGTATTGTTTTAGGCTATTAAATTTGTGGTTATTGATCATGAATTAATACATTTTCCCCCAGATTTGTCCTAGATCATATATTCCATTGTTAGCATCTAATAAATCAAGTAGTTGAAGTAAGGAATGATGTTAATCCATAATATAATGCGAATCGTTTCTTTCATAGGATAAATAGTAAGCCCAAATATAAGGACAAGGGATACAGTAGATACTGCATGAAGCACCAGCCTGGGATTCAGGTTCTGGGTTCTAGGCACTCTGATGTTTCTTGTCATTCCAGTTCCTGGACCTTCCCCCCACCACTATCCATACAATTAAAAATTAAATGTTTAAATAAATTTTAAGTTCCATTGTGGCTACACATTTATTAATAGGCTTTAAAATTATATAGCTTTATTACCTCTAGTTAACTATTAAATAAAACTATTGCTTGCTTTGGAATTGCCAATGCTCATAAATGCTTGTTTGGGATTAAAAAGACCTTATTAAATGACTTAAGAGAGCACATTAACTTCTCATTGGAAACCAGATAATCAATTTACAAAATATTTTTTCATCTCCTCTGTTTTTCTTAAGTTGGAAGAACTATAGGCAGGAATCTGACCATTTAGATACAGCTTTGTTAAGTACAGATTTTCTCAATTCATTATTGTATTAAAGAAAAATGATACATTTTCTTTCCAAGCTGAAAAGCTGGAAATGTTTGACCTTTATACATTGCTTTCCCACAGAAAGAATGAAAGAAGGAAGGAAGGAAGGAAGGAAGGAAGGAAGGAAGGAAGGAAAGAAAGAAAGAAAGAAAGAAAGAAAGAAAGAAAGAAAGAAAGAAAGAAAGAAAGAGAAAGGCAAGCAAAAGAAAGAAAGCAGGAAAGGAAGAAAGAGAAAGAAGAGAAAAAGGAATTAAAAAAATTAATTTGGATCCACACAAGGAATTTAAAAATTAATTAATCCTATTCATTTTATTCTTTGAAAAAAATAGTTCATTTATCACAATTAGAATAGGGAATCTTTATTGCCTTACTTGTCTTCTATGTTTGTGTCTAAGAGATCCTGTCCAGTAGGTGTCAGCAAAGTAATCTTAAAAATAATCATGGGGGCTTCTCATATTAGCTTCATAACTACTTTTAGCTAAGTTATAAGAACTTTTCTCTGTGCAGAGCAAGATGTTATTTCAGTGTATCTACAATTAAAAGAAAGGAAGAAAGAAAAAAGAAAGAAAGAAAGAAGGAAAGAAAGGAAACTTCTGATTAAAAAAAAAAGCTTTCTACTCTTTTCTCCCCCATGTAATAAAAAGCCTATTCTGAAATATTGCATAAAAAAACAATGGAAAGTTTCTGAAATAAACACAACCCCATATCAACATCATTTTGAAATACTGAGAATGTGAGAGGCAAATAGACCCACTATATAGAAGGCTAACCTAAAGTGAACCATGGTAGTGGTTGTGGGGCAAGTCCAGCAGAGCCAAAGAGGTTTCATGTGGGAAGGGGGAGGGTGGGTGGACAAGAGGAAAAGGGGAGGTGCTTTCTCAGGGGAGATGTGTGGACCCAGAGGGCAGCAATATTCTGGAGGAGAGTTTGTGTAAAAGCCAGAGTGTCTACCAGTTCACAGGGCTAGAAGATAGAGCAGTGCAGACGAGAGGCGGAGCACAAATCAGGAAGATGAAGAGAGGCAAAGTAGGAATGGGGAATTCATGTCTTTTTTATTTTTTGTTTATTTATATTAAAATATAGGTCAAGAAAGTGCATGTGTTATAACTGAGGAACTCAATGAATTTATATGCAAATATTAATATATAGTGTATAAATATATAGCAATAAAGATAAAATTTGCCCTGCTGGCAGCTAGACTGTAAAGGAAATGTTGAGAATTGAAAGGGAAAAATTAGTTTTTCAAAAGGGGTTGCACTGTAACTTGCAAAAAGAGATAAGTAGGACCAAACCAAACCAAACCCAGCCAAACTATGAGCTCCATCCTAGACCAAATTCTAATTCCTTTAATTCTACTCATTGAAATCTTTGTGTTCCAAGATAAGACCACAGGTAAACTGGTTGAACAGTAACTCCAAGGGGACTTCTGTGATCTACAGATGAGATACCTGGCTGATACAGCAACTCCGGTTTTAATGATTCTGTCAGGGTTTGGAGGTATCTACTTGTGGATTTAGTTTATATTTCCCTGATGGTCAATGGTGTTGAGCCATTGCACACATTTATTACCTATTGGCGGAGTGCTTCTTTAGTCTTTTGCCCATTCTTCCATGGGTTGTCTATATTTTCCTGATAGGTTTGTGGGAGGGATTTGAGATCCAGTTTTCATGTTAGATCTAGATTTGAATCCTAGATTTGTTGCTTGCAAGCTGTGTAGTATTAGACTGGGTAGACCATCAGTCTACCAGAGAGGAGCTTAAGAGAACACATGTTTTAAACAGTCTTATGTACAATTTCAATGTTAATATAAAACATCATTCTTAGTTATGAACAAAGCAAATTCTTAAAAATATCTATCTGGCTGAGCTCCATTAGATTTTTCTTTACTAAATCCTGAACACATTTGGTTCTGAATATTTGCTCCCTAACAACCTATAGAAGGGTCTGATGACCTGTGGGGTTCCTCTACTTCCAGTCCCTCTCCCTCAGATCTATCTTCCTAACTTCTGCTGATCAAGAAACTGAGGTGAAGAGGTGTGGAACAGTTTGTCTGAGGTCCTTTATTACTAATAACTGATCAAATAACCCAAGCTTGCTGGTCCAAAGGCAGCAGACTGGACATGTGCTAAACCATGCTGCCTCTTGATAGAGTCTTATAGTTTGAGTTAGAAAAGGATGTTGTTAAACTGCTGCTAAGCTTGAGACACATTGAGGCCTTGGAATAACATGCTGTAGCCTCTAGTCCTTATGCCAAATCTTCTTTCTTAAAATTTGCATTATAGAACTACTAAATCTAACTACCTGTGTACTGATCAATTGCTGTAGGTGTGATGGATACAGCGATGAGTAAGATACATAATTCCTGCCAGCATGGAGTTCACTATACACAGCTATTGCAAAGGAAGTTGACAAGGCCCATAGAGAGGTGATATGAGAGATGTATACCTGTGATTGGGGGGGGAGGGGGCACGAATACAAAACCAAGGACTAAAGAGCTCATGTTCCCATCCCTTCTTACCTCTTCAGAGACCTTAATCTATTGTTCCAAATAATTCTTTCCTATCTACTGGCTCCTTCTTATCAGAAGCTAAACACCCAAGCCTTTCTTCTCCTCAAAGGAACATGGTACCAAGAGAAAACCTTCTTACATGACATGCATCCTCTCTCAGCTCCCAATCACATTATTCTCCCTGAGTGGCTCATGGCCAGACCTCAAAAGCACACCTTCCTCCCCCTTCTTCATCTTTACCCCCTTTCCAGCACACTCACTCTGCTGTTGCTACTGATTTCCTAAAACAATGGTAGTGGTACTGCATTTAAAGAATGCTTCTTAGCCTTCAGCTTTCTCATCTCTTAGCATCACATGACTTGGTGGTTGCCTTTATTTTTTTGATGGTTTTCCTTCCCCCATTCTTCCCAGGATTTCTGAGTCTCCCTGGGGGTACTTTGTCTTCTGATTGTCTCCCAGAGAATTACCCTCTTTCAGTATACTCTCCAGGGCACCTGAGTGGCTCAGTCAGTTAAGAGTCTAACTTCTATTCAGGTCATGATACAAGAATCCTGGCATCAAGCCCCACATGGGGCTCCTGGCAGGGAGTCTGCCTCTCCTTCAGCCTCTCTGTCTCTCATTAAAAATACTAATTATATATATATATACACTCTCCCTAGGCATCTTTCTTCATGATGACACCACCTGAATCGATCTCCAGCATAGATGACTAAAAAAATCCAGATCCACATATCCAACTGCCATTTGAAATCTCCATGTAGACAGCTAGCTGACTGGGCATCACAGATTCCACATATCTCAAGTTAATTATCCTCATCCTGTTCTACTTCTCTGTTCCCAAACTAATGAGCAGCACCCACATTGAAGAAACTGAGTTATCCTGAATCCTCCTTCTTCATCTCCTGCATCCAGTCACAAATTTTGCCTCCTCCATTGCTCACATCTCTCCATCCATTGTTATTTCTTATCTCCTTTACATATATTGACTCCTAAGTGGACTTCTGGCCACCAATATTTTTCCAAACTGATTTACTTCAGAGTAGTTGGAGTTATCTTTCTGAAGGGCAAACTGATCATGTCCCTGCTCTGTTTAGAACACAGTTCTAAAGAGTTTAATAGCTGCCCATAAACTCCAGGAGCAAATTGCAGGCCCTTTAACCTGACTTATGAAATCATTTTTCTGCCCCTGACTTACCCCTCCCTCTTATCCCTCACTGCTCTGCTCCTTTGGGCTCTGCACTGCAACCATAGTAACCTGATTTCTTGCTTCCCAACCCTGTACTTCTTCCTTATGTTCTTGGGTCTTTCTCCGTTGTCACACTCATCTGTTCTCCCACGCTTTATCGTCTTGCTGACTCCTGTTCACTCTAGTTCTCGGCTCAGCTCCCACTTCTTCTGGAAGTACTCCGCCTCTTCCCTAGCCAGCTTGAGTTAAGTGACTCATCCATGTGTCTTCTCAGCTCTCGAATCACTTTCTTCCATAACTACCTTGCTGTGAATTACAACTGTGTGATTAACAGTGAGGACATGAAGAGACTCTTGTGTCGGGCCCACCATTTCCCTTCCAGCATCTGCACAACGTAGAAAGCATGCAGAAGACTTATAGTTACACTAAAACTAGTCAAATATTTCCACAAAAAACTTTTCTTGAGCAAAATGTAAGTGTTCCTGAGCTGAGAGGAAATGCTTCTGTATAGTGGTGTCACCCCAATATGACTGCTTTCTGGCTACTGCCTATCTCACTCCTTTGGGGCTCCTCCTTACCCTCTGTGTTCTCCAACTCCTTCACAATTAGAAATACATGTGATAAAGTATAGCACAAACAAACAAATCAATGAATTTTTACATTCTCTACCAGAAGCAAAGTGGGAGACAGTATTCTCTATCTTCACAATTTCAAACCAGCAGCATGGAAGAGCCAGACATCAGCAGAATCCCCCTGCATTTCATGTTTCTCCCATGCTGGGGATGTGGAGGTTCTTTGTTTTATCTCCTTCAAGAAACATCATTCCATAAAGGATAACATACCAAAAATGTCATAAGATCTGGTCTCTGATGATGACACCAAGGTTTGTGTTATAGACAAGTTCTGTGTACATGTGTGCATGTGGATTGTGCGTGGTGTCACATAATTGTATTACTGCACTTTTACTTAAATCTCCAAGAATGTTGATCTTTAACATTTAGGAGCAAGGTTTTTCTCCTTAACTTTAGCTTCCCTGTAATTGCTAGTCGTGATTGTTCACATTTTTCCTCAGATCGGAACTTCCCAAAGAATTTTCTATGGAAACTAGTCCCTTAATACTAGACTGATGGACTAGGATATATCCCTTCATCTAGACTCCACATATAGGTGAAGGTCCTGTATTTAATAAATCTCAGGGCTGCATGTCTTCTTTCCTCTTCAGCATTCGCTACCCACATCTGCCTAACGCAGGTTCTGTGATGTTCACAGGCACCTGTTTAACTAACATTTCCTGTTCTTATTAACCACAGAAAGCCTTTTTCCTTAAATTTATTAATTTTTCTGCAGAGTGCAGTTTGAGGAGTATTGATTGGATCCCTTTGGTCTTTTAATTTCTGATGTGCAGTGCCTCTTGCACTAACCAGATCTCTATATTTATTAGAAATTATATAAAATGCAAGCAATAATAGCTAACACTTACTGAATGTTACTATGTCCTAGGCATTATTCTAAGCACTTTGTAGGCATTGGCTGATTAATATTTCCACAAATTTTATGGAATAGATACTGTAGTTCTCCACATTGTATAGCTAGAACTTGGGCACAGAGGAGTAAAAGTATCTTGTCCGAGGTCACACAGCTGGTGAGTAGTGGAACTGGGATTTGAACCCAGGCAGTTAGGCTCTCTAGAGTCTGGGTCAGTACCATTCTTGGTGGCTTCCCTGCTTTACCTTTTATTGAATCTCCTGAGCCTGGTCCATGAACAGTGCCTGGCAAAGGATAGGCTTTTAGGAATATTAGATGCTGTATGAACCATCTAACATTCTGTATTTGATAAGCAAGCCACCGTTTGTCTCATCTATATCATTCCTAACAATGTAGCTGCCTAGAATGGGCTGAAACTGTGACACCCCCCCCTCCACCCCCCACTGCCCCTAGTCTCTCCAAGGGCCAACTCTGCTGGCTTGTTAAGGAAACAGAGCAGGAATTATATTGTAGTGTGAAGCCAGCACATGGTGGGCATCTTCAAATAATGTGCCAGAACACAGCTTGAAAAACATGCTATAGTCCTGGGTCACAAAACAAACACAGACATCACAAAACAGACTGCCAGAGGATGACAAACATTTGAATATAAATTAAAAGAAGCTTTGCAGACACAGCATAACAAAAAGCCCAATTAACAAAATCAACCATATGCTACTTCCAGAATGGTTGGACAGAGTGTAAAACACGCACAGTAAATGCAAAGAAATCTCAGATGAAACAGCTTCATCAGACAAACTGAAACCAGTGCCAGACAGAGATGCTGCAGTGATAGAAGAGATTCTCTGGAGTCACTCTAAATGTCCCCCAATAAAATAGCTATTGAAGGTATACACACCCTGGAGCACTGAACAAATAGTCGTAGAAACTAGAGCAAAACAATACACCTTTGGATCTATTTTGTTTTTTTTTCTTCCACATTGAATTATTATAGACCTTGATTTATTTGGCAACATTTTTAAGGGTATTATAAAGTTATGGTGAAGAGCATGAACTTTAGAATCGGACAGACTGGGTTTAAATCTTGGCTGTGTAAAATGCCAAAGTTGTGAATTTTGCAGCATAGTTTAGTATCAGTTACAGCATATAGAAATGGGCATAGGAATACCCAATTCATACTTTTGTCAGGATCAAAACTGATGATTAAAAAGCACAGCACATTTGTTTGGCATAGAGTGAGCATATACTCTCTAGATAAGAGCCATTATTATTTATTATTTAAAGTTATACATATGCCAGATTGGAATCTATAATTTAATTCGTATATTGTTGGCTTTAGCAAATAGAAGAGAATTCTATCTTGGACCATTCTACTCTAGGCATTATATTATTGCAATGACAGGCTTTTAGTCTCTTTTGAACTTTTAAATTCACAGTACAGGGAGCCCTGCTCCATTTTCCTGAACTCATGATTTGATTTACTTTTCTCTTTTCTAATCGATATGTTCTGTGGACCAAATACTCCAGTGAGTACCAGAGTGTTCCTCTGTGGAAACTCCAAGGCTACGCTCTGAGCGTGTAACTGACCTACAGTAGCCACACACCAAGGAAGGTGCCAATAAATTCAAGAAGAAAATTTCAAAAAATCTTAATATACTAACCTTGGACACAAATTTTTTAGGGAGGCTTGAAGAGAGTGTGAAGGGCGGCAGCTTCCCCCACATTATAGGTGGGACTGTAAATCTTGGGCAGCGTGTCTCATATTAAATCCTAAATAAATAGGATTTTTAGTACTTTGCTGAAGTATATGCTAACAAACCTTTAGCACGGGAAACTGAATGAAGGTTTATCCAATGCCATGGATTCTGTTAGTGATCTGCATTCTGTAACAGAGGTGCTTTCCCATGATGTAGGCATGAAGTGGTGCCAATAAGTATAGACTGGAAGTGTTAACTATGGTGACTGGGTTCAGTATTTCCAATGCAGCATTATTGCCTTTAAAGTGGGCCTTTAAAGATATTTTGTGAGTATATATTAGCTTTCATTTTTGTTATTAAATTATAGCAGTTTCATTATAGAGAGCAAGTTTGCCTTGATTTTGTTTAAAATGACTTCTGCTCAGCACCCAGAAGATAAAATTGACATATTTTTTATAATATAAGCATGCTTTTTTGTATATTGTGTTCATTCAGTGTTGGCTTGTAGATATTAAAAGAAAGTATTGATTTTGATTCAATAAATGTTTTCTTTCCATCAAAAAAAAAGTGACAGAGATGGGTCATAAAACATTCATTTATTCCTTTGCTTGTTCATTTGTTTATTCTTTTATTCCTTCATTCAACAGTTCCTGAACATCCTTTAGGCTCAGGTGAATGGTCCTAGGTGCTGAAGATATAAATCTGATTGAGAACAACATCCCCCTTTAAGACACTCCTAGACTGGTCCGGGAGACAGCCCGAAAGGGAAATAATTATACTAAACATAGTGGGTACTAAAATAGATGCGTGTTTTGAACATTATGAGAGAGCTATTGATCTTGTTTGGAGAGTTCACTAGAGAGCCATTTGAACTTAGAAATTGAAGAAAAGTGATTTTAGGAGGAAATAGAGATTTGGAGATGTATTAATCTGCTTATCCCACTTATTGAAACCCAATTGGGAGAATGATAGACAGTTGATCTGTAGGATTATTCACCTAATTTCTATTTGCTTTATACAGAAAGGAAGAAGTTTCCAATTTTCTTTGGCTTATTTCCTCCCTCACCCCCCAAGCTACACAGAGCAGCTTTTAAAATGTCGATATTTATGAAAGAATGTGACTTTTGGGGTTTTTTAGACCTGAGTATAAATTTCCCTGAGTCTTTCTAGATGCGAGACTTAAGGAGGTCATTTAACTTCTTTGAGGTTCAATTTTCATCAGTAAATTTGGAAATTATGCATACCTCATTAGGTATCAGGCGGTATATGGCTGTGATCAGGTAAGCCTCAAGAAATTGGGAAATAAACTGATAATATTGTTCTTAGAGAGTTATAAAATTAATATATAACATTTTGGAGCAGCATCGCATTTAAAAACCAAAGCAGGGATGTTCAAGAGGGAGTAGTCCCACTCATGATGCATTTCAGAGCTATATGGTGGTGGTAGTGGTGAAAATTTTTGAGTGAAGGAAAGGATGTGTCCATTGGTAGGGGAGGTGCTCAGTCATGGATTCATAGAAAAAATGGGTCATTTGATCAGAGATTAGCAGTGCTTACCCTAGACCTGTTCAGGAGAAGTGCTCACCATGTTTATATGAAAATCCAGTCTGTTTTACAGTGACATGTATTACAGTGAATTAATATGTTCTTGTTATTATGTTCATCTCTTATGAGGGAGCAGAGCCAGTCTGATGAGCAGTGGAGCACTGACCCAATCACATTTCAGAACTATCAAGAGGGAAAGCAAGGAAGCTGCACCTCGGTCAATTCACCCAGGCAGGTGCCACATGTTGGTTTCTGCCTGGACAATCATGCAGTCTTCTCATGTCACCTGCAGTTTGCACATGCTTACTCTGACATCTCCACCGGGATATCAAATAGACATATCAAATAAAATAGGTCTGAAAGCAAGCTCTTGATTCTCCGCTCCCGCACCAAACCTTCAACCCTATCTTTTCTACTTTAGTAAATGAAAGCTCCAATTCTTTCAGTTGCTTGGGCAAAAGGCCAAGCCTCTTCAGGCCTCCTCTTCTTCTCTCACACTTTCTGGGGGTCATATCCTAGGGTGGCCTCCATGATTTCTGCACCCTAGTATGCATACCCTTTGTGCACTCTCCTCCCCTTGTGTGTGAGTGGTACTGACGACGTGCTTCTATGGCTCTATATCCCATAGGATATAATTTCTGTGATTATGCTATGTTATACGGTAAAAGTAAAACGATATCCCTAATAAATTCACTTTAGGTTAGTCAAAAGGGAGATTATCCTGGGTAGCCCTGACCTTGTCAGGTGAGCCTGTTATTAGAGGATGTAGACATTTCCTAAAGTCAGAGACTTGAAATAACTGAGATTCTATGACAATTCTGAGATTCTATGATTCTCCAGTCTTTGGAGAAGCAGGCTGCTGTGAATTCTACAGCTGCAAGGAAAGTAATTCCGCTATTATAACCTGAGGAGGCTCCTTCCTTTGTTGAGCCTTCAGAGGGGAATGCAGCCTACCTGACACCTTGATTTCAGCTTTGTGCAGCCCTGAAGACAGGGCTCATCTGAGCCATGCCTGGTTTCCTGATGCACGGAAACTGTGCGATAACAAATGACTATTGTTTTAAGCTGCTAATTTTGTGGTAATTTGTTGTGCAGCAATAGGAGACTAATACACATGTCACATCCAGTCCATCAGCAAATCCTGACAGTCATCTCCTAAACATATCCAGAAACTCATCCCTTCTTTACACTCTTACCCTCTTCCTCTCAAATTGGAGCTGCCAACATTTATTGCTTGGATAATTGCAACAGATTGATGGTTAGTCTGCCGCCTTTTACTGTCACATCCCAACTGGTTTTCTTCCTTTCTTTCTCTTTTTCTTTCTTTCTTTCTTTCGTGATGGGCTTTAGTTTGGTAGTTCTGATAGGGATGGACGGCTGTATTCTGGCGGGCGGGCGGTTAGGCTGAGGGAGCGATTCGTCTTTCTCTTTCTCTATCTATCTTTCTTTCTTTCGCATTGCTCTTCCTTCCGCCTTCATTCTTTCCTTCCTTCATTCTTCCTTCCTTCCTTCCTTCCTTCCTTCCTTCCTTCCTTCCTTCCTTTCTTTCCTTCCCTGCAAATAGTAGCCAGGATTAGCCTTTTAAAACACAAGTCATGTTATGCCCTTCCCCTGTTCAAATCCTGCAAAGTATGATCATCCTGTTGGCTTATCAAGCTCCTCACCACATCCTACAAGGCTTTATATGATCTGGCCACCAGCTATCACTCTGACCTTAGTTCTTCTTTCTCTCCTCTTGTTTTTATCCGTGAAGCCACACAGAACCCCTGTTTCCTAAACATATCAAGGTTGCTTGTATTGGGCCCAAGTGTGGTTCTTTATGAATCTGATTCAAGAAATAATCTCTTTGTATTGACTCTGGCTTCCAAAGGAAAAATATTTAAGGACACATACATGTGAAAATATATTAAGGAATTTTAGTTGGGCATTTTTTTTACAGGTTTCAAGAGATCAATACACATGTTACATGTTATTTCAACATATATGTTAAACTGAGTATTCAGATTTTATTGTGATGATGTAGGGAGAAACAAATCAAACGTGAACAGCGATACCGACAAACTTCAGGGGAATTGATGTTGAATGAATTACTTAGAATTACTGGCCTTCAGTTTCTTCATTTATAAAATGGAGATTGTTACACTACCAACTGACTGAGTTGTTGTGGGGAATAAAATGGTTTAATTCGTGTGGAGTGCTCAGACCAGTGTCTGATATAAGAAAACACTCAATCTCCCCCTGCTATTAGCTCATTAAGTTATTGCTAATTAGGGTTAGAAGAATCAAGGAAATAGTACCCCTGAAAATAGCATGGGAATGAGGTGCTTGCTATAGCATAGCACACACAGATGTAGGAAGAGCTGAGGAAGGGAAGATCTGGATGAGGGGTATCAAAGAATGAGAGAGTCCAGTGAAGAGATTGGTATAAAGGATGACTTGAGCCTGCATTTTCCGGGTAGTTTTGGAGGAGTAAAAAAAAAGAGTAGCTTTTCCTGCTGACTCTGGAAAAATCCACATGGGAGATACAGCAAGCAACCTCAGCTTTAGATGCATCGTTTCTGCTCTTTGGCATTGCTGCCTGTGTAGGAACCCCGGGGACTAATGACCAATGAGAAGTGGCTGCTCACAGCCCTCATGCCCTGTAGAAGTTGACCTGGTTTCCGAGCAATTTGGGCAGCCCAATGCCAAAAATGACCTCTTTGCCTTTACTCATGCGCAGAGAGGATGGACCCAGCTGGAGAGAATGGCACAGGCTGCTGGCTCTAGGGACCAGGATATTTTGTGGCCCCCCACTCAGCTACAAGCATGTATTTTGTCTTGCGCTCTCTATGTTGCTTCATGCTGTCACTGTCTGTGCCTCTCCTACTGGTTCTCCACTACAGACCTCTTGCTTCTTGCTCCTGCTTACTTGTGCATTCTGTTGCTTCATGGCTCTGTACTGCATTTCTCACGGATGTGTCATTTAGCTTCTGCCCCCGACATCATTGGATTCTGTTCATAGGTCTCATTCTTCTTGCTCAAAAGGATTTTTTTTTTCTTGGTTCAGTTAATTACAGTCATATCTGTAGAGCAAAGATTTTGCATTAAACTACCTTGTGGGTCTCTCATCAGCCTAAAGATCAACTGTCCTTGTACTAGGCTCCCTGATCTGGTCAAATCCACCTTGGCTGGGGTTCAAATCATGGAATCTGTGAGAACCCTTCAGAAGGGGCCTGGGTGAGTGGTAGCTGTTAGGCACCCCAGAGGACAAGTATGGTTGGCATTTTCTATATAATACCCACCTATAGAAAAGGTGGGAAGTGCCAGGTACTATACAAAAAACCGAATATGCATCATTTGGTGTGATACTGAACACAACCTCATGATTTAAATTTTATTTATTTATGTATTTATTTATTTATTTATTTATTGGAGTTCAATTTGCCAACATATAGCATAACACCCAGTGCTCATCCTCTCAAGTGCCCCCCTCAGTGCCCATCACCCAGTCACCCCCACCCCCCGCCCTCCTCCTCTTCCACCACCCCTAGTTCGTTTCCCAGAGTTAGGAGTCTTCATGTTCTGTCTCCCTTTCTGAATTTTCCCACTCATTTTTTATCCTTTCCCCTTTATTCCCTTTCATTATTTTTTAAATTCCCAAAATGAATGAGACCATATAATGTTTGTCCTTCTCCGATTGACTTACTTCACTCAGCATAATACCCTCCAGGTCCATCCACGTTGAAGCAAATGCTGGGTATTCGTCCTTATTGATGGCTGAGGAATATTCCACTGTATATATAGACCACATCTTTATCCATTCATCTGTCAATGGACACTGAAGCTCCTTCCACAGTTTGGCCACCGTGGACACTGCTGCTAGAAACATCGGGGTGCAGGTGTCCTGGCGTTTCACTGCATCTGTATCTTTGGGGTAAGTCCCCAGCACTGCAATTGCTGGGTCGTAGGGCAGGTCTATTTTTAACCTTTTGAGGAACCTCCACACAGTTTTCCAGAGTGGCTGCATTAGTTCACATTCCCACCAACAGTGTAAGAGGGTCCCCCTTTCTCCGCATCCTCTCCAACATTTGTGGTTTTCTGTCTTGTTAATTTTCCCCATTCTCACTGGTGTGAGTGGTATCTCATTGTGGTTTTGATTTGTATTTCCCTGATGGCAAGTGATGCAGAGCATTTTCTCACGTGCTTGTTGGCCATGTCTATGTCTTCCTCTGTGAGATTTCTGTTCATGTCTTTTGCCCATTTCATGATTAGTTTGTTTGTTTCTTTGCTGTTGAGTTTAATAAGTTCTTTACAGATCTGGGAATCTAGCCCTTTATCTGATAGGTCATTTGCAAATATCTTCTCCCATTCTGTAGGTTGTCTTTTATTTCTGTTGACTGTTTCTTTTGCTGTGCAGAAGCTTTTTATCTTGATGAAATCCCAATAGTTCATTTTTGCTTTTGTTTCCATTGCCTTCCTAGATGTATCTTGCAAGAAGTTGCTGTGGCCACATTCAAAAAGGGTGTTACCTGTGTTCTCCTCTAGGACTTTGATGGATTCTTGTCTCACATTTAGATCTTTCATCCATTTCGAGTTTGTGTCTGGTGTAAGAGAATGGTCTAGTTTCATTCTTGGGCACGTGGCTGTCCAATTTTCCCAGCATGATTTATTGAAGAGACTGTCCTTTTTCCATGGATAGTCTTTTCTGCTTTGTCGAATATTAGTTGACTATAGAGTTGAGGGTCCACTTCTGGATTCTCTATTCTGTTCCATTGATCTATGTGTCTGTTTTTGTGCCAGTACCACACTGTGTTGATGACCACAGCTTTGTAGTACAACCTGAAATCTGGCATTGTGATTCCCCCAGGTGTGGTTTTCTTTTTTAAAATTCCCCTGGCTATTCAGGGTCTTTTCTGATTCCACACAAATCTTAAAATAATTTGTTCTAACTCTCTGAAGAAAGTCCATGGTATTTTGATAGGGATTGCATTAAACGTGTAAAATGCCCTGGGTAACATTGACATCTTCACAATATTAATTCTTCCAATCCATGAGCATGGAATATTTTTCCATCTCTTTGTGTCTTCCTCAATTTCTTTCAGAAGTGTTTTATAGTTTTTAGGGTATAGATCCTTTACCTGTTTGGTCAGGTTTATTCCTAGGTATCTTATGCTTTTGGGTGCAATTGTAAACGGGATTAACTCCTTAATTTCTCTTTCTTCAGTCTCATTGTTAGTGTATAGAAATGCCACTGACTTCTGGGCATTGATTTTGTATCCTGCCACACTGCCAAATTGCTGTATGAGTTCTAGCAATCTTGGGGTGGAGGCTTTTGGGTTTTCTATGTAGGGTATCATGTCATTGGTGAAGAGGGAGAGTTTGACTTCTTTGCCAATTTGAATGCCTTTAATGTCTTTTTGTTGTCTGATGGTGAGGCTAGGACTCCCAGTACTGTGTTGAATAGCAGTGGTGAGAGTGGACATCCCTGTCTTGTTCCTGATCTTAGGGGAAAGGCTCCCAGTGCTTCCCCATTGAGAATGATATTTGCTGTGGGCTTTTCGTAGATGGCTTTTAAGAGTTGAGGAATGTTCCCTCTATCCCTACACTCTGAAGAGTTTTGATCAGGAATGGATGCTGTATTTTGTCAAATGCTTTCTCTGCATCCAATGAGAGGATCATATGGTTCTTGGTTTTTCTCTTGCTGATATGATGAATCACATTGATTGTTTTACGAGTGTTGAACCAGCCTTGTGTCCCGGGGATAAATCCTACTTGGTCATGGTGAATAATCTTCTTAATGTATTATTGGATCCTATTGGCCAGTATCTTGGTGAGAATTTTTACATCCGTGTTCATCAGGGATATTGGTCTGTAATTCTCCTTTTTGGTGGGGTCTTTGTCTGGTTTTGGAATTAAGGTGATGCTGGCCTCATAGAACGAGTTTGGAAGTACTCTATCTCTTTCTATCTTTTGGAGCAGCTTTAGTAGAATAAGTATGGTTTCTTCTTTAAACGTTTGATAGAATTCCCCTGGGAAACCATCTGGCCCTGGACTTTGTGTCTTGGGAGGTTTTTGATGACTGCTTCAATTTCCTCGTTGGTTATTGGTCTGTTCAGGTTTTCTATTTCTTCCTGTTCCAGTTTTGTTAGTTTGTGGTTTTCCAGAAATGCGTCCATTTCTTCTAGATTGCCTAACTTATTGGCGTATAGCTGCTCATAATAAGTTTTTAAAATCCTTCGTATTTCCTTGGTGTTGGTAGTGATCTCTCCTTTTTCATTCGTGATTTTATTAATTTGAGTCTTTTCTCTTTTGTTTTTAATAAGGCTGGCTAATGATTTATCTATCTTATTAATTCTTTCTAAGAACCAACTCCTGGTTTTGTTGATCTGTTCTGCAGTTCTTCTGGTCCCTATTTCATTGAGACCTGCTCAAATCTTTATTAACTCTCTACTTCTGCTTGGTGTAGGTTTTATTTGCTGTTCTTTCTCCAGTTCCTTTAGGTGCAAGGTTAGCTTGTGTATTGTGTTTTTTTTCCAAATTTTGAAGGATGCTTGTATTGCTATGTATTTCCCTCTCAGGACTGCTTTTGCTGTATCCCAAAGATATTGAAGGGTTGTATGTTCATTCTCATTCAAAATTCTTCTTGTGATTGAGTTCAAGTTTCACAGCATTATGATCTGAATATATGCAGGGGACAATCCCAATCTTTTGGTATTGGTTGAGACCTGATTTGTGACCCAGTATGTGGTCTATTCTGGAAAAAGTTCCATGTGCACTTGAGAAGAATGTGTATTCAGTTGCGTTTGGATGTAAAGTTCTGTAGATATCTGTGAAATGCATCTGGTCCAGTGTATCATTTAAAACTCTTGTTTCTTTGGTGATGTTGTGCTTAGATCTGTGCTTTGCAGAAATTGCCATGTTGATGTCTCCTAGTATTAGTGTATTATTATCTAAGTATGTCTTTACTTTGGTTATTAATTGAATGATATACTTGGCAGCTCCCACACTTAGAGCATAAATATTCATGATTGTCAGGTCTTCTCATTTTATAGATCTTTTAAATATGATATAGTGTCCATCTTCGTCTCTTACTACAGTCTTTGGGATAAACTTTAATTTATCTGATATGAGGATGGCTACCCCTGCTTTCTTTTGAAGATCATTTGAATGGTAAATGGTTCTCCAACCTTTTATTTTCAGGCTGTAGGTGTCCTTAGGTCTAAAATGGGTCTCTTGTAGACAGCAAATAGATGAGTCTTGCTTTTTTATCCAGTCTGAAATGGGATCATTAAGCCCATTCACATTCAGAGTTACTATTGAAAGATATAAATTTAGTGTCAACATAATACCTATTCAGTCCCTGTTTTTGTGGATTATTTCTTTGGGCTTCCTCTTTCTTTTACAGAGTCCCCCTTAATATTTCTTGCAGAGCTGGTTGGTGGTCACATATTCTTTCAGTTTCTTCCTATCTTGGAAGCTCTTTATCTCTCCTTCCATTCTGAATGAGAGCCTTGCTGGATAGAGTATTCTTGGCTGCATGTTCTTCTCCTTAGGACCCTAAATATATCCTGCCAGCCCTTTCTGGCCTGCCAGGTCTCTGTGGAGAGGTCTGCTGTTAATCTAAAACTTCTCCCCATATAAGCCTGGGATCTGTTGCCTCTTGCTGCTTTAAGGATCTTTTATTATCTTTGGAATTTGCAAGTTCACTATTAAATGTCGAGGTCGAGGTGTTGAACGGTTTTTATTGATTTTGGGGGGGACCTCTCTATCTCCCGAATCTGAATGCTTGTTTCCCTCCCCAAATTATGAAATTTCTCAGCTATGATTTGTTCAAATATGCTTTCTGGTCCTCTGTCCCTTTTGGCACCTTCTGGAACCCCATTTAAATGTAGATTTTTCCTTCTGAGGCTGTCATTTATTTCCCTTAACGTTTCCTCATGTTCTTTTAATTGTTTTTTTTCCCTCAACTTCCTTCCTTGCCATCAACTTGTTCTATGTCACTTACTCTTTCTTCTGCCTCATTAACCCTTGTTGTTAGGACCTCCAGTTTGGATTGCATCTCATTTAATTGTTTTTTTTTTTTTTTTTTTTTTAATTTCAGCCTGATTAGGTCTAAATTCTGCAGCCATGAAGTCTCTTGAATCCCTTATGCTTTTTTCCAGAGACACCAGTAGCTTTATAATTGCGCTTCTGAATTGTCTTTCTGACATTAAATTGTAATCCAAATTCTGTAACTCTGTGGCAGAGAGTACTGTTTCGGATTCTTTCTTTTGTGGTGAGTTCTTCTTTCTAGTCATTTTGCTCAGTGCCAAATGGCTAAAAATGAGTTTTACTTGTTAGAAGCACAAACTCTTCTCTCTGTAGGGTTCCAGCTGTTCTCTTTTTTATTGGTGTTCAATTTACTAACATACAGAATAACACCCAGTGCCCGTCACCCATTCACTCCCACCCCCCGCCCTTCTCCCCTAAATCTCAGTTCGAATTCATAGATTTTCAGGATCAGTTAAAGTTATCTAGGTATGTTTTTGGGGACAGGTGACTTGGAGACCCTACTCTTCCGCCATCTTTCCTTGCCCCTGATTTAAATTTTATTAAAATGTGCTTTATCTTTTCTTCTTTCTTTCTTTCTTTCTTTCTTTCTTTCTTTCTTTCTTTTTTTTCTTTCTTCTTTCCTTTCTTTCTTTCTTTCTTTCTTTCTTTTCTTCTTCTTTCTTTCTTTCTTTCTTTCTTTCTTTCTTTCTTTCTTTCTTCTTTCTTTCTTCTTTCTCTTTCTTTCTCTTTCTTTTTTTGGAGACCTGAGGCTTATAGAGGTTAAGGCCACATATCTAGCATATGTTGGAACCAGAATATGAACGCTAGCAATTACCTCTGTGCTACATACACTCTGCTAACCTGGGCATCCATCTTAGAAGCATGATTGTGATTGTCTTTTATACCTTGTGTCGTGAAATATCTGAAATGGCTATGTTGTGTTGGAGCAGCTGAAAACAAGCTAGAGAAAATCACACCTTTAATAAAGTCCTTGAACCACAGCTTCCCTTGCATGCCTAAATAAATCTTTACTTCTTATTTTTAATTCTAATTCGAAGATTTGAAAAAAAAGTAGTGTAACTTTTCAGAAATCTCTTGCCTTAGATAATTTTAAAAACAGTTTAATTTCTCCATCAAAAAGAAATGGCTGTTGTATTATAAATTTGAAATGACTGAAGGGAAATTGTATGGTGGCCCCACTACATATCCCAGTGCTTACCTTCAGAGGGCAGCACAGCAGGGCAGCTCTGATTTGTGTTAACATGTGCTGCGGGGGTGTAGGTGGTTGCTAATGACAAAAAAAGATGAAGTTGTACTATTTACTATGTATGTAAAACCCATTTGTTTTCTTTTCCCTCTTTTAGAAAAATATTTTCCTTGTCTTGCTTCCACTAGCTCCCAGGCCTCCGGGCTGTCACTTGTTATACATGACTTGAATTATTTTACTAAAGAGGGAATGCTTTATCACTTTCATAAAACCAAATGTTAGAAAAGACCTTCTTTCACTGCTATTTGGATGTACTTATCATTCAGTAATTAGCCACCCTTCTAGACAAGGAATTCAAAATAGGAGTTATGATTTGCCTGGGCATCTCATGGTTCTAGCCATTAGTGTTCACCCAGCTGAAACTAGGAGACTAAAAAAAATCCAATTAAATAACAACGGTGTATTTTGAATTTGTATTCAGAACAGTGTGCTGAACAGGTGGTAAAGTATCCTCCGTTCGTCATTAATTAATGTTCATTTGGTGCCCACAGAGATCGACTCTGGGTTTACTGCTTCCTGAAGACAGAAATGAAACTTCCTTTGCATTGGAAGGTTGTATAGGTCTTAGTGAAAACCACCTTACAGGATCTGGAATAGTTATATAAAATAGATTAACCTGGAAATAGGAGCAATGAGGGCATGAATGGATTTTATGACCTCAACAGAGGATTTGAGGAATAAAGAGCCTAGAAAAGATGAATGTTTTTGTTAAGGAAGAACTTAAAATTGCAGATCTCTGTTTTTCCCTCCTCTATTCAAAATGCCAGCAGAGATACTGAATGATTTTCTCTTATATTGCCTCTATATTTTAATTTTATGAATATCTAATTTATCTCTTGTATCTGTTTTTTTTTTTAAGTTGGCAAAATGATGTTCAAGCATAATAATCTCTCCTGAGGATTTTTACACACCAGTGTTTCAGAAGACATCAGTTTGGTACACATTTTGTGGAATGGTTTCCCCATAACTAAAATATTTTTCTTTTCCATAATAACCATAAAGTAGATCCATGCCTTTTTGAGTGCCTCTTTGCTCATAATTATCTCTAAGAGTCATGTTTTCAGTTGTATTCCCATACCAAAATAAAAGCTTTTCAAGTTTCCTTAATATGTTTCCGCTGATGAGATACTTTCAAAATAATAAAAAATTGGCTTACTTATTTATTTTAAATAGTATTTTTGTTATGGAACTTTATTTTGTGGATAAAGTAACTGCCAAATTCAGAATTTCACTTTTAAATTTATCCAACTTATTCATTTTCTGATCGAAAGCTATGAAAAATGGTAACTATGGCAGCTAGTTGTCTGCTCAATACTCATTCTCCTCTTTCTCTTAGTGAGCTCTTAATTTGGGGAGATGGAAATGTACTTAGCTAACATTCAACACTTCCTGACCTCTATCATTGTAAGGATGGCCAGAGATTGCCTGAACATGTCTTTGGGAGGTTTCTGAGAGCGCCTTTTAAAAGGGCCTATCCAGGCATTGTCTGGAGTTCCAGCATTCATTCTGTGACCATGAGGTAATCTTGAAGATGGAAATCACAGGGTAATGAAACCAGAACAAAGACATGAATGGAGCTTGGGTTCCTATGACTGTGACAGTCCTGGACTATTTGTCTCTGAACTGCATGCTGTTATATATGAGAAAACTAACCTACAATTTTGGAAAGGCACTCTTTCCTTGGGTCAGTTCTCCATTCCAAAGGAAACAGACTTTCAGAGCCAAAGTGGGTCTTTACAGTGACCTATAAGGGCCCAATTTGGTGTTGTTTTTCCTTCCTCCTCTTATATCTTCCTGACTTTGTCTCCTACCACTCTCCTGCATATACTATATTCCAGTCCCATGGCCTCTTTGTTATGTACGCCAGGTACACTCCCAGCTGTAGGGTTTTGTACTTGTCACTCCTACGTGGAGCACTGTTCCTTAAATGTTTGCCTAGTAAATTCTTTCACATTCCTCCAGGGCATTAATCAAAATCCCTTTCTCAGTGCTTCTTCCCTAGTCTCTCTGTCACTTTAACCTTCTATTCTCTGATATCTTATATCTTCTTTTCCTGATTTAGTTTTCTTCCAAGCATGATGTAACATATAGTATATTTTACTTTAAGTCCATTTTGCCTGTTTCCCCCTACAATGTAAGATTCAAGAGACAAGTATTTATGCCTATTTATTTATTTATTTATTTATTATTTAAAGACTTTTTTTATTCACTCATGAGAGACAGAGAGAGAGAGAGAGAGAGAGAGAGGCAGAGACACAGGCAGAGGGAGAAGCAGGCTCCATTCAGGGAGCCCGACATGGGACTCGATCCCAGGTCTCCAGGATCATGCCCCAGGCCGAAAGCAGGTGCTAAACTGTTGAGCCACCCGGGCTGCCCCATATTTATTATTTTTATTTAAATTCAGTTTACCAACATATAGTATAACACCCAGTGCTCATCCCATCAAATGCCCTCCTTAGTGCCCATTACCCAGTCACTCCATCCCCTCACCCTCCTTCCCTTCTGCAACCCTTTGTTTCCCAGAGTTAGGAGTCTCTCATGGTTTGTCTTCCTCTCAGTTTTCCTCCTCTCCCTTATAGTCCTTTCACTATTTCTTACATTCCACATATAAGAGAAACCATATGATGATTGTCCTTCTCCAACTGACTTATTTCACTCAGCATAATACTCTCTAGTTTATGTCAATATAAATGGTAGGTATTTATCCTTTCTGATGGCTTAGTAATATTCCATTGTATATATAGACCACATCTTCTTTATCCATTCATATGTTGAAGGACATTGTGGCTCCTTCCACCATTTGGCTATTGTGGACATTGCTGCTATAAACATTAGGGTGCAGGTGCCCCTTTGTTTCACTGCATCTGTATCTTGGGGGTAAATCCCCAGCAGTGCAATTGCTGAGTCATAGGGCAGATCTATTTTTAACTTCTTGAGGAACCTCCACACAGTTTTCCAGAGTGGCTGCACCAGCTCATATCCCCACCAACAGTGTAAGAGGGTTCCCCTTTCTCCACATCTTCTCCAACATTTGTTGTTTCCTGTCTTGTTAATTTTAGCCATTTGCACTGGTGTGAGGTAGTATCTCATTGTGGTTTGGATTTGTATTTCCCTGATGGCCAGTGATTTGGAACATTTTCTCATGTGCTTGTTGTGGGTCTTTTTTGGAGAAATGTCTGTTGATGTTTTCTGCCTATTTCATGACTGGATTGTTTGTTTCTTGGGTGTTGCTATGCCTACTTTATTTACTAGAAGAGAGTTGGATACTAAGAGTGCACATCCAAACTTATTGAATAAATATATGAATGTTATAAAGAATTGACTGACTGAGGAAGATTGTGGAGCAAAAATATTAAGGCTCAGATACAGAAAACCAGAAAGCTGGTAACCCTTATTTAGCTTACATAGCAGGAAATGGCCAAATTTGAAAGGATAAGTCAAGAGGGAGACTACATATTTCCAAGAGCAAAGGAATAAAGAATAAAGTAAGGAAATGCAGAAAGATGAGGGGCAAAGAGCTCAATTAGAGGTGACTACTGCAGTCAAAGGGATGGATACCTAGAAATTGAATGCCAGGCAAATTTTGTGGTGGCTACGATGGAAGTGGAGGAGACTCCATTTGGACAGCCCAAACCTTCTAAGAATAGGGTGCAGGCAATCTGCTGAATATGGAGAAAGAAGTAGAAGTGGAAAGATGGAGAGGGAAATGTTCTCTGACACCTCCCATTGTGGGAAAGGGAAATAATTAAGAACTGAATGAAAACTGGTAGTAAACATCTCTGAAAGCCCAAGTTGAAGTACGTAATGAGAATGAGACTGATCAAGCCAACTGCTGTGGCTTTATTTCATTTCTCCTAATTCCTGGCAGTTCAGAAGTAGGAGTTTATAAACAAGAAAAGGTAGTCAATTTTCCCCAGGGTTGGTAAATGGTAAGGTGAGCATGGTGGAAAGGTGGAATGGTAATGTTTAAGTAGGTTGTAAAGTGACTGAAATGGCATTCAAGTTGGAGAAGGCAAGTGGAGCTAGAAGGAGGGAGATAGTAGTTGGGTGAAGTCAAAGCAGGACATGCACTAAAATCCCAGGATGTTCCTTCACCATTGACTCTACTTTCTCATTCCACTTCTGCTTATATCTTACATAAAGTTTTTGTTCAACGACTCAGAGCATTCTTTAACCCATATGCCCTTTGGCCTGATGTAAAAATATAACCCAGCAGAAAACTTCTAGGTCAAGGTATATGGTGCCCGCTTTTATGTACTCATGCCAGAAAAGATGGACAGTTCATCAGTGTGAACTTTAGTGTCCAACTGCAGGATAAATACTGCTTGTTTCTGCTGGGTTTTAAGTGTGTGAACTTCACATTAGCTCTTGTTGCTCCCGCTTCTTCTCTTTGTTCATGTGCTTCATACAATAGCAAGACAGATATTGGGAGTTGGGGGTTTGGGATCTGGAGTCTGTCATCTGCCATCAAATTCAGTTTCAGCACCACCTAGCTGTGTGATCTAGAAGAGCAAGGAACTTTACCTCTCTCCAACTCCATGTTTTCAGTAGTGAAATGGGGTTGATACTAGCACACGATATATAGGGTTATGAAGCTTGGTGAATTATAAAGTACTTAGAATGGAGTATGGCACACAAAACACACTTAATTAGCTATGATGTTGATGATGATGATGGTGATGATTAATTAAACTATAAGAAGTCAATGAAAGTGTGTAAGGAACACACCCATCATTTTCTGGAGATGGAGTGATTGGGCCTTGTGTCCTCTGAACACGAGCAGGGCACAGCTAATTATTAAAATTATAAACTATATAAATCTTTAATGAATAGTACATCAATTAGGTCTGGCCTAAGGCTTTCCACGTGGTACCTTCACATGAAACAAACATAAATTTCGAAGAGATGTCTAAGTTATCCAATGGCCTTTAAAGAAATTTCAGATAAAAAATATTCTCAATTTGAATCACTGTAGTTTCATTGTAGAAAACATGGGAAATAAATAAAGCAAAAATATGAAAAGAAAAAGAGGGTAGCCCAGGTGGCTCAGCGGTTTAGCACCACCTTCTGCCCAGAGCATGATCCTGGAGACCAAGGGATCGAATCCCATGTTGGGCTCCCTGCATGGAGCCTGCTTCTCTCTCTGCTTGTGTCTCTGCCTCTCTCTCTCTCTGTATTTTTCTCTGTGTCTCTTATGAAAATAAATAAATAAAATCTTTAAAAAAAGACCTGTAATTCCACTATGCACATATAATCATGAAGAGCTACAAGTAACCAAGGATGTCTTGACCCTTGTGAATCTGTTTTCATGTGTATACACCTCCTCCAATTTAAAGGAATTTATTGCAAATATTAAAATGCCTAGAAATCCAGGCCAGGGCAACTGAAAAGAAACTATTGCTGTTGCTTGTACTCATTAAGAATTTGCATGTGGAGGGAAAAAATATCAGAGAGATTCTTTTTTTTAACTATTTATTTATGATAGTCACACACACAGAGAGAGAGAGGTAGAGACATAGGCAGAGGGAGAAGCAGGCTCCATGCAGGGAGCCCGACGTGGGATTCGATCCCGGGTCTCCAGGATCGCGCCCTGGGCCAAAGGCAGGCGCCAAACCGCTGCGCCACCCAGGGATCCCTATCAGATAGATTCTTAAGAAATGCTGAATCTAGAATGAACAGGAGAAGGATGTTCAGTCAGCACATACATTTTCTTTATCATTCTTTTGTTCTCTTTTAAGTTTGAAGATTTCTTGGCTTTCATGTATAGTTTATATGGCTTAGGGCAGATTTTTAGAATGGATTTAAGCTAACTTGATGTTCAAACAAAGAAATTATAAAGAGCCTGGTTGCAATGGGTTCTGGTTTTCTCTTCAGCCTGTAATATAAATATCAACTATTCAACTTGAATGGATAAATATCATGACCTTTTAAACAGGGATGAGGGAAATCTACTGTAGTAGATTATTCATGTTATATAGAAATCACTATAACCAGAGCTGCTAAATTCTGCATCTACAAACGATTTGCTAGAGCATCTACTTAGTTTTCTAAAAATGATATCATGTGATTCCGATTCTATGAGAGCTATGTTACAAGCATTTAAGTTGCAGGTAACTGGAAGCAATGTGAAAGAATTCTTGTCTGTACACATGTAAACGAATGCTTTACTTTTCAATATTAACTCCTGGAACCAGGAGTGACACCTCTCAGCTTCCTCATTAATGGGTTAAAGAAAATCTGTAATAGGCATTTATTTTTACACCTATATAGGAACCACAGTTTTACTTTTTCCTTTTTTGAAAAATTATTTTTTGACCAGATGATTTCTCTCTGCAGGAACAATCCATGGTGGATGTTTGTCTTTGGTAATCTCACTTCCTGATGTGGCCAGTGGTGGAAGAGATTGACACTGTTCCTTATTCATAATTTCATTTTAACTGCATTATTTAAAAGTTATAGCTCCTTAATGTTTGCAAGGTGCAGTTAAAATGCCTCCTGACTTTCCCACATGGTACAATTTTCTCAACTGCTTTCTCTTGGTTGGCTTATTTCATAGAAAATTAAGATGATTGAGTGTTTTAGCTTGGCTTACCACTCGAATGGTAACAAAATACCATAGACTGGGTGAGGGTGAATTGAACAACAAATACTTATTTCTCACAGTTTTGGAGGCCAAGAATGAGTGATCAGAGTGGCAGCGTGGTCAGGTTATGGTGAGGGCCCTCTCCTTGGCTTGCAGACAGCCACCGTTTCATGGTGTTTGCATAAGACCAAGAGAGGGCTCTGGTCTCTTCATTTCAAATATGGGCACCAATCCCATCATGGGGTCCCATCTTCAAGACCTCATGCAAATTCAGTTACCCCTTATAGGCCCCACCTCCAAATACTGCCACACTAGGGGGGCACATTCAGTGTGAAATCAAATAAATCCATTTGGTATACATCACATTCTCAAAGCTTTCTGTAATTAAAGATGTAAATTTCCTCTGGGAGATTTTTGGTTGTATTATATTCATTTATCTTTATTATTTTTGTCTTTTGAGTTTTCACATATATATTTGTTCTTACCTTACTAATATTTATGCATTGTGACTTAGAAAAATTTCTGCTGATGGGAATGTATTGTGAATTTCTTTATAATTACAAATATGATCATTTTAAGCAAATATTTTTTAGCCTTAAAAATAAATATGTCATCAGTAGATGATAAGATATATTGTTACGTATTTTAAGCATTTAAATATTTCTCAAATGCCCCTCTCTCCACCTTACCAAATTAACCGTTCCACATAATTATTCTCTTTGAAGATTGATTGATTGATATTTATTTTAAGGAATTGGCTTACATGATTGTGGAGTTGGCAAGTTCAAAGTCTATAGGGAAGACAGGCAGGCTGGAAATTCAAGTTATGTTGTATTCTTAGGTCTAAAATCTGCAGGGCTAGTTAGGAGTTTGGGAACTCAAGCAGGTTTTTTTTTTTTTTTCTTTTAAGATTTTATTTATTTATTTGAGAGAGATAGAGAGTAAGACACAGTGGGAGCACAAGCCAGGAGAGAGAGAGAGAGAGAGAGAGAAGGAGAAGCAGACTACCTTCTGAGCAGGGCGCCTGATGTGGAGGCTCCATCTTACGACCCTGGGATCATGACCTTAGCCAAATGCAACCACTTAACTGACCCACCCATGCACCCCTCAAGCAGGGTTTCTATGTTACAGGTTTGAGCCTGAATTCTTTTTCTTGGGAAACTTCAGTTTTTGCACTTAGGGCCTTCAATTGATTTGATGAGGTTCACTGTTTACCTAACATCAAGTGACTGTAAATGAAAATCATAGCTACAAAATACCTTCACAGCAACATCAAGTCTGACCAAAGAACTGGGCACCATAGTATAGCCATATTAATGCACAGAGTTACCCATCACACCCCCAACTAGGACAGAATCCCTCTGGAATGCTTTCTGGCTACTTTATCTTCCAAACATTAAGAGTCATTAATACATTAAAACGTAATGAAAATTGCTTTAAATTTTTAAACATGTATCACTCATTTCTTTTTTTATGAACATTTTTTTCTATGATATTTTATGTGACTATAGCTTATCTCTGCCTTTTTGGATGGTATTCTGTGATATTAGAAGGTGACTTGTGGTTCCCTTGGAGCCTATTATATTTCTTCTCTCTCCTATGCTTCACTAGGTCCATCATTGAGGGCCCCACAGCAATCCAGGCAAGGAGGAAAAATCAAGGCTTTGCTATGCTTCAGTCTGAACTGTGTGGGCTCTTGTCCAGCTTCACCAGGAATTTTGCTTTGGGAGTATATGAGGCAGTGGCTAATATTAATAAAGTGCCTTTCATTTTCACTTTTCCTATTAATCATCATTAGTTTTAGTGAACAAGTGAAACAGGAAGATTCTTAGCTTCCTGGAATAAAATATCATCAAACATCACCAAATTGAACCCAGATTCCTAATGACCCATCTCATTTCCTTACTCTACATAAGTCCCTTGTATGTGTAACTGAATTGATTTTCTTTATTTCTAACTATAATGTGCATGAAGCCTTTAGTAAGTGCTTAAAGCACGGTTACCACTTATCCAATTTTTTATAATTATTATTTCATCCTTAAATACAATAAATACTATAATGTCATTTAGCTCTTGAGACAAATTATTATATACCGTAGCCTCTCCCTTTTTAAAAGATTTTATTTATTTATTCATGAGAGACACAGAGAGAGAGAGAGGCAGAGACACAGGCAGAGGGAGAAGCAGGCTCCTGCAGGGAACCCCAATGTGGGACTTGATCCCAGGAGCCCAGGATCATGCCCTGAGCTCAAGGCAAGTGAGCTCACTGAGCCACCCAGGTGTTCCTACCATAGCCCATCAAATAATTACTATAGTGTTGGAATCTGTGTCCTGCAGCTTCTCAGATATTTCTAGTTTCCCTGGGGGGGAAGTCACTCACAAGTGAGGTGAAATTGCTTAGACAAGAACTCCCCTGAAGAGGATTTAAGATTATGTACTTTTAGTGGGCTTTTCAATGTTGCCACATTGCATTGTTTGTCCTTTTGATTGTTTATCATTAGATATTTCACAACTTGCCACACAAATTTCTTGCTTGTTAAATTAATACTCAGCAAAGTTTGAGTTACTTTGATAACTTTAAACAGGATATAGCAAAATAAAATAAAATGTATCTCTAAAATATGACATAGTGTAAAGGAATAACAAGATGCTGAATTCCATGAATGGATGTCAAACTATTTATAAGTTAGAAACGAATGATAACTATGATGCTTTACATTGATATAGAATAATTTCTAACATTTGTTTTGTGACTTTAGTATACCCATATAACTAGCTATGTATCATACATTTTTACATTTATGAATGTTATTCTATGGTATTTTAGGTGGGTGTAGCTCATCTCTGCCACAATTACAAGTAAAGATGAAAAACAATTGGAAATACTTTTTAAAGTGTTGAAGTTAGAATAAATAGTAATAAAAGTATACATTTGTGGTTTTTATGTTTCTTGATTGATCGAATAAACCTAAATTCAAGATTGAAAAGTTAGTTTTGATTATTGCAGCACTATAGTTTTTTCAAATGAATTAGAAGAAAATGACTTCAAACTTCTCAGGAAGTGACAGATAATATAATATACTAAAGGTAACTTGTATCTAACTTAAATATTAAGTGAGTTAAAATAAAAGTTTTATAGCCTGAACCAATATAATTTCACTCACAAAATAGTTTACTGTTTTCATGTATGATTTAATCAGAACACCAAAGCTATAAGGTATTAGGCTTTATTTTACTCATGGTGAGACATGTCAGTAATAATATTTTATAGTACTGTGAAACTTGCACAGTCTATATTTTTTTCTCTTCTCCTATTTGACATTCAAATCAGGCAACTTTTTTTTTGTTTTTTGAGAGAGAGAGAGAGAGAGAGAGAGAAAGTACATGCATGTGAGCATGTGAGTGGAGAGGGGCAGAGGGAGAAGATGAGAGAAAATCTTAAGCAGGCTCCATGCTCAGTGTGGAGCCCAACTCATCTCGATGCAGAGCCCAGTCCCCTGACCCTGAGATCATGACCTGAGCTGAAATCAAGTGTCAGATGCTTAGCCAACTGAGGCACTTAGGTGCCCCTCAAATCAGGCAACCTAAGAGTGATGGTCTTGGGATAGTGTCATTTATAAAAGCCTTAGATATTCATTTCATTACTCACTTAAATAAAAATGATAACTTACTTTTGCATAATCCTTTAAGAAGGTAATAAATGCTTTGTATAATTTGTCTGGTTTGGTCTGCAGAAGAATCCTAGGACGTTGGCTTGTTTATTATACAGGACAGTGCACCATGGTGATCAATGCCACAACTGGTGCTGAAGTCCCTGGACTTGAACCTTCACTTGTCATCCTCCCTTCCCATGTGACCATGGGCAAGTAGCTCAACTGCAGCTTCTTACCTGTAACGGGAGAATGGCCACCTCGCAGTGGTGAAGCCTGAGTTGATGGGTGCGAGTTGTTTGGAGCGCCTCCTGGGGGTAGCAGGCACCATCCCAGCTCCTGCTGCCCTTGTTCTGCAGAGGAGGAGCTCCATGCTCAGGGAAATTAGGTGCTCTTTTCAAAGTGCTTTTCCCTTTGTTTTTGGGTTAGCTCTTCATTGTGAAACAAAGAGAAAAGGGCTGATGAGTGCAACAAAGAACAATGAATAATTAAGGAATTGTGCTGAAGTTTAAGTCATTTTCAAGAATCATTTGTGTGAGAAAAGCCTTCGGTCTTATTTACTTCTGGAATAAATTGACTTCTTACATAGCCTTGGGAAGTGTACAATCATAAAAGAGCTAATTCTTAAATGCACTAACAAAAAAGAAAGCACATTTTCATTTACTATCTATGATATCAAAACACTTTCCTTAATGATGGATGATTTATGTGATGACAAGGGTATTTAATACACGTAGATACATTTCTTTTTCTTTCTTTTTTTTTAAAAGATTTTATTTATTTATTCATGAGAGACACACAGAGAGGTAGAGACATAGGCAGAGGGAGAAGCAGGCTCCCTGTGGGGAGCCCGATGCGGGACTCGATCAGAGGACCCCAGCAAACACGACCTAAGCCAAAGGCAGACACTCAACCACTGAGCCACCCAGTTATCCCAAGACTTTCCCCTTCATTTTGAGAGTTACTTTAAAATGGAATAGCAGGTATTAGAAAATTTGAACTGCTTGTCAACTTTTCTATAAGCTTTCAAACCGACTTGAGTTACAGTCTGTGCAGGTTATGGTCATAAAATAGCTTCTTTTTGAAATATAATGGCTACAGGTGGGGGAGGGATGGAAGGCAGCAAGACAGAAGGGGTGTGTGGGGTGGAGTTTATTTAAACTCTTATCTTCTCAATTTCTCAATTCCTTAAAGTTTGGCTCAACTTCTTACCTGTTCTCAGTCTATGAATCTGTCTTGGCTAAAGTTTTTAGTATTTTTGCATCTTACATACTAATTAACAAATAACATTTGGATAATATATGTATAGATATAATTATACATTTGTATAATGTGTATATATGTATAATATGCATTTATATATAATTATACATTTGTATAATATATGTATACACACACACACACACGTACAAACCCACCTTCTGACATGGGTCTGTACATCTGTTAACCACAACCTATCTTTTCACTTTAACCATCTAAACACCTGCCTACCTATCTTTTCTCCTAGGTGTCTGAGAGACACTAAACCTCTCATTTGACACTCTATGTAAAACCCCTCATCAGTTGCTCTCACATGTATAACAACTTCTTTGATATAATTCTTTACTTATTATCTAATTGTCTCATTGGACTACAGCTCCATGAAGGCAGAGATAATGGGTGTTTTGTTCACTACTGTGTTCCTCATATCTACCAGAACTAAGGAAGGAAGGAAGCAAGCAGAAAGAAAAGAATGAGAAATCTCCAGTCTATTGCTAAAGTTTCAAAGGTTGTTAGTCCCCTTAGCTGTATGATTTGATTTTTCTTTGTAGACTGCACTAATATTTCCAAACAAATTTTTTTTTAGAATTTAACACCAAGTGCAATTTCCATTTCAAAATTGTGCCAGTCATTGAAAATGTCTTCAGTGATGTTACAAATGGTCTTGAAGCTATCCTGAATGTATTAGGCACTTAGTAATGGGTGTCTGTGACTGTTTTCTAAAAATTGCTTATCTAGTTCTCTCCAAACAAAAAAAGGAAGAAAAAAAAAGCCCAAAGAAGTCATCATCATTCTGCATGTAAAATAAGTGTAGCAAATAGCTCTAAAGAATAATATTTTTTGTCCTTCTCCGATTGACTTACTTCACTCAGCATAATACCCTCTAGTTCCATCCATGTCAAAGCAAATGGTAGGTATCTGTCCTTTTTGATGGCTGAGGAATATTCCATTGTATATATAGACCACATCTTCTTTATCCGTTCATCTTTCGATGAACACTGAGGCTCCTTCCACAGTTTGGCTATTGTGGACATTGCTGCTAGAAACATCGGGGTGCAGGTGTTCCAGCGTTTCACTGCATCTGTATCTTTGGGTAAATCCCCAGCAGTGAAGGACAAACATTATATGGTCTCTTTCATTCGGGGAATATAAAAAATAGTGAAAGGGATTAAAGGGGAAAGGAGAGAAAATGAGTGGGATATATCAGAGAGGGTGACAAACCATGACAAACCAGATTCCTAACTGTGGGAAATGAACAAGGGGTAGTGGAAGGGGAGGTGGGCAGGGGGATGGGGTGACTGGGTAATGGGCACTGAGGGGGGCACTTGATAGGCTGAGCACTGGGTGTTATACTATATGTTGGCAAATTGAACTTCAATAAAAAAATATACAAAACAAAAAACAACAAGACCAAAAAAAAAAAAAATGAAAACAGCTTTTTTTGTTTCCTCTAATGTTCCAGAACCTTCCAACTGAGAATTAAAAGAAACTGCCACAGTGAGGAAAGCTGAGTAAAATTATTTCAGGACCAAACCACAAATGCCGGGAAAAGAAATGGAGGAGATCCATATAGACATGTACTTCCTAAGCAAGGAAGTATGCATAGATATCAAAGTCTTATTCTGGTTCAGAAGAGACAGGTTCCTCCCAAGTCAATCTTCAAACAGAAGGTTCACTTCAGGTCTGCTGGAAATAATTTTTCATTATCACTGTCCAGAATATCCGGAAACATTTATTCTGAAATGTTTCTTCTAATTCTTGTGATCTGTGATATCAAACAGATTTCCTCACTTTTAAAAAAAATATTTTATTTACTTATTCATGAGAGACACAGAGAGAGGCAGAGACACAGGCAGAGGGAGAAGCAGGCTCCATGCAGGGAGCCCGATGTGGGACTCCAGGATCACACCCTGAGCCAGAGGCAGACGCTCAACCACTGAGTCATCCAGGCATCCTGATTTCCTCACTTTTGTTAAAGAAGTTTCCCTCTATTCCTGGCTACTGGGAGATGATTCAACTATGCTCATGTTTGTTCTGTCCACGAGGTCTTGCAGGTAACCCTTTCAGCTGGGCCTCTCCAACTTCGAGTGGAGAGCTTTTTAAAAATCAGAGTCATAGCCTCACCCCCTAGAAAGTCTGTTTGAATAATTCTAGAGTAGGGATCCAGGAATTTGTTTAAATTTTGTTTTGTTTTTAAGTTTCCATAAGTGATTCCATTGGATCACCCCAGGGAAACCTTATAAGCTCTTGAGAGCTGTTGTATATACATAGGCTTCATTGGTCCAATTATATCAGCAGAGACTTAAGCTATCAAGTATGCTTACTGTTTCTCTTGGATTAAAAAAATACATCCTCCCTTCCCTATTTTCTAGTGCAGTCTTTTCTTCTCTCTTCCCCTATTTGGAGCCCTGTGTCCCTTCACCTCACAGATCTCAGATATTTTAACTTTACTAAGCAGACTGATCACCCCAGTTCCTCTGATTTTGTCAGTACATTTCCCTATGCATCTCATCTGGACATTTTTTCCCTTTCTAATACCTCTGACTTCCAATATATCCCCCCTTTTCCTCAACTAATTTGCCTCTGGGACTGTCAGCCCTCATTGTTTGAGAGCCCTGACTTCAAAATGTTTCTGTCCTTCATGGCATTGTCTTTCCTTGAATCCATGTTTTCCTGCTTTTAAATCCATTTACATTTTCTAATGAGGAAGGACACTGAACTCTCTATCACTTTTGGTTGAGGTTTGGGTAAGGGAGTGTAATAATGAAGGTTGATAGAGATAAATATTTCCCTCTGTCTTTGCTAGTAATTCTCCTAAAACTGTGCTTCCTAAATCTGGTTATGATGGTTTCTCTGTGATGGTCTAATCAGAGGACAGAAACTACTCTATATGGTTAAACAGAAGGAGTTTAATTCAGGGAATTTGTTCACTAGGTAGTGGAAGATCTGAGAAGCCAAGTGGGGTGGTTGATGCACCCAGAAGATTAGCAGAAGCACAGATCTGTGCTCACCCATAAGGCTGGAGAGAGGGTGGGAGACAGTGGTGTTACCAGAGCTTATGACCCGGGCTCACCTTCAGGGAGTGAGAAACATGGCAGGGACATGGTGAATCTGGAGTGACAGAGAAGACACAGCCAGTTCTGTGGGTGCTGCATAAAGCTGAGCAAGAGAGGGAGAAATACCTGAGTTCTCTCCCGCTGCCCTCCAGTCTTTAGCCAGTGCCTGTCCCTGGCAGCAGTGATGTGCAATCCAGGTGCCAAGTGAAACTTGAGTGTGAAATCCCTTCGAAGAAGAATGGGAAATGGATTTGACAGCAAAAGACATACAACTGGCATAGTTTCTATGGAAGATGATCTGATCTCATACCGTGTATGAAGTCTCTCTTTTCTATCCAAGAAATAGTTTCCATATCAAGGTACTTGATTCTATGCTAGTAGAATGAATGAGGGGCTAGAGAATAATAAAACTGAAAAGTAACTGAAATGACATCAAAGAGACCTGTATCTAAGTTCTTATTTCCTCCTCTGTGGTGTCAGGCAGAGGCCTAGGCCTAGGCCTGTCCCTCATAAAGCTGCCATATTTTGTCAAGCAATCTCTTCAAGCCCGCTTCAAGCCTATGAAAAGGGAGCTACGTGTGTAAATCCCAGCTAGACACAGAAACCGGAATGGTCCCCCAAAGCTATTTATGTGGGAATCGACAAAGGGCATCCAAGAGCACAAGACTGCAGAAGGGACCAGACCTACTGAGGTGAAGCAGACCCCAGGAAGAACTACGACAAGCTGTCTCTCTCTCTCTCTCTCTCTCTCTCTCTCATTCTTACACACACACACACACACACACACACACAGAGCGACTGTGATGCAGTTTACTTGTTTCATGCTAGTGACTCCCCACCCTTTCTATTTTCTTGCCTGTCTTTCTATCTTCAGCCCTTTTCAATTTGGCTTTGGTCAATCCTGCCTCTGAAAAAGTCCTCTCAGCATGACCTGCTCACTGCCAAATCCAGTGTAACTTTTCTCTGGTCAGTCATTTTGGTTGGCTGTTTGGCAGCATTGAAACTGCTGACCACATTCTTCCTCTTTGAAACTTTGCAACTTTCATTTGAGATAATGTGTGCTTTTGTTTTCCCTCCAAATTTTTGTTTTCCTTTTCTAATGTCCTGTTCATCCTAAATAGCTGTGTCCCTGGGATTTCCAAAATTGAGCTCTGGCCTCCTCCCAATCAGCCCCTCTCTTTTCTTGATACATTTTCCCCAGACCTTCTCATGTATGCATTTAACTACAGTCTGTATCCTTCTGACTCACATCTCCTTCTTTAGACTAGAAGTATTTCCTGAATGTCAGGCCTGCTTTTCCATTTGTCTACAGATTATCTCCACCTGATTGTTGTTCTTCAAAAGCAGCATGTTCCAAACCAAACCTCTTATTTTCCTTCCTCAGGCATATTTATACCTCAAACAAGTTAACAGTAGCATGTCAACTAGAACATCTACTGATACCTCTGACTTCCTCTAAGTTGGATTAGGAATTGCCATCTGTGCTATCATAACATGAAATGTATTACTTTCAATACTTATTGCAGTGAGTTCTGAATTCTGATTTGTCTCTTCTTTGATCAGACTCTAAATTTATCAAAAGCAGGGACTGTTTATTATTCATCTCTGAATCCCTAGGGCCCAACTCACTGCACAGCTGATTCTCATCATCCCTTTCCTTCTCAAATATCTCCATCACCCTCCAAAAGAAAATTACACAATTTGTACGATTTGTACAAAGAGTCACTTGTTTGGAGAATTCATGTTATTTTTCATCTTCTTAACTGGGTTTAAAGCAGTTGTTTATGTTTGCTAATTCATTTTAGAGTTTGGGCATAGCTATTTTATTTCCAGCTGCCTGAGGATATGAATTCCAGCCACTTAAGAAATTGTGCAAGTTTTGAGCCTCAAGAGATCACTTTGTTACGACCATGAAGTTCATTGTAATGGGGACTGTACATGTCACCTGTACTATATTTTTATAATGTTGATGAGAAAAGTAATAATCTTTGACAATTTTTTGATTGTTCAACCCAGAGTTTCAGAGATAAATCTTTGATTTTAGCCTTGTAGATTTTTTAAGAATAATTTTTTTATTAGCACCATTTGGAGTGCTTGAAGGAAGATAGTTAATTATAAAAATTTCCAAAGATATTTCTTAATTTAAAATTGGTGAGTTTGTATATACCTCAGTATTTCCCCAAGGATCTGACACACTTAATTTGAACTTACTTTTAGTTATATTTTAAGTCTAGAATTTGGATGAACGAACTAACTGAAAAATCAAGTTTAGGTGAAACTTTATAGATTGAGTTTTAGCCTTAGTTTCTTAGAAAATAAATCTGAGGCAAGGATTTAAAGTATTAATGTATTACTTGGGAGGTGCAATACTAAGGCAGTGAGAGTGAGGGAAAAGTAAGCAAAGATGTGAAGGGGTGCACTACCAAACCAACTGCTGCATCATGAAATGCTGTGAAAAGACACAGCTGGGCCCTCCAGGTGCACGTCCTCAGTGCCAGAAGACAAAGAAGCCTATGTGAGCCTTGGTGTCTATGATGGGGGGTGGGTGTTATGGCTCCCTCTTGTTTCCTTTTGACTATTGTTCAAAGTTCATTCTACAAGAGTTAATTTCCCTGTATTTTTGGGTTACATTATTCAACTCTGCATGTGGCTATTAAGGATATCAAAATCCTGGGATGCCTGGGTGGCTCAGCGGTTGAGCGTCTGCTTGATCCTGGACTCCTGGGATCGAGTCCCGCATCAGGCTTCTTGCATGGAGCCTGCTTCTCCCTTGCCTGTCTCTCTGCCTCTCTTTCGCTGTGTCTCTGATGAATAAATAAATAAAAATTTAAAAAAAGGATGTCAAAATCCATCCTGTGAGTTGGCATTCTTTTTATTTCCTATTTCGTACAAGCTCTATACATCACCAATGGCCTCACCTGAGTCATGTTGTTTGGATTCTGGAAGAAGGAAGGAGGCACACACTTCAACCAAGGCTGATGGGCCAAGCCACTGGTGATAATTAGGGACAAAGGACTGGTTGGCCCCAAGGAGAGTCCAGGAGGCAGGAGATGCACATATAACTTGAGGAAGTAGATGAAATTAGTGTCTAATAGAGCTACTGACTCAAAACTCTCCCCTTCCAAGTTTACAGAAAGCAAAGGGTAGCAGAATATGTCAATAGAGAAGTTGCATTGATCATGTACAAATTGCCAGGAATAAGTCATCACAGATTTTTAAAAATTGAGATATAATTTACATATGATGTATTAGTTTCAGGTGTACAACATAATGATTTGTTATATGTATATATGGTGAAATGATCACCACAGTAAGTCTCATCAACACCCATCAGCACACAGTTACATTTTTGTGTGTATGTGTGATGAGAACTTTGAAGATCTACTCTCATCAATTTTCAAAGATATAATACAGCATTGCTAACTATAGCACCATCTTCACAGATATTCTGATCTGGGAAAAAGCACTGAAAACTACAATGTCCTCATACCACACCTCCCCCCTCCACTTTAATATTTATTTATTCATTCATTTATTTTAAAGATTTTATTGATTTGTCCATGAGACACAGAGAGAGAGAGAGACAGAGACACAGGCAGAGAGAGAAGCCGGCTCCATGCAGGAAGTTCGATGTGGGACTTGATCCTGGAATTCTGGGATCATGCCCTGAGCCAAAGGCAGACGCTCAACCACTGAGCCACCCAGGCGTCCCCCCTCCCTACTTTTTAAACTCTAGGTATTATACTTGGAGAAGTTTGGGCTACCATTTGACAGGATGTATTCCATGAAATACCTGCGTGACTCTTTGGATGAAATTTTCTAGTGCGATTTCCTTTTTCCAAAGCGTTTTAAGAGGATCTAGGTATGTTGTCACTGTCTTCTATTGTAATAAATATAGGAAACTGGAAAAATTATCAAACTATAGTTTTTTAGTGGAAGAGTCATGCATAGAATAGTATTATTCTGAGGACTTCTGATTATGCTACTTTACTGAGCTTGAAGTATTATTTTAGAGAAATGTATATTCTGGCCCTGATTGTACTTCAGATTTTCTGTTTGTCTTTGGTTGGAAAATGGAACCAATATGAAATTTTATTTTCCCTGGACATTTTAGGAACAGCCTCACCATGGGTAGCTCTCTACACAGTCACACATAGTCAGTGGGTTCACATGATACAGTCAGGAATAAGCAATCAAAGCTTTGGCTAGAACCACTTGTCTAGCCCAGCTCTCCATGTTTGGACTTTGGACATTGACTCCAGCCCTCACTAAGCCTGAGTCAAGGTGTTGGCACTCCTGACAATACCCTTTTGCTGTGGTTAATGATGCACTACTAGCATGTATTTTTGAGAATCTTTCCATAATGTCCAGGAATCCTCTCCCTCTTAACTTGAATTGTCTGATCTCTAAAGGATTATAATAATAATCTTCTAGTAGTTTATTGCATTTGATTTTTTCTCTCTGAATTGCACTTCTATTCTTTGACTGGAAGAAGGTATCTAACCTGAATCTAAAACTGGGCTGGGAGTGCTCCATAGCTTATGTCCTTCAGGTAACTGCTCCCTGTCAGTTCCTGCAGTGTTGCTGCTTTTCAGCAACTGCCTTTGGAAATCTCTCACGTGGAATTCCAGATGATCATTTGTGAACAAGAACAGTTGCGTGGAGTTGGTTGATGGACTTCCTGTGGCATCCCAGTCAATTTAGAAATAGCCAATAAGTGAGAGTTCTTTTTATTTCCCTGTTTGTACAAGCTGTATCACTAGTGGTCTCAGCCATATGGCTTGAATCCTGAGATGTACATCTCATCACTTTTAAAGTCAAGGCAGAGTAATATTTCCCTTTCTTGCTGACAAGGGAGAGGCTTGATACGGCAGCTTTCTTACCTTTCTTCCTAAAGGATAGACTAACACTACAAATTGTTGCCCAGCGTGACAGAAATCAATGAAATCCATTACTAGATATTCGCATTTCACCCAACAATGTGAAAAAGCAAATGAGTAAAAGTCTATTCAATTGTGTAAGCACTTTGCAAGTTCTGTCTTGGAAGCAGGATAAAAATAGGATGCCTTTGATGATTTAAAATTCATTAGGATGTTTCAATCCAGGTTAGTTCATGGTTTATCATGGAGATTTCAATTACCTTTACAGTGAATAGGTGAAAATTCTACCATACTCTTAGCCTTGTGAAAGAACGAATAGTTTGGTTTTATTGGACATTCTTATAATATTAGTCTACATTCCGGCAAGTGTTTTGCTAAGTATTGTGGGGAAAAGAAGGACTCACTGTTTGCCTTGTAGGGGTAAGTAAATATGGATGATATAAAGATGATAATATGCCATTAGGAATGATTAGGCTTAGACACTGCAGCAATCATGAATGGACATTGCATTGCCCTAACATATTAATTCATTGTTTTCAGCTTAATTGAGGTATAATTGACATATAACATTGTGTAAGTTTAAAGTATACAGTGTGTTGATTTGATGCTTGTATATTGTGAAATGACTACCACCACAGGGTTAGCTAACATGTTCATCACATCACATAATTATTATTTCTTTTTTTGTAGTGAGGACCTTAAAGATCTACTCTTTTAGCAATTTTCAAGTATATAATGCAATATTATTATAATCACCACATTGTACATTAAATCCCTTAAACTTATTCATTTTATAATTAGATATTTGTACCCTTTGACCAACATCTTCCCTTTACTCTCTTTCCCTAGCCTCTGATAACGACTATTCTACTGTTTCTAAGAGTTCTCCTTTTTCAGATTCTACGTGTAAGTATCCTATAGTATGTGTCTTTTCCTGTCAGACTTATTTCACTCAGCATTATGTCCTCAAGTTTCATCCATGCTGTTGCGAACGGTAGGATTTCCTTCCCATGGCTGAATAATATTTCTGTATTAATATATAAATTAATATGTTATTAATATAAATATATATTCTGTAATAATATATATTTATTATACGTGTATTGTTAGATATTTCTTATTTCATATACATTATTGTTACATATTTCTCTATATATTACAGAATATGTATTCTAGAATTCTCTATGTATTGCATATTCTTTATCCTTTCATCTATTGACAGACACTTAAATTGTTTCTATATCTTGGCTATAGTGGCTAATGCTGTAAGAAACATGAGAGTGCAGATATCTATTCCAGAACCTGTTTTCATTTCCTTTAGATATATAAGCAGGAGTGGGATTGCTGGATCATCCACTGCTCTAATTTATTTATTTATTTATTTTTATTTTTTAGAGTTTCTATTGAAATTCCAGTTAGTTAACATACAATGTAATGTTGGTTTCAGGCGTACAATATAGTGATTCAGCACTTCCTTATAACACCAGTGCTCATTGTATTGTCCTAAGTTTAGATCTTGAAGGATTCTCCACTGATTGTCTCATTTGGCTAAAATCATACTGTAAAATAGTGATCCATTGTCTTAATTAAAAGATAAGTGCTCTCAGAACTCTTAGTCATGTATTTGAAAAAACTGAAATTATAATGAGTGAATAAATGACTAAGTCAATAAATTATTCACACTTTTCTATAAAAATCATGGCTTCTAAACATTATCTAGATATTCGAATGTTGGAAGACCTCTTCAAGTAAGTTCTTTTTCTGTTCCTGCAAAATGCACTCATGTTTTCACAAGCAAAATTTAGAGTGCAGTTTTTGCTATTGATTCAGTTTTATTAGCTTTTTTTTTCCTTTGGGGAAATTTAGGGTCTGTGGGGGATTATTTAGGTCTTCTGTCAGCACACAATATTTAAAGTACAGTTTGGCTTTTATTGGGTCATTTCCAGTTTATCCTAATTCATCCTTATTATCTTTTACTTTACTTCTGTTCTTGACTCTATTGTCAGTTCCCCATATCATCATTTTTCACTTTTTTTTTTTTTTTTGTTCTTGGATCTATGGTAGCATGCCTTCTATCCATCTCTCGTACAAAAAGAATTCCTCCTCCGCAAAGAGTTTTTGCTTCTAGGAGCTATATTGAAATGCTTAATTGCTAATTAAGTGAAAGTCTGGAATTTCCTAAAGATAAAGCAGCTGCAGGAGCTACCAGAGCTCTTTCATGAACTGGCGCCACCCAGCCTGCTCTCCTGCTAGCTCTACATACTAGGAGTGAATGGAGAAGAATCAGAATGACTTGGTGCTTCCCAGAATAACATGAAATTATAGATTGAAGATGAAGCGAGAAGACAATTTGTAGATTTAATGGATTGAACTGTTGCTGGCATTCACTGAATATAAATGACTGGGGCTCCAGGTGATTGGTAGAAAAAATTTTTTTTTGGTAGAAACAATTATTGGGATGTTTAAGACACTTTTGGGTGAACATAGTGGATGCTGTTGAGTGGCTGGCATTCTAGATGTTCTTTATTTTCTTTTTGTTATTCTGAATATTCTGTAATGAAATGCATTATTTTCGTAATAAGGGAAAGTAACACTTTAAACCACAAAATAAAAGCCACAGGTAAGTTTAATTTAAAATATAAATTTGTCAGATATGTCTGCTATATTCAGCAAAATTTGCATGATTTTTTAATTGTGCAATTGGAGGATAATTAATATTGTCAGCCACTAGTCTGTGTTTCTTTTTCTGCGACCTTGTTTATAGTGTTTGTCTATCTTTTCATGTGGCTTATTATAATTCTTTAAAATTCTTTAAAATTAGGTATTTCTAATACAAATTTCACAGAGAGGGAATAAAAAGTGACTAGAAGTTAAAAAAAGGAGTAGAAATAATGTTATAAAATGACATGAAGCATTGCAGAACTTCCCTATGATGTCCTAAAAATTTAACAACTTATGGAAAACAAGTTCTCAGGGAATGTACATTTTCTATAAAGCCATCATTTTAAACTATTCTCTTTATCTATTTATTTTGTTCAACACCTTGTTTAGGGTTTTGTATGTATTTTTAAAATTTGAGTATAGTTAACACACAATTTTACAGTAGTTTCAGGTGTACAACTTAGTGATTTGACAAGTTTATACATTATGCTATGTTCATCACAAGTATAGCCACCGATTACATTGCTATTATATCATTGACTGTATTCCTTATACTCTGCTTTTTATTCCTGTGACTTACTCATTCCAAAACTGGAGGCCTGATTCTCACTCTCCCTTTCACCCATTTTGCCTAACCCTCTATTCCCCTGCCCTCTGGCAACCATCAGTTTGTCTTTGTATTTATAATTCTGATCCTGCTTTTTGTTCATTTATTCATTTTTTCTATTCTTTCTATTCTATTCTATTCTAATTTATGAGTAGAATCATATAGTATTTATCTTTCTCAGTATAACTTATTTCACTTAGCATAATACCTTCTATGTCCATTCATGTTGTCACAGATAGCACGATCCTATCCTTTTTCTGGCCATATAATATTTCATTATATAAGTATGTATGTATGCATGTATGTATGTATGTATGTATCTATCTATCTATCATCACACTTTCCTTATCCATTTGTCTATTGATGGACACTTAAGTTGCTTCCATTTCTTGACTATTGTAAATAATGTTGCAATAGAGCCACCCTACGTCCCAGCAATTGCACTGCTGGGGATTTACCCCAAAGATATGGATGCAGTGAAAAACCGAGACACCTGCACCCCAATGTTTATAGAAGCAATGTCCACAATAGCCAAACCGAGGAAGGAGCCACGATGTCCAACAGATGAATGGATAAAGAAGTGGAATATTACTCAGCCATCAGAAAGGTTGGATACCCATTTGCTTCAGCGTGGATGGAACTGGAGGGTATTATGCTGAGTGAAGTAAGTCAATTGGAGGACAATCATCATATGGTTTCACTCATACGAGGATTATAAGGAATAGTGAAAGGGATTATAGGGGAAAGGAGGGGAACTGAGTGGGAAAAATTAGAGAGGGGGACAAACCATGAGAGATTCCTAACTCTGGGAAACAAAGGGTTGTGGAGGAAGGGGAGGTGGGTGGGGGGATGGGGTAACTGGGTGATGGGCACTGAGGAGGGTACTTGATAGGATGAGCACTAGGTGTTATACTATATGTTGACAAAGTGGATTTAAATTAAAAAATTAAAAAATTAAAAAAATAATGTTGCACTAAACATAGGGGTACATATCTTTTAAAGTTACTGTTTTTCCTGGTAAATACCCAATAGTGAAATTATCCAATATAGAATTTCTATTTTTTAATTTTTTGAGGAGACTCCATACTATTTCCACAGTGTACCAGATTACATTTCCACCAATGTTGCGGGAGGGTTCCTTTTTCACTCCAACCTCACCAACACTTGTTTCTTGACTTCTTGATTTTAGTTATTCTTATGGGTGTGAGATGATACCTCATTGTGGTTTTTATTTGCATTTCCTTGATGGTTAGTGGTGTTAAGCATCTTTTCATGTATCTGTTGGACTTCTGTATATCTTCTTTGGAAAAATATCTATTCAGGTCCTCTGCCCGTTTTTAAATCAGATTGCTTATTACTTTGGTGTTGAGTTGTCTGAGTTCCTTATACATTTTGGATATTAACCCCTTATTGGAAATATCATTTGCAAATACCTTCTCCCATTCATTAGGCTGTCTTTTTGTTTTATTGATGGTTTCCTCTGCTTTGATTGGTCCAATAGGTATTTTTGCTTTTGTTTCCTTGCCTTAGGAGATTTATCTTGAAAATTTTTGCTATGGTTCATATCAGAGAAATTACTGCCTATGTTCTCTTCTAGGATTTTTATAGCTTTAAGTTTCACATTTAGGTCTTTAATCCATTTTGAATTTATTTTAGTGTGTGGTGTTAGAAAGTAGTCCAGTTTCATTCTTTTATGTATAGCTGCCCAGTATTTTGAGTACCACTATTGAAAAGACTGTCTTTTCCCCATGATATATTCTTGCCTACTTTGTCGTAGATTAATTGATTATATGAATATGAGTTTATTTCTGGGCTCTCTATTCTGTTCTATTGATCTGTGTCTGTTTTGTGCCAGTATCATGTTGTTTTCATTACTCTAGCTTTGTATTATATCTTGAAATCTAGACTTGTGATGCTTCCAACTTTGTTCTTTTTCAGGATTACCTTGGCTATTCTGGGTCTTCTGTGGTTCCATACAAATTTTAGTATTATTTGTTCTAGTTTTGTGAAAAATGCTGTTGGTATTTTGATAGGGACTGCACTGAATCTGTAGATTGCTTTGGGTAATACGGACATTTTGACGATGTAACTTCTTTCGACCCATAAGCATGGAATTTCTTTCCATCTGTGTATATCATCTTCAGTTTCTTTCATCAGTGTTTTATGGTTTTCAGAGTACAGGTCTTATACCTCTTTGGTTAAGTTTATTCCTGGGTATTTTATTCTTTTTGGTGAAGTTGTAAATTATGTTGCTTTAAAATTTCTCTGTGATTTTGTTGTTAGTGAATAGAAATGCTACCAATTTGGGGGTATCCATTTTGTATCCTGACACTTTACTGGATTCCTTTATTACTTCTAGTAGTTTTTTTGTGGAATGTTTAGGATTTTCTACGTATAGTATTACATCATCTGTGAATAGTGACTGTTTAACTTCTTTACCAATAAGGATACCTCATATATCTCTTTCTTATCTGATTATTGTGGCTATGATTCTGGCACTATGTTGAATAAAAGAGGGAGAATGGATATCCTTGTCTTCTTCCTGAATTAGCTGGAAAGCTCTCAGTTTTTTACCACATGAGGATGATATTGGGTGTGAGTTTTGCACATATGGTCTTTATTATGTTGAGGTATAGTTCCTTTAATCCGATTTCATTGAGAGCCTTTCTTGTAAATGAATGTTGTATTTTATCATATTCCTTTTCTGCACCTTTTGAGACCGTCATAGGATTTTATTCTTCATTTTGATGGTGCATGGCATTGGTCATTTTGCAGATATCGAACCATCCTTGCATCCCAGGATTAAATCCCACCTGATCATGCTGAGCGATCTTTTTAATGTGCTGTTGTGTAGGTTCGCTGATACTTTGTTGGGGAGTTTTGTACCTATATTCAGATATTGGCCTGTAATTCTCTCTCTCTGTCTCTCTTTATCGTGGTATCTTTATCTGATTTTGGTACCGGGGTGATACTGGCTTTGTAGACTGTATTTAGAAGCATTTCTTCCTCTTCTATTTTTTTGGAATTGTTTGAGAATAATAGGGGTTAACTCTTCTTTAAATGTCTGATAGAATTCATTAGTGAAGTCATCTGGTCCTGGACTTTTTTTTGTTTGTAGTTTTTGATTACTGTTTCAATTTTATTAGTTGTAATTGGTCTGTTCAGATTTTCTATTACTTCCTGATTCAATTTTGGAAGACTTATGTATCTAGGAATTGATCCATTTCTTCTAGGTAGCCCAGTTTGTTAGCATGTAATTTTTTCATAGTATTCTCTTATAATTCTTTGTATTTCTGTGGTGTTAATTATTACTTCTCTCTTGTTTCTGATTTTATTCATTTGAGTCCTTTCTTTTTTTCTTGATGAGTCTGGCTCAAGGTTTGCCAATTTTGTTTATCTTTTCAAAAAACTAACTCTTGGTTTCATAGATTTTTTCTTTTTTCTTTTTATCTCTACATCACATATTTTTGCTCTGATCTTTATTATTTTCTTTCTTCTTCTCACCTTGGGCTTTGTGTATTCTTTTTCTGTTTCCTTTAGGTGTAACGTTTGATTGTCTATTTGAGTTTTTCCTTGTTTCTTGAAGTAGGCCTGTATTGCTATATACTTCCTCTTAGAACTTTTTTCACTGTGTCCCAGAGATTTTGGGCCAATGTGTTTTCATTTTCATTTGTCTCCATGTATTTTTAAGTTTTTCTTTGGTTGCTTTGTTGACCATAGGTTGTTTACTAACATGTTGTTTAGTCTCCACATGTTTGTTTTTTTTTTTCCTTTTTTTTGTGATTTATTTTTAGTTCCATACCACTGTGGTTAGAAAAGTTGCATAAATGACATATCAGATAAAAGGCTAGTACTCAAGATCTAAAAACAATTTATCAAACTCAACACCTGAAAAACAATCAATCCACTCAGGAAATGGACAGAAGACAATGAACAGACATTTCTCCAAAAAAAGACCTACACATGGCCAACAAGCACATGAGAAAATGCTCTGCATCACTTGCCATCAGGGAAATACAAATCAAAACCCCAATGAGATACCAACTCACACCCGTGAGAATGGGGAAAATTAACAAGACAGGAAACAGCCAAAGTTGGAGAGGATGTGGAGAAAGGGGAACTCTCTTACACTGTTGGTGGAAATGTGAACTGGTGCAGCCACTCTGGAAAACTGTATGGAGGTTCCTCAAAGAGTTAAAAATAGAGCTACCCTATGACCCAGCAATTGCACAGCTGGGGATTTTTTTTAAAAAAATTCATTTATTTATTAATGAGAGAGAGAGAGAGAGAGAGAGGCAGAGACATAGGCAGAGGGAGAAGCAGGCTCCACACAGGGAGCCTGATGTGGGACTCAATGCCAGGACTCCAGTATCACACCCTGAGCCAAAGGCAGATGCTCAACTGCTGAGCCACCCAGGCATCCCCTGGATATTTACCCCAGAGATATAGATGTAGGGAAATGAAAGAACACTTGCACCCCAATGTTCATAGCAGCCTTGTCCACAATAGTCAAACTGTGGAAGGAGCCATGATGTCATTCAACGGATAAATGCATATCTATCTATCTATCTATCTATCTATCTATCTATCTATTATTTATTTAGTTATTTAGTTATTTAGTTATTTATGCAATGGAATATTACTCAGCCATCAGAAAGGTGAATATCTAACATTTACATTGACATGAATAGAACTGGTATTATGCTGAGTGAAATAAGTCAATCATATAAAGACAATTATCATATGGTTTCACTCATATGTGGAATATAAGAAATAGTGAAAGAGACCATAATGGAATGGAGAGAAACAGAGTGGGGAAAGATTAGAGAGGAAGACAAACTATGAGAGACTCCTAACTCTGGGAAAAAATAAAGGGTTGTGGAAGGGGAGGTGGGTGGAGGGATAGGGTAACTAGGTGATTCTCATTAAGGAGGGCATGTATTGTGATGAGCACTTGGTGTTATACTATATGTTGGCAAATTTAATTTAAATTAAAAAAAAAAAACAATGGTTACCCTCAAAAAAAAAAAAAAGGAAAAAAGTTGCATGATATGATTTCAGTCTTCTTAAATTCATCAAGGCTTATTTTATGTCCTAATATGTGATTAATTCTGGAGAATATTCCATATGCACTTGAAAAGAATATGTATTCTGTTGTTTTTGGGTAGATTATTCTGTGTATATGTGTTACGTCCATCCAATCCAATGTGTCATTCAAAAATACTGTTTCCTTATAATTTCTTTTTGGATTATCTGTCCATTGATGTAAGTGGAAAGTTCAAGTCACTTGCTATTATTGTATTACCATCAATTTCTTTCCTTATGTCTGTTAATATTTGCTTTATGTATTTAGATGATCCAGTTTTGGGTGCATAGATATCTATAATTGTTATATCCTCTTATTGGACTGATCCCTTTACATTATGCAGTGTCCTTCTTTGTCTCTTATTATAGTTTTTGTTTTAAAGTCTATTTTATCAGATATAAATATTGTTACCTCAGTTTTTTTTCTTCCATTTGCATGGTGATTGTTTTTACATCCCTTCAATATATCTTTAGGTTTGAATGACTCTCTGGTAGGTAACATGTAGATGGGACTTATATATTTACCCATTCTACCACTCTCTGTCTTTTGATTGGAGCATATAGGCCATTTACATTTAAAGTAATTATATATGGCAATTTAAAGATTGTTTTCTGGTTGTTTTTGTAGTTCTTCTTTGTTTCTTCTCCTCTTGCTCTCTTTCTTTGTGATTGATAAGTATCTATAGGTTTTGTTTTGCTTTCTTTCTCTATTTTTGGTGTTTCTATCATAGGTTTTGGGTTTTTTATTACTATGAGGTTAATATTTAACATACTAAGTAAATAGTAGTCCATATTAATTTGAGGGTCATTTAAGTTTAAACATTTTTAAAAAGTAGAGAAAGGAAAACATCTTTTTTTCTCCTTTCTCTTTCTTTTTACTCCCTTCTCATCATTTTATGTATATGTTTTCATATTTTGTATCTTTTTAAAAAATATTTATTTATGAGAGAGAGAGAAGGGGGAAGGGCAGAGGGAAAGGATCTCAAGCAGATGCCCCATTGAGAATGCCAAGCAATGCACGGTCTGATCCTGATCTGGGACTGAGTCCCCAGCCAAAACCAAGAGTTGGATGCTGAACTGAATGCACTCAAGTGCCCCATATTTTATGACTTTTTATTCATATTTTTCTTATGACCATTTCTTCTCCATGTAAAGAAATCTCTTTAAAATTTTATGTAAGGCTGATTTAGTGGTGATGGACTCCTTTATATTTTGTTTAGGAAACTATCCCTCCTTCAAATCTGAATGATAACCTTGCAGGGTAGAATATTCTTGGTTGTAGGTTTATTCCCTTCAGCACTCTGGATATATCATGCCACTTTCTCCTGGGCTGCAAAGTTTCTGCTGACATGTCAGTGGATAGTCTTATAGGTTTTTCCTTGTAGGTAATTTTCGTTTCTGTCTTGCTGCTTTTAAGATTCTCCCTTTATCTTTAGCCATTGACATTTTAGTTATTATGTGCCATGGTGTGGAGCTCCTTCATCTTATTTGGAGCTCTCTGTGCTTTTTGGATTTGGATGCCTATTTCCCTCCCTAGGTTAGGGAAGTTTTTAGTCATTATGTCTTTAAATAAGTGTTGTACACCTTTTCCTCTCTCTTCTTCCTCTTGGGCAGTTATAATGCAAACGTTTGTTTGCTTGATATCTAAGAGATCTCTTAGTATATTTTATTTTTAAAAATTCCTTTCTCTTTTTGATGTTCAATTTGTGTTCTTTCCATTACCCTGTCTTCCAAATCACTGATACATTCTTCTGCATCCTCTAATCTACTGTTAATTCCTTCTAGTGTGTTTTTTTTTGAAATTTTAGTTATTGTATTATTCAGCTCTTATTGTTTCTTTTTAAGATTTTCTATCTCTTTATTGAGGGTCTCACTGTATTCTTCCATTCTTTTCTCCAACCCAGTGAGTATCTTTATGATCATTACTTTAAATTTTTTTAGCAGACATATTGCTTATCTCTGTTTTATTTAGCTATTTTAAGTTTTTGTTATTGTTGTGGTTCTTTCTTTTGGAGAGTATTTCTGTCTCCCCATTTTGCTTGACTTTCTGTTTTTATCTTTTGGCCAAATTAAGTGCTACCAGTGGAGCTAGTTCCAGTTTTTGTTTACTCCAGGTACTGGCAATCCATTTTTAATTATTATATTAAAGGAAAACAAAGCTTTGTTAACCCCTGTGCATCTCTTTTAATCAAGGGCCTACTACACTGGCATCATTGTTTCTCTGGTTAGGAGATATCCATTCCAGGATCTACCTCTGGCTTCTCACCCTTCTCTTCTCCTCCCCTCCCCCACCCTCCTACCTCTAGTCCTGTCTTCCCCTCCCCTTCTTTCTTCTCTCCTCTTCTGGCTCTACAGCCCTATTACCATCTTTTCCTTGTCTTTTTCCTTTCTGTCCTTCCCTTTTTCTCTATTTTCTTTTCTATTCTCTCCTCTTCCCTTCTCTCTATCTCTACCTTCTTTCTCATGTCTACTTCTCTTCCCTCTAATTTTAAAAAATAGAGCTGGAGTTAAAGCAAAAGAAATGAAAAGAAATACAAATCCAGTTATATGCTTTTTCTGTTGCCTGTGAATGAATGGGAAGATTCAGTTAGATCCTGATGGAAACTTTTAACCATTTAACTATGTTATAACTGAGACAGAGATCAACTATCCTCAAGACACTGATTATCACATTTTGTCTTATTTGGCCAAGTCATGAGTTAATTGAACATTGTGTTAAAAAGTCAATATGGCTTTAATTATACTATCATATGTTAATGATTTATTAACTTTTGTGTCATATAAGTTAAAAAATTAATAGCTTCATGGTTCACACAACATAATGGGATAAATACGAGAGTGATGATATAGTTAATATAGTCAGGCTTGCTCTAGTTTGCTTTAATTCAGAAATTATCTTAAAACTAGTGAATTTGTACAATAGTATTTATTTTTTGTTTCAGTCACCATTCTAAGCTCTCACTTTCCACACCATCTGTCACTGCAAGAATCTTTTTTTCTTACTACTCTGCCCACCTCTGAATGTGGCTTAGCTCATACTCCTCTTCACTTTCCCAAACCCCCCACTGTGCTCTCTTGCACAGCCTCTTTCCTGGTAATTTCTTTCATCATTTCCCGCCTGACTGAAAGCTGGCTCTCCTCCAAGGACAACTCTCTGAGAAGGCTGTGATTTCTTTGAGTAGCTTGGATACCTCAGGATCTGGTGAAGTGATCACTGTCCTCCTTACTCTCTATTGCTATTTTCAATTTTTTTTCTTTTTCTCCTTTGGAAATTTCAGTTCCTTAATGTGTGGTATATAGGACTTTTCCAATTCTTTCACATTTTTTGTCTCTGTCATCTGCTGGCTTCATTCATTGATGACTTCAGTACCTGGCTTATTGTCTACTCCTTTGACCATTCCTTCATCTTTCCTCAGAACTTTCACAACCACATAGATGATCCATCAAGATTTTCTCAGCTCCACATATATTGTACCCAACTCTCTCTAAACACCAATAGTAGCGCTGGCCTCAGGCTTGCTTGACAGCTGTGTAATGTTAGGGGAAATATCACCACTGGGCATTTCAGACTTCAGACTTCAGACTTCAAATTCACACTCTGAGAAAACCACCTTATGTTTTTCCTCTCTCAATTCTAATACCTCCACCCCCTAACCTTTCAGCTGATGTGTTCTTATTCTTCACAAAGGAAATAGATTTAGTTGGACAGAAACAGTGTTAACTTTCCATCCTAATTTATTAGCCCACATGATTTGTAAATACCAGTTTTCCACTTCCTTTTGTAATGAAGTGAACTGCAGGTGTGCTGGCTTCTGCCTAAGATCAAACTTTCGCATGCTCTGGATCATGTCAACTCTTGATTTCTCAATCATGTTGTTACCCTCTCACTTATGCCCTCTTCAGTCTCTCCTACTCTCTTTCCAGACCTCTTATTCTCATCAATTCTTCCTTTTTTTACTGGCTCATTGCCTTTATTTTACAGATATGCTTGTCTTCATTTTTTTTAATTTATTTTTTATTGGTGTTCAATTTACCAACATACAGAATAACCCCCAGTGCCCGTCACCCATTCACTCCCACCCCCCGCCCTCCTCCCCTTCTACCACCCCTAGTTTGTTTCCCAGAGTTAGCAGTCTTTACGTTCTGTCTCCCTTTCTGATATTTCCCACACATTTCTTCTCCCTTCCCTTATATTCCCTTTCACTATTATTTATATTCTCCACATGAATGAGAACATATAATGTTTGTCCTTCTCTGACTGACTTACTTCACTCAGCATAATACCCTCCAGTTCCATCCACGTTGAAGCAAATGGTGGGTATTTGTCATTTCTAATGGCTGAGTAATATTCCATTGTATACATAAACCACATCTTCTTTATCCACTCATCTTTCGATGGACACCGAGGCTCCTTCCACAGTTTGGCTATTGTGGACACTGCTGCTATAAACATCGGGGTGCAGGTGTCCCGGCGTTTCATTGCATCTGTATCTTTGGGGTAAATCCCCAGCAGTGCAATTGCTGGGTCGTAGGGCAGGTCTATTTTGAACTCTTTGAGGAAACTTCACATAGTTTTCCAGAGTGGCTGCACCAGTTCACATTCCCACCAACAGTGTAAGAGGGTTCCCTTTTCTCTGCATCCTCTCCAACATTCGTTGCTTCCTGCCTTGTTAATTTTCCCCATTCTCACTGGTGTGAGGTGGTATCTCATTGTGGTTTTGATTTGTATTTCCCTGATGGCAAGTGATGCAGAGCATTTTCTCATGTGCGTGTTGGCCATGTCTATGTCTTCATCTGTGAGATTTCTCTTCATGTCTTTTGCCCATTTCATGATTGGATTGGTTTGTTTCTTTGCTGTTGAGTTTGATAAGTTCTTTATAGATCTTGGAAACTAGCCCTTTATCTGATACGTCATTTGCAAATATCTTCTCCCATTCTGTAGGTTGTCTTTTAGTTTTGTTGACTGTATCCTTTGCTGTGCAAAAGCTGCTTATCTTGATGAAGTCCCAATAGTTCATTTTTGCTTTTGTTTCTTTTGCCTTCATGGATGTATCTTGCAAGAAGTTGCTGTGGCCGAGTTCAAAAAGGGTGTTGCCTGTGTTCTCCTCTAGGATTTTGATGGACTCTTGTCTCACATTGAGATCTTTCATCCATTTTGAGTTTATCTTTGTGTATGGTGCAAGAGAGTGGTCTAGTTTCATTCTTCTGCATGTGGATGTCCAATTTTCCCAGCACCATTTATTGAAGAGACTGTCTTTCTTCCAATGGATAGTCTTTCCTCCTTTATCGAATATTAGTTGACCATAAAGTTGAGGGTCCACTTCTGGGTTCTCTATTCTGTTCCATTGATCTATGTGTCTGTTTTTGTGCCAGTACCACACTCTCTTGATGACCACAGTTTTGTAGTACAACCTGAAATCTGGCATTGTGATGCCCCCAGACATAGTTTTCTTTTTTTAAAATTCCCCTGGCTATTCGGGGTCTTTTCTGATTCCACACAAATCTTAAAATAATTTGTTCTAAGCTTGTCTTCATTAAAACATTCTTGTCACTACATTTTCCTCCACCTCTTCATTTCTCTGCTTCCTTAACAGTGATGAATTGCTCTCTGTATGTTCTCATCTCTTATTGTGTCTTCAACCCACTCCCATCAGTTTTTCAACCTTACCATTCTGATGAAGTCATTATTAGATACCCTCCATCTTTCTAGATTCACGGTTAGTTTTTGTCCTTGTGTACAACCAGGTACACAAATGCTTAGCAGCATTTGACACTGTTGATCATTTATTCCCTCTGGAAACTCTTTTTTTTTTTTTTCTCAGCAATATTACCAGACCAAAGGCCAGGATTTTTACCTAGATTTTTCTTTTCCATGTGTATTGTATATCTAATTTATCAAGATTGTTTGGTCAGTTCCAAAAATGTATATTTTATCCTGCCCTACACTATTCTATCCATGCTAGCCTAACCTATCCCTCATATCCTATTTCTTCTTGCTATTTTTCACTACTTCTCTGGTGTACCTCCTGTTTATTTTATAGAAGTAGCATATAACATTCTTATGTGTTTTCATTTCCCTTTAGTGTCCCTAGAGCCCACTTTCTATACAGCAACCAGAGTGATCTTTTAAAATGCAGCTTACATCATATAACTCATTGGCTTAGCTCCCCTAACCCCATGATTTCAGTCTGGCCTCTCACCCCAGGCCACAGGTGGTAGTGATACTGACATTAGATGGGTTTGGAAAACCCAGGAACAGAAGAAAATCTGTATCCCTGTTTTCAAGGAGAGCTTGGGGAGGTGGTAACATCCCATAATCTCAGGAATCTTCTGGTGCTAGGATAAAAGCCTAAGCCTAGAAATGGTTGTGTGGTGTTGGGACAGAAGAAACTTAGAAGCTTAAGTTAGTTTCTCAGAGAGACATTGAAGCCTAATAGTTTCCTTATAACAGATAGGTACTGGCAAACAGCTGAGAGACATTTTGACTGGTAGAGTTCTCATAGTCAGGAGGAGAATAACAGCAGCCAAGGTGGGCCAACAACCAGAACAATGATGTTTTAGTCCATGTTGATTTGGGTAGATAACAAAGACAAAGCAAGGATCAGAACCCTGCACTGTACACACACACACACACACACACACACACTCATGTTTGGCATCGTGAAAGCTCTTACAGAACACAGATGCTACTTTGGGGACTTGGGGACGTGGGCAAGTCCTTGAATTGGCTGCAATTTAGTTTATACCATCTGGTAGAGTGGGGATTTAAAATAGAAATTAAATTCAGTGTAGAATTAAAGTTAAAAAGTTATATTCCATGGGTACATGTATTTGTGGGTTGTTATCTATACTTGATATCTTGTAAAATTCAATGATAATACATATGGATGCAGGTTGAGGGAGAAGACTCTAGTTTTGACTATGTGTACTTAGTCTGGCTTTTCTAATATCTTTTGGTCTCATTTTCTTATCTGCAAAATAAAAACATTGAGCTAAATATATGGTTCCCCTAGACTTCCCCCTTTTATCTAATCAATTACTATCAATGATTTGTCTTAGAGGAGTTATTTCACACCTACTACACAGAGTATGTATATCTAGATCTAGCCCATTATCTCATTCATGGTAAGAAACCTCCTCTAATTACAAAGTTTTATTACTTTCTCATTCCTATTTAAGGGATGTTGATTATATATATGTACAGATGTGTGTGCATGCGTGCGTGTGTGTGTGTGTAATTTTTAATTCCCTGACCCTTTTTATTGTGCCCACTTTAATCATCAAGGAAATGAAAAGTCATATGAATTTGGCAGCAGAATAGCAAGTATTCCAACATATGCAATAGGAATGACACCTGTATCTAAATAATCCTTTGAAAACATATATTCTGGCCCACTTGTACACTTTAGTGTAGCTTTCAGAATAGATTCTCATTAGAAAATTTCAGCATTAACTAGACAAATATTTCACAGATTGGAAACAAATATGTAAACGAGGCCCAAAATATAAAATCTTCAATAAAGTCTTATTTTTTAACTAAGTGCAGTGCAATATTGATGTGTCACGCTGAGCATAAATGATATTTTGAATCATTCAGCTTCATTTTTCAGCACACCTAGGGAAATTGTCTTTATAGACAAATGCAGTAGTTTGGGATGCTTTTGCATAAAAATGGAGACATGACATATGAATGAAATCTAACAAGTATTACCTCTTTACCTCTGGTCTTTTTTGTACCCTGGACTTAAGGGAGGAAGCATAATATTAATAATGCAAAACTCAATGGTAATACAGATGATATTTTATAATTTCATTGAGCTTATTACTGCAAATGTGATTTCTTGAAACATATCCACTATTACTTAATTTTTTTCCTTGTTTTTAAATAGCTGGGAAACCACACCAAATGTGAAGTGAAAAAGATGAAGATATTGAGTAAATATGCTGAGTCCTGAATCCTAGCTCTGGTTCATCCCATGCTAGTTGGACCTGTCATTCATTTCTCTGGGCCTTAGTTTCCTCACTATAAAATGAAGGTGCTGACAGATGGTCTCTAATGGATATTCTAATTCTGATAATTCATGAAATGACAAAACCAGAATTGCTAAACTCCTGTAGGTGAGAACATTGATGATTATATTAAATGAGGCTGTATATAGTGTATTTACTACCAAGAATATTGGTTGTCTTGCTGTCTTATGGTCATTGACACTTCCCTGAAGATTATCAACCTCCTATGTCTACCAAAAAATCATATTTCTTAAAATATCAATCTTGTTTTATTCCTTGTATCCAAAATACCTTGAACATTTGTCTGTCAATAAATAGGCTGTGTTGGCAAATCTTGTGCTAGTTATAAGGAATCCTTGTGTGTCTAATCCTCAGATTCTTATGGCCTTACAAGAAAGAGGACAGGTTTGGAGTCTCCAGGCATGGGTTTGAATCCTGGTTTCAGTCTTTTGTCCATGTCATAGAAGGTTTATTCTATTAAGTGAAGCATCAAGAGATACTGGAAAAAAGTTTCAAAGGGAATTTCTAGATAAAGAGGAAGATTTTTAATGGAAACCAGAGTTGCAAATCCCCAAACTCACCACCTGTAAGGAAGATATGAAAGGATTTTAAAAAATGAGGAGAGAATATTTGAGAGAAGGAGGCCTTTCAAGAAAGTTCTTGGAGTTCTGTGAGTCTTAATCCCTAGTTCACAAGCTATTAGTAAGATTATTTGGGGCTTTAACATGACCAGTTGAATAGCATAAAGTTGTTATGGGATTGGACCCAATGGTCTGGGATTGTCTTTTGCTGGAAAGATCTCTTTCCCCAGAGAGAGTGGCTGGTGAAGAGTTCTGAGGGCTGCATTAATGGAAGAGAGGCTACTGTTGAGTTTTGCATGGGTCTTTCCTGTGGTCCCAGTATGACTTATTTTACATTTTTCCTGACAGGACTTCTTTCAACAATGTTAGGACTACAGTGAACAGAGCATTTCTATGGATTGAACCAGCAGAAATCCAAGGTGGAAAGTCAAGAAACACCAAGAGGAAGTGTGCATATCTTGGGTCTTGACAGTTGTCAGAGAGTCCATGAAGGTGTGTGCCAGAGATGGACTCAGCTTTCTCATGTGCTAGGTCCTTAGCAGGCAGTCAGCATAGGACACGGCCAACAGGTAGGAAGTCTCTGTGACCTTCGCCTCCTCCCTCTCTATACCTGGTCAAGAGGAAACCTAGAGGTAGTGATGGTGTAGGTAGATAAGTCACTTGGTAGACAGGAGAAGGGAAAGAACAGCCAAAAAAGGAGAATATTGAGGTTTTTTTGTGCTTCTTGCTTAAGGTAGAGATCAGATATGATTACCAAATTGTGACTGTCAACTGTCTATAAGACTTCAATTTCCTCATGTGTTTGTTGGCCATGTCTATGTCTTCCTCTGTGAGATTTCTCTTCATGTCTTTTGCCCATTTTATGATTCAATTGTTTGTTTCTTTGCTGTTGAGTTTAATAAGCTCTTTATAGATCTTGGATACTAACCCTTTATCTAATACGTCATTTGCAAAAATCTTCTCCCATTCTGTAGGTTGTCTTTTAGTTTTGTTGACTGTATCCTTTGCTGTGCAGAAGCTTCTTATTTTGATGAAGTCCCAATAGTTCATTTTTGCTTTTGTTTCTCTTGCCTTCGTGGATGTATCTTGCAAGAAGTTACTGTGGCCACATTCAAAAAGGATGTTGCCTGTGTTCTCCTCTAGGATTTTGATAGAATCTTGTCTCACATTTAGATCTTTCATCTGTTTTGAGTTTATCTTTGTGTATGGTGCAAGAGAGTGGTCTAGTTTCATTCTTCTGCATGCGGATGTCTTTTTTCCAGCACCACTTATTGAAGAGAATGTCTTTTTTTTCCAGTGGATAGTCTTTCCTGCTTTGTCAAATATTACTTGACCATAAAGTTGAGGGTCCACGTCTGGATTCCAACAAACACATGAGAAAATGCTCCGCATCACTTGCCATCAGGGAAATACAAATCAAAACCACAATGAGATACCAACTCACACCAGTGAGAATGGAGAAAATTAACAAGGCAGGAAACAACAAATGTTGGAGAGGATGCGGAGAAAAGGGAACCCTCTTACACTGTTGGTGGGAATGTGAACTGGTGCAGCCACTCTGGAAAACTGTGTGGAGGTTCCTCAAAGAGTTCAAAATAGACCTTCCCAAGACCCAGCAATTGCACTGTTGGGGATTTACCCCAAAGATACAGATGCAGTGAAACGCCGGGACACCTGCACCCCGATGTTTATAGCAGCAATGGCCACGATAGCCAAACTGTGGAAGGAACCTCGGTGTCCAACGAAAGATGAATGGATAAAGAAGATGTGGTTTATGTATACAATGGAATATTCCTCAGCCATTAGAAACGACAAATACCCACCATTTGCTTCAACGTGGATGGAACTGGAGGGTATTATGCTGAGTGAAGTAAGTCAGTCAGAGAAGGACAAACATTATACGTTCTCATTCATGTGGGGAATATAAATAATAGTGAAAGGGAATATAAGGGAAGGGAGAAGAAATGTGTGGGAAATATCAGAAAGGGAGACAGAACGTAAAGACAGCTAACTCTGGGAAACAAACTAGGGGTGGTAGAAGGGGAGGAGGGCGGGGGGTGGGAGTGAATGGGTGACGGGCACTGGGGGTTATTCTGTATGTTGGTAAATTGAACACCAATAAAAAATAAAGTTTTAAAAAATAAAAAAATAAATTATTTCATAAAATAACAGTTTTGATTATAGTATTCTAGGAAGAGGAAGAAATTTAAGGTAAAAAACATGTTGAAATGCCTCAATTTTATTCTGATGAAAGGTTTCTTTACCCATATTCACAGTGCTTTTCAGTCTTCAACAATGGCAGGCAGGTATCACGCCACATTATTTTTTTCTGTTCTGACAGCCCAATGGGAGCCTATGGATTTCCATCTCTCATTCTCAAAAGAGATGGGGGCATGGAACTAGCTCATCAACTATGAGAGCACCTGACAAAAAATGTCTATTTTTAATATCCATGGAAGCTCTAAGTTTTCCCAGGATTCTAAAGAGTGAGGGAAAAAGAAATTGTGCTATAGCAGGGTCTTAGAAACTATCACCCCTTCCTTTGCTGGCTCTCAGGGCAACAGTAAACAAACAGGTGACCCCAAAAGCAGACCTTCAACAAAGGCTGTAATTAGATGTCAAAGAGACTCAAGTATCCCCACTTCTCTCCTCCACATCCTCAGGTGGTATAGAACCACAGCAAGTCAAATATAGTACAACTGTTCATATTGAAGAATAGTTCCTCTTGATTTCTTATCACCTATTAAATATGAGAAGGAGTATATATGTAGTTCTCTTCTGAACTTGCACTGCGTTGGGTGCAGAGATATGAGTAGTCTCCACCTCAGAATTTATAGGGGCTATAGAACTGTTGTTCATTTCATTGGATAAAGGAAACCTCTGTCAGTCCTCAGTGGCTATCAATGAATGTTCAGCACAAGATGGTTTAGAGAATATAGCTGATATTTCTGCTGTTGTCATGCTATGCTGGGTAGATCCCTGTCACCATGGGCCAATGTAAAGATGACACACAGGCCATTTGTATCAGAATATGGAGTGACGGGGCTGAGGTCTCATTGAGAATAGAAGAAAAGCTCCTGCTTTCATTCTCAGCAGGGACTGATTTCTGTAGCACAAATGCTCAGGAACTCAGTCCTTTTTTTTCATTAAAAGGATTTGTTGTTGTAATATGAACATAAAAGTTATTAAGTCAAATAGTATTGGAGGAGATTTAATGAAAAATAGCTGTCTCCTGTCCCACCCTTTCTCCCCCTAAGTTCTACTTCAGAGGGCTAACCTTTCTAAATCAACAGTACTTTATTCCCCCTTGGCACTTATTTCTGTGTTTCTAAAGGAAATGCATATGCTTGATGTTCTCATATTTATCCATTTTAGACATTATCTATTGTCTTGTCATAGAAGAAAAAATTTGAGGTAGCTTTCTTCAGAGAGCTAACATAAGATATTTTTAAAAATGGTTTCACAGTTTAGGAGCTGCTGGGCCTAAAATTCTGGGTTATATATCATTTTTATTTGAAATTTTAACTCTTTGAGAAACCTCCACACAGTTTTCCAGAGTGGCTGCACCAGTTCACATTCCCACCAACAGTGCAAGAGGGTTCCCTTTTCTCCGCATCCTCTCCAACATTTGTGGTTTCCTGCCTTGTTAATTTTCCCCATTCTCACTGGTGTGAGGTGGGATCTCATCGTGGTTTTGATTTGTATTTCCCTGATGGCAAGTGATGCAGAGCATTTTCTCATGTGCATGTTGGCCATGTCTATGTCTTCCTCTGTGAGATTTCTCTTCATGTCTTTTGCCCATTTCATGATTGGATTGTTTGTTTCTTTGCTGTTGAGTTTGATAAGTTCTTTATAGATCTTGGAAACTAGCCCTTTATCTGATACGTCATTTGCAAATATCTTCTCCCATTCTGTAGGTTGTCTTTTAGTTTTGTTGACTGTATCCTTTGCTGTGCAAAAGCTGCTTATCTTGATGAAGTCCCAATAGTTCATTTTTGCTTTTCTTTCTTTTGCCTTCGTGGATGTATCTTGCAAGAAGTTGCTGTGGCCGAGTTCAAAAAGGGTGTTGCCTGTGTTCTCCTCTAGGATTTTGATGGAATCTTGTCTCACATTTAGATCTTTCATCCATTTTGAGTTTATCTTTGTGTATGGTGAAAGAGAGTGGTCTAGTTTCATTCTTCTGCATGTGGATGTCCAATTTTCAAAGCGCCATTTATTGAAGAGACTGTCTTTCTTCCAATGGATAGTCTTTTTTCCTTTATCAAATATTAGTTGACCATAAAATTCAGGGTCCACTTCTGGGTTCTCTATTCTGTTCCATTGATCTATGTGTCTGTTTTTGTGCCAGTACCACACTGTCTTGATGACCACAGCTTTGTAGTACAACCTGAAATCTGGCATTGTGATGCCCCCAGCTATGGTTTTCTTTTTTAAAATTCCCCTGGCTATTCGTGGTCTTTTCTGATTCCACACAAATCTTAAAATAATTTGTTCCAACTCTCTGAAGAAAGTCCATGGTATTTTGATAGGGATTGCATTAAATGTGTAAATTGCCCTGGATAACACTGACATCTTTACAATATTAATTCTGCCAATCCATGAGCATTGAATATTTTTCCATCTCTTTGTGTCTTCCTCAATTTCTTTCAGAAGTGTTCTATAGTTTTGAGGGTATAGATCCTTTACATCTTTGGTGAGGTTTATTCCTAGGTATCTTATGCTTTTGGGTGCAATTGTAAATGGGATTGACTCCTTAATTTCTCTTTCTTCAGTCTCATTGTTAGTGTATAGAAATGCCATTGATTTCTGGGCATTGATTTTGTATCCTGCCACGCTACCAAATTGGTGTATGAGTTCTAGCAATCTTGGGGTGGAGGCTTTTGGGTTTTCTATGTAGAGTATCATGTCATCGGCGAAGAGGGAGAGTTTGACTTCTACTTTGCCAATTTGAATGCCTTTTAATTCTTTTTGTTGTCTGATTGCTGAGGCTAGGACTTCCAGTACTATGTTGAATAGCAGTGGTGAGAGTGGACATCCCTGTCTTGTTCCTGATCTTAGGGGAAAGGCTCCCAGTGCTTCCCCATTGAGAATGATATTTGCTGTGGGCTTTTCGTAGATGGCTTTTAAGATGTTGAGGAATGTTCCCTCTAACCCTACACTCTGAAGAGTTTTGATCAGGAATGGATGCTGTATTTTGTCAAATGCTTTCTCTGCATCTAATGAAAGGATCATATGGTTCTTGGTTTTTCTCTTGCTGATATGATGAATCCCATTGATTGTTTTACGAGTGTTGAACCAGCCTTGTGTCCTGGGAATAAATCCTACTTGGTCATGGTGAATAATTTTCTTAATGTATTATTGGATCCTATTGGCCAGTATCTTGGTGAGAATTTTTACATCCGTGTTCATCAGGGATATTGTTCTATAATTCTCTTTTTTGGTGGGGTCTTTGTCTGGTTTTGGAATTAAGGTGATGCTGGCCTCATAGAGCGAATACAAGTACTCCATCTCTTGTATACTTCCAAACAGCTTTGGCAGAATAGGTACAGTTTCTTCTTTAAACGTTTGATAGAATTCCCCAGGGAAGCCATCTGGCCCTGGATTTTTGTGTCTTGGGAGGTTTTTGATGACTGCTTCAATTTCCTCCCTGGTTATTGGCCTGTTCAGTGTTTCTGTTTCTTCCTGTTCCAGTTTTGGTAGTTTGTGGCTTTCCAGAAATGGGTCCATTTCTTCTAGATTCCTTAATTTATTGGCGTATAGCTGTTCATAATAATATGTTTTTAAAATCCTTTGTATTTCCTTGGCGTTGGTAGTGATCTCTCCTTTCTCATTCATGATTTTATTAATTTGAGTCTTCTCTCTCTTCTTTTTAATAAGGCTGGCTAATGGTTTATCAATCTTATTAATTCTCTCAAAGAACCAACTCCTGGTTCTGTTGATCTGTTCCACAGTTCTTCTGGTCTCGATTTCGTTGAGTTCTGCTCGAATCTTTATTAACTCTCTTCTTCTGCTGGGTATAGGATCTATTTGCTGTTTTTTCCCTAGCTCCTTTATGTGTAAGGTTAGCTTTTGCATTTGAGTTCTTTCCAGTTTTTGAATGGATGCTTGTATTGCGATGCATTTCCCCCTTAGGACTGTTTTTGCTGCATCCCAAAGATTTTGAATGGTTGTATCTTCATTCTCATAGTTTCCATGAATCTTTTTAATTCTTCCTTAATTTCCTGGTTGACCCTTTCATCTTTTAGCAGGATGGTCCTTAACCTCCACGTGTTTGAGGTCCTTCTAAACTTCTTGTTGTGATTTAGTTCTAATTTCAAGGCATTATGGTCTGAGAATATGCAGGGGACGATCCCAATCTTTTGGTATCGGTTCAGACCTGATTTGTGACCCAGTATGTGGTCTATTCTGGAGAAAGTTCCATGTGCGCTTGAGAAGAATGTGTATTCAGTTGAGTTTGGATGTAAAGTTCTGTAGATATCTGTGAAATCCATCTGGTCCAGTGTATCATTTAAAGCTCTCATTTCTATGGAGATGTTGTGCTTAGAAGACCTATCGAAGGTAGAAAGAGCTAGATTGAAGTCACCAAGTATGTGTATTATTATCTAAGTATTTCTTCACTTTGGTTATTAATTGATTTATATATTTGGCAGCTCCCACATTCGGGCCATATATATTGAAGATTGTTAAGTCCTCTTGTTGGATAGATCCTTTAAGTATGATATAGTGTCCCTCTTCATCTCTCACTACTGTCTTCGGGGTAAATTTTAGTTTATCTGATATAAGGATGGCTACCCCTGCTTTCTTTTGAGGACCATTCGAATGGTAAATGGTTCTCCAACCTTTTATTTTCAGGCTGTAGGTGTCCTTCTGTCTAAAATGAGTCTCTTGTAGACAGCAAATAGATGGGTCCTGCTTTTTTATCCAGTCTGAAACCCTGCGCCTTTTGATGGGTCATTAAGCCCGTTCACATTCAGAGTTACTATTGACAGGTAGTAGAGGCGTGGAGCCTCCCCCGAGCTGCTCCCGCCCCGCAGCCCCCTCCGCGGAGCCGCCCCCGAGCCCCCCGGAGCTGCTCCGGGTCCCCGGTGCGCGCTGCAGCCCTTAGGGAGCTCGGCGCACTCTCCCGGGGCGCAGGTGTCTGTTAGTGTCCCCGGGGCCCGAGGGCATCCCCTCCCTCCTGGGTCCTGCTCCAGCTCCCTGCGGGCCCCTTTCCCCCGGGAAGGTCGGTGCAGCTCCTGCTCCTCCGGGACGGGGCTCTCCTGTCCTGGGGACACTCGCCCCGGCCTCAGCCCGGCTCCTCGCGGGGCCCCTCCCCCTTGGAGGCCTTTTGTTTCTTTATTTCTTTTTCCCCGTCTTCCTGCCTTGGTAGAAGCGCGAACTCTTCTCACTGTAGCATTCCAGCTGGTCTCTCTTTAAATCTCAGGCCGAATTCGTAGATTTTCAGGATAATTTGAAGGTTATCTAGGTAATTTGGTGGGGACAGGTGACTTGGGGACCCTACTCCTCAGCCATCTTGCTTCGCCTTCTCTCTAATTTCTAATTTTTTAATTGTAATAATTTCCCCAACTCCATAACCCTCAGAGACTTATAGGTTCTTAGTCCTTGGGTTTCTGAGCCTTCATGGTGATAAGTCTTGGTATGGGTCTTTCTTTCTCTTTCATTGGGCTGGCACTTGTCATGCCCTGGGAAATTATATTTCATAATTTATTTCAATCTCTATTTTATTAAGTATTATAACTTGGGCAGATGTTGATTCTGTGTTTAAGGTGCTAAGTTTCTTGTGTTTTTATACTATTTTCCACTATTTTTTTAATATCTGGTAATGTTTTCTGGTATTTTTTTCTACTTTTTCTAATATATAATTCTAGTATATAATTCTATTTGTATGATCACTAGTTTCTTTTTTTTTAAGATTTTATTTATTTATTCATGAGAGAGAGAGAGAGAGTGAGAGAGAGAGGCAGAGACACAGGCAGAGGGAGAAGCAGGCTCCATGCAGGGAGCCTGATGCGGGACTCAATCCTGGGACTCCAAGATCACACCAGTCATTTCTCACAACCAATTGAGACCCAGTGTCTCTAGTCCCTCCATATGCATTTGGCAAACACTTCTTGCTGTGATTCAGGCACTCTCCTTGCCATGGGGCTCTAGAGAGAAACAAATCTCTCTCCTCCAGGATTTAAAGGGCCAAAGGCCGGTGCTGAACCGCTGAGCCACCCAGGGATCCCCTATGATCATTAGTTTCTAAGAGGGTTTTGGGTTTCTTTTATATAGGATACTTTTCATGTTTTCCTTTTTAAGATTTTATTTATTTATTCATGAGAGAAACAGAGAGAGGCAGAGACACGGCAGAGGGAGAAGCAAGCTCCACGCAGGGAGCCCGAAGTGGGACTCTATCCCAGATCCCCAGGATCACACCCTGGGCTGAAGGTGGCACTAAACCGCTGAGCCACCCAGGCTGCCCTGCTTTTCATCTTTTACATATTAACTATCTCAGTCTTTCTGGAGATGTTCATCATTTTTATGAATATTTTAAGAATATTTTTATTCTTTAAATCTTTAATGACTATTTCCTTTGTATCTCATGTTGTATCTGTTTCTTCTCAGTGTTTATGTTGATTTGTTTTGGTCTCACTCATGCCCCTCACTTGTCTAGTGTCCTGACCTGTCTTTTTATAAGTAAGATTGAGGCACTAAAAATCCAGTTTGAAGCTTTATGAATGTGAGTGAGTCATATTGATCAGAGGCTTTCCTGGCTACTAGTCAGTTTGTGTTGGACTTTTCAGTGGATAGTCCTCAGCTGGTTGCTCTCTCTGGGAGCACCTGGACCCTTTACATTACTCCCTCAACTTGCGCTTCTGTTTCCAGTAATACACTTCTCTCCTGGTATTTTTGTTGTTGTTATTGTTGTTTTGTTTTAGTCTAAAACCCCATCTGGCTTAATATCCCCATGGAATAACTATTCCCTCCTGTTAGGCTGGAGGGGGGTAGTCATGGTGGGAGAATGTGCTGAGAGGGCAATATGTGAGTCTCCTTACATCAACATCCCATTAATTCATTTGCTTTGGGCCTCTTGCACTACCCTCACCCCTGTGTAGCTGACACCTCCAATACTTGAGCCTTTCATGGGTTCTGAGTCTCAAACTTTCTTACTTTGATTTCCTTTTCTACAGGTTCTTAGAAACCTGTAGAGGTTCTAACAGCTTTTACAGATCTATCAGCTCCAATATCATTCCATGTTCTAAAATGTGTTGATCTCTCCCTGCGACTCTCTTTGCTCTTTCCTTTTAGTTCCTATATATCTATGTAGGTTTTGATTGCCCTTTTGGCATTTTTTTCTGTATTATTTTAGGGGGGTGGGGAAAGAATAATGATAAAAGCGTTACTAGTGACCCAAGTTTTGCCTTCTTATCTAAGATTTCTTTACCATGGAGTCATTCTGCTTGAGAATTTGCCCTGCTCTGTCACTTACTGTCTGTCTGTTCCATCACAATATTCCCATCTTTAATGCAGATGCAATAATGCTAACTTCACTGAGTTTGTGGAAACCCCACCTAACATAATACATGAACACCTAACATGAACAATTCTAACTACAGTAGTATGAACACTAACAAGTACTTTGGTTTTGATGACTTCTCCGCTCTGTTTCTAGTCGCCAGTCATTCTCGCAACCAATTGAGACCCAGTGGCTCTAGTCCCTCCATATGCATTTGGCAAATACTTCTTGCTGTGATTCAGGCACTCTCCTTGCCATGGGGCTCTAGAGATAAATCTCTCTCCTCCAGGATTTAAATTTTACAAATTTTCAGGAAAACTAACAGTATGTCAGATGGTAATAAGTGCTATGTGCAAAAGTAAAATAAGGTCAGTACTGAGGTATGTGTGGAGGGAAGCTGCTGCTTAATGTAGGGTGGGCAGGGAGGACCTCATTGAGCATATGACCTTTAATGGAAACCTGGATTAAAGAGGCAGTCCACACAGGCCTCTGAGGGAAGAACCTTCCAAGGAGAGGGATTAGGCATATGAAACCCAAGGTGAAAGGGGCACCTGGCTGTACAAGCATGTAAAGCATGCAACCCTTGATCTCAGGGTTGTAAGTTCAGGCCCCATGTTGGGCATAGAGATTACTTAAAAAAAACAAAAACAACAACAAAGCCCAAAATGGGAGCATGATTGTCAGGTTTAAGGAGCAGCAAAGGGGCCAGTGTGGTCCAAGTGGAAGGAAATGAGCTCATACCTTATAAGACCTTGTAAGACCTTAGATCCCTTTGATAACACTTTGATTTTTCCCGAGTGGAGTTGTGAGCTATTGGCTGGCTTTGATCAGAGGAGTTACATAACCCCTTATAGATGGATGGACACCCTTTCACTATAATGTGTTATTTTTATATGATAATCAGTGGCATCATGTTGGCAGCATCATACCTGCTGGATCTCCACTACTTATGCTGGCATTGGCTGTGCCTTACTGTCCTGAGGCCAGGCTTTTTACCTTGGGTTTTGCCAACTTGACCAGAATCAGTTCCAGTTCTTCTCTATGCCCAAGCCTTCCTACTCTAAATCTCACTCAGTAATAATGTGTTTCATGTCACTCTTCAATGTTTGCCTAAACTTAGAGTGCCATTTTTGTTTGAGGGTAATAAGACTTTATGCTTACTTTCTTTTCCTCTTCTGTTTGCTGTAAGGTTTCTGCCCACAGATTCCCTAACTTAATGAAACCTGTTATTTGATTGTATTATGTCTGACAACTCATAATAAGCCAATCACTAAGATGAGATTGGGCTTTGGGATGGAACCAAATAGTTTCAGTTCTAAGCAGTATCTCAAAACTATATACTCTTACCTGAAATGGTCCTACAAAGACTATGTGGACCCTTGGGACACTGCTTGGCTACTTAACAAAGAAAAGCAGATGTGTTTGGTAATATATGCTGCCTTTCTAGTCTTGTGTTACACAGCTTTAATGTTTTTAGTGTCAAAATCAGTGTGAGTCACCAGGCATTTCTTCCAGCCAAGGCTTTAATGCACAGAGAAGCTATGTGGAGGGTAGAATGGCAGAGATCATGTGACAGTTTCCCTTTGGGAAAGCAATGACATGCTTCACAAAGGCACTATTCTAGGAGGAACACTCTCATTTACAGTTTGGGAACCACTCTATTTCCTTGGGTTCTTCATTGGTAGTCCCTTTACTCTTAGTTTAATATGAATAATAACGCCATTAATTAGCCTTAAGTTTCCTGCTGGATTCAGTGCTCCTGGTGCATGAGTCCAAGATCAGCCATGGTAGATATTTCAGGATACAGGTGGGCAGTAATCTTTTTCTTTGTCTTAATCATATCCACAAATCCTTGAAAGACATTCCAATACTGCACTTGTAAGATAGTAATTTAGGGCTCAGGTAATCATCAAGGTCCAAACTTTGGACCTATATATCAATGCCTCCTTTGGGATTGTGCTAACTTCTGGGCACATAATGCTGAACAAAGCACAGTCATGCTCAGGAAGCTTATACTCTGGAGGTAGGAACAGACAAGTAAATGGGTAGAAGACATGCACAGATCTGTACCAGAGATCTATGTCTTCTCCCATAGTGTAGAGTTGAGGCTGAAGTAAGTTTTTGGCCTGAGACTACATTGGCCAGTTGCCTTGAATATTGTTATGACCTATGGCTTGTTCTCATTAGTGGAATATGATTAGATGTGTTATGTGTTGCTTCTATGGTCTCTCTCCTGTCTACCTTTTCTACGGTCTCTCCTCCCATCTCCTGTGTACCTCATAGTTTAAGTAACTTTGAAAGACACATATTAACAATGGTGGAATCTCTTTTAATCTGAATCCTATAGGACTATATGGATCAGGAACTTCTCACCTTCAGCTTAACAGGTCACCAACATCAGCTATTACTATTATTGTAGTAAGCACTACATTTACATTTTTTCCCTGATAGCAGGTGGAATTGCTCTAAATAATTCCATTGGTAATTTTGGGACCATGTAGGAACTGACCCACATTTGGAGAGTGAAGAAAATCTTTTCAAATGGCAATTATGTGGAATACTGATGAGTCAGTGCTTTGATTTAAGGGTCTGGAATGCAAGGGATTGATCTAGCCTAGGGGTATATGTTTGGGGGTTTTCAGGATTTTAAGTTTGCATATCATTTCATTTGGTAGCTATTTTGTCTCTGAACAGTGAGTCCTTGGAATTCCAGAGTCATTTGGCAGTTTTTGGCTAAGCACAACTCAAATGCTTTTAGGTGAAACATCACATGTAATAAATAGCAGTTAATATTCATCATAAGTTTTAACCCTATATATCTGATGGAATTTTCATTGCTTTAAATACTATCCAATTGTCTGTCTCCTTAGTACCTCCATTTGAATGTCTAATGGCATTTCAAATGTATAATGGCCAAATAGAAATTTTGGGCATTATCTTTGTTCCCCATCTCAGAAAACCTCAAAAACATTTATCCATTGCTCAACCACAACACCTATAGGTCATTCTTTACGGCTTTATTCATCTTTACATTTAATGCCTCAGCAAAGACTTAAAGCTCTATTTCTAAAATAAATCCCTCTTCTGTCCACCACTTTCTTCTTCATTGGTATCGTGTGGTCCAGGCCACCATCCTCACTTGCCTAGACCACTGCAATAATCTGCCACTCTGCCTGAAAACTTTGGTGCTGTTTTGTCCTCCATTTCCCACACAGGATCAGCCTAGGCTTTTACAACTTATGTCAGATCACTTTGATTACTTTCGTCTTGCATTTTGTACCCTGGTCTACAAGGCCCTGCACTTTTGGATTCCATCTGTGCTCACTAGGACCCAGTTGCTCTGTTTCTCAACATACCAAGCTCATCACCACTTTGAGTCTTTCCACTAACCCTCACTCTGCCTGTAAAGCTTCTTCTCCATATCTTTTCACCTTGGCTCCTTTGTGTTGTTGAGATCTAAGCTTAAAAGCCACCTCTGCCTCTTTGGGGATACCGTCCTTACCACATTCTATTACCTAATGCCTCTACCGTATTTACCTTTGAATTATCCTGCTCATTGGTTTCTTTACTTGTGTTTGATATGGCTTACTTAGGGCTTCTCAACCTCAGAACTATTAACATTGAGGGACAGATGATGCTTTGTTGGAGGGGGTCTCCTGTGCACTGGAAGATGGTTAGCAGCATCCCCAGCTTCCACTCACTAGCTGCCGTTAGCATCCTCCCAACCCCATTCGTTATGACAGCAGAAATAACGTTTCCAATCATTGCCAAATGTCCCTTGGAGAAAATTCTATCTTCTTCTCTTGTTGAGAGCCACTTGCATAACCCATGGCCCAATTAAATTTACAGTAAAGCTACTCTTTCCCAAGGCCCTGGGAAGGGTCACACAGTGTGTCCCTGTGGGGACTGTGTGTAAAGTTGTTCAAAGTTAGATCTCTTCCTCTAAGGATAGAATCTCTTTCCACCCTATATTTTCCCCCTTTTCCTCATGTGGTACATTGTGTTGGAGTGGCCATAGGCATGTTGGAGATTTAGCTAAACTGGCTTAGTTGAGTTTGAAGGGATGTGTGAATGTGGTAACTCCCCTGAGTATGAAGTTATTTCTAGTTGTCCTGGTGTAGGAGAGGCTACCAATAATATCCCCACAGCCCATTGTGCTGGCTTGCTTGCCATAGGCACACAAAGGTTTGGGGTCAGACATCAGACCCTGATATAAACATGACCCGTGGCACCTAGTATGGAGATTTGAAATGTATGAAGAAAGAGGCTAGTTTGTAGAAAATCATGCCAATTATCAAATATCTAAAATTCTAAAAGAAAGATTTGCTTCTCAACTTTTAAAATGAATATTCTCCCCTGCGAGGAGTATGGCCAGTGATAAACCATATAGTTTCTTCTTTTTGATGGTATTCACACAATATAGAAAATTTCAGAATTCCTTCTGTTCATAGTGCACAACATCTGTAGCAGAATTATCTCTAACAGCTCATAAGTGAAAGAAGCTTGATAAAGGTTTTCCCCAAATTGACAAAAATGCTACAAATGTTATTCCCAATATCAAGTTGTGAAGCAGAAATAAACTTTGGCTGAAATATCAATAACAAACACAAATTTGTTCAATGACACTAGAGGAAAGACTAGATTATTTTTCTATTTATAGGAAAAGATATTTAAAAGTCTTATGAGAAATAAAGAGTATGCAGTCAAAACATAGGAAAAAATGCATTAGGTAGGTAAGTAATTAAATGTTATATTATTTTTCAAAAAATGTTATGTATTTTTCAGTATTTGTGGTATTTGCTAAGTTTTAAAAGTTGCAAATTTTTTCATTCTAAATTAATATTCACTTTTGTACTTAATTTTATATTAATAACTTTTGGTATTCTTATTTTATTTTATTTTATTTATTTATTTATGTTCAGATATTTTTTTATTTAAAAATCTTTTTTATTGGAGTTCAATTTGCTAACATATAGCATAACACCCAGTGCTCATCCCGCCAAGTGCCCCCTCAGTGCCCATCACCCAGTCACCCCAACCCCCCACCCACTTCCCCTTCCACCACCCTTTGTTCATTTCCCAGAGTTAGGAGTCTGGTTTGTCATGTTTTGTCACCCTGACTGATATTTTCACTCATTTTCTCTCCTTTCCCTTTATTCCCTTTCACTAATTTTTAAATTCCCCAAATGAATGAGACCATATAATGTTTGTCCTTCTCCGATTGACTTATTTCACTCAGTATAATTCCCTCTAGGTCCCTCCACATCAAAGCAAATAGTGGGTATTTGTCATTTTTAATGGCTGAGTAATATTCCATTGTATACATAAACCACATCTTCCTTATCCATTCATCTTTCAGTGGACACCGAGGCTCCTTCCACAGTTTGGCTATTGTGGACATTGCTGCTGTGAAACATTGGGGTGCAGCTGTCCCGGCGTTTCACTGCATCTGTATCTTTGGGGTAAATCCCCAGCAGTGCAATTGCTGGGTCGTAGGGCAGATCTATTTTTAAGATCTTTGAGGTTCTTTGAGGGACCTCCACACAGTTTTCCAGAGTGGCTGCACCAGTTCACATTCCCACCAACAGTGTAAGAGGGTTCCCCTTTCTCCGCATCCTCTCCAACATTTGTGGTTTCCTGCCTTGTTAATTTTCCCCATTCTCACTGGTGTGAGGTGGGATCTCATTGTGGTTTGGATTTGTATTTCCCTGATGGCCAGTGATATGGAGCATTTTCTCATGTGCTTGTTGGCCATGTCTATGTCTTCCTCTGTGAGATTTCTGTTCATGTCTTTTGCCCATTTTATGATTGGATTGTTTGTTTCTTTGCTGTTGAGTTTAACAAGTTCTTTCTAGATCTTGGATACTAGCCCTTTATCTGATAGGTCATTTGCAAATAGCCTTCCCCCATTCTGTAGGTTGTCTTTTAGTTTTGTTGACTGTTTTCTTTTGCTTTGCAGAAGCTTCTTATCTTGATGAAGTCCCAATTATTCATTGCAAGATACATCTATGAAGGCAAGAGAAACAAAAGCAAAAATGGTATTCTTATTTTAAAGAGATCCCCAACCCCCCAGATTGGATAAACTAAAGGCCCACACAACCTGGACCAAGCACTAGTCTAACCCTTTCAGAAAGCAGATTACTTGGGAATAGGGACTTTGCTTGCCTTTTTTACAAACATACTCCTGGTGCTTAGGTAGGATACATTGCTCGTAGCACACTCTTAGCACCCAGGTACATGATTGCTGTTAAGCATTTTGTGCGGGTACCAATGAGACCTCTCAGAGACCTGAAAGCCTCTTAACTAGCATATACGTTAAGTTGCCTACATCCTGAGTGGGGGTAAAGGCTGGCAGCTTTCATGGGGTCTGTCAGAAGGAATGTTGGGAACACCAATTCTGCATTTGTTTTTCTTCTTCTCTTTTTCTTTCCTCAAAAACATAGCTTTCAACACGTAAGTTTTCCTCCTTTATATTTTTATGAGTTGGTCTATTGTCTGATTATATTCATTCAACTGAAATAAAAAAAAAACAATTTTGGGTAAAGTATACAGCCACTCTAAGCCATGGTTTCCTCAATAGTAAAGTATGGACTTAAAAGTATCTACTCTATGGGATTTTTGAGGGGATTAAATGGGATAAAGTATGAAAGCCCTCAGTACAGTGGCTGATATATAGTAAAAATGGTGATTTAATCTTAGCTGCTATTATTCTGATGTTATTCATGGGGCACTTGTCTCCATAAAGTCATAGTAACTGGTGGTATTGGTGCAAAGTCTATTTTTATATTTCCACATGCTCGTCAAAGCCCTACTATGGGGTTAATCACAGGTGGTGAGGGATGCATGTTAAGGTTCCACAGACACTGAGGAACATGATTGTAGTTTCTCTTTAAGGTCTCCTAGCTAGCGTGAGAGACTCTCAGCATCATGAATCTTCTGAAGCAGGCAAACTGACATGTGACTCATTAGTATCTTCAAGAGCAGTGCTTAGAACTCTGAATTACCTGGAATTTCATCGTATATATTGAAATATATTGTAGTACTTGAAAATAGATTTAACATATTGTCCAGCTTTCTTTTTATTGGGCTGCATTTTTGTCAGAATATTTTGTATTGGGCAATTATACAAGCAGACAATAAGATTCTTTCAAAAACAATTATTTACTGAATCCAAGGCCACAAGGTGAAATCTGCCTCACATTCCTACTACAAAGAATGACAGAACCTAAAATAGAATGAAACACTTAAAATCAAGTGCCAGCATTTCCTCATTTTAAAAATGAACACTGCCCCCCGCCCCCAAATTTCCTTTCAGGTTTAAATGCTTGCAAATTGGCCTTGAAAACTACAGTATACATTAGATCAATACTGCCATAAAGATGAAGTAATGAAAACACAGAGATTTGTTAGAAATTAAGGAGCTAAAGCTTTGATGTTACGGCTTTGATTTTTTCCCCCAGCAAGATATTGAACATCAAACAATGTATCATTCCAGAATGTCAAGTTTCTACTTTATACTTTTTCGGTGGAAATTGGAATCTTCAGACTCTAACATGGAAGCTTATGTGGCAGAAAGTTGGCCTTCTTGAATTTTGCTCTTAATTACATTAAATAGAATTTAATCCTGTATTGCTGCTGATGCCCTGAAACAAGGGGATATTTTGCAATTTAATATAAAATTCATTAATTAACTCCACAAATGTTTATTGCACATGTAACTAATGCCATATATACTCTGATGAGTGTCACAGATTCAACTTCAAAACCCAACTCACCCTTTAAGGAGCCCACCATCTAGGAGAGGCTAGAGTATATGAGTAGGTCTTTGAAGCCTTGTCAGTTGGAGTAACAGAATCACTGAGTGTAAACAACAGAGTGGTTAGTGAAGACTTAGGAAGGGAGATGCTTAAAGTGATGCTTAACAGGGATTTGGTGTTTTTCAGATGTCGGGAATGAGAGAGGGTAAAGGAAGCTGCTGGGTGTGTTATCATCTATCTGCACCATGGACATGTCCTCCAGCTGGTCCATCTCTCCTGGGAGATACAGTGAGGGCAAGAGAGAGTGAAAGAGGTTCAGGCTTATAGGAAGTACAGATTTGAATGGCAAGCGAAACAAATTTACCCTCTGTGTGGTAACTATAATCCCAGAGGGGCCAATCCATCAAAGAGTGTTTGTTAGGGAGGTGAAGGCCACTGGGCACTTGGGAGATGAAACGAGGAGTCTGGGAAGAAAGATTTACAATGGAAGCAAAATGTGCCAGACTTGGAAACGGAAGGCATTCCCTCTGGTGGGCTGTGCACCACTGCTGGCAGCTCCTGGCAGTCTTTGCAAAGCCTGCCATCCTCTGCAGCTCTACACCTTCTCTGTCTGCTGATGCCATTTTGTGCCTCATGGGTCTCCTCTGAGATCACTAAGGCAGCCCTAAGGTGGCAGAATTTTCCCTCTGTTCCTCCTCTCTTCTCTACCATCTTCCAGGTCCGCCTCTCAAAACCCTTCTATAGGCTTCTGGCTAAAGGCCTCTTGATAGCTCTGTAGCTGGTCACAGGGGCATACCTCTCTGTTCTCCTTGCATCAAAACTTACCCTGTGTCTTGAGTCGGGGCTCCTGGAAGCAGAGCTGGGGATTCAAATGCATGCCATGTACTGGTGGAGGGAGGGCTCTCAGGAGAAGGAAAGTGAGGAAGCAAGCCAAGGTGTGGGAAGATCTTGATGGATGTGGTCTTAGCCTGAATGCTCTGGAGCGTGACCTGCATCACAGGCGCACTTCACCTTGAAGTGCGGGGAGCCAGCGTTTGTACCGTGTGTCACTCATTGATTGGCTCTGGGCCATGCCATCTGCTGTGATGGCTGCCTAACCTTTTGGGAAAGGCTGCTGCCATTTGATTGAGAACTGTCTGCGTGAGGAGTAACTGTGGGCCATCAGCAGCCAACACTCAAAGCATCTGGAAGATAGGTTCACCTGAAGGCTGGGTTACGCTGAGTGCACTGCCTGATAGGGGTCAGGGCAGAACCAACTGCATCAACCACCTGTGCTCTCTGCTTTTAGGCCAGGGTTTTATCCTAACCTCCAGGAGATGGTGAATGCTTACCACCATTTCTCTCCTAGGAGTATTTGCAGGAGTCTGGAGGAAAGACCATGATGGTGGAACCACAGGCTTTGGCATGCAGAATGCTTTTAGGGAATGACTGGGACTGTTCTGATATCTTCTTTTTTTGTCATACGTACATAACACAACCAGCAGCAAATCTGGTGGCACTGTTGACTGCAAATATTTCCTGGTAAACACCACGGCAGTGTGATTGGATCTGTGCTTTGTATTTGTCTTGAGAGAGCTGCTCTTCTAACCCTACAGCATGCACAAATCCATTACTGATATGCTGAGTTACACCAGTGGTGGGTTCCCTGAAGATAGTCTCTATGATCCTCTAGGAGAGACGGCTGCTAGAGTCATGCAGTTCCTTCCATGTTGGAAGAGCAGATGGGGTGGCATGCTCCCCTCGTCGGAGCAGACACCAGTGAGGGGGCACAACTTGGTGAAATCTTTCATGGAGTTTTTGTTCAGCACATAAGCATAGATGTGCTGCAAGCTGGTACATGACCAAGTCTCGTCATTTTTGTTGATGATGTTGTAAAATAATTCTGACATTGCAAAGTAGTTCAGAAAATATTTATTTATTTATTTATTTATTTATTTATTTATTTATTTTTAAGATTCTATTTATTTATTCATGAGAGACACAGAGAGAGGCAGAGACAGAGGGAGAAGCAGGCTCCCCACAAGGAGCCTGATGCTCGATCCTGGTCTCTGAGATCACATCCTGAGCCGGAGGCAGATGCTCAACCACTGAGCCACCCAGGCATCCCAGAAAATATTTAAAAGAGAATGTTGGTCACCTCCAAAATAAATGCTACAGGAACTGACAAATTGTGTGTATATGATGCCTCAAGCTGTGTATCTATACTTCTATTTTTAGAATGTTTGCAAGTTCTCTTCAAGATTCTCAAGAGATAGCCGTTGTATGGTGTAATTCCCAGTTATTATGTATCCATGGAGAGATATTAAATGAAGTCTTGAAATAATAATGTTACCTTTCTCCAAATACAGACTAGGATTTCTCATCATTTGGATTGAGTTGGTTGGCCTGGCTTATTTACCAAGATAAAAGGGAAACATTTTAATTACATATTTGAGAAAATACATCAGTGCTTCATAATATCACTAGAACAATTACTTCTCTGTGCCTTATGAAGCCAAATTAGGAGAGAAGAAATGGGTCTCTTGCATTAAAATTTATTTCAAACTCACTGCTAAAGGTAACTACTAGAGATGATATAATCTGTATTCTGTAAAGATGGCATCAAGTTGAATGTGTCAGGAAAGCAATTAATATAATTTTCCTTTCTTTAGGCAGTTGAATCAAGACCAAGAAGGAAGCTCTCTCTCTCTCTCTTGCTCTCTTTTTGAAATTCTTACATCATTTCTTTATTTTGGACTTTGAACACTGTAATTCACTTGTACAATTTTCTCCTCAAACAACATACATAGACTAGATGTTGTTAAGTATTGTCAGAAAACTTAGGAACGAAGAGTTTTTCTCTTCTTTTTTGTTTTTTGTTTTTTTGTTTAAAATCATTGAAAAAATTCAAGCAAAATAGCACTAATATGGTGAAAAGTGGAAGTTTTCCCTCCATTCTCTGACTACCCTTTCCATTCACTAGGATAATCACTAGTACTAGCTCAGTGTGTATCCTTCTCAGTATAGGATCTATAATGTACTTTATATACTATGCTATACATAGTATATAGTATATGCCATATACTACATATTATAATATATAATTGTTTTATGCTAGTCTCAGCCTATGGATAACCACTGTTCAAACTGGACCAGCCCTTGTGATTCTTCTGATTGCAGGACACCCTCAGCAATAACCATCTCAATAACCTTGGGAAAAAAAGTTTATTACTTGAAGGTCCTTTAAACTTCATGGCACACCTGACGGGCCTCACAGCAAGGTCAGGGAGAGCACTCATGGGGCTGGGGTTCTGTTTTTATTGGGGTTGAGGGTGAGGGTTTACAGTTTCAAGGGTTCAGTTTTTATTGGTGAATTTAAAACAGAGGAGCAGGAATTTCAAGTGTGGGAAGAGAAAAAATAAGTGGCTCAAATGACCAGTTACGGAAATCAACCAAGCTCTCTAAAAGAAAGTTGCTGAGCAGGTGGGGTCAGAGGCCTGACTCTTGATCTAGTGCTATGGCTGGCAAGGTGCTTATTCCAGCTAGCCTTCTTTGAAAGTGGATGGCTTTTTGAAATGATGCCTTGGATAGCAAAGCTTAAGTCAGGTACTTGCAATACAAAAAAGAGAAAGCAACTGTCAGGAGTTATATAACAATAACAATAATGTCTGGTGTATCATACATTGCATATAACATATATGCTTATATATCACATATATAAATATATCTGTACACACAAACTTTTAAAATGTAAAGTATATTTTACACACTCTTTGTACAACTTTCTTTTTTTTCCATTCAAGAATGCCTTGGACAAATCACAAACTAAAAAAAGTACTTATGGTTTAGTCACAGAAAATGTGTTAATATCCCTGATAGATATTATTTCTAAAACTTGAGAAGAAAATGCCCTACACCTTTTAGAGAATGAGCAAGAAATATGTTATTCATTATAAGGTGGCTAAAAATATAAATTAACACTGTGACATCATTTCTCAATCTTATGGGGAGCAATTTAGCAATATCTAGTAAAAGTACATATGGATTTGCCCTTTGACCCAGCAATTTCATCTCTATGAAATTCCACTTCAGTGTATCAGAAGATACACTGGAAAAAAAAATACAAACTTACATCTGAAAAAAGTATTTTTTTTCCCTAACTCTGGGAGATGAACAAAGGGTTGCAGAAGGGGAGGTGGGCAAGGGGATGGAGTGGCTGGGTGAGGGGAACTGAGGAGGGCACTTGATGGGATAGGTACTGGGTGTTACACTATTGCTGGCACTATATGCTGTTACAGTATATGCTGGCAAATCAAACTTCAATAAAAAATATATATAATTGGGCAGCCCGGGTGGCTCAGCGGTTTAGCACTGCCTTTAGCCCAGGGTGTGATCCTGGAGACCCAGGATCGAGTCCCACATTGGGCTCTCTGCATGGAACCTGCTTCTCCTTCTGCTTGTGACTCTACCTCTCTCTCTCTCTCTCCTCTCTGTGTATTCTCATGAATAAACAAATAAATAAATCTTTAAAAAATATATAATATAGAATATATATAATAATATATTAAAAAATATATTTTAATTGCAGAACCCATTACAAAATAAAAAATTCATATATTGAAATCCTATCCCTTAATGTGAATCTATTAGAAACTGGACTTTTGGCAGGTGCTTAGGTTATGAGGGTAGAGCTCTCATAAATGGGATTGGTGTCCTTATAAAAGAGACCCCAGAGCAGTCCCTATCCCTCCAGCCATGTGAGGACACAGTGAGAAGATGGTCACCTGTGAGCCAGGAAAAAAAACGGTCACCAGACGCCAGTGCTGGAGGCATCTTGATCTTGGACTTCCAGCCTCCTCTTAGGCTGTGAGAAATAAATGTTTGTTGTTTAAGCCACCCAGTTTACGGTGGTTTTGTTATAGCAGCCTAAGCAGACTAAGGCAGGGAAAGAGAATAGAGAGGACAGTGAAAGGAAACTCGACTTCTCTGAATATGTCTTTTTACCTTTAAATAGTTTTGACTTGGGGAGCATGAAAATGTTTTACATAATTATAAATAAAAATTAACTAAAAATTCAAAAGGCCACACTGAAAATAGAGGAAAAAAGGAAGAAAGAAGGCTTTTTTTTTGAAACATATACAGTGTCAAAGCAAATATATAATTATATTAATGTCATTAGCATTCAACAATTTTGGCATAAGAAAAAGATACAATCATAAAATGAAAAATAACACTATGGACTCATGATTTTTCTTTGTCAGTGTGTATGTTTCCAGAGAAAAGAAACAAAAGTTGCCAACAACTCAGTAACAATAACTTCCCTAGCACTTAGATTCCATTTTCTAAATACATCATACTGAAGCTAACTAGAACAACTTTGGGGAAAAATGTATAATTGATGTTCTGGGGACAGAAATGCACAAGATATGCCCAGGACATTTTGTTACATTAAAAAGTAAGGAAGATATCAAGACTGCTGGGTAGTGTCACAGGTAAAGAAACCATCTTGAAAAGATGCCTACTAGTCAAAAGTAGGGCAATGAGTATATCAAAAAGGATAATGATGACGATGGATTGAAATAGGACTCAATTCAATGGACTGAAATACAATGGATTCAAGTAGGTTAAAAATCTAGGGCATCATATTGAGCTATGCAACCCCTTCTACCCCCCCCCCCCAAAAAAAGCCTCATTGGTCATCATTGGAGGTTGAGGCAACAACTCATTGTTTGAAATCTGGTAAATAAAGGAAATAAATCAAGAATTCATTGGCTTTTCCTAAAAATATTGTATTTCAGGGGATCCAAAGAGTTGATAAAGGTGTTTGTTTTGAGAATTTCATTTAATGTATTAGTTGGGAATAAGAGAGTTTAAGTATCATTCTTTGGAAGCTCCATTAAAAGGAAACAACAGAAGCAGGGAAATTAATTTAGAGGCCAGAGGGGATCCCTGGGTGGCTCAGCGGTTTAGCGCCTGCCTTTGGCCCAGGCACAATCCTGGAGTCCCGGGATCGAGTCCCGTGTCAGGCTCCCGGCATGGAGCCTGCTTCTCCCTCTGCCTGTGTCTCTCCTTCTCTCTCTCTGTCTATCACGAATGAAAAAAAAAAAAATCTTTAGAGGCCAGAGCATGACCAGAGAGAACCAGATAAGAGCCAAAGAGAGCAGAAACCTGGTTCTCTGAAAGGAAAAAAAAAAAAAAAAAAATCGGGAATTTTGGACTTTTGGGTCCAGGTAATATGAGGTAAGTATACCTTATTGCCTGCTTCTTGCTAGCAACAATGAGTAACCCTGGATTAAAATGGAAAAAAAAAAAAAAACTATCAGAAGGCTCTGGAAGGTAGAAAACTGTAGGCATTTTGGGTGAGAATTTCTAGACCCACAGAATGACCTGGCAGTGAGTTCTTGGAGTTGTTTTCTTTTGCTTCCTGTCTGTCTCCACCTGGGTGCTAGACAGACCAGAAAGCCAGAACTACCATTGGAAGAAAACATTAAAAACCCCAGAAGGAGACCATTCATTCTAGCCTGATGACCAAAAAGAGAAATTCCTATGGAAACAGAACCTTTTTGACTTTACCTGCTCTACTTGCGGTGGAGAGCAGCAAAGAAGTGATGGCTTGTCCTTCCCACCCAAAGTTTCATCTTTGGATCCTATGGGACAGAGCCCTGTGGGCTCTCCTCAAGCTGCTGCAGGAGCCAGCAGAGGTATGTTCTTCTGTCTCCCACGGGCATGGTGGACCCTAAAGGACAAAGCTCAGCTGACTGCACCCTATACCAGCACCTCCCATCCCAACCCCTACACACACATTCTTCTCAATTTTAATAATCTATCTTTGATCATGTAAAACACTAAAATGGTCCTAAAAGTCAGACTTATGCAAAAACAGAATGCTTAGAGAATGTTACCCCACTTTACAATTTTACCTCACTTCCAATTTTATCCTATTTTCATTCTCCCATTTTTTCCACCCTGTTTTCACTCAGGAACCAATCACATTAGTTTCTGGTTTATTCTTTCACAAATGAGCAGATATCTGTATATTTTCTTATTTTTCTTTCTTATGATTTTTGAAGTCTTTTTTGAGTGAATAGAAGCACACTAATTTAATGGGATTAGTTGTTATCTGGCTAACTGGAAAAAAGAGGAACAGTGTTCAGAAACAACAGTTATGATATTTGATTGGACTCATTTTATTTTAACAATATATACACAGGAACACAGGAATATATTTATAACTTTTGGTGTAGGGACAAAGACTTTTAATGAAAATACATGACTACTTGGAGATTACTAAGTTTTTACATAAAGCACTATGATTTGTAAGACTAATAGTGAGAGGTCTGTTTGAGAAGTACTCAAAAGTTCAAATTATCAAGCTCACATTCCCACCCCCCCTTTTCACCAATTTCTACTCTCATCTTATTGTTGGCTTATATTTGTGTGTTGGTTGAGTTTTGGGGGAATACTTTTTATAGGTTCCTGAGCTGAAGGCTTATATCATAGGCTGGGTCCCCAGAAGCAGAACCTGAGATGGGGATTCTTGTTAAGCTGATTTGTTAAGAGAAGTGCTCACAAGAAGTGCTCACAACCTAGAGGGAGTGAGGAAGCAGGGAGAGAATGGACATCTGACCTCACTCAGCCTGATTCTGGGGGGAGTTCTGTAGCATAAATGAAGCATGAGTTGTACCATAGCCTGTCCTAACTTGTGGCAAAGATGCAAGACCTAGGTGTACCAACATTATAGTGTAATCCCTCCTTGTCCATGGTTTCCCTTTCCACAATTTCGGTTACCAGTGGTCAACCTCAGTATAGAGACAGATGATCCTCCTCTGACAAATCACCAGAAGTTCAATAGTAGCCTAATGCTGTGTCATGAGGCCTACATCATTCACCTCACTTCATTTCATCATGTAGGCATTTGTCATATCATCACAGGAAGAAGAGTGAGTACAGTGCAGTAAGATATTTTGAGGGAGAGACCATATTCATGTAATTTTTATTACAGTATATTATTATAATTATTATGTTAGTTATTGTTAATTTTATACTGTGCCTAATTTATAAATTAAACTTTATCAAAAGTATGTATGTATGGAAAAAACATGCTATGTTTTTGGGGATTCAGTACTATCCGCGGTTTTAGGCATCCACTGGGGATCCTGGAACCTATCCCCTGCAAATAAGTGGGGACTACTGTAGTCAGCCTTTAGCTCCAGTGGAGCCAGTGGGAGCTGAGGCATAATTCCAGGCATCTCTGGGTGAGGCAGTCATCCAAGGACAGTCCATTACAGACGTGTGCAGGTGTAGGTCACTAGCAAGAGCACACTCCACAGCTGATAGAAGATCCCTAGGGATCTGGGCAGGGAACCCACAGAATCTGCTGCAATTAGTTTATGTATTTCAATCCTTCTTCTTGAATAATAAAAGCTTTTAAAACTCTCCCCTGGTTGAGAACCACTAGGATAAATAAAATATATTATTAAAAAAACACTATGAGATCTTTCTGTTTATTTTTAACTGCCTCCCTTAGGTTTTGATATTTGGTATTCTCATTTTTGTTAAGTCCTGAATGCTTGAGCACTTCCTGTAAGCCAGACATTCTGTGAAACACTTCATCTCCATTGTCTCATGTAAGCCTCACAGTGGTTCATGAAGTAAATACTGTTCTCATTCGCATTCTTCATTTGATGACGCTGAGGCAGGCTGGACTTGTTGGAGCCTGGACATGCACGCAGACAATCTGATTCTAGAGTCTTCCTCTCTGTCAGCCTTTGACCATAGGAGTTACTCTCAGGTTCTCTGTGAAAATGTCCTTTGTCTTAGTCCAACCTTATACCTGTATTTTAGTTTCCCTTTGTGGGACTTTGTCATCAGTTTGAGAAATCTCTTTGAGAAATCTTTCTTTGCTTTAGTTTGCTGGTGAAGCCTTTCAGCTTTAATTTAGACTCTGTTGTGTTTTATTTCATTCACATCAATGAGATATTGATTTCAAAGAGATATTGATTTCAAAGTGAAAGCTTGTGATTTGTCAGCTCTCTGGAACTGGAAGTTCCCCTATGTTTTCCCCCCAAAATATCTGAATTAAATACTTCCTTTAGTTTTCAGTGGCATTGTGCAGGAGACCTTCTCCTTGTGTGCTGTTGGAAAACTGTTTTCACCAAAATTGTTATTAAATTCCAGAAAGGCTAACATCTGGCTTTTCTCATTATTGGTTTCAACTTCCAAAAGTCTGTATTTCGGTTTCTGTTTTGTCAACATTTATATCAAAACAAAAACTCATCTTTGAAATAATTAATGATCTAGAAAACACTATTATGCCCTAATAGGATACATTATAGAAAGCAGTCCATTAGGGAAAGTGGCAAATCTTCCTGCATTGTGAAGAAAAAGCCAAGCCCTTAATTTCATTGATTATACATATTTTGATTAATCAGGATTATTCCTGCTGTTGCTGCTGTTGTTGAAACAAGGTACCCTGGTTTGCTACTGAGACCGTGATTCCTACTTACAAAATATAAACTGGGTATAACAGAAAAGAATCTCCTTCTTGGCCTATATCCTTACTTTCCTGCTTTAATAGATTTACTTGATTATTAACCAACTATGCACATTTTTTTCAACCTCCAAACTTAAGAATTTTTAAGTGCTATGCCAGGGGCCTCTGGGTGGCTCAGTTGGTTAAGTATCTGACCCTTGATTTCTGCTCAGGTCATGATCTCAGGGTTGTGGGATCCAGCCCTGAGTGGTGCTCACACTCAGCATGGAGTCTGCTTGAAAGCCTCTCCCTCCCCTACTTGCACATGCATGCACTCTCTCTCTCTCTCTAAAATAAATACATAAAATCTTTAAAAGAAAGAATTTTAAGCACTGTGCATTTCCCAAAATATTGTCACAAGTTTATATTGCCCATGGCGGTAGATTTCATATAAAAGAAGATCTTGTATTTTATCCTGCCATCATTTTAGTGGTGATATTTGATTTTATGAAATGCTGTATTACTCTTAGATTTGGTTAAAATATTTTGAGAAATAGAATTTTTCTTGGATGTATAAAGTCTCAAATGATTTAGAGACTTTTTTTTTTTTTGGCCTCCCTCCCTTCAGAAAAAAATTGTCCTTCTGTTGAAAACCTGGTGAAAGTAATCCAAATCTAGACCAGCATTTAACCAAGACCTCAGCAGAGTATGAGTGCACCACTATGACTAAAAATTTCTTCACTTTTCTCTTCTGACTTTAGGGTCTTTGACTACAAATTCCTTCTACTGTAGGTTTTCCTTCTCCAATATTAATAGCTACAGCAGGTTGTTGTCTTCCCACTGCAGGAATTTGGCACCAAAAAGAGCTGTGATGGCAGATGTACTCTCTTCTCTCCCCACATAGAGTTATTCCACTTTTTTCATGAGAAAAAGTTCTAGGATTCAAAATTAAAGAAGGAATGGGTTTTAAAGCACAAAGCTCATACAAGCTGCCTAGCAACGACTCACCATTCTTTGTACTAATACTAATGGAAAAGGATCAACAGGATTTGATACTGCTGCTAACAAATAATCATGTTGCTTTCCATTTGGCTCATGTGAACGTGGAAGAATGCCATTCCCGCTTTGCTCTCCAGTGCTCGGGTCTTCTCTGTCGTGTTGTTGTCACTGGCACTTTACAAGCCAGGTGCATCAGCTGGAAGTCTGTTAAGGAACAGAAATCTGCACAGATCGGTCAACTAGAGAGACCTTAATGAGAAGTGTGGAGTCCCGGCCAGGTTAAGGAAACCAAAAGAGGATGTTGGGGCACCCGGGGGCTGGCAGAGTGAGAATTACGACCGACTAATGGAGGGAAGACTCTTGCTGGGGTCCTGTAGGAGCTCGAGCAGTGGAAAAGCCTTGGTGTTGAGAGGATGCTGCCACCGAAAGAACCGCAGAATGGAAGCAGGGAATGCCAGGGAAGAGATGCACCAGCCACCGTCTTCCCACCTGCCTCTGTTGCTGGTGCCTCCCACTGACTAAAAGGCAGAGAGTACGGGAGCCCTGATGATTAAGTCTTTTAAGGATCAGATTTTTGGAACAGAAAGCCAGCAGCCAAAGGAGGAGAAAGAATGGGGGGGGGGGGGTGGCTGGGAGGGAGGTGGAGACTCAGCAGCACAGAGGGTAGTATTTCAGATGTTTTAAATAAGTTACCTCTGTCATTTATCCCCAGAACAATCTGGCAGGTTCTGTTGCCATTTATGAATGAAGAAAATAGAGATCAGACCCCTTCAAATGTGTTCAAGATACATGGGTAAGCAAGACTGCAGCTGGAATGCACACCTAGATTTGTATGTCCTCAAAGGTGATGTGTTTATGCTCTAACACTGGTTTTAATACATTTTGACACAGGGCCGTACCATTTTCTGCTGTAAATTATTTAGCATAAATAATTACCTTTGAGATAAAAATCAGACTCTTGAGCTTATCATGAAAGACCTTCAGTATCTGGCTCATTTCTCCCTTCTTTGCCACATCGTTCTCCCTGTCCCAGAACATGAATCTGCTGGACAAATAATGCAACGTGACCCTCAAGGGATAAGAGAAGATGTGGCTGACAAGTTTTCAGTTATCTGGATAGTGAGTAGAGAGTGAAATACCAAAACAAAACAAAACAACAACAACAACAAAAAAAACCCAACATATAAACCTGGAGATCTGGGGGGGGGGGGGGGGAGAGAAAAAGGAACAAATATGTCATAAAAAAGCCTCTGAAACTTCAGTTAATACCCCTATGACAGACATTTGATTTTCTCCCTTTCTTGCTTTTTTTTTCTATATGCCCCCACTTCAAAAGAGAGAAGAGAATGAGAGGAATTGAATTGAAGAGGTGAAAGATGAAGTAGGACAGCGAGGAAGATAAATGAACAGATGAGAAAAGCAAAACTGGGAGCCAGGAAGAGGAATCATGGAGGTGTTCAGAGAGGGTAAAAGCTGCTGTATTTTTGGGAGACTGGGGGCAGACAGAAGAGGGGGTCCCAACTTTCCCTACCTCTTTATCTTACCTTAACTTAGCCATGGTCCCATTAGAGTTTCCATATAATCTCAGAGGCTAAATGGCCTGGAATAAAGCCTGGGTGTTACGTAAATGAGAGCAGTCAGCAAAAAAGACCCACAGAGAAGGCAAAACATTTCTCAGAATACAAGTTAATGCAGCAGTGAACTGAAAGATTGAATGAAAAGAACCAGTTAAAAGGCCTAATAGCTGTCACAAAATTTTGCCACTTAAATCTGCTTTAGGTTTCATGATTTTCCTAAGGAAATTAAAAATTAATGTTGTGAGCTTCAAGGTAGAAAAGAAGTAAAAATAAGAAATTTTGCAAGTGTCTTCAAGTGTTGGGAACATTTTGTTATGTAGAATTAGTGAAGAACTTTGCTTGACTAATAATGTGAGAACAGTAAGCATATTTGGCATATGTGGGTTTAAAAATATTATTTATAGGTAGCATATGTCATGGAGGACTTCAGAATATGAAATAAAAATTTAAAAAATCGTGGCAGAATTTGAAGGAATTAAGATTTTCATTTAAACATGTAAACACCTCCATCCTTTTTCTCTAGTTATAGCATGAGGAGATTTGGTGTAATTATAGTCTGGTGCTGTTGTGGAAGAAAGAAAAAATTAACAGACCCCCCTTTTCCCCCTAAGAAGTGAAGGAAACATCTAGAAAGCTTAGGAGCTACTTTATGTGTCAGCAGTAATAACATATGTAAGCTTAAATAAGGTATTGAAAGCAACTTTTGCCCTCTTGTGATAAAAGGTTTTGTTATGCATTCCAGTATGGTATTTGAATTTTTATTTGGCAGTAGATAGAAAGTCTCTCTTTGGGCAGCCCTGGTGGCTCAGCGGTTTAGCGCCGCCTTCAGCCCAGGGCGTGACCCTGGAGACCCGGGATCGAGTCCCACGTCGGGCTCCCTGCATGGAGCCTGCTTCTCCCTCTGCCTCTCTTTCTCTCTCTTTCTGTGTCTCTAATAAATAAATAAAATCTTAAAAAAAAAAAAAAAAGAAAGTCTCTCTTTCCCAATGTGTGTGACACTTTGACAATTGTTCCTCAGAGGCTGCATTGTAGATTAGGAATTAGAGTCTAAGGAATCTGGAGAAGACCATATGCCAAGAAGCTAAACTTCAAAGACCGTTTTTTAAAATAATGTTAACAGCAGATTTGGAGTCAGGACACTTAAACTCGGTTTGAGGAGTGGTAAAATTAAATCCTAGGCCATCCTATTTACCTCCTTATGTATGGAAATGGATACTAGAAGATTGCTGGGTTTTTTTTTTCCTACTTTATTATCAACAGTTTTCTGAAAAGAGAGAAATAAGTGGTACAAAAGTATATTCTTTATTTACATGTGATTATTATTATGTTTTCCCACTTAATAGCATTTACCCATATCCCAAGCCCAAGCAGATAATGCACATGAAAATCAAAGGGTTATTTTAGAATGGAAACATACATCAGACTATAGGGATATTGGAAACATTAGCTATTATATCTTTTCTTCTGAGCAATTCCCAATTGCAGTGTAAGCCTATAGAGAGATGATCTTCGGACAAACAGGATGGGCTTGTTTCCCTTCTCTACATTAACAGAGCTCAAGTCTAGATTTGAGTGTGAAGGTTGAATTGTACCCTTGCTGGTAAGATCTCCTGAGTGCCCAAAAGAAAGGTATTCATGCAATAGGAATATCACATACAATATAATATGAGCAATGGTAATTTAAAATGAAGTGATTTCTTCAAATATTTGAGAAGCAATCAAGCAATTTGGTCTATTTCTATATTGTACTTATTTTCTGACACAGGCATCAACTTTATTAGACCATAAAATTTTGGAATTTAGAGCCTATGTCTCATTCATTTTTGCACCTGTAACTCAGTCCAATCCCTGGCACATGTGTGTATTTAATACAATTATTAAATAAAAATTATGCCTGGCCATAGAGAAAAGGAAGCATGGAAATAGAACTGAGTGACACAGTATATGTTCACATGTAAGATCTCAACCTCCTAAAAAGATAATTTCACCCACTACATCCCAAGAGGGTAGCGTAGTTTCCCTGCTTACCATCAGGCATATAAGTTTGGTTTCCAGGAACTCCTGGGCACCTAGGGCAGGCCTGGAGGGAGTATTGGCGAATGGAACCCCACAAAGGCAGATGGTAGAAAGTGGAAGTCATATGTAATTGAGTAGACTAACTCACGTCTCTAGTGCAAGATCTGCTCTAGAAATTCTTGGGAGTGAAATTTTAAGGGGGTTGAGATATCTGGGTTAGTGATATTAACTTAATTTCTTTGTACTCTTGGATTGTGAGATCTAGGAAAACTTCCCAATACTTTATAATAGATTTGTTATTACTTCCTAAGGGCTAGACCTCACCAATGGCATCAGTTCAGAGAAACTTTCAAAGATCACATAAGATTTGAAAGGCTAATATTGAAGGCTAATAACATTCACCTGTATTAGTTGAGTCACATAAATTGATTTGTGTGCAAAATGTTGATAGAAACATTAATAGGAACCTCCACACTGTTTTCCAGAGTACTGTACTGTTTGCATTCCCAAACTGTGTGGAGGTTTCTCAAGGAGTTAAAAATAGAGCTACCCTATGACTCAGCAATTGCACTGCTGGGGATTTACCCCAAAGATATAGATGCAGTGAAAGATCGAGACACCTGCACCCCAATGTTCACAGCAGTGATGTCTACAATAGCCCAACTGTGGAAGGAGCCTGATGTCCTTCGACAGATGAATGGATAAAGAAGGTGTGGTCTATATATACAGTGGAATATTACTCAGCCATCAGAAAGGACAGATACCCACCATTGCTTCAACATGGATGGAACTGGAGGGTATTATGCTGAGTGAAGTAAGTCAATCGGAGAAGGACAAGGACAATCATCATATGGCTTCACTCGTATGGGGAATATAAGAAATAGTGAATGGGATTATAGGGGAAAGGAGGGGAATTGAGTGGGAAAAATTAGAGAGGAAGACAAACCATGCGAGGCTCCTAAGTCTGGGAAATGAACAAAGGGTGGTGGGCAGGGGGTTGGGGTGACTGAGTGACAGGCACTGAGGGGGTTGGGATGAGCACTGGGTGTTATATGTTGGCAAATCGAACTTCAATAAAAAAATAGAAGAATACAGGATATTTTTATTTAAGAAAATCTGATCTGTGTACATGAAGTTTATAAGTGCTGAATAATTGTTTGATTATAAGAATATTTTCCATGATAATTTAAATATTGATTACCAAATATATTAGAAATACAATTCAAAAAAGTTTTATAGCATTTTCTACAAAAATAACCTCAAACTTTTATGGAGGCAGCCAAAGGTATATCAAAAATAATGTTAAAAAGCATGTAAAATACCCAGTAATATTTTGAAAATATGTAAAGAAATGATATATCTTCTATTATAAAGGCACAACATTTTCTCAACTCTAAGATGTTATCAGAGTTTGATTATGGCACTTTGAAAAAAATAGAAATACTACCATAAACATGTACATGTAATGTGTTATGTATTCAGAAACAAAGTATTTAATTACATATGCACTTATTAGAATCTAGGACATGTAAATTAATAGCAGAAATTGTGGAGAACCTAAATAAATGGAGATCTATATCATGTAGGGAAAAACTAAGTATAATAATGATATCAATTTTTCTTTCAAAATTAATCTTAAAAAATTAATCTTATAAAAGCAATGATATAGTAATAAAGACTAAGGAAATTTGCATGGAATCTGACAAACTAATATAAAGTTTATTGTAAACAATAGCCAAGAAAATTTAGAAATTTGGAAAAAAATCTCAGAGGTGGGTAGGATGCCCTAACAGAGTATATTATAAATGTAGATTTGCAAAAGAAGCAATAGATGTCACAGATTAAAGAAAAGAAAGTATGGAAATGTATGAGTGTATGTGGATTGTGTGTGTATGTGTATTTGGAATATGGCAATTTTGTATATGATAAAATTGGTATTTCAAATCAGCATAGAAAATTCAGATTATTTAATAAGTGGTTTAAGATAGGCACTGGGGATGCCTGGGTGGCTCAGCGGTTGAGCACCTGCCTTTGGCCCAGGGCGTGACCCTGGGGTCCTGGGGTCGAGTCCCACATCGAACTCCCTGCATGGAGCCTGCTTCTCTCTCTGCCTACATCTCTGCCTCTCTCTCTCTCTCTCTCTCTCTCTCTCTCTGTGTCTCTCATGAATAAATAAATAAAATCTTTTAAAAAAAGATAGACACTTTTTTAGGAAAGAAATTAAGCTATTATACCACAGTATATTTACATATTAATTTCAAATAAATGTATAAATGTAAAAAGTGAAACTACAAATATTCTAAAAGAAAATGTAAACAGATAAATTTATATTCTTAGGTTGTGGAAGTCCTTCCTAAACATGACTGAGCACCAGAAAGATAAAACAAAAAGGGCCAACTGATTTAATTATATAAAAATGAAAAACATGCCTACAGAAAAGACATCATAAACAAAGTTAAAAGATTAACATTAAATGAGACAAAATGCATGCAATATATACCACGGATAAAGATTAATATTCTTTTTTTTTTTTTAATCTTTATTTATTTATGATAGTCACACAGAGAGAGAGAGAGAGACAGAGACATAGGCAGAAGGAGAAGCAGGCTCCATGCACCGGGAGCCCGATGTGGGATTCGATCCCGGGTCTCCAGGATCGCGCCCTGGGCCAAAGGCAGGCGCCAAACCGCTGTGCCACCCAGGGATCCCAAGATTAATATTCTTAATAAAGTGGTCCTACATATAGAAAAATGAGAACAGAATGCAAATAATACATTGTAAAAGAATCACAAATGACAAGTAAGTAAATGAAAAGAATATCAAACTCATTATTAATCAGAGAATTACAAATTAATGCAATCAAATTCTATCTTTATTTTCTCTTTTGGGTTATCAGGATACAAAAGATTAAAAGCCCTAATCACACGTAGTTAGTAAGGATGTGGAAAAGTGGGACATTATACTGCTTGTTAGTATTATAAATCTACTTCTAGAAATATGTCCCATATAAACACTTGCTGTCTTGTGGTTCCCCTTTGGAAGGACATGTTCAACCACCCACCCAAATTTGTTTCAGATGCCACACATGTAGTGAGAGATTTATTACTCACATAATCAGGCTTTCTAGGGACAGCAGGGCAGACTCCTAAGCAAGTCTGAAATCGATTGAGACAACAAAGTGAAGTCAGTGGCTAGGGCTTTTTATTGTAGTTAGTGGATAGGACTGGGGAGAGGGCGTTCGTGTAGGAAACAGAGGGTGCGTGTTCTGGATTTCTCACTAGTAACAGGAAAGGGAAAAGATGGTCTTTTTTTTTTTAAGATTTATTTATCAGAGAGAGGGAGAGAGAGAGAGAGAGAGAGAGAGAGCATGAGCGGGAGGGGCAGAGGAAGAGGGAAAGAATCTCAAGCATACTCTGCTGAGCATAGATCTCACAACCCTGAGATTATGACCTGAGCCAAAACTAAGAGCCAGACACTCAACTGGCTGCGCGACCCAGACACCTAAAAGCGTGGTCTTTACTGTTAGCTTCCCCAAAGAAGAGGATGATGTGAGGTTTCAAAGCTATCAGCAGCCAAACATCAAAAAGTGGAGTCATACTTTTCATTGTACATACGCTCATCTATACATTTACCAGGACATTCATTATGGTATTCTTTATAGTAATTCAAACACAACAGCAAAGTAAGTGCTGGTCGATGCATATTATGGAATACTGTACAGTAAGAAAAAACATATAATGGAGTATGCTTGTGAGTCTGGACATGGGAAGATGTCCACAGTATGTTATCAGGTTAAGAAATACATATATGTAGGCATATGCGTATAGTATGATCCTATTTATGCAAAAAATAAAAATACAGTTTTTAATATGATTTTTGGTATATGGATTAATGTAAAACTGGGATTATTTGGAGGTCTGCTTAGAGTTGGTATCTGATTTAAAGAAATACAAAACTCAGCATGCAAAATAATTAATTTATATCTTTACCATCACCATTGGAGGGAAAAAACAAAACACAAGAGTAAGTGGAGATGAGGAGACTGGTGATGCATTTATAGCATTCAGTAACAATAGAGCAAAATTTTGGAAATCTTTGCAATCCTTTACCTACCAGTTTTTTCTGATATCACAGTGACTTTCTAATTTTTTCTCCTTTCTCCTTCTCCTCCTACTTCTCCAGGCTTCCCACAGCACAATGAAGCTCAAATTATTTTAATCTCTCTGGGATCTCATTTTTGTATGTATTATTTCATTTCTCCCTTCAGAATCTCACTTCTCTTCCTTATGTAAAAAGTGCACTACCTCTCTGACATCTCTCCCTCACTAGTGACTCCCACTACCCAGACATAATTACCACGAAGTTTTATAAACACATAGAATATATATTTGTAACATGGTTTCTGTTTCATAGTTTGTTTTTTATTTAACATTGTAGTATCTTTCTATCATTAAATAGCCTGCCATAATTGAAAACAAATTGTATGACTCTATTATTATAACTATATTATCATGCTCTAACCATAACCAGATGAGAAGACTTAGTCAAGTAGAATGTCAATTACCTTGCCAAAGTTGGGAAGTTGGTAAGTAGAGGAGCCACAGGTGACCTCATGCAATCTACCTTTAGGACAAGGTCAGAACCCCTGTGCTCTACTCTTCTCTGGGGGCAAGCTTCCCTTGAGAAATTTCTCGGCCATTCATGTTTGTAAATTAGTTTAAGGATTTTTAGAGAGTGCTTCAGGATGTTTCTGTTACTCATGACACCCCTTAGTTATAACTGCACCCCTGCCTTAGGACACCCATTGGCAATGACGTGGTCAACCTCTTTTGGCTATTATAGTCTAAAGACAGTGCATAGTGGGGCATGACTGACCTACTTTGTGCAAGACTCTGGAATCAGTATGAGAAATTCTTCTTGGGCAATAAGAAGAAATCTAAATTTACATCACCAATGAGAAGTACAAATACAGCATGAATACTGTGTCCTTCCAAGGGAGATTTGTTTTTATTGTTAGTACTTTCTTTTTGTTTTTTATGAATTTTTCAAAAAATATTTTATTTATTTATTACTGAGAGACACAAAGAGGGAGGCAGAAACATAGGCAGAGGGAGAAGCAGGCTCCCTGCAGGGAGCCAGATGCAGGACTTGATCCCAGGACCCCTGGACCATGATCTGAGCCAAAGGCAGACACTGAGCCACCTGGGCGTCCCTGTTTTTGTTTCTAAATATAACCAACTGTTTTACCATTTTTTATACATCTCAACAGCCACAGGCCATTATTTGGAAAATATTAAATGCTGCAATATGTTTGTACCATACTTTCTTTTATTTGTCTTTTGTTATGTATTTAATGAGTTATACTCATGGGGTAGTGTTTAGTTATGCACATATGGGAAACCAAAGTACCTCTTTGTAAAGACTGATAAGTTTTATGTTCAGACATGCTTTTTGTTCCCCAAATTAACTAAAAACATGCACACACAATTTTTTTGTTCCTAGTTTTCATAATTGTTGTATGCTATGATATAGTTGTAGCTAACACATCAGACTTTCCATTATAGCATTGTTTTTCTAAGGATATAACCCAGTTTGTCAAATTTCCCTTCAAGGGTGAAATGTAACTTATTTTTCAAGCTATTAAGCCCAGGAGGAACTTTTTTTAGAAAAATTAGTTTGATCATTTTTTTTAAGCTCCAAGAGGGAAAAATAAATATGAAGGACTTTTTTTTTATTGCTTATTCTTTTACAGCTTTAAAGAATGGCTTTGTTACACTGTGTGATTTATGCATCCATGTAGAGAACAAAAATAAGAAATTCTTTTTAACAAACAACTTTGTCTTCTCTGAAACAAAATACAGTGGAGGAAATCCATTCATAGTTGATAGCTAGAATCTTTTATTTGGAGGCCTCCAGAAAGCACTAATTTTATATAAGATTTAAAACTTTATTGGAGCAACTCACAGAGAGTTCAAGGGTAACTAACATTTATTACCTGGTATGAATTACCATGTTAAACATAGGAGGAAAAACCTTTGATATCTGGAACTGAATGCAGCTAAGAAAATGCCAACTCATATTTCAAGACACTTTGGTTTATGTTAATTTACCAACCTGTTTTTATATGTATTAACTTCTAGCAGAGATTGCTTAGATGAAACGGACTTAGGACAATATTTCATTCTTTTTTCAAGTTAGATCCTTCATAAGGATCACTTAGGGACTACTTAATACCTTGTGGGTTTCATTTAATTCTGTCCATCAAATACTACCCTTAAGCTGAATTAATCAAAAGATTGTTTAAAGAGTAGAACTCGTAAGCATAAAAATCTAAGTTATGCATATTCACTTTCCTGGTTTAATCAGCTCCATGAAGGGATAACTTCTAAACTCAGAGTCCTTTCATTCTGAACATGATGAGTTTTCCTTCTCTTTCTATCCCATTTGTACAAAGAAACATTACTTAAGAAACAAAGTAAGAAAGGAAGAAAGACCAGTGTCTGTTTCAAACTAAATACTCTGAATTTAAGATTTCCAATTTATTTCTCATTCACACTGGTGTAAAACCTTGACTTAATTGTCAGAGCCAGTGGAGAACAAAGTGAAGTTGTCTGAGAGAAGTAGGGCTCTGGAGAGGCAGAGACCATGCCTCTGATTTTGGGTTGAGAGGTTGCCGTTTAAAGGCAATCGAGCCATTTCTGTGCTCAAAGGGAGAAAGAGAGATCAGGGACAAAGGGGGGAAGGGACAGGAGGGAAATATGGATTATGTAGATTGAAAGGGGTAGGTTAAGACTCTTCAATTTTCTTCCCTCCTTCTCTCCTTTCATAGCTCCCCCCTCCCTTCCTTTCTTTCTTCTCAGAAGTTGTCTATCTTTTCCTGTAGGAGAAAGCAGGGAATGTCTTTAGGAATAAAGCAAATTAAATTAGACTTTGATCTGGGGCTCATTTTTACTGTTTGTGTCTCTGCTTATACCTAAAAACATTGAATTTATTTCTTAAGTTTTCTCTGTTTCTGAATGTACTTTACTAACAGAATTTGTGATATAAAATAATATTTCTATGTTTTTCTTAAACTTCGATTTTGTAGAGAAAAGTCTTCCTTCCTTTCTTACTTGTTTGAGAAGAGAGGAACATAGTTTTTTTAATAACAAATACAAATGTCAGTATCTCTTCTTTCATTTACTCATCAATTAACTTATTAAACAGACATTTATTCAGTGCTTACTATGTTTCAGCAACTACCTTAGGCTCTGCAGATTCAGCAGATCATTCAGATCATTAAGATTTGTATTTTTTCCTAGTCTACGAAAACGTTTTAATTATCTCATTGGTTCTGACGGGGAAAGGTTGATATAGTGGGCATATTTCTGTGAGGCATTCTTTGTATCAAAAAATAGTCTTAGCCATTCCTGCTCAGTGAACTTCAGAGGGTCAAGCTATGTTTATTGCGAGGATACATGCAGCAATAAAAGAAGCTGGGTTGCTCCAGGAATCCAAGTCCAGAAACCTTGTGTCTTAGCTTAATAGAGGCTGGAACTGAAAGTGAGGCACCTCTAGACTTTACTGATCTCCATACTATTGTTCCATCATTAATGTGCTCTACTGGACTTCACTTCTTTCTGCATGTTCTTCTTCCTTTGCATCAGTATCTTCTCTATCCTCCAATACCATAGAGCTTTGTAGCTTCTTATTACTTTCCAACCTACTTCCAACTTTAGCTCTTACTGCTCACCATTTGTTTTATTTATTACCCCGTTTATTTCCAAGACAGAATATCTGGCTGGACCAGCTAAGTCTAGCATTATTCTGCCGGGAAGGGCTATGTGGAGTAGGCTCCATCACAGGTTCCTGAACCCCAGTGCTTTAGTGTCTTTCTGCCTACGGCCCAATCATGTCTCTAACTCTGGAGTGTGGAAGCAAGGCCTCATTCTGTGACACAGAACACGCATGTCTATGATCACTTCTCAGCAGGGCAACCCTGGGAAAGGCCTGGGGCATGCTAGTTATGTAATTGTTGAATAAAATGTATAAGAAATATTTTTGTCTACATTGGAATGAACAGGAAATATTTGATATTTTAGTTAGAAATTTGGTTCACTTTGTGAAAAATAAACTGTCTTGGGCTATAATATAGGGATCGTTGAGATTTGTGTTTTTTTCCTAATTAACTGTCAGTATATTAAAGCATCTACTTTTCTGGGTACATTCATATGCATATCACAGAAAATGTCTGCAAGTTTGGCTTGTGGTATCATCTGAGTGGTGCTAGGTACCTAAGTATCTTTTCAGACAACAACCTCTGGTGTGCTGCAGTAGTCCCCACATAGCCTTCTTATATAGATAGCTAAGGACAGATAAGGTCCAACCTTGAGGATACCAGCCTCCACCTGGAATGTTCTTTGCTAGCCTTATTGCATGGCTTGTTCACTGTTAACATTCAGGTTTCAAAGCAGTCATTCCTAATCACCTTATTCAACTAGGTTCTCATCTTATTGTCCCTTTCAGGTGGATAATTTTCTTCCTGAAACTTACCACAGTTTGTAGTTACCTTTTTTATTTATCAGTCATATATTTCATATGTTATGTTATGACTAGAATATGATAAAGTGGGGACATGGCTCTTGACAGTCTTATGAATGGGTGTATCCCACCTGAGTACCCGGTACATAATAGCATGTAGTAAATATTGGCTGGGTAAATGAATTGAAGAATCAATGACCAAACACACAGAAGATTGAGTCAGATTCCCAGGGATTTGGGAGTACTTGGAGGTAGACACAGATAATTCGGTGAGAGGTAAAGGAGTGAATCATCTCTTTGTGCACAGTCTCCCCAGAGTGCCCCACTATTTTCACATTTCTTTTATGCTCTTCAAAAGTACCTCTCATAGCATAGGTCCCTCAAATTGTCAGCTGCTTTTAAATCATGAAGTCAGGTTTCCTTGGAATGATTACAAAACCCAATATAGTCACTGTTCTAGTTAAATGTCCTACTGACGACATGGTAAAATCCTTGCCTCATTTTTTACATTCTATAAGTATATGAATATTCTAGAAGAATACGTCTTTGTATAAGTTTAATATACATGGAGAGAATATCCTCTTGCCAACCTGTGCTTACCCATGCAATATAACTAATGATCATTTTTAAGTAAAATTTTTGTAGAGAGTTTAAATCTCATAAAATTCAATTTATTATGTACAAAATGCCTAGCATATGCTGAGACCCATGCAGGAAATTTTTTATTCTTTTTGGAGAAACAGCATGAGCAAGGAAGAGGAAAGGGAGAGAGAAACTCAAGTGGGCTCCATTCCCAGCACAGAGTCCAGTGCAGAGCCCGGCATGGGGCTCAATCTCACATCCCTGCAATCATGACCTGAGCCAAAACCGAGGAGTCAGATGCTTAACTGATGGAACCACTCAGGCACCCACTTGTGCAGGAAATTTTTAAAAAGAACTTACAATTGTTATTTCTTGGTGAAATAATTTAATTAAACAATTATAATATTATTTAGGAAAAATCTAGAATTTAACTTCAAAATAAGTATATACATAATATGTGGGTTAAGAAGTCAGAAGGCAAAAATATCAATGTAGATTAGAGTTATTAATAGCAGTCATTTGAAGATTAAAGCTTGACTGTTCTTTAAATGGAAGGAGGGAATGAAACAAAATGTGGGAATCCTGTTGAAGTCATGAGGACATAGTTCTGATCTGTGAGATTCCCAAGGGGAATGTGGTTTTTGGCTTTCATTCAGGGACTCAGACTGGCTGTCCTTTCCTATCTGGAATGCTGTGTTTTGTTCCTACTACAGAAATCAATGATGCTCCAGGCTCCACCTATAACCAGTTTGGGTCTTCGCTTCCTCTTCTGGATATTTATTTCAACCAACATTGTATTGTCTTCTTATGATATCTGATATCTATATCACATTTCCTATATAGTTTCCACCTTCTCTCTATTTGGCTCTTGGGCTGCAGCCCATGTCTCTCTTGGCTGGAGCTACTAAAACCTAGTGTTCTGCCCCAGGAAAGTTGGTAAACTGGTCTACCTGTCTATCTGTAGCCTTGGATTTGAAGGCCATATGGATAATGGAGAAGCTTGATTTGACTTAAAATATAAACTCAGTGATGTTTTATCAAAAACTGTTATTAAGCTACCCCCCTTATAGGGAGGAAGGTTGATCTTTGTGGGAAGGTTGCATCTATCAGGTACCTCAGTATTTTATTTGTTGGTTAATTGTGTTTTTGTATTATTATTTTATGTTACTTATTTTATCATAATTCTGTGATATTTTAGAACATATCTGCTAAATTAATTTCACTTTGTTTAAGAAACATGTGGCAATAATATGTTAGGAAATGTGTATAATTGAGTGTATATGTCTGTACACACAATACATATGCACACATACATACTTTTGCCCATACTTAGAACAAAATCCCAAGTTTTAATATTGTAATAATTAGAAAAAATGACCTATATGATTCTAAAAGAGTTTAATAATCTTGAATTCCTTAGCCACAAAATATTTTCTGAAGTTTTTATTACAGATTTTTTGAAAATGATGTGGTCCTCTTGATAATTCCCTGGCTTGCTTGTTTATCATCAGTTTGACATGAAGTAGATGGATTTCATTATAATCATAAACAAATCTGAAACTCTGTATGAACAATGAGGAGTTGTAAGAAACCATCACTGACCATCATTGCTCATTTTTCCTTCTCTTCAAGATGGAATTAAATCAATAGATTTTACACTATTGATTTAAGTATTTTAAATCTCCATGTATATATGATATGTATGACCTTGCATGTATATTTGCCACCAGGTTATTGAACAACTAAAGTGACAGTTTAATATTGATGCCTGAAAGAGGTATAAATATTTCACTAATTCCTAAAGAGTAAAAGAACTTAACTTTGTATTTTTACTAAGTCAGTAAAAGAATACATACTATAAGAACTTCTTTAAATGACTTTAAATATTTAATCAAACCATTGTTAATCAAATTGTTTTTTTTTTTACATACTTAGTTCATCTACGTGTAATAATTCTTCTATCAAGTATCTGATCATTTGCTAACTGACTATTGTTTTAACTAACTCATTGGCAGTTTCTTATGTTTGCTTCCAGGATTAGTTTGAGTCCACTGTGGATGGCCGAATAACATATGATTTACCGACTGTAAGAGCCATATGAAATTTCAATTTCTTGTCATGTGTACATCTTTTTCATAAATCTTTGGGTGACTTCCTCATTGGCAATCCTCTTCTTCTTTTTTTAAATTATTTGAATGTTGATTTCTAAAACTAGATGTAGTCTTGTCTGTAACATGACAGATCAAAGTTGTAAAGAAACATCTGTCAAAGTGCTGATTTAATATTTTAAAGACCAATATGGATGTTTTGCTGAATTCTCTGCATAGTTCTAAATTTAACAAAACCAATTTGTGTCTGGGCATAAACATGAAACCTAAACATGTTTAAGTTCATGGCTAAAACAAAATTCATATATTTTATTGCACAAGAATGTAAACTTCTGTTTGCCAAAGCCAAAGCCAATAGGTAAAGACATACATATATAGTGCAAATATATATATATATATATATATATATATATATATATATATATATTTTTTTTTTTTTTTTTGCACATTGCACCACATCTCAAAAGGCAATCAGACACATTTGAAAACATCTTTTAAAGTCTGTGGAAGCAGGAAGAAATGTTACGAATTTCACTGAGTAACACTTTTCTATGAATGCCATGAAATGATAGAGTCGATTATCGACACTGACGACATTGAATTTCTATGAAAAACTTTTAATATAGGAGAACTGAGAGACTTCTTTTATGCTGGTAGACATAGCCTTGGCAGGAATCTGGCTGTGAATCAATCCCTGCTACCTAAAGCGCCTCCCGATTTAGGCCTATGTGGTCTACGAGGATCAACCCAACACAAGAGAATCGACTCACCATCATTTTATTTGATCATTTTATTTTATTTTTAAAGACTTTATTTATTCATGAGAGACACATAGAAAGAGGCAGAGACATAGGCAGAGGGAGAAGCAAGCTCCATACAGGGAGCCCGATGTGGGACTCGATCCCAGGTCTCCAGAATTATGCCCTGGGCCAAAGACAGGTGCTCAACCACTGAGCCACCCAGGGATCCCTGATAATTTTAACAATAAACTTGGACTTGATCATCATATGAGCCTTGTTTAAACTTTTTTCATTTAAGTTTTTATTTTTTTATTTTTTTATTTTATTTTTTTTTCATTTAAGTTTTTAAATCCTTGTTATGACCAGCGTGGCTTTCTGCCTCAGAATAAGTTCCTTTGCCCAGGGCTGGAATTTTAAGACTTCTAGTGGTATTTTTAGTCCCATTCCAGCCTTGGGAAAAGTCTTAATCACAAGGAGTTTTCAGAACCTTTTTTCATAGCTTCAATGGTTCTATCCTTGTATGGTGTCCTCATTCAGATAAACAAGCATCGCTCTTGTTACTGTGATGATACCCTCTCATAGTAATTTCCCTTTCAGTTATGAAGTCTTATGTATCCATTCATGAAGTTTTGCTTCAGAAAGATTCCATGACCAAAGTTCTGTGTCTGTTTATCAGCATAGAGATCATCATGTAACCAGTGCCTCGATTGCTCATCACAGTGCCTCGGTAGTCTGACGTCACCTTTTACTCTTTTCTAGAACATTCCAGATATCAATGGTTTGCCTGAGGGTAATTTTTACTCCCAACATTCTCTGTCAGGGTAAGATTAGGTTATATGGCAGCAAGTTAATTTCAGTATCTCAATTGGCTATACATAGAGAGTTTTTCTTGATTCTGCCATAATTAATATAGGTTGTTGGTGGTGGACAGAGCCAGACTCCCAGAAGTGCCATCATGTTGTGACCCTCGCATCCCAGAATGTGGATCACTACAGCAGGGGACACATGCATGAAAAACTCACGCCTACTTTTACATGCCTCAAACCAAGGGAAGCACATTTCATTCCTAAATATGTATATTGTCTAAAACAGTCACAGTTAGCCCCTGCTAACTGCAAGAGAGCTGGAACATGTTGGGAAGCATATGGGTATTGGTGACCAGTACATATCTCTCTCCACATACCCTTGAGACCATTCCTCACACTGTGATGATCTCATTCGATCTCATAATCTATGAGATTATTCATAGTAGTTGTTTCTACTAGGGTTGATTTTGTTTTAGGGCCCAGAGCATCCTGGATGGGCATCTATTCAAATACATTTGCACTAGTTTCTATAAATATTGATTACCACACAATTTATATGCATGGATGTTTATGTTTTGTTTCTGTACCTGCTTTTTAGATCTTGGTAACCCTAAAAAATGAAATTTTAGTAATTGCTTATACTTGCTAAAAGTATGGAAAGGCCAGTGTTAATGCCTCAATCTTCAAGGTTCTTATTGGCGAAGCAGACATCTCACCTGATCTTGTGGCTTAGCTAAGCAAGTTTTCAGTATTACAAACATCCAGGCCGGCAATTCTTTATGCCATGCAGACTTATAGGTTAAATGGTTTCTGATGGAGGGTGCCAAGTTTTGATGTTTGTCAGTCTGGCAGTGATGGATTCAAGACCAGGGAGACTCATTAAAATGGAGCCTTGGTCCTCAATCAGATGTCAGTTTTCCAACATGCATGGCAAAACCCAAGATGTCTTCTGGGCTTGGCTGGATTTCTGATGGATTGGGTTGCCCCAAAGTGGAGCCAAGGTACATTGTTTTCACATGGCACTGGAAACCGTAGATCATTCCAAATGAATGCTGTATGTAGTAATCAGCAACATTTGGGGTAGAATTATTCCCAGGAAAGCTACAGCCAAATTGTGATCAGTTAGGGACATAATCTGATAACGACAGCAGTGACCATGAGGTTGAATGTCTTTATTGTTATGAGCCACATTTTTAAATAAAAGCCCAATTCATTGCACTTCACATTGGCTAACAGGCACATGCAAGAATGCAGTAGCACTATTTATTAGATCTAAATCTTAAATACAGTTCATTCAACAAACAGAAAGTAATCACCTAAATTTTCCCAAAGACTGTTCAAGTATTATTGTTATAGCAGCTGTTCTGGGAACATCTGTGTATCATCCATCTGTTTGTTATCTCGATCTAATTTCGTTTTGTGTTATATTGTTTTACCATTGCTTTAGTGTCTGAAGTGATATCTATAATATTTGGCTTAAAGAACTCTGTGTCTTACTCTAGAGTTGTTAATAAAAAAAGGCGATATTTTCACACCCTTTGATATGCAATTTATTTCCCCCTATTTCTGTTTATCTCATATTGTTTATTTTCCTGTTACTGATGCCAACAGGAATGGTTACTAGGAAGTATAGATAACTTTATTCCACAGATTTAAAGTTGGTGACTTTCAGAAAATATAAAACATAATGCTCCATATTGGAGATGTTATTTCTAAATGAAACAAAAAAGACATAAAATAGTAGGAGTGAGGAGATCAAATGAAAGAATTAATATTGAGCTTCAGGAGGACTTTGTTTTTGTTAAATCTTAGGGTGAGTACCAAATTTTTTTTTCCTAAATTTATTTGTTAATTTTAGTCTCTTAAAGAAGGACATACTCAATTAACCAAAATCCAGATTATTACATTTGTCCTACACATCCCATTTTCTAATATCAGTAAAATTAAAAATATAATATTTATTAAATGGAAATTTATAAATGCATTTTCACCTTTCATATTACAGTGATTCAACAAGCCCGGATAAGAAGTATTTGCTCAAAACCTTATTTTACACCCAAAACAGCAGCAAAACAAAGTAAGAGCAAAGGAATTAATTTATGGATGTTCACTAGTATATGCAGAATATCATTGTTTCCATGGTCCAGGATCTCTTTTAGGTCCCTGAAATTTAGAGTTTAAGTAGGATTTGATATAATTTTAGCCTACGTAGCCTACATATTCTGTGCAAGAGTTTCCCTTATACATGAGGTGACAGTTATTATTAATATTATTTCATAAAACAAGACACCAGTTAAGACATAACGTGCCATTGTTTATTTCACATATGTTTGCTTAGTGAGTTCTACAGGAATCTCTCAGTGTAGTATTCAAGGGCTTTTTATTCTGGTCCTTGAGTGAGAACACACAAAGATGAGGAAGAGGATATTATTTTTCTACTTCAAAGAAGTGTGTGAGGTTTGTAATACCATTTGTGAGAGAATGACCTTTTAATGAAATAGCTGTAATCTGTTGTTTAGTTTAATGTTTACCATTTCAGGGCAAAAAATTGGTGAATGTTTTTTCCCTCTTTGGAAATGTATTAGTTACTATGGCAACAATTTCATTGGCAGAAACAGAGTTTTCAAAGACTTACACATATAATATAAACTTAATTTAAGCATTGGATTTGAATTTATACCTTTGTAGTTAGAAATAAAGACAATCATGTAGAAACAGTTCCTTACTTGGAGCTGGGGCAATGACCAGTGAGATCACTGCATATTTATAAATCTATCAACCAAAACAGGGCCTTACCCTGACCGACACAAGGGAATTTGGCTTTAAATTGTGAAAATTTCTTCCTCTCTATTACATCAAATTAAAATTTGGGAGTCCCTTCTAATTTTTTTAACCTGACAGATTTTAATTTTCTGCTCTAAAATTTTAGTCTTTTAACATTTTTTTTCCTTTGAGAATCTGTCTGGAATTATAATTTTCTGTCACTGGCAAAGTTTCCCTAACTAGCATAACTGTATCCACCATATTCTTTGTGGCTGGGTTAGACATTCTGCACTGCTGGGCATGGCTGGCCATTCATTAGAGCACTAAACAGTCGTGACTCCCAGATTATGCTCAACACATACATCCTGAAGTGGGTATGGAAAGGAACTAGGAGGACTTTGAAGTGGGATTCCTTCATACATTCAGTGTGTAGCTGAAATTAAGCCAGAAACATTCCAGATGTCAGGAGGTTTCAGTAACCTCTTGTGATTTCCAAGGAAGATGCAGTGAAAACTTCTCTTTCTCCTGCCCCTCAAGTGGCAGTTGGAGGGTAAAGGGATTGAGAACAGCCAAGTTGGAGGATGTAGTTTAGTGTAAGAGTCAAATGGACTGGCTTCATTGCTTGCCCATTTGCGGCAAATGCTTGATACCACTTGTGCCCCATCCATGGCATAGCAGCAGACATGGTATTTTTCCAACAGGGAGCTAGCACCCTGGAGGGAAAAGTAAAAGCTGACCTAAGCTCTCTCAGTATTTCTTCCCAATCTGGCTATCAGGAAAGTCATACCACCTCTGTGGGGCAAAGCAGAGAGACCGCCTGGAGGGCAGTATCCCGAGTCTGGCGGAAGTGGTCTCTAACAGCAGGACCTGCATAGCAAGTGTAGCCTTCCTGGTCTTTGTGATTGCTCATTATGCTCAGCTGTCTTTGTATGTCTCTGTGCTACCAACACAAAGGACTTTGACACTTTCCTTCAGGACTCTATAGTTTGATTCTTATCTGTCACCTTTCCCTCTCCATCTGCCATCCCTGTGGATTTAACCATTTCCTTACCTTACTACTTCTTATTTTCTTCTTGCATGACCAGCCCTTAAAGATTGCTCTCTTTTCACCCTGGACTCCCTCCCCGCTCTGACCTACATCGACAGTTACCTTGCCAAGTGCCTGCCCAAGGCACTATCTGCTTTCTCTGCTCATCTTGATTTGGCAAGCACTTCTGGAGAAAGTCACAACCCAAGGCCAATTAGTTGACCTGGAAGAAAAATGACATTAATAATGGAGTGAGTGGTGAGGAAGAGGTTAGTTTCAATTAAACCCTCCATTTGGATCAGTAATTCTTTATTAGTGTCTAATTGATTCTCTTTTAAAAATTCCATCCCACATAGTGATGGCTTCAAAATGTTTTATTTGCAAGAAACCAACTCCTACCCTTCTGTTTCCTTAAAATGACTTTACTTTTTCTACTTTATTGAAAACTTTAAACCCTCTAATTTGGTTATCTCCCAGCTTTTCTCTTCTGCATCTCAGGCTTTCTGCCACATTCTCTTTCCTTTCCTTACAAGAAGTGTAGAAGAAGCGCTCATTTGTGCCTGTCCTTCTGTCCTGCTGCATGTCTTTGGGGAGTCTGGTTCCCTGATGGTTCTCTTCTCTTATGTTTCTCGGAATCACTTTCTGTTCAGTGGTTCTTCCCCTCTGCCTACAAACATGTCCAAATGCATCAATTTTTTAAAAAAATTATTCATTCATTTTAGAGAGAGAGAACGAGAGAGCACGAGTGAGCACATGCATGCGAGTGAGTGGAGGGAGGGGTTGAAGGAGAGAATCCCCAAGCAGACTCCCTGCTGAGCGGGAGCCCAATGTGAGGCTCCATCTCACCACCCATGAGATCATGGCCTGAGCCAAAACCGAGAGTCAGATGCTTAACAGACTGAGCCACCCAGGTCCCAAACGCCTCTAATTTAAAGTGTTCCCTAGAGCCTCTGTCTTCTCAAGAGATCTTTTCTTGTTCATGGACAAATTTCCCCAAACTATTCTATGCTTGTTGCCTCTACTTTTTATTTTTTATTTTATTTTATTTTTTTTAATTTATTTTTTATTGGTGTTCAATTTACTAACATACAGAATAACCCCCAGTGCCCGTCACCCATTCACTCCCACCCCCCGCCCTCCTCCCCTTCCACCACCCCTAGTTCGTTTCCCAGAGTTAGCAGTCTTTACGTTCTGTCTCCCTTTCTGATATTTCCCTCACATTTCTTCCCCCTTCCCTTATATTCCCTTTCACTATTATTTATATTCCCCAAATGAATGAGAACATATAATGTTTGTCCTTCTCCGACTGGCTTACTTCAGTCAGCATAATACCCTCCAGTTCCATCCACGTTGAAGCAAATGGTGGGCCTCTACTTTTTAACCAGTCATTACGTCTCCAACCCCTGAGACGTGGGCTTGGTTTTGGCAACTCCAGGAAACATCTCTGAGGATGGCCTCTTCCTGAGGCCATATTCAGGACTTTCTTATCCTGTCTTCAGCTTTTCACCACATCAACGGCTTGCCTTTTCCTGGGTTTCCACTTTTCCGAATGTTCTTACCATCTCTGTGGGGAGATCTTCCTCTTTTTCTCATTTTCTCTTATTACATACTTCTAATGTTAATCTTATGACTACCGTGGGTTCAGTAATTACCTCTCTGCAGAAGATGCTGGGTTTCAATTCTGAATTCTGAGGCCCATTTTCTAATTCCCTGATGCTCATCTCTAACTGGTAATGTAGTGGTGCCTAAAGGGCCACATGCCTCATCATCCCATTTTGCATTCAAATGCACTCCTTCTGAATTCTGACTTCTATTATTGGCCAGACTTTCCTTCTGGCTCTCAAACTCCTTTTCCTATTCCCATTCTTTCAGTTCCTATTGCTCTACCTTTGCCATGAATCTTGAGACAATGTTCCATTTTTATTCCCACTACAACTGCCCTAGTTCAGGCTTCACTTGTCTATAGTTTAGATTATTAAGTTTCTCTCCTTCAGTGCCGTCAAACTTCAATCTCGCCTACACACACCAGATGAACCCCCCTAAAGCAAAATTCTGTTCATGCTGTAACTTGATGTTCAAATGGAAGTTTCAGCAGCAAGGCACTATACCATAAACAGATTTTCAAAGGCAATCAGAGAATCGGCTTCACATCTCTGAAATTCTCCACCTATAAGGGAGATTTTAATGAGTTCAGAGACTGAGTTTGGGAAATGATTCTGAGAATGAGAGCTGTGCTGTGAGCCCCACCTTCCTGCAATGGGCCAGGATGGGGAAATTGTCAAGACTAAAGAACGATGCTTCAGAGAGACCCCTCAGAGTCCCCATGTCTGCTGTATCTGGAGAACACAGCAGGAAGGCACTTGCATCCTGTGCAAAGAAGCTAAAGCGCCCTGTCACAGCAGAATAGAGGGCGGAGGCTGGATGGTACTGCCTCTCTGAGCAGGAGTGTCAGTCTAACATGGTTCCCAAGGGGCTTCTGCCCAAGGTAGCAGTTGTGAGGGTCCAGGTGGGGTCAAGTAAAATGGTTAGAGGTGTATTGCCAGGGATAGAGCTACTGGAGAGGGGGAGGCTAGTAAAAGCTGAGGTCTAGCTCCTGACATAGATCTTGTAGGCAGAGGGACCCACAGGAAACTGGAGAAAGTGCTCTGAGAAGAAATCAGCTGTAAGTAGCTGCTAAACCCAGCAATGGCCAGGCTATCTCACAATAGTGCTGGGCAAGGATAGAGTCTTCCACCCACCAAGGTTTTGCACCCCCAGACCCCTCAACCCTGGCAGGAGTAGAGACATCAGCTAGTACTGGGGGCTGCAGTCCATGGAATGGAGAGAACACCCAGTGCGCGCCAGCCCCAGGCACCAGGCAGCCCAACTGCAGTTGTGGAGGAGGGCAAGGGGTTGCATCTGCATGAACGTTGAAGGACTGGTTAATTGGCCATTTTGCATCACCGAATTAAAGTTGTATCTGGACAAAATAGGTCTCTTTATTTCTTAAGAGTGGCCAAAAATGTTACGAGACTTGGCAGAGTTTTCTTTCTACAGCAGAAGGGCAGCCCTGCTGAACAAACATAAAGGCACAGTGAGAGACGCAGCACCCTGCCAAAAAGAAAAAAAAAAAAAAAAAAAAAAGACCTGCTTTTATAATGACACACCACAAGTCTTCCTTATGTAGAGAACTGGTTAAGCTCACCTGTTTCCTCAGAGTCTACTGAAATAGAACAGAGCTTGTGTGGTGGTTTCCAGAGCACTCTTTCTTCAGCCTTATCCTTCATTTAGTTCATGCTTTTTCAGCAAAGATTTGAAAGCTACTTTTGCTACTCTCTAACTGAATTTTTGGATAGGTTACATAATCTCCTGAAGCTTTGTTTTCTTGTCAGTAAAGTACTCTATAGGTTTATTGTGAAGATTAAATGGAAAGGTGTATCTAAAACACTCAGCACAATTATGCTCATTATCTATTGCACTGTAACACATTAGCTCGAAATTTAGCAACTTAAAACAATGCACATTTATGATCTCATGGTTTCTGTGAGTCAGAAATCTAGCCACAGCTTAGCCAAGAGCTCAGATCTCTGACAAGTGTGCATCGAGGTGTCAGCCAGAGCTGTAGTCTTCTTAAGACTGTGCAGGACAAGAATGAATGTCCAGGCTCCCTTTTGTGGCTCAGGTCCTTGCCAGTGTTGGCTGGAGTCATGAGGCTCTTCCATGGGACAGCTCCCAGTGTGTTGGCTGACTTCTCCCAGGATGACTAAGGGGAGAGGGAGCAAGATGGAAGCCACAGCATATTTGTAACCTAAGCGTGGAAGAGATATTTCTTCATATTTGTGTGTTTTATTCATTAAAAGTGAGTAATTAGGGATGCCTGGGTGGCTCAGTGGTAGAGCGTCTGCCTTTGGCCCAGGGCGTGATCCTGGAGTCCTAGGATCGAGTCCCACATCAGGCTCCCTGCATAAAGCCTGCTTCTCTCTCTGCCTATATCTTTGCCTCTCTCTGTGTGTCTCTCATGAATAAATAAGTGATATCTAAAGAAAAGGAAAAAAAAGTTAAAAGAAAAGAAGTGAGTAATTATGTCCTACTAACAAATAAGTGGAAGGATTTGCAATATCCGGAAGTGGGGATCATTGTGGGCCATGCTGGAGACTGCCTATCACACATAGGGTTTGGAAGGGGTGTTATTTCCTCCTTTACATACCCTGTGTCAATACCAGATTCCTATGCAACTTTCTCTTGTCCCTCCATTTAAAGGCACTCTCTTTCCTCTGAGCTCATGTAGCATGTTGTTGCCCAACATGTGTTTTTCTCATCGCTTTTTTTCCTTTATTGATTACATAATGGCATTCTGCTTTGTAGGAGGAAACATAGATGAGGTATTTTTCCTTCTCTAAGGACTGCCGTGTGTTGCTCAACTCCAAGGCCACGTTGTGTACAGTATGCGTTTAGTTATACGGCAGAGGTGGCTCCTTCCCAAGGAGCTCAGTGATTAGCAAAGAGTGGTAGATTTGAAAATTAAGACCTATAAGAGCACAGTGCAAGAAAGAGAAAAACTACCTGTGTATGGTGAAGCAGAGGATGACTTCATGGCAGAGAGGATGCATTTATTCGGTGGGCTGGTAAAGAGAGAGAGGATTTGCTAGTCAGAGAAGGAAGCAAAAACATTTTAGACCTCCCGGTGATGAGTGAGAATGGAGATGAGCCATCTCCAATCTCTTTCCTGTTCTCCCTGTGTATGACAGTGGTTGGCACACTGCAGCTCATGGGCCACCTCTGACTTGATGCCGCTTGATACCTGTATATAAATAAAGTTTTATTTGAACACAACCACAGTCATTCATTTATGTATTTCCTATAGCTGCTTTCATGCTACAACGACAGAATTGAGTAAATGTGACAGATTCTTTCAGGCTCACAAAGTCTAAAATATTTTCTCTCTGCCCCCTTACAGGAGTTCCCTGACTCCTGCTCTTTGATACGTGCAGGGTACAGAAGTAGATGCTCAGATGTTGGCTACACTAAATGGCTGGATAATCACCATAGGCTATAATTCCTCTGTACATGGCTGCATAAAGAGTCAATCTACAGCCAGTGGCCCTGATGATTCTTTATCAGTGATTCTTGACAAATGTTTTAACTGACACTTATATCCACAATAATGAGAAAGCCTTTTGAAGCAAGAAATAAACAGCAACTGTGCTATTCTCTAGATCTGAGAGGAAATGATGTAATCTTTCTAGTTCAGAATATGTTATTTAAATGTTTTAATGAACTTCTTTTCTTTCAAAAAATAGACCAGCTGAATCAAGGATGGCACATGACAGATGTAACAATAGAACTCTTACAAATAAAGGATAAGTCCAATAATATCATTAAAAAAATAGCCAGGAGAATTTTATAGAATGTGCTCTCCATTGAGGCTGAGGAATATCTTTTTTTAAAACTTATAATTATACAGGAACCTGAAGTATTAACCACAAACTCAGCATCAAGTGACTTAAACAGTTTTTGCAACTGTGCATGTATTATTATTCATAAACATGAAGTAGTAGCACAGGCCCATCAACTTTAATGAAATACAAGAAATTTCAGATATTAACACGAACTGGATAATAGAATCTGTTGAAGCATTTCTTTTTAAAACCTTGGGTGCCTAGTAAATAAGTTGTAGTGTCATAAATATTTGCATTTGTAGTCAGACTAACTGGTGATTAAAATTAAAATTTCAGCTTTTTGTCCAGTCTCTTAAAATGAAACACAGGTATAAAAAAATGAACTGAAATGTTTCAGGAAAACCGAACCTCTGTATCCTATACAGACCTGAATCATACTTCTGTACATTCCATTTGAATTGTAGTGTTCGATGACCAGAAATTATTAACCTACTAATACTTAACTGGTTAAGAAGGCAAATAGTACCACAGATACTCTGTAAATTAGTGTTTAATGATGTTTCTGACTGATTTTTGGCCACAAAATCATGTTCACTTCCTTGTGTTCTATGATATATCACTACCATGGTAGTACCTTTGAAATTAGTTTTTAGAAACCCCTCCTTTGCCTCAACCATGGGTCTCAAAGATGAAAATAGATTCCGCTGTAGAGATGAGTGCTGATGTTTGATGAAGGATGTAAGGATGGTAAATAAAACTCCTGAGTTTGAACCAGTTAAAGATTAGGAGAAGATGGAGAGTAAAATATATTTTTATCAATTTTAATGCTAATATTTAAAAAATAAATTGAAGGTTTTAAATAGTTTCGGTTTTACAGAAAAATACAAAGAGAGTGTTGGAGAATTCCTTTATAACCACACATAGCTTCTATTATTAAGATTAGAATGGTACATTTGTTACAATCAATGAACCAATATTGATACATCATTCTTAACTTAAAGTCCTTATTTCATTTATATTTCCTTAGTTCTTACCTTAATATCCATTTTACATTCCAGGATTCCATTTAAAATATATTACATTTAGTTTCTATGTCTTCTTAGAGTTCTGTTGTTTATGACAGTTTCTCAGATTTTATGTAATTTTGATGACCTTGAAAAGGGTAAGAAGTTGTGGCCAGATATTTTGTAGAGTTTTCCATTGTTAAGATTTGCCTGTTTTTTTAATCTATTAATTTATTTTTTATTGGTGTTCAATTTGCCAACATATAGAATAACACCAGTGCTCACTTCTTCAAGTGCCCACCTCAGTGCCCGTCACCCAGTCACCCGCAGCCCCCGCCCACCTCCCCTTCCACCACCACTAGTTCATTGCCCAGAGTTAGGAGTCTTTCATGTTCTGTCTCCCTTTCTGATATTTCCCACTCATTTTTTCTCCTTTCCCCTCTATTCCCTTTCACTATTTTTTATATTCCCCAAATGAAAAAGACCATATAATGTTTGTCCTTCTCCGATTGACTTATTTCACTCAGCATAATACCCTCCAGTTCCATCCATGTTGAAGCAAATGGTGGGTATTTGTAATTTCTAATGGCTGAGGAATATTCCATTGTATACATAAACCACATCTTCTTCATCCATTCATCTTTCGATGGACACCGAGGCTCCCTCCACAGTTTGGCCACCGTGGACATTGCTGCTATAAACATTGGGGTGCAGGTGTCCCGGCGTTTCACTGCATCTGTATCTTTGGGGTAAATCCCCAACAGTGCAATTGCTGGGTCTAGGGCAGGTCTATTTTTAACTCTTTGAGGAACCTCCACACAGTTTTCCAGAGTGGCTGCACCAGTTCACATTCCCACCAACAGTGCAGGAGGGTTCCCCTTTCTTCCCATACTCTCCAACATTTGTGGTTTCCCGCCTTGTTAATTTTCCCCATTCTCACTGGTGTGAGGTGGGATCTCATTGTGGTTTTGATTTGTATTTCCCTGATGGCAAGTGATGCAGAGCATTTTCTCACGTGCTTGTTGGCCATGTCTAGGTCTTCCTCTGTGAGATTTCTGTTCATGACTTTTGCCCATTTCATGATTGGATTGTTTGCTTCTTTGCTGTTGAGTTTAAGAAGTTCTTTATAGATCTTGGAAACTAGCCCTTTATGTGATATGTCATTTGCAAATATCTTCTCCCATTCTGTAGGTTGTCTTTTAGTTTTGTTGACTGTATCATTTGCTGTGCAAAAGCTTCTTATCTTGATGAAGTCCCAATAGTTCATTTTTGCTTTTGTTTCTTGTGGATGTATCTTGCAAGAAGTTCCTGTGGCCAAGTTCAAAAAGGGTGTTGCCTCTGTTCTCCTCTAGGATTTTGATGGAATCTTGTCTCACATTTAGATCTTTCATCCAGGAGGAGGGGCAAGATAGCAGAAGAGTAGGGTCCCCAAGTCACCTGTCCCCACCAACTTACCTAGATAACCTTCAAATCATCCTGAAAATCTACGAATTCGGCCTGAGATTTAAAGAGAGAACACCTGGAATGCTACAGTGAGAGAGTTCGCGCTTCTACCAAGGCAGGAAGACGGGGGAAAAGAAATAAAGAAACAAAAGGCCTCCAAGGGGAAGGAGCCCGCGAGGAGCCGGGCTGAGGCCGGGGCGAGTGTCCCCAGGACAGGAGAGCCCCGTCCCGGAGGAGCAGGAGCTGCACCAACCTTCCCGGGCGGAAAGAGGCCCGCAGGGAGTTGGAGCAGGACCCAGGAGGGCGGGGATGCCCTCGGGCTCCCGGGGACACTGACAGACACCTGCGCCCCGGGAGAGTGCGCCGAGCTCCCTAAGGGCTGCAGCGCGCACGGGGGACCCGGAGCAGCTCGGGGGGCTCGGGGGCGGCTCCGCGGAGGGGGCTGCGGGGCGGGAGAGCGAATCCAACAGCGCAGGCCCCGGAGCACAGGGCGCTGGGACACAGCCCAGGATCCGGCCTCCCCCCGGGAAAGGCAGAGGCCGGGAGGGCCCAGGACAGCAAGGACGCTCCTGCCCCGAGCTGAGCAGATCAGCGGCCCCGCCCCGGAGCCTCCAGGCCCTGCAGACGGAGAGCTCCGGAGCTACTGCAGGGGCTGACTCCAGGGCTGCAGATCTGGCCCCGCCACTGCGGTTGTTCCTCCTGGGGCCTCACGGGGTGAACAGCCCCCACTGAGCCCTGCACCAGGCAGGGGCAGAGCAGCTCCCCGAAGTGCTAACACCTGACAATCAGCACAGCAGGCCCCTCCCCCAGAAGACCAGCTAGACGGACCAGTTCCAGGGGAAGTCAAGGGACTTAAAGTATACAGAATCAGAAGATACTCCCCTGTGTTGTTTTTTTGGTTGTTTTTGTTGTTGTTGTTTTTGGTTTTGTTTTGTTTTGTTTTTTTTTTTTTGCTTTTTGATTTGTTTGCTTTACCCACTTTTTTTTCCTTTCTTTCTTTTTCTTCTTTTCTTCCTTTTTTCTTTTTCTTTTCTCTTTTCTTTCCTTCTTTCTCTCCTCTCTTTTTCTCCTTTTCCCAATACAACTTCTTTTTGGCCACTCTGCACTGAGCAAAATGACTAGAAGATAAACCTCACCTCAAAAGAAAGAATCAGAAACAGTCCTCTCTCCCAAGAGTTACAAAATCTGGATTACAATTCAATGTCAGAAAGCCAATTCAGAAGCACTATCATACAGCTACTGGTGGCTCTAGAAAAAAAGCATAAAGGACTCCAGAGACTTCATGACTGCAGAATTTAGATCCAATCAGGCAGAAATTAAAAATCAATTGAATGAGATGCAATCTGAACTAGAAGTCCTAACGACCAGGGTTAACAAGGTGGAAGAACGAGTGAGTGACATAGATGACAAGTTGATGGCAAAGAGGGAAAAAAGAGGAAAAAAGAGACAAACAATTAAAAGACCATGAAGATAGATTAAGGGAAATAAACGACAGCCTGAGGAAGAAAAACCTACATTTAATTGGGGTACCCGAGGGCGCCGAAAGGGCCAGAGGGCCAGAATATGTATTTGAACAAATCATAGCTGAAAACTTTCCTAATCTGGGAAGGGAAACAGGCATTCAGATCCAGGAAATAGAGAGATCCCCCCCCAAAATCAATAAAAACCATTCAGCACCTCGACATTTAATAGTAAAGCTTGCAAATTCCAAAGATAAAGAGAAGATCCTTAAAGCAGCAAGAGACAAGAAATCCCTGACTTTTATGGGGAGGAGTATTAGGGTAACAGCAGGGCCTCTCCACAGAGACCTGGCAGGCCAGAAAGGGCTGGCAGGATATATTCAGGGTCCTCAATGAGAAGAACATGCAACCAAGAATACTTTATCCAGCAAGGCTCTCATTCAAAATGGAAGGAGAGATAAAGAGCTTCCAAGACAGAAGGAACTGAAAGAGTATGTGACCTCCAAACCAGCTCTGCAAGAAATTTTAAGGGGGACTCTTAAAATTCCCCTTTAAGAAGAAGTTCAGTGGAACAATCCACAAAAACAAGGACTGAATAGATATCATGATGACACTAAACTCATATCTGTCAATAGTAACTATGAACGTGAACGGGCTTAATGACCCATCAGAAGGCGCAGGGTTTCAGACTGGATAAAAAAGCAGGACCCATCTATTTGCTGTCTACAAGAGACTCATTTTAGACAGAAGGATACCTACAGCCTGAAAATAAAAGGTTGGAGAACCATTTACCATTCGAATGGTCCTCAAAAGAAAGCAGGGGTAGCCATCCTTATATCAGATAAACTAAAATTTACCCCGATGACTGTCGTGAGAGATGAAGAGGGACACTATATCATACTTAAAGGATCTATCCAACAAGAGGATTTAACAATCCTCAATATATATGCCCCAAAGTGGGAGCTGCCAAATATATCAATCAATTAATAACCAAAGTGAAGAAATACTTAGATAATAATACACTTATAATTGTTGACTTCAATCTAGCGCTTTCTATACTCGATAGGTCTTCTGAAGCACAACATCTCCAAAGAAACGAGAGCTTTAAATGATACACTGGACCAGATGGATTTCACAGATATCTATAGAACTTTACATCCAAACTCAACTGAATACACATTCTTCTCAAGTGCACATGGAACTTTCTCCAGAATAGACCACATACTGGGTCACAAATCAGGTCTGAACCGATACCAAAAGATTGGGATCGGTCCCCTGCATATTCTCAGACCATAATGCCTTGAAATTAGAACTAAATCACAACAAGAAGTTTAGAAGGACCTCAAACACGTGGAGGTTAAGGACCATCCTGCTAAAAGATGAAAGGGTCAACCAGGAAATTAGAGAAGAATTAAAAAGATTTATGGAAACTAATGATAATGAAGATACAACCATTCAAAATCTTTGGGATGCAGCAAAAGCAGTCCTAAGATGGAAATACATCGCAATACAAGCATCCATTCAAAAACTGGAAAGTACTCAAATGCAAAAGCTAACCTTACACATAAAGGAGCTAGGGAAAAAACAGCAAATAGATCCTATACCCAGCAGAAGAAGAGAGTTAATAAAGATTCGAGCAGAACTCAACGAAATCGAAGACCAGAAGAACTGTGGAACAGATCAACAGAACCAGGAGTTGGTTCTTTGAGAGAATTAATAAGATTGATAAACCATTAGCCAGCCTTATTAAAAAGAAGAGAGAGAAGACTCAAATTAATAAAATCATGAATGAGAAAGGAGAGATCACTACCAATGCCAAGGAAATACAAAGGATTTTAAAAACATATTATTATGAACAGCTATATGCCAATAAATTAGGCAATCTAGAAGAAATGGACGCATTTCTGGAAAGCCACAAACTACCAAAACTGGAACAGGAAGAAACAGAAACACTGAACAGGCCAATAACCAGGGAGGAAATTGAAGCAGTCATCAAAAACCTCCCAAGACACAAAAATCCAGGGCCAGATGGCTTCCCTGGGGAATTCTATCAAACGTTTAAAGAAGAAACTGTACCTATTCTACTAAAGCTGTTTGGAAGTATACAAGAGATGGAGTACTTCCAAATTCGTTCAATGAGGCCAGCATCACCTTAATTCCAAAACCAGACAAAGACCCCACCAAAAAGGAGAATTATAGACCAATATCCCTGATGAACACGGATGTAAAAATTCTCACCAAGATACTGGCCAATAGGATCCAATAATACATTAAGAAAATTATTCACCATGACCAAGTAGGATTTATTCCCAGGACACAAGGCTGGTTCAACACTCATAAAACAATCAATGTGATTCATCATATCAGCTAGAGAAAAACAAGAACCATATGATCCTCTCATTAGATGCAGAGAAAGCATTTGACAAAATACAGCATCCATTCCTGATCAAAACACTTCAGAGTGTAGGGATAGAGGGAACATTCCTCGACATCTTAAAAGCCATCTACAAAAAGCCCACAGCAAATATCATTCTCAATGGGGAAGCACTGGGAGCCTTTCCCCTAAGATCAGGAACAAGACAGGGATGTCCACTCTCACCACTGCCTTCAACATAGTACTGGAAGTCCTAGCCTCAGCAATCAGACAACAAAAAGACATTAAAGGCATTCAAATTGGCAAAGAAGAAGTCAAACTCTCCCTCTTCGCCGATGACATGATACTCTACATAGAAAACCCAAAAGCCTCCATCCCACGATTGCTAGAACTCATGCAACAATTTGGTAGCGTGGCAGGATACAAAATCAATGCCCAGAAATCATTGGCATTTCTATACGCTAACAATGAGACTGAAGAAAGAGAAATTAAGGAGTCAATCCCATTTACAATTGCACCCAAAAGCATAAGATACCTAGAAATAAACCTAACCAAAGAGGTAAAGGATCTATACCCTCAAAACTATAGAACACTTCTGAAAGAAATTGAGGAAGACAGAAAGAGATGGAAAAATATTCCATGCTCATGGATTGGCAGAATTAATATTGTGAAAATGTCAATGTTACCCAGGGCAATTTACACGTTTAATGCAATCCCTATCAAAATACCATGGACTTTCTTCAGAGAGTTGGAACAAATTATTTTAAGCTTTGTGTGGAATCAGAAAAGACCCTGAATAGCCAGGAGAACTAAAAAAAAGAAAACCATAGCTGGGGGCATCACAATGCCAGATTTCAGGTTGTACTACAAAGCTGTGGTCATCAAGACAGTGTGGTACTGGCACAAAAACAGACATATAGATCAATGGAACAGAATAGAGAACCCAGAAGTGGACCCTGAACTTTATGGTCAACTAATATTCGATAAAGGAGGAAAGACTATCCCTTGGAAGAAAGACAGTCTCTTCAATAAATGGTGCTGGGAAAACTGGACATCCACATGCAGAAGAATGAAACTAGACCACTCTCTTTCACCATACACAAAGATAAACTCAAAATGGATGAAAGATCTAAATGTGAGACAAGAGTCCATCAAAATCCTAGAGGAGAACACAGGCAACACCCTTTTTGAACTTGGCCACAGGAACTTCTTGCAAGATACATCCACGAAGGCAAAAGAAACAAAAGCAAATAGTAACTATTGGGACTTCATCAAGATAAGAAGCTTTTGCATAGCAAAGTATAGAGTCAACAAAACTCAAAGACAACCTACAGAATGGGAGAAGATATTTGCAAATGACGTATCAGATAAAGGGCTAGTTTCCAAGATCTATAAAGAACTTCTTAAACTCAACAGCAAAGAAGCAAACAATCCAATCATGAAATGGGCAAAAGACATGAACAGAAATCTCACAGAGGAAGACATAGACATGGCCAACATGCACATGAGAAAATGCTCCACATCACTTGCCATCAGGGAAATACAAATCAAAACCACAATGAGATCCCACCTCACACCAGTGAGAATGGGGAAAATTAACAAGGCAGGAAACCACAAATGTTGGAGAGGATGGGGAGAAAAGGGAATCCTCTTACACATTTTAATTTAAAGTCTAGTTAGTTAGCATACAGTACAATATTGGTTTCAGGAATAAAATTCAGCGATTTTTTCACTTACATAGAACATCCAGTGCTCATCTTATTAGGTGGCCTCCTTAGTACCCATCATCCATCCAGTCCATCCCCCACCACCTCCGTCCCTCAGTTTGATCACTATCTTTGAGTCTTTTATGGTTTGTTTCCCTCTCTCTTTTTCTTCTCCCCCTATATATTCATCTGTTTTGTTTCTTAAATTCTACATGTGAGTGGAATCATATGGTATTTGTCTTTCTCTGACTACTTATTTCACTTAGCATAATATACTCTAGCTCCATCCCCATCACTGCAAATGGCAAGATTTCATTCTCTTCGATGGCTGAGTAATAGTCCATGGTGTGTGTGTGTGTATGGTGTATGTGTGTGTGTGTGTATCATGTCGTCTTTATCTATTCATCAGTCAATGGATATTTTGGGTTGTCTCCATAGTTTAACTATTGTTGATAATATTGTTGTAAACATCAGGGTGCATGTACCCCTTCGAATCTGTAATTTTTATATCTTTGGGTAAATAGTAGTGCAATTGCTGAATCATAGGGTAATTCTGTTTTTTAACTTTTTGAGGAACCTCCATATGATTCTCCAGAGTGACTGCACCAGTTTACATTCCCACCATTAGTGGAAGAGGGCTCCCCTTTCTTTGCATCTTCACCAACACCTGTTGTTTCTTGTGTTGTTAATTTTAGATATTCTGGGAGTTGTGAGGTGATATCTCATCATGGTTTTGATTTGTGTTTCCCTGATGATGAGTGATATTGAGCATCTTTTCATGTGTCTGATAATCATCTGGATGTCTTCTTTGGAAAAGTGTCTATATATGTCTTTTGCCAATTTCTTAACTGGATTATTTGTTTTTGGGTGTTGAGTTTGATAAGTTCTTTATAGATTTTGGATGCTAGCCCTTTATCAGATATGTCATTTGAAAATATCTTCTCCCATTTGATAAGCTGTCTTTTAGTTTTGTTGTTTCCTTTGCTGTGCAGAAGCTTTTTATTTTGATGAAGTCCCAATAGTTCATTTTTGCTTTTGTTTCTCTTGCCTATATACCACATTAATAAAAGAAAGGATGAGAACCATATGATCCTTTCAATAAATTCAGAATAAGCATTTGACAAAATATAACATCTATTCTTGATAAAAACCCTTTAAAAAGATGTGCTATATCTTACCAGCATAAAGGCCATCTATGAGAGACCCACAGAAATATCATTCTCAATGGGGAAAAGTGGAGAGCTTTCCCCTAAGATCAGGAACACGACAGGGATGTCCACTCTCACCATTACTATTTAACATAGTAATGAATGTTTCAGCGTTAGGAATTAGACAACAAAAAGAAACAAAAGGCATTCAAACGAGCAAAAAAGACATTAAACTTTCACTATTTGCAGATGACATGATACTCAATGTAGAAAACCTGAAAGACTCCACCAAAAAATTGCTAGAACTAATACATTAATTCAGTAAAGTTGCAGGATATCAAATGTTGCATTTCTATACACCAATAGCAAAGCAGCAGAAAGAGATATCAAGGAATTGATCGTATTTGCAATTGCATAACAAACAATAAGATTCCAAAGAATAAACCTAACCAAAGAGGTAAAAGATCCATAATTGGAAAACTATAAAACACTAATGAAGGAAATTGGAGACTACACAAAGAAATTGAAAAATAGTCCATGCTCATGGATTTGAAGAACAAACATTGCTAAAATGTCTATACTATGCAAAACAATCTACATATTTAACATTATCCCTAATAAAATACCACCAGCATTTTCAAAGAGCTAGAACAAACAATCCTAAAATTTGAATGGAACCACAAAAGACCCTGATGGCCAAAGTGATCCTGAAAAAGAAAAGCAAAGCTGGAGGTATCATGATTCTAAGCTTCAAGGTATATTACAAAGATGTAGTCATCAAGACAGTGTGGTACTGGCACGAAAACAGATACATAGATTGATGGAACAGGACAGAAAACACAGAAATGAACCCACAACTGTATGGTAAACTCATCTTTGACAAAGCAGGAAAGAATATCCACTGGAAAAAAGACAGTCTCTTCAACAAATGGTGCTGGGAAGACTAGACAGCCACATGTAGAAGAAGGACTCTGGACCACTTTCTTTTACCATACACAAAAATCCATTCAAAATGGATGAAAGATCTAAATGTGAGACAGGAAACCATCAAAATCTTAGAGGAGAATGCAGGCAGCAACCTCTTTGAGTGGCTGTAGCAACTTCTTAATAGTAATTTTGAGGTTTATAATACAATTTTGCTGATTATAATCACAAAGCTGTGCATTAGATCTCTAGGATTTTTTAATCTATTGGTTGTATGAAGTTTGTAGTCTTAAAAAATACCCCCTGATTCCACTATCCCACAGCATCTTTAACCATCATTGTATTCTGTTTTCATTAGTTCTGCTCTTTTAGATTCCACAAGAGTATTGTCTTTCTCTTTCTGACTTATCTCACTTAGCGTAATGCTCTCAGCATCCATCCATGTTGTTGCAGGATTTTCTTCTTTCTCATGGTTGAATAATATTCCATGAATAATGAATAATATTCATATAATTCCAATAATATTCATGACTAATATTCCATGGTGTGTGTATGTGTGTGTGTGTGTGTGTATATATATATACAGATCTTCTTTATCCACTCATCTGTTGATGGACACTTTGATTGCTTCTCTCTCTTGGCTATTGTGAATAATGCTGCAATAAGCATGTGTCTTTTCAATATGCTGTTTTAATTTCCTTTTATAACACCTCCAGGATTGGGATTGCTGGACTATGTGGTAATTCCATTTTTTGAGGAGCCTCCATACTGTTTTCCATCCACAGTGGCTACACCTGTTGGCCATTTGGATGTCTTTTTTGTTAAAAAATGTCTATTTAGTTTCCCTTTGCCCACTTTTTAGTTGGATTATTTGTGGAGTTTTGTGGTTGTTGTTATTGAGTTATATAAGTTCCTTATATATTTTGGATACTTAACCTCTTATCTGATATATGGTTTGCAAATATTTTCTCCCATTCTGTAGATTGCTTTTTCACTTTTTTATTGTTTCTTTTCCTGTGCAAAATCTTATTTATTTTGTTGCTTGAATTGTTCAAGCTTTGGCTACGGGGATCTTTTATGTTGGCACCGATGCCCCATTACAAACCCCATCATAATATGTGTGTATTCTATTTTTTGTTTCCTATTCTTCTCTGTCTTCATCTCCTTTTTCTCCTCCTCCTCCTTCTTCTAGCACTGCCCTACTCCTCAGTACCACAAGATGCTTCAGGCTCATCATGTTTATTTCTAATCCAATACCAGTATCAGTCATTGTTTTAAAAAACCCTGGTTCCTTTCATTAGAAAATGGTATTAGAAACCAAGATGTGAGCATTAGGTGTGGTTATTGTTACTGGGATGTCATAACTTTTAGGCCCTTGCAGCTGAACAGAACAATGAAATATATGTTTGTATACTAACTGATATATATATATCTAGAAATTCTTTTATGTGTAACATCTGTATCTATGTTAAGCTAAACATGAATTTATACTAATGTCTCTGACTCTAATTCATTACCACCTGGACCATTCTAGCCTCTTCTCCTTGTCTATTTGTAACTTCCACTCCAGCAGTGAGAAACCTAACTTCCAACATCTTCAATTTATTTATTTAATTTTCCAATTCCAGCATACATGTTTAGAAATATTAGACTTTTGAAACTGTATCTGCTACAGGAAACACACTTTATCAACTAGAGTACAGTGTTTATGCACAGTTTCCTTTGGGTTTAGTTTTTTTGTTTTTGGTTTTTTTTAAGGGTTATTTATTTATTTATTTATTTATTTATTTATTTATTTATTCATGAGAGACACACACACAGAGAGGCAGATACATAGGCAGAGGGAGAAGCAGGCTCCATGCAGGGAGCCCGATGTGGGACTTGATCCCGGGACTCTAGTTTCACGCCCCGAGCCCAAGGCGACGCTTAACCACTGAGCTACCCAGGTGCCCCCTTTGGGTTTAGTTTTATAGGCTCAATATTTTTTCCAGTGTTGCTTAAGTCAGTACTTTTGCCCCTACTGTAATCAGTAAGGTAGTTTTATACATTTGTAATATAGATTGATTTGTCACATTTTGCATTCCATTCTGGATCCTCAGTCTCCTAAATGATGTTTTAAAAATTTGCACATGATTAAGATTTACTCTTTGTACTCTTGAGGTCGATGGTTTGATATATGCATAGTGCCTTGGATATGCCATTATCATATTATACAGACTAGTTTTACCACCCTAAAAAAATGCCCTATGCTTCATCCATTCAACCCTTCCCACCCTCCCCTTAAGTCCCTGGAAATCACTCATCTTTTTACCATTTCTATAATATTGCCTTTCCCAGAATGCCATATAATTAGAATCATATGGCAGTATGTAGACTTTTTAAACTGAATTATTTCACTTAGCAATATGCATTTAAGATTCATCCATGTCTTTTCATGGCCTCATTGATCATTCTTTTTATCATTAAATGAATGCTATTAGATTGTACTGATGTACCAGAGTTTTCTTATCCATTTACCTATTAAAGAACATCTTGTTTAATTGCAGTTTTGGGTGATTATGAATAAACTTTATCATGTTTTTATGTGGACATAAGTTTTCAACTCATTTGAGTGAATATCTAGGAATTTAATTGCTGGATCATATGGCAAGATTATGTTTTGCTTTGTAAGATGCCGACACCAAGTGACCCGTCCATCGCGGGGAATAAGACGAACCCAAACAAACCCAACAGAATCTCCCACATATTCAGTTTTCTACAATGACTGTCCTGGGTAAAAATAGCAATCCAATTAATGTTTTTTGCAGGTGACTAGGATGCACAAGGAAATCAACTGCCTTCTCTACAAGTGCTAAATATTTTCAAAGTGAGAAAAGAAGGTCATGTCATTGGTAAGCAGTAGCAACCAAAGAACTTAAGGAAACAGATTTATAGGGATTAGTTATACCTAAAAATTATGTGGTTCACTTCTAACTGATTGGTATCTGTATGTGTTGTGTAATTTATATAATGACAGCTTATTCAGACAAATCCTTCTCTCCCACTCCCCACTATTCTATTGAAACAAAGTGGAAGGTTTAAAGAGGCAGCACAAGATGAATAGATAAAGAAGATGTGGTTTATGTATATAATGGAATATTACTCAGCCATTAGAAACGACAAATACCCACTATTTGCTTCGACGTGGATGGAACTGGAGGGTATTATGCTGAGTGAAGTAAGTCAATCGGAGAAGGACAAACATTATATGGTCTCATTCATTTGGGGAATATAAAAAATAGTGAAAGGGAATAAAGGGGAAAGGAGAAAAAATGAGTGGGAAATATTAGAAAGGGAGACAGAATATGAGAGACTCCTAACTCTGGGAAACGAACAAGAGGTGGTGGAAAGGGAGGTGGGCGGTGGGTGGGGGTGACTGGGTGACGGGCACTGAGGGGGGCACTTGATGAAATGAGCACTGGGTGTCATGCTATATGTTGTCAAATTGAACTCCAATTAAAAAAAATAAAGAGGCAGCACATATAGGTCAGTATCTTGGGCAAGAAGGTATCATTTTATTACCAAGAAGGTGGATTCAAGCACTACATATGCAACACACACATGTATGTCACTGTGCAGATACGTAGTTTGCTAATTTGATGAGTGGAGCAAAGGAGAAAGAGGCTACTGCGCCTATTTTCTATGAAGTGGACATTAGGCAACATCAAGAAATAGATGACAACCATATATCAAGGCTCTATAGTCACAGTTAAGAGATGAGAATTCCAGGTGTTTTTATGCTCTGACCATGTGTAACTCTAAGCAGATTAATCTGAAAAAAAAAAAAAAAAGTACTTGCCCACAACTGTACCTATTCCTCCTTTGTGGACTCCAGAGCCTGGCTTGGTAATAGTGTGGCAGTAGAAAAACCTGTACAGCAGCATCCTCACTGTTAGACACACAAAGTCTTTCATCCTACAATAAACCATATTATTTGCATGAAAATATCACAATGACCATCTGCACAGCTATTTTTATCCATTTTTGATAAGTCCTCTCCTTAGTGAACTCCTGGAGCAGCAACTTCTTCCTTATTCAAAACCATCTAGATTAAGGATCTTGTTTATTTAACCCTCTACTCATCTGAGCTTCAGGTGTCCTCCTATGAATCATGACCATATTCTAGCTTCTGAGTGAAATTGCTTCCAAGGTTCCAGTGAAGGAGAGGACACAGAAATGGTGACTGGATTTCTATCCATTGAGTCACAGGGCTCTCACTGATACAGGCAGGGTTCTCCTTGCATCTCCTGATGCACGTGTGCTTCAAGAGTTGAGTAGTGACCATCATATGGCAAAACACAGCTCTTAAGGCTGGCTGAAGAGTGAAAATTTGGATAAATGGGGAACAGAGAATGAAAATTAAGGCATATTCTTGTTAATGCAAGTATTCCTGAGCAGCTACTTACTTTCCACAGTTTCTTTGATTCTTTTTCCTAGAACATCTTTGCTGGGAAGCACTTAGAATTTTGTTGTAACATGTAACTTTGTTGTTACAAACCAAGGAGTAACATTAAGCCTTTTTAAGGATTTAGTGTTTCCCTTTCTTAGTTGACCAAAAGCAATGATACGCCATTATATAAAATACTCAAATTTACACATTAAATTGGTTTGTTTGAAAAGTAGCAAATAAAATGATTTTTTCCAAATTCAATTCAAATGTAAAATAATTTCATTGTGAGTCACTATGCAAGACCTTCAGGATGGAAAACTATGGAGAACTTTTAGGTTGGTAGTTAGAGGACCACAGAACTGTAATACATTTATTAATTTTCTTGATTAGGTCACAGAGTGGGGTGTTATCTTTCAGAGACTAATAGATCAAAGTCATTTTGCTTTGGGAAATCCTAACAATACAACAATACAACAATACATTTGTGTTGTTCAAAGCCATAAGCAATAGGAAACAAACAAATACTGTGTGGGGCATCCTGATTGGGTAGGGGCAGATGTTGTAGGAGGGGAAGAATTAATCTGAGGCAGAACAAGAGATAGAACTTTATTGAATACACTGCAAGGGAACAGTAGGTAGGGCTGCAAAAGAGAGACTGGCAGAAGGTGGTGGTGAGGGGCCACAGTTGTAGGGTGGAGTGAGGAAGTATGTGAACCAATGGCATTTTTCCTTATTTGGTAACTGTGTCTGGTTGCAAGTTGCCCATTAGTCAGCTAGGGCCTATGGCTATTTGAGGTGGGTCACCTTATGAACCTATTGGCTTTCAGCTAGGTGGTTGCTGGGGCCCCTTTTGCCTTGCTCCAATTTCTATTTCTTAAGCCTGTTGCCAAAAAGCAGCCTCTGCACAGTGGGGGCTGGAGTGTCTCAACTGGTGGTGGGAAATGATGGTAAGGGATGGGTATAAAAGAAAGATACTGCAGGAAGAAAACAGACAGTGGGATGATCAGAGGAACGTGGGAATGTGTACTGATTGGGGAACTCACAGTTACCTCATGGCTCTGTAACCAAATGTGAGTGGAAGAGTGTCTTCCAAAGTGGTGCTGCAAGGCTGGATGAGGTCCCACCCCGCAGGACAGTGCGGGGCATTGCATTTGTCCAGGAGGCAGTGGGAACCATACAGCCCTGAAGTAGCAGAATTATACCCATATTTTAGAGAAATCACTCCTGGCTTAAGGCATGTTGTGGTATATGAAAGAACCAGCAGCAGGAAGAACCATTGTGACGGTCTATGAAGGCCCGTGTGTGAGGCAGCCACAATGGGAGCGCAGGAAGAAGATGGTTTTGAATAATACTGCAGAAGTAGGAAGTGACAGAGTTAGTGAGCCTTTGGAAGCCTGGTGGTGGGAGGAGATATAGGCTTCTCGCATGATGTCAGGCTTTGGAATTGGGTGAATGGGCACCATGAATTAAAGGAGAGTCAATCCACATTTGTTAATGCTGGGCATCCACTTGCGTCACTCCAGCGGTGGTTCTGATCTTCACCGGAGGTCTGTCCTTCTTTCCTCTGCTCTCAACCCCCTGGAACATCCCTGTGGACCTGTGCAGAGTGAGACCCCACCCACTGCGTCTCTGGGCATATGTGATTGGTTCAGTATTAAGCATGTGACTTAAGCTGGTCCACCTGCGAGCCTCTGAGGACTCTGTTGAGGGTCCTGGCAAAGTAAGAAGACTAGCAGCTGCATGGCTGTGCTATCCTTTTTCTGCCTGGTTAGGACCTGGAAGTGTGTAGTTTGATTGTGATTACAAATGGCTGTCACTCTGAAGATGATATTTAAAATTGAAGAAAAAGGAACTATTAGAACAGAGGTGGGGCAATCATCAGTCAGATTCTGTATTAGTGCTGGGGCTTCCGCAACCAGCTGGGCTTATCCTGGGACCAGTATGTTATTTTTATTTTTATTTGCATATGCATTGGACCTTAGTTTTCTCTTAATTGCAACTAAAATGATCTTAGGACAGTACAGAAGGGTAGGCTTGGATGCTTAAGTTCAAAGACATTCGGTTGGAGTTATACAGTAAGGAAATGGAAAAATGGGTTTAATGATTGGAAATTGTGTCAATGGAAAGTTTTTATTTGGAACTAACCAGCTTATAGATGGGATAAAGCCAGGCATATTGATCACATTACCCAGAGGGTATATTGACTGAAACTAGAGGATGTTTAAGGGTAAAAGCAAAAGAATACCAAGGTTTAATAGGCAGGCACAGTAAGAAAAATCAGCTAAAGTCGGTGAGAAATCATTACAAGAGAAGAAACCGAAGTTTGTAAGTTTTGAAAAATGTAGAGAATAAAACAAGGAGAAAAGACTTTAAGGAGGATTTATCAAAATATGAATTAGTGCTGTGTGTTTTTGGGTATTGGGGATATGAATGAATGGTTAACTTCTCTTTCTATGTCCTACCTTTTCTTAATTTTCTATGAAGATTGCTTCTGAAATAAAAAAATACATTTTATATAAAAAAACTAAGCTTAAAAATATACTTTTTATGGATTTTTCTTCCCTAGAGAAGAACAACTGATCAAGACTTTCCAAAGTCATTGGGTGAAGAGGTGCATCTGTAAAATCTGGAAATAGGACACATTCTGAAAAACTAAGTCTCTAAGTCAAGAGAAGCAATGGGTTAAATAAAAGAGAAGTTGCTCTCTTTAAGAAATTTAGTGTTCAAATTGACTAATACTCTGTGTACTGCTTTGGTGCTGCTACTCTGTTTTCCTTATTTTATTTTATCTTTAACTTTTTAGCAGCAGACTTAATACAGTCAATGGAACATTATTCATGATCCTAAAATATAGATATAGTAGGTTAACTGAGTGGGTTTTTCAGACAGTTCAAATAGTCACTGTTTGGTAAAAAATGCTTTATTCTTTGGGAAATGCCTAAATTCGTCTATAGAGTATCAGTTTTAAAATCCATTGATCACAGGTTCCCAATGACTATTCAGTTTCCTAATTCCTTTGTCCTTTATAACTATATATAGTATTGTGTGGCTAAGGGAGTTCTATGAAAATTCAAAAGTGCAATAGAAATAAAGAAGCAATGATGTACAGAGATCAAAAGAAAACCTTGTCTAGAAAACTTCAGAATAAATTGTTTTCTTAAAAATGATATAACTCAGTTTAAATGTATCTCAGGAGGTCAACTCCTCCAAGCCTCTGCCTCTACTCAAGTGTATGTGCTGTCATTTTGGACAACTTTAGAGGAGATGCCTAGCTCCTTTCTTTAAAGACATGGACAGTAACTAGTACATGGAGGCCTCCCGGCAAGCCCCAGAGCTGCTCAGTAATGAGATTCTTGCAGCCTTGCAGTAACCCAACTACCTGGGACAGAACTCAAGATGAAGTTTCTATGGTCTTTCCCATAGTAGAGGATTCATGATGGCCTCTGTAGGTTTTTTTTCATAGGTGGGGCTCACCCTTTGTAGCAGAATTAAAGTAGTAAACGGATCTCCCGGTGGGCTTTCATTTACAAATATCTTAGCCTTGGGATTGCCAATGTAGGCTTTACCATAGTAGGCTCAAAATGAAAGATAAAAATGGCACACATGCAGGGCTGGGTTCTAGGACTTCTGTGTGGGAGTGCACAGGTTCCACTGCCCAGGCTGCACCTAGCCAAGTTCTGTGTGCTTCCTTCCCTCCATGGTCCCAAGCCCAGGCCTCAATGCTGCCTTGGGGCTCTCTATAGCTTGCTTCTCTGGGCCATCACTTCACCCCCAATTACTGTAGGGAGGAGAAATATACTCCATTTACATCTCAGTGAAGAGTGCTGTTACTGAAAAGAGTTTCTTGACCAGGAAAGACTCCATGAGAGGTGGCCGAGGTGTGCTGGGATCCTACAGAACTCACCCGTGACACTATAGGTCTCTTGAGGGAGGAGTTGGAGTCCTGTGGATAAGTTCCTCACCAAAACGTACAAAGCTGAAACCCCCATTGTTGGTTTTGCAGGCTAAATAATTCATAATTAGGATGCAGCCCTGTTCTGGATTTGAAGCTGGGAAACAGGTCCATTCTGATAATAGATGAGAGCTGATGTCCCATGGGCAGGTCCTAGGGACAAGTTCCTGGGGAGACAGAATCGGACACACTCAGATGCTAAGTCTTTTCCTGCAAGAGAGGCTGTGTGAACCTCAGACCCACCCAAATCTGAGTAAAACAGATGACCTGGGAAAGAAAAAATGATATGACTGCAAAACCCTTTTCCAAGCCAGTTGTTCAAACTCTTAATGTTAATCAGTTAACTCGTTTTCACTTACTTTTTTGGCAATTAGTAAATGCTTATAAATTCTGGAATACTAAGATTTTGAAACACATTTCTAAGCTTAGTTTTACATTTAATAATTTTTTTGTCCCACACTTTCTCCTCCAGTTCTAATAATCCATCCAAATAATGTTTGGACTCTGGATTAGTTTTCATAGCAGGAAACTGATGATTTTAATAGCCAAGACAATAGGACCTAGAACAGGAATGTGAAAAGCATGTAATAAATAATTCTTTAATACTTTTTTCTTTCTTATTTGATTTAAACCCTACAATAACAAATAGTGTGTTCCAATTTTTGATGATTCTGTTATGAAAGATTTTAGTCTCTGAGTAACAGAAAACCAAACTGACATTGACTCAAAGCTAATAAACTATGTGCAAATCCATGTTCAGAGGTAGAAGCTTCCAGGGCTGGTTAGCTTAGTATCTCATCAGATTCCTGATTCAGGTTGTGTCTAACCTTCTAATCTGTCACACTGGCTTGTTCTCTGTTAGGCTATGTCCGCCAAAGATAAGTGCCCACATTCTAGGCATGAAATGAAATCAATAAAAGTCAGAAGCAGGAAAGAGAGGAAATATGCTAGTATGTCTCAGTATTTTCTGTCACAAAAAATCTTTACAAAATCCTCAGCAGCTTTACCCTCCTGGTTTAGTGCTCAAATAGTGTTATAGGCCCCCAGCTAAACAAATCACTCATGGGGAGAAGTGGTTGATGTGTTTCTCAGATTGGAGCCCCCAGGGCCAGTGGCCTTAGCATCCCATGGGAACTTGGGCCCCCTCCCACACACTCTGCGGGGCACACCCAGCAAACTGTTCAACAAGCCCTGGAGGTGAAGCTGATGGGAGATAGAGATTGAGAACCTCTGGCTGAGATTGATTGCAGTTTACCTGGGGGGCTGGGGAGAGAGAAGCTCAGCTTTTCCCCAAATGCACAGTAACAAAACAGGATTTGGTTTACACAGAAGGAATGAACAGTGATTGCTGGGTAAGCAGCCCACATTGGAGGCCTCAATATTTAATTTTATGTTTGGCATGCAACACAGTAGTCCATTTTACAAGCAGACTTTTAGAGGTTTTTCTTTCTAGTGTGATGGTTAGAGACATTTTAAGGATTGAACCATTATTAAATTGTGGCCAGATGCCTCTCCCAATGACACCTCACTTATTTGGGAGCTCCAGTTAACTTTTTTAAACCTTCATTTATGGTCAGACTTTATTAGTTTTGCATAAAATAAGTGTTCTAATAAAAGTGTTCATTTTGTAATGGAGGCAATTAGCTAATGGCTGAACACCTGAATGACTTTTACTTGTTGACGGTTAACTAAAGAGAATTGGAACAGTTTCACTGGAGTTCAGTTTTAAGATAGTTTAATGAAGAATAATTTCAGTGACTATAATTAGCTATCTGTAATGTGGGCAGTTGTATTTCTCCTGCAGGAGACAGGGTTCTTTTGTACATGTAAAAACTGCTCAGTCTATTTTGAAGTTTTCATTGGGATGTTTTCAGGTGGCAGGTGGGGTAATGGAAACAGATTTATCACAGCCAGTGACTGGAGCTCTCACTGAGCCTAAGCATTGCTCACTGCATGCCTTATTTGACTATTTCAGTGAATTAGAAGAAATCATTTGGAATCCTGTGATGTTGCCACAGCAACATTCATTATTGTAAAAATACCATGGGGACCAAAGGAGTGAGACACTAACCAGATGCCCAGGTGTGTTTCTCTTGGCCCAGGCTGTATGAAGTCTGCCACGTGGTGGGAAATTTTAAAGCACAGTAGAGGAGAAAGGTGAACCCCACGTGCTGCTTGCATTTCCCTTCCCCTCTACTCCGGGACCTCTGCCTTCTATTACTTCCATTACTTCCAGTGTTCTTTGTCTGGGGCTGCATAACAAATACCTCAACTGAGGGGCTTCAAACAGCATCTGTTTATTAACTCACAGTTTCCAGGGGGCAGGAGGCCAGACACAGATTAACTGGGCCCTTGACTTCAGAGTCCTTAGGTTGATGTCAAGGTGTCAGTGGGGATTCAGTCTGATTCTGGGCTCTGGGACTTTCTCCAGGCACCTAGGTTATTGCAGAAATCACTTCACTGTAGTTGTAGGGCTGAGCTTTCCCCCTTCTTGCTGCTGTGAGCTGAGGTTCATTCTCAACTCCTAGAGGCCTGCCCTCGTTCTCTGCCACGTGACCCTTGCTCAGAACTTCTCTACAAGATGGCAGTTCCTCCTTCAGAACCAGGAGGAGAATCTCTTTCTTATGCATCAAATATCTGACTCCTGGAAGGACTCAGTCCTTTTTGAGGGCTCATCTTATTAGGTCAGACCCAATAAGATTCCAGGATAATTTCCTGACTTGATGAACTCAAAGTTAACTGATTAGGGACCTTTATTATGTCTGCAGGGATCCCTTCACCTTTGCCTAGGAAGGTGACCTAATTATGGAGGTGATGTCCCATCATATTCATGGGTCCTGCCCATACCCAAGGAAAGGGGATTGTGCTCACTGGTCCGGGGAACCTTGCCTGCCTTCTCAGAACTTTGCCTACTACCCTCCCTTCCCTCCCATCTCATTCTTTCAATTCTTTCTCTCTCTCTCTCTTTTTGTCCTTTGGATTCTTGTTTGAGGTATACATACATATGAATGTATACGTGCGTCCCTGGAATGACAGTGATAAAGCCCACAAAGAATTTTTAAAATGATAGAATTTCTAAACACATCAAGAAGAAACAAGTCATGATTTTTCTCTGACAATTTACAGTTTATGAAAAAGTTGAGATAATTACAGCTCTGAAGTTTGCCATGATCATTCACACGGGCTCTTTAAAAATGATCTCTGTGATAGCAAATCATGAAGGACCATATTGTCCTGGGTTTGACAGGCTACACTGACATAACCTAGGAAAGATATGTTAAGTTCTGGATCCTGGACAGAACACGCAGTTTAGAGCTCCCGGCTGAAATGTGTCCTTGGGGTCCAGCAGAACAAAGGTCTGAGGACTTTTCTGGACCCTGGTGTTCCAGCCTGGCTCAAACTCTCCTGGGGGAGACACCTGGTCCATAAAATGAGGGTGTCCTAACAGATGCTGCTTAAGAGCCCTTGAGTGCCAATGACACTGACTGCCCCATTTTAATATTGTGAATACTAAACAAACGTCAAAATTCCTTTTTAGAGGAATGCTGCTCATCCAGATACATGGGTAGAAATAAAACCACTTGGCAATTCACTTCTTTGTGTTATTAAAACAATTGGTGAGATAAAGACAGAAGATAGACCTTGAATTTTCAAAAGCTGTGTCCAGGAACTACTGCCAATTTGTCCTTGAAAAAAACCGTAAATTTTGGCTTGCTTTCTAAAAGAAGCAAACTTTTATGAGAGGTTATACATGTGCTTTTCTCAATTAATAACTTTTCAGCAGCATGTCCTATAGGTGGTGAACTAGTATAAAGTGTTGTAGGTAATCGTGCTAGACTCCTTTGGGGGTTTGTGGTCAGTTTGAGTTATTAAATAAGATGATACAGGCAATGTGCTACTTCTGTGACATGGTACTTTAAAAAAGGTATAGAAAATGCCATAGGTATCAACTCATTTCTCTTTTTCTTTACTGAATTTCAGAGGAGTAAGAATAGTACATGTAAATATTCCTTATTTGGAAATGAGGTCTTTGTAGATAATCAAGTTAAAATGGAGTCATTAAAGTGGGTTCCTGATCCAGTGTGACTGAGTCCTTATAAAAGAATTTGGATGTGGAGGCAGACACACACTCGCAGGGAAGGTGACATGAAGACCCAGGGAGAACACTGTCTACAAGCCAAGGATGCCCGAGGCTGCGAGAACCTAGGAGAGAAACTTGGAACACGTTTTCCCTCATAGCCCTCAGAAGGAACCCAGCCTGCCCACGCACTGATATCAGATTTCCAGGCTCCAGAGCCATGAGACAATACATTTCTGTTGTTAAAATTGTCCGGTTTGTAGTACTTTGTTATGACAGCCCCAGGAAACTAATACATGTGAGTTCTTTAAGTTCTAAAAATTCTTTGTACTTAAGTGATTCCCTTTCATTAATCTTGTATGGTGTGATCACAATATTTGATTTGAATGCTGTTTTTGTTTTGAAGATTTTTAAGTGGTTTTTAATTATTCTTTCTAGTTACAGTGAATTTCTATGTGAGCCAGAAAATCCCCAAATTTCTGCTCCTAAGAGTTCACTTATTGTTGCTTTTAAGATATCACTTATTGTAGTTTGAGATTTTTGCACAGAGAGAATTTTTGCCTTCACTGGGCATTTACTGTTGTTGGAAGCATCATTTCCTTCTGTTTATCAGTACAGAACCTGAAAACAAAGTAGAACTATGCTGGAAAATTTTCTTTCATACAGTTATTTTGAAGATGTTTGGAGAGAGAATATAAACATGTATTTTTTTTTTTTAAGTGAGTCCATAGGGGACAGTACCTGGTAGTTTTCCATGAGGAGGAAGGCCTGAGAGAGTGACCTCACCCAGCATGATGCCAGGCCTGAAGAAATAACGTTTTTATTGCAGGGTGTTTCTAAAAAAGGGAACTTAGAACCACACAGCGTGAGCTCTGTAATACCAGTTCTGCTGTGGCACACAGAGTGGCTCTGGAAAGTAAATTCTTTACTTTTAGAATAATTGTAGACCATCTGCTAATGCAACCTTTAGAGAGCACCTAATTGTGACTTGAAAGTACATGTCACACTATGAAGTGTTTTATATACTCTACATTTACACAAATGGACAGCAAGTGCATAATGAGGAAAAATTGCAACATGCTAGCAGTAATGACATTGGAACATGGAATTTTATTCTGCTGTTTTCTAAGTTATCCAATACATACTCTAGTCAAGTTGGAAATAGTACATAATTAAAGAATTTACATTAAAGGAACTTAAAAGGGACCCCTGTGTGGCTCAGTAGTTGAGCTTCTGCCTTTGGCTCAGGGTATGATCCTGGGGTCCCGGGATCGAGTCCCACATCAGGCTCCCCACAGGGAGCTTGCTTCTCCCTCTCTGTCTGTGTCTCTGCCTCTCTCTGTGTCTCTCATGAATAAATTAATAAGATCTTTTAAAAAATAAAAGAACTTAAAAGAATTTACTCGATAAGCATCGACACAATGTGTAATTTATGTAGGGTTTTCCCTTTTTCAAGCTTGACTGGCCAGTTGTGTTTTGGACTTGATCAACCCAAGTTCCAAACCCATTATGCCGATGGGACGGGGATCCAGCTTCGCAGGGTATTAGGGACCGACAGGCCTGGTGTAAACTGAGGAAAAGACCGGCAAGGCGATGCCTGACTTTATTGCTAATCTATGCACTGCATTGTCCTGGATTCAAAATGGACTTACTACAAACTGAATTTTATATACCATAATGGTCATGCATTGCAAGAGAAATTTATGATTAACACAACTTTGAAATTCAGAAGTACTCTTCCTTGGCACACAATTCCTCAGAATAGCTTAAGAATTTATATTTTAACAATTTTCTCACAAAATTAGTTATCTTGATTGAAACTGCTGAGACAGATGGATGTAGTTACAGTAATCAAGACACGGAGAAGGAAACCATGTTTAGTTGTTGTTGGTTTGGAATTGCGTGCATGTGTGTGAGGGTGTGTGTTAGTATTAAGCCCTTGGCAGAAATGTCTTGGACTGACGATAATGAGAGGGGCACTAATAATAAGTGGGTTATTGTGAGCATCCAATTTGGTTTTCCAATTTTTTTCTCTCTTGCTTTCATTTAAAACCTATGGTAATTGCAAACACCGTTATATGAAAAGGTGGATTTTATGCTTGTATTGTTTATATGTGTGTGCATGTGGTGGGGGTAAGTGGGTGGTAGCCTGCTATATTAGATTAACATTTTCCCCTAATGTTCAAAAAGGAAGGTACCACAGCAATTTAACACTATTATATTTGACAGAATTAATTGTAATCATTTTTGAAGGATTTCTATTAAAATCAGGTGGGAGGAGTGGTCGACAGTGAAGGACACAGGTGGTATTGTGACAATTCTTTATTGAATGCCCACAGTATGTGGGGAACTGGACTGCGAGCTTTTATAGGTTATCTCATCTACTCACAGAGCCTGTCTCAGGATGGATTTTACTATCTCTACATTGCTGGCAAGGAAATTGAGACTAAGAACTTGTGTTCACTTTTTAAATCTATTAGTTATGGTGACACCAATTGCTGTAACAAATAATCCCTAAGATTTTGGAGACTAAACATACTAGAAGTAGATTTCTCATTGTGTAACAAATCAATGTCAGTGTTTCCAGTCATCTTGCTGTGATTCAGGGACCCATATTTATTTTATCTTGTGGCCCAATCATCTCCTACAGCCTCAGAGTCCTGTACATTCATCTGGTATAGACAGGAAGAGAGGGTGCAGGAGGCAAAAATGCTTCTTGAACACACTTGTCTAAGAGTCACATGTAGCACTTGGGTTCATATTCTATAGGTGAGAACAACAGCTTCATGCAACATAGCCACCAGGGGGCCTGGGAATCATAGTTCCAGTGGTAGGCACATTGAGGCGGTAACTTCTCAATATATGTGGGGAAGCATAAATTTTGGTAGATTAAAAATTATCTGTACCTCATCAGTTCATTACTATGACATTACCTATGCATTAAATATGCATCTGTTTTCCACATCACTGTAATTTCATTAAAAAAAAAACTTACATGAAATTACCGCCAGAGAAAAGCATCAGATTTCAATGCAGTGATACTTGTTTGTGATAACAAAAATGATTTTAATGAAACCATCTTATACTTTAATGTCAATGAGAGGTAAAAGAATAAATGAAAGATAAATGGTGAGCCAAAAGTATTTCACAGGGAAAGTAGACACAATTAAAGGGCATATTTGTTTAGAATAACTGACTGTAACTTTTACTAGATAGATATTTCTTATAGGGGTTCTCATGGTGTTGACAAAATTTTGCTTCTGTAAAGGGGAGGTTTTTTTTATTGGAATTCAATTTGCCAACATAAAGCATAACACCTAGTGCTCATCCCATCAAGTGCCTCCCTCAGTGCCCATCAGCCAGTCAGTCACACCAATCACCCGCCCACCTCCCTTTCTACCACCCTTTGTTCGTTTCCCAGAATTAGGAGTCTCTCATGTTCTGTCTCCGTCTCTGATATTTCCCACTTATTTTTCTCCTTTCCCCTTTATTCCCTTTCACTATTTTTTATATTCCCCAAATGAATGAGACCATATAATGTTTGTCCTTCTCTGATTGACTTATTTCACTCAGCATAATACCCTCCAGTTCCATCCACGCCAAAGCAAATGGTGGGTATTTGTCGTTTCCAATGGCTGAGGAATATTCCATTGTATACATAGACCACATCTTCTTCATCCATTCATCTTTCAATGGACACTGAGACTCCTTCCACAGTTTGGCCACCATGGACATTGCTGCTATAAACATCAGGGTGCAGGTGTTTCATTGCATCTGTATCTTTGGGGTAAATCCCCAACAGTGCAATTGCTGGGTCGTAGGGCAGATCTATTTTTAACTCTGAGGAACCTCCACACAGTTTTCCAGAGTGGCTGCACCAGTTCACATTCCCACCAACAGTGCAGGAGGGTTCCCTCTCTCTCCATCCTCTCCAACATTGGTTGTTTCCTGCCTTGTTAATTTTCCCCATTCTCACTGGTGTGAGGTGGGATCTCATTGTGGTTTTGATTTGTATTTCCCTGATGGCAAGTGATGCAGAGCATTTTCTCATGTGCGTGTTGGCCATGTCTAGGTCTTCGTCTGTGAGATTTCTCTTCATGTCTTTTGCCCATTTCATGATTGGATTGTTTGCTTCTTTGCTGTTGAGTTTAAGAAGTTCTTTATAGATCTTGGAAACTAGCCCTTTATCTGATAGGTCATTTGCAAATATCTTCTCCCATTCTGTAGGTTGTCTTTTGGTTTGTTGACTGTATCTTTTGCTGCGCAAAAGCTTCTTATCTTGATGAAGTCCCAATAGTTCATTTTTGCTTTTGTTTCTCTTGCCTTCAAGGATGTATCTTGCAAGAAGTTGCTGTGGCCAAGTTCAAAAAGGGTGTTGCCTGTCTTCTCCTCTAGGATTTTGATGGAATCTTGTCTCACATTTAGATCTTTCATCCGTTTTGAGTTTATTTTTGTGTATGGTGTAAGAGAATAGTCCATTTTCATTCTTCTGCATGTGGATGTCCAATTTTCCCAGCACCATTTATTGAAGAGACTGTCTTTTTTCCAGTGAGAGTCTTTCCTCCTTTATCGAATATTAGTTGACCATAAAGTTGAGGGTCCATTTCTGGGTTCTCTATTCTGTTCCATTGATCTATGTGTCTGTTTTTGTGCCAGTACCACACTCTCTTGATGACCACAGCTTTGTAGTACAACCTGAAATCTGGCATTGTGATGCCCTCAGCTATGGTTTTCTTTTTTAAAATTCCCCTGGCTATTTGGGGTCTTTTATGATTACACACAAATCTTAAGATGATTTTTTCCAACTCTCTGAAGAAAGTCCATGGTATTTTGATAGGGATTGCATTAAATGTGTAAATTGCCCTGAGTAGCACTGACATTTTCACAATATTAATTCTTCCAATCCATGAGCATGGAATATTTTTCCATCTCCTTGTGTCTTCCTCAATTTCTGTAAAGGGGAGTTTTAAAGACTACCAACAATATACTCCAAAGTTATCCTTTCAAGATGGCAAAGTTGTTATTGATGTCTCCCTTTAGAGAAGAGGGGTCTTTGGGTTTACCTAGGTTGGAGTTTATGGTGGTACAAGTGGAGTATGACACAGTGCACATTGTAGTTATTCTTCCCACATGACTTTGAGATTAAGTTGTCTTAAATTTTGAGAAATTTTAGTGTTTTGATTGAGGGTCATTTTCAGCACTTTGATTTCACTCAAATTGTAACCAAAATTCAAGGACGTAGTAATCAGGTAGTCAGATAAATTAGCACTAAAGGAGGTATTACAAAATCCTACTCTATGATTTTATAGATAAATTAACAGAAAGCATCAAAATCTTTGGCATAGCTCTAGTTAGTAATCAGACTAGAATTAAAATTGGATCTCCTCTGTCTCTGCTCATCATTTCACCAATTCATTTCCTTTTACATTTACCCGGTTCAATGAAAGTATTGAGTGCCCTCTAGGTAACTGGCACTGTGTCAAGTTCTAGGGATCTGGTGAAGTCCAAGGTAAACAGTGCCCCATACTACTTATGATATTAATTCTTGACTGACAACGAAGGCTCACTGTTTTAGATAGTGAATAGAATTGTGGTGTCTCTTGCTTGGATCCTTACTGTAAAGTTACCACATTTCCTATTGTCATTGTGGAACTCAAGATGATTTTGATTTTTCAGTCTGGTACTATTTAGCATCCTCGTCTAATATATGTTAGAAGTTCCATGGAAATACATCAATAGATTGGTTCAATATGAATCCACCATCATTTTATCTATTACCACCAAACTCTTTTCTGGAAACTTGAATTTCACGGCACAGTTTTGACTTCGAACTGATGTCTTAGACTCTGAAGAGCTGTAGTGGCAGCTGGGCTGCCTGAATGATATACGGAGAAGTCTATATAGTTGATTAGTTGGCCATGAAGGTGGGAGATAGAGCAGTATTTAATATCCAATGGCGCACATGTTCTCCAATGTTACCAGCATGTAGCAGCCATATCGGGAGGTGGGAGGTGGGAGGTAATTATTGGAAAAGAAAAACTCGCTTTCTTTGGACCAGTCTCTCAATAAGGCTCCACAGAAATTTCCTTTTGGCTGGTTGGCCATTATCTACTGCTTGTTTCAAGAGAAAAATGCAATTTTACTTGATTTCTGATCTTGATGAAAACATGGCTGGGGATTCAGAAAACAGATTGTATGTCTCATGTGTCCTTAGTTTTGTTTTAGAGCGCATTTTCTCAAAAATACATCTTATTAATTTTGGGTAGGTTCCCAATTTAGTCCACCTTTTGCTTTCTACCCCAAATGGAAGACCAAAACAAAGTTTTATACTCCAAACTTGGCTGAAATGTAGTCTTATACGACTGGATTATGTGTGGTAGTGTGGGAACCATCTTTACCATCATTTCAAAATATGGTTTTGATTTATCAGATTTCATATGTAAAGTTATGTGACAAAAGAAACCAGTCTGTAAAAGAGAAAAAAAATTCACAAAAACTGGAAGCATTGGAAGGTAATTCATAGGTTTTTAAGCTTCATTTTACAGATAAAACAGGCCAGGAGAGGTAAATGACATGACTGTGGTTATACAATGAATGGAAGATGACTAGAATCTCTATCTTAGCCTAGATCTAGTGTGCTTTCTTTTAATTTTAGCCTCAATGCAGAACTCTCAGGATATAAGGGTCACAACTGTTGCAGGATCATTCTGAAAATAAATTCAAATACTGCTGAGATGATATTGACCTACAGATCTTATTTCAACAAATACTTTCTGTTTATTATTATTATTTTCTTTCAAGTACTATTTTTTTTAATTCCCCTACTATGTGTTAGCTGCTATATCATCTATCACATACTGACTGACTTATTTTGATGTGAGCTGTTTAAAAGCCAGTGTGCTGTTTTCAGCTAATGTGAATCGCTTAATCAGTTAAAGCAATCAAACAGATGGTATGTGTTCAAGACCCAACCAGGCTTCTGAGAATCTCCAAACAGTATGTGTTGGATGTACAGTTAATAAACATAGAACTCTGTTATTCTTTGGCACTGATTTTCATAATCCCAGCAAAGGAAAAATTAGCAGAGAATTGATAGTAGTGATAGTGTTGGTTTTTAAACATGGCAAAAAAATGTCATGATTTTGATCCCACTGATAGATGGGCTGATGTCCACTTTCCTTGAAGGTGTGTGGTCTTATGATTACTTCGACCAATCAAGTTTGGAGGAAATGACTCCATATTTTTTCTGAGGTTAGGTCGTAAAAGGTTATACAGCTTTTGTCTTGTTTGCTAGAATGTTCTCTATTTGAGCCCTGTGTCAGCATATAAGAAATCATGAGACTGCCACACTGGGAAAGAAGCCCCTTCATATCATTCCTGCCTAGGCACAAATTTGTGAGTGTAAAAGCTTCTGGATGATTTCTGCCCCTAGCTTTGTTGAGTCACCTCCTGTCATTTGGGTCTTTTTTGCTGAATCCCCAGACTTCATGGAGCATGGACTTGTCTCTACAAGTCATTGCCAACATATACCATTTGAATTCTGACTCACAGAATGCATGTGTATAATAAATGTATTAATTTCTTACATGACTAAGAGTTGGGATAACTTTTTGCAGCAATGGATGACTGCAGTAAGACTGGAAACAGATGAGCTGGCAGCCAGTTGATTGATGTAGGTTTTATTCCTTCAGAAGAAAAAACATCCATCCTAGGCAATTTAAAGACATCTAATAATAGTTTAGTTTCTCACTCCAAAAAAGTTAATTTTTTAGACATTCCTCATATTAGCAGAGAGTGTTTTAATTAGAAAAACAAATAGATTGCAAACAAATGTCAGCACAGAAAAGCTGACTTTCCATGGCAACTGAGATGAAGTCTTGTTTTTAAAGTTCATGCTGAAAGCAAAACAACTTTGCAACCATCCTTATAATCTTGAATTGATTTATACAGTTCCCTTCCTTTTAATCAATCTTTCTATCCTTTTATAAATTCTTTTTCTGAAGTTAATGTTTCTGAATGTTGATTCCTTGATTTTTTTCTAGAGAATTTGAATAGCCATAGCAAAACTTCTGTGAAGGATATTACATGCAGAAGCATTTTGACTAATTTGATTGATAAAGAAATTTGTACGGCTATGTTTTCTTTGATAATGTTTTAATATTTAGTTCGTAGCCTCATAATAGATTACCATTAAAAAAAAGACAATTCAGTTATAAAACTACCTTCAAATACCTAAAGTGCATTGGGTTCAGTCTAAGCCCTGAAATAATAAATTAACAAAGTAATTTGACACTGGACAGCAAATATGACCTAAATTAAAATGAAATTGAAACCGTATGATTTCTTCTAATATATATATTTTAGAAAAGAGATATAAAAATTTGAGTGGCAAATAGATAAAAACATCCTTAGTTCATTGGTTTATCCTTGCATTTAAGTTTGAAAATAAACATATATATGTATATATATATATGTATATATATATATATATATATATATATATATATACTGTGTAAGTTTGTTAATGACACCCATAATTTAAAAAATATTTACTTTTAATGTTCCGTTAAGTTTGTGTTTTGTGGGAAGTAATGGATTCTCTTTGCATCATACACATATATTCCCCATAATAGATTGTATTTTATAACTCCAAAAATATTTATTCTCCTGATAGAAACAGGATTATAGTTTCTGAATATTTGAGTATTTTGAATACTTATACACTCAAATATTTACTCTTGCATACTGGTAGCTAAATGCTTTCAAGTACTATAATCCTTGTAAGGAAACTATTTAGGTGAGAAGGAAATTTTTGGTTGAAGAAGAGTGATCTTAGCCTTAGAAATGAAATTATTATTTGAGATTTGATGTCCACAAAGTTCTTTTGCCCTCTGATATTTTATCATTTTTATTTATGGAACCATCATAGTGCTCAGCTACAAATCTTATACTGCAACACCATTTCTAGTATGAAGATTGCATTTTGAGATTCAGAAATGAAATCTAAAAAGTCAAAATAGAAAAAGAATTGAATCCTGATGTATGTATATATATATGTATGTGTGTACTGAACTTATGTTTTTCTCCTGGAATCCTATTGTTTGTTGGTAGGCAAAATTTTCAGGGAACCCCCCCAGTTCTTCTTCCTGCTGTGTATGCATACCTTTCATAATCCTCAGGATTATGATTTTGATGGATTTTTCTCTTTTGATTAGGTTGTTATCTGGCATAATTGACAATTATCTGGATGGACCTACCTGGGTGTCACATGTTGAGGCATGTGGTAGAGATGGCCCCCACTAACAGCCAGCAAGGAAGTGTGGACCCCAACCCATCAACCCTGAATTCTTCCCATGAGAATGAGCTTGGGGGTGCCTGGGCGGCTCCGTCAGTTAAGCTGCAGCCTTCAGCTCAGGTTATGATCCTGAAGTCCTGGAATCCAGCCCAACATCAAGGCTTCCTGCTTGGTGGGCAGCCTTCTCCTTCTCGACTGCTTGTGCTCTCTCTCTCTCTCTCTCTCTCAAATAAATAAATAAATCTTAAAAAAAGAAAAAGAATGAGCTTGGAAACAGATTTTTCTATAGCTCCTTCAGATAGGAACTCAACCCATCTGATTTCAACCTGGAGCAGAGAGCCCATTCACACATTGAGGGACCTTCTGCAGAACTGTGAGTTAATAAGTGGGTGCTTTTTACATCCTTAAGTTTGTGGTAATTTGTTATGCATCCCTAGAAAACTAAAACAGAAGTATATTTAGCAAGGGTGTCTTTCTAATGTCAGTGTTCAGCTCTTAAGTCCACTCACCAATGTTGTTTTATTTTTTGTTCCCTTGCTTTTCTTTCTCATGAGCAGGTCAGGATTTGGCACAGTGAGAAGCAGAATCATAGCTAATCTCTCCACCCAGTGATATCCATTTGTGGCTGTTTTCCAGCAAAGACTGGAAAAGTTCATTAAATTCTCCTCTTCATTAAAGTCTATAGGATTATGTCTTGTGAAACTGTTATAATGAACACTTCCTTGTTGTCTTTATTGCCATCTAACTGCTTATGATAGTTTGGTAGAAAGTTCCTCTGAGATTCTTAAAACAGAATTTTGAGGAAAAGATAGTCTGGGCTAAGAACTTGCCCATGGTGAGCAATGCTGTGCCAATAGTCAAGAAAGAAGTGGATCGGTGAGGTGACATATTTATTTTCAGTTCAAATCCCTCTACAATAGAATTGTTGGCTCTGTGTTTCCTGATCATTTTATCTGCAGGATCAATAAATATAAAAACAAGTTTAACTAAGACAGAAAGAATACACATAATGTATAGCATATAAACTGGATTGTGGAAAGCCAAAACTTTGGTAAATGAAGAGAACCAGGCAAACATTTTAAAAATAGACAAAACTACATATCATAGAAGATAAATGACCATTTAATTGCGGCCTAGAATCTTTCATTTTTTTTCCTTTCTCAGGACTTGATGGGAAAGATTAACCAGCATTATTTAATATAATAAATGACCTTTCAGCAGATGCTATCTATAATTCTAGCAGCACTTTCCAGACTTCAGTGCATGTGCAAAGGAAATTTAGTGTTTCAAATTCCATTTAACTGCAATTGAGGAGCATCTACCTAACCTTCAGTTGGAAATGATTAAGCTCAGACATAATGATATGCTGTAAGGCAAATATTAAGAGAGAAATCTCATAGAATTCTATAAGTGCCTGATTCCAAGTGATAAACATGCTCCAGTGAAATCATTTATTCATGGATTTATATCAATATTTAGTAGTACCTGTATATGTGAAAACATGTTTTCAGAGATGAAATATATAAAATCCAATCATTTTTGACCAAAAGAAACACTAACGTTGGAATGCTAAGCAAAATATTATCTCCCCCAAAAGAATTCCATTCCTCTGATTTTTAGGTCTGTATTACAAATAAAAGTTGACCTTGGGACACCTGGGTGACTCAGTGGTTAAGTGTCTGCCTTCGGCTCAGGGGGTGATCCCGGGGTCCTGGGATCGAGTCCCTTGTTGGACTCCCTGCATGGAGACTGCTTTTCCTTCTACCTATGTCTATGCCTCTCTCTCTGTGTCTCTCATGAATAAATAAATAATATTGAAAAAAGTTGTACTCAATTATTATTATTACTATTAATATATGTTGATTTTTGTCAATTAAAAATGTGAGAATTTATTCTCTTTCCTGATATAAATTATCTGCATAATATCTTTAATTTTGCTGTTTGGCCCACAAAACCTAAATACTTACCATCCAGGTCCCTTACATAAAAAGTGTGCCAGCCGCACACAGGAAGATTGTCTTTGATATGGCTCCTACAGCCCTCCCCAGTCTTGTCATTTCCACCTTACTCACTCCTCTCCAGCCACACTGGTCTTCCTGCAGTTCATCAAAGCTCTTTCTGCTTCAGGGCCATGACAACTGCTCTGTCTTCTCTCTGCTAACATTTATGCATCCTACTGGGCTCAGTTTAAATGTCATTTCCTTATAGAAGCCCCTTATGACCTACCTCCTCACTGCCACCTAAAGCTGGTTCACCTCTTCCAATTGCTTTTCAAATCCTCCACTGCCTTTCTTAGCATGTAGGAACAATTCAAGTAGGTATATTTTGTACTAATATTTGTTTAATTTTTGGCTTACCCACAGGATCATATGCTCCATGACAGCATGAAGTGCATCTATATTGTTCCCTGATATGTCCCTATTGGTGCATAATTAGCAATTCTATTTATGTGCACAGCCTGGCTATCATAATTGAAAATCTGTTGAATGAATGTTGTGACAGTCTGTGGCTGGAAACTCAACAGTAACTCTTGTCATAGCAAGTGTCAGGAATATTTCACCAGAGCAACTTATAAGGGCAGTTGCTGGCAAAGTCTAAGTGTTTGTTTTATGTATATATAATAATCACAGCGATTTATATCTACCTTTATGGAATGGCTAGTTGGTCAACAGAGTGAAGGAAAGAATACATTTTTAAATAAAGTATCTTCAGATTTGATTCATTTTTATGGCTAATGTCTATATTTAGCCCGTTCTGGTAGGCTGCTAGAAGGGCCACTGGTGTTAGAAAAATAAGAAGTTAGCTTGAAGATTACTTAAAATCATCTTTTTTTCCAGAGCTTGTTCACATCAGTTGAATTTCAGAGCATCTATAGATTAACAGGCACTCATTCTGGGGTCAGACATGTTTCAACTTTGCCAGGTATTAATATCTGTAAATTAACTATAAACACTTTGTTTTGATAAGGCAAATGGGATGGTTCCTGGGCTCATATAAAGAGTGGAGTTTCACTTTCCTTAGATTAGAACTATCCAGTTTATGGCTCTATAAAATATCTATGTACGAGTATTTATGTCTATATGTGTTATTGAATTAAGCTCTCAGTTTAACCTGTAGAAAATGGAAATTTGGGATGTGTGGGTGGATCAGCAGTAGAGCTTCTGCCTTCGGCTCAGGTCATGATCCTGGGGTCTTGGGATCGAGTCCCACATCTGGCTCCCTTCAAGGAGCCTGCTTCTCCCTCTGCCTGTGTCTCTGCCTCTCTTTGTGTGTCTCTCATGAATGAATGAATAAATAAATAGAAAATGGAAATTAAATTCTATCAAAGTTTTAGCCTAATGCAGGACCAGTGCACAATCCAAATGAGGCCCATATCCCATATGTCTATATATTTAAAGTTATACATTATACTAAAATATGTTAGATACAGTGTGTTCTCTCTTCTGACCTTGACAAATTTGTCTCCGTAACATTCAAGAAGACGAGGTTTAAATGAGAATTATTAGACTTAGATTTTCTTAGTGGAACATGGTGGAACAGGGGAGCCATTCTTTTCCCAGCTCCTTCCTCCATTGTGGGGAACTTATGCCTTTGTGCATGGACCTAGAGGTCTGTATGTCTGAGAATAATCCACACCTTAGCAAATCACCAGTCTTGGCCACCCCTGCCAACACACAGGGAGTGTATATTTCTGAGGCACCATCTGCCTGTGGGAGGATGTACTCGAAGTTGAATGGGCTTGTGCAGCCCCTGGAAAGAGACTCTGAATTTTTGGACAAAGCATTCCAGGGTTCCAGGTAGTCTAGAACAGGGACCAAACATTTTCTATAAAGGGCCAGACACTAAATAGTTGATGTTTTGTAGTTTCTGTTGGAACTACTCAGTCCTGCTGTTGTAGCATGCAAGCAGCATAGGTAATACATGAATGAACAGACTCAGCTGTGTTGCATTAAAACTTTATTTAAAAACGAAGTTTGCAAACACAAAGAGTTCCAGGAAGCAGCTTCTCAGGAGCATTGAGATTGCCTGAAGCATAGTAAATAAAAGCTGGGTGGATCCTGGGGTTTAATGAAAAATCTCCTTAACTAGAATCTCTGGTTGGGGTAGTGTGCAAGTGCCCTAGTTTACCATGCCCTGGTTGAGAAAGAAGAGATATAAGTACCAAGGACACAAAAACATCTCTGATTTGTAACAGGTAAAGAAGAAAAGAGGTGGGTAAAAAAGGAGAATGTGACACGTATTAGCAACAAGTAATGGTGCAGCCTGGCACTGACTAAGCTAGAGAAATCTGATAGCCAAACAAGATATGACTGACAGTGGGTTGGACCAGAGAACTAGGGTTTGAGGTATTGAAAATGGTCAGACTCTGGATATAATTTTCAGGTAAAGCCAACACAGTTGCTGATGGACTGTGTGTGAGACAGTCACTTTGGGATTTCTTACATAGGGGCTGTATTAGTTCCTAGGGCTACCATAACAAAATACCACAAATTGAAGGGCTTAAAACAACAGAAATTTATTATCTCACAGCTCTGGAAGCTAGAAGTGTAAAATAAGGTGTTGGCAAGGCCGTATTTTCTCTGAAGTCTCTAGGGCAGGACGTTTCCTTGGCTCTTCCAGCTTCTGGTGGTTTCTAGCAATACTTGATATTTCTTTCTTTCTAAAAATATTTTATTTTTAAGTAATCTCTACACCCAGTGTGGGGCCTGAACCTGCAACCCCAAGATTAAGAATCACACGTTGCGCTGACTGAGCCAGCCAGGTGCCTAGATACTTGATATTTCTTTGCTTATAGATTCATCGCTCCAGTCTCTGCCTCCATCATCACATGTTGTTCTCCCTAGGTATCTGTGTCTTTCTTCCACTTATAAGAACACCAACATTTGGGATTTAGGACACTCCCCTCCCCGTTACAAGTATGACTTCATTTTAACTTGGTTGCCTATGCAAAGACCCGGTTTGCATCCTCAAGGTTATATTTACAGGAACCTGGGGTTAGGACTTGAACACATCTTTTTAGGGGACACAATTAAACCCACAATATGGTCTTTAACTGGACTGCACTAACTCATGGAGTATCTGAAATCTGTGTGTCTCTACATGAGTCTATACTTCACGGGTGGGGCCCATCACTGTCATTAGGTTTGTGAATGTTTCTGGACCTCAGCAATTCAAAGAGCTCATTTAATTTCCTATTTAAGGAAAGTCTGACTTCTAAAGAGGATAAGTTCCTTGAAGAAGCCCTTGAGCTAAATCATAGTGAGCTTCATTGAAGAATCACCTGACTCTTCCAGAATCATCCAATAACTCCTTTTTTGGTGTGGGAAATGGAAAGAGTAATAATACAAAGAGGTGCTCTGTCACCAATAACATGCAAGAGTTTTCCGTGTCCAGCCTATCTCTAAAGTGTTGCATGTGTGACTTCACTTTGAGGGTTGAGGTTCAATTCTAATCCAGGGTAAGGTGCAGTGCAGTTGTACAGAGCATGGCCCACGTCTGGCGTATCCTAGTGCATGACTGACGTATTTAATCATGCCGACATCTATAGTTTGGAAATGTACAAGGAATCCCTCCTGTGCTCATCCAGGACAGGGCAAGAAGGCAGCTGACATCAGCACGGTTATTTCAATTATTTTCCTTCTTCTTTGGTCAAAGGGTTTTCTAACTAGGCTTCTGCGGTCATACATGTCTTCAGCCACATTTTTATCCCATCCAGTTCTCACCTGGGCAGACTGATAAGACTAACTGGTGTGATGGTAACACGCCCCCTCCCTGCTTCTCGGGCTGAGCTCCCGCATTTGATTCTGTCTCTGGGACATTTACTTATAGAACAAACTGTGTGTCTTCAGGTCCTGAGAATAAATAGGGCGAGACCCCTGTCCTTTAGGATAGGAAAACACGTCAGCGTTTGGTTTCTTTAACCCTCAAGATAATGAAGAGAGGCATAAAAACGGGGGAACATGACATTTATTATCAATAAGTAATGATATAGCTGAGCACTGATTGAGGTAGAGAAGTGTCACATTCAGTGACTTTTCTTTCTTGATTGTGTAGTTGAAAATGCGACTCCCCCCCCCCTTTTTTTGTTTTTCTTCCCAAATAAATGCTAGAAATTGCCCGAAAATACCTGGGAGATGGCAGCGCTATAATTCACTTTTTTTTTTAATAATTCACTTTTTAAAACCATTAGCAGAGCACTGCGATCTTACTAATATTCTTTTTTTATTACAAGGGAAGAGAAGAAATGATTTTTCAAAACTAACGTGAATGCTCAAAGGGAACACCAACTATTTGAGACATCACTGTTTCAATTTATTATAATTAGTGATCAAAGAATTATTCCTTAATTATCTTGGTTGAGTGTGACTGTCCTAGACTATCCTAAAAACACTTACATCTCCTACACTTTTCTATTTGCAAATTACTGTGACCTACTGAGAAAATCCCAAAATCATCACAAAAGCATTCTTGTGGATTCGACTCCTGCCACTAAAAACCTCTGTCTCTGTGCTCAGCCTCTTCCCCACTCTGAGATCCTGGGAGGGATGGAAGCCTTTCCCATCCAGGGCTACTCCCCTGGTCATTGGAGCCCCGCTGTCTTCTGAGGAACCTCACAGTTCCCCTTTCCTATTCTGCAGTTCTTCTGCCCTGCTCTCTGGAGAGTCTTCTCTTATGGCAGGAACATTTAAATCCCTACCTTCTTGTAAAACACACATCCTTCTGTTTACTTCCAGCTACCTCCCTATGCCCTTCCTTCATAGGCAGCTTTCCTAAAAAAATAAAATAAAATAAAAAATAAAACAGACAGGAGCACCTGGGTGGCTCAGTGGTTGAGCGTCTGCCTTCGGCTCAGGTCATGATCCCGGGGTCCTGGGATGGAGTCTCACATCGGGCTCCCTGCAGGGAGCCTGCTTCTCCCTCTGCCTGTGTCTCTGCCTCTGTGTGTCTCTCATGAATAAATAAATAAAATCTTAAAAAAAAACCCCAGACATACCACCTTTTACTCTGTATTTACTTTTTATATAATATTTATTACAGTCATAGCACCATCTACTACACCTCCCCACTATCCACTACAAATCACTTAAAAGATAAAGTCATCAGTGGTCTCTAAATAACATATAGTACATGTTTCCTAAGTCATAGTTTTACTTGATTTTTCTGCCAGATTGGCATTGATTTAAACCCTCTCAAAAACTCTCCTTACCCTTGGCTTAGGTTCCTCATTTGGTCTCCATGGATACCTGGTGGAGGGGAGGTTTCTGCTGGTTGGGCTTGGGAGTTTGGGTTTCTCCAGGGGTCACTGCTGACACCACCCCACAGGAATGGAGAGAGGTGCCTCCTGATGGCCAGGGTGATTTCTGACACCCCAGGGGGTGAGGCTGTGGCAGTCAAGATGAGAGTGTCTTTTTAACTTTTTATTTCCATCTATAGTCTTGTTCAGACTGGTTACTTCACCAAGTGATGTTGAAGGAATAAAGAAATATGCCAACCTTTGTATTGGCTTTTAGCCACTTTTATAGTAGTTACTACACATTTGGTGACTTACAAACAACACAATTGTATTATCTCCCAGTTCTTTAGGTCACAAGTCCAGGTGCAGCAGGGCTATGTGGTCAGTGATGATGGGTCCCATTCCTCACATCTTTTTCACTTCCCCTTCTGCTGCATCTCTCAGATGGACTTTTCTGCCTTCTTCTACTGCTTGTGTGATTATATTGTGTGATTATATATTATATCTCTGTCTCAGGTCAATTGATTCAGGACCTTACTTACATGCACAGAGTCCCTTCAGAGCAGTTCCTAGATTAATGTTTTATTGAATAAGGAGGATCTTCTGGGGACATCTTTTGAACTGTGCCGACCATAGCCTCCTTGGGCAAAAATACATGAATGCAAAGAAAGGGTCCAAGATAATGCATATAAAGGGAAAAGTTATCAGCACACCAAGACAGTAACTGCCATGGCATTTTGATGTTTTGAGTACTCTCCATGAGTCATGTTAAACAGTAGATGTTAAAAAAAGTCAGTAAAGAAGTCAGTAAGATATTGTCTCCTCAGGAAAATTGTGGTGTATTTCTAGAATGTTAGCTTCATGATAAGAAGGGCAGATCCTTTGTTTCCTACTCTGTCGTAAGTACTTAATGTGGCTTTTGGTACCTAATAGATTCATAATCAACACTTATTTTGGTTAGTTGACTGAGTGTTTTTTCTAAAATATGAATGTCCAAAATAAGGAAAGAAATCCAATTTCAAAGAGCCCTATGAACTAGAATGCTCAAAACCATACCTTTGGATTTGGTTTTCAAGTTGAACCTTTGTGGAGAGCATAGGTAAAATCTTTTGCTTTACAATGGACCTGTTGGCACTGAGGTTTTACTCTCTGGAGAAGGATGTAAAGCTACATCCACATGGAGGAGGGTTCTTAAGGCTGAATAAAGATGTTCAAATCTTTAATAAGGTTGACAGAAAGCCCACAACAGTGTTTGAAGAGGGAAGCCAATGATGAAAGCAGATTTATGAAAGATCAATTTAATGGCAAAATGGAGGGAAGGAGATAACTGGAAGGCTATTGCGCATCTACTATAACAACTTAGTGGCTTAATACAGGCATGGTTTCACTCAGGTCATAATGTGATCAGATGTTTGGTAAGTGACCTCCATATAGTGATTTGGAGTTGTGGTTCCTTTGTTTTTTCCTAGTGTTACCATTTTCTACAGCTTCCTGAGAGACCCCAGTTGACTCTCTGCTTTAAGTTCCCAAGAAGTGAGGCGAGGAAAGATAATGAGGTGGGACATTTGATGGTCAGCCCTGGAAATGGCACACATCACCCTGACCACATTCTATTGGATAGAACCAGCCCCATGGCCTCAACCTTAGTAGTAAGGCAGCTAGAAATGTGGCAGTCCATGTGTCTAGGAATAGAGAACAAGTGGTCAGCACCTAACAAGTCTCTGCTATGGAACTCTAAGAACTCAGAGCGGTCCTGCCATAAAATGCTTATTTAACCGTGTTTGGGTTCATGCTTGTCAAACTTATTTGAATATGGTTTTTCGTTTCTAGAACAATACCTATTACTAATTCTCATAAGTGGTGTTATGAGGTACGTAATTTGGGAAAATAGTTCTAAGCATCTCTCTTAGAAACTTTTGGAAATATTATCACCTTTTTAAAGAGCACTCAGCATAGTAAGGACTTTGAGATCTTAGTCCTAAATAAATAAACATTTTTAAGACAGTACATTTTATACTTATAGTATGGTTCCTTTTTGGATGTAATATGGTCTTATTACAGGGTATTACAACCTCCCTAACCCAGTGATCTCAAACCTAGAGGTTTTTGAAAACAAGTTTGGTACCTATTGAATATGAGGAGTGATCATTGCTTTATTCTTAAAGACAGTTTATTGCACAAGTCAGGAGTTATTTCTCTTAATTTTTAATAAAAAGTCTTAAAATAAAATATGAGAAAGAATTTAAAGAGCAAAAGTCTGGCCTGTTTCTTGGAGAAGAAACCCTCAAAATAATGTAATGTTTGTTTTTCTAGAGCAGAGAGAAGGTCAAGTCAGTTCTTTTGACATAAATGTACAATCATGTCACATTCAGAGACCATAAAAAAATGGGAATTAGACCCAGAGGAAGTAAGACAAGGGCATGAGGTACAGGATGCAGTGCCATGAGGTTTTTTTTTTTTTAATACTACATTTATTTTTTATTGGTGTTCAATTTGCCAACATACAGAATAACACCCAGTGCTCATCCCGTCAAGTGTCCCCCTCAGTGCCCGTCACCCACTCACCCCCACCCCCCGCCCTCCTCCCCTTCCACCACCCCTAGTTCGTTTCCCAGAGTTAGGAGTCTTCATGTTCTGTCTCCCTTTCTGATATTTCCCACACATTTCTTCTCCCTTCCCTTATATTCCCTTTCACTATTATTTATATTCCCCAAATGAATGAGAACATATAATGTTTGTCCTTCTCCGATTGACTTACTTCACTCAGCATAATACCCTCCAGTTCCATCCACCTCGAAGCAAATGGTGGGTATTTGTCCTTTCTGATGGCTGAGGAATATTCTATCATATACATAGACCACATCTTCTTTATCCATTTATCTTTCGATGGACACCGAGGCTCCTTCCACAGTTTGGCTATTGTGCACTTGGTGTCTTGGGCAGTCCGGGTGGCTCAGTGGTTTAGCACCGCCTTCAGCCCAGGGTGTGCTCCTGGAGACCCAGGATCAAGTCCCACGTCAGACTCCCTGCATGGAGCCTGCTTCTCCCTCTGCCTGTGTCTCTGCCTCTCTCTCTCTCTCTCCTCTCTGTGTATTCTAATAAATAAATAAATAAATAAAAAATCTTTAAAAAGTGATTGGTGTCTTGTTGATCAGGCTCTGAAGGTGATGGTAGATTAAAAAAACAAGAATAATGAAAAAAAGTTAAAAATAAAAGGAGAATAACAGGATATTTTGCTTACTTTTTGATTTTTTTCTCATAAAGGTATGTGAAGTTTTCTGATATTTGTAGAAGTGGGGAAAGAGGACATCTCTCATTATTTTCCAAAAGGTGTCTGCCAACTTTGACCTCTGATAATTTTCCGTTCAGAAACTTTCAACTTCCAGTTACTGAACTCCAAGTTCAGCCAATACTCAAAAGATAAGTTTTGATTTGAAAGGAATTTGGGCTTTATTTATGAGGCCAATCACCTGGGGAGAAGGTGGACTCCTGTCCAAAGCATACTCTGAGGTTTCTGCCGGGCCCAAGGGCTTTCAAAGGGGTGTCAGGGTAGCTAATCACTGAAGACAGTGAAGGGGTCTATAACCTTGCTTACGGGCAGACCTGATGGTGCCAGCTGTGGATGTTATCGTCAGTGCTGGAGACTTGTATGAGGGGGTCTGGCTCCTCTTTCCTGATGTTCAGGAGCATTTTGTTCTTTCTGCAAAAGAATGCAAGGTTTACAGATATACAAAAGCAGGTTAGTCAGCTATTTTCAAATGTAGTCAGACTTTCTTGGGGAAGTTTGGTCCTTTACTCCTTAAGGCTGCAAATCTCAAAGAAAGTAAGTTGGAAAGGAAGTCCCTCTCTGCTACAGGTCAAGGGACTTAGGTCAGCAAGTGAGGAGTGTGTAAGTTTGAAGCAAGATAACTAACCCCTAAGACCAGTTGGAGTGCTGTTACATTCCAACCCTAAAAAAAATCCACTGTTCTATCCATAGATTTTATGTTACTTTGAAGAAGTTCTTTGGAGGCCATTGAATGGTTCTGTTATGGGTCAGACTTTTGGTTATGGCCCACAATTATGAGGAAACAAATTTAAATTTTTGACTAGGGAATGCTAATATAGACCTTGTTACATCTTTATGTAAGGAAGTGTCCTCAGATTTTTTTTTTTTTTTTGGAATAGACTAGTTAGACCAGGCATTGGATGCTCCCAGAGTTAGACGTTAGCCGCTAGTTATTGGGAAAGAATAATTTCTAGCTATTTTTTTTTAAATGTATGCATCTTTCTCATTGTGGCTTAAAACGGTAGTATATTGAGGTTTATGATAAAAGCAAACAAAAGACAGTTGTTGGAGAATAAAATCTGATCTAGTCTCTCACTGAAGTTGCAGTAATAAATGATTTCACGACATCTGGAGACTCCTAGGGCATGCTCACAACCAGCCAAGATGGCTTGTACCAATCAGCAGAACCCAAGTTTAAGGACAAGGGCAAGGTATGCACATCCTATACTCTACATACTGTATAGATCTAATATTCCTAGTTCAGGCCTTTGTACATAAAAAAGCATTGGCATTCTTCATGAATCATGGATATCTTATCCCATCAATATTTTGTTGCCATGATGAACTGATGAAGGCATTAATGTTCACTCTGGAGGAATTTAGTGGCTTAGGTATCACAGCACCTTCCTTATTTCTAGGTGAAACCAACTCTAGAAATAATTAAGGAACTTGATTGTGGCAAGTACCCCTGGTCTTTCCCAAATGCTTATCAGTCTTGTCATTTGAAATACGGTCCCTGGACCAGCAGCATCGGCATCACCTGAGAACTTCTTAGAAATACAGAACTTCAGGCACACATTAGATCATTCAAATTAAAGTATGGAAATTTAGCAAGATCTCCAGGTAATACAACACCTAGAAAGCTTGAAAATCCACTGTAGTTACATCCACACCCACAAGCACAGTCTTGAAAGCTTGCTACCCGAGCTATGCCAAATCCAGTGTAGTTTGTAGGTGAGAAAAGAGACAGCTAAGAGATCTCTGTGTTCCATGCTTTCTTGCAGATTTCATCTACCACCCACATTAAATGCCAAGACATTAGGTATTTCCCTAGAAGTCAGTACTGTGCCTTGCCCCACAGGTCACCAATAGCTTGGAGGATAACAACAGAGTGCCCTGTGGACGAGCTCTCTGATAAACTAGGGGCTCAGCAGTAAAACCCAGGGCACGCTGGGTGTCAGTGAAGCCCAGCTTCATTGCTTTTCTCTTTACTTTTTCTCTGGATAAACAGAGGATTTGGATCTCCTGGGCTGTCAATCTAACTCCTTCAGCAAGTGCCAAATAAAATAACAAAAAAGTAGGAAGGGGAGGGCAAAAAATGAAGTGGATAACAGTCAAAGCAAATATCAGACAAAGCAAACTGAGTGGCATATATACTGCAATAAAAGGAAAAGAACACTGGAGGGGAAAAATGGATTTTGCAGGTTTAAAATGTGGCGCTGCTGAACAGCAGTGCTAGTGACCTAAACTGTCACAAGAAAAATGGTGTTTATTTTCAGCTGTGGTTTCTGAGATTTAACCCTTCTTTGTTAGATAGCTACTTAAATGGAAGATGATTCTTTTTTATTTTACTCTAAATCAGTGACTGTTTTCTTATATTCTGATATAAAGTTTTATGAAGCAGTTTATGTCAGATGCAATAGTGAGGGGTTTCTGAAAGTTGTTTACCAATTGAATTGTGGCTTTTGAAGGGGGCACATTATATCATATAAAATTGTGTTTTAATCAATATTTGCTACTTCATTATCAAGAGAAATAGACTGTATCCAGGACCTCATCAATTTCACATCCTCACCGCACCGCCTAGTTTCCTTTTCTGGTTTCTCTTCTCTCCTCTGGCCACATCCCTTCAACTCTTCATCTGTGTCACTGTGGCTAGTCCTCTGAGGACGGACTGAGAAGTTCATGTAATATTATATCTCACCGTCTCAATAGCACTTTTCCCAAAGCACTAAAAAAATATGAAATACTCTATGTTGACAGACTCATGCTTTGTTTCAGATCATAAACGATCATGGCAACATGATCCTATGTAAGGATTCTGTAACATTAAAATTACGTAATTCCATGGTTTTTAAATTGCTTAATTCTCCAGAATTCTACTTTCCCATTGATGAGAAGGAGCAAATGCATTTTATTTTAAACTTTTTTTTAAAGGTTTATTTATTTATTTATTTATTTATTTATTTATTTATTTATTCAGAGAGAGCGAGAGAGAGGAGGGACAGGCAGAGGGAGAAGCAGGCTCCGTGCAGGAAGCCTGACGTGGGACTCGATCCCGGGTCTCCAAGATCACACCCTGGGCTGCAGGCAGCGCTAAACCGCCGTGCCACTGGGGCTGCCTTATTTTAAACTTTTCCTAATAAGATTTGTTTTCCTAGGGGGAGTGGTAGATTATTGTTTTTTTGCCTAACAAATATATTCATTTCATTCAGGAGACCAGTAGAGATAAATGGTATTTTGGGCTATGAAACTGCCCCAGTATAGCTTCAGAGGAGACCCTTCTTTCTGCTTGGGAGGCAAGGATTATTCCCTCCACCCCCTTTCCCTTCCCTTCTGCTCTTCTCTTTCAAAAAGCCTCACCTGTGAGACTGCAGAAATTTACAACCCAAAGGGACCCATGTTTCAAGGTTAATGCAGTCAATCCTGATATTCTTCTTGAAAAATTATCCATTTCTATACATGAGAACAGTTGGTACTGGGCAGACGTCAAACATTCTTGTGGACATAAAGCCTGCTTATTTTTTTATTTCTTCTCTTTCTTCCACATGAGGATGGGATTCTTTCTTGAGGTCATTTATCACGGTTGGTTCAGAAATACAATAAGGAATACAAAATATATAAGGATACTGCAGGAAATAAATGATTGTTTTCTTTTTTTTTAATTTATTTTTTATTGGTGTTCAATTTACTAACATACAGAATAACCCCCAGTGCCCGTCACCCATTCACTCCCACCCCCCGCCCTCCTCCCCTTCTACCACCACTAGTTCGTTTCCCAGAGTTAGCAGTCTTTACGTTCTGTCTCCCTTTCTGATATTTCCCACACATTTCTTCTCCCTTCCCTTATATTCCCTTTCACTATTATTTATATTCCCCAAATGAATGAGAACATACACTGTTTGTCCTTCTCCGACTGACTTACTTCACTCAGCATAATACCCTCCAGTTCCATCCACGTTGAAGCAAATGGTGGGTATTTGTCATTTCTAATAGCTGAGTAATATTCCATTGTATACATAAACCACATCTTCTTTATCCATTCATCTTTCGTTGGACACCGAGGCTCCCTCCACAGTTTGGCTATCGTGGCCATTGCTGCTAGAAACATCGGGGTGCAGGTGTCCCGGCGTTTCATTGCATTTGTATCTTTGGGGTAAATCCCCAACAGTGCAATTGCTGGGTCGTAGGGCAGGTATATTTTTAACTGTTTGAGGAACCTCCACACAGTATTCCAGAGTGGCTGCACCAGTTCACATTCCCACCAACAGTGTAAGAGGGTACCCTTTTCTCCGCATCCTCTCCAACATTTGTTGTTTCCTGCCTTGTTAATTTGCCCCATTCTCACTGGTGTGAGGTGGTATCTCATTGTGGTTTTGATTTGTATTTCCCTGATGGCAAGTGATGCAGAGCATTTTCTCATGTGCATGTTGGCCATGTCTATGTCTTCGTCTGTGAGATTTCTGTTCATGTCTTTTGCCCATTTCATGATTGGATTGTTTGTTTCTTTGGTGTTGAGTTTGATAAGTTCTTTATAGATCTTGGAAACTAGCCCTTTGTCTGATATGTCATTTGCAAATATCTTCTCCCATTCTGTAGGTTGTCTTTGAGTTTTGTTGACTGTATCCTTTGCTGTGCAAAAGCTTCTTATCTTGATGAAGTCCCAATAGTTCATTTTTGCTTTTGTTTCTTTTGCCTTCGTGGATGTATCTTGCAAGAAGTTACTATGGCCGAGTTCAAAAAGGGTGTTGCCTGTGTTCTTCTCTAGGATTTTGATGGAATCTTGTCTCACATTTAGATCTTTCATCCATTTTGAGTTTATCTTTGTGTATGGTGCAAGAGAGTGGTCTAGTTTCATTCTTCTGCATGTGGATGTCCAATTTTCCCAGCACCATTTATTGAAGAGACTGTCTTTCTTCTAATGGATAGTCTTTCCTCCTTTATCGAATATTAGTTGCCCATAAAGTTCAGGGTCCACTTCTGGATTCTCTATTCTGTTCCACTGATCTATGTGTCTGTTTTTGTGCCAGTACCACACTGTCTTGATGACCACAGCTTTGTAGTACAACCTGAAATCTGGCATTGTGATGCCCCCAGATATGGTTTTCTTTTTTAAAATTCCCCTGGCTATTCGGGGTCTTTTCTGATTCCACACAAATCTTAAAATAATTTGTTCTAACTCTCTGAAGAAAGTCCATGGTATTTTGATAGGGATTGCATTAAACGTGTATATTGCCCTGGGTAACATTGACATCTTCACAATATTAATTCTGCCAATCCATGAGCATGGAATATTTTTCCATCTCTTTGTGTCTTCCTCAATTTCTTTCAGAAGTGTTCTATAGTTTTGAGGGTATAGATCCTTTACATCTTTGGTTAGGTTTATTCCTAGGTATCTTATGCTTTTGGGTGCAATTGTAAATGGGATTGACTCCTTAATTTCTCTTTCTTCAGTCTCATTGTTAGTGTATAGAAATGCCACTGACTTCTGGGCATTGATTTTGTATCCTGCCACGCTACCGAATTGCTGTATGAGTTCTAGCAATCTTGGGGTGGAGACTTTTGGGTTTTCTATGTAGAGTATCATGTCATCGGCGAAGAGGGAGAGTTTGACTTCTTCTTTGCCAATTTGAATGCCTTTAATGTCTTTTTGTTGTCTGATTGCTGAGGCTAGGACTTCCAGTACTATGTTGAACAGCAGTGGTGAGAGTGGACATCCCTGTCTTGTTCCTGATCTTAGGGGAAAGGCTCCCAGTGCTTCCCCATTGAGAATGATATTTGCTGTGGGCTTTTCGTAGATGGCTTTTAAGATGTCGAGGAATGTTCCCTCTATCCCTACACTCTGAAGAGTTTTGATCAGGAATGGATGCTGTATTTTGTCAAATGCTTTCTCTGCATCCAATGAGAGGATCATATGGTTCTTGGTTTTTCTCTTGCTGATATGATGAATCCCATTGATTGTTTTATGAGTGTTGAACCAGCCTTGTGTCCCAGGGATAAATCCTACTTGGTCATGATGAATAATTTTTTTAATGTACTGTTGGATCCTATTGGCCAGTATCTTGTTGAGAATTTTTGCATCCATGTTCATCAGGGATATTGGTCTGTAATTCTCCTTTTTGGTGGGGTCTTTGTCTGGTTTTGGAATTAAGGTGATGCTGGCCTCATAGAACGAATTTGGAAGTACTCCATCTCTTTCTATCTTTCCAAACAGCTTTAGGAGAATAGGTATGGTTTCTTCTTTAAACGTTTGATAAAATTCCCCTGGGAAGCCATCTGGCCCTGGACTCTTGTGTCTTAGGAGGTTTTTGATGACTGCTTCAATTTCCTCCCTGGTTATTGGCCTGTTCAGTGTTTCTATTTCTTCCTGTTCCAGTTTTGGTAGTTTGTGGCTTTCCAGGAATGCGTCCATTTCTTCTAGATTGCCTAATTTATTGGCGTATAGCTGTTCATAATATGTTTTTAAAATCGTTTGTATTTCCTTGGTGTTGGTAGTGATCTCTCCTTTCTCATTCATGATTTTATTAATTTGAGTCTTCTCTCTCTTCTTTTTAATAAGGCTGGCTAATGGTTTATCTATCTTATTAATTCTTTCAAAGAACCAACTCCTGGTTCTGTTGATCTGTTCCACAGTTCTTCTGGTCTCTGTTTCGTTGAGTTCTGCTCGAATCTTTATTAACTCCCTTCTTCTCTTGGGTGTAGGATCTATTTGCCGTTTTTTCTTTAGCTCCTTTATGTGTAAGGTTAGCTTTTGTATTTGAGTTCTTTCCTGTTTTTGAATGGATGCTTGTATTGCGATGTATTTCCCCCTTAGGACTGCTTTTGCTGCATCCCAAAGATTTTGAACGGTTGTATCTTCATTCTCATTGGTTTCCATGAATCTTTTTAATTCTTCTCTAATTTCCTGGTTGACCCTTTCATCTTTTAGCAGGATGGTCCTTAACCTCCACGTGTTTGAGGTCCTTCCAAACTTCTTGTTGTGATTTAGTTCTAATTTCAAGGCATTATGGTCTGAGAATATGCAGGGGACAATCCCAATCTTTTGGTATCGGTTCAGACCCGATTTGTGACCCAATATGTGGTCTATTCTGGAGAAAGTTCCATGTGCGCTTGAGAAGAATGTGTATTCAGTTGAGTTTGGATGTAAAGTTCTGGAGATATCTGTGAAATCCATCTGGTCCAGTGTATCATTTAAAGCTCTCGTTTCTTTGGAGATGTTGTGCTTAGAAGACCTATCGAGTATAGAAAGAGCTAGATTGAAGTCACCAAGTATAAGTGTATTATTATCTAAGTATTTCTTCACTTTGGTTAATAATTGATTGATATATTTGGCAGCTCCCACATTCGGGGCATATATATTGAGGATTGTTAAGTCCTCTTGTTGAATAGATCCTTTAAGTATGATATAGTGTCCTCTTCATCTCTCACTACAGTCTTTGGGGTAAATTTTAGTTTATCTGATATAAGGATGGCTACCCCTGCTTTCTTTTGAGGACCATTCGAATGGTAAATGGTTCTCCAACCTTTTATTTTCAGGCTGTAGGTGTCCTTCTGTCTAAAAGGAGTCTCTTGTAGACAGCAAATAGATGGGTCCTGCTTTTTTATCCAGTCTCAAACCCTGCGCCTTTTGATGGGGTCATTAAGCCCGTTCACATTCAGAGTTACTATTGAGAGATATGAGTTTAGTGTCATCATGATATCTATTCAGTCCTTGTTTTTGTGGAATGTTCCACTGAACTTCTTCTTAAAGGGGAATTTTAAGAGTCCCCCTTAAAATTTCTTGCAGAGCTGGTTTGGAGGTCACATATTCTTTTAGTTGCTGCCTGTCTTGGAAGCTCTTTATCTCTCCTTCCATTTTGAATGAGAGCCTTGCTGGATAAAGTATTCTTGGTTGCATGTTCTTCTCATTTAGGACCCTGAATATATCCTGCCAGCCCTTTCTGGCCTGCCAGGTCTCGGTGGAGAGGTCTGCTGTTACCCTAATACTCCTCCCCATAAAAGTCAGGGATTTCTTGTCTCTTGCTGCTTTAAGGATCTTCTCTTTATCTTTGGAATTTGCAAGCTTCACTATTAAATGTCGAGGTGTTGAACGGTTTTTATTGATTTTAGGGGGGGATCTCTCTATTTCCTGGATCTGAATGCCTGTTTCCCTTCCCAGATTAGGAAAGTTTTCAGCTAGAATTTGTTCAAATACATATTCTGGCCCTCTGTCCCTTTCGGCACCCTCGGGAACCCCAATTAAACGTAGGTTTTTCTTTCTCAGGCTGTCGTTTATTTCCCTTAATCTATCTTCATGGTCTTTTAATTGTTTGTCTCTTTTTTCCTCAGTTTCCCTCTTTGCTATCAACTTGTCTTCTAGGTCACTCACTCGTTCTTCCACCTCGTTAACCCTCGTCGTTAGGACTTCTAGTTTGGATTGCATCTCATTCAATTGATTTTTAATTTCTGCCTGATTAGCTCTAAATTCTGCAGTCATGAAGTCTCTTGAGTCCTTTATGCTTTTTTTCTAGAGCCACCAGTAGCTGTATAATAGTGCTTCTGAATTGGCTTTCTGACATTGAATTGTAATCCAGATTTTGTAACTCTGTGGGAGAGAGGACTGTTTCTGATTCTTTCTTTTGAGGTGAGGTTTTCCTTCTAGTCATTTTGCTCAGTGCAGAGTGGCCAAAAGCAAGTTGTATTGGGAAAAAGAGAAAAAGAGAGGAGAGAAAGAAGGAAAGAAAAGAGAAAGAGAAAAAAAAGGGAAGAAAAAAACGGAAAAAAAAAGAAAAAGAGAAAGAAAAAGAAAGGAGAAAAAAAGGGGGTGGGGGAAGGAAACAAATCAAAAAGCAAAACAAAACAAAACAAAACAAAAAAAAAAAAAAAAAAAGAAAGAACCACCGGGGAGTATCTTCTGATTCTGTATACTTTAAGTCCCTTGACTTCCCCTGGAAGTTGTCCGTCCAGCTGGTGTTCTGGGGGAGGGGCCTGTTGTGCTGATTCTCAGGTGTTAGCAGTTGGGGGAGCTGCTCTGCCCCTGCCTGGTGCAGGGCTCAGTGGGGGTTGTTTACCCCGTGAGGTCCCAGGGGGAACAACCCCAGTGGCGGGGCCAGCTCTGCAGCCCTGGAGTCAGCTCCTGCAGTGGCTCCGGAGCTCTCCTTCTGCAGGGCCTGGAGGCTCCGGGGCGGGGCCGCTGATCTGCTCAGCTCGGGGCAGGAACGTCCTCGCTGTCCTGGGCCCTCCCGGCCTCTGCCTGTCCCGGGGGAGGCGGGATCCTGGGCTGTGTCCCGGCGCCCTGTGCTCCGGTGCCTGCGCTGGTGGATTCACGCTCCCGCCCCGCAGCCCCCTCCGCGGAGCCACCCTGAGCCCCTCCGAGCTGCTCCGGGTCCCGCCTTCCGCGCTGCAGCCCTTAGGGAGCTCGGCGCACTCTCCCGGGGCGCAGGTGCCTGTTAGTGTCCCCGGGAGCCCGAGGGCATCCCCGCCCTCCTGGGTCCTGCTCCACCTCCCCGCGAGCCCCTTTCCGCCCGGGAAGGTTGGTGCAGCTCCTGCGTCTCCGGGACGGGGCTCTCCTGTCCTGGGGACACCCGCCCCGGCCTCAGCCCGGCTCCTCGCGGGGCCCCTCCCCCTTGGAGGCCTTTTGTGTCTTTATTTCTTTTTCCCCGTCTTCCTGCCTTGATAGATGCGCGAACTCTTCTCACTGTAGCATTCCAGCTGGTCTCTAAGTCTCAGGCCGAATTCGTAGATTTTCAGGATGATTGGAAGGTTTTCTAGGTAATTTGGTGGAGACAGGTGATTTGGGGACCCTACTCTTCCGCCATCTTGCCCCCCCCCCCCCCCGTTTGTTTTCCTTTTTACCTAAGACACACAGAAACCACTCAAAGACAGAGGTCTGAAACTGCTGAGAAGCACATGCAAGGGGCAGAGAAAGAAGAGCCCACAGTCTTGCAGATCCCAGTCTCTTGATTGGAAATTCATAAAGCCATACTTACCAGGTTTTATTATGCCTCAAACCACCTGTGAATCAAAAGTGTGGATTCTGCTTTAGAAGTTCTGGGGTGTCTGTCTTTCTACAAAGGTTCCAGATGATGTCAATGTTACTGGCCATGTGAGCACATGTTGAGCAGCCAGGCCTCAGATACAGAAGGAGCAAAGCTCTGTGCTTACATAGCCATGGTAGCTTTGTTGCCCCAAGTATGACCTGAAGACTAGCAGCAGCGTCCCACTGGGCAGTTTGGAACTGGAGGCCAAAGGAAATACGTGCTTCTATATACACTTAACAAATACCCTACCACATTTCAAACCATGTGGAAATCTTAATAAAATTTCTACTACTGGGGTGCCTGGGTTGTGTAGTAGGTTCATCGTCTCTTGGTTTTAGTTCAGGTTGTGATCTCAGGGCTTTGAGCTCCACAGGGAGTCTGAGATTTTCTCTCCCACTCCCTTTGCCCCTCCAGCTCATGCTCTCTCTCTCTCTCTCTCACTCTAAATAAATCTTAAAAAAAAACTCTACTTTTAGAACAACCACAATAAAGATGATAAAGGATTATGATATATAAAACCTTGCCATGTCCAACCTGTTCCCAAGCCACCATTGTCCTTGGGAACCTGTGTGGTGGAGTTTGCAAGAAAGCATGGGCTGGAAATAACTGGTAATGTTGCACAATAGTGTGGAGCTATAAAGAAATAACAGTCTTTCTTTTGTTTAAGCTTTTTGGTATATTTTAATTAGGACTATTTTTATATTCATTTTGGTCTTTAGAAATCTTGTGTTGAAAAGATTGTCTATTTTGATAAGCAAGTTTTGGGCATCCTCTTAAATGTGCTTGAGACAAGTCCTTAACTTCTCCACCCTAATCCCAGCCCTGATCAGAAGCATAAGCATCACCTGGGAGTTTTTAGAAATGCAGGATCTCAAGCCCCATCCCAGACTGATCATGGAGCAATTCATGCACGTTAAAGTTTGATAAGTGTCCTTAAGGGATCATGTTTTCAAACAGAAGTAGCTCAGTCTGTGTCTCACCTTATCCTGGAAAGAGACTTTTGGTTTAATGTTGAGTTATCAGACCTGAGATTCTATGAGTTTCTAAAATGAAGATAGTCCTAAATTTCCTCCAGATTTACAAAGGTTGTATGAAGTGTGTTTATATAGCAACTAGACTTTAGAGATAGCCATGAAGTCCTGTCTACTTTTTCTTCTTTAACTTAAATATGTGCAGAAATAGATTTCAACATAGAAAGGTGGCTTTTGTAACTAGCAACTTAGTCCCAGAAGAATCTTAAGGTAACAAGAATAGATCTCCTTTGGAGTCTCTTTCTATTTTTAATTTGTCTCATCATGAAGGATGAAGGACAAAAAAAATTCCCTGAGTTCTTTGATGCACTCTCCTTCTTTTGATTGTATCTTTAAGGAGGGCTCTCAAAGGCATCAAATAAATCCATTGTCAGAACAATCTTCCAGTATAATGAGAATGGAAAATGACACAATTATCTTTTCTTGTATCAAGGATTGTAAGGAGAGTTTGGAAAGACATTAAATGAAGTCTGTTCTTTGGGGAATTTAGAACTGTGCTCTACCAATTGTGCCGCCATGCTGTGGGAGGAAGTGAATACTTTGGTTTCCAAAGCACTGAGTAAAAGTTTACAGAAGCTTTTCATTAGAAAAATGGGGGATCTCGGTTTGTGATTGTTTAATGAATTAAAATGTCTTTGATTGCACTATCTTTTGTATTACATTTACATTAAAAATTGTTTTTCATGATGAAATAAGCAATATATTTCTAGGGTGACTTTATTTACAGGTCTCCCTTCTAGTTAAGCTTTATCTAATGTTAACTCAATGGCTGGTGCACTGGTTATACTGTCTCACTATGATATATTGCTTACAAGGTGAAAAGATTAAGATGTATTTTCTAGTCAGTTATCAGTCACATTTATAGAACACAAAGTGAATAGAAATTGAGCAATTTTGTGATCAATTTGATAACCAGAGGTCACAGTGGTTTTCAGCCAGAAGCCATGCTGGCATGTGACATGCATTTGAAAATACATAGGGACAGTTTTGTTTATCAAAATTACTGAGGGGCTCTACGTATTTGGTACACAGGGGCCAGGTATGCTAAACATCCTCTGTGTGGGGGATAGTAACACCCAAGTAATTATACCACCCTGTGACAGATGGACTCAAAGATGGCCCCCATGGACCCTTTGCCTCCTGGGATTCACCCTCTTGGGTAACCTCCACCCTTTGAGCATGGGAGTGACCTGTGATGTGTTTGTAATTGAGAATAAAAGAAAGGTGACAGAATGTATGTGATTACGTCAATGTGATTAAGAATGTATGTGATTACGTCAATGTGATTATGTTATAAAGGATTATTCTGTCTTGCTAGGAACTCTCTCTCTTCAAAACTGTTCAAAATTCTAGCTTTGAAGAAGCTAGCTGCCATTTTGTGTGCTGCCCTGTGGAGAGGTCCATGTGGCAAAAGAGCTGAGAGCAGTCTCTGGCCAACAGCCAATAAGAAACTGAGCTGCTCAGTCTGAAGCCTTTTTTTTTTTTTTTTCATTTTTTAAAATCTAATTTTATTCCTAAAGTTAAATTAGCTAGCGGTAGCACTGAAAATACACTTTCACTATACAAAACAGTGTAAACTGATTCAACATTAAGAATTTAACACACACACTTCTCTAATGAAAGCAGCTAGATGCAGCCCTTGCTCTAAAAAGCTGTACCTGAACAGAAATGGACATGTTAAGTCTAAGGCCCTGGCAGTTGACTACAGAATGTCAGTTGTTCCCAACTGCATGCTTCTAACTACTGTGTAGTCTCAGAAGGGGATCCTTCCCCATTCAAGCCCTAGGAGAGAACCCAGTCTTCCCTGATTATCTTGATTCCCTGCCTTATGAAGAATCAAGCTAAGTTGTGCCCAGACTTCTGACCCAAAGAAACTGAGAAAATAAATATATTTTGTCTTAAGCCATTAGGTTTGTGGTAATTTGATGATAACAAATGCAAACCTGTTTTACTCAGTTCAGACTGCTATCATGCATTACCATGGACTGAGTAGCTTAAATAAGAGACATTTACTTCTCACACTTCTGGAGGCCGGAAATGCAAGATCAATGTGCCTGCAGATCTGATGAAAGCCTGCTTCCGGTTTGTAGATGTCTGTCTTTTCTTTGTAACTCATGTGGTAGAAAGTAGAGACAGGGAGCAGGTGCTCATGTCTCTTCTCATAAGAGCACTAATCCCAGTCCCGAGGGTGCCACCCTCATGACTAAATTATCTCCCCAAGGTCTTACCTCCTAATACCATCACACTGGGGGTTTTGGGATTTTGGGAAGACAGAAACATTCAGTATGTAATAACACCTAAAAGTCAATAGAACCTACACTGGATAAGTCCTTCAATATATGTTGCCTAAATTGATTAATTTGTTTGTGACCTTTCTTGGCAGACTTGATGAATTTTAAACTAATTGGGTTATTGCACACCCAAATCATGTGGCATTAGGAGCACCTGATGTGAAGATCTTGTCTTCATCATTGTGGCCCTGGTGCACAGCTAAGAGCCCAGAACATAATAGATGCTCAGAAAGTTTGTTACCTGAATGATATGTAAACTCAGCCTGCCAGGGAAACCATAACTCTCTATGACTACCACTTTCATCCTGTATTAAAGAAAAGTGCATAGGGAGTAAAAGTGAAAGATCGCTGGCTTAAAAAGTGGTGCAGTTTTAGATTTATCCAACATCCAGGTTAGGAGTCTTCGTTTGTTTGGCTGTAATTTTGTAGTTTTCAGCTGGTTGTTTATCACTGCATGATCACAGCCAGATTTCCCCACCTAAGGCAAGCTTCTAGTGTATACATGGATGTTTCCTTGAGGAATGTGATAAACCTGCCCATCAGGCTCATGTCAGCCTGTGACTCCTCACTCCTTAGGTGGAGAAGGGATGATGATGTGGTTTCTTGGATCCCAAGGCAGACATTCACAGAATTTCACTGGACTGCAGGTGAGAGAAGGGGAAAGGGAGGAAACTTGTCATTTGGAAAACCTAGGGCTAAATCAAAAGAAGCAATATCTTTATTCCCTTCCTTTCTCTTTCAAGGTTCAATTGAATATATGTGGTACATCCATCTAATGGCTTCCACATTTCTAAGCCTCCTCTGCAGCAAGGGATGGCCATGTAACCCAGTTTTAAACCATAGAGAGTGAGCACAGCTTCAGGATCACATTTTTTTAAAAAGAAGATGGTTACTGTCACTTTCCCTCATTCCCTTCCCATTGGCTGAAACTGGAACTGTTTCCTGGAATGCAGAGTTGAGAGCATAGAGTGACTTGCAAGGTGCATGGAGAGCCAACTGTCTGCTTTGCATTCAGTGGTGTCTTTTTGGTACCATGAAAATTAACAGATGCTACAAATCAGGAATTTGGTGGTGTTTGTTTTTGTTTATTTTGAGAGCTGATTTTATACTTTTACCAGCAATACCATGGAATGAAAGTGCTTCTTGGGGACTGGGAAGTTGACTTTTCAGTCTGGTTCTACAGGGACAGAGCCTCTGCCTCACCTGGACTGCTTACCTCTGGACAGCCACGTAGATGAGAAACACCTTCCACCTATTTTTCAGTCACCACCTGGTGAGTCTACTGCAGCTGCTTAGCCTAGGCACTAAGAGCAGACACAGAATTCTGAGCTGGGGGCCACCTGCCCGAGTTCTACACACTCCCTCCATGGCCTAATCTGACCCTCTTGCCACTCTGAAAGCTACTGCACTGGAGTCTGGACACTTCATCTTCTTCCTCCTGTATTTCCAAAAAGGAACCACTTGCCAGGTCTCAGATATAAAATATCCCTGTGGAAGACTCTGTCGCAAGGTTATGGCCTTGATCTTCCCAGACTGGCAGGTCTTTCATGTGAATTGCACACTGAAGAGTCCTCTGGAAGCTGCTTCTGATAGAGCCATTGGGAGGACATGGCCCCATGATTGGAATTTACTCTGCAGAGTCCCACAGTGCTTGGGAAGCCAGGGAAGGCTCTTCAGGAACTTCTTTACTCTGTTGGTTTCTGAGTCTGTTAATAATATTTCTGTTTAGCAGACCTCTCCCCTGATTTCCTATCCTCAGCTGTCAGGGTAAATAATGCTTTATACTTGCACCACACTATATAGACCTTTCCAAGCACTTTCATATCTGCTGTGTAGCTTGACCCTCTGAGGCAGCAGGACTCAGGTCAGCGTATCGACTGCCTTTCAGACGAATAGGAGGGCCAGAGGTGTTCAGTGCTTTTCTGAGTTCATACTGAGCAGGAAAGAAACCACATCTCTGAACCCTACTGCTGTACTACCGCGGTGGTTGCCTATACTTTGAAGTCACCAGTCCTGGGGTTGTAATTTTCACTCACAGTAGTTGCTTTAAGGGGTCCAAGCTTTAATTTCCTCATTTGTAAAATGGGGCTCATAGGTCTATCTCGGCTTATTGTGACAATCAGGTAACACTTAGCATAGTATATTTCACCGAGGTAGCGTCCGGTGGATGTTTGCCAATGTTCTCTCCCCAGGCAGGGCAGGGCTGACGGTTGCTGTTTTTTTTCCAGATTTTGAATCTCTATTTGACCCTGGCATCACCTCTGGATTCAGAGAATGCTGAAGAAAAAGAACAAGGCTGGAGAAGGGGCAAGGTGGAAGAAAGTGTTCTATTCATATTCTTATAAGTGACCAAAAAGAATTAGAGTTGTCAAACGGGTCACGATGGCCTTTAGCACAAAGCCCAATTCATCTCCTCACACAGGATTTTAACTCCCTACAGCAGGCTAATTCATTGCCCTTATTAATTTTTTCCTGACCAAGTTCTCAGCATCACTATCCACTGAGGGATCATCTGTGGAGCCACGCCCACACCCCTCACCCAAACGCTTACCCTCTGTGATGATCTCACTTCTAAGACACGGCTCCCAGGCCCTTGGAGAAACTGTGAGACCTAAAGCTGAGAAGCCCATTTAGCTTTTAAAAAGATCTACATTTATTTCAAAGAGATAGAGAACAAACTTAAAATTGCAATTTTTCTGAAGAAATTGCTCTAAGAAAAAGGAGAAGGGAGGAGTTTCTTCCCTTACTTTCATTGCACTTGTCTTCATATCTGTTCATTTCAGAGGAATAAAAACAACCCTTCTTTCCTGTAGAAGACTTTATTTAAAGATGACACCTGCTGACAAATGGCCTGATTACTTTAGTTGGGCCAACATGTTCTCTTCCTAGAAAACACTTCTTGATGGCTGAAGAACCTGGAGATCGATGGGTCTGGAATGCATAGGTACAAGTGTTGGGGGCGGGGGGGCATGTAACAAGGGCCTTGGACAGAGTGAGAAAGGTTTCCAATTAAAATTAAAAGGGCTTTGGAAAGAGATTCTGTTGTTTGAGTCTACTTCCTCTATTTCATAAAGTATGCCAGACAATGATACTATACATGAGAACATGCTCTGCATCACTGGCCATCAGGGAAATATAAATCAAAACCACAATGAGATACCACCTCACACCAGTGAGAATGGGGAAAATTAACAAGGCAGGAAACAACTCGTGTTGGAGAGGATGCGGAGAAAGGGGAACCCTCCTGCACTGTTGTGGGAATGTGAACTGGTGCAGCCACTCTGGAAAACTGTGTGGAGGTTCCTCAAAGAGTTAAAAATAGACCTGCCCTACGACCCAGCAATTGCACTGCTGGGGATTTACCCCAAAGATCTGGATGCAGTGAAACACCGGGACACCTGCACCCCGATGTTTCTAGCAGCAATGTCCACAATAGCCAAACTGTGGAAGGAGCCTCGGTGTCCATCGAAAGATGAAGGATAGAGAAGCTGTGGTCTCTGTATACAATGGAATATTACTCAGCCATCAGGAATGACAAACACCCACCTTTTGCTTCAACGTGGATGGAACTGGAGTGAGCATAAGCTGAGTGAAATAAGTCAATCAGAGAAGGACAAACATTATATGGTTTCATTCATTTGGGGAATATAAAAATTAGTGAAAGGGAATAAAAGGAAAGGACAGAAAATGAGTGAAAATATCAGTGAGGGTGACAAAACATGAGAGACACTTAACTCTGGGAAATGAACAATACGTAGTGGAAGGGGAAGTGGGTGGGGGGGTTGGGGTGACTGGGTGATGGGCACTGAGGGGCGCACTTGGCGGAATGACCACTGGGTGTTATGCTATATGTTGGCATATTGAACTCCAATAAAAATATTTTAAAAAAATTAAAAAAAATAAACCCTGTTATTACAGTCTGATAGCAAATTCATGTACATAGGTGATGGTTGTCGAAGGGTCTGGCTAATGATCAGCATGCACAAACCTATAGCATCCTCACATGCAGCCAGTTGGCATGACTGACGAAGAACAATGCCCAGCAGTGCAGTAAGGATTTACCTGGTGCTCTACCATCCTTCCATTGGGAAGTCTCCTCTGCTCGTCTTCCCTTCCCATGAAAGATGCCTCATCCTAGATAAGAAGATGTTTTTCCCTCCAGTCTTTTGCAATAATAAGAATGCCATCCACTTTGCATGTAACATGGAGGCATTGCTGCTTGTATGATCTAATACTCCTACGACAGCACATTTTTAGAGATGAAAACATTGAGGCTCAGAAAGTTGAGTTCCTTGCTGCAGGTCACACAGCTAATTCAGAGTCAGGACAAAATTGGGGCAAGTGGCAGGATTCTAGGATGTGCCTAGTGGCTCTGACAATAAATGTCTATTCCAACCCTAATTTAGGAGTTTGATGAACAAGTGCTGGCCAGCGTCTTGGATATGATCCAGCCTCAGGATTCTCAGAACTACAGACCATGATCCATTCATGGGCAAGGTTATCAATTTTACTGGCTCCAAAACAACCTACATTTAAAAAAAATGATATGGGATAGAATATAAAATATCAGAGTAATCACATGTAGAAAGGGTGAGTACTGGTTAGTGAACTTTGATTTCAGTTATAAATGTATGAAATGAAATTGTTCTTGTGAAGGATTAATATACAAGGCTACAAAGCCTTGATCTCCACAACCTTTTCATTTTACAGATGGCGAGTTTGAGGTCCACAAGGAGTGAGGGGGGTAGCCTGAGGTCACAAAGCTAATTATCAGAAAAGCCCTGAATAGAACCAGAGGCACTTTTTGTTTTACTGTGTGTGCATTCTCCTCTCTGTGTCCTCCCTTTCGATCCCTGTGTAATACAGCACTGGGAGCTCAAAAATTTCATCTCCCGTCAGTGTTAGACAGTGGCTTAATAGGGCTTAGCTTTTCAGAACAAAAATGAGTCCTGTTTGTTTTGAAAGGCAAGCTAAACTGAACAGGCAACTGGATGTTGAGTAAAGGTCTTGTGGGATTAGGGCAAAAACAAGAAGCTTGTTTGTGAAGCTTCTTGGGGGAGCTGGGAATTGAGAACTCCAGGTGGTCTTGAGAAGCAGCTGAAATTTCCCTGCTCTACTGGGCTCTCCACGCAGGAGAAGGCAAAACATGCCTGAGGACTGCAAAACACAGGCTAACCTTTGCTGGAGAGCTGGAGCCTTTGCAAAGGGCATGATAACCACCGCATTGATTGCAAAGCCCTCCATAATTGGAGAAGGGAGGGAGGCAGTGGTGACCCAGCTCTCCGAAGAAGGGTTGGGCATGATGAATTACAGATTTGATTTCCCTAGTGTGGCATGCAAAGCCTTGGGGCATGCCACTTAACTGTTCTGTGTCTTAGTTTCTCATCTGTAAAATAGAGATAAAAATCCTTCATTATCTTGCAAAGCTGGATGTGGGGATTAGTTAGGTACAATATGAAGATGAGTAAGGGTTATAAATTTTTACAACAGTTAAAATAAGAAAAGGAGGGAAGAGCATGAAAAAAGAACAGAAGCCAAATATTACTGTTCATTTAAAACAGGTCCTAAGCATCTAAATGACATGGCCCATGTTAGTTTCTGAAATTGTAAAAACTACCTTGCATTCATAAACGATATTTTTATTTTTGTGAATAAAGGACTTCTTCCAACTGAGAGAACTCTCAGTGGCCAAAGCTAGAACAATTTGAGCAAGAAGATAAAGTGGTATTTGACTATAACTCAAAGTATGAAGAAAATATCCATGAGTATATTCTGACATAAATAAGAGAATTAATAAATGAGAGAGAAGAGCTAAGTCTGTTCAGAATTCCAAATAATTCATGAGGATACTCTGCCCTCAAGGAGGTGAAGCATAACTCATGTGTGGGCTGCCCATAGAAACATGTTTCCAAAGAGTACCATAAGAAAAGGGTTGGAGGGAAGAATTACTTTATGGTGGAAGAAATCTGACAGTCACTACCTCAGCCGGGTGATCAAAGTCAGCATCAACGAAGTCATGTTGACAGTATGTACATCCTCGATATCATGTGATGAGAGTGGAACTTTACCTCTTTGGTCTTCCTCCCAAAACCCATAAGCACAGTCTAGTCATGAGAAAATCATCAGACAAACGAAAATCGAGGCACGTTCTACATAACATCTGGCCAGTACTCCCCAAAACTGTCAAGGTCAACAAGAACAAGGAGACCTTGAGTCTTACGGCCAAGAGGATCCTAAGGAGATGTAATATGTACACATAGCGTGGAATCCTTGATGGGGTCCTGGAAGAGAAAAAGGGACATTAGGTGAAAACGAATGAAGTTAGAATAAAGTGTGGAACTTAATTAATAGTGATAGGTGTTGGTTCCTTAATTGTGCCGAATATACCATACTAATGAGCAATGATAAAAGGGGAAACAGAGGCATACGAGGACTCTCTGTATTATCCTTGTACTTTTTCTCTAAAACTATTCTGAAACAGAAACTTTATTAAAAAAAGACCTTCTAATCTAAAAGTTATGTTAATTTTCAGATCAGCTTCAGCAAACATATATGGCATGCTTGCCAAGCGACGGGCACATAGTCCTTGCTCTCAAAGAATTTGAAATATCCAGGAGTTCACATGTAAACACACACTGGGATGTGGAGAAATACAGAATGACATACATGCTACACACTGTAAATGCTGAGATCATGGAGAGAGGGATAGATGGTATTTGGCTAGCGCTGGGGCATTTCTCCAACCTGTTTGCAGCATCTATCTTTACTAGTTGGGTAAGGGTGGTGCTATGAGAAGGAGCCTGCTGGGTGCTGCATATAGTTTTGAACCTGTTGAATTTGAGGTGCTTCTGGGATACCCAAATTTAGATATCCAGTAAGAACTGCAGTCTATGGATGTGCTTACAGGTATGGACTTTGGCATCATCAGTCATTAAATGGTAACTAAAGCAGATGATAGGAAGCATGTGATAATATTTTTGCTAAGGTAATAGTATTAATCAGTGAGTTATAGTGTAACCTAGACAAAACAAACAAACAAACAAACAAACAAACAAAAAACAGAGTCCCAGGTGTGCCAACTACTAACTGAAGCAGAAGCAAATTGTTTTGGCTTTCTGAGTCTCAATTCCCTAATCTAAAAAATGGGGATAGCAATACCCCTGGGAGTCCTATCTTCCTTTCAGATTGGAAAGGGAGGGATAAATCAGAAGACATACATAACCCGTAAAGAGCTAGAGATGTAAGACATTATGTTGCTGCTCAGCACTACTGAACAAAGTCACTTAAGAACTGGTATCTCTAACTGCTTAGGTCTCTAAAGGCTCTGGTTTAGTTGGATGTCATTATTATTATTATTTTTTGAGCAACTAGTTCTAAATATCATGGTAATTTGCAAACTATATAGGGAGATCTTCGCAAGTAGTGGCTCTTAGCTCACTTTCCTTCCTAAATAGTGGACAAGATTGCATTTCCTATTACCTCTTAGTACCATTTTAAGGGAAACCTAGAAGCCATTTTTGAAATTTTTCCAGTGCAGATGTATTTTTATAACAAATAGGTTTTCAGTTTGTAAACTTTTCTAATAAGCACTTTGCCTGAAGTTCTTGTCTATTTTATTAGCATGAAGTGGCAGGACATGAAACAATAGAGAAACCAAATGCAGTTCTCACTGCAGAAATCATGTAATCTTTTCAAAATGAGGGTTGAGAGGCTAATTCAGCCAGAGAATATATTCAACTTGGGTGAGAATCAAGGGAATGAAGAAGCATGAATCATGCCAGAGAGTTGATTCCTGGCTTTCATACTGTGGCTTGACAGACACGGTTTTCTTCTCAGTTAACATCAGTGTATGTGCTCTCCAGGAGTGAACTTGACTGCTGGCCATGGATTTTCCCTGTTATTAACCTTTTTAGAGTTTCCAGTATTGGAATTAAGGGCTGCTCTCTGAGATTTCATTATGAGCGGGTACAGTCTTTGGCCTATTCATGCTAAGTGTTCACTTCCTTTTACCTGAAGCCCATGCACTGCCCTGCCACCTAGCAAGTTCCAACAAAGGTCATGGAGAAAACACAGGGTAGAGCTGTAATGAAAAGTGAACCTTTTATTCCTCCTTTGGAACACACAGACTATATTCTTTCTCAATTAATAACCACCTACTGACGGGGTAGCCTTTTGAGTGGCTCCAGTAGCATCAAGCTCTCTCTGAAGCCCATTAGGACTAGCCCCCCCCCCCGCCCCCCATGTGGGAATGATAATTTGCCTTTTGAAAATTTTGATATGTATTTTTAAAAAAATCTGAATAAGAGAATGAAAGTGAACTAAATGGAATTAAGTTAGAAGCTAGATCTTTTGTGATAAAACATAGGGTGTTTTAGTGTAGGAAAATATTGATCCAGACAGGTCTCTCATAGGGAAGAAAGATTTATCAGCTCTACAGTCAGATTCTGAAGAGGTGATTTCTCAGTTGACTTAAAAGAAGTGTGATGTACCAGGAAAGAATAATTTTGGTGAAATATTTATCTAGTGAGTAGTAGGATCATATTCTTGTATTTTCTTACCCTTCATTGTGACCATCCTTTCCAATTTCAAATAATTTCAAGTCACAGATGATCTTAAGCCATGTTTTAATAACTTGTGTTTGAATCTCATACCTACCATTGAGTAGTGTTGTGACTTCAGACATGAGTCATAAGATTTTTGAGGCTAATTATCTGCATTAAATTAGGATATTAATTTACATTTCATAAACTTATTGTTTAGAAAGACTAAATGTGAAATATCTATAGGGAGGCTCCTTATAAAGCATTTTAAATATGTGCATTGTTGTTATGTTATCCTTTCACTTTCAGACATGACTAAGCAATATTTGTAAATGCTCAAAGAAGAAATATTTTAAACTGGCCATAATTTAAGCCACACCTAAGTTAACTGTTATCTGAATAACTAAGATGCATAAGACTTGCCACCAATGTAACCGCCAGTTTAAATGTTATCGTGCAGATAACAGGTAATGGTGAACCAAGGGGAAGTGAATGCCACTCAGTAATTTGAAGAGACTCTGAAAATTTGAGAGAAGCAAATGCCAGGGAAAGTGTGAATGAGTAGCTGAAAGATTCATCTTGGTAGAACAACTGGAGCTGGAGCTGTTAACCACAGCTCTCCCAGTATAACACCAGGGAGGGCTGGAGAAATCCCAGAGGTTTCAACTGGCACCTCTCTACTTCCAGTTAGCTGGTTTCAGGGCCTTCCTGCCTCTGTGTTGTGGGTTGAATTGTGTCTCTCACCAATCCACAAAGATGTTAAAGTCCTAACTGCCAGTACTTCCCATGGCTTTATTTGGCAATAGGGTCTTTATGGATGATCAAGTAGAGATTAGTAGGATGGGCCTTAATCCAATATGACTGGTATTACTTTTTTAAGAGGAGAAATTTGGATATAGAGATAGATACATACATGTGGAGGGAATATGATGTGAAGACACAGGGAGAACACCATCTATAAGCCAGGGGACACCCGAGGCTACCAGAAGCTAAGAGAGATATGTGGAATAGATTTTGCTTCACAGCCTTCAGAAGGAACCAGCTATCAATACCTTGATTTCAGCCTTCTAGTCTCCAGAACTGTGAGACAACAAATATCTGTTGTTAAAGCCACCCAGTCTTGTTGTTTTATTGTGGCAGCCTCAGGAATTAATACATCACCCTTTGCTAGAGAGGCAAATATTATTTAGTGACTTGAATGCTTCCTCCATTGATTGGAATATAAGCTGCCTACCCTCTTTGTCTCCGTCACGGCGCCTACAGCAATGCTTGGGAAGTGGTAGGTGCAACACAATCTATATTTGTTGAATTGTTGCTATTGGGCCTAGCATGGGGAGTGACGCATGCAGCAGTGATGGAGTCTTGGTCTGACTGAATCAAATGAAGCAGATAGTCAATATGTGATACTAATGCTAATCACAGATTTGCTCTGGAATATGACCTCCAATCAACAAATAAACCATCCCCAAATGGTAGCTATACTAGCTCTGATCTGCAAAGTATATCTGATAATTAGGATGGCCTTGCTGTTGTACTTGTATAATCAAAACTGGATTATAAATATTTAAAACATTCTGGCATGCAAAATGAATACTAAGCACTTAAATTTAGCTATTTTTTAACTTCTCTAGCAAGTATATGACTTACCCTTGGAAACCAGCAATTGGTAAGACCCATCTAAATTATTCTGGTGAGGTTCTGTATTAGTTTTCTATTGCTCCTGTGACAAATTACCGAAAATTTAGTGACATACAATTCTAGAGGTCAGAGGTCTAACATGGGCCTCACTGGGCTAATATCAAGATGTGGGCAAAGCTGTGTTCCTTATGCAGACCCAAGGGGAAGAATCTATTTTATTGCCTTTTTCAGCTCTTGGAGACCACTTACAAGTCATGACTTATGGCCTGCTTCCACCTTCAAAGCTTCAATGCTTTGAAGCTGCCATCTCTCTGGTTCTGACATTTTTACTGCTCTCTTACCCAATTAAAAGGAATTATGATTACATGGGACTCACATGGAATAAGCCAGGATACTCTCCTTTTCTTAAACTCAGACAATCAGCATACTTAACTATTTGCAAACTTCATCTCCTCTTGCCATATAACACATCACAGGTTTCAGAGATAGTACATGGCCACCTTGGGAAGGCCATTATTATGTTGCCTGGCATAGAGTTGTAGAGCACAGGTGGCACCATTATCTTACTTTGCCTGCCATGGTGCTCTCCTCTGGCACACAATGTTACCCTCAGGTGTTAGAGGGCTTTCTCATGCTGAGCTCATGTCATACTCAAAGCCCTAATCTTGGGGTTGATTTGTGAGAGTGAGGGAAGAATATGGTTTTGAAATATGCTTAAGGCTAGCTTTTCGCAAAAATCTATTCTGCAGTACATTAGTAAACAATATATGGGGAAAAAAAGTGTTTCATGGTCAAATCATGTTGGAAATGCAGGTTAAGCAAGACCAATTCTACTATTTTTTTTTTTTTTTTTAGCTAAAAGACTTGAAGACCTTTGTTATGTGCATTGTGGTTCTCCAGGAAGGATACCACAGCATGTAGGGTCCCCAGAAAAGCTTGACTCCAGAAAGCTTGTTTTTGCACAGCATTTCGTGGGCTAATGATCTGTGGAATACACTATGAGACATTCTGACATACAATAAAGTGTGGAGTTCTGAAAAGAATTAGGAGCCTCTCTGCATGGAGCATCTACAGGAAATCAGCTTCTAGTGTTCCCAACACTTAATTGCACTGACAGTTCCTAAAAAGAATCATTACCTAGGGATTGAAAAGAAGCTTGCTACTTAGAAACCTTCATAGCAGAAAGTTGTAGGACTCTCTTGATGTCCTCTTAATTCAACATGTTCAAAGCTGAATTTACCATTTTTCTCCCTCCCTCTCTTTTATCTGCCTTACTATTATGGACTGAGTTGCATCCTCCTCACATTCATATGTTGAAATGCTAAATCCCAGTACCTCAGAATGTGACTGTTTGGAGGAAGAATCTTTAAAGAAAACACTAAATTAAAATAAGGTCATTGGTGTAAGCCCTATCCAGGAAGACTAGTGTTCTTATAAAGAGAGAGGATTAGAACACACAGTGGAAAGGGCACTGAGGAGGGCATTTGATGGGATGAGCACTGGGTGTTATGTTATATGTTGGCAAATTGAACTCCAGTAAAAAAATACACACACACACACACACACACACACACACACACACAAAGAACACACAGCAGGGAGGAAAGACTGCATGAAGATGCTGGGAGAAGATGGCCATCTGCCAGCCATAGAGAGAGACTTCGATCCCGCCAACACTTTGAGCTTGGTCTTTTAGCCTGCAGAATTAGGAGGTAATAAATTTATGTTGTTTAAGCCGCCCAGACTGAAACATTTTCATGGCAACCTTAGAAAATTAGTGTACTTACCGTATTAAATCTTTCCTATTTGACCCAAAGCATCCCCATTTATTTCTACTTTTTCATGTATCCAATGGAAATCTTGGCATATGCTCTCCCACATATGTCTCAGGTTCGCCCCTTCTTCTACTCTTTTCCCACTTCCACCATACTTGCCCAGCAGTCTTTACTCTTCCTCACTGAACTGCCACTCCAGTTTTCCTGAGGCTGGTATGTGTTTCCACCTGTGCCGTGTCCTCTCAGAGCCTCCACCTACCTGCCTAGCATGCAAATGCCATCTCATCAGTTTACTGACTTCAGGAGAATGGTTCCATACTGTGGCCCTGTTAGGAGCAGTTTACAGCCCTACCAGTGCCCACCTAGTCCCCAGTTGGATCAGTTCACATGCTGCCTTCTCTGTACTGACACGCAGCTCTGCCCAGAACCCTCTCTTTCCTCCTCTTCATCACCCAAATCCATATACCGTTGAAGACCCACCTCACGTCTGTCTCCCTGATTCCCTTCAACGATTTTTCAGTCCATGCTCATAGTGCTTCTTGCTCTCCCGCAGCACTCATTGTGCTCCATAAAATGCTGCTCTTCTCAACAAAAACAAAGCTGACATTGCCAAGGTTATCAGAGGAAAGAAAATGAGCTGGTAGGAAAAAGCACCCATCCCCCTGGCCTGACTGATCATTGAGGATTGCCTTACTCTTGAATTGCTATTTCTGCAGTCAAGCTGGACTTTTCTTTAAAATTCCTTAAAATTCATCACTAATGTGGTATGTTGGCCACTTAATGTGGGATGGTGACCAGCTCTTTCATAAATATCCTATAGATTACATGAGAAAATGTTTTTTTTCTCTTTTCAGCTTACTCATAAGTAAGAGACAAAAAGGTAAGTAAATTTATAAAATATGATTGGCATTGTGGATTATAGACCAGGAATGTTAGCATGAGGTCCTGGGAGAAATCACATACTTCCAAAGTCAGTCCTTTTCTGGCCTCTGGCATGATTCTATGGGATAAATCTCACTTTGATTCCCATCACTCTGGTTAGTCACTTCAGAGTCCGGATCAAGGGTAAGATACTGGGTTCCTTTGCCTGCCCTCACAGCATTGAAGACCTGCCTCTACTCACAGGATTGACATTGGCAATGATTTCTCCTATAAGGTAAAATAGGAGACTATTTTACATGCTCTGCCTTCTGAGAGACTGCCCAGCTCTTGCAGAACCACAGAAAGTTGGAACAACCATGTGACACAAGAACCCAATAGTCATAAGACACCAGTTTACAGCAGTGGACACCAATGGATGTTTTATGCACATGAGTCTTAATTGTCAAGGCAGTCTGGCTGTGATATTTGTCACTTCATTCCTTGTCAGAATGATTTGGTAGATGTATTAATTTCCTATGGCTGCTATAACAAGTAACCACAAACTTAGTGGTTCAAAACAATAAGAATTTATTGTACAGCTCTAGAGATAAGAATCCTAAGAAGAGTTGTCAGAGCTGTGTTCCTCTGGAAGCCTGGGAGGAGAATCCAGTCTTTGCCTTTTCTAGAGTCTATAGGCTGCCAGTATTCCTTGGCTTGTGGTCCATCCTCAAAGTCAGAAAAAAAAAGCCATTTTCAAAGTCAGAAAAAGGGCATCTCTTACTATTTTTCTGTTGCTGCACTGCCTTTATTCTCACCACATCTCCTCGTCTCTCACTTTCCCACCCCCCTCCCCCAGATAAGGACCCTTTGATGACACTGGTCCACCCAAGTAATCCAGGACAGTATCTCCATCTCAGGCTTTTAAGTTCAATCACATCTGCTACTGCAGATTCCAGAGATTCAGATGTGGATATCTTTGAGGGGGGTGTCTTATTCTTTCTACCATAGAGGATAAGGATAGATAGATTAGATGCCTTTTTCTCCCTCAGCTAGGTGCTACAAAGGGAATGACTTTCCAGAAAAGTAAAAACTGGTGTTTGTGTTTGTTTTTTTTTTTTAACCAAGTTCATGGGAGTAGTTGAGCATCTCTATTATAACCTAAAATCTTGTAAACTATAGGTTTAATATATGTAATACATAGTTAAGATGTGTTTATATATATTTATATAAATTTATTTCTATGTTAGTCTGTTTGAGATACTATAAAAAAAGCATCATAGACTGAGTGGCTTTTAAACAACAAACATTTATTCCTCATAGTTCTGAAGGCCTGTTAGATCTGTGATCAAGGTAATTGGCGGACTTAGTATCTGGTAAGGACCTGCTTCCTGACTCCCAGATGGCTGTCATCCCTTTGTGTCCTCACATGGCAGGAGGGGTTAGGGAGCTCTGTGAAGCCTTTTCTATAAGCATTAATCCCATTCATGAAGGGTCTACCTTTCTGACCTAATCACCCCCAAATGCCCAACCTCCTGATTGAGGATCTGTTTTCAACACATGAATTTTGTAGGGACACAAACATTCATAAATATCTGTATAAGAAATATGTATAAAGAAATATATATATATTTCTTATCTAAGACTCACTATCCTGTACAAAGCACATCACTGGTTCCTTTTAAAGTCTTATAGAATTATAAGAAATTTAACCAGTGTCTTTTAAAAGAAGAGAAAGAGAGACCACATTTCATTTCTTTAAGCACTGTTGACTGGGAACTTATGAATAAGTGAGGAATAGTGAAGAAAACTGTATGGGTGTTTTAAAAGACAGATATACAAAAGATGATTTTCTTGAGGCTGGGAGCAAGTAGATACCTTGAAAGAGTTTAGAAACTTGAAGAATGTGAGGAAGTATTTTTTTCCTATCTTTTTTTTTTTTAATAAATACACACTAGGGAATACTATTGGCTGGATCTCATGGGGCAGGATAAATGAAATAGTAAGTACAAAAGTTAAATATGATTAAAAAACAGCATGCTAGTATTTAAAGATTAAAGATAAAAAGTTTTGCCAAAGACAATCAGGTGAGACACTTGCTACAGTACATGAAAATGTACTTGGTGAGTACAAGATGTTTTGTAGAAAGTGCTTGTAAAAAAGGCTTGTTCTGGATAAAAATTTTGATTTTCACTTAGTAAACAGAATAATTAGTAAAGATTAAGGAAATGCACCCTGAAGTTTCTTGGTTGGTAGTATTTACTTGGTATGGATTTCAGAAGAAAGGAAAGCTTATCAATGTAATCATGCATGGTTTTTAAATTAGAAACTGTTATTTGATCTTACCCAGTCAGATGAGCTGACAGCTTGTCTGGGTCTCAAAAAGTGCCTAAGTAAATTACCATCAAATCTATTGGCTTTGCATCTTGTTACTTGGGGTGGCTTTCTCTCCACTCCCGAAAGTGTTAAATAATGCCACAAAGAGGCCATTAGGTCACAGTGGCTCTAAAGCCCTGGTAGCCTCTGTAAGCTAACCAAAACCTAAGCCAGAGTCAGCACACTTGAATCTGAGAATATGAAATGTAAGAACAGCCACCACAAACAGCCAGCGAGGCTTTTTCCAATAAGGCACCCTTTTAAACTATAGCCAATTGAATAGTTTCCTTGCTTTGTTTCTGTGTCTTCTTAATAAAAGCCCCTTCCCTCAGCTTCTGTCTGTGGGGTGTCCTTAAGCACTTTTGGTTTTATGCTGCCCAATTGGAATCCACGTATGCTCAAAGAAAATCTTGCAAATAATTTTTTTAGTGTGCACCAGTTTACCTTTTAACACAAGGTCAGAAGTAAATGGGATTTATACTTTGAGTGGATGCCTAATGGTTTAATTCAGCCCTGAAAAATTGTTGTTTATGTTCTTTTTAATCCATTGATAGTTCAGTGGTGTGTCTTGTGGAAAATGTAAAAAATAAAAACCAACAATCCACAAAACTTTGGAGAAAGTCTGGCGCTTCACCTTATAAGTTGTGTTACAGTGTATAAGTTTACCATGGTTGTCCATGTTACCTTCTTTATAAAAGGAAAATAACTCTTCTCCCAAAGGCAATTGTGAGGATTTTCTGAGACAATTTAGCAAGGAGGGTGCTCAGTGCAGGCTAATGATTATTACAACTGATGCTGAATATATTTCCTTACATCATATAGAAAATTTGGTATTTCTAGGTAGGGTACTACATAGAGATAGGTCGTAAGAGAGTGAACTGGGATCCTCCTTTCCTATTCACCTTCCCCCGCATTTGGCCTCACTTTTGAGTAAGGCTATCACTTGAAGGCAGGGAGAGAGGTTATCTACTCCACAGACTGGTGATAAGCCTGATACTGGGAAGCAGAGCGCGTAATCTCCCTGGGTGACAGCTTTTTCTCTCAGATACCTAATACAGCTGGAAGATGTGAGAAATGCCTGCCCAGCTTTAAAAAACAATCTTGCAATGTGAGAGGGCCCAAGAGTCTTACTTATTTCCACCAGGCAGGTGAAATAAATTACAGTACACAAATTGGCTTTTGAAACGTCCATGTTCTCCAGCAATAGAAGGTGGAGAGCCATGTTAGTCTGAGCCTTTCATTTTGGTCAATCTCCTCTCTGTTTGGGATCCTACAGTAAAAATATACCGAACCTATTATTAGGATCAAGAGGGAAATCTAGATCAAAACTTGACATCTCCAGTCAGAGCTTGCTGCTTTCATCTTACCCATACATAAGCTTAAAATATTGTGTTTTTCCCTAAAAACCTCATGGTAGCTTCAGATTCCTTTGTCATAGACCTGTATTGAAGTATTGGTAGACTGGAATGCAAAAATGTTTCTAATTTTTTTTATTAATACCATTACTGTATTTATTCATTAGTCTGACATCCATCAGTGTTCATGCAGACTCTGTTCTAGATGTGAAGGATCCAAGTGTGAAAAAAAGCAACTGCCTTCCAGCTTTGTTACTACTGCTCCTTCTGATCGTTTTCTGTGTCCTCTTGCTTTCCCTGACTTGGATGTTGGACAATCCCACAGCCCAATGCTTGGACCTCCTTTCTTCATCTCTAGGTCAAGAGTTGGCTTTACAAAAAAGTCTGGACAGTAAATATTTTAGGTTTTGCGGGCCATATAGCATGTGTTACAACTGCTCAGCTCTACCAGTGTAGCACCAAAGTGTCCATGGACAATCTATGGAGGAGCAGAACACATGGCTATTTTTTAATGAAATGTTTTTCCAGAACAGGAAGGTGTCCTGATTTGACCACAAGCCACGGATTTGTGGACCTTGATTAAGGTAATCCCAAACCAGTGGATTTAATGGCCTCTAAATAATCTTGATTTATAAATGCATTTCCCTAGCTCCAATCATGTATATTCGGTTGCCCCCTTGATACCTTGCATATTAATAGGGCTCTCAAGCCTAATATTCTTAAGAGAGAATTCTGTTCTCTCTTCTCTATCCAAACCTGATGGCTCTCCAGCATTCTTCATTTCAGTAAATCTCATCTTTGTCTATCCAGTTGCTCAAGCCCCAAAACTTGGAGTCATCTTTGACTAAGATGACCCTTTTTCTAACACCCCTTTATCAATTTATCAGCAAGGCCATTGGCTCTATCTTCAAAATATGTTCCAAATCTGACAGCTTCAGTGAGTCTGTTACTGAACTCCAGTTTGGGCTGCCCATCACTCAAAAGACAAATACTAAAGAGATGAGTTTTTAATGGAAAGGAATATGAGCTTTATTCAAGAGGCTGACTACCTGAAGAGAAGATGGACTCTTGTCCAAAAGTCAACTTCCAGGTTTCTGCCTGGCTCAGGGGCTTTTAAAGAGGTTCAGGATAGCTGATCAAAACAGTGAGTACCACTGACATTTCCTTATTATGTACAGACTCCTTGATGCTGGCTGTATACGTCTCCATGCTTGAGGGTCTCAGAGGGTCTGGCTTCTGTTTTGTGAAGTGTAGGAGGACTCTGTTCTTTCAGCAAAGGAGGACAAGGTCTACAGATACACAGAAGGAGGTTTATCATTTGTGTGACCTAAATTTTTTTTTTTTTGCTAAAAATTTGCTAGGCTAATCAGAAAGCTGAGGTGGCTTCAAAAAGACTTGCTGGCCTCTGCAGCCTATAAAAGTTCTGTTCCTCCTCTCCTCAAGGCCAGTGGTATGTCTGCTATGGATCAAGAGACTTAGGTCAGCAAGTAAGGAGTGTGTTAACTTGAAGCCAGTTAACCCATTAGACCAGTTGGAATGCTGTTACAGGGCCTGTTCATACTCCTTGTTCCAGGCCAAAATCCCCTCTTTCTTTGACTCCTGCAATAGCTTTTTGAGGGGTCTCTTTTCTTCTCCACCTTTAGCCTAATCCCTAGCCAACAGAAAGCCTGCATGGGCTTCTCATTATCCCTGGAATAAAACCCAATATCTTTATCATGGTCTTCAAGGTCTTATGTAGTCTGAGTCCCTGACTTCCTCTCTGCCTTATTTGTGTGGTTCTTCTCCTTGCTTCTTGCTCTCACATCACACTAGCCTTCTTCCTATGCCTTTAGCTCTTGGAGCCTGCTCCTACCTTAGCACTGTTGCTCTTGGTTTTCTATCTGCAGTTGATCATGCTCATCTTTCTCTTGCTTCCTCAATGAGGCCTTCTCTGAGCACCCACCTTGAATGAAATAATCCATAATCCATTCTCATCATTATCTCTTACCTTACTTCATGGATTACTTGAGAGCTAGTATTGCATGTATATTTATTTATCCTTTGTCTTCTCTACTCAAGTACAAGCTTCACATAGTCAGAGACTTTGCCATTTTTTTTCACTGTGGTGTCCTTGTTCCTAGAACAGCTTGTGGCACATACCATGTGCTCAGTAAATATGCATTGACTGTCTAAATAGAGAATGAATGAATGAGAAACATTCCTTTTCTCATAAAGCATGCAGTCCAGTGGGGGTGATTCAGAGAAACAGTCAAATAGCACGGGAAGACCCGCAATGTGAATGAAACAGAGGACGTTGAAGCTCTATTTCCCTCCTAGATTGTGATTACCAGACCATCTTTCCAGAGAAGGTAATTATCTTAATTGAGACTTTAATGACGAAGAGGAGTTAACTACCTCATGCAAGGCCTGGACCTCTGGGGGTGCCAGGGCTGAGAAAGGCCAGGGAAGCTGAACCTGCTGAAAGATCAAATGGGATTTTTTGCACTGCTTCCCTCTTACCTGAATGAATATTTAATACCTGCATTGTCACTAATTTTAAGCTGAGTAAATTGTTTAACTGAATCATAATTTTGTAACTTTGATCATTGGGTTGCAGTTGTCCCTGCTAAGACAATAGCTATGCAACTGGTGACAATTATAGTGGTCAGAATTTTCCATTGATAACACACTGGGCAGTCACATCCTTCTGAGGCAAATCATACTCTTTCTTGGTAATGCCCCAGGCTCTGATTCCAGTGTGCCTTTTCCCTTCACTGTGCCTTCATCTTAATGAATCATTTAGTCCTGGGGAGATTTAATTGTCTTGGATTATCATGGCAACTTCGCAACAATAGGGGAAGGAAGCCTCAGCTTTAAGAAAAACATGTTAACAAAATTAGGTCATCATTCCTCTGCTTGCCAGATATGCAGTTTTGTCACATATTTCTCCTGCAAAATATACACCTTAAGATTTACTTTCATTTAAATGTGCCAATGCTTTCAGAGTGCCCATATTTTCATTTCATTTAAGCTTCATGAAACTGGCAGAGTTATCCCCATTTTACAGGGGTAAGTTGTTTTCCTTCTTGCTGTTGATGGTATCTCTTGGTACCTATTTGAAAGCTCAGAAAGAATTAATTAATGAGATGCCTCACATTGCCAAATACCACATAATGTGCCCAAAGTAGGACTGTAATCATAATAATGCATTTTGTACTATAGACAGTGTTATTTTTCAGTAATCTCAGGAACTGTTCAAGACAGGTATTCACAGGCAGATTAGGCATGCTTATGCTATTCACTTCGAATGCATGACATGAGGATTGTACATTATATGAAACCATTAAGTTTCACTTCTGATCTGCTAAAAGGATATGAAAAACACTTCATATTCAATCTTTGGAAAACTGTGTCACTCATCCAGACAAGTGGAATCAACTCACATGTTAATGCTATGGATCCCAAACTAACCTCTGAAGATAGATAATTATTTGGTATGGAATTGGGTAAAGGTGTAAGGTCTACTATGCTGAAATAAAAAAAACCTATGTTTTAAAAATAAAGATTCTTCCTCATCATTTTGTAGATACAAATAATGCAAAGAAAGAACACCACATATTTTAGTCAATACTCCCACTCTTCCCAATTTGTTAATGATCAATGTTATGGACTAAATTGTGTCTCCCCAAAATTTATATATTGGAGTTCTATCCCCAAATGTGACTATATTTGGAGATGGGCTCTGTAAAGTTATAATCTTTAAAATCTGTGGAATTTTGTTATGGCAGCCTCAGCAAACTAATATAATTACATTGGGGATACAGAGGACATACAGAATATGGGTCTTATTCTAAGGATCCTACATTATAGATTTAATATACTTACAATATTTCAAGAGTAATATCTTTATTTGTAGAGTGCTAAAGTGTGCTGTTAATTGTACACATTAAATATGCAGCTTTTTGTATCTCAATTACTGTAAACTTCAATAAAGTTACTTAAAAAAATAGTGTGCCAGACTCTTTTTCTATATATTCTATTTCAATTCATACATGTGAAATCCCTGGATTGCTCTCTTTGACTATCTCAAGGTATATCTGATTAATGACATGTGGGCCACAGGTAGAGTGACCAACTGTCCAGTTTGCCTGACACTCAGTGAAATTTAAATTGAGCAAGAAAGAAGGGTAGAATATATCAACTCTCCCTGAGTATAAATAATACAACCCCCCCCACATATTCTTTCTTTTTTCAGATTTTACTTTGAAATGGTTTTCTATAAATTTATACCAAGGATATTAAAAAGAAAAAAGAGGAAAGAGAATGCATTTCATTATTCTTTCTGGGCAATATGTAAAATTATTATTATTTTTTTAAATTTCAGCCTACTTACATAGGTTTTTATTTTTTGGTTCACTATTCAGAATTGTTACCCTCATACGTAGGAACTAATTCATAACCCCAATTACAATATTGTATTTTTCCTTGGTAATAACAAACAGTGTATGTTCTCATTCATTTGGGGAATATAAATAATAGTGAAAGGGAATATAAGGGAAGAGAGAAGAAATGTGTGGGAAATATCAGAAAGGGAGACAGAACATAAAGACTCTTAACTCTGGGAAACGAACTATGGGTGGTGGAAGGGGAGGAGGGCGGGGGGATGGGGGTGAATGGGTGACGGGCACTGACGGGATGAGCACTGGGTGTTATTCTGTATGTTGGTAAATGGAACACCAATACAAAATAAATTTATTAAAAAAAAACCAACCAACAAACAAACAAACAAAATCATATATAAACTATTATTTTAGAAAATCATAGATCTTTAAAACCTTCTAAAAACAAATACAATGATGTTTTTTAATGAATATCTTGAATATTTAACAGTAATACAAAAGGATTATGATCTAGGGTAGGTTATGCAGAACTAGAGTTTTTTTTCTTATTATTTAGCTCCTTAAATGTTTTATGTATTTGTGAAAAGTGTATTTTAAAAAAATACCCATCATCTCATTATCCAGAGGTGATTACTGCTAACATTTTTATATATATTCTCCTAGGCCATATTCAATAAAATGATACACAACACACACACACAGAACACGTACACACAGCACATAAAACACAACACACACACATACACACCACTATCTATTATCTTTCAGGGAAAGAAATTGAATCCCGGAGAGGTGGTTATCAGACTAAATCAAGTCTTTTATTGTCAGTGTGAGACAAAAATTAGAGCCCTTACATCAGTTTTAGAAATGGCTCAAGAACTCTTATTTAGTGAAATATCCTTAAATATTGAAGAATCAGTAAATTGGCATTAACTTTTTAAAAAGTGCTAACTGAAAGTCTGTTTAGACTAGCTGCTCTCCAAGGTTCCTCCTTAAAATGATAAACACCAAAAGCAGGGTGGTGATTTAGAGAAGTCTCTAGGAGAGAAAGGTAAATCTCACCAGGATCAACACATTTTGGGGAGCCATGCACCAGTGCACTTTGGAAAAGATGCAGCTCACCGTAAAAGACAAACTGCAAAGGCACTGCTATTTCTCAGAAGAACAAAGAATGAGAGGAAACCTGGATTAAATTAGGCCAATAGGGAAATTACATTTTAAGTGACATCTGACAGAGAATTCTGTGTGGAAATGTACTATAACCAGTTGCAGAATTATTTTATAATTTGTATTTTTCAGATGGATTACCATATAGAAAAATGCCATATTCGAGTCTGGCCAAATGATGTTTAGAGTTGCTACATGTATACAATACCTCTCCTTACACTCTACTTCCTCACTGCATTGAGTCCTTAAACCATTTTAAATCTGACAATTCTAGGTAAAAAATTCTTAAAAAAAAAATTTTATTTATTTATTTGAGAGAGAGAGAGAGAGAGACAGAGATAGTGACAGAGATGCAGGATCCCCGCTGATCAGGGAGGCTGACATGGGGCTCAATCCCAGGTTACTGGGATCATGACCCTGGGTGAAGGCAGATGCTTCACTGACCAAGGGAGCCACCCAGGTGCCCCTAGGCAAAGAATTCTAAATGAAGAGGAAACTATATGATGATTGTCCTTCTCTGATTGACTTATTTCACTCAGGACAATCATTATATGGTTTCACTCATACGGGGAAGAAATAGTCAAAGGGATTATAGGGGAAAGGAGGGGAACTGAGTGGGAAAAATCAAAAAGGGAGACAAACCATGAGAGTCCTAACTCCAGGAAATGAACAAGGGGTAGTGAGTGGAAGGGGAGGTGGGCAAGGGGATGGAGTGATGGGGTGACGGGCACTGAGGGGGCACTTGACGGGATGAGCACGGGGTGTTATACTATATATGTGTAGGCAAATCGGACTTCAATAAAAACAAATGTAAAAAAATGAAGAGGAAGAAACCCAAATTCATCACAATTCAATTACATTGAATTCAAAGTACTGAATCTTGCAGTTCTTTTTCTTTTTTTTTACTTTTTGCTATATATTCAAAGCTTTACAGTTAGAACTTGATAAAATTAAGTTCATTTACATTTAAATTTAAATTAAAAATTCATTTAAATAAGCAATGTTTCAAAAATATTGGAGATCTTTATAATGCTCATTTATAGACCCTAATTTGGATGTTGGGCAGCCTATGTTCATTTTCTGGAGGCTGTTAACCCCTCCAAACATTATTCCAAGAGTTATATACACCCATGTTGTGGGCGTAGCATTTGCTGGGTTCATTAGGCAGAATTATTCTCCTCCTCCAGGGTTGATGCATCTTTGATGGGCATTTTGATATGAATGCAGTAGATAGTGGATTGAATAATCTGTTCCATAATACAATAGAGAATGATATTTTGATCAATTAAAAACACATACATTTTTAAAATGCTATTTATTTTTTTTGAGAATATTTATAAAAGAAACTCATATTTACTACAGATTGGAAAATCACAGAAGAAAAAGCTCCCATGAGAAACTTTAGTCTTGAGTGGTCACACCCCTCCTGGATTGCCACTGAGCTCTCTATGGCCATGCACACATACATACACATTCACATAAACATACAAATATAAGTTTATGGTTCACACTATTAATAACTTTCTAAGTCACCCTTTATGATGTGAATATTTATCCTATGTCATCAAACATTCTTTTAAAATGTAAATTTCAATGGAGGGCAAATACTCCTTCCTTTGGATAGTTCATCATATCTACGTTTGAGATATAGGCCTTCTCAGCTATAAGTTGTTTCTTTTTTTTTCTTTATAAATAACCCTATGGCAAATGTATTCATTAATAGATAATTGTTTATTTATCTTCGATTATTTCCTTTTAGTAAATCATTAGAAGCAGAATTAGGAGACAAACATTAAAAAGATTTTTTGAAATGTTACTGAGTATTGGTGTATTTCCTGTTAAAATCTAGAATACAGCAGGTAACACTCCTAGCAGCAACACATGAAAATCATAACTTCATTAATACCGAATAATATATTGAATTATAAAACTAATTGCTTATATGATGGGTTAAGAATGAAACTCATGTTTATGGTTCCTTTTTATTTTTTAAAAAGATTTTATTTATTTATTCATGAGAGACAGAGAGAGAGAGAGAGGCAGAGACATAGGCAGAGGGAGAAGCAGGCTCCATGCACCGGGAGCCCGACGTGGGATTCGATCCCGGGTCTCCAGGATCGCGCCTTGGGCCAAAGGCAGGCGCTAAACCGCTGCGCCACCCAGGGATCCCGAGGTCCCTTTTTTAAGATGCACATGAATTGAACTCTAAGAGTAATTTCCATTGTCCATGTATATTTTTCTTTTGTGCATCAGCTTTTCACATTTTGCCAAACTTCCAACTGACATATTCATCTCTTTATGAAAGAGCATTTTGTATATTAGGAATAATGTCCCATTGTCTGTTATTTATGATGTACCAATTTCCTTCTAGTTTGAGCTATTCAGATCTTGCTTTTGTTGCATAAACATTTTAAATTTTTTATGTCATCAGGCCCATCGATCTTTTACTTTATATCCTCTTTCTTTATTTCTATGTTTTGAAATGCTTTCCCTACTCTGAGACAGATAGTTATCTGGTACAACACAGAAAACATTGTTTTACAACAGTTGCTATTTTTAGTGGTTCTCTTTTGGAAGGGCATGGGGAGTGAGAAGGTGAGGGGGGGTGAGTGTGGTAAATGAGTGAGGTGTGGACAGAAAGGTGGGAGAGGAGTAATGAGGGAGCTGAGGAACAGATGCTGTTGAGACTTTCACTTCTGATTATGCTCAGAAGGCTTTTCCTGTTCCCATTAAGAAGAAGCAGCAAAGACTGATGAGACGAAGGAAGAACAAAACTGCGCACTCTTGAGTGATTGTCCTTTGGGAGGACTGGAAGGATGAGCTGCATCTGTCACCACTGTGGCCTCTGGCAATCCTCTTGGGTGCTATTCCTCCCAGGGAGCTGAGGGTCTCTGCAGCCCCCTCTGCTTACTTCTTATTAGGCTAGGAATGGGGGGGGGGTGTGCCAGGGGAGAAAGATAGGTGCGAGGAACACAGGGTAGCATCTGGAGTGCTTGGGCGGTTTATGAGAGAGGAAGCCTTTCTTCTGTTTCCTCCACCTACCTCCACCTGCTCATCCTCCTCCCTTCCTGGAGCCAGAAATCAAAACACATGCTCCAGGATTTAAATCATGATAAGGGATACAGCACTAATGTGGGCTTCTGTGTGATGGAGGGACCATTGCTCAGGAATGAAATGAAAGGGATCAACCAGAAGAAGCTGAAAAATTGGAGTGCTCTAGAATTTGAGCCCTCAGGTGGCCATGACCTGTGCCTCCCTTGAGGCTAATCTTAGCATCCTTATGAATCCTGAAAGACCATTCAAGACAAAGAAGCCCTGAGCTTGGCAGCCATGATCAGAGAATGATCTGTGTGCTATGGGAGTTATTCCTGGAACTACGCACATGGTGAGTAGAGAAAATGAGAATTGGGGAACAGAACAGTGTTAGACTAAATGTCACCTTTAATTTCCCTTAAATGGCTGAGGTCCTTGCAAAGTATTTAGTTGACTGGCTTTAGTGTGAGAGCAAGGGAGGCCCTCTGATGTTGGAAGGTGACCATCTCCTGTACTTATTTGTATCTATTGCATCGCATAAGGATAAGGCACAAACTCAAGACCAGTGAAGGGGTCTTGAGGGCCCAGAAAAGGGGAAGGGATGGCAGTACTGTGAATGCTACTGTCCGTATCTCTCGGAATCTGATATTAGCCATAAAGGATTTCTTTCATGTTTTCTATCAGCTCATTTATCCGGCTCAGCAGAGAACAGATTTTTTATAGGAATTAGAGTGCATGTTCGGGAGGGTCCAATTCAAAACACAGATTCCTTGGAGAGGGATAAATTCACTCTGGGCCTCCTGCACAGGTGTCTCCTCCCAAAGGTAGTTATCCTTTCCAGATGCTGCTGGTGGATAACTTCCTCCAGCCACTGCACTCTTGCATGTGTAGGTGTAACCAGCCGAGGGTGTGTAGCACTGGGGGTTCCTCATTGTGTTTCCAGACAGTTCTCTTGGCTTCTGATTCAGAGCCCTACCCTTGTCAAGCACGACATCCTGGGTGAGGGTAAGGACTGAGGCAGTAATTCAAGAAGCAGACTTCTCCTGGACACCAGAGAGTAGGTGCATCCCTTTTGCTTTCCAGGAGTGGTAACTGAAGAGCAGAAAGATGAGCCATGCAGCTACATAATTTATTACATGTATTGATTTGACCTGAGGAAGTGGGAGAAACTATAGGTCAGCAGAACCCAGAAGCTCTCAAAGAACACAGACTACTGGGCTCTTTTATACATAATTTATCTTCTTTATGTCTTCCTTCTTTTCTGTGGCTTAAAACCTCCATTGTCCTCCCTGACCTTTCTCCCTTGTGCAGCTGACTAGACTATTAGAACTCTCTCTAATTACTATGTCTTTAATTTCCATGTAGATTCCTTATAATATCATTATCATAAGATAAGAGCCCTGTTATCAGGGTAACATAGAATGGAGTAAACATACTGTAGATTACTCTGGAGCTGTAACCTTACTTAGTTAGTGTTTCCCTATTCTTGGCTCATCACTTGCTTTCGTGATCCCAAGAAGGTAAACTATTTTTTAATTTTGCATGTTTTTTCTCCTTGTCTTGTCTCTCTGTCTTGACATAACCTGGCCCATCAGTACAATTTCCTTTGAGATTGCTAATCTAACCCTCCCGTGCCCTTGATCTTCTACCATAGAATAGTAGACTATATTTCTTAGATTTTACTTCATATTGGGATCATCCCTGGGGGTAAGGGCTTCGTGTTTTCTTACAGCTCTCCAGGTTATTTAAATGGGCAGCCTTGGGATCCCTGGGTGGCGCAGCGGTTTGGCGCCTGCCTTTGGCCCAGGGCGCGATCCTGGAGACCCGGGATCGAATCCCACATCGGGCTCCCGGTGCATGGAGCCTGCTTCTTCCTCTGCCTGTGTCTCTGCCTCTCTCTCTCTCTGTGACTATCATAAAAAAAATAAAAAAAAAAAATTAAAAAATTTAAATGGGCAGCCTATGTATTTGAGAGCCAGTGGACTAGAGGCCTGCTACGCAAAGTGTGTACTTCAGAACAGCAGGATGGACATCACAGGAGCTTATTAAAAATGCAGAATTTTTATTTTTTTATTTTTATTTTTTTTATTTTTTATTATTTATTTATTTATTTATTTATTTATTTATTTAATTTTTTTTTAAATGCAGAATTTTTAGATAAGGCACCACTCCTATCTTACTAAATCCAAATCTGCAGGGAAACAAGATCCTCAGATGATTCATAAGCACATTGATAATTAAGAAGACTAAAGACTCTCTCCAATCAATATGTCATAATCAACAGTGTCTCCTTTCCATCCTCTCTAGCCAAAGATCAACAAGAATACACCTGAGTCAAACCAGGTTAGGTTTTTTTTAGTTTATTAAAAGGTGGGAAAGTGCACATCAGAGGAACCATAGGGCATCTAGGTAAGAGGGATTTGGGAGAGGTTTATTATAGGATTGGGGTTGTGTCCTGTGATTTTAAGAGCAGTGGGCTGGAGCCCATGTTAATCCTCCCCACCTCTTGGTGAAAAAGACCAAGATACAATCACTGAATTGCTTCCACCTTGCCTTTCTGGTAATATCTAACCCGGAACTTGTCTCTGCTTTCTTGAACTCTTTAAGGGATGGGCATTTATGGCATACATAAAACAGTGAGGGATGCTGGTTAAGGAGGGGTAGAGCCCTGATGATTGTAAGCATGCCAGTATTTTTACAGCATGCAACTAACAGGCAGCCACATCCACACGCTGACTTATATTAAGCTGTGTAACATAGTGCTATAAAGGATTTTTTTGTAGCGATAACTTGGGACATTAAACACTGCTCCTAACCACTCTTGCCCTGACTGTGCTAAGGGTGAGGTGTTGGCCACACCATGGCACCATGTAGACCATGGAGGTCAGAAGGCTTCACAGGCAGTGCTACTAGAGGGTCTTAGGCTAATTTGCCAGCATCAAATATTACATCAACCAAGAAAGCCAGCCCTGACATCCTGGATCTCTGTAACTGGGTATCACCTCTCCCACAGAGGCTGATTCCCCTTCCCTTCCTACCAGTAGCAGAAAAAATTGGAAGCTCAGGAGGAGGGGGGAAGCATTCAGAGTGAGTGGCTATTATTAATAGAGGAAGATGGCTGCTTTCTGATCAGAAAATAGGCAGTCCCAGAGCAGCCTTGCAGTGACCATGACTTACTGTTCCAGTATCCCCGAGATTCGGGGTCAGCTTGTCATATGCAATCCACAGAGTTTGTAGTCTGTCACACATCAGCTCTCAGGCTAACTAACCATCTAATAATCAAGTACATATAGTTTTTACATTGCCCACAGAGTTATGCATGCAATTTTTGTCAAACATTTGGCTGAAGTCAAGAGCCAGGATCCCAAAAGAAAGCTATAGGGCTGGCTGCCGATTCCTAGGCATTACCTCTTCCTTTGCAGAGTGCTTACAAAACACTCAAATGCTGTCTCATCAGGGACTTAAACAGTGGTGATTATAGCAATGATGACTTAGTGTTGCTGTACTCCCGGCGCTCTACAATGATCTCATTTTATTTACCGTCAGACCTCTAGGTGGGGACAGAGTCCCAGAAACTCTTGGCAGATTTCTAGCCAGGTTTGGAGACTCAGAACTGCGATCTGGGCAGTGCGACCTGGTGGAAGGTGTGGCCTGAGAAAAAGTGTTCTGGTGGCTGTTATTTCCATCAGGCTTCATACTCTGAGGCTCACTACAGACTCTTTCTGTGCTTCTCCTCCTCTCTGGTTTCCTCCACTACCTTTTTGGTTTCTTTCTCACTAGGATATTTGTGATGAAATAAATGTAGTTTCATTTTCAAATGTCTCCCATGCTCTTTCAGCTGTGTTTCCTTTTAAAGTCTTTGCGATGGACCGATTTTCTCTACTTGAATTTTTTGAAATCTATTTTTACTGAAGTCTATGGAACAGCTGATGATTCTCAGTGTTCTCTTTCTTTCTCTTTTTCTCTTTCTTCTTTAGATTAAAAATTCCATTTCTAGCCTAACAGAGTAATCTGTAACATTTCCCCAAATTATAAATCACAAGGTTATAGAATGTCTAGTATATTTTAACCTTATTATTCTATATTATTAGCTGTTATAACTTCTAAAAGAAGATTTTCCCCTCCAAAGGATATCTTCTTCTTCTTCTTCTCCTTCTCCTTCTCCTTCTCCTTCTCCTTCTCCTTCTCCTTCTCCTTCTCCTTCTCCTTCTCCTTCTCCTTCTCCTTCTCCTCCTCCTCTTCCTCCTCCTCCTCCTCCTCCTTCTTCTTCTTCTCCTTTTTTTTTTTTTAAGATTTTATCCATCTACTCATGAGAGACATTGAGAGACACAGGCAGAGGGAGAAGCAGGCTTGCTCCTCACAGGGAGCCCAATGCAGGACTCAATTCCAGGACCCCAGGATCACACCCTGAGTCGAAGGCAGACACTCAACCACTGAGCCACCCAGGCGTCCCCCAAATGATATCTTCTTAAAGCTGAAAAGTCCCATGAGACGTTTTAGAATGCAGGGTTTTAGAGTTTGGACTCTGGGGCCCAGTTTCAATGGGGTTTCAATGACCAGCACCACTTTGTATCAACTGCATGATTGGGAGACTCTCTTTACTTCTCTATGTCCCAGTAGCAGCATCTGTAAATGGGAGCAAAACACCCTCAATCTCAAACCATCAGCATAGCTAATTAGGAGTACTAAGTGAATTATTCCATGCAAAGCATTTAAAACAATGACTATGGGGCACCTGGGTGGCTCAGCAGTTAAGCATCTGCCTCCTGCTCAGATCATTATCTCAAGGTCCTTGGATCAAGTCCTGTGTTGGGCTCCCTGCACAGCGGAGAGCTTGCTTCTCTCTCCCTCTGCCACAAACTCCCTGTTTGTGCTTTCTTTCTCTTTTCCAAATAAATACATAAAATCCTTAAAAAACAAACAAACAAACGAAGGGTAGTAGAAAGGGAGGTGGGTGGGAGGATTGGGTAGGGTGCTGGGCACTGAGGAGGCACTTGATGGGATGAGCACTGGGTATTATACTCTATGTTGGCAAATCAAACTTCAATAAAAATAAATAAATAAGTCTCATGAACAAAAGTAAGTGGAACAAAATAAATAAGTAAATAAATAAATAAAATAAAAATAAAACAATGATGGGTAAAATTCAT